>NC_081814.1:157500-1556666 GCF_030704535.1 Vitis vinifera
ACCCGAGATGGTGGCTCGCGGCATCTCGGGATTCCAATCACACTCGCGCCCCGAGTCGCGCTCGCTACAGTTATCGCACGCGTCCCGAGGATTACGTTGCTACAGTGTCGACACGAAACCCGAGATGGTGGCTCACGGCATCTCAGGATTCCAATCACACTCACGCCCCAAGTCTCGCTAGCTACAGTGATCGCACGCGTCCCGAGGCATACGTTTCTACAGTCTCGACGCGAAACCCAAGATTGTGGCTCCCGACATATTGGGATTGATTCCAATCACACTCGCACCCCGAGTCGCGCTCGGTACAGTGCTCGCACGCGTCCCGCGGCGTACGAGCATATTTTTAAATAAATAAAATAATAATAAATAAGTAAATAAGTAAATAAGATAATATTAAATTAGTAATTAAAATATTTAAATAATTAATTAGTTGTAAAATAATATTATATAAAGAATGAAATTAAAATAAAAAATAAAAAATTAATTGATTAATTATAGTAATTATTTTAAATTTATTAATTAAAATAATAATGATTAAGAATTAGTAAAGTAAATATTAAATGGTTAATAAAATAAGTAAATAAAATAATATTAAATTAGTAATTAAAATAATATTAAATAATTAATTAGTTGTAAAATAATATTATATAAAGAATGAAATTGAAATGAAAAATAAAAAATTAATTGATTAGTCAAATAATTAATTACTTATTAAAATAATATTTTTAAATTTATTAATTAAAATAATAATGATTAAGAATTAGTAAATAAAATAATATTAAATAATTGATTAGATTATTAAATAATATTAAATAAGTAAATATAATAATATTAAATAATTGAAGTGAAGGAGAGGAGAGGTGGGTAGGGGAAGAAGGAGAGTTGGGCTGGGTAGGGGAAGAAGGAAGAAGGAGAGTTGGGCTGGGTAGGGGAAGAAGGATAGTGAAGGGCCCAGCCCAAAGGAAAGAAGGAAATGGGCCAAAAAAAATAAGGCCCATTCCCATTTAATTATGAAAATAAAAAATTATAATTAATAATATCATAATTATTAAATAATATTAAATAAAATATTAAAATAATATTGAATAAAATATTAAAATAATATGTGAAAAATTGTTAATTAATAATTAGTAAAATAGTTGATTAGATTATAATAATATTAAATAAGTAAATATAATTGAAGTGAAGGAGGTGGGTAGGGGAAGAAGGAGAAGGAGAGGTGGGCTGGGCCAAAAGTAAGGAAAAGGCCCAGCCCAAGCAAAGGAAAGAAGGAAATGGGCCCAAAAAATAAGGCCCATTCCCATTTAATTAATAAATTTATTATGAAAATAAAAAATAATAATTAATAAATTAAGAATATCATTATTATTAAATAATATTAAATAAAAGATGAAAATAATATTAAATAAAAGATGAAAATAATATTGAATAAGTATTAAAAATAATATAAAATAAAGAATTAAAATAATATTAAATGGATTATTGAAATAATATTAAATAGACGATTAAAATAATATTAATGACCGGGGTCCCGGGTCGGGTAGTAAAAGGTCGGGTTCGGTTTGGGTGTAAAAAAAAATTCGGGAATAGAGTTGGGAGGTTTGGAGAAAAACATAAGTGGATGGAACATATAACATATAGTAACGCTTTATATGAAAATGATATTGTTTATATTGAAACGAATCTGTTTAACCGAAAGTCCAGTTTCGGGAGTCAGAATTGGACGAATTTTTTTTTGAAATCGCATAATTTTTCGAGAGGAACGATATGGAACCATATGATTGGGACGATTCTGGTTCCGCGGGGCCCAATCGAGAAAAAGTGCGATTTGGCCCATTTTCCCCACCGTTGGATCGGGACCGAACGACGTCAAAACGGCGATCCGTCGGTGCCTTTAGACTCGTACCATCGAGGACTATGGAAAGCAAAATTCCGTTTATGACGGTTTTAGGGGCAACCGGTAGATCTGGAAAAACTACCAAAAATAACGAAACTTTGAACGCGATTTTGAGGCCCTAAACGATCTCGGATTGCCGAAAAACAGCGATAGTAGTGAGGAAACCTGACTACTTTGCTTCTCCACACCGTTTCCTTCGACCCTACCCCGGGTCAAAAGTCAAATTCCAAAAAACCTTCTTTTTGAATAGTGCTTTGACCATTGCGCCCTTCGCAGAAATGCCAAAAAATACCCCCCTTCGGGACCCGCTTTCCACGATTCGAACCGTTGGATCGAAACTAGACACGTCCACGGACGTCGCACCAATCTTCGTTTTCGTTCCGAGGGACCCATGACCTTCGATCCGCACCCCGGAAGTGAGCGCACCCGTTTCTTATGAATAGTACAAGAAAATATTTTCCCAACCATTTTTCGTCGCCTTCCCGCCATTGCAATGCGAATCCAACCGTACGGATCGAAAGCCCTTGTCGAGGGCTATGACGGGCTGACCTCCTTTTTTGGAACAAATTTCTCGAACCACGATATTATAAGGGTAAACGTCTTATGAATGGTGTGAATAGTCCCTAAAAAGTGAGGATTTTCCCCTTTTTTTTTAAGCGCGATTTTCGATACCTTCTGGCCATAATCCCGACGATCCGACCCCATGGATGGAAAGACCACGTCGAAAACTATGACGGTGGACCCCTCTTGCCTCTCGACGTAGCCCGAGATAGCCGGAATCGCCATGGAAAGAACGGACGGCCGGCAGCCCTCCTGGGCAAAAGGGAAGGGGCACCAGCCACACCTGAGCACCCAACCGCCACGTGGCGCGCTCAGGTGCGGCCAGCCTGCCCCCCACCTTTTTGCTTTTCTTTTGTTTTTTTTTTTTTGATTTATGAGGGTGCTCCACGTGGCACCCCCAAAAACCCATTTTTGGGCCAAAATTCGGCCCAATTTCGCGGGCCATTTTTTTTTTTTTTTTAAAAACAAGACAATGGGCTGCCACATAGCAGCCCCTCCACACCCCACTAGGCGGCCCATTTATGGGCCATTTGGGGCACAATTTCGGCCCAAAATCTGGGCCTCTTTTTTTTTAAAACAAAGGGCTGCCACATAGCAGCCCCTCCCCACCACATAAGGCGACCCTTATATGGGCCATTGTGGGCCCAATTTCGGGCCATTTTCGGAAAGCTTAATATTTTTTTTTTATTTTTTTTATTTAGGGTATAGGGTTTACCCCTTAGGCCTTAGCTTTTAGGCCTTAGCACTTAGCCCTTAGACCTTAGCATTTAGCCCTTAGACCTTAGCCCTTAGCCCTTAGCCCTTAGCCCCCTAAACTTAGCCCTTAGCCCTTAACCCTTAGCCCTTAGCCCCTAAACTTAGCCTTTAGCCCTTAGCCCTTAGCCCTTAGCCCCTAGCCCCTAGACTTAGCCTTTAGCCCTTAGCCCTTCGCCCTTAGCCCTTAGCCCTTAGTCCCTAGACTTAGCCCTTAGCCCTTAGCCCTTAGCACTTAGAACTTAGCACTTAGCCCTTAGCACTTAGAACTTAGCACTTAGCCCTTAGCCCTTAGCCTTAACCCTTAGCCCTTAGCCATTAGCCCTTAGCCATTAGCCCTTAGCCCTTAGCTGTTGGACTCCAAACCCCAAACCCTAAAGCTCAAACCCTAAACCCTAAACCCTAAACCCTAAACCCTAAACTCCAAACCCCAAATCCCAAACCCTAAACCCTAAAACCCTAAACCTCTAAACCCTAAACCCTAAACCCTAAAACCCTAAACCCTAAAACCCTAAACCCCTAAACCCTAAACCACCATTTTTCCTTTGTCTTCTTCCATCCAGCACTCCATGTGCGTGCACGGTCATGCCCCATCCTCCTCATCATGTGGCGCCATTCCATTGGCTCACTTGTTTCACAATTTCAAGCCACCACCTTGTAATCTCAACCGTCCAACCAACCTCATTTATTTATTACACACTTAAAACTTTTTTTCCACTTCAAAAAAAATTATGATATTTATTTGCATTGGATTTTTATTTTTAATTGATTATTACATTTAAATTATTGATAATTTTAATTGTTTAAATAAATTTATGTTAATAAAAAAATTTGTTACCACATATTTTTAATAAAAATTTAAAAGTTAAATCTTAAATAAAATATTTTATATAAATTAATTTAATTTTTTATTTAAAATATAATAAAATATGTTTTTAATATAAGTATTTTCGAATTTTTTGTAAATGAATATAAAAATATTAAAAGAATTTAGGCTAATTTTTTTATAAAATTATGATAAATGTTATCTTTAATTGTACTTAAAGAGGTTCTTGATTGTTCCATCTATAATCTTTCAAAAACCTTTAACTAACCACCCAACGCCCTCTTTGCCCAGATTAATTTATGTGGAGACCTCTACGAGGCATGGTAATGACTAATAAGTAATAACAAAATCACACGTCTTCAAGTGAAAAATGAGGGGGTGAGTTGGAAATAAAATGCAAAAAATAATACTAAAATTTCCAGAGACGGGAGGGGGACAGAGAAAAAGAGCGAGAGGGCGCCCTCTGAAGTCGACCTCGAGTGTACGCAGCAAGGGAGATTATGCCGTTTTCGTTTTTGGTAATCTATCCCTTTTCTACGTTTACGATTTCTCCTCCGTCGATTACGTTGCCTTTTTTCTGAATTGGATTTTTTTGGGAGGTCTTCTTGGGCTCGTGTTTGAATTTTTCGTTTTGGATCTGGGTTGTGTTCTGGTGGTATATTGCATGAGGGTAGGAAGATTTGACGAATAGTTAAAAAAAAAACCTGAAATCCACCTGAATGGATTGGATTTTGGGGTCTTGATTACTTCCGTTGATTTGGTTTTCAGATTGGGGTTGGAATTTTGCTCATGAATTGGTTTGACATTTGGAGACAGACGTTGAATAAAGCTTGGGAATCTGATCTTGGTGGGTTGGATTTTTTGGGTTTTAACTTCATCTTTCATTGATATTTTTTTTTTTGGAGTACGTTTTGATATATTTTTTATCTGCCTTGTGTTTGTTTGATGAATTGGAGGAAAAGCATGAAGAAAAATGAAATAAAACTAGGGATTTTAGGGGTTTTTTTAACTATGTCTCCCATTCATTTGTTTTTCCAAGGTATTTGATTTGATTTGTGGTTAGGAATGTCTGTTTTGAGGAGGAATTGCTGAATAATGTAAGAAAATTGAATTACATTTTCTCATTACTTTCTGAAAATGTAATTTTCTATAGATTTTTTTTATTTTTTTTGGGTACAATTTCTTTAAGAAAATTTGGCATTTCCCTTTTCTTTTTCTTTCCATGGCTCCTGCATTTGAGGCCAAATGGGTGTGATGCATCCAAATCTTGAATTTGGTTCCCTTGATATTAGTGTCTAAAGTTTGATCTTCTTGAAATGTTTTATTTAACATCCTTTTAGTTTTCTTGGTATTAGTTTCTGAAATTTGAACTTCCTTAGATGTTTTCTTTCATTATGCTATTTGTTTATGACCAAAGTTTAAAATGTTGTTTGGGGAATAACTTTGGTTGAAGATCCTGCACAACATTCCACTAATTAATTTCAATATTTTGATTTCTTTCCTATTCTTATCTACGATCTAGTTAGTTCTTGAATAACTGATAAAAAAATAAAATAAAATAAATAAATAAAACATACAATCTCATTTTCATTTCTTTCTATTCATATTCGATTCTAAAATTTTGTTTCCATTATAGAGTGTCTCTAATTTTAATAATTTCTTTATAATTGTGTTTCCAATTTTGTTCTAGGGAAATTAGGGTTACGATTTATAGGTTTTAGGGTTTAAGGTTTAGAGTTTAATCCTTAAGGTTTATGGTTAGGTGTTTTAGGGTTTAGATTATATATTTGTTAGAATATGTGTAATATCCTTTGTATCTTTATGAAAATTGAGTTGTCATTTTGTTTTCACGAAAGTTTTGTATAATTGGTGCTTTTGCAATAATCTTATAAAGTCTCCCCACAGGACTAGTAGACCTAAAATCCTGCACGTCACTAGCTCCAACTTTTTTCGGGATAAGAACTAAGAATGTAGCTTCTTAGCAAACATAAAGCTGAGTTTTCCCCTAAAATTGTAAGATTGCCACCATTCTTTAATCTTATCCGTAAAACCTTCCACCCTTAGCCACATGTTTTCAAATCTAAATGGGTTTTTACTTCTTCTCACCCCTCCACAATCTAACAAAATAGGGCAATGTTCAGAAATTGGTCTTGGTAGAAGAATTTACATTGCCCTTGACACAAGGTCCTCCCAATCTCTTGAAAACAAAAAGCGGTCCAACCAAGCCTTTAAGGAACCTCCTTCCCCTCCACACCAAGTGTATGCTCCACTGCCCAGTGGCGGGTCTACTAGTTCGAACTCATCAATAAAGCCAGAAAACTCTCTCATCGTGGTTGACATCTGCCTACCATTGCTCGTTTCACCTGAGAACTGCACCACATTGAAGTCCCCTACTATATACCAAGGTTCATTCCAAAGCCCCTTGACAGCGGCTAGCTCCTCCCACAACTCCCTCCTCTCCCTTCCTTTAAGCGGGCCATATAACCCAAAGAACACCCAAACAAACCCCTCGCAATTTCTATAGTGGTATGAAATAGAAAAAGAACCCACTTCAACCTCCAGCCCTTCCAAAACTCTCTTATCTCACAGAACTAACACCCCACCTGTAGTGCCCCTTGCGTCTAAAGACACCCAACCCAAGTTCCTACCAACCCCCTAGCTTCTAACAATCCTATCAGACATCTCCTTCATTTTTGTCTCCTAAAAACACATCAAATCTGGCTTATGTTTTCTCACCATCGGCTTAATGGCCATCCTTTTATCTGGGTCATGCAAGCCTCTAACATTCCAAGATAAAATCCTAAGCTTCATAAGGGACCACAACAACTTGCCTTCCCGACACCCCTTCCTCTGCTTCTCTTCCCGCCAAGCCGTCATAATTGATAGTGTTGACGAGCTTTTTCAACTCTTTGTCCTTTCTTGAACCCGTCATTGTTCCCCTTTTGCTCACTTTTGGCTTACTGGCAGAGCACCTCTTATTCTCAATCTCGTTAAGGATTCTCAAAATATCCTCTTCGAAGCCTTCAATCGAAACCCCCATAGACTTACAGAACCAAAGGAATTTCTCGTTCACCTAAGAGGATTTTTCCTTTTCCATTTCTCCTGTTATAGTGATTTGAAGATGTGGTGTCTCCTCTTTTGAAGAATCAAGATTGTCGTGCAGGGTGAGAGCTTATTTATTTTGAAACCTTAGGGTTACCGCAGCAACCCCTCCTCCCCCCCCCCCCTGAACGACTAGCCTTGGCAGGGTAATGGAGCATCCATCCTCGAGAATCATACGCAGCAGCACACTTAATAACTCATGCTCCAAAGGATTTTCAACCATCCCCTCAGTCTCCCTTGTCCAAATGTTCCACACAGAATCCCCTAGCCTCGAGAGAGAAGGAGAAGAAAGGCCAGAATAGTCCCCAATCACCCCCCCAAGAGCAGGAGAACGTGAGATGGGGTACGTATCTGAAAGACACCCCTCCAAAGGAGTTCGGCTAAGGCCTTGGTCCAGTGGGGACATCTCCTATAGCAAGACCTCCGCAATAGAAATTGACTTTGGGAGCTCCATCGTGAAATCCCCAGTCTTAGAAAGAGGGAGGCCTAGGAGAGAGACTTGGGCCAACCCCTTTTTAAACCCTTTATTTCTTTTGGGCCTAACAGAAACAACCCAACGACCCACCTTTTTAGAGAAGCCCAAGCCTACTCTTTTGTTAAGAGACTTGGTCTGAGGGAGACTGGCTTCCCAGTGCTAGTAGGCCCTCCCAACGGCTCTTTAGACACCAACCCAACCCACTTGGATTTTTTACTAAGCTGTCCACCCCCTTGGAAACCCCTCCATTGCCAAAAGGTTTCTTTCCTTCCAACCTTAAAACTTTAGACACCCCATTTTTTCTTTCGTCATAAGTCTCATTCACCTTAAAGGCAACCTCCTACAGAGAAACATCTACTTCACCTTCACAGTCTTTTTACCTGGAGTTGACCTCGGGTTTTCGAGGCTCCAAGCCAAGGTCCCTGTCATCTACGTTTGTAGCAAGGATTCCTTCTCCACAGAGACCCTCTTCCACGCACACCAAACCGCGTGAAGCAGTCCCCACTTCTTCCTGCACAATGGAAGCCTTGCTCACCGATGCAACTCCTCTTTGGGGCTTTAGAACAATTGCCACCTGAAGAGCCAAGAACCACACCGAGTCCTCCCACCACAACGGAATGGAGAAAGAAGCAAACCCTGCTATGACCTTTATCCTTCCAGGCACCTCATTTCCATTGTTTTTAACTAGGATTCTAGCCCTTCCTGTTACGGAGCTTTTTGGTCCTCATCCATAGCAACAAATCCCCCACAAGCATCCCCCACATTTTTAAATAACTCAAAATTCCTGAACTGTTAAGGCAACCCTGGAATTCTATCCCATGAGACATCCCTTTGGAACTCCATAATGGAGCACCCCACAGTTGGTACCCACCAAAAATTTAATCTTCATGGAGAGAAAACATTGCAAGAAGATCAGTCTTGGATGCTTCCTTTATCCATTTGGAGTCATACTATTGAACATGGTGATGTAGAGGAGGTAGACAACATACAAGCAGCAATAGGAAAAAAAAATGACATCATAAAACCAACGGTAGCAGAAAATGTTGATTCAAACTTGATGGTTTACTCTAGGAGGCCAGGGTTATCAATCCAACCAATGCAAAAGCAAAATCCAATCTCTCTTACACATGATCAGTCATCATCTCCAAAATTAGGTACATTTAATCCTTCTCTTCTTAATCATGGTTTGGACACTGATCTTGATGTTCCTATAGCTATTCGCAAAAGTGTTCGAAGTTGTACTAAACATCATTTGTCAAACTTTATATCCCATCATAAACTTTGCCTCCAATATAAAGCCTTTATCATTCATTTGTCTTGAGATTCGGTTCCTAAAAATGTATAAGAGTCTCTAAGTGATCTTAACTGGAAGGAGGCTATAAATGAGGAGATGAAAGCCTTGTATAAAAATAAAACATGGGATATTGTTGATTTGCTCAAAGATAAAAAATCAATGGGATGCAAGTAGGGGTTCACTATTAAATACAAAGTTGATGGTTCGATTGAAAGTATAAAGCTAGAATAGTAGCAAAGGGATACCTACAAACCTATGGAATTGATTGCCAAGAAACTTTTGCACTCGTGGCAAAGACGAATTCCATTAGAGTTCTTTAATCCTTAGCAACAAATCTTGATTGGCTTCTATAACAATTTGATGTCAAAAATGCATTTTTTCATGGGAACTTGGAAGAAGTATTTATGAATTTGCCTCCTGGTTTTGAAGAAAAATTCAGCAGTGGAAAGGTTTATAGATTGAAGAAATCATTATATGGTTTGAGGTAGTCTCCTCGAGCATGGTTTGAGAGATTTGCTAAGTCTCTTCTCAAATTTGGCTATCACCAAAGCCAAGGAGATCATACGCTTTTCATCAAACGATCACTTAAAAAGAAGATTATTGCACTTATTGTTTATGTAGATGACATAATTGTCACTAGAGATGACATAAAGAAGATGCAGAATCTTAAGGGAAAATTGGCAAAAGAATTCAAAATCAAAGATCCTGGAAATCTAAGATATTTTCTTGGCATTGAGGTGGCAGGATCAAAAGGGGGAATTTATGTTACTAAAATGAAGTGTATCCTTGATTTGCTAAATGAAACCGAGATGCTAGGATGCAAACCTACAAGTACTCCTATTGATCAAAATCATCAATTAGGCACCATCACTGAAGGAATACCAGTTGAGAAAGGGAGATATCAAAGACTTGTTGACAGATTAATTTATTTGTCCCACACGAAATCAGATATAGCATTTGTTGTCAACATGGTAAGTCAATTTATGCACTCTCCCTTAGAATGTCATATGGATGTAGTCTTGAGAATCTTGAGGTACCTAAAGTTAACTCCAAGAAAAGTTTTATTGTTCTCAAAGATGTAGATTGGCCAAGTTATATTACTAATAGAAGATCTACTTCAAGGTATTGTACTTTTGTGGGTGACAACTTGGTTGCTTAGAGAAAGCAAAAAACGACATGTAGTTGCTTGATCTAGTATTGTAATTGAGTTTTGAGCCATGACCCTTCACATTTGTGAACTCATGTGGCTAAAGGGTTTATTGAGGGAACTAGAAGTTAATCTTGAGAATCCCATGAGATTGTATTGTGATAACAAGGTTGCAATCAACATTGCTCATAATGTAGTACAACATGACAGGACTAAACATATTAAGATTGATAGACATTTCATTAAAGAAAAAGATTGATGGTAGACTAATTTGTACTCCGTTTGTTGCATCCAAACTACAACTAGTTGATGCCTTCACAAAGGGGGTTCAGAATCCTACATTCAACTCTATGGTTGGCAAGCTGGGCATGGAAGATATCTTTGAACCAACTTGAGGGGAAGTATTGGAATCCAATAATTATTTCTAATTTCATGGAATTTATTTGATTTATTCCTGATTTTGTGCATATTTAAATTAGTTGACTATACAAATTTGGGAAGTTGTAATTTAAAGGATTTGTAGGAAGAATTTTAGGAGTAGGTTAGCTGTCTTATTCTATATTCATTTATTGTACAAGTTTGAAGGTCGTATATAGATTTTGTATTAATTTTTCAAAGAAAGAATAAGAAGATTTTTGTTTTCCAGCACTTACTCCTTGTTGCACCTTTCTATTCTTACCCTTGCATTCCTATATTCTTCCTCTTGATTTTCCTTTTTTTCTCTTTTTATGTACTGATTCTTCACTATCTTTTATGTGTATGTGTGTTTTCCAATTTGCCTTCTTCTATTCTCTGTCTCTTTTAATTCCATCAACTTGTAAACCACTAAGTAGCATAGAACTTTGATTATGTACATGGGTGGTTCTTTTATCCATGCATAATCAATGCAAATTGTATGGGCTCATGGAAAACTCCCTAAGCATCTGAAGTTGAAAAAACTCCTTATAAAAATAAATTTTTCTTACTCTAGTCTTTGCTCTGTCTATATTGTTGCTTCATTAGTGATATCGATGTCCTTTTTACTGCTTTTAATATTGTCAGCAGAAAATTTAATCATATACATGAGTTGTTCCTTCTCTAACTATATTTTTTTCCATTCAATTCAATTCAATTCAATGATGTATGAATATCACTATTCAAAGATACAGTTGGGTTTCAAATTGGAAAAGTAGTGCATGAAGACTTAGAATTTTATATCCCATCTCACAGTTCCCAAGAAGTTTAAAGTTTGATCACTTGACATGGCACAACTTTTGACTGCTGGTGCCCAATCATCCCATTCCTCCTTCCTAGGAAAAGTGCACACTAACTCTTACTTGTACATTCTTATAAAACTAAAAAGCCTAACATCTTCCTCATAAAGTGAGTGCACTGTTCAATCACTAGTATCAATCCATCTTAAGCGTCAATTGGCAATTTTTGATGAGGGTAATGGAGAAAATGGGCTTTGGGACTAAGTGGAGGGAGTGGATATGGAGCTGCATATCGACTGCCAAGTTCTCAGTTTTAGTAAATGGGGAGCTAGCCGGGTTTTTCCCTAGCTCTAAGGGGCTTCGGCAAGGCGACCCTCTATCCCCATATTTGTTTATCATGGGAATGGAGGTGCTGAGTGCTCTTCTTCGGAGGGCTGTGGAAGGGGGCTGCATCACGGGATGTAGAATACAGAGGGGTAGGGGGCAGGCTGTTAGTATCTCTCACCTTCTTTTTGCGGACGATGCAATAGTTTTCTGTGAAGCTAAGAAAAAAGATATGACTTTTTTGAGTTGGACCTTATGCTGGTTTGAAGCCGCTTCTGGGCTGAGGATTAATTTGGCCAAGAGCGAAATTATTCCAGTGGGGGAGGTGGATGAGATCCTTGAGATGGCTGTGGAGCTGGGTTGCAAGGTGGGTCAGCTGCCTTCAACCTACCTGGGGCTGCCCCTGGGCGCGCCTAATAAAGCGGGGTATGTGTGGGATGGGGTGGAAGAACGGATGAGGTGGAAACTAGCCCTATGGAAGCGGCAATACTTGTCTAAGGGTGGTAGAATCACCCTCATAAAGAGCACACTGGTTAGCATGCCATTATACCAGCTGTCCCTATTCCGTATGCCTAAGGGAGTGGCGAGAAGACTTGAAAAACTGCAAAGAGACTTCTTGTGGGGAGGGGGAAGCACGGGAAGAAAAGCACACCTAGTCAGTTGGGAGAAGGTGTGTGTGAGCAAAGAGAAGGGGGGGCTTGGCTTGAGGAAAATAGTCCAGTTGAACAAAGCCCTTCTTGGAAAATGGGTTTGGAGATTTGCTCGTGCCAAGGATGAAATGTGGAAACGTGTTCTTGTGGCAAAATACGGGCAAGAGGAATTTGGGTGGAGAACTAAAAAAGCAAATGGGGCATTTGGGGTTGGGCTTTGGAAGGAGATTATGAAAGAAGCAGATTGGTGTTGGAGCAATATGACTCTTAAGGTGGGAAAAGACACCAAAATCAGGTTTTGGAAGGACACTTGGTGCGGGGATGTGGAGCTGGCCTGGAGATTCCCTCAACTCTTCAATGTGGCTGCCCAAAAAAGTGCCACTGTGGGGGTATTATGGGACCAGAATGCTGGCCAAGGAGGCTGGAACCTAAGGTTTTTTAGAAGCTTCAATGATTGGGAGCTGGCCTTGGTTGACGAATTGTTGCAAATCCTAAGGAATCAAATGATTACTTTGGAGGAGGATTTGGCCTTGTGGAAGGGGGGAAAAAATGGGAAGTTTGGTGTCAAGGATGCGTATGGACTGTTGACCAGCCATAGTACATCTGTTCCCCAAAAAGGCCATTTGGGTGGAGAATGTGCCTTCCAAGTTAGCATTTTTTGCGTGGGAAGCTACTTGGGGGAGGATCCTTACTATTGATAGGCTTCAAAAGAGAGGATGGCAAATCCCTAACCGGTGTTATTTATGTGGTAGTGAAGAGGAAAATGTTAATCATCTTCTTATACATTGTACAGTGGCTAGTGTGTTGTGGGGGATGGTTCTTAGCCTGTTTGGAGCCCAGTGGGTCTTTTCAGAAACTGTAAAGGAGGTGATTATCAGCTGGAAGGGTTCTTTTGTGGGCAAAAAGAGGAAGAGAATATGGAGATCCATACCGTTGTTTATTTTTTGGACGGTGTGGAAGGAAAGGAATAGATTAGCATTTAGGGGGGGGGGGAGCTAGCTATACAGAAAATTAAGTATTCTTTTGTCTGTAATATGTGGGGGTGGGCAAATTTGTATAATGGTGCGGAGTCCCGGTCCCTTAAGGTTTCCTGGAGTGGATAACCTCCAGTTGAGGGCTGGTGGGTTTTTTTGTTGTTTTTTTGGTCCTTTGTTGTGAGGCCTTTGTCGCCTCGTATACTCCCTGTATGCTTCGCGGCGTTTGCCTTTGCTAATATATTGGTGTTTATTTATCGAAAAAAAAAAAAATCCATCTTATGCTATTCAGCCACCAAACACCCCATTCTCCTGCTTGCTGGAAAGGTGTCACCATCTCCAGTTCCCTGTCTTGAAATGTTTAATGAAGCTTGAACACTAAAGAATGGCAACCCCTCATTTTTCCCTTCTACTCTGCCATCCATGCCTCCTTTCTGCTTCATGAATGGAAAAGATGATATGCTCATCAGAATGGCAACCTTTTCTAGTGCCAGCAGGAATCTTCTGCTGATTTTGGTGTCAGAACTTTTGTAAGGAAAAAAAGTCGGGAAAAAGGTCAGAGGGCAAAACTGCTCAGGATGAAAGCCTGCAAACTGAGGTAAAAATTGAGATTGAGTCAGTTTTCTGAAGATAAAAGTGAGGTTAAGTCAGACCCAAGCATTGTTGCTTTAGTGCAAGGTACTGGCATGAAAACAGCTATAAAGAAGAAAATAATTAAGAGGATAACAATACGAATGGTCAATGGAGTGGGAACCAATAATGTGCCTGCTGACAGAAAAAAAGATGGTGATACTGATGAGACCAAAAATGTGTCAGAGCAAGCAGTAGAAGTAGGCAACCCGGTTAGTGAGCCTAACAAATTAGAGAAGAAAACGACTCCTAAAACAAAGTCAAAAACAGCAACTTTCAGCAAGCAAGATGAGAAAGCTGGCTCTGTGACTAAAGCAAAAATCGACGCTGAGAAGCAAAAAGTTTCTCAAAAGGATAGTCAGACTGGCAAGAGAGACAAATCAAAAGATCAGGAAGAGTCAAAGGATGAAAAAGAGAAAGATGGGAAATATGATTCTCGGGTGAACAAACCCAATAAAGACGCGAAAGAGGAGAAACATCTTGAAGAGCCTCCAAGGCACCCTGGATTGTTTCTACAAACAAACTGGAGCAAGGATTCTAAAGTAAGTTGAATCTCACCTAAACAGCATAGCATTTGTTTTGATAAATTGTATGTTAGTGTACCATAGTTTGTATCAAAGGCATCCACCATGTGTTTCTGTTATACCCTGTGTTGTACACCCTTTCTGATTAGAAAATATTCTGCTACAACTACATTCATTGTTGTAGAAAGTCAAGAATTGGAAGGTAAAAAGAATAAATTCTTCTTTGATTTTTTGATTTGTACAAAGGCCCACATAGGAATATACAAATATTCCTAGCACCAAAAAATTTGGATGGTGGATAGTAGTACTTATATCCCTTTTAAATTGAAGAATATCCCACAAAAATACAAATGATTGCTCTTGGATCCAATTTTCCCTTGTTTTGACTGTGGCCATGCACAAAGGATATTAACCCAAATATGTTATGAATGAGATGGTTTGTGGTTCTCATAGTAGGAGAAAACAATGAGAATATTTCCATGGGACTTTTGAAATCTAAGATTTTAGAAGGTAATTAGTTTATGAGATGTGTGGCGGTTAGGATGGTTTCCCTCCAATAAGATTTAAGCACATGTTTTTGGAACAAAAAAGCTCATGTTGTATCAAGGAGGTGGCCATTTTTCCTTTCATCTGGGAGAACAAAACTCACATTAGATTTGTGTTTAAGTAAGAAGATCCAAGAGACTCTAGTACAACGATAGATGAAAAACATAAACCATTATGGCCCAGATGTATTTGGGATAGGGGAAGGACCCCCCCTCCCAGATATCTCTATGAATTAGATGAAAAGGCTTTGAGCTTCTTTTATTACTAATTGAAAATGTAGTACGCTTGTGCTTGACTAGTTCACATACATCATCATGAAAGCTCTCAACATCTAATTTTCTAATAGAGAAGGAAATAAGATCTTAAGAGTTCTAAATGATGGATGTCCAAGCCTACGATAATGAAACCAGATTTTTTCTTTATTAAAAAGGTGAATGATTTGCTTGGTGTCTCAAGGTAGTATAGCCTGTTCCGTTCTTTAGCAAGTCCAATCATCTTCCTCAAATCTTAGTCTTGAAATACACAGGGGGTAGGGTAAAAATTACACCACAACCCAAATCTTGTGTAAGCTTTTATATAGAGATAAGATTAGTAGACAACTTTAGAACATGAAACACATTTCTAAGTGTGAGTGTAAGACTAATTTGGATATCTCCTACACCTACGATGGCAGTTAATGAACCATCAACTATGACTATTTTCCTATTGTTTGGACAAGGGTTTATAGTTGTTAAATTGACGTGATGAATTTAGCCTCGGTCAAGGAGGTTGGAACATAAGACTCTCTAGAAACTCTAATGACTAGGAGTTGGACGCCTTAGGAGAGCTGTTGCATATGTTGAGGGACTTGAGGATTTCTCTTGAAGAGGACGCAGTGATATGGAAAGGAGAGGGGCACGGCCGTTTTCGGATTAGAGATGCTTACAAGCTGTTGACAGGGCCTAATGTCATTACCTTCCCGAAAAAGAGCATTTGGGTGGACAAGGTCCCAACCAAGGTCGCTTTTTTTGCATGGGAGGCTTCTTGGGAGAAGGTTCTAACTTTGGACAAGCTTCAAAGGCGGGGATGGCAGCTTCCAAACCGGTGTTTTTTGTGTGGTTGTGAAGAGGAAAATGTAAATCATATTCTTTTACACTGTACAGTTGTAAGGCCTCTTTGGGAGATTGTATTGGCATTGTTTGGGGCTAATTGGGTGTTCCCAGAGAAAGTCAAAGAGATGTTAGTCAGTTGGAGGGGCCCTTTTGTGGGGAGAAAGAGGAAAAAGATTTGGACCTCCATTCCGTTGTGTATTTTTTGGACGGTATGGAAGGAGAGAAATAGATTAGCTTTCAGGGGGGGGCTCTCTAGCTATTCAGAAACTAAAGAATTCGTTTGTTTGTAACTTGTGGAGTTGGGCTAGGGTATATATGGGAGAGGAGTCTTCTTCGCTTTTAGGTTTTTTGGAATGGCTGGCCATTCCCTAAGGGGTGGTGAGTGTTGGTTCTTGTTAGGCTACTATGTATACTTCCTGTATGCTTTGTGGCTTTTTGCCTCGTTTTATATATGCGCATTTATCTAAAAAAAATTGACGTGATGAATGAGTCATGTGATCTATGACACCTGAATCCATAACCTATGAATTGGTAAAGGTTTCATCTAAAACTTTTAATCTAATGGAAATAGGAAACTAACCTAAAAGTGCTAGTGAGTAGGTACTTGAAGGTTTCTCAACAATTCCAAACAAAGTCCTTAGTTTTTCAATCTCCTCCTAATTGAATCTGCCTTGTTCTAGAGATCTTTCTTCAACTATTTGAACAAAAGACAAGTGTGCTTGTCCATTATCCTTTTATTGCCCTCCATTCTAACCCCACTCTCTGCTAGATATAGATGGCTTGCCATGGAGTTTCTAGCATTTCTCCCGTGTATGTCTTGCCTTCTGATAGTAAGTGCATCACAAGTCATCCTTGGTTTGGAACCCTTAATCGATCAACCCTTTTGTGATCAATAGTGTTTACTTTATGATCACTTCTCTTGTTGGCAACCATAGTCAAGCCTTCTAAATTTTGAGGTTTGAGCATGATACTCCTACTTTCTTCTACTTAGATAATAGAGAAAGTCTCATTCAGAGTTGGGAGCTCTTTGTTAAGTATTTGAACTTTAACTTGGTCAAACTCAACATTGAGACCAACCAAAAAATCAAACTCTTATCATTTTTTATATAATTCTTCAGGATTGTTGCATCTTCAGGACATCTTATCTTAATGCAGTAATAGTGATCGAGTTCTTGTCATACATTTTTTAGCATATTGGCGTATTTCGTGACTATCTTGTTTCCCTATTTTGCCATTTCGGTCGTAAACTTTTATTTCATACACTTAGGCTACATCTAGTGCCTTTAAGTATGTTTGGATGTCTTTAGCAATTGTCAGGAACATACATGTGTCACTGATTTCAAGCATTATTGAGTTTCACAACTGTGTCATAATCATTGAGTATTGTTCATCCCTGGCATCAAACCAAGGGTTTACTCTCCTTGGTCCAATTCCCAAGAGATGACTTGATTTTTCCTTTTCCCTTCAAAAAGGTACTAATAAGTTGTGACCATTTTAAATAATTCTTCTCATTAAGTTTATATGCCGTTTGAATACTATGTAATTCTCCTATGTTGTGATTTGTTATCATTCCTTTAGATTGAGTGGTGGCAATGGTAGTTTCTAATACTTCTGACATTTTTTATTTTCAAATGAGACTCAATCCTTTTACTGCGAATTTATAAGCTGTTTTATTTCACTCATATAACTATTTGATTTAGTTTATCAATCCGAATGATGAATAAAAAATGACAATATTTATTCAATTCATTCAACTTCTTTCCTATAAAAAAAGAAAGAAAAGAAAGGGAATAGAGAAAGGTTTATGTCTCAATGAATCGCATGTAGAGATATTGATAACATGTATAAAGTTAATGGTATTTCATAACTAATTGATTGAGCAGCAACTCGTAGACCACCTAAAAAGGAATATTTATTATTTGATCCATATCCTAACATAAGAAATCCAATGGGAGCAATACATGAAATGGCGATCCATAAAAAAACACCGATATTGAGATCGGATAGAACAAGGTTAGAGCCAAAAGGAATTATTAAATAACTTAGTAGAATTGATATGACTGCTATGGATGGTCCGATACTGAATAAATGAGTATCTCCTCTAGATGGAAGAAGATTCTCTTTGAAAAGTAGTTTTGTGCCATCTGCTAGAGCTTGAAGAATTCCCAAAGGACCGGCATATTCAGGTCCAATACGTTGTTGTATCCCTGCGGATATTTCTCTTTCTAACCACACAATTGATAGTACACCTATTATGATTCCCAATACAGGAGTAAAAATAGGTACAAGCATCCATATGATCCCATAAACCTCTTTTAAGTATTCCAATTGGGAAAAAGAATTGATAGCTTGTACTTTTGGTGTATCAATTATCATTTCAACAATCAACTTCTCCCATAATTATATCTATGCTACCTAGTATCGTCATAATGTCAGCCAATTTCATTCTTTTAACTAACTGAGGAAGAATTTGCAAATTGATAAAACCTGGCGGTCGAATTTTCCATCTCCAAGGAAAAACATTCTGATCTCCTATCAGAAAAATTCCCAACTCTCCCTTTGGGGCTTCAACCCTCACATAAAGTTCTTGTTTCAAAAATTCAAAAGTGGAGAAGGCTTTTTACTAATAAATCGATATTCAAAATCATTCAATTCGAGATCTCTCGCTCTATCAAAGCATCGGATTTCTAAATTCTCATACGGCCCTCCCGGAATTCCTTTCAGAGCCTGTTGAATAATTTTTATAAATGCCATCATTTCACCAATTCGTACTAAATAACGAGATAATGAATCTCCTTCTTTTTGCCATTGGACTTCCCAATCAAATTCGTCATAACACTCATAATGATCAACTTTAAGAAGATCCCATTGTATTCCGGAAGCTTGTAGCATTGGTCCTGACAAACCCCAATTTATTGCTTCTTCTACACCAATAATGCCTACTCCCTCAACTCGTTCTAAAAAAATAGGATTACGCATAATCAGTTTTTGATATTCAGCAACCCCTGTTAAAAAATAATCGCAGAAATCCAAACATTTATCTATCCATCCATGCGGTAGATCAACAACTACTCCTCCTATACGAAAATAATTATGCATCATTCTCATACCGGTGGTAGCTTCGAATAGATCATATACTAACTCTCTTTCTCTGAAAATATAGAAGAAAGGAGTCTGTACACCAATATCTGCCATAAAAGGGCCAAGCCATAATAAATGAGAAGCTATACGACTCAACTCCAACATAATCACTCTAATATAGCTGGCTCTTTTAGGTACTTGAATATTTCCCAATTGCTCTGGTGCATTTGCGGTTATTGCTTCTGTGAACATAGTAGCTAAATAATCCCAACGTGTTACATAAGGCAAATATTGTATAATTGTTTGGTTTTCTGCAATTTTTTCCCTTAGTTGGCAATCAAAGGTGGCAACTTGAGGTAGAAGTAAGGCCAACGACACGAGGAAGATCCAAGGGCGATGACAAGACAAGGGGATGGCAATGCGAGGTAGAGACAAAGGCCGACAACGAGGTGTGGTGGCGAAATAGAGAGCATGATGGCGAGATCCCTGTCTTGCGATCTGTAAGGTGATGGCGACGGTGGAATTTTGCCAATGCAAGGAGGTTGAAGGCACAAGGATGTTAGTGCAGGGCAGAGACTAAGGCGAATACAGTGACAACAACACGTTCTCTATGATGAGTTCGCGATCTGGGGTCTCCTATTCCCTTTGCAATAAGTTCGCAATCTGACGAGAGTGACAAATTGGGTGTTGCAACAATCGTGTGATTCAGATGAGTGGGACACCCTTAAAGTCGACAATGAAGATCAACTTTTGATCTTCAAACTCAACAATGAAGATCGAGGATGATCTCTTCTTGATTCTCAGGTCTTTGAACCTAGCTCTAATACCATGTAGAAAATAAAGAATTGGAAAGTAAAAAGAGTAAATTTCTTCCTTGCTTTTTAAATTGTATAGAGACCCATATATATATACAAATATTCCTGGCACCAAAATAGGAATCTTTCTAACTTAATTACATCAGATCCCCTTAATTACGGAATTGTCTAAATCTCTCCTCAATTACAATTATATAGCTATGACTTTCCTAATTTCATTCTTCCACAATTGTCCCTTTTGCTGGATTCAATGTTGGGTTACACTGACAAGGATATTGAAGTACCAACTTTCAAGGTTTGATTTCTCTTTACCTATCTTATATTATCTCTTATCTAAATGCTGTCACCTTCAGTTGGCATCGTAGTAGTACTCTTTGGTCCTACTCTGTTAGTGCGATTGTTTATGTACTTGAGTGACACTGCAGCTTGTTTTGTTCTACCTTTTTCACAGCTTTGATTATTTGCTGAAACACTGTATGAAATGCTTCAGTACTAAATTGGTTGTCATCTTTTAACATTTCTCCAGGTTAGTTTCAGATAGTTGTATTTCTGTATATGGGTTCTAGTGTATCACTTGATTCTCAGTTATTGATTTGGGGTTTTCCTCTATGCATTTGTTTTTTTTTCTTTTTCTTTTTCTTTTTTTGGTTGTTAAAAACTGCATGTTAAAGTTCTGATGAAAAGAAATCAACAGAAAAGACAATGGGAAGAAACCTTGGAGAAGGGCAGCCACAAAAGATCATCAACAAAGCGTCAAAAGACTGATGAGCCCTCCATGATCATGAAATCTACTGAATCTGAAGTGCTGGATGCAGCTCATCCAGATGATGAAACACCTGCAACCAAGGGCAAGAGTACATCTGCTGATGGAAGATGAAGAAGAAATGCAGGACAAACTCTCAAGACAAGGCAAGACTTCTTTCCTTTTCTTGTTATTTGATTCCTTGTTTTTGATTGAAACTGTTTTCATCTTTTGATAATTTACTTTTTATTTTCACACAATAACGAAAGCACTTGCAATATTTTTCCCCATCCTTATCAGCCTATGTGCTGCTTATACAGCACAATGTGATTATGTGGCTGCTAATGTGCAGAGTATCAACTAATACTTAAAAACCATGATAATGTTATAATATTGAGACTTGAAGATTCTTATTCTACAAAATTTTTCAAGAGTTTTTGTTTTTTTAGTTTTTCAAATCAAATCAACAGAGGAAAATGTGGTACACCAGAGGAATTCCATTGTGTTGCTACTTCTGCTGGAGACAGCCAAGTCATTAGGTCAACCTTTTATCTTCCAAATTGTGTGTCCTGCTCTTGTTGAATCTGCCATGACCAGGGAGCCTGAATTTGTTGCTTTAATTATGCCATGAATGGTGGAAGATAATATGTATTTTTTTGTTGATGCATAATAATGTGCTCCTGTAGACCATAACTTTAGTTACAATTTTCATGTAATTTTATATTTTATGCAGAGCGTTGAAAAGGTAAATATGCAGAATAATGAAGGGGAAGGAAAGGCCAGTGGAGATATTGAGCCTGAAAAAGTGGCAGGGATGGAAAAGGAAGGCACTGAGAAATCTGGTGAGGAGGAAACTGACAATAAAACTGCAGAAATAAATGAATGGGCAAATATTGGAAAAGAGAGGAAAGAAACTCCTCCCTTGTTAATAAGGTGGCTGTTGACAAGGAACTACTGCAGGCACATTCCTAGAAGCTTTCTGCTCTCCCTTGCTTTCACACGTTCCATTTGGACAAGTAGATTACACACTGTTCATCACTCATTGATGCCTGTTTTCTTAACTTATACAGGCTTTCTGATTTTTTTATCAGAACCAAGTGGGCTACATTAGGGTAACATTTGAAATGTTTATTTTAGTGCTCACATGGTAAAGTTGGTGAAGGGATTTTTAGCAATTTGCTTGTCTTTTCAGTGGAAGATTTTTTTTTTTTTAATAGGTAAGCAAAGCAAATATATTAAAAGCTCTTGGAAAAGGCGCACAAAGTACAAACAAAGTATACAAGTAGCATCTGAATACATGCAAAAGGAAAAAAGAAACAACAATCTAATTTTTTTGAATTTTTCTTGGAACTGTAGTTGGTTTCATTTTCTTCTCTTTTCTCTTTGATTTCTTCCTTGGTTCTCTTCCCCTCAATGGTTATGGTGACTTAAACTGCATCAGGAACTTGTGCATAGTGCACTTGGAGAGCAACACAGGAAGGGAGGATTGCATTCTTTACAATAAGCTGGTGAGAATGTCCAACATTTGAGGGTGACCAGAAGGATCATTTATATGAAGATTACCTTTTCCCTTTGTGATCATGGAAAGAAATATGAATTTAAATATTTGTACTTCGGCTCTGATTTACCCACAGAATGGAGATATAATTTATATGAAGATTACTTTTTCCCTGTATGAAGTCATATTTTTGGTTTTTGCCATTGAACTATATCTCCAGCATTTTTCAGCATTTTATTGTCCTTAAATTCCTTTTGAGATGCAGAAACCTTGCATGGTTGCAATTATTAAAACGACCAAAGCCAGGAGCTTGGCTCCTGCATGTCTGCATAATACCTGGGGCTGAAGGTTACACATTATTTCTAGTCTTACTGCTCGCCTACTAATAGGTCTTTTAATTTATCTGGTAATCCTACATCTTCATGTAACTGTGATTCACAAATTCTTCTCAAATGCTTGGAGCCATGGTTGGTGCAGTGTTAAATGTCAATAAAGCATTAACTAAACATAAGATCTTCTCAAGTTGATACATTAATAAACTAGTAATAGCTATCAGCTAATAGCCAAGCGAAATAAGAGTCCTCATTGCCTGTTTCTTCACCACCTTACCATATACGCCTCTTGCTAACTTCATTGCTCTCTCTATTTCCACTACCCCACCTCCACCACTTCTCTTCAGTCCAGCCATAAAGGCCTTCAAAACCCTCTCATCACTTCCCACAGCTTCCAAAACGCTATCCACCACAGCCTCTACTGCTGGAATCCGCCTACCCCACCTCCTTACCGTTTTCTCAGACTCATAAGCTTCAGAGTAGGCAGCCCAGAAGGATGCCCTCAAATACCCTTTCTCCTTTCCCCTCACCGTCCATCTCCTCATACCTTCTTCTAGCCTATAAATTGCATCACCCATGTCAAGTCCTCTTTCAAGTCCCATCTGGATCTCTTGTATCTCCATTTTGGAGCATATCTGCTCTTCAAACTTGCACCTCTTGCAATTACACTGGAATCCCCATGTCTTGGCCATATCCTTGCGCTTTCTCCATGGTGAGAGCACATCAAAGTATGCGAATGTGATCTCTTCCCCTGCCTTGACATCTCTGGAAGTATGAACTATTACATTATCCCCCACATGCAAGCGCCTTGCATTGGGGTTACATGAATGGTTGATGAATGCAGGCAGTATCCATAACCCCACACCATAGTAATCACTATTCTTCCCCAAAACTTTAGCTGAGGTCGCATCCTCAACTAGAGAATTCACATCCAAGATGCTTAAAATTTTGCCCATATCCAGCTTCCCCATTGAGAGGCCACTCTCCTCTGTCTCAGGCCTAAAGAGATTCACATCAGGAACCTCAAGCACATCCTCATCTTCCCCATTGGATAGCACCGAAATTAAATGATGGAGTCTCTTGCATTTTGAAGCCGATTCAACAACTTTATCAATAAAATTCTTCCACATGACCAACTGTATATTATCCGCCGAATCATCATTCTGCTCCGGTAAAATGCACCTTTCTGTAGCAATTGCCTTGGTAACCAAGACTAAAGTCCCAGCATCAACGTTCTTTGTTGCAAACAGGCCACGCCCACTAATCTCAGACTTCATAATCTGCACTGCACCAATGTACTCTGCCAGTTCCGGAAACTTTCCACGAAACCCATTTACGACCCAATCAGAGAGGTCAAAGGCTCCAGTCCTTGACTGATGCTCAAGTTTCTTGCATCTCTCCAAGTACCCTTCAAGGGCTCCACATTTCAAACCGGCCTGAGGATCAAGAAGAGCTGCTTTGAAGCAGTCCAATGCCAGGGAGTATCTATTGAGACCAAGCAAGATTTTACCTTTGCAGAGCAGAGTCTTGAAATGGGTGCCCTCAATTTCAAGTGCTCCATCACAATCTTGGAGAGCATTGGCCAAATCACGCAGCCGAGACCGCGCTTCAGCCCGATTGGAAAGGGCTAAGCAGAGGGATTTTTGGAGTTTGAAGAGATGATCGGGATCAGCGTGTTGATGGATACGTGAGATGTGGTGTTGGCAGAGAGAGATGAAATGAGAGTAGGCTTGTACGGACTCGTTCCACTCTTCTCTGAGGAGGAGCTCTGTAGCTCTGGATCTGAGCTGCTGCATCAGCTCTTCTCCCATCTCCAGATCTTCTTTCATCTGCTGCTGCTGCTGCTGCTGGAGACTCCCTCTTCTCTTTTCTTGATTTGGGAATTACTATCAAAATTTAAATTTGGGGAATGTAACGGTCATATTGACTCTGCCTTTTTAAAGTATCGTTTTCTGGTCAGGTTTTGTAACGCCAACGGCTATCTCGGGTATTGTTTATATATATATAGAGAGATATTTGTGAAATATTATAATCACCCCTTCTCTATTTAAGAAACTCATACATTTGTATATGATACTAGTGATATTTGTATATAATAGTAATTTTGAATGTTAATTTACTTGAATTAATGTTTTATAGTAATACTTGATTGTTGTTAATTAGGTCTAGTCCTTGAATTTTTTTTTTTTTTTTTATAATATGTAAATTTTTGGGGGATTAAAATATGTTTATCATTGTGAATTATATATATGTTGGGTATGTAATATTCGATTGTTTATTGTAAGTGAGGAATTTGAAGAAAAATTTAATGTAGTGGGTGGGTGATTGCAATTATATGTTACTCAGGTATAATTCCTTAGTCGAGGTTTTGACATATTTTGGAATTTTGATTCAAATATGTTAATCTCCTTATTTTAAAAAAAGAAAAAAGAAAAAAAAAAGAATTTAAAGAGTTTGATATATAACTTATTATTACTAAAATGGAAGTTAAAATTATTCAATAAAAATAATTTAAGATATTCTAACTTTCCATTGTTGATTATATTACTTGTATAAATATTTTTTTTTCTTTTTGCAACATCAAGTCCAAACTTTAAATAGTTCATATTAATTATTTTTGTTGGGATATTTATATATGAATGAAAATTAAGACATACCGTTTCAATCAGACACACAACTCTTCCTAATGGACACAACCTGTGTCAAAGGATATGTCAAGTATTTAAGACACATCTCTTCTAAGAGTCAACAGAAAACCTATAAATGCCCCCCCCCCCCCCCCCCAATTCATTTCATCATCAATTCTCTCAACTTCTTCTCATTTCTTCCAAGTGCTTGGTATTCAAGAGAGTTCAAGTCATCAAGGTTTCTTGTGATTTGGAGTGCTACTATCACAAGAAAATAATCGTTGTATCCTAGGAGACAATTGTCAACAAACCATAAGCATCAGTGGGGCAAATTCGTCTTAAGGACATAGAGTCAAACTCTAGTCTCGATCAACCGTTTGTAAGATTCAATATTTACTTACTTTCTCGTTTATTTATTATACATAATTATTTGACCATACATTTGTGATAATTCCAGAATAACAATCTTAAGACGAATTCTTTTTAATCTTTTGCTTATATCTATGTTTTTAATACAGTTAATAACATGACCTTTACAAATATTATTGATACCCCTGTTGTTACACCTACTACTACCCATGGTGAGAAACCAAAGAAATTCACTGGGTTGGACTTCAAGTGATGGCAACAAATAATGTTGTTTTATCTCACAACACTTAACTTGGCCAAACTGTTGCATAAAGATGCACCTACCTTAAAGGAGGGAGATACTGACAAGCAAATTATGGCAGTAGTTGAAGCATGGAAACATTCAGATTTTATATGCAAAAATTACATCCTCAATGGACTTGACAACACGATGTATAATGTGTATAGTCAAGTGAAGACAACCAAGGAGCCGTGGGAGTCTTTGGAGAAGAAATACAAGACTAAAGATGCTGGCATGAAAAAATTCATAGTTGGCAGATTTCTAGATTACAAAATGGTCGACTCTAAGACAATGACAAGCCAAGTCCAAGAGCTTCAAATAATTTTGCATGAATTACATGCTGGGAAGATGGAATTAAGTGGGTCCTTTCAAGTTGCAGCAATTGTTGAAAAGTTACCACCATCTTGGAAGGACTTCAAGAATTATCTAAAACACAAGCGCAAGGAAATGGGGCTTGAGGACTTGATTGTGAGACTGAAAAATTGAGGAAGATAATCATGTCTCTAAGAAGAAAGTGGGAAAACATCCCATGGATTCCAAGGCAAACTTGGTGGAACCAAAGACTAATAAAAAGAGAAAGCACTTTGGTGAAGGTCCAAGTCAAGGGAAGAACAAATACAAGAAGTTTGTTGGGAAGTGTTACATTTGCAATAAGCAAGGCCATAGGGCCAAGGATTGTCACTTGAAATGACAAAGTAAGGAAAATAAAACACATGTGACTGAGGAAGAGGAGTTGGCAACCATGCTTTCTACATTGGTACTGTTTGAAGCCAACATGGTAGATAACCCAAACGAATGGTGGGTTGACACAGGTGCCACCCGTCATGTTTGTGGAGAAAGAAACATGTTCTCTACATATGTACCAGTTAATGGTAGAAATTTGATCATGGGAAATTTTGCCACATCTAGGGTTGTGGGAATTAGAAAAGTGGTGCTAAAGATGACTTCTGGAAAAGAACTTGTTTTCGCAGATGTGCTACATGTGCTTGATATTCTCAAGAATCTTGTTTCTATTTCTATGCTTAGCAAAAATGGGTTCAAGTTAGTTTTCGAGTCTGAAAAATTTGTATTCATGAAAAATGGGATGTATGTGGGCAAGAGGTATATGACCAATGGCCTGTTTAAGATGAATGTAATGACTGTTAAGCGTGATTTCAATAATAATAAAGCAAATACTTCTGTTTACTTGATTGAGTCATTTACTTCGTGGCATGATAGGTTAGGACATGTTAACAATAAAACTTTAAAAAGGTTGATTAACATGAATTTGTTGCCTTCTTTTAGCATTGATTTTAAACATAAATGTGAAGTATGTGTGGAAGCCAAGATGGCTAAGCCACCGTTTCATTCAATTGAAAGGAACACAGAACCTTTGGATTTAATTCATAGTGACATCTGTGACTTAAAGTTTGTACAAACAATAGGAAGGAAAAGGTATTTTATTACCTTTATAGATGATTGTACAAGATACTGTTATGTGTATTTGCTAAGAAGCAAAGATGAGGCCTTAGATGTGTTTAAACACTACAAAAATGAGGTTGAAAATCAACTTTGCAGAAAGATTAAGACAATAAGAAGTGATAGAGGTGGAGAGTATAAAGCTAATTTTGGAGAATTTTGTTCAAAACATGGAATAATCCATCAAACTATTGCTCTTTATTCACCTCAATCGAAGGGTGTTGTTGAGCGCAAGAACCGTACATTTAAGGAAATGATGAATGCTATGTTGATAAGTTCCGGTCTACCCCAAAACTTATGGAAAGAAGCAATTCTTTATGCAAACCGCATTCTTAACAAGATACCACACAAGAATAAGGATGTAACTTCATATGAGTTATGGAAGGGTCACAAGCCCTCTTACAAATATTTGAAAGTGTGGGGATGTTTGGCTAAAGTAGGAGTGCCAAAACCTAAACAAGTTAAGATTGGGCCTAAAACTATTGATTGTATATTTATTGGGTATGCAAACAATAGTAGTGCATATTGTTTTCTTGTACATAAGTTTGGCATTCCTGATATACATGAAGATACAATTATTGAGTCTAGGAATGCGTCATTTTTTGAGAATATTTTTCCTTGTAAAGAAAAGCAAGAAGTAAGTTCAAATAAGAGAACTTATGATACTATAAATGGTAATCATCAAAATGAGGAAGAACCAAGAAGTAGTAAGAGAGCCAAGAAGACAAAGTCTTTTGGCCTAGATTATCTAACTTACATGTTAGATAACGAACCCAAGACATTCAAAGAAGCAATGTCAACACCAGAAGCCCCATTTTGGAAAGAGGCTATCAATAGTGAAATTGAATCCATCATGCATAACCACACATGGAAATTGGTGGATTTACCACCAGGAAATAAACTTTTGGGTTGCAAATGGATCTTCAAGAAAAAGATGAAGCCTGATGGAACAATAGATAAATACAAGGCTAGATTGGTAGCCAAAGGATTTAAACAAAAGGAAGGCCTTGATTTCTTTGATACATATTCACCAATTACGAGAATAACATCTATTAGAGTGTTAATTGCAATCGCAACATTGCATAATTTGGAAATTCGTCAAATGGATGTTAAAACAACCTTTTTAAATGGCGAGTTAGAAGAAGAAATATGTATGGAACAACCTAGAGGGTTTGTTGCTCCTGGACAAGAAAAAAACTTGTGTAAGCTGATAAAGTCCCTATATGGGCTAAAACAAGCACCAAAACAATGACATGAGAAATTTGACAAAGTAATGTTCTCAAATGATTTTAAAATTAATGAATGTGATAAATGTGCATATACAAAGAATACACAAAGTGAGTATGTCATTGTGTGCCTGTACGTGGATGTAATGTAAATTATTGGTAGCAATAATGATGTCATTAAAGCTACCAAGAAAATGCTGACCAGTTATTTTGATCTTAGGTATAAAAATAGCCAAGACATCTAGTGGACTAATATTATCTCAATGTCATTACATTGAGAAAATTCTTAAACGGTTTAACCAATATGATGATAGTCCAATTAAGACACCAGTAGATTTAAATCTACATTTAGCTAAAAACAACGGTCCATCAATTGACTAGTTGGAATATTCTTGTATCATTGGTAGTTTAATGTACGTCATGAACTACATGGGTCCAGACATAGCCTACATAGTTAATAAACTAAGTAGGTTCACTAATAATCCGGGAAAAGACCATTGGAAGGCGTTGGTTAGGGTTCTTAGATATCTAAGATACACCTTAAACTATGAACTTCATTATTTAAGGTATCCAGTCGTACTAGAAGGATATAGTGATACAAATTGGATATCTGATACGAATGACTCAAAATCCACAAGTGGATATGTATTCACAATTGATGGCACTGCGATATCATGGAAGTCATCTAAACAAACATGTATTGCAAGATTAACAATGGAATTTGAATTTATTGCTTTAGATAAAGCAGAGGAAGAAGCAGAATGGCTTCATAATTTTCTAGAAGACATTCCATGCTAGCCAAAACTAGTGCTTGCAATATGTATACATTGTGATAGCCAATCAGCGATTGGAAGGGCACAAAGTAGCATGTACAATGGTAAGTCTCGACACATCCGTCGTAGACATAATACTGTAAGGCAGTTACTTGCAAATGGAATTATTTCCATTGATTATGTTAAGTCAAAGGACAACCTGGCGAATCCACTAACTAAAGGATTGTCTAGAGATCAAGTAAACTGCTCATCGAGGGGAATGGGATTAAAGCCTATCACTAAAGAGTTTCATAATGGAAACCCAACCTAGCTGGCTGGAGATCCCAAGATCTAGGTTCAATGAGGACAACTAAATTATGAAATACTCTATGAAGAGCACAAAGGAAAAATAAATTCCTAGCCATTCCTATGGTGAACTAGTGATATAAAAGATGTGTTTAGGAAAGGCTATGCTTTTAATGATTCTAATAATTTGAAAGAGTTCAAGTGGAGTATGGTAGAATACTCGCCATATGAATCACCTATGTGAGTGTGAAATGGGGTCGTTTCTATGAAAATTTTTTAAGGTTGAAATTCTCTAAAGCACTCATGAAACCAGGAATTGTTCAGGGCCAAAATGAACACAACCGTGAGAATCAATGGTGATCCGGAAAGGAATTGTGTGAATACTATTGTCTTGATTTACATCAATAGCTGAACAGTTCAAGACATCACATTCACTGATTAGCTAGTAAATCCGATAGTATTTCACTAAGGAAGGTTCAAAGCCATAAACTACCTATCCTAATGCAATCACTTTCCGATTTTGTACTCTCTTGATAGTTTAGTTTTCCATTTGCCTTTTTTTAAGTCAATTTCCATTCATGTGGGGGATTGTTGGGATATTTATAGGTGAATGGAAATTAAGACATACTGTTTCAATTAGACACAACTCTTCCTAATGGACACAACTTGTGTCAAATGATATGTCAAGTATTTAAGACACATCTCTTCTAAGAGTCACCAAAAAACCTATAAATAGCCCCCCCCCCCCCCCCCCCCCCATGGCATTTCTCATTCATTCCATCATCAATTCTCTCCACTTCTTATTCTTTCTTCCAAGTACTTGGTATTCAAGAGAGTTCAAGTCATCAAGTGATTCATTGTTTCTTGTGATTTGGAGTGCAACTATCACAAGAAAGTAATCATTGTATTCTGGGATACGATTGTCAATAAACTGTAAGCACCAGTGTAAGGCAAATTCGTCTTAAGGACATAAAGTCAAACTCTAGCCTTGATCAACCATTTGTAAGATTCAATATTTACTTACCTTCTTGTTTATTTATTATACATAATTATTTGACCATACAATTGTGATAATTCCATAATAACAATTTTAACTTTAATAAAAATTAACATTAGTTATAATTATTTGTTTAAACTTTTTGTGCTTAAAAAATTCAAAATAACTAACAAATAATTTATTTCTTAGTTATATAAAATATTGGACCAACAATAACGAATATAAATATTTGATTAAAAGAGATTAAATAATTCCCAAATTGTGAATCCAACCATTCTTATGTTTTTTCTTGAAAAGTAACCTATTTTTTATACAAACGTCTTTTACCATTTCAAGTATTTATATGTAAGTTTTCAAATAAAATGTTATTTTTACAAAGAAAATAAACAAGTATATTTTTTTTTAAAATAAAACAAAAAAATGATAGATGATTAAATTTCAAATTTTGGTTTTTCATTGACCCTTTTAATAAAATAATCCTAACAAAGATCTAATATGAGATAATGGACTAAGCATACTTGGATTACTTTTTTAAATACATTATCACAATGTATATTGATTTTTTTTCAAGTTTTTATTACTTTGCAATCAGTTATTAGAATGCTTAAAAAGAAGATTTCTCGACAAAAATTGTGTGTTTATCCTACCTAGTAGCCATTAAGAATATGAAGAGAGAAAAAAAATTGATTGTCCCAAAGTTGGAGATGTTAAGAAGATCATGTTTTGGTCATTTCTTACTCATGCCTGAATTTTAGTTTTTAACCCATATTGTTCATCAAATGTTGTTACATCAATGACAAGCTAAAAAAGGACAAATTGACAGTGATTCTCTATTTTCCAAAATATTAACCATTTTTATGTGCAACTCTAACTAAGAAAAATTAGAGAAAGGGTTATCATGACTTTTGTAAAACTCCAAGCGTGGTCCTTAAGGATTGATCTATGGAAAATTTCAAAACTAGGTTAAGGTGATTTAAATTTCAAAATTAATGAAATAATTGTTGATTTCAAAACTAGGGCCTCACAATCCAAATTTAGGCTTAAAGCTTAGAGCAAACAAACACTACAAGAAAATGGAGTTCTAGGCACGGGTTTTTAGTAGGGGTAAAAGAATATCTTGACTAAATTAGATATATATCATTGGTTAAGATTGATCTAAAGTATTTATGAGTGGAGATAAAGAATTGCAGGAAAGTTTATAGTTGCAGCCAAGTAAATATTGTGACAACAAATGTGGCTTTTGGTGCAAAATTAAATTCTGGTGGCTACCATAGTCTGTGTCATGGACGAGGCCAGTCCTTTCCACAGATTTAAGTATAATAAACTCTTGGCCTATGGATGTGATAACCTTGTTCTACGGATATAAGCCCAATATCGTCGTACTCTATTTAGGTTTGCTACCATAGATGGCCCAAAATATTCCTTCGAGTCCTTGAAAAAAGTTACATACCCCCCCTTCATCCTAGTGAGATATTTATGTCTAGAGGATTCTTCACTCTCTAAATCCTCATGAGTTTAACAAAACCTAGTCTCTTCTTAAACATCTCACTCCATTCTCTCGTACCATTGTCTTTTTTTTTTTTTTCTATATTTTTTATCTATGTTTTTATGGAGCTTAAGAAACTAGAGGTTTGATTGCTTTAGGCGTGTGTTTCTAGGTTTTGGATCATCATTTTTAAGGGTTTTTATGAATTTCTTCTGAGTTTTGCTTTGTTTGATTTGGTGAGTTTGAGGTTTGCTACAGGGAAGTAATGGTGATGTTCAAGGTTTCCCAAGTAATAACAATGCCCTTTAATGGCAAAAAACCAGGAACTTCTAGCTTTAGGAAGAAGGTTTTAGTCCATTTCTCTAAATTAAGTGAATAATATTTCTATTTGTTTTGATATTTTGTTTTCTATATTAATAGATATGTATTCATGAAAACAATAACAATTGATTGATCCATTTGTCATTTGCTTATTGTTTTTCATATTTTGTTTATTTACTATTTTTGATAGATCCAATTGATGACTATACTTGCCTTTTTTTTTTTTTTTAATCTTTGTCTAGTTTATACAATTTTTGAACCCATTTTTCATGTACTTGTTATCAATTCTCAAAAACAAATTATTATGTTATCATATCTTGCTCATGCCAGATAAGATTACTATAATAGAATATGGATTGTGTTGATGAGATTCTCTTAAGGACTCTACAGACATCCTACATCGGATAAAGGGGAAAGTTTCTAGCTTTATATAAGTATGGACTGCTCGTAACCCTGTAGATGCGTTTTAAAGCCGTGAGAGCCTTTTTGGGTCCAAAACGGACAATATTTATACGGTTGGGAGCAGGTCATTACAAATGGTATCAGAGCTAATCCCCGACCTCAGTGTGGGGTTTGTTTAGCCCCGTAAGGGTGTTTATCTGTTTGGTTCCACAATCCCGTGGGATACAATGAAGACGTTATGTCTGCATGGGGGGTGTTTGTAACATCTCACATCGGATAGGGGGGAAAGTTCCTGGTGCTATATAAATATGGACTCATTGTAACCTTGTAGACGCGTTTTAAAGTCGTAAGGGTCCCTTTGGGTCAAAAGCGGACAATATCTACACGATTAGGATGGGTCGTTACAAATGGTATCAAAGCCAATCCCTGACCTCGGTATGTGGTTTATTTGGCCCCGTAAGGGTGTTTGTCTATTTGACCCCACAATCTCGTGGGACACAACGAGGACGTTGTGTCTGCTTGAGGAGGGGGTGTTTGTGACATCCCACATCGGATAAGGGGGGAAAGTTCCTGACGCTATATTAGTATAGACTCCTTGTAACCCTGTAGACGCTTTTTAAAGTTGTGAGGGCCTTTTTGAGTCCAAATCAGACAATATATACATGGTTAGGAGAGGGTCGTTACAAAGAGAGAGAGAAAGAAAGAGAAAAAAAAGAAGAACATTAGACAAGTTTTTAAAAATACATTCACATTTAGACATCAGAAAATATTTTTCCCTTCTTATTTCAATTTCTAATGAGAACATATCAACTCATCAAATCTCCAAATGTCTGAAATATCTTTCATGATGGTTTTTTATACCTTATTCTTGTTCCTTGGAAGTCACCTGTACCTGAATTGGCTGTGTGCTTTTCTGACTTAGATTGAGTTCCAAGAGTTGATAACCTAATCACAAATATCAAATGGATTGTTTGGACAAAGGGTTGCTATATGAAACATTTTAGGCTACACCGTTTAGGGCCCCCTATTAAAGCAATTTACCAAGTCTGCATTTTCATTGCTCACTTCTCTAAAAGGCTTCACATACTCTTGTGTAGGAGAAGAAGATACGAAGTGTCTTCTTCATATATCAAAAACCATTACACTGATTTTCCTTTCATGCTTACTAGTTGAACATGTTACTGCCAAGGTGGGCTATGTGGACATGAGTTGTATAATCCCTACGTAACAGGCATAAGCAAATGGATCAAATTATTACAATCCCTTCACTCTACAGGGTCAACTTTCCTTAGACATTTGTAGACAAATTTAGATCATATATGGACTATATATATTGAGCTCTTTTGTAACCATTTTAATAAAGCAATTGAATATACAGATCCCATTATACGAATTATTCCCTTTCTCGTCAACATGGTATCAAAATGGGTTTGTTTTCGCTCTTTGGTATCAAATCCTTGATTCTACCCAACCCCGACAACCTAACAATGACCCAGAAAATTGTTTGAATCGGACTCTTAGACAGGAGGGTCTCTACCAACGACAACCTCTATTTTATCAGAACTCACCATGAAGATGGTTGATGTGCTCAACAAGGCCCCAACCCCAACTACAATAGCAGATACTGTCCCGATCAGCATAAAACTCGATGGATCGAATTATGCACTATGACCCCAAGTTGTGGAGATGTTTATCTCCGGGAGAGACAAATTAGGGTACATTAATAGTGATTTACCCCAACCTACTCCGACTGATCCATTATTCCAACAATGGAGAACTAAAAATTCCATCGTCAAAGGTTGGCTCATCAGGACCATGGATTCATCATTTGTTAGCACATTCATTCGATATCCCACTGCGAAAGAGGTTTAGGATGCCATCGTTGTCACTTTCTTCAACGGGAGTGACACTACTTAGGTGTATGAGCTCCTACGATGGGTGAGTAGGCTACGACAAAATGGTGGATCTTTGGAGAAATTTTATAACAAGTTGCAAGGTTTATGGAGGGAAATAGATTTTCAGTGACCAAACCCCATGGAGTGCCCTTAGGATGTGTAATGGTACACTGGAATTCTCTAGGAGAGGCTTTATGTGTTCCTCGACGACCTTGATAATTGACTCGACCAAGTCAGGAGCATCATGCTACAGATGCAACCATTTTCGACGATTAAGCAAGCCTACACATGAGTCCGGCGGGAAATAGTATGATAGATAGTGATGGAAAATGGTTCTAATGAAGGGATGGGAGCTGGGCTGACTTTCAAGGGACTGAAAACGGGCCCCAATCCATCTGGCAAAGAAGGAGTTCTAGTACTCAATAAATCTAATCCCACTGGCCCAAATTTAAAGCAATGGATAAAATGCTTAAAGTGCTCCCATTATGGAAATTCCAAACACACACGAGACACTTGCTTTAAGCTCCATGGATACCCAGACTGGTGGCAGAAGCTCCAGGCTAAAAAGAAATGTAATGACACCAATATTGAGCCCAATACTAGTAAAATGACAGTAGCAACAACAGAACCCCAACTGTCTCCAATTCCTACCGACTCTACCAACAACACGCTAGGTATAACATCTCTTGGATCTACTAGAAACAATGAGTGCAACTTGTGGATCCTGGATTTCAGAGCCACGGATCATATGACATTTGATGCACAAGACTTTTGTCAGCATACCGCTCCTAGGCGAACTAGCATTGCGAATGCTAATGGCACTGTTTCATCGGTACAAGGGGCTGGAACTATGGTGCTATCACCAGCCCTGTTACTCTCCAATACATTATTTGTGCCATCCCTATCTCATAAATTGCTTTCTGTCAGTCCACTTACTAAGGACTTAAATTGTACAGTACTGATGTACCATTATTTTTACCTTATCCAGTATATTCTCACGAAGGAAATGTCAAAACACTCATAAAACTCAAGAGAAACCGAGAACCTTTTGGAAAAAATGACACTAATCATCTTCTCTCTTTTTTCATTATTTTATAAGTGCCATCTATACATAGAAGTATATGCTATACATGGAGTATAACTGATTTCTAATATTCAACATTTATACATGGTAAGTCAATCTGTACAATTAATATTAGTAGTCCTAAATTATATAAATTCCCAAAATTGCATATGGTAACATCTCCCCTCAAATTGATGCTGGTAAGTCAACCAGCAACAATTTGCCAATAAGAAATTGATGCCGCTGTCGAGTCAAAGTTTTGGTGAAGACATCAGCCACTTGGAGATCAAAAAAGATGTGAGAAAGAGATATCACCAGACTTTCTAAGGTGTCTCGAATAGAATGACAATCAACCTCAATGTGCTTGGTGCGTTCATGGAAAACGGGATTGGTGGCAATCTGAATAGCACTAGTGTTATCAGCATGAAAAGGGGTAGAAGTAGTCTGAGGAAACCCAAGCTCCTCAAGAAGACCGCGTAGCCATACAATTTCAGAACAAGCAGTAGACATGGCACGATACTCGGCCTCAGTGGAAGATTTAGAAACACGATATTGTTTCTTACATTTCCAAGAAATTAAGGCATCACCTAAAAACATACACCAACCCGTAGTAAATCGACGTGTATATGGACACCCAGCCCAATCAGCATCACTATAGGCAACAAGTTGAAGAGAGGAGTCGGTAGGAAAGAATAACCCACAAGTAGGTGAACCTTGAAGATAACGGATGATGCGTCGAACTGCAGCAAGATGGAAATGCCGAGAAGAAGACATAAACTGACTGACCTGATGAACATCATAGGAGATATCAGGTCGAGTAGTGGTCAAGTAGATAAGACTCCCAACTAGGCGCTGATAGAGAGTAGGATCATCCAGAAGGTCCCCTTCATCTTTCCTGTATTTGAGATTTACCTCCAGAGGAGTATCAACAGAGGAAGTGTCTTCCAAACCGGCCAAAGTGATAAGATCTTGAATATACTTATGCTGGTTCACGAAAATACCATTGGCCTGATGATGAACTTCCAATCCTAAGAAGTATGTGAGCTGGCTAAGATCTTTCATATGGAAAGTTGCATGTAACAACTGCTGAAGCTTAGTAATCAAACCATAGTTACTACCAGTAATGATAATATCATCCATATAAACCAAGAGAAGGACTATACCTGACGCAGACGTGTGGAAGAAGAAGGAAGAATCATACTGACTTTGGGTAAAACTAAAAGAAAGAATTGTACTACGAAACTTCTCAAACCAAGCCCGAGGCGCCTGCTTGAGCCCATACAAAGAACGTTTTAGCTTACAAACATCATGAGGAGAAGAATTGGTCATACCAAAGGGAAGCTTCATGTAAATCTCTTCTTGAAGATCACCATGAAGAAAAACATTCTTCACATCCATCTGATGTAGTTGCCATGACTGTGAAGCGGCAATAGCTAAGATGGTTTGAATCGTGGTCATTTTGGCAACAGGAGCAAATGTCTCCTCATAATCAACCCCATATTCCTGCTTGTTACCCAAAGCTACAAGACGAGCTTTATACCGGTCCAAAGAGCCACTAGAACGAAATCTTACAGAGAAAACCCATTTACTCCCAATACGTTTGACTGTAAGAGGACAAGGAACAATATCCCAAGTATGATTCTCCTCAAGTGCTTGAAGTTTTACTTGCATTGCATTTTGCCAACACTCATGTTCCATGGCCTATTTGTAGCAAGAAGGAATAGAAATAATGGATAAAATAGCAACAAGAGAGATAGGAGAGAAGAATCCATACCAATCAGGGGGTCGAGAAAGATGAGTAGACCGATGAAGAGTGCTGGAAGCAGGAGCAGGATCAGGCGTCGGGTCAAGATCGGAAGGGGACATAGAGGAAGTGGAACCGAACTCATGTTGACTACGTTTTTCATGCACAAAACCTGGTTTGAACCTTTCCACAATTGTTGGGGATTCAGAAAAACTAGGCAGAAGAGATACAGATGCAAATGGCAGCTCAACATGAGATGGAAAGAAATATTGATTTTCAAAGAAAATTACATTCCGGGAAACTTGTATACGACGAGCATGGGGATCATAACAAACATAACCCTTGTGAGGGATAGCATAACCAAGAAAAGCACACTTAACAGATTGAACAGTAAGTTTATGTCGTTCATGAGTAGGTAGATGCACAAAACAAACACAACCAAATGTACGACGATCAGAATATAAAGGAGAATTACCAAACAACTTAGAGAAAAGAGAAACATGATTTAACATAGGAGAGGGTAAGCGATTGATCAAATGAACTGCAGTAGAAAGTGCTTCACACCAAAAACGAGGAGGAACCGATGAGTCAAGTAAAAGAGTTCTTACCACATCAAGAAGGTGGCGATTTTTCCTCTCAGCAAAACTATTTTGTTGTGGTGTCGAAGGACAAGAACGCTGAGAGATGATCCCTTTGCTTTGAAGAAAGTCCTGAAACTCATTAGACATGTATTCTCCGCCAGAATCAGAGCATAAGACCTTGATGTTGGCAGAGAATTGAGTCTCAATATGTAAGTGCAAGAAAGCGCTTAAAGACTAAAAAAACTTCAACCTTAGCCCGGAGGAAGTAAACCCAAGTAAAATGACTAAAGTCATCAATGAAAGTAACAAAGTACTTGTAATGTGCATGAGAAACAATAGGTGCAATCCCCCAAACATCACTATGTATAATATCAAAACATTGTGAGGCACGAGATGCGGCATGAGGAAAAGGTAGAACTTTACTTTTGCCAAGTTTGCATGATGTTAAATCGAAAGAAAGATCAAGAGAAGAACATGTTTTATTTCCCAATAATCCAGAATTAAACAAAGTATGAAGTACATCAAAGTTTGGGTGGCCAAGACGTCTATGCCACATCTTATGTCCAAAACCAACAACATTACATGCAAAGGAAAGTAAAGGAAAACTAGGAATAATAGTGGAAGGAGAAACATGAAGAGGAAAGAGTCGTCCCACTTTAGGCCCCTTTGTGATCATCTTCCTGGACACTTGATCCTGCACAACACAACCAGAACGGGAAAAATTGACATTACAATTATCAACCAATTAACCAACAGAAAGAAGATTTGTGGAGAGGTCAGGAGATACAAAAACATCAGTTAAGGAAGAGGAAAGATCACGAACAACACTGATAGGCAGAGAACTGCCATCAGTAGTGTTAATTTTCAAATTTCCATCATAATTTCTAACATTGGAAAGAGAAATAACAGTATTCGTCATATGGTTAGAAGCTCCAAAGTCAAAATACCATGGCTTAGAAGAAATCGTATGATTACTTGAGAGCCCAAAAACAGAAAAAACAGAAATGATCATTTGTTGTACCATTTCAGGAGTGAGTGTGTTTGGGTTTGCTAAGGTTGTAGGAGCAAGAATAGGAACAGCCGAAGAGGCAACAAGCAATGCAGTAGAACTAGAGGCACCAGTGGAGGCATGATAAGCAGTACCCTGCTTCCTTTCAGGCCGAATGGGACAAACAGAGATGATATGATCTTGTTTCTTGCAGTAGTTACAGAACTTCTTGGGACAATCCCGAGCAATGTGACGAAAATCTTTACAACTAAAGCATTGGACAACACGCATATCTCGACCCTTATTCCGCCCCTATGTGGCATAAGCTACAGAAACAGGTGCACTAACATTAGCCCAATGTTCCATGGTAGCTTGAGTTATGATACACTACTCCTCACGCAAAAGTTCACTCAAGCAGGCATCCAGAGATGGTACAGGATGATGATTCATCATATTAGACCGTGCAATTTCAAAGTCGGGTCGTAGCTTCATCAAGAATTGATCTCGCTTGCTGATTGCATGCACTACTTGGACAGCAAAGAGAGCTGCAACGGGAACATTAGCATAAACAATGTCGGAATAATAAGTCCAAAGAGTTTGAAAACCAAAAAAATATTCCTCAATTGAGAGACTTTCTTGTGTGAAATTAGTCATCTCATACTCCAATTGAAAACGCCTAGCAAAGTTGTCTTGATTGTAAACCGTGTAGAGATAATTCCACATAGCAGCAGCAGTTTTATAAGGCCTCAGATTGAGAACAAGGTGAGGTTCAACTGAGCTAAGGATCCAGGTCATAACCCGAGCATCCTTAATTTCCCACTTAGACAAAGCCTCATCATCACGAGGTGCATGATTACTCTCATCAATATGACCCCATAATTATTTTCCTTTGACAAATAATTTAAATTGAAATTCCCAAGCACAATAATTTTTGCCAGTAAATCTAATAGGAAATGATTCCAACTTATCTGATGACATGATGCAATCGAGAGACAAAGGAAATAGCCCACTAGAAAATTAGAACAAAAACTGTCGAGATACACCCTAGATCTAGAAACGTGCAACAGAAAGTTCCGAAATCAACCAGAAATCAACTGCAAGGGTGCCGAAAACAAGAGTCCAGACCAAAAAGACCAAAAACAAAAACCACAGACGGTGTTGGTACCCTCAAACGTAGCTACTTAAGGGATCGAAACCCAGAAAAACACCCAAGAGAAACACTCAAAAAAATTCATGAAAGACAGATAATCTATGAACCCACTCTGATACCATGTCAAAACACTCATAAAACTCAAAAGAAACCGAGAGCCTTTTGGAAAAAATGACACTAATAAAATTGTATATGGTAATAGGAAATTATTGGGCGTGGTACTAAGAAGGGGGGTTCTACTATATGGATGACTTCAATATGGGACAGACACATCATGTGGGACAGTCGGGTGATTCCCAAATATAATAAATCTAGATTTAGCATCGACAACTCGGTCATCCGTCATTTGGATATTTGAAGCATTTACTTCCTAGTTTATTTGTTGATTTCTCTATCTCAGATTTTCAATGTGAAACCTGTATTTTGGCCAAAAGTCACCAAACAATTTATCCTTTACATAAGAATAAGAGTGATGTTCCTTTTAGCTTAATTAGCTCTAGAATGGACACAACATGCTTTTTACCCAACATAACCTTGACCCTTGCAAAGTGCATATCTATAAGCCCACACACAAACAGAGATGGCAGAGGGAGAAAATGCAAAAATATATTAAAATTTTTGTTTAGTGTGATTTAAATCCTCCCTGTGAAGCTCCATTCCATTATATTTAATGGCCTATTAGGAACTTTTAAAGTATCTCACATGTTCAGTAATGCTTAAACATCCACTAAAAGAAATTGTAACCATTTTTTCTGTGATTGTCACAGCAGATCAGGAAGGTGAAATAAGTGTGGAATCCTTGCAACTGGAGTTCAGTACAATCAAAGGTACAACAGAGAACTTCTCCCCTGCTAACAAACTGGGAGAAGGTGAATTTGGTGTCGTATATAACGTAACATGTTTATGCATAATGCCACACTGATAAAGAATAAAGATTCACACTTTTTTTTTTGGTTTCTTTAACATATTTTGCTTTAATAAACCATAAACATACAAGTTCTGAAATTGGTGCTAGTGACTTGTTCTCAGGGGAGGCTTGAATATGGACAAGAAATAGCTGTAAGAAGGCTCTCACAACACTCCAGGCAAGGTGCAAACGAATTCAAGACAGATTCTTTTAGTAGCCAAGCTTCAGCATAGAAATCTTGTTAAACTCTTTGGCTTTTGCCTGGCAAGAGAAGAAAAATTGCTTGTCTATGAGTTTGTGCCCAATGGAAGTCTTGATCAATTTTTGTTTGGTACAGTTCCCAACAGAAATTGAATTTATTGTTTATTTGAAAGATATGGCTCAATGTCTCATTTGTATAATAACTTGAAAATTTTGTTGCATAAATTTACAGACCCAAAGAAACGTGCACATTTGGACTGGGAAACACGGAACAAAATTATAGTTGGAGTTGCACGAGGGCTTCAATATCTTCATGAGGATTCTCGCCTCAAGGTTTTATACACAGAGACTTAAAATACAGCAACATTCTGTTAGATGAGAATATGGACACCAAGATTTCAGATTTTGGCATTGCAAAGCTTGTTGGGATGGATCAAACTCATTGCAGTACCAGCAGACTAGTAGGAACGCTGTAAGTTTCAAAATTTTCAACTGTTCACTAACACTAGCACTCAGAGTTCTATAAATCGCATGCTAGAACAATGGATAAACATTTGACATATTCCATTAGTAGCAGGAAGACTAATGGCAGCTATATTCTTAAAATTTGCTGTTGAGTAGTAACCTAAGGTTGACAGATTTGATAATGGATTGCAGTGGATATATGGCACAGGAATATGCAATGGCAGGGCATTTCTCTGTTAAGTCAGACGTCTTCAGTTTCGGTATGATACTTCTGGAGATTGTGAGTGGTCAAAAGAACATCTCCTTCCATCATTCAGGATAAATTAAGGAGTTTCTACCATATGTAAGTCGGATAAATCTGCATGTTACGTTCTCATCTCTATTACTTCAAAGTTAACTCGGTTCAAAAGTTTTAATCAACAATTCCAGGCGTGGAAGCTTTGGAAAGAATGGACGACCTTGGACTTGGTGGATTAACACTATGAAAATTTCCCAGCGACTGAAGTGATAAGATGCATCCACATTGCATTGTTGTGTGATCAGTAGTCCTCATGCTTAACAGCAACTCTGTCACTCTCCCAATTCCACAAGCTCCTGCCATTTTCTCTCGCGGAATAGTAACATCTATGGTTGAATGTATGTGGCTAATAGGAGAAAATGAGGATCATGCAAATTCAGTTAAATCCACCCACATTCCCAGCACTTGCTCTGTGGACAAAGAACAGACTACTGACTCACACCCCCGCAGTTGAGAAGACTTCCGTAACGTGTCAAATGAATATTGTAGGATTAGTTGAGTGAGAATCCATTAGATTGGAGTTATATGCTTTGCCTGGATGATAATATACGATGGCACCTAAATGGGGTTCGCCACTGAATGTCAGTATATGTGGTTTGAGTAGTTGAATCTGTACGTCTGACAGATACTGAATTTGAATTGCTTCTCCAGATCTCTCTCATTTATCCCTTACCACATATTTAAGTTTATTTTCAAGCTTTTGACGTGACAGACATGAAGATTAGTATCGAGGGAGTAAGACTTAAAAATAACATCTGTGGATAAATCTGTGTACTTTTCTATCAATAATAGATTTGTGTTTTACAGTCCCTAGATCCCATGATTTATACATTTGCAGTCTCTCACAGACTCTGTACATGCCTAGTTTTTCCACGTAAAAAATTTAAGTTGAAAAAGGCTAAATACCTATTCACGCCCTCTACCTTTTTCATAATCAAGATTTACAAACTTTTAAATATACATAGAATAGATTTCAACCATTTGAGAGAAGCAAGGAATATTGTAAATTTTTTATTAGTAAACCTAATTATTTTTGTTCAATGGTTAGATCTTGGACTAAAAGCTGGGCTTGGAAACAGTTAAATTTCCAGCACACACTAACTAGGGGTGGCCCGAGGCCGACCCAAACCTAAACCATGAGAGGTTGAGTTTAATTTGTTCCGAGCTGTCCTGCCAGTTACATGCCTAAGATAAAGAATAAATTATTTTCCAGCAATTTGAACAATTTGTTTTAGGGTGATTTTAGAAAACGTTTTTAACTTTCTTGATATTAATTTGAAAATAACTCTTATAAATTTTTTTTTCAAGTGTTAAAAAGATTAGAAGTGATTTTTAGAATCATTACTAACGGACTCTTAGTTAAAATTTAAATTGCAGATGTTCCAAAACTTTAAAACAATAACAAAAAATCTAAAAATAAATTTATATATTTTTCTAAATAAAATGAAAAAGTATATGATAATTTATCATATAATTTTTTAATTTAAAAAAAAAAATATTATATTATATGATAATATACATTATATGATAATATATATTATAAATATTATAAAAATATTAAATTGAATTCATATTAAACCTGGGTTATTTGAATCTTGACTTGTGTTGAATTCAAATTAAGTTTGGTTTGAAAATTTTGACTTAATCAAAGTCTAATTTAAGTTTTAAAAATGATTACTCAAATTCGTTCAAACGTTGGATTGAATCAAATCTACCTATCCAAGTTACATCCCTTTGCTCAACATTGCTAAGCATTGATCAATTAAAATGATATTGTTTGTCTTCGATTTATAAATATTGTGTTGAATTACATCTTATCACGTATTCCAAAATTAACTTCTGAAAAATAAAATTTTGTTTTTTCTATGCGTAGTACAAATATAATTAATCATTAAACACTACAAATCAAATACAACATCACCTTCATTGAAAAAACATAGGAAGAGATGAATGCATGTTGACTATGTCAAATACATACTAAAATATTAGCACTCAATTTTGATGGCCTAGTTTTAATTGCCAGTCTCCGTCATTTCCCATCGTTTCATTCACCTTTTACCATTGGCCTTCATTATGGTCCAAGTTGTAAGACCACCCTGAGGCCACGAGATCTCGTGTTCGTTTCAACATATTTCATTTGGACAAGCTTCGTCCACTGGTTGAAGTACGGGATGTTGGCCGACCTTCGTTTCTTGAGGATATCGAGGAATCGCATAATGCTTTCTCCATTCAATCTCCTCGCCTTTGGTCCACGATCAGAGACAGATGATGCAAAGAGTTGGGACTATCGAGGACATCTTTGCTTGCTACTTTGACATGTTCATACTAGGGCATACTCCCTGTCCTTGCATGATGACATCAGTTCTTACATGTACACATGCGGTCCATTTCACTTGGAGATGTTTGGCATCGATGTTTGGACATACTCCACATTCAGCTTGGATTCTTCATACAATAAAGTGCTTCATGGGCTTGCCCAAGATCAGATTCATCCATATTCATTGACCTAGTAGGAGTGTACACTAAGGCATATCCCATGTATTGTCATGTTCGCGTGTTCAGTCGGATGATGGTTTTCGGGAATGCGTTTTCGTAGTTGGTTCGCCAGAGAATACATATGTCAGATGTACATCCAGGGGCATTCCCCTTAACAGCTCTATGGACACTAGATGTTGTAAAAAATAGTGCATGATTTGTTATGGATGATGATGATTATGTGTGATGTTTTCGGCTCTATGATTTTAATCGCATATGCAGTTACGAGGTTTTCACGTGGTACTGATATCTTAGACTAGGGCATACCCCTTTCTGACATGGTATTGATATCCTAGACTAGGGCATCCCTTTTTTTTTTCCTCCTCTCGCCGATCCTTGATATTTGCGTATCGTCCTACAAGGGCATACCCCTTCATTTCATCTTGATTTAGGTGTTTGATTTTCTTGCTTATTCGAGTAATTTATTGGCATTTCCTAGACGCCACACTAGGGCATACCCCCTCTCCATTTGAGTTGTTTGCTCCCCAAGTCCATCAGCGACTCTCCGACATCGTGTCTAGATCCCCTATCATTTCGGCGGCTCTCCGACATTGTGTCCAGATCCCTTATCTTTTTTACGGCTCTCTGGTATCGTGTCTAGATCCCTATCTTTTCGGCAACTCTCCGATATCGTGTTCAGATCCTCGATCTTTCAACAACTCTTTGGCATCGTGTTTGAATCCTCTATTTTTTTGGAGGCTCTCCGGTATCGTGTCCGGATTTTTTTTCAGTGGCTCTCCGACATTGTGTTTGGATCCCCTATTTTTTTTACGGCTCTCCGATATCATGTCCGGATCCCCTATCTTTTTTACGGCTCTCAAGCATTGTGTCCGGATCCTTTATCTTTTTGGTGGTTCTCTAACATTGTGTCCAGATCCCCTATCATTTTGGCGGCTCTCCAGCATCGTGTCTGGATCCCCTATCGTTTCGATGGCTCTTCAGCATTGTGTCTAGATCCCCTATCTTTTCGGCGACTCTCCGGCATCGTGTTCAGATCTCCTATCTTTTTGGCGGCTCTTTGGCATTGTGTCCAGATTCCTTTTCTTTTCGGCGACTCTTCGGCATCATGTTCGAATCCTCTGTCATTTCGACGGTTCTCCGATATCGTGTTTGGATCCTTTATTTTTTCAGTGGCTCTTCGGCATCGTGTCTTAATGCCCTATATTTTCAGCTGCTCTTTGGCATCCTGTTCGAATCCTCTTTTTTTCGGTGGCTCTCCGACATCATGTCCGGATCCCCTGTCTTTTCGACGACTCTCCGACATCGTGTCCAAATTCCTTATCATTTCAACGGCTCTCCGACATCGTGTCTAGATCCCCTATCATTTCGGAGACTCTTCGAAATCGTGTCCGGATCCCCTATCATTTCGACGGCTCTCTGGAATCGTGCCTGGATCCCTTAGTCCTTAATCATTGTGACTTAGCTACTTTGACCTTCGGTATTATTGTGCGAGGACAAAATTGTTGGCCTTTGATTTCTTTACTAGAGTTCATTTCTACTCATTCATCACTTGTGCTTTGTGTTTGCGAACCACTCGTTCATTCATTTTACTGAAGAGGGGCATACTTGTAAACCCTCAATTTTGTCCCTTGCCACTTGCATGTATCTTGGGGGTGTCGCCCACACCCAATTTTTGTATGTCACGGCCATGGAGCCCTTGTTAGGCTTAATTAGTTTTTGGACCTCACATGAGTTCACCTATGGTTCGATTTAGTGCGAGCGTTTGGTCCATTATGAAATGTTGTCATGGCCAATTCCTTGGCTCATATCATGCTATAGGATAGAGGTTAAGGCCTCCACAAAAACTTCAGTTCAATTGGAGCTCGTTGAAGCCCATCCAAATCTAGAGCACTTTGGCTTGTTTTAGTCATTTCTCCTTCATCCGAGCTTAGAATTACGCACCATTTTTTTTTTGGATTCCTTACTCTTCAAGGAATATTCTTTCAAAATTTGAGAATTTTTCTCAATGGGATCGACCGGTTTAGAACCAGCTCAGGTGGTTCATCGAGGCTACTTAGGAACGACTCTGAATCCGGAGCACTTTAGCTTGTTTTAGTCATTTCTCCCTCATCCGAGATCAGAATTGTACACAATTTTTTTTTGTTGGATTCTTATTCTTCAAGGAGTATTCTTTCAAAATTTGATAATTTTTCTCAACAAGCTCGACCATTATGTAACCGGCTCAGCCAGTTCGTCGGGGCTGCTTGCGAACGGCTCTAAATCTAGAGCACTCTGGCTTGTTTTAGTCATTTCTCCCTCGTCTGAGCTTGGAATTGCGCACCATTTTTTTTTTTTTGGATTCCTTGCTCTTCAAGGAATATTCTTTCAAAATTTGAGGATTTTTCTCAACTGGCTAGACCAGTTTGAAACCAGCATAGCCAGTTCATCGGGACTACTTGCAAAAGACTTTGTTTTTGGCATTTTTGGTGCCCTTTTTCTGGTTGGTTCAAGCTCTGGTGCTCCAGATGGGTTTATAGGATGGTTTTAGGTCTAATTTGGACTATTTTGAGGGTTCATTGCAACCCACCTTGAATCCATGTGGATTCTTGATGGGTAAGCAATGGTGGAATTATGAGGAACAGCTGTCCACCTTGTGACTGAGGGAGAAGTTGAATAAGATGGAGTTCTGAGGCTGATGGTGGGAGATTCCAAAACTGAAGGGGAAGAAAAATGAGGTGGTACGGATGCTGAGTGGGGTAAGCTGGTTTAAAAAGCATTTAAGAGATAGTGTAAAAGAGGTTTTTGGGAATTTTGGGTGGGAGATTTTGCTGGGGTGACGATTGAAAGTGTGGGGGAATTCTTGACATTTCTGAGGGCTCTGCATCTAGAGAGAAAGAAAATGAAGAAAAAAAAAACAGAGAGTAGAAGGTGAGGCTTCCTGATTTCTGTTGGGGAAGGTTTTGTGGATCCGGGAAGATAGAGTGGGGGGAAAGGTTCTGTTGGTGAGCTCCTTACGAGTGAGGGAGGCATTGTTTCTTGCAGGGCCACCACTCCAGCGACTGCCTTAGGCATTGGTATCATCGGCGCATGCACAGGTAACACTCAACATTCTTCTCTATTATTTCAAAATCTCTTTCTTTTCCCTATTGAGTGTTGGTTTCCTTGATCTGTTGGGGTGGGCTACACACCATTGTGTGTCGTTGCTTTATTCTATTTATTGCTTGGGAGCTTTAAGAGTTGTTGTGAGAAGAAAAATGTATTGGCTATGGACTGATTTTGATAATTTCCTTCATTGGAAATCAAGGCTTTAACAGCCACGTGATTTTATTGTTAAAAAAAAAAAAAAGTTACATTGGCCATTTTTTCAGACCAGCTAAGGGCTCCAAGGCTGCCTAGGTTTCTGTTTTCTTTTAATTGGCCCTTTGAGGTTTGGACTTTGTTTATTTCTATAACAAATGAGGAATACGTGTGGTGCATTTAAATAGGAATTTGGTTGCATGTCTATTTTGAGTGTGGAGAGGTTGTTAGTGTTTATTTGATGAGGCTTTAGCCAATTGCATTATATTGAGAATGTCTCAGATCAAGGCCATTGTTGGCTACTCGAATAGGATTTAAATCCTTTCATTTTCAATAGTTTGCACCTAGACTAAGGCGAAATTTGTTTGGAAAAGATCTAGCAGTGGCCAAATCCTTTGTGTGTGCGTGCCTTGGTGATAAGCTTCTTGCATGCTCTAATAATGGAAATGGAAAGTGGGCACTTCCAGCAACTCAAAATCTGATTTTAGTGGCCATAAATGCGTGAATTATCATGACTGAATTTTTGTGGAAAATTATGGAAATAGTGGTCTTGTGTGTGTAAATTTCTATGGATAATTTTTTTAGAGAAAAAAATGGAGAAAAGTGGTCACATTAATGGATATCCATAGCTGAATTTTAGTGGCTGTGTTTGCTAAATAAAGTGGCTGAATTTTATGGAAGTTTAAGTAGAGAAATGCTGAAATTTTAATGAAAACCATGACTAAAATTTGAGTGATTATTTGCTGAAATTTATAATGAAAATCATGGCTAAAATTTCAAGTATAGATTTGCTAAATTTTTAAATGATGTAATTGGCTAAAATTCAAGGTTGGACATGGAGATTTGGAGTAGAAGTTCATGCCGCATTGGTGAGTTTTAATGGAAAAGTGGCAGCAACATGGTGAGACTTTGGAGGCTTGAATTATTATTTTAATGGTAAGAATGAGTGAAAGTGGTGGCTATTAAATATTTGAATTGATGATTTTTTTTTTTAATGAAAAAATGCATGTGACTTTCATAAATTTGGTAGCCTATAATTGATCTTTGGCAGCTGAATTTTTTTTATGGAGAATTATGGAATTTGTGGCTGTTAGCGGATGAAATTCAAGTGGAAAATATGTTAATTTCTAGCTAAAAATCAATGGAATTGGCATAGCTAAATTTTAGCCACGTAATGAAGTTTCATAGCTGCATTTTGGTGGCCATTTGGTGGAGATTTGATTTTACATCTATAGGATTGGTTCATGGCTGAAAAATCTCTTAATTCAAATAGAAATACGACTAAATTTTAGTAGATTTGGTGGTTGCATATGTTGCGTGCTTGTGCTTATTGACTCACTATTTTCCTCAGCACATGGCTAGGGATCTCAGGTACACATCATTGTTCTGATTGTCGATTTCCTATGCATGTCGAATACCATCTAGAATTGTATGAGTCTTGTCATCCATGTAGCCTGGGGGAATTGACTGATCTTTGACCCATATGCTCCAATGTACCCAATTCATTAGTAGAAACCGAACCCCGGGCCTAAAGGGGTATTACCTCGCATAAGGTACCTTCCTAATAGGTAACCTAATTCTCGAACCCAGAAATCGAGTTTCGTGGACCGTTTTTTCTTAACTGGAGTCATTGAGGGGTTTTTGTTCTTACTTAATTTTCCCCATTTAAAAAAAAAATAAAAAAATAAGTGGCAGCTCCAAACAAAACCGTTCTTCATCGAGGATGGATTTTCCAAAACTCGAAAACCACTTTTTCTCCACATATTTTTAATCACAAGTCGCATCAGTTGGTGGATCAGGGGAGGGTCCACAATACCTGAAATGTGCAAGCCCTCAACATAAATCAAGATTAAAAGAACTCGCAATTGTATACAAAAAGGTGAATTATCAAGAATAGACAAAACAAATAGCAATAGGACAAAAATATGGTATTCCTAACATAAATAAGAATAAAATATTTAGACATGATATTTTATCAAAATAAAAAATTAGGCATCATCCTCAAAGTGTCCAAAATTCAATCCAAGTGTCAAAATAAATTAATCAACCCTCAATTATTCCATATTAAATCAAATTTATCAACACTCTACAAACATCTAACACTCATCAGAAAAGGGACACTTACAAAATAAATATTAAAAAAAATATCTAACAATGAAATTTTATCATAAAAAAATGGACAACATCTTTAACAAGTCTAGATTACAATACAAAAAACCAAATTATTTAATCACATGTCAATCAATATCATATTTCATTATATCAGGGACACTACACAAAACCATCAACATACAATTAAAATAGAGGAGCTTGCAAAATAAATCCTAAAAAAAAACATAAAATTGGAATTTTATCATGAAAAAAAATTGGACAACTTTTTAATATGTTTAGATTACAACTCAAAAGGCCAAATTATTAAACTATATCCTAATTAATACCAGATTAAATCATAAGTATATTGATAAAAAACAAAGAAGATTTCAATAACATGCAAAAAAAAATTTAATTAAACTATTTACAGGCATGAAAAAATCTCATCAAAATTCATACAATTCATTCAAGATGTCTAATTTGCAGGAAAAATAGTAGCATATTAAATCAGGCAAGGAGGATTTTTAAATTAAACTAAACATCCTCTAACTATAAAACATGATTTTTTTCTCTCTATCATGGGAAATCTATTTTTAATGAAACAAAGTCGTAACATTAATTTCAAGAAGTTTGGATTAAGAAAAAAATATCAACAAGAATTATAGAACTCGATAAATAATTTAAATTTATAGAATCAATTCAGGTGTTCAAAATAGGGTTAAAACTAAACCAATGTAAATACCAATTTAAATTTCCCAATTAAAAAAATGATTTTGGGCCCAAATAAATTTTTTTTGATAAGTTTAAGAAGATAGGAACACCATAAAAATGTCAAAATAATTTTAGAAAAAACCTAAGGTATTTTATTATGAAAGTTAGTGAGTTGAACAAACAATAACAGTAAGCTTTTATTAAAAAAAAATGATTTGAATGTTGAACTTCACCAAGGTCCAAATTAATATACATGAATTTAATCCATAATTCCCAATCCTTCATAATCATGAGGAAGCTTATGAGAATCAAGAATTACTCCATTATTTGGAGCCATGAATTTTTATTCATGTGGGAACTCGAAAATTAAAAACTTTTTTTTTTCAAATCTACATACCAAATGAAACATGGTTGCATGTTTTTTTCAAAATATGATTTTTTTTTTTTTTTTTTGTGACAAAAAAATATATGATGAACTTAGAAGATAAAAATATTGAATCTTTACAAAAAAAAAAAAAAAATAGAGAAAGAAAATCACATGACAATCAAAGAGACTTACAAATAGAGAAAGAAAACCAAGAAAATCCATAAATCTCTAGCATCAATAAGCAATCATCCTTAACAATCATCAATAAATGGAAATCAACAATGCATGTGGCCTATGCATCCATACTAACTAAAGGTAAACCTAAATCTAAGCCAAATGGAAGAAAAGAAGGAAGGTAAAGAGATTATCAGAAACAAAAAGTGCAAAAAAATAAAAGAGAAAAAGAACATACCTCTCCTAGCTCTTAAGACTTTACCTTTACCTCTCAAGATTTCACTTTTCTTTTCAAGACCTCACCTTTCTTCTCAACCTCACCCTTCTTCTTCCAACTCCACTTTCCAATGACATGTGAGCCCCCTTCTATGTGCAGCTACCACCTTCTTCTCTTCTTAATCTCCAAAACATCCACACAAAAGAATCCTCTAATTAAGCTAATCTTATACTTGAATCTTGTCACCAATTTTTCTTCTTGATAACGATTGATTTAGGAGTTGTCAATAGACGAATATCTCGTTTCGATATCTATAGTGAAAGTTATCTTTAAAATACTAAAGTCCATTCAACATATGATGGGAAAGTTCATCCAAACCTTGTCACAAGATTTACTCCTTTATAACGATTAATTCAAGAAAAGTTCTCAATAAATGACTTGTAGCCTTTTCTATTACGTAGCTTCAAGAATCACCTTATTTCAATATCTATAGTGAAAATTATCTTTAAAATACTAAAACTTGTTTAACATACAATGGGAAAGCTCTCCTACTCTCCCTCCATCTCTCCAATCCGTGTATCCTCCATCCCAATGGCAGCCCATGTCTTCCAATCCAAGAGAATCCTCCTCCCAAAAAGTCTCCCACTCTCCTTAGGCGTCTTCTAATCTTTCCAATCTCAACATGGCATCCTCTAATATAATATGGTAGTCCAATCTCCCCATAGAGTAGTTGCATACCTTTCCTAAAATCCCTCTCAAAAGACTCCTCATGCTGTCCATATATAATGTCGAAGAGAGTCCTACTCACTTCTAAAAAATCTCCAATGCATCCACAACTTCCCCAAAAACGAACCTATATGTTGTGGACTACTTAACAACTCTCTCCCATGTGTCTTCCAATAGAATAATAAAAAAAAAACAAAATAAAATCACATATGCATCCTCCAATGCATCAATATCCTACATTCCTTATCCAAAAATGGTACATCAAAGAAATTTTTTCTCTTTTCAAACTTTCCAATGATGTGAACTCACCAAAAAAATCCTACTTAATCACGTAAATATCCTCTTCAAATGGTAAGTCCTCTTTGTTTACTCCCTTCGCCATGCATATCATGAAAGAGTCCTTGTAGCCAAATAATCCAAAATTTCCATGTCTTCCTTCTCCTCTCCAAACCCTCAATCTGTGAACCAAAAAGAGCCTTCGTAATCTCCAACCCTAAATCCTTGTCTTCCCATAAGTGTCCTAGTCAACATCAAATCTTAATGTCTTAAAGCCTTCCTTGTTTTCCCAAATAAGCCCCATGCAAGGTGGTATGAAATGTTGTCCTAAAATGCACCTAGATGAACTAATGTGTTGCAAGAACTTCATCGTCTGCTATGGGCATTTAAAGATTCAATCTTTGTTCATATGTAAGAAGAATGATGTCTACTGAATGAAGACTTATGTCATCTTCACGAGCTATGAGTGAAGCTACAATAGAGTTGTAGTCAGCACCAAGTCCAACAAGAAGCTGTAAGATTTGGTCTTTCTCAGCTATAGGTTCTCCAATGGCAGCAAAACTACCGATAAGAGACTTGAGTTTAAGAATGTATTCCATCATAGAAAGAGAGCCTTTTCTGGTAGTTTGAAATTCCAATATGAGTTGCATTACCCGTGCCTTGGAAGGGTTGAAAAGATTGTTTCTAGGGTTGTCCATGCTACATGAAACGTTTGATGCCTAATGATTTGCCCCATGATTTCTGGGGTGAGGGAAGAATACATCCAACTCAAGATCATGCAATCATAGCGTCGCTAATTGATAAAACTTGGGTTAATCTCCCTTGTTGTTGTTGTCTTGGGAGGACATGGTTTCAGTCCTTCTATGTGTTCTTCGAATCCATTTGCATATATCACATTTTTCATTTGATTGTGCCAAAGAATGTACTTATTCTTGTCCAAATTGATGAAGAGTGGATGATTCAACATTTGCATTGTTTTGAGTTGTGCTGGATGTCAATGGAGGGGTGATGTCTAGAGTGATTTGTGTCGAAGAGGCCATCTATTGTTGAAGAGAATTCAAGCACACAGTGGAGGTACAACTATCTCTGATACCATGAAATAGTTTCAGAGAATAAGAAAATGATAGTCTCTTTTCTTTGCTCGAGTGTTTTCTTTATATTTAGTCTTTTGAGAGAATCTATTTCTAACAATATTTCTGTTGTAGAGTCAGTTGCATGAGCTTACTTGAAACTAACCTACTAACCTAGACTAATCTTGTTTTTTAATTGTAACTAATCATGCATATTAGTAACCTTGCATGTTGTAGTTGGTTGCATAGCCTTGAGTTTAGTTGCAGATTTGGTGCTGTCTTTGAGTGGTGTAATCTGATGTTTATCACAGAAAATGTTTCTTCTTTCTCCTCTCCTCTTCTTCTTAGTCTCACTTTGTATCGAGCCCAAATTTTGGGCCCTCCTAGTTTTTTCTTAAAAGCCTTAAGAAGGTGTCATTTTAGACTATTTTAAAGAAAAAAAAATTTGGATGGAAAAATGATGTCATTTTTCCCTTTAGTTTTTTTTTTTTTTAAAATAGTTTAGAACAACAATATTTTGGTCAAAGGAGGGGAAAAAAAGTAGCTCGGGCATGCCTTCAAAGAGCCTTGCACTTGGCTTAAGGCGCCTAACTTTTGCGCTTAAACCTGGCCTTTCTGAATGAGTGGTGCTTGACTTGAGGTAAAGCGCACACTAGCTCGAGTTGCATCAGCCCATGCCTAGGTGCGCCTTTTATAGCTATGATATGTCCAACTTAATTGAGAAGTGCCCATGACATGTGTACTCTAGAGCGATATAGCCACTGCATAAGAATTTCCTCAGCGGGGCATGATTCTGTCAGCAAAGAATCCACAAATTCTAATTCTTTTCCTTCATTCCAAAGCCGCCATGCCTGTCCATTAACAATTCTTAATTTGAACTAATACTCGAGGGAAAACATCCATTTGCAGGTTTTGCTTATAGAATAGGAGATTCTAATTAGAGCGGATAAAGAGAACTTACATATGCTAGGAGTGTCGGAGCAAGTTGCGTGAGGTAGAAGCCACTGTTTCTTTTCCCGCTGATGATCTCAAGCAAGATAACCCCAAAGCTGAAAGCATCAGATTTCACAGAGAATATTCCCTCCATTGCATACTCTGGAGCGATGTAACCACTGTTCTGAGCAGTGAGCATTACTGTGTTTTCTGCTAAAGTAAATTATTTTAAATTTTTAGCTGAAAAATATAGCAACTGACTGACTACGTTCCTACAATTCTTCTGGTGTTGGCTGCATTTTGTTTTTCACAAAAAATCCTTGCCATCCCAAAATCTGAGATCTTTGCAACCATGTCATGGTCTAATAAGACATTGTTGGGCTTTAGATCCCTGTGAATGATTTTAAGCCGGGAGTCCTCGTAAAGATAAAGTAGTCCTCTGGCGATTCCATTGATGATGTTATGGCGTGTCTCCCAATTGAATTGTAACTCTTTATCTTCATCTAAAATTGAATGAAAAGATACAAGTTCAGTGCATAAGTCAAGGCCTAGATATCTGCAAAGGAATATGGTGCAAGGAACAAACCAAATATGAAGATGTCAAGGCTTTTGTTGGGCATGAACTCGTATCTGAGCAGCTTTTCGTCTCCCTCTATGCCACAGCCCAAGAATCTCACAAGGTTTCTGTGCTGAAGTTTTGCAATTAGTATGATCTCATTCTTAACCTCCTCTGCCCCTTGCCATGATTTTCTTGACAGCCTTTTAACTGCTATTTCATTTCCATTTGGTAGCACACCCTGAAAGGCTCCATTTCAATTTTCACACGTCAGAAAAAGGCATCTAGGCCTATGAAGCTCAACCGGCTGGGCCACTTAACTAGAAGAGGAGTTACCTTGAAAACAGTGCCAAACCCACCCTGTCCGAGCTTGTTTGAGTCTGAAATGTTGTCTGTAGCTGCCTTGACAGTTGCAAAGTCCATGAAGGGCAATTCCTGAGGACCGAGTAAACTGCCTTCTTGTATCATTGCAACTGTAGTGGGGGTCACCAAATCATGTAATAGTGTATGTTGGCTTTTCTCCTCATCTACAAGACAAGAAATTTAATAGATTGTATTTCCAATATTAACTAAGAGGGGCTTTCCATTTTGATAGGCATACCATTTTGTGTTCCCTTCCTCCCCCGACGATAGAGAATGCAGGAGCCGATAAGAACTGCTGGTGCAAATATTGGTATACAAATGACCAACACAAGCATCCACATCTTCCATTCCCCTGCTGGACAAAGCTTGAATCTTATATAGGTTCCATATATCATATGAAGGACTATAAACTATATGCTAAAACCAAGCGGGGAATCAAGTTCTGATGATCAAACCTTTTTCAGACAACTCTGTAAATCAAGAAAAGGTAGATGTGGAGCATCATTTTACATAATAACCCAGTTGAAACTTGGCATTTTCCATCCTAAATTTGATACAATATAAATAATCCTTGGCAAATACAGAAAAATTACATACATGAACAATGAATCATCTATACATGCAAATCAATGTCATCTAGGGAAATCGATTCATCTATGAGGTGGTTAATTAAAGATTAAGGGAACTTACCATTGACAGTTGGGACTGTGTAAAAGCGGTGCACCTCAAACCTCATGTTACAACTCCTAAGAATTGTTCCACCTTCATGAGTTTTGCAGCAACCTGAAAGATCTCCAAATGCAGACATCAAACAGTTACTACAGAAACCCCCAGGTTGGTCCCTGGTACACTGTACAAGTCCATATATAGTAAGATTCCTCGACAATTTGGTTTCTCCAACTGCAAACATGAGCTTAGCATGATCAAATGCAGCATCATTTGTGAGATTCCCCATTAAATCCTTCTGAAAACTGTAAAAATGGCCTGGATCAGAAACATTTTTCTTCTGAGAATTTGAATCTGGATATTTTCCAGTATAAACCATCACGCTGAACATCTGGTAGGAATATTGGACTTGGCAAAATTCATACCATATAATTGCCTCTTCACTCTTGCAAACCTTCATGATTTCTTGGCTTGCATTCTCCACACAGTTCTTACAATCCTGAGCAGCAACATCCCCTCTACATAGTGCTCTTCCATGAACCTGATTAGTATTACTTCCAACAGAGGCACTGTTAAATCCTGTGAGATGTGTATTGGAAGATAGAGACTGGAGAAGGCCCTTCAGGTTATTTTCAAATGGGCTATTGGGTGTGTAGGTCTTATTTGAACGAACTTTACCGAGAGGATCTGCAGTAACAGGGGTAAGGAGTAAAACCAGGGAGGGAAGCAACAATAGCATAGCTGAAAGCAAATCTTTATCGGTCTTCATATTTTTGGAGCACATTGGATCACACCTTTCCCCAAGAAGTAGGGAAATGAAGATTTGAAAAGCGTTAGCACATCTCAACAAATTGAGCTCTAATCATGCTAAATAACCTGTCATCTTTTAAACAAAAGGGTGTGGCTAATGCTGGAGTATAGCTGAACAACATTTCGAAGAAACAACCATACTTGAAGCAGGAAGCTGCCAGGAAAAAAAGTTGAGGGTAGGACCAAGTATGCCGTATGATGATGGCAATTAGGCAGAGATTATCAATATATTTCAAAATCTTAACCAACCATTGTTGTATAAAGAACTCATTATCACATTATTTTCCAAAGTTTATCATAAATAAATCTTAGTAAACCGGTTCTTCTCCCCTTGGTATGCGAAAAAAATAGTTGTTTACCATCAGGAGACTTCAAGAAGGGGCTTATTGAATCATGGGAAATTCATCGTCCATTACCTGCAGGAACTGAGTAATTTACTAGAAATAATAGTAGTTGGGTGGCTATATTGGGTGACATTAATCTAATACACATAAGACAAGTTTTCTTGTATGACCAACTTGGATTGAGAAGTCAAGCTCTCCCTGCAGCTTTATGGTACTAAACTTTCAACACCATAGGATGAGACACTGGGTTAGGTAGCACATGATACTAATGCATAGCAGAGTATCTAGAGAGACTGCTGCTATTATAAAAATAACCATTAATTTCTCAAATATATAAGAAATGTATCCAAGTATAATAGAAGTTTATATCGATATCAAATGACAGAGATTCTTGTCTCTTCAGAAAGTAATGAACCAAAAAATTTTGAATCTCATCCTTGGACCATACTGAAATCCATTTAAAATGCCCATGTGATGGGTTAAGGTAGGACAGCCCACCAAAGGACAAAGCTTCAGCTCTTGGGCATATGCTGCAAGAACAAATACCATTGACCAAACCCAAGTGCTAGATTTAGGATAAATTGAGAACGAGGTTCTAAAGAATCACAAAAGCAGCCTAAGTCAGCTTCATGGAAAGATCAATCAACTAATAATATTTCTTAATTAATTCTGCCAACGTCAAGCACCATTGGATATTTTAAATTGATTGTTGCTGTCTATGCTTCTGTGGTTTGCAATGAAAATAAATCCCTGTCTTGGCCTAGTTGGATCATATGGTGGATTATGATGTTATGTATATCTGCAAGAGGCTGCTTAATGGCTTTTGTAGTCCACTTTGCATTGCATTTAAGAAATGTGTTCGTTTGTCATCATCCTTAATCTGTTTTATTATACATGAGAAGATGAAAATAGCTTTAGGTCACTTTTCCTGAAGCCAAATACAACCTGTTGCCTGATAATTGTGCATTTCATAGAAATATGAGCTTGGTTCTTATCCTATTCTGTTTTTCTTTTCCAAACAAAAGAACAGTTAGTAGTTAAGATAGAAGGTAAATACAATTCCTATTGACAGAGTTGAACAGAAAAGCACAACTGGCTGTACTGTAATATAGACCCTCATAAGAATAATCGAACATATTGTGGGTGATCTTGTTTGAAATCTTTGGAACATTTCAGTTGATTGAAATGAATTATCCTTCAAAAATCAAGTTAGAAACTGGAACTGAGATCAATTGTATTCATGAAAGGGCTCTTTTCTGCATTATACAATACTAATAAGATTAAACTCCAGCTAGCAATATTAGTGTATATTGGTCCAAAATATGATGAAATTGTGTACTTGTTCACCAGCTCCATCAGCGAGGCCCGATATTTGAAACTGTCAAACCATTGACGGAACAACCACAGGCATTTTTTTCATCGCAGTCAGTGAATCTCCCAATGGAGAAGGCAGGTCGTTCAGGCTGGCGAAGGGTTACAGTTTCACTTTTCAACATGACAACAGATGACATGGTTGGCCTGTCAAATGCATCTTCTTGAACACATAGTAATCCAATATGGTAGCATCTCAAAAATTCATTCTGGCAGCATGAGTCAGTCAATAATGGATCCATCAACTCCGACCCCTTTCCTTCATTCCATAGCTGCCATGCCTGCAGCATCATGCAGTGGGGTCAGACTAAAGCAAAACTTAAAACAGCAGTATCATCTGGAGAAGTACAGTTTAAGTTAATCCAGATAAACTCACATATGATATGAGGCTAGGAGCGCGCTTGGAGAGATGGAAGCCAGAATTCCTCCTCCCAGTTATGATCTCAAGTAAGAGAACTCCGAAGCTAAAAACATCAGACTTAACGGAATATAGCCCTTCCATAGCATACTCTGGAGCCATATATCCACTATCCAAAGAAAAAGGGATGAAATCAAAGTTGGGGATGGCCAGGGCTAAGCATATAGCATGGTGATGGGTATTTTCTTGAAAAAGATCAGTACAAGCTATTGTTTAGACAGTCAATCACCAGCAAGGAAATCAACTGAAAATTAATCACTAAGCACTTACTGTGTTCCAACTATTGTAGCGGTGTTAGCTTCACCTTCACTTCCTCCAAAGATCCTTGCCATTCCAAAGTCAGAGATCTTTGGCTTCATATCACAGTCCAATAGCACATTGCTTGCTTTTAGGTCCCTATGAATGATTCTAAGTCGAGAATCTTCGTGAAGATAAAGAATCCCTCGAGCAATTCCACCAATAATATTAAGCCGTCTGCTCCAATCAAGTTGTGCACGTCTCCTTGGATCTAAGCATACAAAGTAAAAATGACAGTTTCACTTTAAAGCAAGCCTTTTAGTATTGAACTTCAACAAAAACAAATTCAAACCCAAAATTTAAGAACTTAGAGAGAGCAAAATGATGTATACAAACCAAAGAGGAAGACATCTAAGCTACTGTTGGGCATATATTCATAGACAAGCATCCTTTCCTCCCTGTCCACACAAAAGCCCAAAAGCCTGACCAGATTCTTATGTTGAAGTTTCATTATTAGCAGAACTTCGTTTGTGAATTCCTCTGAACCTTGCTCAGAATCACTTGAAAGCCTCTTAACTGCTACTTCCTTGCCATCACGCAAAACACCCTAAAGAAGAGAAAACACAAGGGTAATTCTCAACATTCAACTAATTAGAATTACAAGTCATTTTTTACCTTGTAAACAGGGCCAAAACCACCTTGTCCGAGCTTATTCAATTCAGAGAAGTTGTCAGTAGCTTCATGTATAGTTGCTAAATCAATAAAGAGAAATTCCTGAGAATTCAGACTTTTCCTTCCGTGAAATTGATATGGACCTGTGTAACTGGGGTCATCAATATCAGGTAATTGAACTTCTCGATTTAGATATTGTTTTCTCTCTGAAACCAATGGAAGAGAAGGGGGTGTGTCAATAACAAGGGGATCCATGAGGCAGAGAGAAACCACAATTATTTATGAAAATATACATTAGTACAATCATTACCCTTTTTCTTTCCATTCCTCGTTGCTAGACAATAGACATAGAAAGCCAAAGTTGCCACAACCAAAGATACTGATACACTTGTAATGATTAGAATCATCCCTGTTTTCCTTCTTCCATCTGCATTTGAAAAAGCACATGAATAAAAATCAAAAACTTCATTTGCTGGTTATCATTGATCTCATTTCATTTAATGAAAACTATGATGGTAAAGACTTTTGACTGTCTACAAATACTTGCCTTTCCTTGTCCCCGGATTTTGTGGAGAAACAGGAGCTTGGGGCTCAGTTGCAACTTCATAAAAGGGGTAGAACTCATACCTTAGATAGCAACTACGACTGAGAAGCCTTGCGCCCCGTGAAAAATAATAGACTGCTAAGATTTCTGTTGTGGCAGTCTGAAGGCATATACTACAGTTATCTGGTGACAAGTCTGGAGTGCATTGCACTAGAGCATATAAGATATCTACATCTGTAAAGACTACTGGTTTGGTGGCATACATGTCAGTTGAAGAATTGAAAGCTGCCTGTTTGATAAGGTTCTGCAGGGTATCGTTCACAACAGATCTAAATCTCAGCTGTTCTGACTCTAAGTCTGAAACATTCTTCATATTATCTAGAGGTATGTTTCCTGTAGTACTCAAATGACCTAAGAATGTTTCATTAGAATAGAGAATTTGGCATTCATCCTCCCACACGATGGCTTCATTCATGTTTGGACAAAGTTTCTTGACATGGTATGCTGCTGTAGATATGCAGTTTCTGCATTGATCATTTGCAACATAATTGAGGCACAGAAAGGCACCATTAACTCTGTCTAGGCCATTTCCAATGGAGGTATTGTCAAAGTGGGAGACAAAAGCTTTAGAAGGTAAGGAATCAAGGAGATTTTCAAGATTACTTTGGAAGAGACTATTAAGTCCATAAGTAGTGGTGGTTGAACAAACATTATAAGGAGGATCAGCACAGACAAGATCAGGAAAGCCAGAAAGAACAGAAGAAATGAAAAGCAATTGAATGGCTTTTGAGACACCTTGGGAGGACATCATATTTTCCCTTTTTGAGAACTGTCTGGACAACACTGATGCCCAGTTTCCTCTATCCCTTTAGACTATAAACTGCTCAATAATCAATTGGATTTTCCTAGAAAAGGTTTTTCTCGATATTAGGACCAGTATTCGGTCCTTAGCAACTTGAGTTTCTTGGAAAGTTTGTGTGCTTAGAAAAATCAGAGGCAAATTTGACTTTAGTTTCAGGACAGAGTCTGGTAAAATATCCATCAAGGCTGTAGGCTACGCGTGGCCAATTGACTATAGGTTTTTTTCAGGAAGGTGTCTATGCTTCAAATATTAAATGTAGCTGGAAGGGGCCACACCTCCACCCGAATAAGCTGGACTCCAGTTTCATATTGTATGGAACACAGCAGAGCAGTATTAATTCTAACAAAATATTAACCGATTTTGCTGCAGATTTTCATAGTTTTTTAAACATTCTAAAAAAAAAAATCTAATGTTACTCATTTAGGATTAATATATAGGAAATCAACAAATTATAATGAACTAAAGATAAAATTGATGTTTTAATCTTTTCATGAATGATGTGGTAATTATGTTCTAATAGAAGTTTGAATGAACTCAAATATTATAAAACTTGACGTATGGTAAACCCTAATTATGTCATATCCTACATTCAAATGCAGGTTTTTTCTTCTCACCTTCCTCTGTAAATGACATGACAGTAAGCAGACGAGGAATACGTTGTGGAAAGAGTGTAAATAATTTTTATTTTTATTTAAAGGAATTTTTTTTTAATTTATTTTATTTTATTCTATTAGTTTTATATTTTTTGGAAGAGTCCTACTGATAATTATTTTTTATTTTATTTGTTATATTTTTTTGGAAGAGTCCTATTGTGATTGTACTAGTGGAGTTTCATTCATTTTATAAGTAGAATCCTCTTCCACTTTGAGTCATATTCTAATTACAAGTAGATCCCATTCGGAATGTGTTAGTGACTTATAAAAATAGGTCACCCCTCTCTCTATAGATGAATACCAGAATTTTTCGGGGAGTATTTTCATACAGGAGGAATTTTTTTCTAAACTCGAGTTGTGTTGAATCCTAAAGGTAAACCACTGGTACTCTAGTACACCAAGTTCATCTTCGAGGAGGGTGGATTTATTTCAAGGACAATAGTTATCACGCCTCAGCCAATAAATTTTTCTTTTTATTCATTCTATTATTTGTTTGTATCTTTTGGACTAGTCTTTTGTTTTCATACCCTTAAATCCAACATACGAGTGGTCAAGACTCGAGCCAATGTTTGGTAGATAGAGTTTCATAACTAAAATCTCAGTCAATAGAGAATATTTCTTAAATATTCAACTATGGCTACTGTTAGCCTTGCTGCTCACCGGCCTTTTTGTCGTCCAGAAGTCCAATGTGCCACATCGGTTGATTGCTAACATTGGTTGGGCCTTATATGTGGAGCTACTTTTACCCCCATTAACTTAAGCTGTTGGGAGTGTGTGTGGTTCCATATCAGAGCGAGTTCTGCCCTAGCTCACCTATGCTTACTGACATGGATGTTAACAATTAAGTGGGGGTGTATGTGGGGCTACCTCTACCCCCATTAGCCTAAGCTTATGGGAGTGTATGTGGTCCCACGTCACATTTGGTCCACATTTTACTAATCGTCATCCTCGAGTTAGTGTCTGCAAGCTGTCCAATAGTGATTTTAGCAATATCAAATTAACATCTTCCAGCTACATTAATGGATGGATCATTAAAACAGCCCCTTCTCTCGCAATCATCCATTTTCAGACATTCGTTCTTTTCCATTTGGCTGGTGATCTTTTGCTTCCACCAATATGTGTGAATATTCGAGGCCTACCCTTATCAACAAAAGAAAATTGATTGTTCTATCTATATGGGAATGATTGTACTCTATTTATATGGCCTTTTCATTTTGAAATTATATGTAAGAATTGTTTAGAAGTTGTATAACAATATGAAGAAATGCTACAAAGGGGAAGAATCCTCCTTCAAAATTTAAGATAGAAATTGGAACTGAGGATATCTATTGGAGGGGTAATACTAGATATTGTTACATGCCATATAAAAGTAAATCACAATCAATGGAAACTGATATTTAAAATTTCTTGGAAATTGATAGAACAATGACCAGCAGTAGAAAGAACTGGGAGTGCTTGTTGCTATCACCGTGGCAGAAAACTAGAAACAGCAAGCTCGTTTACAGAGAGAGGTGTTGTGGGAGATTGATTAAACTGAATAGCTATGCCAACAGAGAATGGTGGTTGTTTTGGTTCAGGAAGAGCCATTGATTTACTTTCCAACAGAACAACCACAGACGACATTGTCAGTCTGTCTGCTGGATTTTCCTGAACACACAAAAGCCCAATATGGATGCATCTCAGAACAACTTCTGTGGGGCATGATTCTGTCAGCAAAGGGTGTACAAATTCCAATCCTTTTCCTTCATTCCATAGTTTCCATGCCTGTGCATTTGCAGCTCATTGAATTATATTTCAGATAAAAAGTACATTACAATAGAAAATTCTAATTGTAGCAGACCAAAGACAAAAAATAAAAAATAAAAAATAAAAAAACTAACATATGCTGGGAGTGTGTGAGCATGTCCTGTGAGGTGGAAGCCACTATTTCTTTTCCCACTGATGATCTCAAGCAAGATGACACCAAAGCTGAATACATCAGATTTCATAGAGAACATTCCCTCCATTGCATACTCAGGAGCCATGTATCCGCTGTTTCAAGTGACGCCCATTACTTTGTTTTCTACTAGATTAAGTTATCAGAGTTATGTGAAAAGGCAGGGGAGAAGACTTACTATGTTCCTACAATTCTACGAGTATTAGCTGCATTTTGATTTTCACCAAAAATCCTTGCCATGCCAAAATCTGATATCTTTGCAACCATATCATGGTTCAATAGAACATTGTTAGGCTTTAGATCCCTGTGAATGATTTTAAGCCGGGAGTCCTCATGAAGGTAAAGAAGTCCTCTGGCGATACCATCAATAATGTTATGGCATATCTCCCAATTGAGTTGTTGCCTTTTATCTGCATCTGAAATTAAATAGGAAATAAGATTTGAGTCAGCAAAGTCATATCTTGGATGTTTATGCTTAGGTATCTACAAACTATATGGAATATGGATAGGTTTCTAATGAAATGGAGCAAAGAACAAACCAAATATAAAGATATCAAGGCTTTTGTTGGGCATGAACTCATATATGAGCAGCTTTTCTTGTCCCTCTGTGCCACAGCCCAAGAGTCTGACAAGGTTCCTGTGTTGAAGTTTTGCGATTAGTATGATCTCATTCTTGAACTCCTCTATGCCTTGCCATGACTTCTTTGATAGCCTTTTAACTGCTATCTCTTTTCCATTTGGCAGAACACCCTGAAACAACTCCATTGGAAATTTAACACATCAGAAAATCATGTGGGTCTCTGAAGCTAAATTTGAATAACAAAAAACAGAACAGGTGTTACCTTATAAACAGTGCCAAACCCGCCATGTCCGAGCTTGTTTGATTCTGAAAAGTCATTGGTAGCTGCCCTGATTGTTGCCAACTCCATGAAGGGCAATTCCTGAGAACTGAGTAAATTGAATTCTTGTGTAATTGCAGCAGCAGTGGGGGTCGCCAAATTATGCAGCAGAGCACGTTGGCTTTTCTCCTCATCTACAACAGACAAGAATTTCCATTGTTTGTATTTTTTATATTGGTTAAAGAGTGGTTTTTCATTTTGATAGGCCTACCATTTTGTGTTCCCGTCCTCCCCCTATAATAGAGAACACAGGAGCCAACAAGAACTGCCGCTGCAAACGTTGGTACACAAATGACCAACACTATCATCCATGTCTTCCATTCCCCTGTTTTTCATGGCAAAAATTCATGCTTTAAATTCCAGTTCACCTTAAATACCTATGAAATCAGGAAAAATCTTAGCAACAACTTCATTGTAAGGAAACAAGTCAGTGTTAATAGTAATACTTGTTGCAACCATTGTGAAATATTAAATCATTGCAGTACAAACTTCAATTCAGATAATAATCAACTTCAAGTTGGTTTTTGCCTCCCTAAATCTGGCATAAAATAAATAACCCCAGATTGGATGAACTTACCTTTGACAGATGGAGTATCATAAAAGCGAGTCAACCCATATCTCATGTTACAACTCCTGCTAAAAATAGTTCCACCTCCCCGACCATAGCAGCATGCCTTAAGATCTCCTAACGCAGAACTCAAACACTTTCTGCATGAATCCACAGTTAGATCCCTGGTGCACTGTACAAGTCCATATATGGTATCAGACCTTGAAAATTTGACTTGGTCAGTCCCAAACATGAGCTTAGAAGGACCCTGTGCAGCCTTAATTGTTAGGTTCCGCATTAGATCATTCAAAACTTCATAAAAAGATAGTGGATCTGATACGTTTTTCTCCTGATTATTCCACAGTGGATACTTTCCAGTATAAGCATCCATACCAGACAGAATCCGGTATGAATAGTGGACTTGGCATAATTCATACCATATAATTGCCTCTTGACTCTTGCATTCCTTCATGATTTCCCTGCTTGCATTCTCCAAGCAAATCCAGCAAACCTTATCAGTGACATCCCCTCTACATAGTGCTCGCCCAGAAACCCGGTTGGCATCAATTCCCATGGAGGTTATATTAAAACATGTAAGATATGTATTGGAAGGTAGAGATTGGAGAAGGTGCTTGAGGTTATTTTCAAATGAGCTGTTAGATGTGTAATTACCGGTTCCACTGTCACAAAATGTATACATAGGTTGTGCAATGGCAGGAGTACTGAGAAGGAGCAGAGGCAGAAGCAGAAAAACATGGCTGAAAGTAAGTTCTTTGTCGGTCTTCAAAATCTGGGAACACATAGTCATAACTTTTCCCAGAAAGCATAAAGAACAAATTGAAGAAATAGGATAAGCTCAAGAAGAACTGTGAGGTGTAAATATGGCAAGCAAACATACCAAGATTTGAGAAAAGGTGAGGCCAACTTTGGCTAAGTATTAGATATTTCAAAGAAACTTCCCTCTTGCTGGAAGCTGACAGGAAAATAAGTGGGGCTACCAAGAATGTCTATTGTGGTAGCTTCTGGGAAGAAATTATCAATATATTTTGGAATTTTGACCCATGATAGCGGTCCAAATTGTTCTAGTTTGTTAATCTAGTTTTCTAAGTTTATCTCAAAAAAAACTATTCTAATTAAATGTACCTGTTCTAGTATTTAAACAAACAATAGTCACTTTCAGAGCACTGCACCAAGTATATACTCACTCATTCGTGGACAATTGGTGAAGGTTTACCAGGACTTTTCTTTGTCAGAAAATAATAGTAGTCTCCCTTTTTTTTATTTTGGTTAATTCAGTGACTTCAATCCAAAAATATAATATTTTATGTTATTACGGGTACTTGAAGTCACGGTACTCCTTGTAATGATGCTCAACTTGAAATGGCATACCACATGGCAGGCTGTATGACCAAATCTGAAGAACTTAAAATCAACTATGATGAAATGATTGGTTAAGACCAGAGCTACATCTGTGGTTGATGGTGCAATCTTCTTATTCAAATAAAGTGACTTGATTTTTTGTCTTCAAGCTTTTTGCTTTGAAGCCTTTGGTCAGATCATCTAGAAGAACAAAGAAGAGAAATGAGAATCAAGTAGAGTTTAAAATTGATCTTTGCTATAGATTACAAACATATTTCACTAACATAAGGAAAATGTAAGTGGATGAAATTTGAAATTACTGAGAAGAATCCAACCTCATTTTTCAAGACAGAAACTGAAAAAGAAATCAGAGATATTCCTGAAACGGTTTGTCCAAATCTGGATGCTGTTACATGTTTTTGTAAAAGAATAACATTATCAGATACAAGATGTAAGTAAAGATGACCTGGAAAGGACATCAAACTCACAGAACAGTCCCATCGTCGAGGCATCGTAGTAGAAGCTGTTAGATCATTGACAGAGGAACTACTACCACTTGCTATTTCTTGGTTATTGGCAAATATCCCCACAGAGAAGGTAGGTCCTTCCGGCTGTCAGAGGTTTATACTTTCACTTTTTAACATGATAATTACATATGACATGGTTGGCCTGTCAAATGCGTCTTCCTGAACGCACAATAACCCAATATGGTAGCATCTCAAAAATTCATCTGGGCAACGTGAACCACCCAATAATGGATCCATCAGCTCCAACCCTTTTCCTTCATTCCATAGCATCATTTAGTGGGATTAGGCTAAGCAATACTTACAATAGAGATCTTGCTCATCTCACGTGAAAAAGGAATCAAATTTTATAAGTTGGAACCCAATTTTGTATGGCAGGCAAAAGTTGAAGAAACAAATCATGGAAAAATATAATGGATGAAGTTTTGAAAATTGGGAGCAAAATAGAGGGAGGATAGAAGAAAGAAGGGTAGATACGCAGGAAACATCTTTCTTTTTATTTATTTATTTTGTCTAACTATTCAACTCAGTTTGTAGTCATTTCCAGTGCAATCAAATGAAAGGAGGTGAATTGTTAAGGAACTCCAGATCATATGATACTAAGATGTTATCACATTTTTTCATTTGGAGATTATATTGCAATCACCCTAAATAAACTTACATATGATAGGAGGCTTAGACCCATTCCAGAGAGATGGAAACCAGAATTCTTTCTCCCAGTTAAGATCTCAAGCAAGACAACTCCAAAACTGAAAAACATCAGACTTAATGGAATATAACCCTTCCATAGCATCTCTGGAGCCATGTATCCACTGTCAAGGATAAAGTTGAAAGACAAACTCAAGATGAGCATGCAGCAATAAAAGTATACAGGACAATTTTTTTAAAATTAAAAGAATGTACTTACTATGATCCCACTATATTAGCGGTGTTAGTTCCATTCTCACTTCCTGCAAAGATCCTTGCCAATCCAAAGTCGGATATCTCTGGATTCATGTCACCGTCCAATAAGACATTGTTAGGCTTTAAGTCCCTATGGATGATCCTAAGGCGAGAATCCTCATGCAAATATGAAATGCCCTAAACAATTTCATTAATGTTAAATCGTGTTTTCCAATCTAGTTGCATGCCTCTGGTTGAATCTGTTAATGTTACCATATACAATTTAGGAATCAGATTGGATGTACATATATGAAAAGATTGACTGAATTGGCTTACCATGTATGTGTTAATGTTACCATATACAATTTAGGAATCAGTTAAACTTTGTGTATAGGATATATGTCTGTATATAGATGGATGCAGAGGATAATAAAGGTAGAGAGTTCACGGTTTTGGGGGTTTTTCTTAGTGTTTTGACATGGAATCAGGCGCCTTCTGAGTGGAGTTTGTGCTTCTTGGAGATTTTGGCACTTCCTGTGGGGCATTTGTGGTTTTTTTTTTTTTTTTGTGATTGTTGTGGGTGTTTTTTTTTTTTTTTTTTTTTCTGGGTTTCAATCCCTTTAGTAGCTGCATTTAAGGGGTGTATCTCGATAGTTGTTGGCTCATTGATGATACGCATCAGGTTGAGGCTGGCAATAACTCCCACATCCTTCGTGGCTTGACATTGAGAGTCATTGAAGTAGGCAGGCACTGTAACAACACTGTTCTTCACTCTGAACTGAGGCATTAGAGAATCTTCTACCAATCAAACGCTCGGCATCGAAAACAATGTTGGTCGGGTTCATCGGGACGAGGTCTTCGGATTTGGTGTAGCTGATACTACAACACCATCATAGAAATTCATAGACGTCCTCTGAAACTCTAGTTTTTCTCTCATCATAAACCCACACCAAAACCTACAAGCTAATGTTAGAGAGAGAAAGTAAGAGAAAAATAGATAGACGACAGAGAGCTAAGAGTGTTTCTGTTTCAATTTTCTGGTGGGCTATTTCCTTTGTCTCTCAATTGCATCATCAGATAAGTTGGAATCATTTCCTATTAAATTTACTGGCAAAAATTATTGTGCTTGGGAGTTTCAATTTAAATTATTTGTTAAAGGAAAAGAATTACGGGGTCATATTGATGGGAGTAATCCTGCACCTCATGATGCTAAGGCTTTGTCTAAGTGGAAAATTAAGGATGCTCAGGTTATGACTTGGATCCTTAGCTCGGTTGAACCTCACCTTGTTCTCAATTTGAGGCCTTATAAAACTGTTGCTGCTATGTGGAATTATTTCCACTCGGTTTACAATCAAAACAACCCTGCTAGGTGTTTTCAATTGGAGTATGAGATGGCTAATTTCACACAAGGAAGTCTCTCAATTGAGGAATATTTTTCTGGCTTTCAAACTCTCTTAACTGATTATTCTGACATTGTTTATGCTAATGTTCCCGCTGCAGCTCTTTCTGATGTCCAAGCAGTGCATGCAACTAGTAAGCGAGATCAATTCTTGATGAAGCTACGACCCGACTTTGAAATTACATGGTCTAATCTTATGAATCGTCATCCTGTACCATCTCTGGATGCCTGGTTGAGTGAACTTCTACGTGAGGAGCAACGTATCGTAACTCAAGCTACCATGGAACATCGGGCTAATGTTAGTGCACCTGTTTCTGTGTCTTCTGCAGCACAGGGGCGGAATAAGGGTCGAGACATGCATGCTGTCCAAGGCTTTAGTTGTAAAGATTTTGGTCATATTGCTTGGGATTGTCCCAAGAAGTTCTGTAACTACTGCAAGAAACAAGGTCATATCATTTCTGCTTGTCCCATTCGGCCTGAAAGGAAGCAGGGTACTACTTATCATGCCTTCACTGGTGTCTCTAGTTCTACTACATTGCCTGCTACCTTGTCGATTGTTCCTATTCCTGCTCCTACAGCCTTAGCAAACCCGAACACACTCACTCCTGAAATGGTACAACAAATGATCATTTATGTTTCTTATGTTTTTAGGCTCTCAGGTAATCATACGGTTTCTTCTAAGCCATGGTATTTTGACTCTAGAGCCTCTAACCATATGATGAATATTGTTCTTTCTCTTTCTAATGTCTGAAATTATGATGGAAATCTGAAAATTAACACTATTGATGGCAATTCTCTACCTATCAGTGCTGTTAATGATCTTTCATCTTCCTTAACTGATGTTTTTGTGTCTCATGACCTCTCCACAAATCTTATTTATGTTGGTCAATTGGTTGATAATAATTGTAATGTCAATTTCTCCCGTTCTGGTTGTGTTGTGCAGGATCGAGTGTCCGAGAAGATGATCGCGAAGGGGCCTAAAGTGGAACGACTCTTTCCTCTTCATGTTTCTCATTCCACTATTTTTCCTTTACTTTCCTTTGCATGTAATTCTGTTGGTTCTGGATATAAGATGTGGCATAAACGTCTTAGTCACCCAAACTCTGATGTACTTTGTACTTTGTTTAATTTTGGATTATTGGGAAATAAAGCATGTTCTTCTCTTGATCTTTCTTTCGATTGTACGTCATGCAAACTTGGCAAAAGTAAAGTTCTACCTTTTCCTCATCCCGCATCTCGTGTCTCACAATGTTTTGATATTATTCATAGTGATGTTTGGGGGATTGCACCTATTGTTTCTCATGCATATTACAAGTACTTTGTTACTTTCATTAATGACTTTAATTGCTTTACTTGGGTTTACTTCCTCCGGGCTAAGGCTGAAGTTTTTTCAGTCTTTAAGCGCTTTCTTGCACTTATTGAGACTCAATTCTCTGCCAGCATCAAGGCCTTGCGCTCTGATTCTAGTAAAGAATACATGTCTAATAAGTTTCAGGACTTTCTTCAAAGCAAAGGGATCATCTCTTAGCGTTCTTGTCATTCGACACCACAACAAAATGGTGTTGCTGAAAGGAAAAATCGTCACTTTCTTGATGTGGTAAGAACTCTTTTACTTGACTCATCTGTTCCTCCTCGTTTTTGGTGTGAAGCACTTTCTACTGCAGTTCATTTGATCAATCGCTTACTCTCTCCTATGTTAAATCATGTTTCTCCTTTCTCTAAGTTGTTTGGTCATTCTTCTTTATATTCTGATCTTCATACATTTGGTTGTGTTTGTTTTGTGCATCTACCTACTCATGAACAACATAAACTTACTACTCAGTATGTTAAGTGTGTTTTTCTTGGTTATGTTATCCTTCGCAAGGGTTATGTTTGTTATGATCCCCATGCTCGTTGTATACGAGTCTCCCAGAATGTAATTTTCTTTGAAAATCAATATTTCTTTTCATCTCATGTTGAGCTGCCATCTACATCTGTATCTCTTCTGCCTAGTTTTTTTTAATCCCTAACAATTGTGGAAAGATTCAAACCTGGTTTTGTGTGTGAAATACGTAGTCGACATGAGTCCGATTCCACTTTCTCTATGCCCTCTTCAGACCTTGACCCGGCGCCTAATCATATTCTTGCTTCCACCACTATTCGTTGGTCTACTCGTCTTTCTCGACCCCCTGATTGGTATGGATTCGTCTTTCCTATCTCTCTTGCTGCTAATTTATCCACTATTTCTATTCCCTCTTGCTACAAACAGGTCATGGAACATGAGTGTTGGAAAAATGCAATGCAAGCAGAACTTCAAGCACTTGAGAAGAATCATACTTGGGATATTGTTCCTTGTCCTCCTACAATCAAACCTATTGGGAATAAATGGGTTTTCTCTGTAAAACTTCGTTTTGATGGCTCTTTGGACTGGTACAAAGCTTGCCTCGTAGATTTGGGTAACAAACAGGAATATGGGGTTGATTATGAGGAGACATTTGCTTTTGTTGCCAAAATGACCATGATTCGAACCATCTTAGCTATTGTCGCTTCACAATCATGGCAACTGCATCAGATGGATGTGAAGAATGTTTTTCTTCATGGTGATCTCCAGAAAGAGATTTACATGAAGCTTCCCTTTGGTATGACTAATTCCTCTCCTCATGATGCCTGTAAGCTAAAACGTTCTTTGTATGGGCTCAAGCAGGCACCTCGGGCTTGGTTTGAGAAGTTTTGTAGTACAATTCTTTCTTTCAGTTTTACCCAAAGCCAGTATGATTCTTCCCTCTTCTTCCACACGTTTGCGTCGAGTGTAGTCCTTCTCTTGGTTTATGTGGATGATATTATCATTACTAGCACTGACTGTGGTTTGATTACTAAGCTTCAGCGGCCATTACATTCAACTTTCCATATGAAAGATCTTGGACAACTCACATACTTCTTAGGATTGGAAGTTTATCATCGAGCCAATGGTATTTTCGTGAACCAGCATAAGTATATTCAATATCTTATCACTTTGGCTGGTTTGGAGGACACTTCTTCTGTTGATACTCCTATGGAGGTAAATGTCAAATACAGGAAAGATGAAGGGGACCTTCTGTATGATTCTACTTTCTATCGGCACTTGATTGGGAGTCTTATCTACTTAACCACTACTCAAACTGATATCTCCTATGTTGTTCATCAGGTCAGTCAGTTTATGACTTTTCCTTGGCATCTCCATTTTGTTGTAGTTCAACGCATCATTTGCTATCTTCGAGGTTCACCTACTCGTGGGTTATTCTTTCCTACCGGCTTCTTTCTTCAACTTGTTGCCTATAGTGATGTTGATTGGGTTGGGTGTCCAAATACACATCGATCTACTACGGATTGGTGTATGTTTTTAGGTAATGCCTTAATTTCTTAGAGATGTAAGAAACAAGATCGTGTTTCTAAATCCTCTATTGAGGTCAAGTATCGTGCCATGTCTAATGTTTGTTCTAAAATTGTATGGCTACGCGGTCTTCTTGAGGAACTTGGGTTTCCTCATACAACTTCTACACCTCTTCAATGCTGATAACACTAGTGTTATTCAAATTGCCACCAATCGTATTTTTCATGAACGTACCAAGCACATTGAAGTTGATTGTCATTCTATTCGAGACACCTTGGAAAGTCAGGTGATATCTCTTCCTCACATCTCTTTTGATCTCCAAGTGGCTAATATCTTCACCAAAGCTTTAACTCGACAGCGGCATCAATTTCTTGTTGGCAAATTGTTGCTGGTTGACTTGCCAACATCAATTTGAGGGGGGATGTTAATGTTACCATATACAATTTAGGAATCAAATTGGTTGTACATATACGAAAAGATTGACAGAATTGGCTTACCATGTATATGTTAATGTTACCATATACAATTTAGGAATCAGTTATACTCCGTGTATAGGATATGGATGCAGAGGATAATAAAGAGAGTTCTCGGTTTCTGGAGTTTTAGTGTTTTGATAGAATTTGACAATCATAAAGCAAATAAAATTCAAGTCAATTATCATATGTTTCTGATAATGTCCCTCTCCCAAGCATCTAGACTAGCAATGCATTCAAAATTCATTGGCCACACCAAAAAGGAAGAAATCTAAGCTTTTGTTGGGCATAGATTCATAAATGAGCAACAATTCATTCCCCTCCGAGCAGCAACCCAAGAGTCTCACAAGGTTTCTATGTTGTAGTTTAGCAATCAGAATAACTTCATTCTTGAACTCCTGAAATCCTCGACTAGAAGTTCTAGAAAGCTTCTTCATAGCAATTTCATTTCCATCTAATAATGTCCTCTGCAAACAATTTTTGGTTCATGGACCATTCCACAAGAAGAAAAGCAAAATGCCCGTCTTAAAGACTGCATTACTTTTCTAAGACACAACATTCCACGTCCCCCTCCCTACCTGGGAGTGGCAGTGGCTGGTAGCTACTTGAAAGAATTACTGTCACCAGCATAACGGGAATAGTAAAAATTTGTAGGAATTTGCTTTTAGGAAACTCTATTGGCAGCACTACTAATCGCAAAGGCAAGAGAACATACGATATCGTTAAAATGACTCTTTTTTTTCATTGACTTCTTTATCCCCAAATGGATATTGACAATGAAATGCATTATATACGTTCTCCACCTCAAAATCAAGTTGTTGTAAAGAGCACTTAGTCTTCATGAGAATACTCCTCTTTTTTTTCCTTTCCTTGATCTACGACCACCCTACTCCTACTCCTCTTTTATCTTTGTTAGTCTTTGCCACTCTTTCTCATTCATTCTCATGAATGAGCTCTCTCCTAAACAAAAAAAACGAAAGGAGTTCGTTGCCCACTCTTTTTTCCCCCCATTGCTAGGGGCTTCATCCTATTGGTATGCCAAGAAGACTACACCTATAGTTGATCACGTCTTTTCTAAGTGCTTCAAAACCCCCACCCATAGAATACATATGATCAAGGAACTCCCCTTTTGACTTAGCTTTTTTTATTATTTGTTTAGGATGTGTTGTGCGATTTCATACTTGGAGGGAGGAAAGGAAGTCGCACATCGCCACGTCTATGCATAATTAACAAGTTAAGTTGGTTATAGGGCGATCCACAACAACTTCAATCCCCTTTGTCGGGAATTGATGTGGGGCTGTCGGGATGCCTAGAATCAATATTATGCACATGAACGAGACTTTCTTAATAGTACATCCCAAAAAGGCGTGAAAAAGACCAGCAGAATGAAAAAGAATTAGGAGACAATACCAGAATGCTTTTCATCAAGGGTGGACCAATTGCTATTCGATTTGATACTATAGGCACATAATCTAGAATAGAGAGATAGGTTAAGGGACAAGTCGCGAAGGAGGTTCCACTGGATTGAGCTTGTCGTAGGTTGTAGCAAGGCCTACCGGAGCCCTTAGATTGTATTGTTAGGGTTTGTTTGCCAGGAAGCTTTATGTCGTCTCGAGGAGTAGGTTCCTTCCAGTCCCATGGGAACTGGGCCATCTAAGTTAGTGGACTTCGAGCATGTTTTGTTGTGATCTTGAAGGGCTAGAGTGAGGGGTCTAGATTAAGATTATGTCCCTATGATCATTTGAAAGGCATTAGCCAGACCATTCTCTCAGACGGCTTCCCAATCAATTGAGTCGTTTTCCCTATGTCAACAAGGGTGTTAAGCCTTTTCCCCCTCTCCTAGGCCTGATTATATATCTATATTATAATCTTCATACGAATGGCGCTTCACATTTCAAGCGAATACCCTTATGCTTAGGCAAACCGCCTATGAAAGTTTTAGTTTTGTTCAAGAACAATAACCTCGTCCGAGAACTTGTACAGATAAGGATTTCCTATGGCATAGAAGTTCTTCCATACCAACTTGGTTACCCTTATAAGGATCCCATAGGTTGCTTTCCCCAACGAAACAGATAATATTTGTGTTACTTCGTCTGCACTGGTTTGTACACGAATGCCTGAGTTATACCCAGTACTCAGTAAATTATAGACCACTTCAAATCTTCATTTTCGAGAGGGATGATCAACTCCGCAAATATCGATCGAAACTTGAACCCTTGTATAGGTATGCAATTTAAGAAAGCACAACAATTAAAATGGGTAGTTCGTATTGATATCAGATATATTCCCATGTTCCGATCTTTCCATTTTTCTTACCCATTTCTTGGGGAAAGTCTCCCAACTATATTTGAAAATGGATTGGTTATCCATAAAGATAAAAAAAAGCTTTCTTGTAGTTCCGCTTTGAGCTCTCAAAATTTAAAAAGACTTGTCGAAAATAGCCGATTAGGTTGGTCCGACCAAGAAATGCATGAGAGTCTTTGGGCATTGCTTGGGTGTTTAGGCCGAGTTAAGTAAAAACTGACCACCTACTGATCGTAGACCACTAAGATCTACGAGCACCCTCATTGCACATTTTTGATATCTCTGTCTCCATTATCAGCCGCATGCTCTAATTATATCGCTCTTGAACAAGTGATAACGCCACCATTCTTACTCTTTAATATTGAAGTGATATTTGACTTCTATAAGTTATATTTAAAAAAAAAACCTTCACATTCCTTGCTTGGATCCCTCCACGGCCCGGGTTTATACCTTAAGGCATCTTGTTTTAGACGAGACTCTTTTCCAATGTCCACTCTTGCTCACCACCTTCTACAGACCCAACTATTCTCTCTCGATAGTTTATGGACCGCCCAAGCTCTTCTACACAACCGTCCACTCGAACCTCACCAGATTTGATTTATTTGCTCTCGGCTTGTCATGTCATATCTCTCTCCTTTAGGCAGCATCTCTCATTTAGCTCTCACACCCATATGTTTGGTTTCTTGCTTTCTCGCTCCCATTATTATATAAAAGGAGAATGGGTTTTCCGACAACAAGTCAACACCTTCCTTCCCAGTTGGAGCTCACCATTCAAATTGATAAGAAATATTAGCCTTGAAAAAATAAGACACTTATGAAATGCAGATGAGATACCAACGACTACTTTTCTTACTCTAAGAACTAGTTGGCTCACGTTCCTAGTGGTTGTCATCCATCTTTCTTAGGTTTTACACCAGCTAGAAGTCATGGTAGGTTACCAAGTAGTTAGTCTCGTCTTATGTTTCAAAATGTGGGTTGTCCCCATCCATAGGCTTATAATAAACTTGTTGATAAAGAAGGTAAGACAGAGAGCTACATGAGTCGTCGTCGATGGGATAATGGTTAGTATCGACTAAAGGCAAAGGCGATCGAAGCTCTTCTCAGTTCAGATTGGCGAGGTGTCTCCTTGTTTTACGAATGAGGAGTTGGAAGGCGGCAAACATTTTTACCAGGGGGGGGGGGGGGGTCATCCACAAAACCAATAACTGATATGTATCATATTGCATATTGTCCATTAGAACGCTTCTCAGTCTCTTGCTTTTAATTAAGTAATTAAGCCTTTTTTCACAAGCTTAGCTTATAAATGAACTACAAGCTTGCCTTACTGGACTTTGAGACACCTTACTATAAAATAAATAAAAAAACATTCATCAATACCTGAAATTTATGTCCAAAATCAAGGATTTTTCAATTCTTTACAAAATCAGACCAAAAAAAGTCGATCATCGTGACGATACTTCTTCGCTAGCATTTGTTGCTTAATAACTGTTCCTCTGTCCTTGACCTATAAGAGGGTTGGCTTATATCCCTTTCTTATGCCATAGGATCTCTTGGTCTACGACCTCCGCTTCCAACGCAAAAGAAGGATCGAAGCTATACAGTTTAGACTATCACTTAAGAATGCCGACCAACCCAAATGAAGTGAGTTCATATCTCATAAATCGGGGAACTTCTAGATGGCAGCTATCTTGATCCACACCCTGTGAAACCATAACTACTTATGGCCCCAACACTCTTTATTCTACTATTCCAAGCCGTGAAAAACAACGCGCTGAGAGATAAATGAAGCCATTTTCTGTTATTATTATTATCAGTCTCATCTAGCTCACTTTATAAGGTTTTGAAAATGCCATTTGTTGTTTCAATTCTTACTAAGTCTTATCGTATAATTCTCTTAACCTTAATTTTGTTGGTCAAGCAACTGTTGAAAACTGTTTCTAAATTATGGGTTATGCATTCTTCTTCTTATCCGACCCCTAATATTCTATCTTTTTCTTCACAACAAGTCACAATTACTATGGTATTGGATAGTAATCCTTGTGTGCTGAGCATGATTTACACTTCTACGTATTATGTAAAGCGTAGAGACTTATGGCAGGAGCTTAAAACTTTGCATTCCACAATTCAAGATGTTTGGCTAGTTGTTGGAGACTTCAATACTTGGTACCCATGAAAAATCTGGTGGTTGTTTGCCCTATAGTACATCATGTGTTGAATTTAAATCTATGATCGATGACACAGATCTCATGCATTTGCCTATCACAGGGGCTCAATATACTTGGAAAAATGGGTGGGACACATTGAAATAAGATTGGATAGAGCTCTCTGTAATAATAAATGGTTAGATTGCTGACCTATTTCATCAAGTGCAGTGCTTCCTCGTGCAACCTCAGATCATAGTCTTCTTGTTATTACCGGTAATATGAATAGTTTATCAGGCCCCAAGCCTTTCAGATTTCAATCCATGTGGTTTAGTGATGATAACTTCCATGAATATTATTAAAGATTGCTGGACTATTCCAAGTAATGCTTTCTATGTTCTTACTTACTAATTAAAGGCTTTAAAACAATGCCTTAACAAATGGAATACTGATGTGTTTGGAAACATCCATGATAAGGGCAATGCTACCCGTTCTACTTTGATCATAAGTCTAAAAAGAAATTTTTGAGCATGGATGTCTCTTTTTTCGACAAAGAAGTGAAAGCCAAAAAATACCTCTTAAATGTAGTGAAGGCTTAAAATATCTTTTCTTTTGGAGAGATAGAGCTAGAATTAAATTAAATGGCTCTCAGAAGGAGACAAGTGTATGAAGTTCTTCCATATCTATGCTAAAATTAAAACAGCTAAATCTGCTATTAATTAAGGATTGATGGTACTTTGGTGGAGGATCCAGTGGTCGAGCATACTGTAAATTTATATAAACAATTGTTTTCTTCCTCTACAAATAGATTTTTCCTTATGTGACGTGATTCCCAACTTAGTTTCTATTGAGGAAAATGCTACTATCATTGCCATTCCTAAAGCTTTTGAAATCAAGCAGGCAGTTTTTTCCTTGAACCCTAATAGCGCTCCTGGTTCGGATGGATATTCTGGTTTATTCTACCAAAAATGTTGGGATATTGTTGGTAGGGATGTTGTTCTTTGTATTCGGGCTTTCTTCAAAGAAGGTTGGTTGCCACCTAATTTGAACTCTAATTTAATCACTCTTATTCCAAAAGTTGTTGGTGCAGATTCAATTTCTCAATTTCGCCCCATTTATATGGCCAACTTTGTCTTTAAAATCATCCCCAAGATTTTAGTGGACAGGTTAGCCAACATTGTTGCTCGTATAGTATCTCAGAATCAGGTAGCTTTTATCAAAGGGCGTAGAATCCATGATTGCATAGGCATTGTTTTAGAAAATATCAACTTGTTGGATAAGAAGAATTTTTTTTGGTAATCTAGGCCTAAAGATTGATATCTACAAAGCATTTTATACTCTTTTCTGGTCTTTCCTATGCATGATGCTCCACAAATTTTGTTTTCACGACAAACTTGGATAAAAGCCAATATTCATTCTACCAAGCTCTCCCATCTTAGTCAATGGCTCTCCATAGGGTTTCTTTTCTTGTAATCGGGGTGTAAGGCAAGGTTTGGAACCCTCTCTTATTCTGTATTGCTGAAGAAGTGCTCAAGGATTGACTAACCTTTACAACTCAGGAAGTCTTAAACCTACTTCACTTTTGAGAGGGTGTCATCTTGCATACATTATATGCTAATGACACTTTTATCTTTTGTAAGGGGAGATTCTACAACTTTGACAAACCTTAATAATTTTTTAAAGTTGTATGGTCAACAGTCGGGTTAGATTATCAATAAAGAAAAAAAGCTTATTCTTTATAGGAAAATGAAAAGTTGTTATCTAAACATGTAATTCAATTTAAGTTGGGGTTCTCATAAGGTAGTTTTAAAATTGAATACCTTGCCTTGGTGTTCCAATTTTGAAAGGCATCCCAAGAAGGGAATATCTTCAATCATTAGTAGATAGAGCTAAATCCAAGCGGGTGGAAAGGTAAGCTTTTATCAATGGCTAATTGTTATGAAGAGTTCATAAAGAACTTCCCATAAGCTTATTGGGGCCAACTTTATTCCCCCTAAATATTCAACTCTTACATGGAGGCTTCTTCACCAAATTCTCCCTATTGATGATAAAATCCAGAGGCATGGAGTATATATAGCATCTTTATGTCACTTATGTAACAAGCATTCTGAATCAATTCAACACATTTTTCTTACATGCTCTTTTACTCAGCTACTTTGGAAATGGCATGCCTCATTGTTTCAAATGACGCTACCTTCTAGTGGTTCTATTGAAGACCTTTGCCAGTCCATTATGTCGAAGCCTTTCAAGTCACAGCTTTACAATCTTTGGATTGTAACAAGTCTTTCTATATTGTATGAAATTTGGAGGACTCGTAATAAAGCAAAGCATCAAGGATCCTTGGTCTCTTTACATAAATTCCAGGTGCCCATACACATTTTTTTTTTCTTTTTGTCCAGGACGTTATGTAAATTTTGGGAGTGATATGAACACTTTCCTTCATCTTGGGCTTCTGATTCGTGCCCAATTGGTGTCTCAGCTGATTTGTGTTCAGCTGGTGCTCCTTGATTGAGGAAGTGATCAACAAAATTTATTACCTATAACACCATACACTAGGGTAGCAAATAAAAAGCTACTATAGTATAGTGGCTCTAGGGTCGTTCACTGGGAATGACTAACAAGCAATCAATGATACCAATTCCAAGTGAATTGGTCTTGTTTCATTTCATGGTTAGCTTAAGAAGTAAAACACAAACTTTGATTGGTAAAGGTTGAGACTTAAACTAACTAACTAAACAGAAGTTTGGAATAATTTAGGAAGAAAAACATTCCTTGGAGATTTAGGTTCACTGGGGTGGTTCCTCATGCAAAAGACACGGCTCTGGTCAGATGGTTCATTTCCTCGCATTAGAGATTCAACTTATAGTCAATTCTCTAACCGGTGATGTACAGAGACTCCTTCAATTAGATTTCACTTTAAATCTCTCACTGATGCAACTTGCAATGGTTTAAGCCTCTCACTAAGCCTTAGCCATTCAAGGTGATCTTTAACCTTGGATTACCCGTCAAAAGCTCGCAAGAGATAACTAATGGATGTCTCCTAAGAGTCCAAAAGCTTATCAAGTGTTGGCTATTCTAGAAAATCCTACCCTGAAGTCACCTACCAGAGGCTCGCAAGGGGTAAACTAGTGCATTTCCATGGTTGGAAATCACTTGCCTTACCAAGTGTTGGCCCAGGTGACTCCAAGGTGTTTTAAGTTAACTAAAAACATTGAAATCACTAAAGGATTTCACTTCCTCTTCATTAATAGCTAAAACCACAAAGCTTTGCATTCTTGCACTTGGAACCTTCCCCGGCAACCTTAGCTCCAAGGAATTAGAGGTTTAGTTACTCATTCTCTGGGGAAAACTCCTCAGAGAATTCATAACTTAGAAATAAAATGAAAATACAAAGTGAGAAGGTAAGGTAGTAGAAAGAAAATAGACTTTTACTTGCTTACCAAACGTTTACAAAAGGAACTCCTCCCTGAGAACAGGCTCCCGAGAGGTATATATATCAACATAATATAAAACTAATTGTTACAAAGATATTTAGTCTTTTTACTAACTTAAAAACTAAGGAATCATGTAATTGGTGGTTTACAAGGAGTATTTTGGGATTTAGACAACAAAAATCTAATGGAAAATATCTCCCAATGTCGGTAGCAAATATCGGGAGGCTTCAGGAACCATTTCGCAGGAGAAAAATGGTGTCTGCGAAATTTCGCAGACACTCAAGAGGGCTGCGAAATATTTTCGCAACACCAAGCTATCTTCACAGGGCTGCGAAGTTGGCTTCCACCTTGAGGTTCCAAGCTTCCTTCTCGCGGCATAAATCATGCATCGTCAGAAGGAGAAACACCTTACTGTACAAAAATGCTGCGAAATCACTTCGCAACAAAAGGGTGATTTCGCAACACTTTGCGAAATGCTTCCTTCAGCTCGGAGTGATTGGCTTGTAATGGCTGCAACTTCTTCGTTTCAACTCCGAATTGCACACCGTTTGAAGAATTAGATTGTTGACTTCTTGAGCTTTGAAATGGTATATAGAATGCATCATTTGGACTTCAGAAAGTGCTCCAAAAGTGGCTGCTATGACTGTCATCAAGAATATGCTTTATGGCAGATTCTCTTTGCTTTTTCTCCTTGCAATCCGGATTCACTCCTGGCAGATGACTTCTCAACTTTGCCCAAGATTCCTCATAGCTCTCCTCATTCTTGACTTGCTTTGGTGATCAAAATACTAACAAAAACACCAAAACTTACACAAAGTGATCAAAATTGCTTTAAAGGATCCTTAACATGCCAATTGAGTTAAAAGGTCAAAACTACTACTCAAAAGTGTTTAAAAGGATTAATTATAGGCTATCAAATAGCACTTTTTGAGTAGTAATCACTCCCCCCAACCGACATATTGCTAGTCCCTTAGCAATATAGGAGAGAAAAATGAAAATAAATAACAAACTAATCTAAAATTTACAACATCATGCTGAAAGGAAATAATTCTCAAGTGGCATGATGATCTATTTCTCACATGAAGCATTAAAGAAATACAAACCCAAATTTCAACAAGAGTCATAACACCTATGCTAAACACTGTCAATCAAGGGAGTGCATTATGCAAACTGAAGTTTTAAAATCATTTCCACTTTCTAAGAATCAAACTTTAATCTTCCACAAAAATCTGTGTATTGGTTCCTTAGGTTCCGAGAATAATATGCTACTAATCTCACCCCCCAACCTATCTCTTTTCAATACTTTAGCAAACTAACCAAAATCAATAAGAAAAGAACACATTTTCATCATCTTTTTTTTTTTTTTTTTTTTTTTTCAAGGTAGCTTTATGGGGTACTTTTTCTGACTTGTCCATGTAATGGGGGTCCATCGATGACTCCCAACCAATTAAGGTTTAGGGCACCAAGTTTTAAGGATCTTTCAACCACTAACTCCTCGGATTTTTCCCCGGACTTTTAAGAATGAGATTCTAATACCCAAGCATCTACCATATGCTAACTTTACCTATTCACCCTTGTAACGAGCATTGAGGTCGGTGACTCCCAACCAATTAAGGCTTAGTGCACCAGGCTTTAAAGGCTTTCACCATATGCCCTCAGACCTTGCTCGGGTTTCAAGGCAAGCAAACAACTTTCTTTATTTCAAAGGCTCATTGGCCTTTTGCAGGGTGTTTCAATTTTTATCAAATGAGGTCAAATATACCAAGTCTCAACATTGTCCTAAGTCAAGAGGGAAATAGCTTTTCATCTTATAATCGGAATCTAATGTGCATAGTGTGTGAATAGCTTAAAGTGGAAGAACTAAATTCAATTTCAATAGAAGTTTCAACAATTGAACCACTTTAGTAAGCATAATCCATACTCTAAGTCAAGTGAAAAACAACAGTTCAATTTTTCTTGGTTTAATTTGAAAATTTTTCCTCAAAATTCATGGAGAGTAGAGTAACAAAAGTAAAAAGTAAAAACTACAACTAATTAACCAATATAATTGCAATACCAAAAAGGTTTAGAATACTTCCTTCCTCATACCCCCCAACCGAACTGAGCATTGTCCTCAATGTGATTTGAGTGACTGTAATAAAAGGGAGGAAGTGGTACCTCCTTGCTGATATCAAATTCGAATATTGATTGGGGAAAACCACATGTTTCAAAAATAATAGAATATGTGAGAAAAGGAAATAAAAATAACTTAATGCTAACTTTTAACAAGAAATATTCAACTTGTATTACTTTGAGTTCATTTGATTACAATGCTAAGGACAAGTAACACAAGGAATCCCATATATAGTACCAAAATACTGGGACTTCATTTCAACTAAAAAAAACAAACATGCATAAAAACATAAACAACAAATATATATAATGTCTGATGAGTGGGGTGATGGTGCTAGGCAGAAGGATCTGCCTCCTCAGTAGGTGGATCAGCTGGGGCTTCGGGCTCTGGAGGATGAGACTCTGAAGGCTGAGAGTGTGGATCTGCTGGAGTATCAGTGGAGGGCTCTACAGCTTGTGGCAGATCGAAATGGACTTGGAGCTGCCTTAGGATGACAGCTTGTTGAGCCTGAGAGGCTAACATCTGCTCCTGGCATGCTTTGATGGCTGCCAACTCCTGAGCAAGATTGCTCTGAGAAGCTGTAAGAGTCTCCAATGCACGGCACAGCTCTCGATATTCAGATATAGGAATGACCATCCTCGGCTCAGCTGATGTGGATGGCTGTGATGGAGCAGGTGGAGCTCTAGGAATGGCAGGAATAGCAAGTGTTATACCTTCAGGTATACGTCTTGGGGAGGCTCTCCTTGCAGCTGGTTGAGGCTGCCCAGGCTGATCAACTTTGTAGGTCGTCATATTATTCCATTTATCAAGAGTGAATGGCTCACGGCAAATTCGCTTCTTCTCCAGTTGAGGCTCAGAGGGGTATCCTAGATGCTCCAAAATTTGGCATAGCAGCCGTGGGAAGAGGAGGGGAATGCAATCTGCTCTTTGAAGCTTCTTCTTGTGAACCTTCTCCTCAAAGTAGAGAAGGGCTGCCATGATAAGATGATGAGGCCCAAAGAAGAATCCTTCTGACATCTTGTACAGAGCTTCCAGGAGAACTCCCCTTCTTTGGGTCCAATGCTGCAGGGGATAGATATTATGCCTCAAAAAGGCATCAATCAAAAACATAACTGGGGGAAGCTCCCCCCTCAGCAAATGTGATCGATTTGCAGCTCCTCTGGAAAGGGTGCGAACCATCTCTAACTCAGTAGGATTTGCCCAAGCTTTAAAATTGTCGAATTGGGTTGGCTCAAAAGGAATTTGCAGGGCTTCAGCAATATGTCTTGCTCCCAAAATACCATATCTCCCATCAATTGTGAAATGAATCAAGGTTGGATTTCTGACCTCTTTGGTTGTCATGGACTGGTAGAAATCCGTGGCTATCCGAGGATAGAAAAAGTCTCTTGGAGCTAGCAGTTGCTCCATATGATATCTCCTCAGCAGCTGGAATGATTGGGCAAGCTCTGGCCTCACTCTGAATGCTGCCAAGTCGAAGCAAAGCTCAGAATGGAATGCCCGAGTTCGACAATCCAAGTTTCCTTCGATTGGGGGCTGAGGTAGCATTGGCCTCCTAATCACTTCTTCCAGAGGTGTTTCCGCTTGAATTTGGGGCTCGGGAAGTGGCGCTTGGGGCTCCTAAGATTTTTCTTGGGGTGCCGGAGATGGTACCGGCGATGGAATTGGAGTTACAACTGGTGAGGGAATTGGCGAGGCTACCGAAGATTGAACCGGTGCTGGCTTTGGGGATTGCTCAGGGATTGCTCAGTCAAATCGATGGGTTCTGAGCTCTCCACCCTGGGTTTCTTCTTCAATGGCCGACCGCCTGACCTGGTAAGGTATCGTCTTGCCGGCGGCTTTGGCGGCACGGGCTTCACCGGAGGTGGATTTGGCCTTGACGGCGAAACCTCTGGAGCAGGTTTTGGAACTGACTCCTTTCGCAGCGTCTTTTTGCGGTTCGAAGGGGATGAAGACTTTGCCCCTCGTGTTCGCGCCATTTTGGGCTATCGAACTTTGGCCGGCGTTGCTGAACGGAGAAGATGACCGGAGGCACAAACGGCGTGGCTTGGTGAAGGAGACGAAGAGGCTGCGAGAATGGTGCTCTGATTTTTGAAACCCTTTTCGCAGCACTTTTGACCGGTATAAATAGGAAAAACGGAAGCCCAAGGGTTAGTTTAAGTTTCGCAACAAAACGCCAATTTCGCAGCAACTTGCCATTTTCACAGCAACTTCGCAGTGAGTTTGCAGCTGCGAAATCGATGTTACTGTGCTACGAAGTGGCACTCGTGTGCCAAATTCACTTTCGCAATTGCGAAATACCCTGCGGAATGGGACTTTCGGTGCGAAATCACGCTTTTCCACTTCGCAATGGGTTTCGCAGCTGCGAAATGGATGCCATTGTACTGCGAAGTGGCACTCGTGTGCCAAATTCACTTTCGCAATTGCGAAATACCCTCGCAGAGACTTCTACAGTGTTGCGGAATGGTTTGGCAACAAAATGCTCATTTCGCAGAAGTTTCCTTCAGCCTGCGAAATTTCGCAGAGCTCTGTTTTTCCCCTGTTTTTGCTCTGTTTTGGCTCCGATTTCGACCCGATTTTTTTTCTTTCAATCTCCTTGAAATTTCTTCCACCTGGGATCATTTAAAACGATTAAAACACACCTAAAAACATGATTTAAGATCAAAAACTAAGATCAAAAGTATGGAAACAACTTGAAAATTTACAAAATTTACAAAAATTTTAGACTATGGTAAAACCACGTCCAGCAAACCCTTTTTTACTTAGGCTTTTTGAGGCTCAAGGAGGTTGATTGCCTTCTTTTCTAGTTTGAATGGCTCCATGAATGGCTTGAGACGATATCCATTGACTTTAAAGCTATCCTTGCCATTGGAATTCAATAATTCCACCACTCCATTGCCATATACTCAGTGAATAATGAACGGGCCAATCCACCTCGACTTGAGCTTCCCAGGAAAGATATGGAGTCTTGTGTCATACATCAAAACTCTTTGCCCTTCCTGAAATTCCTTGTTGGAGATGAGTTGATCATGCCACTTCTTCATCCTCTGTTTTGCAACTTTGGAATTGATATAAGCATTATTTCTTAATTCCTCCATCTCATTAAGGTCTAGAAATCTCTTTTCTCCTGCCTTGATCAAGTCCATGTTCAGCTTCTTTATTGCCCACCAAGCTTTGTATTCAACTTCCACAGGGAGATGGCATGCTTTGCCATAGACAAGACGATAGGGAGACATCCCAAGAATAGTCTTATAAGCTGTTCTATATGCCCACAATGAATCATGAAGCCTAATAGACCAATCTTTTCTGTTGGAATTCACCACTTTTATCAATATGTTCTTTATTTCCCTGTTAGCTAGCTCAACTTGCCCGGAAGTCTGAGGATGATAAGGTGTGGCTACCTTATGCTTCACTCCATACTTGGATAACAGAGCTTCAAAAGGTTTGTTGCAAAAATGAGCACCTCCATCACTGATTATGGCTTTGAGCACCCCAAATCTTGAGAAAATGTTCTCTTTAAGAAACTTGAGAACCACCCTGTGATCATTTTGTTTACAGGGGATTGCCTCAACCCATTTAGAAACATAATCCACCCCCACCAAGATGTAAGAATTACCAAAATACATTGGGAAAGGTCCCATGAAGTCAATGCCCCATACATCAAATAACTCAACTATCAGAATGGGGTTCATAGGCATTTGATTTCTTTTTGTTAGCTTTCCAAGCCTTTGGCATCTATCACAATTTCTACACATGATGTGGGCATCTTTGAAAAGAGATGGCCAAGTAAACCCTGATTGCAATACCTTCATGGTTGTTTTCTGAGAGGCAAAGTGGCCTCCACATGCATTCTCATGACAATGAGATAGAATCCCTTGCTGCTCATCTTCAGGGACACACTTCCTAATTATCTGATCTGCACAATACTTAAAGAGAAAGGGCTCTTCCCAATAATAAGCATGAATTTTGGCAAAGAAGTGCTTCCTGTCCTGTGCATTCCACTCACTTGGAATTTCACCAGTTACTAAATAATTAGCAATATGAGCATACCAAGGAGTTTTCACTAGGAACATGAGTGATTCTTCAGGAAAATCATCATTGATAGGTAAGGGATGGGAATTATGTGCTATAACTAACCTTGACAAGTGGTCAACTACTACATTCTCCACTCCTTTCTTATCTTTGATTTGAAGATCGAATTCTTGTAACAAAAAAATCCATCTAATCAACCTTGCTTTTGCATCTTGCTTTGTCAATAAATACTTCAAGGCTGAATGGTCAGTAAACACAATGATGAAAGACCCCACTAAATAAGCTCGAAATTTGTCCAAAGCAAATACCACAGCTAACAATTCTTTCTTTGTAGTTGTGTAGTTCCTCTGAGCTTCATTTAGTGTTTTACTTGCATAGTAAATCACATAGGGCTTCCCATCTTCTCTTTGGCCAAGCACAGCTCCTATAGCAAAGTCACTGGCATCACACATCAATTCAAAAAGTAATTGCCAATTAGGGGCTCTCACTATTGGAGTTGTTGTTAAAAATTTCTTCAGTTGATCAAAGCTATGCTGACACCTTTCATCCCATATAAACTTAGCATCCTTAGCTAATAGCTCACAAAGAGGTTTTGAAAGACTTGAAAAACCTTTTATAAACCTCCTATAGAACCCTGCATGGCCAAGGAACTGCCTTACTCCTTTCACAGTTGTTGGAGATGGTAATTTGGCAATAAGCTCCACCTTTGCTTTATCAACTTCAATGCCTTTTTCAGAGATGATATGGCCAAGGACAATTCCTTGACGTACCATAAAATGGCATTTCTCCCAGTTCAGTACCAAATCTTTTTCAATGCATCTATGAAGAACTGCTTCCAAATTAACCAAGCATTCCTCAAATGTACCTCCATATACGGTGATGTCATCCATGAAAACCTTCATAATTCGCTCCACCATATCACTGAAAATACTCAACATACATCTTTGAAATGTAGCAGGTGCATTACATAAACCAAAAGGCATTCTTCTATAAGCAAATGTTCCAAATGGACATGTAAAAGTGGTCTTTTCCTGATCTGCCAAATCAATTTCAATCTGAAAATACCCTGAATACCCATCCAAGAAACAATAAAATGGATGTCCAGAGACTCTCTCTAGCACTTGATCAATAAATGGCAATGGAAAATGATCTTTCCTAGTGACAGCATTCAGCTTTCTATAATCAATACACACCCTCCAACCTGAAGTGAGGCGTGTAGTAATTTCTTCCCCTTTTTCATTTTGAATCACTGTGATCCCTGACTTCTTTGGTACCACTTGAGTAGGACTCACCCAAGGGCTATCAGATATGGGGTAAATGATTCCTGCTTGAAGTTGCTTCAGCACCTCAGCTCGCACCACCTCTTGTAGATGAGGATTCAACCTTCTTTGAAATTGTCGAATTGGCTTTGCTTCCTCCTCCATATATATATGATGAGTACAAACTAAAGGACTAATGCCTTTCAAGTCAGATATTTGCCATCCTATTGCCTTCTTACACCTCCTGAGAACTTCCATTAAACACCTCTCTTGATGATTGGTCAGAGATGAAGATATCACAACAGGACATTGATTATTTTCTTCAAGATATGTATATTTAAGCTCCACAGGTAAAGGCTTCAGATTGAGTTTTGGAATTTCTTTTTCAACAGCTGCCTCCTCTTCCTCATTGAACAAAGGTAGAATTCCTTCTATCTTTCTCCAACTTTGTAGAGTAGCAAGCCCAATAGGAGATTCAGAAAAACCTTCCTCAATATCCACAAGACTTTCATTCAACTTTTCTTGCATATGTTGATTGCAGTGCTCCTCCACCAAAGTATCAATTATACATAGCTCTTCTGGACCTTCTTCTTCTTCCGGAGTGATTTGCTTTTTAGACATATAGAAAATATTGAGATCCAGTGTCATGTTACCAAAAGTGAGTTGCATAAGCCCATTTCTACAGTTGATGATTGCATTTGAAGTTGCAAGAAATGGCCTTCCAAGGATGATAGGAACTAAATTAGCTTCCTTTACAGTAGGATCTGTATCAAGAACAATAAAATCTACTGGATAGTAGAAATTATCTACTTGAACCAATACATCCTCAATTACCCCTCTTGGAATTTTCACTGATCTATCTGCCAAAGATAGAGTGATTGCTGTTGGCTTCAACTCTCCAAGTCCCAATTGCTTGTAGACAGAGTATGGAAGCAAATTCACACTTGCTCCCAAATCTAACAAGGCTTTCTCAACTACCTTTCCTCCAATCATAACTGAAATGGTAAGACTTCCAGGGTCTTTGTACTTCAAAGGAGACTTACATTGTAAGATTGCACTTACTTGCTCAGTCAAGAAGGCTTTCTTGTTTACAGTCAACCCTCTTTTGATAGTACACAAGTCCTTTAAGAATTTTGCATACGTTGGAACTTGTTTGATCATGTCCAGCAGAGGAATATTAACTTTCACTTGTCTCAATACTTCAAGGATCTCAACTGCATTTCTAATCCCCTTTTTCCCATGTAATGCTTGAGGAAAAGGTGGAAAAGTTGATTTCTTCAGCATTTTTTCCTTCAGAAGCTCCTTCTCTGGAATTGCTTTCCTTGTTGCATCAGAGTCCTTCTTTTCTTCACTGATCTCACTCTCTTTATCTTCCATTTCCTTCCCTTTCTTTATCTCTTCTTCTTTCTCAACATGTGGCTTGGGTGTTGGCTGCTCAATTTTTTTACCACTCCTTAAAGTGATCAAAGCTTTGACATCCTTCACCTGTGATGATTCTCCCTCTTGGCTTTCCACTTCATGGACACCTTTGGGATTTTGGTGAGGTTGAGAAGGAAATCTTCCCTTTTCTTGCAGTGTATTCAAATTTGTAAGCCTTGAAATTGAATATTGGATGTTATCAAATTTTTGGTTCATATCATTTTGCATTCCATCCATCCTTTTATTCAACATACTCTCCACTCTATCAATTCTTTGATCGAGTCGAGCATTAGTGGCTTCTTGCTTTTCAATAAAATCTCTCATTACCTTGCTGAGATTGGCTATTGCTTGTTCAATACTTGAAGATTGCTGAGATGGTGGATCCGGCTGTTGGTATTGAGTTGCTCTGGCCTTCCATGAGAAATTTGGATGATTCCTCCAACTTGAGTTGTAGGTATTTCCATATGGCGCATTGTTATTGGGCCTGAATTGTCCAACAACATTTGCTTGATCTCTATACATTTCCCTTTCAGCTGAAATTGCAGGGCATTCCTCCACCAAATGTTCAAATGATTGACAATTGGGACACAGCTTCACTTGCACTGGTGCTTCAGCAACAGCTTGCACTTCATGTATTTTTTTCAGCTCCAGCTCCTCCAATCTTCTTGTCATAGCTTCCAACTTTGCTTTCATGTCATCATCTTCTTTTAAATTATACATCCCAGCCTTTGCATTGTAAGCATTCAACTGAGACTTCATCTTTCCCACTTCTCCTTTAGTTGGTTCATCCCATCCCCTTGAAACATCAGCTACATAGTTCAAGAAATCCATAGCTTCCTCTGGATTTTTGCTCATGAAATCTCCTCCACACATTGTCTCGAGGAGTTGCTTCATTGAGGAAGACATACCATCATAAAAATAGCTCACCAATAGCCAAGTATCAAAGCCATGGTGAGGACAAGCATTTATAGCTTCCATGTATCTCTCCCAACACTCATAGAATTTCTCATTTTCTTTAGCTGAGAAGTTTGAAATTTGCCTTTTCAAGCCATTTGTTCTATGAGTAGGAAAAAATTTCTTGAGGAATTCAGCTTGTAAATCAGTCCAAGAGCGGATACTCCTTGGCCTTAAAGAATTAAGCCAAATTTTGGCCTTATCCTTTAAAGTAAAAGGAAATAACTTAAGCCTCATCAAGTCAATTGAAGTTCCTCCCTCTTGGAATGTATTACAAACATCTTCAAATTCCTTGATGTGTGCATACGGATTCTCACTTTCCATCCCATGGAAAGTTGGTAGAAGTGGAACAAGATACGGTCTGATCACTAGCTGCTCTGTAGGGGGCACTATACATGATGGTGCACTCATACGAGGTGGATGCATACGGTCCCTCATTGATCTGAATTCATTGAGATTGTCTTGACGACCTTGGTGACTATGCTGATCTTCAGGTGTAGCTTCCATGATATTCAAGATCACTTCCAATTCTCTTCTCTAAGGTGTATCACACTTAACAAGCCTGCCTCCAATGTCTCGTATCCACTTTGGCATACACAACTAGTATCTATCTGCAACTTAAATAAAAACAGAGGACAATAAGAAAAACAGGGCTACAACAACAAAATTAAACTAGGCTAAATTTTAAAAGATAAACTTAGATTATGAATAAACAAAGAAAGAATGAAAATTAGTAAAGTGAAAGAAACTTTACCAACTTGTGATGAAAATCACAAGTGCTCAAAAAATGGTATCACAATGAACTTGACACTCATTCCCCGGCAACGGCGCCATTTGATTCGTGCCCAATTGGTGTCTCAACTGATTTGTGTTCAGCTGGTGCTCCTTGATTGAGGAAGTGATCAACAAAATTTATTACCTATAACACCATACACTAGGGTAGCAAAGAAAAAGCTACTATAGTATAGTGGCTCTAGGGTCGTTCACTGGGAATGACTAACAAGCAATCAATGATACCAATTCCAAGTGAATTGGTCTTGTTTCATTTCATGGTTAGCTTAAGAAGTAAAACACAAACTTTGATTGGTAAAGGTTGAGACTTAAACTAACTAACTAAACAGAAGTTTGGAATAATTTAGGAAGAAAAACATTCCTTGGAGATTTAGGTTCACTGGGGTGGTTCCTCATGCAAAAGACACGGCTCTGGTCAGATGGTTCATTTCCTCGCATTAGAGATTCAACTTATAGTCAATTCTCTAACCGGTGATGTACAGAGACTCCTTCAATTAGATTTCACTTTAAATCTCTCACTGATGCAACTTGCAATGGTTTAAGCCTCTCACTAAGCCTTAGCCATTCAAGGTGATCTTTAACCTTGGATTACTCGTCAAAAGCTCGCAAGAGATAACTAATGGATGTCTCCTAAGAGTCCAAAAGTTTATCAAGTGTTGGCTATTCTAGAAAATCCTACCCTGAAGTCACCTACCAGAGGCTCGCAAGGGGTAAACTAGTGCATTTCCATGGTTGGAAATCACTTGCCTTACCAAGTGTTGGCCCAGGTGACTCCAAGGTGTTTTAAGTTAACTAAAAACATTGAAATCACTAAAGGATTTCACTTCCTCTTCATTAATAGCTAAAACCACAAAGCTTTGCATTCTTGCACTTGGAACCTTCCCCGGCAACCTTAGCTCCAAGGAATTATAGGTTTAGTTACTCATTCTCTGGGGAAAACTCCTCAGAGAATTCATAACTTAGAAATAAAATGAAAATACAAAGTGAGAAGGTAAGGTAGTAGAAAGAAAATAGACTTTTACTTGCTTACCAAACGTTTACAAAAGGAACTCCTCCCTGAGAATAGGCTCCCGAGAGGTATATATATCAACATAATATAAAACTAATTGTTACAAAGATATTTAGTCTTTTTACTAACTTAAAAACTAAGGAATCATGTAATTGGTGGTTTACAAGGAGTATTTTGGGATTTAGACAACAAAAATCTAATGGAAAATATCTCCCAATGTCGGTAGCAAATATCGGGAGGCTTCAGGAACCATTTCGCAGGAGAAAAATGGTGTCTGCGAAATTTCGCAGACACTCAAGAGGGCTGCGAAATATTTTCGCAACACCAAGCTATCTTCACAGGGCTGCGAAGTTGGCTTCCACCTTGAGGTTCCAAGCTTCCTTCTCGCGGCATAAATCGTGCATCGTCAGAAGGAGAAACACCTTACTGTACAAAAATGCTGCGAAATCACTTCGCAACAAAAGGGTGATTTCGCAACACTTTGCGAAATGCTTCCTTCAGCTCGGAGTGATTGGCTTGTAATGGCTGCAACTTCTTCGTTTCAACTCCGAATTGCACACCGTTTGAAGAATTAGATTGTTGACTTCCTGAGCTTTGAAATGGTATATAGAATGCATCATTTGGACTTCAGAAAGTGCTCCAAAAGTGGCTGCTATGACTGTCATCAAGAATATGCTTTATGGCAGATTCTCTTTGTTTTTTCTCCTTGCAATCCGGATTCACTCCTGGCAGATGACTTCTCAAATTTGCCCAAGATTCCTCATAGCTCTCCTCATGCTTGACTTGCTTTGGTGATCAAAATACTAACAAAAACACCAAAACTTACACAAAGTGATCAAAATTGCTTTAAAGGATCCTTAACATGCCAATTGAGTTAAAAGGCCAAAACTACTACTCAAAAGTGTTTAAAAGGATTAATTATAGGCTATCAAATAGCACTTTTTGAGTAGTAATCAGCTTCCTTTTTCTTGGAGAAAAGCTCTGAAAATTTGACCAATGGGTTCCCAGCCAATTCTGACAGCTTATCTAAAGTCAATCCTAGAATCTCAACTTGTGGTGCAATCTTTCGAACATCTTCAAGCTCATTCCTTAGGTGTTTTGCTATTAGTTTAGGCCTTCATACAACTTTTTATGCAGAGCTAGTGGCAATGCTTAATGTTATTGCTATTACTTACTCTCGTAATTGGTTGAACTTATGGATTGAATGTGATTCTCCTTTTGTGGCTAGCAATCTTGTCAACCGTGACACTATCATCCTCCTTGGAGCCTTAGAAATAGTTGGTTAAACTATTTGGATAAAATAACTCGTTTGAGGGTGCAAGTTACTCATATTTTTTGTGAGAGAAATCAAGTTGTTGACAAATTGGCAAACATGGGTCTCAATCATCCTACTCTTTCATGGTGGGATATGCCTCCTCTTGACATCCATCCCCTTTTGATTAAAGACAGTTGTGGATTGCCTAATTTTCGGTTTTCTGAATTTTTTTTGTAGGTTTGCATTACTTGTATGCATATCATGATTTTAGTTTCGAATTGCTTGTGGATTCTACTTGTTTGTTCCCCCTTTTCCTTCTCATGGCTTTTGTACCATGCTTGATCTCTTGAGGGGTAAGGCTCATTACGTCTCCCCTTGACTAGGTGTTATATTTTACATTTTACTTAAAAATTTCCCTCGTTTTGTCGAGGTTTACCAAAAAAAAAAACTTATCGTAGCCTTGCGCGGTAAACTTGGTAGGCATAATAGTTTGCTAGGTGCTTATACATATGTTTTTCCTTTCAAATGTGATTTGTGGCACTCTCAAAAATGGGATCATCAATAAAAGTGCCCACCACCATGAGCAAGTATGTATGATCACCGACTCACCCACGAAATGAATGATGTGTAGAAAGACTAACCAACCTGACTGAGGTTACGTAAGTGTAACGCCCAAGTATTTTTTTTTAAAGGGTAATTTAGGAAATTACTAATAATAATTAAATTAGTTAATTAATTAATTTAATAAAGTGGAAGAGGGGTAAAAGTGTAATTTTACGAATAAATACCCTAGGTATAAATTAGAAATTCTATTTCTTCCTGTTCTTTTCTGAATAGAGTTCCTGTTCGTAGAATTTCAGAGAACGTAGGTTGGAGTCAGATTTCAGGGTTGAAGAACAGATCTCTATAGATAAGATTCTAACCTCTAGTTTAATATTTTAGATTCATTGATTAATTTCAAACACATTAGATATCTTTTGGAAAACCCAAATCTAGATTAGGGTTAGTTTATTTTATTTTTTTAATTCGTTTTAATATCAATAGTAAAAAATAAAAAATAAAAAATAAAAAAAAAATAAAAATTTAAGATTTTGATTTATTGTTGGTATTTGGAAGATCTTAAGCTTTATTAGATGAAAAAAAAAAGGGTTCCTTGGAAGGTTTCGATTTTATATTAGGGTTAATTTTATTATAAAAAAAAAGTAAATAAATATATTGTTATTTGTGGTGGAAGGGATTAGAAAAAAATAATAATAAAAAGAAAAAAAATAAATAAATAAGAAAAGAAGAGAACGTGTGTGCACAGTACTGGAACAAAGAATAGAAAAAAAAAAAAAACAAGAGACGCGTGTGCACACTAGAAGGAAGGAAAAACAAAAAAAAAACAGGTGGGACGTGACAGTGCTATGGAGGCTTTTATATATATAATGAATCATCATTAGGCAAAAAAAAAAAAAACTTGCTTTTTGTTGTGTACCCGATATGAGTAATGGTTGGGTGGCTATTGAATTGGATAATTAAAAAAATAATAATATTTAGTTTTAGATTAATAAATAAGATAATAGTAATAATGGTCTTTTTGTAATAAATAGAATGAGAGATTTAGCAATATATATATATATATATATATATAGAATTTTATAATGAAATAAAATTGTAATTTAATTAAATTAGTAATGTGTTATTAGAAACAAATTGAGAATTTATTAATTTTATTTAAATAAGGAATAGATTAGTTAAATTATAGATAAATAGTAATAATTATTTCTCTTATGTTATATTAGGAGAAGAGTAGATTTTTCCAGAATTATTTTTCTCCCAAGCTTTCAAGGTCTTTGCATAATTTGAGGTAAGGGAAGTTAATGCAATATTTATAAAATTTAAATTATTTTATATGTTATTTTGAATTGTGGAAAAGAAAATGATATTTTGTTACCATGCATGGATCAAACTGTTTTGCACTAAATATTATGTTGGAATATTTTGTTTTATTTATGACACAAAATATGGAGATATTATGTTGTGTAAAATTGAATACTTGAACAAAAACATCACTCTGGTTTATTCGGCCCTGTCAACGGGATATAATAGTTGACCTTTACATTTCATGGTGGGAATGTAATTGATTTGGACCCCAGCCTCTAGGGGTTTGGTTAGAGGTTACTAGTACTAGTAGTGTTTGGTTCCGTCCACCAGGAACAATTTGAGGCTAGCCACCCATTTGAAAAGTCCCACCTAACTGGACATTTGATATTTGATAACTAGAGTAATGAAAATTGAATGGATTTGATTGAATCTTATGTGAAAGTGTTTGAATTTGATATGAAAATGGTTGGTTGAAATTTAAATATATTGGTATTTTTGAAATTCTGATATTTGATGAGAAAAAAAAATGATATCTTCTATTTGAAATGAAAATATTTGATCCATGAACTGCATTAATATTCCTTATTGGGTTGTGAGCTTATTCCCAATTGTTGAAAATTTTTCAGGTACCTTTAGTTCGGGCAAGGAGTGATGACTAGGCGGGAAAGTTGGTCATCATTAGGATTTTTCTTAGGATGTTATTTTTGAACATTGTTAGCTTATAAGTTTATGTTCATTTGGTTTATTTAGTTTTTGAAAGCTATTTAGATATTGAGCTTTTAAATATATTTTTTTATGATAGATTGAAGTTGAGATTTGGAGATTATAAAAATTCGTTAGTACTTGATTTGTTGAGTTGCAATCTATTTGGATAATGGATTTTGGTTGATGGATGCTTAGTTCTAAAGTTAAGTTTGGAGATTTTAGAATTTTATTCTGCTACTCTGAACAGGTTTTTGGTAATTAGTTACTTCCAATTACAATATGATTGTTTAGGTCAAGTTATACTTTAAGCCTTCGGGTTTGAGGTGTAAAATGACCGTCACGCCCTTGGAGTGGGTCTTGGGGCGTGACAGAGTGGTATCAGAGCACTAGGTTTTGATCTTGATGGGAATTTGAATTGGTTTAGATTGGGGATAGATGAGTGACGCATTTGTTTAAGTTTTAGTTTCATTTAGTATAAATTCCAATTATTTCTTTATTAGTAAATTTTCTAATTGGTTCTTTAGTGACTAATTTAGTTATGTCTTATTATTTTAGGACATCATGCCACCAAGAAGAGCAACTTCTTCACAAAACAGTCAGGCTAATGATGATGTACCTCTAGTTGAGGGTTTGCCTCCCGTGAGTGCAGAAAGGATCTATAGGTATCTTGGGACACTAGCTGGTTTAGTTGAACGCCAAGCTCGAGTTGTTGGGACTAATGTTCAGGGACAGTCTTCATATTCTAGGGGTAGCTCTTTTGATGACTTCAAGAAATTGGGTCCTCCTTACTTGTCTGGTGCTACAGATCCCATGGAGGCAGAGGCTTGGATCCTTAAGATGGGGAAATTCTTTGGTGTAATAGATTGCTCTGAGGAGCAAAAAGCCTCTTATGCAGCTTTTATGTTAGATAAAGAGGCAGATCATTGGTGGCGTATGACTAGGAGACTTTTGGAGGATTAGGGACCCATAACATGGAGACAATTTAGGGAGGCTTTCTACAAGAAGTATTTCCCTTACAATGTTAGGCGGTAGAAGGTGGGAGAGTTTATTCGTTTGGAACAGGGGGATATGACTGTGGCTCAGTTTGAGGTCAAATTTACAGAGTTATCACGTTTTTCCCCACAGTTGATTGCTACAGAGGAGGAAAAGGCATTAAAGTTTCAGGATGGATTGAAGCCTTATTTGAAGAACAAGATATCTATTCTGAAGCTTGGTGTCTATTCAGAGGTTGTTGACAGAGCCCTTATAGCAGAGAAAGATAATGAGGAGCTTCATCAGTATAGGAAACAGCAAAGGAAGCAAAATAGGAGTGATGGTGCTCATGGTAATCAAGCACAGCGAAGGTCTACATTAGGAAGAAATCAGAATAAAGGGAAGACAATGCAGAATTTAGATGGGGCTTGTCCTACTTGTGGTAAGAAGCATGGGGGTAGGCCATGTTATAGAGAGACTAGAGCTTGCTTTGGTTGTGGGAAGCAAGGACATTTGATCAGAGATTGTCCAGAGAATAGGAAGTTCATCACTGGGAAGCCTAAAGAGGAAAATAAGGAGGATAAACAGAAACCCAAAGCCCAAGGACGGGTGTTTGCTATGACTCATTGAGATGCTCAGGCCACTTCTGATGTGGTGATAGGTACTCTCCGAATCCACACCTTATTTTCTAAAGTCTTGATTGATCCTGGATCAACACACTCTTTTGTTTCAGTATCTTTTGCTGGTTTGTTGGGTTTGCCTGTTGCTAGCATGGACTTTGATTTGATTGCTGCTACTCCTGTGGGAGATTCTGCTGTGGCTAGTAGAATGCTTAGAAATTGTATTGTGATGATTGGTTATAGGGAAATGCCAGTTGACTTAGTACTCCTTGACCTTCAGGATTTTGATGTGATTGTGGGGATGAATTGGTTAGCTTCCTACCATGCCTTTGTTGACTGTTTTGAGAAAATGGTGACGTTTAGTATTCCTGGTCAGCCTAAGTTTAGCTTTGAAGGGAAGCATGTGGACAGACCATTGTGTATGATCTCAACCTTGCGAGCTAGTAGCTTGCTCAAGAAGGATTGCCAAGGATTTTTGGCTAGTGTGATGAGTAATGAAAGTGATTTGAAGTTGGAAGACATACCCATAGTAAGGGAGTATCCTGATGTCTTTCCAAAGGATTTGCCTGGCTTGCCACCAGAGAGAGAGGTGGAGTTCACCATCGATCTGGTACCAGGAATAGGTCCTATGTCTAAGGCCCCATACAGGATGGCACCTGTGGAGCTTAAGGAGTTGAAAGTTCAGCTTCAAGAGTTATTAGACAAGGGTTTTATCAGGCCTAGTGTTTCACCTTGGGGAGCTCCTGTTCTATTTGTAAAAAAGAAGGATGGCTCAATGAGACTTTGCATTGACTATAGGGAGTTGAATAAGGTGACAGTGAGGAACAAGTATCACCTTCCTCGGATTGATGATTTGTTTGATCAGCTACAAGGTGCTTGTGTGTTCTCTAAGATAGATCTTTGATCGGGTTATCACCAGTTGAGGGTTAGAGGGGAAGATGTACCCAAGACTGCTTTTCGAACTAGGTATGGGCACTATGAGTTTCTTGTTATGCCTTTTGGTTTGATTAATGCACCTGCTGCTTTTATGGACTTGATGAATAGGGTATTCAAACCCTATTTAGATCAGTTTGTGGTGGTTTTTATAGATAACATCTTGGTATACTCAAGAAGTAGAGAGGAGCATGAGGGTCATTTGAGTATTGTATTACAGACCCTCAGAGATAAGCAGTTGTATGCTAAACTAAAGAAGTGTGAGTTTTGGTTAGACTGAATTTCTTTTCTTGGGCATGTGGTAAGCAATGATGACATCTCAGTTGACCCTGGAAAGGTAGGTGCTGTAGCTAATTGGAGAAGACCTAGTACTGTGACTGAGATTCGAAGTTTCTTGGGACTTGCTGGTTACTATAGGCGGTTTATAGAAGGGTTCTCTAAGATTGCCTTACGTTTAACTAAGTTGACACAGAAGGGAGTTAAGTTTGAGTGGTCTGATGATTGTGAATGTAGCTTCCAAGAGTTGTAGAATAGATTAGTGTTAGCTCCTATTTTGACTATCCCTTCAGGTTCAGGAGGATTTGTGGTGTATAGTGATGCCTCTCATCAGGGTTTAGGTTGTGTTCTTATGCAGCATGGGAGAGTTGTAGCTTATGCTTCTAGACAGTTGAAGCCTTATGAAAGGAACTACCCTACTCATGATTTGGAGTTAGTTGCTGTGGTTTTTGCACTTAAGATTTGGAGACATTTTCTTTTTGGTGAAACTTGTGAGATATTCACAGATCATAAGAGTTTGAAGTATCTATTTTCCCAAAAGGAGTTGAACATGAGATAGAGAAGACGGATAGAACTACTTAAGGACTATGATTGTATTATTCAGTATCATCCTGGGAAGGCGAATGTTGTAGCTGATGCCTTGAGTAGGAAGTCAGTTGGTTCTCTAGCAGCTATTAGAGGCTGTCAAAGGCAGTTACTTGAAGAGTTGAGGAGTTTACAAGTCCATTTTCGAGTTATGGGCTTAGGAGCACTTGTAGCAAATTTCAGAGTACAACCAGACTTAGTTGGGAGAATTAAGACCCTACAAAAGAATGATTTCCAATTAGTGCAAGTTATGGAGGAAGTTAAGAGGGGCAGTAAGCCTAATTTTGTTTTGTCGGATGATGAGATCTTGAGATTTGGGACTAGACTTTGTGTCCCAAATGATGAAGACTTAAGGAGAGAGCTTTTAAAGGAAGCTCATTATTCCAAGTTTGCAATCCACCTAAGAGGGACAAAGATGTACAAGGATTTGAGGCAAAACTATTGGTGGTCAGGTATAAAGCGTGATATTGCACAATTTGTGGCTCAGTGTTTAGTGTGTCAACAGGTGAAGGCTGAGCATCAGCGACCAGCAGGGTCTTTGCAGCCACTTGCTATTCCTGAGTGGAAGTGGGAGCATATTACCATGGATTTTGTGATAGGATTGCCAAGAACCTTAGGGGGTAATAATGCTATTTGGGTGATTGTTGATCGGTTGACAAAGTCTGCTCACTTTTTGCCTATGAAAGTCAACTTTTCTTTAGATCGTTTAAATTCTCTTTATGTGAAGGAGATTGTGAGAATGCATGGAGTACCAGTTTCTATAGTGTCTGATAGAGATCCTCGTTTCACTTCTAGATTCTGACATAGTCTACAAAAAGCTTTGGGCACTAAGTTGAGTTTTAGTACTGCTTTCCATCCTCAAACTAATGGCCAATCAGAAAGAGTAATTCAGGTTTTGGAAGACTTGTTGAGAGCTTGTATTTTGGACCTGCAAGGTAATTGGGATGATCATTTACCTTTAGTAGAGTTTGCCTATAACAATAGTTTTCAAGCTAGCATTGGGATGGCACCTTTTGAGGCATTGTATGGTAGGAATTGTCGATCTCCTATTTGTTGGAATGATGTTGGAGAAAGGAAACTTTTGGGGCCTAAACTTGTGCAGTTGACTGTTGAAAAAGTTGCTTTAATTAAAGAAAGATTAAAAGCAGCTCAAAGTAGACATAAGAGTTATGCTAATCATCGTAGGCGAGATTTGGAGTTTGAGATGGGTGATCATGTATTCTTGAAGGTTTCACTTATGAAGTCTGTGAAGAGATTTGGGAGAAAAGGAAAACTTAGTCCTCGTTTTATGGGTCCGTTTGAAATATTAGAAAAAGTAGGCACTTTGGCATATAAAGTAGCCTTGCCCCCAAGTCTATCTAAGATTCATAATGTTTTCCATGTTTCAACCTTGAGGAAGTATATTTATGATCCCTCTCATGTTGTGGAGTTGGAGTCTATTCAAATTTCTAAGGACTTGACCTATGAAGAGGTACCCGTTCAAATTGTGGATGTGATGGATAAGGTACTGCGACATGTTGTTGTCAAGTTGGTAAAGGTCCAGTGGAGCAATCATAGTATCCGAGAGGCCACTTGGGAGTTAGAAGAAGAGATGAGAGAAAAACATCCTCAATTATTTCAAGACTCAGGTATGTCAAGTTTAGAGGACTAAACTTTTGTTAAGGAGGGGAGGATGTAACACCCAAGTATTTTTTTTAAAGGGTAATTTAGGAAATTACTAATAATAATTAAATTAGTTAATTAATTAATTTAATAAAGTGGAAGAGGGGTAAAAGTGTAATTTTACGAATAAATACCTTAGGTATAAATTAGAAATTCTATTTCTTCCTGTTCTTTTCTGAATAGAGTTCCTGTTCGCAGAATTTCAGAGAATGTAGGTTGGAGTCAGATTTCAGGGTTGAAGAACAGATCTCTATAGGTAAGATTCTAACCTCTAGTTTAATATTTTAGATTCATTGATTAATTTCAAACACATTAGATATCTTTTGGAAAACCCAAATCTAGATTAGGGTTAGTTTATTTTTTTTTTTTTAATTCGTTTTAATATCAATAGTAAAAAATAATAATAATAATAATAAAATAAAAATTTAAGATTTTGATTTATTGTTGGTATTTGGGAGATCTTAAGTTTTATTAGATGGAAAAAAAAAGGTTCCTTGGAAGGTTTCGATTTTATATTAGGGTTAATTTTATTTATAAAAAAAAGTAAATAAATTTATTGTTATTTGTGGTGGAAGGGATTAGAAAAAAAATTAATAAAAAGAAAAATAAATAAATAAATAAATAAGAAAAGAAGAGAACGTGTGTGTACAGTACTGGAACAAAGAATAGAAAAAAAAAACAAAAAAAACAAGAGACGCATGTGCACACTAGAAGGAAAGGAAAAAAAAAAAAAAACAGGTAGGGCGTGACAGTGTTATAGAGGCTTATATATATATATATAATGAATCATCATTAGGCAACAAAAAAAAACTTGCTTTTTGGTGTGTACCCGATGAGTAATGGTTGGGTGGCTGTTGAATTGGATAATTAAAAAAATAATGATATTTATTTTTAGATTAATAAATAAGATAATAGTAATAGTGGTCTTTTTGTAATAAATAGAATGAGAGATTTAGCAATATATATATATATATATAGAATTTTATAATGAAATAAAATTGTAATTTAATTAAATTAGTAATGTGTTATTAGAAACAAATTGAGAATTTATTAATTTTATTTAAATAAGAAATAAATTAGTTAAATTATAGATAAATAGTAATAATTATTTCTCTTATATTATATTAGGAGAAGAGTAAATTTTTCCAGAATTATTTTTCTCCCAAGCTTTCAAGGTCTTTGCATAATTTGAGGTAAGAGAAGTTAATGCAATATTTATAAAATTTAAATTATTTTATATGTTATTTTGAATTGTGGAAAAGAAAATGATATTTTGTTACCATGCATGGATCAAACTGTTTTGCACTAAATATTATGTTGGAATATTTTGTTTTATTTATGACACAAAATATGGAGATATTATGTTGTGTAAATTTGAATACTTGAACAAAAACATCACTCTGGTTTATTCGGCCCTGTCAACGGGATATAATAGTTGACCTTTACATTTCATGGTGGGAATGTAATTGATTTGGACCCCAGCCTCTAGGGGTTTGGTTAGAGGTTACTAGTACTAGTAGTGTTTGGTTCCGTCCACCAAGAACAATTTGAGGTTAGCCACCCATTTGAAAAGTCCCACCTAACTGGGCATTTGATATTTGATAACTAAAGTAATGAAAATTGAATGGATTTGATTGAATCTTATGTGAAAGTGTTTGAATTTGATATGAAAATGGTTGGTTGAAATTTGAATATATTGGTATTTTTGAAACTCTGATATTTGATGAGAAAAAAAAATGATATCTTCTATTTGAAATGAAAATATTTGATCCATGAATTGCATTAATATTCCTTATTGGGCTTTGAGCTCATTCCCAATTGTTGAAAATTTTTCAGGTACCTTTAATTCGGGCAAGAAGTGATGACTAGGCGGGAAAGTTGGTCATCATTAGGATTTTTCTTAGGATGTTATTTTTGAACATTGTTAGCTTATAAGTTTATGTTCATTTGGTTTATTTAGTTTTTGGAAGCTATTTAGATATTGAGCTTTTAAATATTTTTTTTTATGATAGATTGAAGTTGAGATTTAGAGATTATAAAAATTCGTTAGTACTTGATTTGTTGAGTTGCAATCTATTTGGATAATGGATTTTGGTTGATGGATGCTTAGTTCTAAAGTTAAGTTTGGAGATTTTAGAATTTTGTTCTGCTACTCTGAACAGGTTTTTGGTAATTGATTACTTTTAATTACAATATGATTGTTTGGGTCAGGTTATACTTTAAGCCTTCGGGTTTGAGGTGTAAAATGACCGTCACGCCCTTGGAGTGGATCTTGGGGCGTGACAGTAAGAGTAAGGTAACCTCACTTTTCTCTCGTCGTCATCGGGTTGTAAAGAGCACCCACCTTTCCCGAGCTGGTTTTCATTAGAGAAATGCTGTGTAGCTTCGTACACGAGATCAAACCCAATCACAGGAAACTCCTTGGATTTCATTAGCTATCACCAGAGTAGTCTTCGGCACCTGGTCTTCCTCCTCCCAAGTCAAGTAAACAAAGATCTCCCCTACTTTCTTTCTCGTCTTGCAGAACAGAGACTAATTCACTCAACATAAAGAAAAGTAATAGCACAGTTGTCGCATCAGCTGGTCAAACCTATTAGATACCTGGATATGCACCCTTTCTTCTCCTGATCACATAGTAAACACAAAAAGCCACCACTACAATTCCTGATAAACTTGCACCAATTGAATTTAATTTGATCAATTATAGCAAATATATAATAAAAGGGTGAGTTTGATATGATCTTCAAGGGGATTTTATCATACTCGTTATAATTAAATAATAGAGAGATGGAATATGAGAGGAAATAAAAAGTTTGTTGTATATATTATTTTAGTTTTTTTAGTATTATTTTTTACTCTTTTATTCCTTATTCTCGGACCAGCATATTTGAATTCGTCTTTATTAAGACTTTATGCTAAAATATTATTATTTATTATTTAATTCTATTTAATGTTTGGGTGATTAAGATCCCAAGTATGAGTATATTAACCATAAGTTGATTGCCCGTGCTGAATTCGGTGATCGGTGTTTTATTATTATTATTATTTTTTATTTTTTTACAACTGTGGATGTTCGGGCCAGTTTATGCGTACCTAGACTAATCCTATGAGGCCTTAAAGTTAACGATCGGATAAACCTCCAATGCCCTGAGGGACTTGAAATACACTCAAGACCGGTATTTTATTATCATATGGAAATACACTCAGTTGAATGATAGGAACCGGATTGCCCACTGTTAACATTAACAATGACCCTCAATCGCACAATCAAGCAGGCTGCCCATCTCCAACGAAGAAACTTGCTCTCTCTTCTTCTTCAACAACAAACCAGACGCAGTGCAATGCAACAACTCCACTCTCACTTGATCACCACTGGTGCACATTCCCACTGTATGGATGTTACATCTTGGAACGTTTTGCTTCGACACTATTCTCTTGGCATCTTCCCCCAAGAAGCTTTCTTGCTCTTCAGGCACCTCCGCCTCCATCATGTCTATCCTCCACTCTCCTTCGACAGTTTCTCCTTTTCTTTCCTTCTCAAGGCATGCGCTAATCTACAGCACCGCGAGGGGGGACTTCAACTCCATGCTCTTACTCTTAAGCTTGGATTTGAATTTCACGTCTATGTACACACTGTTTTGCTAAACGTGTATGCAGCCTGTGGGGCTTTTCTTGAAGCTAAGCAAGTGTTCGATGAAATGCCTGTAAGAAACTCTGTTACTTGGAATGTCTTCATTACTGGTCTAGCCAAATGGGGTGAGCTTCATCTTGCTTGTTCTCTCCTTGATGAGATGCCAAGGCCAACAGTCGTTTCATGGACTACTATTATTGACGGATACACTCGGATGAATCAACCCAAGCAAGCTCTAGCTTTGTTTCTCACTATGTTTTTAGATGAGGGCATCAAACCTACTGAAATAACACTTTTAGCCATTTTCCCAGCCATTTCAAATCTTGGGGCTCTTGAGATTTGCCAATTGATCCACACATATGGAGAGAAAAGTGGATTAAATGCATCTGATATCAGAATTAGAACTTCCCTTCTAGATACTTATGCAAAGTGTGGGTGCATAGAGAGTGCATCAGGGGTCTTTGGAGAAATAGCTGCCAAGGGCAGAAACTTGGTCTCATGGACATCAATAATCTCCGCATTTGCAATGCATGGAATGGCGAAAGAAGCCCTAGAAAATTTTGAAAGAATGCAGAAAGAATGTTTGAAACCAAACCGAATAACATTCTTGAGTGTTTTAAATGCTTGTAGTCATGGAGGATTGGTTGAGGAGGGGCTCAAGCTTTTCACAAAGATGGTTAACGAATGTCAAATTTCACCAGATGTTAAGCATTATGGATGCTTAATTGACATGTTGGGCAGGGCTGGGAGGCTAGATGAAGCAGAAAAGATGGCTTTGGAGATTCCGGATTATGTGGTTAATGTTGTAATTTGGAGGACGCTTTTGGGTGCTTGCAGCTTTCATGGTAATGTTGAGATGGGTGCAAGAGTGACAAGGAAGATATTAGAGATGGAGAGAAAATATGGAGGGGATTATGTCCTTTTGTCCAACATCTTTGCTGGTGTTGGAAGGTTTTGGGATGTTGAGAGGGTGAGAAGATTGATGGATGAGAGGAATGCCTCTAAAGTTCCAGGACTGAGTTTTTTCTGATTGACAGAGAAAGAAGCCATTTTTAGGGAAGTTTAGAAAGGTTTTCTGGTGAGTTAATATCCTTTGTGGTGATCAGGATTAAGGACCTGGCTGTTTCTAGAACCAATTATAAGTTTGGGAGTCATGTTGCACCAGGAGTTCATTTGGGAATTGATCCATTTAACGTCTTAACTCCTGTGTTAAGGGTCTCTTCACTAGTTGGGGACTTGGGAAAATTCCTTATAATCAAGTGGTTGGGCTTTTGGAAGGATGTAGACCTTTTCTAAGGCAATGACATTGACCTTTTTGGGGGTTTAATAGGCGCAACCTTAAGGGTTGATTTGGCAGAATTTTGGTGGTAGACGGAGATGTCAATCAAATAGTGACTTCATCTCCTTTTCTGTTTTCAAAAGCAAGCCAGAAGACTGTTAAATATTTTTCTTGGAATATATTCATATGGTGTTTGGAGACAGATAAAGACCAATGACTTTGGATGCTATCATCCAACCATCATAAGGTATATGCTGAAAAACCACTTATTGTTTAGTTAGAAGTTAGAACACAGGTCTCACTCATAGATATTATAATGTTCCTTTATGAAAAATCTTGCCACTTAGAATATGTTTGATACTGGTTTTAGGAAGCATTTATAACCTTTTTAATTATTGAAAATTTTTATAAAAAAAATTACTTTTAAGTACTTGAAAGGTTAGAAACACTTCCTAGAATTACTGTCAAATAAGCTCTTAGAATATGTTTGACAATGTTTTTATTTAAAGCACTTTTAATAGAAGTTTTTTAAAAAGAATTATATATGTATTAGATGCTTCTTCAGCAAAAATTATTATTGAAAATGCTCAATATTAACATGCTAAATGGCTCTGAAAAATTGAAGCCACGTGAGTTTTACTCCCATATCTTGAGATCCAAACAATAGCTGTCACTGTGTACTGGAAGTGTACTGTCCTGCTGGAACTAAGCTGCAGGATGGAATCTGCATATAATCAATAGGGTTGCTGTTAATAATTATATTTCATACTGGTCATTTTTCAAATAGAAAGGCTGTAGGAAGTTTTAGATATTCCTTTTATATTTTTGGATAAATTTTGCTTGTTGCAGGCTGTAAACATGGCCAAGAAGATGTCAGCTTACAAAAATAGGCTGTGGGCATTAGAACTTGAGCGCACTGGAGGTGCCACAAATAAAAAGAAGAGTCACAAGCAGATGAACAAGTATGACCCTATTTTTATTGTGTATGATAACATGATAACAATGAGGTTATATGGATATGATGCCATTTTATTATTATTATCACTATTATTGTTCATATGTTTACCAAGCTCTATGAGTATTCCACCCTCTTGAATTTCTTGATGTGCCCTTTTTCTTATGGTTTTTTGTTTATCCTTACGTGTGGGCAATTCATTGATGGTTTTGAACTTGTAGTTAAGACAGGGCGACCCATGTTTTTTGGCAGGAAAATGGAGGAAGAGCTCAGCAAAGAACTTGAACTGCAGATAAAGGGGGCTGAAAAACCCTTTATATGGAAACTTATAGGTGTCCGTACTGTACTCCTACCTTTGGTTTGTAGATTAATTAAGACAGGGCTATCCATGTTCTTTGAGTGTTCTTTGATGACTTGAAAGTCTGCTGATGGGTGTTTGAATTGATAGCAAAGCTAGATTATTGCTGCAGTTGGTTGAAGCATTAGGAGTTTTATTATTATATGGAAATACACTAAGTTGAATGATAGGAACCGGATTGCCCAGTGTTAACAGTGACACTAAAAGAGTTGTATTTTTTGGATGATATTTATCAAAAATGCATAGCCAATCATGTGATGTCATATATATATTCAAGTTTTTATTAATGATATCATAATTTCCATTGTTTGTATTCATTTATCTTAGTTTCATTCATTTGTATCATTTTTCATGGGTCCAAATCTCTCTCTATGTATATCTATACCAGAATTTTTTTGTTCTACGACAATCACAAGGTGTCCTAGCATTTTCCTATACCCTCATGGGAAACATCTTGGCACTTGGAGTTAGTGTGAACTCACATAATGTATGTGCTTAAGAAATTCCATATGTTTTTTGGTACCTTTTTATTTCATAAACTTTGTTCTGTTGAAAATAGTGAAACTCCACCTGAAGTATTGTTTTTTTTTTGGTTAATCACCTAAATTGAATTTGATTTATCTTGTTTAAGGTGTTGATGATACATTCTTTGAGATTCTTGTAATCATGTTGGGAGCTCCCTGCAGAGTATTCCTTGTTGTTTATTATTATTATTATTTTAATTTTAATTTTAAAATTTTCGAAAATGATTTGAAGTCATTCTTGGACTATCTTTTCAAAAACTCGTTCTTTTTCATCCTGACAATGATTAAAAATACATTTTCAGTTTATATTAAAGCTTTATAGGGTAAAAACGATTTTTACATAAATATATCTTAAATGAACTCTTATTAATTTGGATGCATAAGCAAAAACGCTCAAATTAGAAACGACAACAATTAGAAATCTATGGAAAAAAAAATGGAATTATTTTCAAAGTTTATTGTTACTTTTAGAAGCAAAAAATCAATATGTTGAACATTTTATTATTATTATTATATATATATAATGGAATTATTTTTGGGCGCTTCTTAAATATATTTTTCCGAACTAGATTTGTTAAGTTATCTTTAAAAATTAATTATAATAATAATCAGAAACACTATGTCATTGTTTATTAATTTCTATGGTCTGGTTTATTGGAAAATAATTTTTATATTTTAATAATATAAAAATAATATATTTATGAAGTAAATCGCGTTTCAACCGCTTCCAACATTGAACATCACCGTCCCGGTTTCAAGAAACATTGATTCCGCTTATGGGCTTTCGCGCAGGTGCTCTTGAAATTTCGCAGGTCTGCAAGACTCTAACTATTTAGATTGAAAACCCCGCCTTCGCGAACGTTAAGCTGTGACTATGGCCATTAATCTTAGCAAGCTCGCCCTTCGTCGCTCCTTCGCTCCAATTCCTCGTCTCATTTCCACTGCTCCTGACCGTTATCATTTCTCTGTATGCTCGATCGACGAAGCACCATCTTTGGGAAGCTCCACTAGGACTGGTTATTTCAGCACCCTACCTTTTTATGTGAATGAAATTATTGTAGTGAACCTGTTTGTTGAAATGTCTCTAAGGGCAGAGACATTGTTGAAATGAAAATTAAGATCGTCAAATAATGATGGCAATTGGCACTGCTAGTTTCTTGTTTCATTTCTTGGCAATTTGCTTGACACTGGAAATATTGGAGAAGTAGGGAAAAAATATTAATTAGCAAAAGGTATTCCGAAAAGTTCGTTTTGAGTCAAGCATGAAGTAAAGAGTGTCCAACAAGATTGTTTTTTGCCAAACTAGCGACATCAGGTTATGGATTGTAGAATTTGCCCCTGAAATTTTGTGAAATGGTCTGAATAGATGGCAATTAGTTGTTTGTAGGCAATACATTGTGACTGCAAGGATTACCATTTTCATGATAAACATGAATGTTTACATTGAATGTATGTATGCCAATGAAAATAGCCAACCTATTTCCCAATAGTTTGAGCTTTTGGGTCAAATGATAGTTTAATGCCAAAACAGGAGATCAAATTGATTTTTGTTTGTCTATTTGTCAGTCATATTTGTTACCTGTCCACACGAGGGGATGTTAGCTTGATATACATTTTTTCCTATTATCTTACTTTTAATGTTGTGTATTATTTATAAGTCCTAAATGAGTCAGTTCAATCGTCATCCTAATTCATAGAAACCTTAGCTGCTGATTGGTTGAGTGTGCTCCTGAAACTTGAGTGCCTAGTGAAATATCGCCTTGTTGTTTAATGGCCTAGCATCAAAAGGACAACAAACATGTTAATTTTAACAATGTTGGGCTGCAATATATTTCTGTTTTCAGAAATATTTGGTGCAATTGCACTTAGGTACTAGGTCCAAACCACCTCTATTATTACCATCATCTGGTACCTGTTACCTAGTATAATTGTATGGCCCATTAAAAGTGTAAACCAGCATAACTAAACATGAAAAATGCTATCAGTAGCCTTGGCTTTGAAGATGAACCTCATTTGAAGTTTTAGTGTTCACATGCTTGTATGTAGATTTTTTCATCAGAACACAAATATGTTATGTATCTTTTCAAGCATGGGTTATTTCAGTAGCAGGTTTGTATAGTTTCTTTGCTTTCAGATGCTAACTGGCACTTGCACATGCTCTGATTTCGAGATTAGAGGATGGTGCAAACATAAATCACCAAGAATTTCAGAAATGGCATAATGGAGGTGGGATGTTCCACAAGACTGCTTGCATTGAATCCACGACACTCATTGAAATTGGTGCAGTAGTTCATTCAGAATGTGTTGTTGCTGCAAATGTTCATATTGGATCAGGAACTATTGTTGGACCTGCTGTGAAAATTGGTGAATCAACAAAAATAGAGTATGCTTCATGATTTATTCAGCAATAATTGTTTTTGCATCCATTTGATTTTTTTTCATTTAGTGTGATTTGAACTGTAGATTAAGGTATTATGGTACCATTTGTGCTTGTTCATATGTACAGTTCCATTGAGGCAACTGTACCATGAAGTTTGCATACAAAAATATCTATTTAAACTGATTTATGAGTCTTGCAAGTTAAAATCCATTGTAGTTTGGTGATACCAAGAACAGGCCCATTTGTCTTCCTCCTTTTTGTTTTCTAGATTATTTGAGGTTTCAATATTTTCTTTCTGTTTTCTCACATGCTTACAAAGTGTAGAGCTTTATCCTAATTAAGACTAGCTACATACTCTCCAGACAGTCTGACTGTCTAGGTTTCCCTGGATGAAAGAGAATGAAAGTTTGGATAGATTAGATGAGAGACTCTGGGCTTTCATTTAAGATTTGTTATCACCGATCTTGAGCCTAACCATTGTATGCCTAAACCTTGGGAAATGAAGTTCTTAATATGATGTTTTCCTCTATTAATCAAGTCTATGCTTGATGTAAACCTTGTTGCTCTCCATTTTACATTTAATGTTATTGCTTTTTCTGCTCCTTATAGAACTCCTATATTTTCTGCAGGTACAATGTTTCAGTCACTAATTGTACAATAGGTGATGCTTGTTTTATTCACAATGGAGTCTGCATAGGTCAAGATGGTAAGGCTGGATATCAAACTTGGTATATCTAATGTAGTGCTTGAGGCTTAATGGATGCATTAGGTTCCTAAGCCAAAGTTTTTGAGAATACCATGAGAATCCTTATGCACATACCAATTTTGGTATGTGTCACTTCTATATATTCCAAACTAAGCAACAAAAAAATAAAAATAAAAATAAAATAAATAAATTAATAAAAACAAAAAAGGAATGAATAGATATACATATATATGTTTTGAACATAAAGAAAGATCAAAACCATGATGATACTGTATTGGTTTTGTAATTTTGGTTTGGGAGCCTACAAAGGGTGCCTTCTTTGCCCCAAAGAGGGCTCAAATATCTTGTGTACCCAAGTTGCATTGACACGAAACAGGAACTTTGTTTTTAATGTTTAGTGTATTTAGGTGTTAGAATTCTGAAATTCCTTGTGTGACTATTCATATTAAGGTCAAGGATTTTCAATTACAGCATAGGAAATATTTGTAGTCATTGGCATGCAACGTATTTAATGTTGTTTTTTACGTCTTATTCTTTTAATTGAAGGATTTCTTGGTGTGAATTTCTGATTAAAAATCATATGCTTTATCATTGAAACCAACGAAATGGTTAATATGTGCACAGAAGGAAAAAAAAAGTTTAAGCTTTCTTTGTCATCATTATTTGATGCTCAGCTAGTGTCTCTTATCTTCATTGAAAACAGAAAATATCCATGTATGAAATTTTCTTGTCTTTTGGGTCTAAAATCTGGATCTGAGGTAATGCCTTCTGCACTAGAAGTATTTAAAGTTTATTGAGCTTAGAAGTTCATCTTATTCCCATTCAATTCTCCATCATATCTATTCCCAGTTAAAAGCTTTTCTAATTGATGTATATAATTTGTAAAGTAAGATCCACCATTGAACAATGGAAATATCCTTTCACCTTCCTTAGTTCATCTTTCAGAATTATTTTGTGTTGCTGAAGTCATGTTATTTTGAAATGAGATCGCTGCTTGGATTGCATTTTTATTTCTAAGTTGGATGTAATGTTGTTTCCTTACAGGATTTGGGTTCTTCGTGGATGAGCATGGGAACATGATGAAAAAGGCTCAAGTTGGTGATATTTAGATTTTGGAATCAAAATTTTAATTTATTACGGTTCTTTGGCATTTCTCTTTTTTAAATATTAGACCTTTATAGTTTTAGTATGAAACATCATAATCTCTTAAGCAGATAATTCAGTAGTTTGAAAGGCTCATCAAGTTATATTCATGCTTGTGAGAATACCTTGTTTCAAGTCTGTTCTTATATGTAAGTTACTTCTTTGTTTTGGCTGATTCACATGTTCAGGCTGATATGCCTTCTGTGTTTACTGGTGTCTAACAATGGTTTTGGATACTTGCAAACAAATCCAGATTTATTGCTTTCCAAAGAAAAAAGAGAGAGAGAGAGAGAAGAAAGAAAAAAGAAAAAACGTGCACTAGAGCATGTCTATCATGACTTTTTGAAAGAAAAACTGTTCTGAAATACTTTGTTTCTTCATTGTTTTATAATCCACTCTGAAGAAAAAAAGTGCACTAGAGCATGTCTATCATGACTTTTTGAAAGAAAACATGTTCTCAAGTGCTTTATATCTTCATTGTTTTACAATCCGTTCTGAAGTTTTTTTTTCTTTATTATTTCATGATGTATAATGCAACAATGTTATGTATGCATGAGTTATTGTTTAGTTTAGATCATGCATGTATTTTCACTTGATTGCCAAGGAAAACTCTTGATGGTTCTTCCACATAATCGCTAAAGAAACAGGCAAAAAATGTGCGTCCAATGTATCATTTCCACAAACATACATATAGGCATGTAGCTTTGTCTTGATGATAAAGAGGTCTGGCATGACATCTCGTGTCTCTGCCTGCAGAACATAGATTCCACGGTATTCTGATTTCTTCAGAAATATGCAAAGCTCAAAAATGATTTCATTACCAAGAATGCTGCTTGATATTGGAATTTTCTGAAGTTCATGAGGACAAACTCATTAAACATGTTATGCTTAAACTGTTCTTTCTGACTCCATTCTTTTTAGTCTTTTATAGAGTAGATGAATATGTACATTGGATATCTGTTCTTGGATAGCAATTTAAGTTTTATTATTATTCAGATGCTAAGTGCAAGGATAGGGAATCACGTGGAGATAGGTGCAAATACATGCATAGACAGAGGCAGGTGAGATATATGTTGCCTTTGACTACTCCAGAGGGCTGTGACAAGTATTTATTTACTTTTTAAGTCAGTTTGCCATTGCAAGCTCTTCAAGCTAGAATACTAACTACACAGCTCATTGATTATGCAGCTGGAGAGATACAGTAATAGGGGATCACTCAAAAATAGATAATTTAGTTCAGGTTGGTTCTTGGCTTCCTTGATTATTGGTTAACTTGTTCAGGGTTTTCAACTGCCTGTCCATTTCACTTTGCAGATAGGTCACAACGTAGTAATCGGAAAGAATTGCATCCTTTGTGGGCAAGTTGGCATTGCAGGTTCAGTGACGTATGTTACTCTAATTATATTTTTGTTTTGAAAAAGCATTATATTTTCCATTTCTTCTCATCCAACTGAATCAAGGATTTAGTGAGGTTTTCTCAGTTGCTAGGAGTTGCTATATATTCTTGTTTTCATATAGGATGGGTGACTATGTGACTTTAGCAGGAAGAGTAGCAGTTCGTGACCATGTATCAATTGTATCAAAGGTAAGATTAGTTGACCCTAATTAAGAGAAATTAATTCAAGTCTTAGCTTTATGTTCTCTATTGTAGAACATTGTGCATTATTTCGATATTTTTTTACCTATAACTTAATGGAAGTGCCCAATGTCCTGCATTGAATTGTTTCTCGGTGCATATGTTTGTTTTTTTTTAGGTCAGAGTCGGTGCATATGTTTTTTTATTAGCATGATATGATCTTAATTTTTGGAATGAGGTTTTGTATATAGGACGTTGGTATATCTCCATCAAGACCAATGTGAGCAAGTACAAAGAGTTTTTGGTAAATCCAGTACAGAGTGAACTCCAACAAGTGATGATTGGTGTTTTGAAATAAACAGTTTCCTGTGATGATGGATATAAAATGCCATGGATGATGAGATACATGTTTGAGCTTGCTGGACTGTTGGTTTATATGGCTTGCAGAGCATTGACAGGATGGCTAAGGCTGTATCTTTGTTTAGGGTGCATATGGACTTAATAATTGTGTGTGAACTATTAGATAATAGACCCTAGATTAGTACTGGACCTCTTTATTATTTCGTTGATATAAAATATTATACTGGATGGGAGTTTGCAGGTCAGGCTTGCAGCTAATAGTGTTGTCACCAAGGACATCAAAGAGCCTGGGGACTATGGTGGCTTCCCTGCTGTAAGAACTGTAAAAACTTTTGTCTCCATATAAGATATTTATGTGTAGCCTGAGTTGATAGTATTGTGAGTTGATCAGCCCAAATTTTGGACATACATTGAACATGCAAGTTATTTCCCTGGATTTTGCTGCAGGTTCCAATTCATGAATGGCGAAAACAAGTTGCTGCTCTTCAAACTTTGAAGAAGCGGGCTCCTTAGAGTTGTCAAGAAACGAATTTGTATGTCACCAATGTAACATTTATTGTTGTGATTCTAGGGTTGCAAGCAAAAAATGATGAGAGATTAGAAAGGAGCTGCGTTAGACACTATGATCTGATATCTTTCCATGCTCTTAATACGAAATTTTGAGCTAGCCAATTATTAGTCATCGTTCTAGATGTGATCCATTTTCTGTTTGCTATGACGAAATTTATAAGGAGGCCGTACAGGCCATTAGCATTTGTTTCGTACAACAGAATGACTGATGATATAATGTACGAGTACCTGAAATTTATTTGTTAAATTAAAATTCCTGCTATAATTTAGCCTTTGAAAATAAGTACATATACATAAGGCCAAACTAACATTTACATTTATTCCTAGAACCGGGTGGCCCTTAGTTTCCATTTCTTTGAAGCATGAGTTAGCTTAACTTTTTTCTTCTTACCCAAAATCTTCCCATCTGAACCAATCTTTATAAGACCTTGCAAGTTCATCTGATGGTGCTTACTCTTATGACCCAATGTTCGATATCTAATGCTTGTTACTAAACCAACCTTCATCTCAGCTGTTGCATTCCGAATTGCAGCAAGAAGAGTTTTCCATACCTGTCTATTTCCATCTATACGATCAACTATTTGGCGGGTTTCGTCCTTCCCTTGATAGAAAGAAGGTACGGTTTTCTGCCCTACTGTGTCCTGCCCATAATAAAACGTCATAAAAATATCTTCATGGTAAATACCCGAGTCTTGGTTTGGATTATCAATTTCGAGGTTGAATAAGACAGCTCCGTCTTGGCTGCCTTGGTCAACCAAGGAAGTTGCGTTGCTGCTAATTGAACGTGGAACAGAGAACTCAACGATGGTGTATGTGGGGCTTTTGGGTCGTAAGCCTAGCCAAAGAAAGAATGCAAGGAGACCCAAAAGGCCTAGAACTTGGAAAAGCCATAGATAGAAGCTTTTGTATTCAAACATTTCTTAATCTTTGGTAGAAATTGAGGGAGTTGAGAGGATTCATAAAGCACATTGGTAGGTGATGATTTGGAAAGCACAAATAATTTAAGCAAGATGACAAATGGTTCAAACTTTCGGGGAAGGTTGGCAGTTGAAGGGGAACATTTTAGGTGCCTTTCATTCAAGGTTAAGAGGAATTATGCCTTTCTTCCAGGGTGTTAATATGCTTTGTGTAATGTGTAATGAGCTTCTACGTGTAGTTTCATGGCATATGACAGGAGCAACCTGTGAGGAAGCTAGCTGCTTAGTTTCCACCTGGAGTCTCTTGCACTGTAGGAATATACATGGAGTGCTAGATGGCCCCTCTTAGATGCCTTCATCTGCTCATGCAAGTAAGCAAAATTTATCAGGTCAAGTAGTCTATAACCATTTCATAGTTTTCTACTGCCCAAAAAGAATTACCAAAATTGAACCATAGGCAGGTCTTGTTCACTCTTTGGTTACTTTTTCCATAACCATGATTACTTCTCAGAAGATAACAACCAAGATGGCTGCTGGACATGGAGTTTCGAGACTCTAAACCTAGACATGCAGGAAGGCTTTTCTCTACCAAGCAGGAAACACTATGAAACACAAAAAAAAAAACAAAAAACAAAAAACCAAAACAAGAACGAAACATTTAGAAAGTTGTATTGTATGGTATCATAAAGAAAACCATTTAGTCTTTCTTTCTTCTGACTGAAGAAACCTAGATTTCCAGATTTTTTTTACCTTCACCTAGCGATGTAGCTCTGTATATTCGCCCCCTAATATCCTTCCATCTGACCCAATTGGTACCTGTGCTTCAAAAGCCACTGACCGATGCTTGGTCTTGAAGCTGAATATCTCATACCTGATTACAGTTTTCAAGCCCACTCTCAAATCTCGCTTCCTCACTATAATTCCTCTCCAAAATTGTTGGTCAACATTCACCAACACATGGAATGTCACAGTCTTCTTATGGCCTTGATAGAATGCTGGCAAACGGTTCACTCCCAAACTAGCATTGCTGTTGTACAAGGTGAAGTAGAGGTCACTGTAGTAGATGCCAATACCTTTGTTGGGTTTTGTTATTTGGAGGCTGAAGATGATGGAGATGTTCCAGGCAGAATCATTCTTATGGGGTGGTGCCGGGACAGACTCATTTTTACGGAATGCTGTAGAGTTCCAGCCATCCAAAGCCGGGGTGTAGACATTGGAGATGGTGGAAACTGGACATTTGGGGATTAGGCTCATCCATATTATTACTACTAGCGACCCTAATATAATCACAGCTTGGAAATACCAAAGACAAATAGCCAAGCAGGCTCTGAAGATTCAAAGCGGAATCATTCTAGGAATTCCAATTGTTTGAATGGTCGATATCCAAAACCCTAAACCCTAACCCTTTATAGGAAAAGAGGGAGCCGATGAATGATCTTGTCCCTTTGTTCTCTAAAGACACTGTTTCATTAGATTAAAACTCTTTTCCATCAACTGCATTACATGGAAAGCAAAAGGTTAAGTGTGAGATGGTTTCTATTAAGGAAACTAATCTTCTTGTTGAAGGCAAACCTTTTGAATCTCTCTCCCTTTCTGGGGCTTTGGTGAGAGACTCAACTTTTTAAGGAGTTGCTGACAGAGATCTTCTAGGTAAATGCGGCCCATCCAATATGTTCAGATTCTATTTTCTACCCTGTCCTTGATGTTGCGAATGATGCCTGCTTTCTTTTTTCTCAATGGTGCTTGCACACAAGACCTTCAGACTATGCAACTCTAATCAGTGTATAACAAGAATCATTTTAAGAGTGGTGGTTGGTATCAAAATCAAAATCTGTATTGTTTTATAATTTATTCCGAAAGAGTTTAGTTACATTACATATGAACCTTTGTGCTATTCCTTGAAAGTTAATAACTTTTTTTTTTTTAATTATTTTATCCATCATTAAATCCTCGTGTTTTTTTTGACATCATGTAAACCCTAATCCCAATAAATGGACTGGGATCGGATGAATTTACTTTTCGTAAAAAAAATAAAAATAAATAATAAATAATAAAATGGTCGAATCTCACTTCAACACATATAAAATGTGAAGGTGATCAGCTATGATATGCTTGTAAAATTACTAGGATGATGATGTATGATGTATCCTAAATTCCTAATTCCTATGGTATGCTTGTAAAACTTTTTAAACAATTCACCTTGATTTTGTATATTTGGATTCTGCATTAATTAAATGTTTTAATGATACTACTCCAATAATCAATGTCAACGATGTCTTAAAAAAGAATTATAAATTTACAAATTAAATCCAAATCCCATTACCAAAAACACATGCAATTAAAACTAATTAAGCCACAACCCACCCCCCACCCCCCTTTAAATTATCAAGTGAAGTAAACCGGACACCTCTTATCCTTGTAAGCACCCAAAATGTTTCCATCCTGGCCCACCCTAACATCACAGTTGGCATGCATCCTGTGCCCCTTAGTCTTCCAGGTGGACACCTTAAAGCGAATCGTCGACGTCAGTTCCAGACCAAACACCACCGTCCCTTTCGCCACGTCATTCATCAGCTCCATCGTACGCTCGCTGTTCTCCGTGATCGAATTCCCATTCAACTCCTTGTAGATGACCGTTGTGTTCTTCGGCTCCTGGTAAAACGGGAACAGCAACGACGTCGTTGCGACCCTTTGGTCCTTGTAATAGATGGACGCCTCCATTGAATCGTAGTAAATTCCGACATTCTGGTTCGAGTTTCGGGCCGTTACGTTGAAAGTAATTTCGGTGAATCCGGCTCCCTCCGTCAAATTCGGAACAGAAAATTCATGGATGTGAAAGCGGGGGCGGTGGGGGCGGAGACTGAGCCAGAGGATGAAGGTGAGGAAGCCTACTACTAGGAGAAGGCCTAGAAAAATGGAGCAGATGATCTTGAAGACGCGGGTGGTGAGGCTTTCGCGGACGCGGTGGGCGTAGTAGCGGGCAGTGTGGTGGCGCTTGATGGGTGGAGCAGTTTGGCGGCCGGTGGAATTCATTGTGGGAAGAGAGAGAGAGTGGGGAGAGGGGTTTGATGGACAAGTGTTTATGTAGGAAGAAGGTGGCGGCGTAGGGAAGGAAAGTCGAAGGAATTTGGGTCTTGTGTGGAGAAAGAAAAGAATAGTTTTTTGTTTTTTGTCTGCCAAACTGATTCTGTGATGAAGATGGTTATATATATATATATATATATTAGCGTTTTGGTGATGTTTGAAATTGAGATTTGGGAGGTGGGGATGGATTAATATCTGATCTGATGCCTGATGCCTGATGGTATATATATCATGTGTATGTTAACTTGTTGGTGAAGAAGCCCTCCGCCATAGACCTCATAAATATTGATAAATGAAGGTGGTTTTGTTGATACAATCATATAAGAATAACTAAAGTGTAAAGGTTTTCTACTGTGCATTCCAAGCATATTATATATGCCAACTGCCAAGACCAATGCTCTGTTGACAGGCACTTTATGTAAAGTTTAATTAGATCATTCCTTAGTGAGTGAGTAGCTCTCATTTTGAATCAGTCTTGCGGTTTTTTCCTGCCAGACCATTTCTAGGCAGGGAGTCGATGAGTTTGCTAGCTGTTTTTCTCTTAGTCTTCAAATGGAAGCTGGAAACCAATGTTTTCAGAACCGGATTGGTCATTGAACCGGAAAAGTTACGGGTTCACAGTTCATTGGTTGGACCGACGGTCGAATCGCGATCAAACCGATGACGTCATAAATATATATTTTATATATTATTAAAATTAAAAAATAATAATAAATAAAAATAATAAGTTCCATGTAAAATTTGATAATATCTACTTTGTTTATTGAGTTTTTTCATTTTTTATTTCTCCATCAAATTGTAAACAAAAATCATAATTTTAATTATAAAATTAAAGAATCAAGTCATTAACAATTTATTTTTTTTTTAAATTCAAATCATCAACAATTTATAAAAACCCTACATTAATTTAGAGAATCAAGTCATCAATAATTAAAAAAAATCAAAGGATTAAAAATTTTGAAATTTGTTATAATTTTTTTTTTCAAAATGAGAAATTTACTATAAAATCAAATATTTATTTAAAATTTAAAAATTAGAATTTCATTTGAAAATCAACAAAATTTCAATAAATTAAAATTTTAATGTGCAATAAATAAATAAAATTATAAAAGTTAAATATTAAACATAACATTAAAATTATAATTAAATATTAAAAGATTAAATATAAAACATAAAAATTAATTATTATTATTATTTTTAAATGGGAGTTTAAGATTTTAGTGCACCAGCTTGTCGGCAATAGAAAGACGTGCCACCGGCGGGTGGAGCTGGTTTGAGGGGCTGGGGCAAAGAGTGGTTTTCTGTCTGTGTGTGTGTGTCGGGGGGAGAGGGGTCGTCGGCGGCAGGTGGCTTGCCGGCCTGTTGCTAGATCTAGAGCGGTCGAGGGTTGTTTGGCGGCATGCGGGCCGCCGACCTGCTGCTAGAACTGGGGCGCCGCGAGGGTGGGTTTGATTGGAGAATCTAACATTTTGATGTTGGAAGTGCTGCTACTGGAACCTGCTGCTGCAAGTAAAAAAAAAAAAAAAAAGTTGAACCATCCAGTTCGGAGAGAACCGGTTCATCCGGTTCGCCGGTTGAACCGCCAGTTCACCCGGTCCGATTCCGGTTCAACCAGATTCCGGTCCAATTCACCGGACCGGACCGAAATCATGACCGGCCGACGGTTGGACCGGCCGGTCCGGTCCGGTCCGGTTTTTAAAACCATGCTGAAACTGCGTTGATAATATTTCTCAACCTCAAAATGCTCGCCCACTTAAATTACCTGCTGTCGAAATTGTGCATGTAGTACCTTTATTTATTTTATTATTTATTTTTTATTAATGTTAATTTTCTCATTGATTAATTCCCACGCACATGCATGCAATACCAGGTGTTATATGAGCTCACAATTATCACCGTTTTGGCCCCCCTCAATGCCAATCTCAAGCTGCTCTCTGCTAAAGCCGACGACACGAAGGAACTTGTTATCAAAAGTTAAAGTTACTCTATCCTTGTGGAATTTGAATCAAAGAAACCCAGACCCTAAGGCTATGTTTGGTTCTCAGAAAATTTGAGAGAAAATACAAAAGGAAAAATATAAGGAAAGAAAAAGTGAAGGAAAATAAAAAATGGATTAAAAATTGATAAGTTATTTTTATTTTTTGCTTCAAACTCATTTTATTTATTTTAACTCATTAATATAAAGATTAAATAATTTTAAAATACATAAGTTTTTAATTAATTTTAATTATATTTAATTTTTTTTTATATTTTTCATAGGACAATCAAACATGAAAAAATAATTTTCCTTTGCATTTTTTTTCTTTCCTTAGTATTTTCCTGGAACCAAACATAACCTAAATGAAAATATATAAACCACAAGTCAAGACATGTTTGGACAATATTTTTTCCATTTTCATTCTCCAATAAATTGAACTCGACAAAATGGGAAAAATACAGACACAAATTGGAAAAATACAAAAAAATAAAATCAATAAAAGATTTTATATTTAATTTTGAATGAAATACTTTGTCATATATATTTGAAATAAGATATTATATTAAAAGTGTCATATATGAATATTTTGTTTATTAATTAATTTATAGATTATATATATATATATATATAAAATGTTGATAGCTAATGATAAAAAAATAATAATGATCATTTTTGAATTATTTATATTGGTAACTAAAGAAAAAATTATTTAATTAATAATAAGAAATTATTAGTTGTAGCATCATTTTTATCACTATTTTTATCATGTGGTTGATAATTTAATATTAAGAGGGTTTTATATTTAAGAAATTTAAAAAAAAAACAGTTTATTATATCTAATCACTAATTATCATGGAATTAGATGATGATATGTGTAATAACATCCTTAATAAGATAGATTAAGCAAATGATCATTGATTGCCATCACTATTGCCTAATAGTATTGTAGACCCCCATTTTAGGGTTCATTTTTGCCGATATTATTTTTCCAGGTGGAAGGCTCTTAGAAGGCCATGTGTCGCCTCTGGATTGGCCATGGGGAATCACCGTAGTGGGCTGAAGGTGCAATGAGCCAACGGCACGTGTGAGGGAATATTCAAAAATGGTTTTGAAGATTTGAGAGTTGCAGGCTGTTACAGAGGGAGCAGCGTTTTTGTTGCGAAAACGAGAGGGAAACGTCTGGTTGCTTAGGAATGAGGAGATTAGCTGGTGATTCTCTTGAGGAGGTTACAGATCTTTTTTTGGTTGTTACTGGAGAGGCGAGATAAGCTTGAGGGGCAAGACAACTTGAGAAAAAAAAATATTGAGAAAGATTACCAAAGAAGGGAATAGAGTTGCAGGGGAAAAGGAAGCTGAAGAAAATCAACTGAGGAAAGGGAAGGTAAGGAGAAGAAAGAAAAGGAAAATTTGAGTGAGGTGAATATTTTTTGGAGGGTTACAAAGAAGAAGAGAAACCAAAGGAAAAGAGCAAAGGGATGGTACAGCCAGATGACAGTTCGTGGGTTTTCTGGGGAACTTCTAGAGAGAGAATAACAAGAAGTCCAGCACACCTTGTTGGAGAGGATCACTTTCAGGTATGTTTATTGTGGATTTCCCATTCATTCCCACCGGTATGTTCTTCTTCTCTTTTTCTGCTGATTCTTGGATGTTGTTTGTTGATTGGGAGTAGACATTGAAGATTACATGTTTGTTTCTACTGATCTCTATGTTGTTTTGTTTGTGTTATATCATGTTCATATCTCTCTTTTTAATGGTTTTTGTTGAGAATCAGTTTGGCCCTGTTTAAGTTTCCTCATGAGATATCTGCAACCATGTTTTGATTTTCATTTAATACCCGTTTAATTTCATTCACCCATATCTAAGCCCGTTGATTGAAATGTGAAACGTGGCTTGTACGGATTTATTTATTTATTTTTCTACCCATGGTGCCCTGTTTTGTTGTCTTCCCCTATTCCTGGTACCCGTCCATGGTATGCATCAATTTTCTCATTTATGTCTGAGAGAGCAAGGAACTATAGAGGATGTATTCTTAGTATGTGAGTAGGAAAGGTTACAGCATCACATCCAGCAATGTCAATGGACCCATTTCAACTGTTGTTTCTGAAGTTGATAGGGTCCAGAATTTGGATGTGTCAAAATCCTTAATGAGCAAAAACAAGTTGTACCAGAGGTATCTCAAAAGGAGACACAGGGCATGCAAAGTTACACTCCTTCCTCAAAGACACGTACTAAGGTGTAATGGCAGGGAGTAGCAGTCGGTCGTGCTATTGACTTGACTGCATTGGAAGGATATGATGAGCTTATAAGTGAGCTGGAGAAAATGTTCGAGATCAAAGGAGAGTTTTGCCATCGGAATAAATGGGAAGTTGTTTTCATTGATGATGAAGGAGATATGATGCTTGCGGGTGATGATTCATGGCAGTTCACAGGCACCATAGTTGGAATTGGAGATATTTCTCCTTAGTGGTCAAATTCTAAATGGCGTTCATTGAAGATTCAATAGGATGAACCTACAACCATTCAAAGACTAGAGAGGGTATCTCCATGGGATATAGAGCCTTTTTTAGCTTCTGCTTCATTCAACCTTACTCAACCACCAGTAAAGATCAAGAGGCCTGGGCCTCTTGATCTTCCATTTGCTGAAAATACTTCCAGTTTAGTTCCTTCCCTTTTCTGGTATACTGTATCAGCCCTATCTCATGAACTAATCCAGTTAGGTGGTGTGACTGAAATCCAAAACAATGAAATCCAGGTACTCCGACCTCCGAAGCTAAAAGAAATTGATGGTAATGTTATCCACAACAGCAACTGTGGCAGCTCCATCAGGCAGCCCGAAGACATATGGTTTTCTTTTCTTTCAGTGAACGTCTCTTTAAACCTGTTCCAGGACTTAACAGAAGACAACAACACTGTGTCAACAAGATCTATTCTATGTGGCTACAACATTTCTTTGTCATCAAGGCCTAACAATGACCTAATATCTTATCAGGTTGAAAAAAAGAAACAAATTGAAGCTTTTATTGACTACTGATTGTTTGGGATTGATCTGACAAATAGCTCTAAGGACACTACTCTTCTGGAGATGTCATGTCCTAGTTATTCTATGAGGTTGGACTCCATCCTGGTGTTCTAAATGTGGATTTCGGATTTGGTCCTACAGTTGGGGCAGCTATTTCCAGTCATATGGATGTGGACAAACGCTTCAAGATCTTTCGCTTTTGGGATTTTCCAAGCGTCGATGATTTTTTTTTCAGGGAGCATTTGTAAATAATTTTCCAAATCTCGGTTTTTCAAATAACTCAACTCTTTAATTTTTCATTCTTAGAATTTTTAAGTCATAAAAATCTCATTTTCAATAAAATTTTGCTGCCATTTTTTTTCCGGCAAGCAATTTTTACACTTTCCTTGTTTTTTTAAATGTTTTAAAATAAGCATGAATTCAATTATGTAATTCCAAATGTTGGAATTTATGAAATTGATTCATGCAAAAATAAACCGGGCTTTGGTGGGGGCCCAACATCAGTGATATTTTTTTTCATTGACTGATTTATCGTCATGCTTGATTGATTTACTTTGTGACACGTGCAATTATTCTGTTTTCGTTTACTAACCTTTGTTTTCCATTAAGCAATCATCTTATTACTCAAGTACACTCTTTGTCTCTCTTGTTCATTCGCTTATTTTTAGATTGATATTCTTTGGGTACCCATGTTTGATCAATCAATTGTCATACGTGTTTCATTTTATTTAGTAGAGACTCATTTTAGGGTCTTAGAGGGGTGCTATGGTTTTTATCGTACATTCTCAATAAGTAACCTGACCCCTAAGCCCAAATTTGGTTTTTTTCACAAACCACCTTTTCCAAATAAGGAGTCACACTTAAAATTTTCTTTCTTATTTTGTTTTCCTTTTAAAAATAAAACAAAAATAAGTGGCAACTCTAAGTCATTTTCTAAAAAATAAATCTTTTTCAAATAAAAAGTGAGTTCTCCATCGAGTGGAAGCGCATGAGTAGAAATACAGGGTCCAAAAAATGGCAACTCCACTAGGGATCACTAGAGGGTCAAGCTTAAACATAAGTTGGGGCAAATGTGGCATTTGATTGGTCAATCAATAGGTACACACCTCTCTTTGTGCTTTTATTTGCTTGATTGTTGATTGCATATTGAAAGCTTTTGATATCATTATCCTTGATGCATGTTTGGTTATTGTATTCGTTTGAGGCATTGGTATGTTGATTATATTGATTGATCATTTTGCCTATCCTCGCATATTGACTCTCATTGCTGTATGATTACTTTACTCATCCCGACTTGTATATTCTTAGTGTTGTTTATATTTTTCATCTTAATATCTTGATTTTTTCTATTATACACCATTTTGATCACCTCTGAGCATGCCATTTATTCTTGTTATATATTCATCATGATTTTCATATTCTTGATTAGCTTGTGCGTGGACATGGATGATATATCTGTGCTTTGCTTGACTGTCTGTTGCATGACTGCTTTTCTCCTGTGTGATTACATGTTGTTTGTCTGTGTGGGTTGCACATCTATCCCCTTACCTCCAACCCTCTAGTTTCAATCATTTCCTTCATTTTGGTTCTCACTTTTTCAAGTGTGAGGCCTTATGTGTGCTTGTTCCTCTGACCGAGCTAGATGTTAGGAGTAAGGTTTAGCGACGGGCTATATCGATGTTTGGGAGCATTCTAAAGCAGGCCGACACACTGATGCTAATCAAAGTCTGATCTTTGAAGACCTGTATAGCCTAGAGCTAGGTTTCATGGATATTTGTACGATCAATGTGTTTCATCTTTTGCTTTAGTTTCATAAGATTTTCGAATGCACCCACACCGCTCACTATGCACTTTAGTTGACTATTGAGCATTGAGAGCTATGAGAACTTTCGTCATAGGAAACCCCCTAGGATGTCGAGGTAGTGCATGTGTGGAGGTGATGACCACCTTGCATGGAAGCACCCCGTCTCTTCAGAGGCGTGCAGAGGGTTGCGTATTGCCAGAGGGTATGATCGCTTCTGCTAGGGATCTTTTAAAGTCCACCCATATCCTTTTAGAGCCACCCTGACCTTATAGGTTAAGCTTTAGATCCTTCGTCTAAGATTTCCCTCCCTACACGTGGGTGCATCTAAGGGCCTTCAGAGCCTCTATGGCTACAGTTTGGGTTCAGTACTTCCTCTTTTGGTCTCTAGTTAAGAGTGCACAGAAATTAGTACAAGTTTGAGTTACAGTCGAACAGTCTGTCTACACTTTGATGTCTTGCTCATTTCAGTTCAGATTAGTATATCTTCTGTGTTTTTCCCATGCCATACTTTTATTTCGTTCTTCATGCTTTCCAGGATCGACTATTCATTCTCAGTCGGGATTTACCATTTTGGGTTAGATTAGAGGGAGATTAGTTCGATTTTCTGAAAGATTAGACATGAATCAACAAGTTGTCATGGTTGACCAGTTCACGATCGCCATGACTTCTATTCAGGAGGCCTTAGCTAATCTCAGGCAGGAGATAGGCAGTTAGCAGAGTAGACCGCCCATAGTTCAGGATGAAATGCCTTATGATTCATTGTCACTTCCACCACCACCACCTGGTCCTACAATGCCACAGGCCCTACCATATATATTACATTCATTCTGAGGTTGTTCCACCTGCAGTAGTACGGACCACAGTCATTGAGGATACTCACGCACGCATGGACCGTATTGAGCAGCGTATCATACAATTGAGGGTATCTGACAGTTCAACAGCTTGGGATGATCTTGAGGATATACCAGTGGCCAGTTTACCGATCAAGTTTAGGATGCCTGAGATTAAGAGGTACACGGGCATTGGTTGTCATTGCATTCACCTTCGACTTTATAGTACAATGATAAGGGCCCATGGGTTAGATGAGTCATAGATGATCACCTTGTTCCCATTATCTCTGAGTGAAGTGGCCTAGCATTGGTTCGCATATTTGGAGTCCTTACGATGCAGGACATGGGACGACTTAACCCAGGAGTTTTTGCAACAGTTTTCATTTAATATTGTCATAGATGTGTCGAGGAGAGAGCTTGAGGCTTGGAGATAGAGATTGGATGAGTCTGTTTCTTCCTTCCTTTCCTGCTGGCAGGGGAAGATAGCAAAGATTGTAGATAGACCATCAGAGAGAGACCAGATACATATGGTTTTGAGGAGTCTATAGCCCAGGATTGTTAGACATGTGGTCAGACCCTTTGCAGACTTCAGTGCTTTGGTTTTAGCTTTGTATGATGTTGAGGATGTCATTTCGGGAAGATTATGGATAGATTCTTCCATTGTTGATGCTAAGGGGAAGAAACCATCCGGAGAGCATAGATCAGCTGAAGTGGGCACTGATGTGGGCACTATCACTTCTACTAGTCAGAGGCCTCCCAGGCGTCATCAGCCAGTACCATAGCCTACTGGGACTCACCCTTCTTATCATCTTCAATAGTATAGGCCACGAGCACCTCCTCAGTTATATGATCAGACCTACTTGCCTCCCATACTAGCATTGCCTTACTATGCCGCATAGGGCACAGAGAGACCTTCTGCTTCATATCCTACCCCAGCACAGCCATGCTACGCAACACAGATTGTCGCGAGACCTACAACTTCCTATCCTAGACCTATAACTCCATAGACTTCAGCTCATTTTGCTTTGAAGACATAGAGACAATTTTTACAATTGAGTATGTCATTGAGCCAGGCTCATCAGAAGCTCACAAATGCTGGATTGTTGATAACTCTTGCTCTTAGGCCATTGCCTTAGCTTGTCCTGCCACAGTTCATGATGGATTTACATTGTGCATATCATCAAGAGCCAACGCACGAGACAAACCATTGTATTACTTTGAGACATGCCATCCAAGATTTGATTAATCAGGGTTTGGTTCACTTGGGTCAGCCGAGTGTAACCACAAACCCATTATCGACCCATACTACACACACAGTTCCTCCTCCAGCCAGTGACATACATTTCATTGACTTTGTTGAGCTTGATGATCATATCCACATACTGAGTTGGGATGAGTCAGAGTCGGAGCCTATAGTAACAGATGGGATCATTGGGGGATTTAGTACTGTTTAGGAGGTCGAGCTTCAGCGTCTTGTCCATCAACTGCAGTTGAGTGATGGAGCTCCTGGCGCTTTTACGTCTACATTGGCCGCCCCATCATTTCCAAATTATATGAGCCTCATAACACTCTATTTCCCGGATGAGGTCGATAAGCATGAGACATTTGCCGAGATTGGGGACATGGTGGATGGGGCTATTCCACATGACGAGTACATCGATGAGATGCTCACGATGAGTATAACCTAGATCGATGGGATAGTTTAGCCTGAGTTAATTTGCCATTTGATCTATTTAAGGTGTTCGTCATTGAAGTTGTAGAGGAGATCTATACTACTATTGTTATGGAGTTTTCATATGATGTTATAGTTGTTGATGATTTGTTTGAGGGCACTACTGGCCCAGTTGAGGGAGTGTCCAACTTTGTGGACCCACCTCTTTCATTTGATGTTTTATCGGGATTTGTCTCCCGTTCTGACGATGTTCATGATTTTTTATTTATGAATTTGAGCATTTTTTAGTATCTTCCTATCTCTTGTGATATCACTTTGTTTGCACTCTCTTCACCCATATTACAGATATTTGATATAGATGATGAGATTTCATAACATGATTCAGATGATGACTCATCTTCTACTTTTGATCCAGGCCCCATTGATCAGAGAGTTTCACCTGCTACAGGAGATACAATGGTTGTTGATTTTGGTATAGCAGATCGGCTTAGGGAGTTGAAGATCGGATTGGACTTATCTACAAATAAGATAAATAACCTCATCTAGTTGCTTAGATCTTATTTGAATGTTTTCGCATGGTCTTACGAGGACATGCTAGGCCTTGATCCATCTATAGTCCAACATCGTTTACCATGACAGACCAGTTAAGTAGAAGTTGAGACAATTGCACCCTAGTTGGAGTTTGCAGGTAAAGGAGGAGATTCAGAAGTAGCTCAGTGTAGGATTTTTATCAGTGGTCGAGTATCCCAAGTGGTTGTCCAATGTCGTCCCTATTCCCCAAAAGAACGGCAATGTGAGAGTTTGTGTTGATTTTCGAGATTTTAACAAGGCCAGTCCTAAGGATGATTTTCCTTTCCCACACATTGACATGCTAGTTGATAGTATGGCAGGTCATTCGATGTTGTACTTTATGGACGGATTTTTTGGGTACAATAAGATTCTGAGGGCTCCAGAGGACATGGAGAAAACGTCTTTCATTACCGAGTGGGGTACTTATTGCTATAGAGTCAATACATTCGGGTTGAAGATTGTATGAGCTACCTATCAAAGAGCAACGACCAATTTCTTCTATGACATGATGCATCGGGATGTTGAGGTTTATGTAGATGACATGATAGTGAAATCACGAGATAGAGCAGATCACCTAGCAGCTTTGGAGAGATTCTTTGAGATCATCAAACAGTTCAGACTGAGACTGAATCCCAAGAAGTGCACTTTTGAAGTGACTTATGGGAAACTGATGGGATACATGGTCAATGAAAGGGGTAGAGAGGCAGATCTAGATAAGATCAAAGTCATCCTTGACATGCCTGCACCGAGGACCGAGAAAGAGATCAGAGGCTTCTTAGGTATACTTCAGTACATCAGTAGATTCATTGCTAGATTGGTAGACCTCTATAAGCCCATTTTTCGACTTTTGAAGAAGAGTCAACCTACTGTTTGGGATGATCAGTGCCAATGCACATTTGAGAGGATCAAAGAGTACTTGTTGTCACCTCCAGTTTTGGTGCTTCCTACACCAGGTCGTCATTTACTGTTATACTTGTCAGTCTCAGACGTAGCTGATTACTACTCAAAAAGTGCTATTTTGTAGCTTGTAATTAATCCTTTTAAACACTTTTGAGTAGTAGTTATTGCCTTTTAACTCAATTAACATGTTAAGGACCATTGCAATCATTTCTAATCAAATTGTGTAAGTTTTGATGTTTTTGTTAGTAATTTGATCACCAAAACAATCCAAGAATGAAGGAGAATTGTATATAGTTCATGGCAAAGCAATGAAGAGCTCAAATTCATGAAGAACCAAGCTTTGGAGCTCCATAGTCCTTTGCCATAGTCGTTCAAAGTATGCAAGGAGAGAAGCAAGGAAAGAGGAAAAACAGAGTGAAGAAAACAGAGGAAAGCTAGCTGCAGTCTTCTTTTGCACTTTTGGAGCACTTCCCGAAGTCCATTTTCTACATTCTATATACCATTTCAAAGCTCAGGAAGTCAAGAATCCAATGCTTCAAACGGTGCACGATTCAGAGTTGAAACGAAGGAGTTACAGCCATTTCAAGCAGATCACTCCAAAGTGTTGCGGAATCAGCCTTTTGTTGCGAGAATTTCGCAGCCTTTTTGTACAGTGCTATGGAATTCCTCCTGAAGCTACCCGATACATGCCGCAAGCTGGAACGCTGAGAACCTCAAGGAGGAAGCCAATTTCGCAGCCCTGCGAGTTTAACTTGTTGTTGCAAAAATATTTCGCAGCTCTCTTAAGTGTCTGCGAAATCTCGCAGACACCATTTTCTCCTGCGAAATGGTCCTTAGTGCTTCCCGATATTTGCCACCGACTCTTTTGGATATTTTTCTTCAGATATTTTTGTATAAATTTCCATTCTTCTCCTTGTAAGCCACCAACCATAAGATTTCTTAGCTAGGAAGGTTGGAAAAACTCCTCTATATATATTCCTTTGCATCCACTGTAATCATATCATCATATATGTAATATCGATCAATATATAGAATATACAGAGCCTTGCTCTGTTTTTCCTTCTCTTTCATTTTTCATTTCTTTTTCTTTCTAGCCAACCAAACTCTGAGGATTTTTCCACAGAGGATGAGAGGCTAAGCTTTTTGTCTCTTGGAGTGAAGAAAGCCGGGTAAGTTTCCACATGCATAATTTGGAAGTTTTGTTGTTTTAGTTTTTAATGAAGAGAAAGTGTAACCCGTTAGTGATTTCTATGTTTTTAGTTAACTTAAAACGCCTTTAAATCACCTGGGCCAACACTTGGTAAGGCAAGTGATCTCCGTCCATGGAGATGCACTAGTTTACCCCTTGCGAGCCTTTGGGAGGTGACTTGAAGGTAGGATTTTCTAGAATAGCCAACACTTGGTAAGCTTTTGGACTCCAAGGAGACATCCATTAGTTATCTCTTGTGAGCTTTTGACGGGTAATCCAAGGTTAAAGATCACTTTGAATGGCAAGTGTTAGGTGAGAGGTATGAGCCATTGCAAAGTGCATCAGTGAGAGGGATTTAGTGTTTGAATCCATTAATGGGAAGCATCTGTACAACACCGGTTAGAGAATTAACTATATGTTAATTCTCTAATGCGAGGAAAAGAAACAAGTGACCGGAACTCCCTTTTTGTATGAGGAATCTGAGCCTATCGATCTGAACTCCAAGAAACACTTTTCTTTGTAGTTAAAATCAGTTACTATTTGTGGTTAGTTTAAAACCAAACCTTTTTCATTTAAACATCTTTATGTTTTCTTTTAAAGCTAACCTTGGAATGAAAAGGCACCAATTCAGCTTTGAATTGATATCATTTGTGAAGTGAAAACTCATCCCAGTGGACGATCCTAGAGCCACTATACTATAGTAGCTTTGTCTTTGCTACCCTAGTATATGGTGTTATAGGTTATAAATTTTGTTGATTAATCCCTCAATCAAGGAGCACCAGCTGGACACGAATCAGCTGGCACACCAACTGGGCATGAATCAAATGGCGCCGTTGCCGGGGATCGTACCCCGAATCAAATGGTGCCATTGCCACTGCCGCTGCTAGGGACGAATCAGTAGCTTCGGGTTGCATGTTAGCTCAGCTCGATGATTCAGGAAATGAGCGAACTATTTATTATTTGAGTAAGAGAATGTTAGATTATAAGACGAGATATGTCATGATTGAGCACTTCTACTTGGCATTGGTTTGGGTTACTCGGAGACTAAGACATTATATGACCGAGTATTCAGTGCACTTGATATCCCGTTTAGATCATCTGAGATATTTGTTTGACAGACCCACTTTAGTTGGTCAACTCATGAGATGGTTGATACTTCTGACTGAGTTTGATATCCATTATGTTACTCAAAAGTCTATCAGATGGAGCATTGTTGCGAATCACTTTGCCTCATTACCAGTTTTCGATGGTAGAGTTATTGATGATGATTTTCCAGATGAGGATGTTGCTACTGTGATTAGTCTGTCAGGTTGCATATACTTTGATGGTGCGGCCAACCATTCTAGATACGGGATAGGTGTCTTGTTGATATCCCCTCATGGTGACCACATTCTTAGATCTGTTCGTTTGGCATTCTCAGATCAACATCCTGCCACGAACAATATTGTTAAGTATGAGGCTTGAATCTTGGGATTAGAGACAACTCTTAAGCTCGGGATTAGATAGATGGAGGTGTTTGGTGACTCCAATCTGGCGTTGAGATAGATTCAAGATGAGTGGAAGGCTAGAGATGTGAAGCTTAGGCCTTACCATGCATACTTAGAGCTACTAGTTGGGAGATTCGATGATCTGAGATATACACACCTACCTAGAGAACAAAACTAGTTTGTTGATGTCTTAGCTACTCTAGCTTCCATGATTGATATTCTTGCTAATACCGTTGTTCGCTCTTTACTAATTGAGTCTAGATCTGTTCCTACCTATTGTTGTTTGCTTGATGATGCAAAGTTAGATGATGGCTTGACTTGGTACCATGACATATACCGGTTTTTGAGACTTGGTGCATATCCTGAGGCCGCCATGGCCAAAGATAAGAGAGCATTGAGACAGTTGGCTACCCGATTTGTGATTTGTGACAAGACTTTATACAAACGATTAGTTGATGGGATGTTGCTATTGTGTCTAGACTGCGCCTTTACTAATCGAGTAATGAGAGAAGTTCATGCGGGAGTTTGCGGACCACGCATAGGAGGACATTTGTTAGCCCGCAAGATCATGAGGACTGACTATTTTTGGTTGACTATGGAGACAGATTGTTTCCAGTTTGTTTAGAGATGTCTAGAGTGCTAGATACATGGGGACCTCATTCACGTGCCACCTTCAGAGTTACATGAACTGACTTCACCATGACCATTTTTCAGTATAAGGTATAGACATTATTAGGAAGATTTCACCGAAGTCTTCCAGTGGTCATGAGTTCATCTTGGTTGCCATTGATTACTTCACCAAGTGGGTGGAGGTCGCCTCATATGCGAGATTGACATCAGTTAGGGTTGCTAGTTTCATCATATCACACATTATCTGTTGTTATGGAGTCCCTCATGAGCTGATTTCGGATAAAAGAATACATTTCAAAGCAAAGGTTGACACTTTATTACATAGATACGATATCCAGCATCATAGGTTGTTTGCATACAGGCCACGAATAAGAATATTAAGAAAATCTTGCAGAGAATGGTTGAGACTTCTCAGGATTGGTCAAAGAAGCTCCCTTTTGTATTGTGGGCTTATCAAACATCTTTTCACACCTTTATAGGAATCACACCCTACTCCTTGGTGTATGGTATGGAGATAGTGTTACTAGTTGAGATTGAGATGGGTTCATTGAGGATAGCATTAGAGCAGCAGATTTCAGAGGCAGATTGGGCTCAAACTCGATTAGACCAACTCAATCTCCTAGATGAGAGGAGATTGAGGGCAACAAACCATGTTCGTGCCTACCAGAGGAAAATGACCCGTGCTTTCAAGAAGCGGGTCAAGTCTAGATCACTATAGATAGGTGACTTAGTTTTGAGGGTCATCAAAGGATTGATCAAAGATCCTAGAGGGAAGTTTAGACCCACTTGGAGCAAATCTTACTTCATTAGGGAGTTGACCCTGGAAGGCGCTGCATGGTTGATGGATCTAGATGGAAATCAATTCTCAGAGTTGACCAATGTAGATCAGCTAAAGAGGTACTACGTTTGAGACCATGGTCGCAGGATGGGTGGCCATCATTTCGGTTACTCATATACCCTTTCACCCTTTTGATATATAGATCGCTGCTAGCCCATTGAGCCTCGCATGTGCATTATAACCTTTCTTTCTTATTGTCTTGGTCACATTTTGGCACCGAGATAGGGGTTTTTTAGCGTATGCATGCTTTGTTTAGGAGTTTTATGAGCCTTAGACCTATAGGCGCATTCTTCTCATTATCTTTTCCTACCACTACATTACTGCATTTCATCACATCTCATTGGTTGTGTTCTTCATCTCATCTTCTTTATTACATCTGTTGTTTGTTCTATTTCATTTTCTTCCACCCCGAGTGGTGATCCTCCTCAGTTCATTACATGGAGGATAGTCATGTCATTCTTGGCGTTCAAAGCCACTATTTCTTTTCAGTTTGGCATTCAAAGCCACCATCTCTTCTCAGTTTTGGCGTTCAGAGCCACCATATCTTTTCAGTTTGAAATTCAAAGCTATCAGTCCATAGTTTGGCATTCAGAGCCACCATTCCTTCTCAGTTTGGCATTAAGAGCCACCTTCTTTTCAGTTTGGCGTTCAGAACCACCATCTATTCACAGTTTGGCATTCAAAGCCACCATCTCCTTATAGGTCGACATTCAGAGTCGTATCTGCAATTTGGTATTTAGAGCCATATTTTTAGTTTGGCGTTCAGAGTCGTTGTTTGTTTTTAGTTCGACATTCAAAGTCATCCTGTCTTTCTTCCGTTTAACGTTCAGAGTCACATCTTCAATTTGACGTTTAGAGCCACACCTTCAATTCAGCATTCAGAGCCGCAACTTTAGTTGGCGTTTAGAGCCGTCGTTTGTCCTTAGTTTGAAATTCAAAGCCATCGTGTTTTTCTTTCGTTTGACGTTAAGAGTTGCATCTTCAATTCAGTGTTCAGAGTCACATCTTTAGTTTGGCGTTTAGAGCAGTATTTTCATTTTGGCATTCAAAGCCACATCTTCAATTAGGTGTTCAGAGTCGTTCATTTCTAGTTCGACATTCAGAGCCATCATATCTATTTCAGTTTTGTAGACCCTCAATTTTATCCTTTGACACTTGCATTTATCTTAGGGGTATCACATGCACCCAATTTTTTTCCGTATGGCACCGCCATGGCCTCCTTTTGGGCTTGATCGGTTTTTGAGCCTTGTGTAGGTTCATCTATGGTCTAATGTAGTGTGAGTGTGTAGTTCATTTTGGAGTGTCATCATGACCAATTCCCTAGTTGTTCACATCATGATAAAGGAAGGAAGTGAGGTCTCCCCAAAACTTCAGTTCAGTTGGAGTTCATAGGAGCAAGTTCGAATACGGAGCACTTGGGCTTGTTTCGATCATATCTCTCTCATCTGAACTTGGAATCATGTACCATTTTTTTTAAGGACTCTTTGTTCTTCAAGGAATATTCTTTCAAATTTTCAAATTTTTTCTCAACTGGCTTGACTGGTTCCCAAAGTTTTAGTTCAGTTGGAGTTCATTGGAGCATGTCGAAATTCAGAGCACTTGGGCTTGTTTCGATCATATCTTCCTCATCCAAACTCAAAATCATGTACCATTTTTTTATGGACTCCTTGTTCTTCAAGGAATATTCTGTCAAAATTTCAAAATTTTTCTCAACCGGCTCGACCGATCCCCAAAGCTTTAGTTCAATTGGAGACCATGGCGGAACACACTAGATTGTTTTATTCATTTCTCCCGCATCCGAGTTCGGAATTGCACACTATTTCTTTTTTTTTGGATTCCTTATTATTTAAGGAATATTGTGTCAAAATTTGAGAATTTTTCTCAATCGGTCGACTGGATGGGCAACCGGTTCATCAAGTTTTTTTTTTAGGCGGTCGCCGGTTGGCAACCGATTCATCGGTTCGTCGGGGCTGCTTGCGAACGGCTCTGTTTTTAGCATTTTTTGTGCCCTTGTTCAGGCAGGTTTGAGCCCTAGTGCTCCAGATGGGTTAGGAGGATGGTTTTATGTTTGATTTGGGCCATTTTTTCGGGTTGATTGCAACCCACCTTGAATCCATGTGGATTCTTGGCGGGCAATGAATTATGAAGTTATAAGGGGCAGCTGCCCACCTTGGGAAGATGGGAACTAAATGAGTTGGGGTTTCAAGGCTGAAGGTGGGGAATTCCAGAGCTGAAGATGAAAGAAAATGGGGTGGTACGGATGCTGAGGATGGAAGTTTGAAAGAAGGAAGAAAATATAAGACATTTGGAAGAGAAAAAAGAGGGAGTTTTTGAGAAATCTGGGTAGAAAGATTCGGTAGAATGAGAACTGAAAGCGTGGGGGAAAATTCTAGGGGTCTCTAAGGGTTTGGCACCTAGAGAGAAAGAAAAGAAAGGAGAAAGAAAAAAAAACTGGAAAGAGAAGTTTGAGAGGCTTAAAGAAAAACAGAGAGAACGGGAAAAAGAAGAAAAGAAAGAAAACAGAGGTCTGAGAAGAGGGGGGAGTAGTTTTGAAGAAGAAGGGATTCGTGAAGAGAAAGAAAATAGAGAACAAAGAGATGAGAGGTTTCCAACATGGGAGGTTTTGAGAGAAGGGTTGAGAAAACAAGAAGCGGAGAGCGAGAAAGTAGAACTGGAATCCAAACCTATTCTTGCTTGAGATGAGAACCTACAGGTATATTTGTTGTGATTCACTTACTTGCTTCCATTTATCGCTCTATTTTTCATCCACTTTTGTGGCTCTTGAACATTGTTGGATAGTTTGGTTGTGAAATTATGTTGCTACTATGCTTTTCTTTCCATTTGCTTTCAATTTTCATCAGAGGGTAAGCTTGGATGTGATTTCAGTTATGCCACTGATCATAGATCCTATTGACTTCCACATGAAATGGGTTTCCAATTGATAAGTCTTTTGTTTGCTCTCCATGACCTTCTCTGTTTTTTTTTTTTTTAAATTTGGGGCTACCTATCAATGATCTGGACTTAAACCCCAGGTCTTGTGGCTACATGTAGAGGTTCCATGTGGCTGAAATTTCAATTTGCTTCTTGGTGATTCCAGTAGCTGCATTGGGGGGGCTTTAGGTGGCTGAATTTTAGCTGGATTCATAGGCTATAGGAGGCTAAAATTTCAGTTTGTTCCATGAGATTTAAGTAGCTGTAGGTGGGAGACTTCAGGTGAATGAAATTTCAGTTTGGTTTCAGGAGATTTAGGTGGTTGCATGTGGATATCCGTGTAGCTGAATTTCCAGCTGGGTTTCTTGAGTTCAGGGGGGCTGCATTGTTAGTTGATTAATGAGCTCCGTGGCCTTAGTTTTAATAAGGTTAGGTGGCTCGGGTTTGGCCTTCTACAAGGAACACATTACATTGTTTCGGTCGATTCTCCCTCATCCGGGCTCGGAATTGAGTATCGTTTTTTGTTGTTGGATTCCTTATTCTTCGAGGAATCTGCTGGTAAAGTTTCAGAATTTTTCTCAATCGGTTTAACCGGTTGGAAACCAGTTCAACAGGTTCTGCTAGGCAACCCAGTTTTATAAACACATTACATTGTTTCGGCTGGTTCTCCCTCATCCGAGCTCGGAATTGAGCACTGTTTTTTTTTTTTTTTTGGATTCCTTGTTCTTTGAGGAATCTGCTAGTAAAGTTTCAGAATTTTTCTCTATCAGTTGAACCGGTCGGGAATCGGTTCATCAGGTTCTACTAGGCAGCCCTAGTTTTAACATGTTTTGACCCTCATTTTTGTTGTGGCTTGAGCCCTTGGGTTCCAAGGCACTTGTGGGCCACCTTTAGGGTCACAGTTCGGTTTGGTTAGATTTCATGTGAGCCCACTTCATGGATGGGAAGAATATGGATTAAGTAAGCATGGTTTGGTTTGATGGAATTTAGAGGAATATGTGCAAAAGAAAGCAAACCATTTATTTCATTTCGACCTGCTTCCCTCCCTTTTGGGTATGAGATTTGATGCTTATTGAGAGTGCATGTTGTATGCTTGTATTACTTGCCTCACCTATTTCTTACAACGCATGGCTGGGGACCACAGGTATGCAATTCGGCTTTGGATAATGAAATTCACATGAATGCTTGGTGCACAATTGCTATGTATATTTGTTGTGCATTTGATCTTATTGACTGAGCTCTTATGCAGCGTTTGGCTGGGGACCTCAGGTATGCACTCTGATTTTGACTTGTTGAGTGTATGTGCATGCTAAATACTAGGCGGGTCTATGTGATTCATGTCATTTGTTTTGCCCAAGGTTTGTCTGATCTTTGACCCATATGCTCCCATATACCCAGTTCATTACTAGAAACCAAGTTCCGAGCCTAAAGGGGTGCTACCTCGCATGAGGTATCTTCCCGATAGGTAACCTGATCCCCGGACCCAGAATCTAGTTTTTGCATACCGTTTTTTCCTAACTGGAGTCATGCTAGGGTTTTTGTTCTTACTTAAATTTTTCCCATTTAAAAATAAAAATAAAAAGTAAGTGGCGACTCCAAACAAAACCGTTCCTCACTAGGACGAATTTTTCAAAACTCGAAAACCAGTTTTCCCTTTCACATTTAAAATAACGAGTTGCGTCGGTCGGTGGATCGGGTGAGGGTCCACAAGTTTGGCATTCAAAGCCATATTTTCAATTTGACGTTTAGAGCCATATTTTCAATTTGACATTCAGAGCCATGATTTCAAGTTAGCTTTTTGAGCCACATTTTTAGCATTCAGAGCTATCTTGTCTATCTTTAGTTTGGCGTTTAGAGCTATTGATTGTTTTTAGTTCAACATTCAAAACCATCATATTGCCACTTTTTTGGCGTTCAGAGCCACCATCTCTTCTCAGTTATGGCGTTTAGAGCCACCATCTATTTGCAGTTTGGCGTTTAGAGCCACCATATCTTCTTAGTTATGACGTTCAAAGCCACCATCTCTTCTTACTTATGACGGTCAGAGTCATCCTTCTCAGTCTGGTGTTCAGAGTTGTATCTTTAGTTTGGCGTTTAGAGCTATTGTTTGTTTTTAGTTCAACATTCAGAGTCATCATGTCTTTTTTTCGTTTGGCGTTCAAAGTCGCGTCTTCAGTTTGGCATTTAAAGTCGTGTCTTCATTATGGCATTTAGAGTCATTGTCTAGCTTGGCATTTGATGCCACCATCTTTCTTTAGTTTTGGCGTTCAGAGCCGTTATGCATACTCATTCAGGCATTTAGAGTCACCATATTTCCTCGTCATTCGGAGTCATAGCTCCTAACATTCATATTCACTGGCATTTCATATCTTGCCTTCACGATTTTGCATTAGTCCTCATTTTCCCTACCTCATTATTTCGTGTTTATCGCTTTTTCACCATGTTCTTCTAGACTTCCCTTTCTGCTGCACATGACACAGTCCTTTGAGCTCACGACACATATTTCGGTCATATTGTTGAGCACCCTACGCTTAGCATTCTCATGTAGTACACATATAGTCGTTATTTTTGGACGCATTCTTTCATGTACTCAAGGTGGTTCGACCGTTACTCATCTTTGACATTGATTTTCGAGTCACTTTTAGAGACGTCTTAGAAGGAGTCTGGGTCTTTGATGCGGCTTCAAAGGCACTTTTCTTATAGTCACTTTTCTCTTAGGATTTTTAAGCCATTTTATGTATTTGTTGGCCTGAGCGAGTTCATGTCTTACTAGTGTCCCTTTGGGGGTCTCTTTTGTTCTTCGGTAGAGTTCACTTCATTCCACTCACTATCCACACTTTTTTTTCACTCTAGCGTTCATATTTCTTGCACTCAGGAGCTCTACCGAAGAGGGGAATAAGTATAAGCCAAAATTTGAGGATTTGGTAAAGTCACCCATGTGTCTTAAATCACATTAACCAGTAAATTATATAATCTTAGCCGAAGGTCAAAAACAATAAAATTAATCTCAAAGTGAAGATTAAATCGAAACCTCAGAGGTTTTTTTTATTTTTAATTTCGAGGCTTGTGTCAAGCACATGAAACCTTAGTCCTTGAACAAGCATTAACATTTGTTTTTTCCTTTTTAATTTCTAGTCCTACCGACTATGCACCATAGGAATGGGGCTTAACTTCAACTTGTTATAATTAATATCTGTGCACATTCAAAATTTGTTCATACACTGAGGCACTATTGTCTTTTTTTTTTTTTTTTGGTTAGAAACAACTTATTTTTAGATTTGAAATCTTTTTATTTACTTATTATTTATTTTTAAATTTTTTTAATTGAATAAAAAAATTAAAACATTTGAAATTTTTTTTTTTAATGAATGCCAAAAGTAACAAGTTAAAACCAATTAGTATAATCTATTAAAATCGACTACCAAAACACAATCCGAAAAAACTAACCTTTTCCTCATCATTATTCAATATAATTGAAATGAACCTATTATTTTCTTTTTTCTTTTTTAAATATTTAATAAAAATAAAATATTAAAAAAATTAATTAATGTTTAGCATTATTAAGCATTATTTAATTTTAAGTTATATTTTGAATTAAATTAAAAATAAAAATAAAAAACCACCTAAGTCAAGAGGACAAGTGTGTGGTGAAAAAAACTTCTTTTGATCACCTTTGTCCATAACATACTAAACTTTTTTCCTTTTTAATCAGAACGAATTCAGTATCCTTACTCCATGATTTGGATTTATTGCGGGGGGACCATCTCTCAAATTGAAATGTATAGTATATCATCTTTTTCTTTGGTCTATAGGCTTGAAAAATTAAATTATTGTTCCTTTTCCTATAACAATACTGTAAATTAATGAACAATTAATAAGTCTTCTCTAATTATAAAAAATTAGATGTATAGGCCATGCATCTTCTCTACTTCATTTGAAAGATGATGTATATATGAATGGAATACCATTCTTTGATTCCAAATAAGATAAATCTTATTCAAACCACTACCACACTTCCTGTGATGTCCTTTTTCAATGGCTTAGACTCCTTTGTTTCTTTTTTTTTTTTCCCTTTTTTTTTCGTTCTTATCCTTTATTTAACCAAAAAAAAAAAAGGATTAAAAGACCAACAAGACAAGCAGGTAGAATCAGCCAAATGGCAGTTGAAAACTTGAAATGGAATCTAACCTAGGAGAAGCAGAAGCATGTGGTTGTTCAAATCCTGTTTTCTGAATATGTTTGCATGACATTTATATATACAAATTAAGGAAACAATCAACAAACACAAAGCCATAAATTACAGTATTATTATTGTCTGAACAAATTAAATAATAATTAAACAGGGAGCAATCATGAATCTTGCAACACAAGCATACAAACAATAGCAATCCCAGTTGCTAAAACCCCACATGAACAAAGAGCTATAGCATTGAGAACTTCAAACCAAACATATTAAAAACGTTACCTTTAGTTAACTAGAGCACATTCTTTCCTAATCTCACCAGACGAGCCGGTGAGAACTCCAATTCTTCCCATTTTAATCATGGACACACCAAAGTCCTCGAAGAAAGTAGATCCATGGGTAGTGGCCTGGAGCTTCACATAAGCTTTTGTCTCACTGTCATCCAGGAGAGCTGCATCAGACACAAAAAGCCCTCTTCTTTTACCCACAAGTGTGTAGTAGCTCTCATCAAATGTCTTGAAGCTTCCAGGGTCCATCTCTACAAGTGAATTGGCATCTCCTTGCTTGCATTTGTTTTTCAACTTTGCTATGTACTTTGGATCCAAATCCGGATCAGTGTCGCCCTTTCCAGTGAAGTTGTAAAGGCGGCTTGAGAAGGAGGAGCAGTGAGAAGTCCCAAGGGTGTGCCCACCTAAGTAGTAGAACAGCTTGAATGTATTAGTCTTGTTAATTTCCATATGTCATCAAAGTCTTTATATATTTGGCACTCAAACATACCTGATAACACCACTAGGTCTTTTACACTTAGACCCCTTTGTTGAAACCCTGATTTCAATTGGGTTATGTTTGCAGTAGGCGGTATAAGATTTGTTAAGGCCTCTGTAATATTTGACACCCTTCCATCTCTTCTTCCAGTTTCAACTTTCCAGGATGGTCCTTTCATCTGAAACCATTCTACGCAGTTAACAACTTATCATTCAAATTCTTAATCCATGTATGCGTATATATACATATAAAGATCATATAACATTAATTACCGCGACGACCACATCTCTAGCTACTAGGGCTAAGATGTCAGAGCATGAAACCACTCCAGGACATGCTTTTTCTAATGCAGACTTGACTCTATCAATAACTTGATATCCTCTAAGGCTTAAGTTTGGAAATGCATCTTTTTCAGCTTGCTGTGTCGATGAGTTTAGCAGCACTGAACCCTCACAGCCCTGCAGACACATATAAATCGTGAGATTATTGCTTAATTGAAAGGTTGGATACTGGGCTTAATTTGGAAATGATCATGTTAGCAATTTACGTACCCTGACGAAACAATCATGGAAATGCATTCTCAACAAAGGCCCAGAAAGACTTGGGGCGACGGACATGGCTTGATCTACTACCTTCTTAACTATGGCTTCAGCATTGGGGCATGTCTTTCTGTAAAACCCTACCTTCAAGCCCTGGGAATTGGCCACATCAAAGACGAAAGACAGCAACAGCAGTTGGAGAAACAAACAGTAGAAACCCTTTGAAGCAACCATGTCTGGTCTGGAGCTTTTTGCTATGAACTGATATCTGGTCGAATGGGCGGAAGCCTGGTTTTATAGCCTAAAGCTTGCCTTCGAGCATGTCATAGAAAGGCTGGCATTGCATGTCACTTAACTTGATATTAATGACTTTACAGATGATGGATGCTGATGATGGATGCTTAAAATATATGATTAGGTTTTACTGGCCACAGCATCAAATTTAAAAATAATAAAAAAAAAAAGAGGGTTGAACAACGACTTTGCAACTTTATAGCGCACTCATGGATCCACTCAATCATGTTCGTGCATGAAACCCTATGATGACTTCTATGAGATAATAGAATAATTAGCACAATGCAGCATGATTGATGCTCTACCATCTCAGAAAGTGTCGTAACCCTTAAAATAACTCATACATAGATGTGAATAAAAGTTAGCCAAGCCTTTCAGAGTTGACCTTCAGAACTAGTAACATGTCCAAATCATGTGGCAGCCAGCTGAGCCTCCACGTGCAGTTTTGTAAACATCGATCGATCCCAAATTGCTGAAAAATAAAATAAATAAATAAACTTGGCTTCCCTAATCAATGCTACTTGAAACTAACATTCCAGCTATCCAAGCAGACATACTCCTTTTATGTGTGACTTTTATTTGGGGTGGTTAGGGAAATAATCGTAATTGCATGTTAAGATCCTCACTAGAAATGATGTTATTTTTGTGAACTGCATGCGGTTTAGCCAATGGGTACAAGCCCACATGGATATTGTTGGCATGCATGCAACCCCATTTTCACACTGAAAGGAAAATCAAAATAAACAATGGATACAAGCCACTAAATTAATTGTAAAATATTGTCACTTTGTATCACGTCTCTATGGGTCCATTGGTGACTGCAAAAGCAAGCTGTGTTAGCTTATATATGAAATCGGAAGAACCACTCAATTAAGTGGATTTATCTCTAAATCCATTCCTTTGTAAACTGGGAAAATTAAGAAACAAAAAAATGTTCAACAAGATGGTTAAAGGCCGAGAAAAGAAAAGGTAACTTAATCGATGTAAAAATTCATTTGGCAAATATGCTCATACCGGAAATCTCATCACAATTTTTCTACCCTTTTTTATGTTTAATTTCATTGAATTTAAAATATTTTAGCCTCTATTTTCTAATTCTGTAACTTATACACCCCTTTGGGAATTTCTAGAAACCCATGTGAAGTGTTTTAGTGTGTTGGCAATCAAAATTCCTTCGTATATTCCTAGCTCCGCACTTTCAAACACTTTCCTGGACTGCTTCGTATTTCGCATATCGAGTTTCATGGTTTTGCTTAACGATTGATAAAGGCAATGATAAGTACTGGTTTGAAATTATGGATGGGTGCATAAAAATTAATGAAGCATAAACACATTTTGTGGCTAAAATCTTTTTCAAAGTACGTACAAGTGTTTGCCTTATCTTAAAAAATCATTCAAGTAGTTAAATGTGTGATTAATTAATCTAAAGCCAATTTTCCAAATTAGGGTTTCAGAGAGCAACCATGAAAGAGAGTTCCCATTGGCCATTGAGCTTCAAGCTATTTTACTTCTTAGGAAAATACTCCCCGATCTCCTTCCCTTTCTCTCAGTAGCCTGGAAAAATTAAGATACCATTCGAAGAACTTTTCAAAATGACCCATTTTCTCATACTTAGTGAAAAACCATTACTAGATTCATGTGCAGGGAAGACTTGAGACTCTCAAGCCCATAGAGTACCATTATAAGCGTCTTTAGAGGAGATAATTGAGCCACAACTAATATTGAAAATCATTCATTTCATCTATGATTTTTTAAAACATTCACATGGGAATATGTAATATAATATTTCCTTGGTGACAAGAGTGTGCCACCTCCTTTTCCCTCACTAAATGAGTATCGTCTATTGGCATCGGCATCAAAGAAAAGTAGCAGAAATATTCTTGCAAATGTTCAAGGAGAGGTTTGTAGGAAGAGTGTAAATCTGAAAAAGTGTTTTAACGGCTAATTTTTACAAAAATTCAAAATGATTTTTATTTTTATTTTATTAATTTTAATTTTTATTTTATTTGTTTTATATTTTTGGAAAGAGTCTTATTGGGATTGTGCTAATGGAGTCCTGTTCCACTTATAAGTAGAATTTCATTCCTCTTTTGAGTTATGTTCTTATTACAAGTAGAGTCCCATTGGGACTGTGTTACTGGTCTATAAAAGCAGGTCACTTTTCACTCTCAAAATATGAATACCAAATTTTTAGAGAGTTTTTCAGAGTCTTTCATACATCTATCTAGAGGATTTTTTATTTTTTATTTTTAGAACCCGAGTTATACACGTCTTACTTACAAAGTGCACCAAAGGTGAGACCTGGCTATTGAATCATGGAGGTAGACCACTGGTACCCTAGTACACCGAGTTCGTCTTCGAGGAGGGTGGATCTATTTCAAGGACAGCGCTTGTCACGCCTCAACCGATAAGTTTTTCTTACTATTCATTCTATTCTTTGTTTGTGTCTTTTGGGCTAGTCTTTTGTTTCCATACCCTTAAACCAACAATCTTGAAATAGATCCAAATGAAAGCTTCCCTAGTTCACACCCACTCTGACACCTCTAAAATTGATCCCTTCAATATGGGACATTCTTTAAGAGATGGCAAGAAATGGCTTTCTCTACAATTGATGTAGTGAACTTGGGACACATTTTTACTAACCCAAAATCAGAAGATGGTTCTCATTTGTTACCAACTAAGAAACTGGAAATAAACAAGTTAGGCATGTTATTCTAAGTACCCTTTCTAATGAACTTTTTGATATTTAGTTTCAATTTAAAGTTGCAAAAGAAATTTGGGATGCAATGAATAAAAAATATATTTTGGAAGATGCAGGAACTCAGAAATATGCCATAGGGAATTTTAGAAATTTCCAAATGACCGAGGATAGAGATGCATCATCTCAAATCCATGACTACCACTTGTTGATTAATGACTTAGCTATTGAAGACATTAAATTACCCGAACCTTTTGTGGTTAGTTATTTAGTAGAGACTCTTCTAGAGTCTTGGAAAGACTACAAAAATAACATGAAACATAAAAGGAAACAAATGTCCCTAGAGAATGTCATAATCCATATTAGGATTGAGGAACAAAACCAAAATAAGGACAATGTTGAGAAAGCTAAGGAATTATCTTCTATGGCTAATGTAGTAGAAGAAAAACTCAAACCCAAAAACAATAGGTCCAGAAAGCAAAACTCTAGGACTAAGCCCAATGCATCAAACAAGGTCCAGAACCTAACTATTAAAAAATAGGGTAATTGTTTTGTTTGTGGTAAGTCTGGACACCATGCAGCTCAATGTCACCACAGGAAGAGAACTAAGAAGTCCAATTCAATGGCAAATCTGGCAGAGGCAGAGGTGATCACAGTAGTAACCTTCTCTGAGGTGAGCATGGTCACCAATATGAAGGACTGGGTAGTAGACTCTGGGACTACCAAGCACATCTGTGGAAACAAAAGTGCATTTACTTCCTATACCACTCTAAAGAAAAGAGAGGAACAAGTATTCATGGGTGATTCTAGATCTACTCCAATGATTTGCAAAGAGAAAGTTCTCCTCAAGCTAACCTCTTGAAAAGTGCTTGCCCTCAGTGATGTTCTTCATGTGTCAAATATTCTTTGGAACTTGGTGTCAGTATCTCTTCTTGGAAAAGCAAGAGTAAGGATCTTGTTTGACTCTAATAAAATAGTTTTAACCAAGAATGATGCATTTGTGGGGAAGGGCTATTGTAATCATGGTTTATTTATGTTGAATGTTTTTTATATTATCATTAATAATGCATCTTCTTCTTTTGCTTACATAGTTGATTCTTATGATATTTGGCATGGTAGACTAGGACATGTGAACTTTTCATATATGAAGAAAATGATTGAATTGAGTTTAATCCCTAAACTGTCCTTCGAAAACCATGGAAAATGTGAATCTTGTGTAGAATCTGAAACCACAAAGAAATCTTGCAAATCAATTGAAACAGAATCAAATCTACTAAGTTTAATATACAGTGACTTAGGAGACCTAAAAAATACAATGACTAAAGGTGGTAAACAATTCTACATAACTTTCATAGATGACTGCTCAACGTATGCAAGGGTATATCTTTTGAGAAACAAAGATGAAGCAAGAGATGTTTTCATCAAGTACAAAAATGAAGTGGAAAATCAACTAAGTAAGAAAATTAAAAGGCTTAAAACTAATAGGGGAGGAGAGTATGAGTCCAACCCCTTTAATTATTATTGTGAAGATCATGGGATCATTCACGAAACTACTTCTCTTTATTCCCCTTAGTCTAATGGAGTAGCAGAAAGGAAAAATAAGACCTTAAAAAAATGATGAATGCAATGTAGGTAAGTTCAAGTGCACCCTTGAACTTGTGAGGGAAAGCTATCATATCTGCATGCCATATTCAAAATAGAATACCTTACAAGAAAACTAGTAAAACTCCTTATGAGTTGTGGAAAGGTTATGCACCTAATATAGCATACCTGAAAGTGTAGGGTGTTTAGCTAAAGCTTTTTTCCCTGAACCTAAAAAACGAAAACTATGTCCTAAAACCTTTGATGCAATGTTCATTAGCTATGTTGAGAATAGTGTAGCATATAGGTTTCTTGTTACTAAGTCAGAAAAGAATCTTGTAGATGTCAATACTATAATAGAAACAAAGAATGCAGATTTCTTTGAAACATCTTTCCTATGAAACTAATTTGTGAACAACAAGTTTAGAAAACAAGTAGAGACAAGTCTATTGAACCTTCTGAATTTGAACCTAGAAGAAGTAAAAGAGATAGGAAAGAAACAAACCTTGGAGATGGTTTCTACACCTTCCTAATAAATGAAGACCCTAGATCCTACAAAAAAGCTATAACTTCTCCTGATGCACCATTCTGGAAGGAGACCATTAACAGTGAAATCGAATCAATCATGTATAACCATACATGGAAGTCAGTAGATTTACCACATGGTGCAAAGACTATTGGTTGTAAGTGGATCTTTAAAAGAAAGTTAAAACAAGATGGGTCCATAGAGAAGTATAAAGCTTGTTTAGTTACCAAAGGCTTTAGACAAAGAAATGATGTAGATTACTTTGACACATTTTCCCCTGTGACTAGAATAGCATCAATTGGAGTATTGATCGCTCTAGCTTCCATTCATAATTTGGTGATACACCAAATGGATGTTAAGACTGCATTCTTGAATGAGGATTTGGAAGAGGAAATTTATATGGATTAACCTAAGGGTTGTGTAGTTCCAAGGAATGAGAAAAAAGTGTGTAAGTTGGTTAAATCACTATATGGGTTAAAACAAGCTCTCAAACAGTGGCACAATAAGTTTGATCATGTGTTAGTAACTAATGGATATTCCATTAATGATGTTGATAAATGTATCTACAGCAAGTATGAGGATAACACATGTGTGGTCATCTACCTTTATGTTGATGACATGTTGATCTTTGGAACTAGCCTAGAGGTTGTGTGTGAGACCAAGAAATTCCTAGGTTCTATGTTTGATATGAAAGACCTAGGAGAGGCAAAGGTGATTTTAGGAATTAAAATAACTAGAACACCTAATGGCCTTAAACTTTGTCAAAAGCACTATGTTGAAAAGATCCTAAGGAAGTTTGAACATTTTGATTGTAAACCAATGTCAACTCCTTATGATCCCAGTTCACAACTGAAGAAAAATAGAGAACATAGTGTTGCTCAAATAGAATATGCTCAGATCATAGGGAGTCTAATGTACTTAATGAACTGTACCAAACCTGACATTGTTTATGCAGTAGGCAGATTGAGTCGGTACACCCAAAGTCCTAATCAGGACTATTGGACTGTTGTTCGTAGAGTCCTTAAGTATTTGAGAGGCACCATTAACTATGGTTTGTGCTGTAATGGATTTCCAAGTGTCCTTGAAATATTTAGTGATGCAAATTGGATCTCGGATTTAGATGAGATGAAATCCACTAATAGATATGTTTTCATCCTTGGTGGAAGTGCAGTTTCTCGGAAGTCTGCCAAGCAAACTTGCATTACTTGGTCTACTATGGAGGCTAAGTTTATTGCCTTAGAAAATGCAAGTTCTAAGGCTGAGTGGCTTAGAAACCTCTTAGCAGATATCCCTTTATGGACGAGACCAGCTCCATCTGTGTCTATGCATTGTGATAGCCAAGTTGCAATTACTAAGGCTAAAAGTAAAATATTTAATGGGAAGAATTGGCATATATGCCTAAGGCACAATATTGAGCGGCAACTGCTTGAAACAGGGGTTATATCCCTAGAATTTGTGAGGTCGAAGTTGAATTTGGTCGATCCTTTGACCAAACCACTAAATAAGAAACTAGTGGAAGAAACATCGAGGAAGATGAGGCTTATGTCTATTGCAAAAGTCGAGAGTGGTGGTAACCCACCAACCTATTAGAATAGAAATTCCATGAAGTAGGTTCATATGGGTAATAACAAATCACTTGTTGACTTAAAGTGCTCTATCAACTCTAATTGTATGAAAGTTTATCCCTATAGTGTAGATAGAGCGTATTCTACATTGAATAAGGTTGAGTGTTTACTCTTAATGAATATCATATTCCTTATGGATGGTATGTTTAAATGCAGAACATACTTGATGGATTCACCTATATGAGAGTTGAGGTGGGGTCGTTTCCTATGAGAACCTAGGCAGATTCTCTAGAGCTCTCATGAATATCCAGGCAGGGCGCATGGCCTATTTGTGCCAACCCATTTTGTACAGCTCGTAGTGAAGTTGAGAAAACCAATGTGGATAAAAGTGTCTTGAGTTACATCAAGAAACACTGGTTCATAGAAATTTATTTTCACCATGTTTTGTGATTCAATACTTATTTGTCCTAAGACTGGTTCATAGCCTTTAGGCATCAGTATTGATGCATTAGATTCTTTTTTCCTCCATTTTTTTTTTCTTTTCATATCTACACTCTATAGGGGATTGTAGAAAGAGTGTAAATCTGGAAAAAAAAAAAAAAAAAAGTATTTTAACAATTTCGTTAATTTTTACAAAAATTCAAAATAATTTTTATTTTTATTTTTATTTTTATTTTATTTTATTAATCTTATATTTTTTGGAAGAGTTATATTGGGATTGTGCTAGTGGAGTCCCATTCCACTTATAAGTAGAATCTTGTTCCTCTTTAAGTCATGTTCTGATTACAAGTAGAGTCTCGTTGGGAATATGTTAGTGGTCTATAAAAGCATGTCACATTTCACTCTCAAAATATGAATACCAATTTTTCAGAGAGTTTTTCATACATCTATTTGGATGAATTTTTTTTTTTCAAAACCCGAGCTGTACACGTCTCGCTTACAGAGTCCACCCAAGGCGAAACTTGGCTATTGAATCCTGAAGGTAGACCACCAGTACCCTAGTGCACCAAGTTCGTCTTCAAGGAGGGTGAATATATTTCAAAGACAATGTTTGTCACACCTCAGCCAATAAGTTTTTCTTACAATTCATTTTGCTTTTTGTTTGTGTTTTTTGGGCTAGGCCTTTGTTTCCATACCCTTAAACCAACAAGGTTATAGAAATTAACGAAGACCTTGTTGCAATACTTTTCTGTTGCTAACTAATTCCCCGTTTATATATACTTAAGTCTCCATAAGTACTAAGTACTATTTATGGTAGAAATGTTATTTGAGAAACAACTATATGTTAAAAACAAAAATGATTTTACTATAATCACTTCCATGTGGGCCCTATATTTAAACTTTTGAGATTTGTAGGTGTTTTGACCAGGAAAATGATGATTTGAGCATGGGTATGATTTGGGTTAAATTAAAGATACATAATAATATTTGGGCTCACCTTTGCAGTGTTCTGGTGCGAATTACGTACAAAGACATGGGATGGGAGGCCCAGGTCCATGCGAGAAGGTGAGGTCCACCAGATGTATCCAAATTCAAAGCCATCGAGTTCTCCGCAAGAGCAGTGGCTTTGAGCCCATACAGACAGCCCACCGAATGATACCACTTGCCATTTCTTTTACGTAAAATTATGTATTATTTATCATTATGTTGGAAAAAATTATTTGTAATACAAATCCCCTTTTCTCATTTTGACTTACATAGCTAGAAAAATAGAAGCAAAGTGATACAACTGGCCGTCCAATTTACCGAAGAAGCAATTATTGAGGAAAAAAAATGGAAAAAAACAACAGTCTCTTTCTTTATGTTACCCTACCCTCTTGGATCACTTGCCAATAGACACAACCCTCTAATACTTTTTGTTAGTTTTGTATAAAGTTTCATCACATTATGTTAATATTTATATGTTAGAGAAGCATATTGAAAAGAATACCATCCACTCATCCACACTCAATACTTTTATCTTTAATTTTAGGGTGGGCAAGTAGCCAGATATATGGTGGATTCATGCTTTGAAAATCAGTGTCTGCAACTTCACACACTGTTCTCAAGCCATATATATTGTACACTCTCCATACTCTTCACAAAGTTGGAGAGTCAACCATTAATATTTCGGTTCCTTCTCAGCCAGGGCAACGCCGGGCCACACACTATCACTTGGAGTCCCTTTTCAAGGATCACGCTTGCAGATAAAGCGCTTTGTTGGTTTCCCTTAAAGCAAAAGCCGCCATTGGTTTTTCAATGCTCTCCCTTTCTTCTTTCCCAAACTAGATGGAGACTCGCCGAAAGATTTGGGGATTTAATGGGCTTAGTCCCGCTGTTCCTCAATCCAAACGTGGAAAATAAAGCATATGAAATAGTGGATATATATAGACCATCCAAGCACATGCATGAGTTTGACCTCAAACCAATCTTTTTTCTGTTTTTCCATTTTATTATTATTATTATTATTTGGAACATTGTAAAGCGCCTCTTTGGTACCGTAATCAAATTTTAATCTATATCATCCTTGTCATGTGTGATTAAATGTAAATATGTGAACAAAGGTTATAAATAAAATTTATAAAAAAAAAAAAAAAAAATGGGACTTTAGGGCTAAGAGGTGAAAAGAACACGCAAAAAAAAATTATCAAACCTAGGTTCAGAAAATTAAATTGAGATCATTGTCAAGATACAAAGTGTTATACATGGAAGCATTATTCATTTCATCCGAAAACAAGTTGACTCCAGCTCTGTGATGAATGTTTTAAAGTTAACATATTAATTAGTCAAGAACATAAAAAATAAAATCAATTTATACTCAAAGGTATATAAGATTTCACTGTTGTTCAACCAACCATATTTATATTCATAAACAAGATAAAATCCTTTTATTATATCATAGAAAACATCACAGATGATAAAATAAATAAAAAATAAAAAAATACACCAATTCAACATGGAAAAATGAGAGTACTCACACGTAATTGCATACCCTTTTATTTTATTGGTTTTCACTTTGTTACTAAGACTTTTGAGATTATAAAAATAAAAATAAAAAAACCATTTTCTTCCACAGATTCATGACGTGCCCTATAATCTTTGACAGATCAAAAAAAAATATTGTTTTAATTAGTTCCCAGTTGTCTCTTATATATGATTTCAATGTTGACTTCGTAACCCCACAATCGCATAATCACTTCTTGATTACGAAGGTAGCCTACAAAACCAACCAATTGTCTAATCACCAACCGCATTTGAAAATAAATCAGATGTGTCTCTATATAGCCACCATGGACGCGTAAACACTCTGTATAATTCACGACATATTTTCTAGGCCTTGATGATTACGGTCTGGATTAAGTGGAGGCGATGATGATATCCTATGTTTGGACACGTAACTGGGAAGAAATTTCAATTCCAAAAGAAAGAAATCAATTGTAGCAATGATGTAGAAACGGAGAAACCCCACTAGCCCTCTCGAAAATGAGGTTAGAAAACCACCACAAAGAAGCATAATGGTGGGGTTTATGTATATACTATTTAGGTCAGCAGTCCTAGTAACAGTAATACAATTATATATATATATGTCAAGAGTGAGTGTAATACATTAGCAGATGAGTAGCAGTGGATGGACATGAACTTTCAATATGGGTTTCCATTTTGGAGGATTAACCCTATCTTAAATCATAATTGAGCTTTGCATCACCTGAGGATGAGGTCATGACCCAGATGTGTAGATGTTATTGGGCAGCACTTGGTACCAATTGTCATGATTGACGGGAAAGTTTTGAGTGATTATGTGATGCTTGCTGTGATGGGGAACTCTTAACACAAGGCTGGAAAATGTGGGGTCGTGGCTTGGAGATCATGAGCCACCCCACAATGAACCACCTTGTTTGATTTAATTGGAAGCTGGTGTAAGTATGCAAAGTACATCTAAAAAATTACAGGTAGTAATTTGGGCTTCTAGCTCATAAAGTTTAGTCCTCAAAGCTAATCAATCATAAAGATTCTTCGAAAGGTTCTTGGAATCAAAGTTGGGAAATTTTGGCTGTTAGTCTTGAGAAAAATCCCACCAACACATGCACTCAACAGTTGTTACAAACAGATCAGCTCGTGGTATAAAGCCAAAAGAATTAACCCTCTTTCTAGCTCCTTTGGGTGCCATATAATAAAGTACGTGGGATGTCACGCCCCAAAATACACTCTAAGGATATGACGGTCATTTCACACCTTAAGCCCAAAGGCTCAAAGTAGAAACGACACAAACATTCTTATTATAATTGAAAATTACCAATTACTAAATTTATACTCAGAGTAGTAAAATAAATAAATTCTATAATCTCCAATTCTTAACTTTAAAAACCAACACATTAACCAATGTGTTATTGTCCAAATAACTCTAAACTCAAATAATTCAAATAGGAATTAAAATTTAACATTTAAACAATTTCCAAAATAACGTTTGAACCAAAATCCTAACAAATAAAAATTCTCCAGCCTAGCCATCACTTCTTACCCGAATTGAGAGTACCTGAAAAAAAAAATTATCAACGAAAGGGCATGAGTTTAAAGCTCAATAAGATACATCAATACAGTTTCATGGGTCAAACATTTTTAATTATAATTACAAACTGGGTATATAACATGTATTCATTTGCATAAAAACTTTTTGAGTTAAACATACTAATATAATCAAAACTTTTCAACAAAACTTTCTTATATTCATTTCAAAACAATTTATTATCAAAACCAAATCAAATACATTCAAAATATCTTTACTTTGGTTATCAAATAACAAACGGTGTTCAATTAGGTGGGACTTCACAAATGAGTGACTAGTTTCAAATTTGTTCCATTTAAGGTGAACAAAACCAAAAGTCAACAATTATAATCCGTTGACTAGGACCATATAATATCAACTATTATAACCCGTTGATTAGTACCGAAAATGTCAACAATTATAACATGTTGACTAGAGCCATAAAACACTTTATTTCATTGATTTAAACTTACAAACAAAACACTATATCTCCTTAATTTTTCATTTTTCATAAACAAAGAAAATGTTCAAATATACTTTCCATACAAAACACATATTTGATCCATGTGTAAAGATAAAAATAATATTTTTACACATTTCAAAATACAATATAAAAAGAAAATTATTTTCTTTTATAAAAATCTGCTTTAATTTCCCTTACCTTGAAAAAACGCTCAAAAACTTGAAGTATTTAGCTTGACGAATTTACTCTTTACCTAACATAATATCATACACAATTATGTAAAGGTAAAAATATGACAATCCTAAAAATATTTTATTTAGTATTAGGGATCCTAATTAATTTCTCATACTAATATTATTACTACCCAATATTATTTTCAACTTACTAAACAATAATAAATTAATTTACTGAGTTTCCAAATTATTGTAAAATTCATTTTCTTTCCTAATCTTACCCTCACTATTTATTTCTTTATATACTTAAATTAAATTAAAACCTATACAAGAAACTATTATTATTATTATTATTATTATTATTATTATTATTATTATTATTATTATTATTATTATTATTGTTGTTGTTCCCATAATCCAACTGTCACTTAACCACAATTCCGCCCCCACACCCCATTATATAAATATATATATTATTACTTTCAAAGACCCTACACACCATTACTCTTAGCCACCAACTATTATTATTATTATTATTATTATTATTATTATTATTATAATAATAATAACACTTGTTTTTTTCTTCTTTTGTTTCTTCCTTCCTAGCCATCCACACGTATCCTTGTTTTTTTTTTTTCTTTTAAACCCTCTATTACACGACAAACATCTATATTATTTTTTTTTTCTCTTCACTGTTCCATAAAATCACGCTACTCTTATTTTATTTATTTATTATTTTTTTCTAGATTGATTCATTTGAGTGATCAAAATATGTTGATCTCCATTGATAAATCAAACTATATTCATAAATTTTTAATCTTTTTTACCTATAAATTAATTAAACGAACTCTAATCAAAATTAAGATATTCCAAAGAATATATAAAGTGTTCAAAACTAATTAACGAATATAAAATATTAATTTAAGGATTAAAAATCTTACCTAAAAAATTGATCTTCAAATCCTAAACCTCCACTCTTTGATCTTTCTGATTTCTATGTAACAGGGTTTTCTGAATAGAGAAGGTAAGAAAAATATAATTTATATCTAGGGGTTTTAAATACGAAAAGACTTCTTTACCTTTATTAAGTTACTTTAATTAATTAATAATTTCTAAATTATGATTTTACCCCTAAATTGGGTTTGGGGCATTACAGTCTCTCATCCTTAATAGAAGTTTAATCCTCTAAACTTGACATACATGAGTCTTGAAATAAATGAAAATGTTTTTCTCTTATCTCTTCATCTAATTCCTAAGTGACTTCTCGAATACTAAAATTGTTTCACTAGACCTTTATCAATTGAACAATAATAGAACATAGTATTTTTTCCTCTCGCACCACACAGGCATAAAACCCTTAACAACCTTTCCTAAGCAAGGAACTAGCCCATAAAGCCAAGATCATACACAACGGTCTAACCACATGTTTTCCCTTAAAACTAAACTTATATTGGTCAGGAATATGGAAATCACCCTTTTACCAAAATAATTAAAAGAGACATAGAAGGAAACTAACCAATCCATCTCCAAAATCACATCAAAATCCTAAAGGTCAAGAAGTATTAAGTCAACTAACATTTCCATATAACTAGTCATCATAAGACAACCTCTAAACATTATATAATCCACAATATAATATCCCATAGGAATAGCAACAATCAAATCAAAGTTTAGGCTACCAACAAGCATACCCAACAAATCAACAAAAGATATTGAAACAAAGAGTGTGTTAAGTTTAGGTCAATCAAGACTCTAGTAGTAAAGTGTAAATTCAAATAGTACCTGTTACCACATCAGAAGTGGCTTAAGCATCTTGATGAGTCATAGCAAACATACGCCCTTAGACTGTAGGTTTCTATTTATCCTCCTTATTCTCCTCTTTAGGCTTCCCAATTATAAACTTCTTATTCTCTGGACAATCTCAAATCATATGCTCATGCTTCCCACAACCAAAGCAAGTTTCAGACTCTTTATAGTAAGGTTTACCTTAATGTTTCTTACCACAAATAGAGCAAGTCACATCTAAATTTTGTTCTACTTCCTTTTTAATCTGACTCTCAATTGAAACAAACATTTTTGGTTCTTGGTTATCATGGATACCATCACTCTTACTCCTCTTCCTTTGTTGTTCTCTATACTGTTGAAGCTTCTTATTATCTTTTTCCGCTATAAGGGCTCTATCTACAACCTCTGAATAGATACTAAGCTTCAAAATAGATATTTTGTTCTTTAAATAGGGCTTCAATCCATCCTGAAACTTTAATGCCTTTTCCTCCTCTATAGCAATCAATTGTGGAGCAAAACATGACAACTCTATAAATTTAGCCTCATATTACCATCATATCCCCATGTTCCAACTGAACAAACTTTCCTACTTTTTGTCATCTAACAATGTCGGGGAAGTACTTTTTGTAAAATGTCTCATTAAACTGTCTCTAAACTATAGGTCCCTCATCCTCTAAAAGCCTTTTGGTCATACGCCACCAATTATCTGCTTCTTTATCTAACATAAATACTGCATAAGAAGTTTTTTTATCTTTAGAACAATCTATAACATCAAAGAATTTCTCTATCTTAAGAATCCAAGTTTCTGCTTTTGTTGGGTCTAAAGTACCAAAAAAGTAAGGAGGACCTAACTTCTTAAAGTCATCAAATGAGCTACCCTTAGAATATGAGGGTTCTCTAAGAGCTTAAGTCTCAATAGCTCTAGCCTGACGCTCAACCAAACCAACTAAAGTCTCAAGATACCTATAAAGCCCTTCTACATTCATGGGAGGCAAACCCTCAAGTAGAGGAGGTACATCATTATTAGCCTGACTATTTTGGGAAGATGCTGGTCTTCTTGGTGGCATGTTGTCCTATAAAGAATTAGGTATAACTAAATTAATCACTAAGAAACCAATTAGACAATTCAAATTCATAAGAAAGAATAGGAATTTATACAAAATGAAACTTAAACTTAAACTAATGTGTCACTCATCTATCCCCAAAGTAAACTAAAACAAGTTCCCAACAATATCATAACCTAGTGCTCTAATACCACTCAGTCACGCCCCAAAACCCACTCCAAGGGCATGACAATCATTTCACACCTCAAGCCTAAAGGCTCAAAGTGGAAACGACACAAACATTCGTATTGTAACTGGAAATTACCAATTACCAATTACCAAATTCCTATTCAAAGTAACCAAATAAATAAATTCTATGATCCCCATTATTAACTTTAAAAACTAACACATTAACCAAAGTGTTATTGTCCAAATAACTCCAAACTCAAATAATTCAAATGGGAATTAAAATTTAACATTTAAACAATGTCTAAAATAAAGTTTGAACCAAAATCCTAACAAAGAAAAATTCCTCAGTCTAGCCATCACTCATCGCCTGAACTAAGAGTACTTGAAAAAAAATTATCAACGAAAAGGCATGAGTTTAAAGCTCAATAAGGAACATCAATACAATTTCATGAGTCAAACATTTTAATTATAATTACAAATAGGAGATATAACATATATTCATTTTCATAAAAACTTTTTGAGTTAAACATACTAATATATTCAAAACTTTTCAACAAAACTTTCTTATATTCATTTCAAAACAATTTCTTATCAAAACCAAATCAAATACATTCAAATATATATTTACTATGGTTATCAAATAACAAATGGTATTCAATTTGATGAGACTTCACAAATAAGTGACTAGTTTCAAATTTGTTCCATTTAAGGTGAATAAAACCAAAAGTCAACAATTATAACCCGTTGACCAGGGGTCATAAGGTCAACTATTATAACCCGTTGATTAGGGCCATAAGGTTAACTATTAGAACCCGTTGACTAAGACCATATAATGTCAACTATTATAACCCGTTGATTAGAGCCGAAAATGTCAACAATTATAACCCATTGGCTAGGGTCATATAATCTAGAGTTAAACACTTAATTTCATTAATTCAAACTTACAAAACAAAACACCATATCTCCTCAATTTTTCATTTTTCATAAACAAAGAAAATGTTCAAATATACTTTCCATACAAAACACATATTTGATTCATGCATAAAGATAAAAATAATATTTTTACACATTTCAAAATACAATATAAAAAGAAAATTATTTTCTTTTATAAAAATCTGTATTAGTTTCCCTTACCTTGAAAAAATGCTCAAAAACTTGAAGTATTTAGCTTGACGAATTTACTCCTTACCTAACATAATATCATACACAATTATATAAAGGTAAAAATTTGATAATCCTAAAAATATTTTGTTTAGTATTAGGGATCCTAATTAATTTCTCATGCTAATATTATTACTACCCAATATTATTTTCAACTTACTAAATGATAATAAATTAATTTACTGAGTTTCCAAATTATTATAAAATTCATTTTCTTTCATAATCTTACCCTCATTATTTATTTCTTTATATACTTAAATTAAATTAAAACCTATACAAGAAACTATTATTATTATTATTATTATTATTGTTCCCATAATCCAACTATCATTTAACCACAATTACACCCCCACACCCCGTTATATATATATATATAAAGACCCTGCAACACCATTACTCCGAGCCACCAACTACACCCATTAATAATAATAATAATAATAATAATAATAATACTTGTTTTTTTCTTCATTTGTTTCTTCCTTCCTAGACGCCAACACGTATCCTTGTTTTTTTTTTTTTTTTAAACCCTTTGTTACACGACAAACATCCACATTATTATTATTTTTTTTCTCTTCACTATTCTAGAAAATCACGCTACTCTTATTTTATTTATTTATTATTTTTTCTAGATTTATTCATTTGATCAGTAATCAAAATCTGTCGATCTCCATTAATAAATCAAACTATGTTAATAAATTTTTAATCTTTTTGACCTATAAATTAATTAAACGAACTTTAATCAAAATTGAGATGTTCCAAAGAATATCTAAAATATTCGAAACTAATTAACAATTATAAAATATTAATTTAAAAATTAAAAATTTTACCTTAAAAATTGATCTTCAAACCCTAAACCTCCAAATCTTCAGCCCTATACTCTCTGATCTTTTTATTTGTGTAAAAGAGTTTTCTGAATAGAAAATATAGGAAAAATATAATTTATATCTAGGGGTTTTAAATATAAAAAGATAGTTTTACCCTTATTAAGTTACTTTAATTCATTAATAATTTTTAAATTATGATTTTATCCTTATGGGTTTGGGGCATTACATGGGAGGTGATGAGTGGGTCTCTTGGGGGCACTCAGAATACACTCACTTAAGAGTTTCACACAAGGATCAGGGATGTACTATCTACGCCTAAAATCTCCTCACGATTTTAAAGTGGATCTTAAGAGAAACTCACCACATATATGTCATTGGATAAAGCTTGTGGCAAAAGATTTCCTAAAATCATGCTTGAAGCTGTTCCAGTTTTTTCCTTTGTCCCTGCACATGACATGAAGCATGTGCCCGGATAACAGACACAGCCAGCAATGAAGAGTGAAACAACGAGGAGACCCAAGAGCAAGAATTGAAGAGATGTTATCAATTTTCATGGATGGTCCCCTTACTTTGTATGTGAAATGTCCATTTCACATATATATATTCTTCGTTCACTACAAGTCCATGAGCTGGAATGAGACAATATAGAAATATCGAATTGTCTTTTCCTTTGTTTTATCTCAACCTGTCATTGTTCGTCTCTTTAGAGACTAATGAATTTTTGCTTGTCCATTCCATCTCTTTGCAAGTTGCTACAAATCCATAGAATTCATCGACTTGTGTCTTTCAATCTACGAGAATTTTAAGCTCATCCTTCAGGGGGAAGAAAAAAAAAATCTCCATTCTTCACTTATGGGTATCTATCTCTCTTTGTTGATAAATCATATTCATAAGTGGCAGGTGCTGTAGGTCTGAACAACATCTACTAACTCCCACTGATTGAAAGAAGAATAATTGATGTTTTGGGACTTGTTAATCATGTGCCATGCACAAATACATTATATAAGGAAAAGAATGCCACCACTTTATCTACACTACCGTATACATTTATGAGGCAAGAGAAAAGACATGAGGAAGCACGATCTCCAGATAATATATATATGGCTGATGATAAAGGAAGCTCCGAGGAAGAGGCCGCACCTGCTCTTCACCCATCATCACACCTATCATTCTCTTACTATTATTGATTCGATTCTCTTCATTTATTGATCCTTTGGCTGTCTTCCTCCTCTTCACCCATCATCACACCTATCATTTTCTTACTATTATTGATTCGATTGTTATATATTCTCTCTTCATTTATTGATCCTTTGGCTGTCTACCTCCTCGTTAATTTGTTGTCCATTCAAGGGTTTTAATTGGCGACGGTTGTAATGGTTTTTTAAACCCTTTTCTGGTAGGGATTATTAAACCTAATATATTTTAAGAACAAGCTTTTCAATTTACACTACTTGAGAGAGGCTAAAAATGTTTGGTGTTTTTATAAAACTTATGTCTCTAATTAAAAAAATTAGGTGTTTTAAAAAAAAATTAATTTAATTTAAAAAAAAAAAAACTACTTTAAGTGATTCCTCAAAATATTGTCAAAACACTTTTTAAATTTATATTTAAGCAATTATATATATATATATATATATATATATATATATATATATATATATATATATATATATATATATATTGAATTTTAATTCTAGATTTAGACATAAACTTAGGATAAAGAATATCAAAGTTATGTTTGGTTTTCGGAAAGTACTAAGGAAAAAAAAAATGCTAAGTAAAATGATTTTTATATATATAGTTGTCCTATAGAAAATTTTAAAAATAAATAAATATAATTAAAATTAGTTAAAAACTTATGTATTTTTAAATTATTTATTAATTTTTATATTGATGAGTTAAAATAAATAAAATGAATTTAAAGTAACAAATAAGAATAATTCATCAATTTTAACTCTATTTTTTATTTTTTTTATTTTTATTTTTTCTTTCCTTTTACTTTTACTCCCTATTTTCTTTCTCATACATTTTCCCTCAAATTATCTAAGAATCAAACATAACTCAAGTATAGAAAAAACACAATTTTTTAGGTAATATTAATACCCTAATGCGGAGACTCGTAATAATTACAATTTTGGATTTAATTTTGTTCACCACTTTATGGTATACTAATTATCTTATAAAATCTCAAAAACACACAAAATTAAAAGAAAAAAATAAAAAATAAAATTTATTCCTAAAATCCCTCTTCAAAGCACTTTGATTTGTCTCTTCCATGGATTAAAGGTCACGGTAACGGTAATTTATACATAAGTTAAGAAATTCATTTTTTTTTTCTACATTTGTTCAATTAAATATATTTTTCAGGTAGAAAAAAAAATGTTTCATCTATCCTTTTTATAGAAGAATTTATTACATATTAAACTTTTGATCCTAGTAATTAAGAGTGAGTTTGGGAGTTATTTTAGAAATAGTTTTTAATATTTTTAACACTTGAAACATAAAAATTTTCCAACATTAGAAATATTAAAAGCGCTTCCTAGAATTACTATCAAAAGAGCTCTAAGAATGTATTTGGTAATGCTTTTAGGAAGTATTTCTAACCTTTAGATTGAAATTTTTTTTCTTTTAAATATTATAAATATTATAAATACTTTTTATAATCACTATCAAATCCACTCTAAGAGCCCGTTTAATAGTAATTTTATAAAGTATTTTTAATATATTTTAATATTTAAAAAAAAATTATCATTTAAATATTAAAAATATTATAAATAATTTTTAAAATCACTTTCAAATGTACTCTAAATCATACTTGAGTCATTGAATAATGATATAAATACATCAAAAACTAATATGAAAAAAAAAATGATTCCTCTTATAAATAGCAATATAAACTAATGTAACCTTAAATATAAAACCAAGTGGACAGCTCCGGACAAGCCCCACTTAATTTCATTGGACGTCCCCCAAGATTTGGCTGATTTTTATTGGTTTAAACTTTCATTAAATACTTATTTTATTTTTAATAAAAGAAAAGATGAGCAAAAATAATAAATAAAAAAGATAAAATTGATATTTAATAAAATTTTAAATCAATTGAAATTATATATATTTAATTAAAATCTAGTTGGGTGAATGAAATTAATTATAATATAATAGGTTATAAGACTAAAAAGAGTAAAATAATCATATATTTGAAAAGTAATCTTCATCTTTTAAAACACTAAAATAAATAAATAAATACCATTAATTCATTTTTCTCATCAAACAAGCACTCTTTTTAATATAAATACAGATAAATAGATATATATGGTAAAAATATCAAAGGTTAATTTTTAGTGAATATAGATAATTTTTCTAAATATGCTATTTCTAGAAAATTATTTTTAGATATATTTTTTCAAATTACATTTTAATTAAGTTTCACTTACCATATCTCGTTTAAATTTTATAGGTTTTATAATAAATGCCCAAATCACAACATATCTTAAAAGAAATAATTTTAAAAATTCCCACTCCCTCCAAGGCCCTCCACCACCAAACCAAGTGACGAGAATCTTCAGCCATGCTTTCAAAGCTGACCCACCCCTATTTATTTTTTGTTTTTAGGTAAATGTAGCCGCCAAATACTAAACCTCTCTGACTTCACAAACCTGCGTTATCTTATCCAAGTCTTAAGTTAATCACAAGCCGAAAGAAAATTCACACACACATCTTAATCAATCATACACCGTACATCAAACCCAATAAACCCACAATCAAGGGAAAAAAACAAAAAGACTACTTAGCATGGACTGGAGCATACTGGATTAAAAAGCGTTACAATGATGTTTCAAAAACCAACCCATTCAAGTTCTCGGTATACAAAAATCTCAATTTTCCTTCCTAAACAGCCGTTTTCCTTCATTTTCTGGGAAAAAAACAGTTTTCTGTGGGGAGTAGGTTACAGGTCTGTTTTTTCTGAGGTCTCTTTCATGCGGTGGAGGGCTCTGAACGTGGTTAACAGGGGTAGTTGAATTTTACAACCAAACGGGTCCTTTTTTGGAAGATGGTCACCAGCTGTTGAAGAAGAAGAAGACTTTGTTTGGTTCCATTAAGGTCTGTAAATCTTCTCTAAGCCAATGAATTGTAGGCGTGGAAGAAGGGAAAGAGGGGTCTTTTAGAGTTTTATTGCTTTACCATGAATTCACGAGGTTTGATTGGTTTCTTTCGGTTTCTTTATTCATTGAAAATCTTAAAAATGTTGACCAGTTGGGTTGGGAGCTGTTTGCTTGATTGCTTTATTTGGATCAGGTGGTGGATGTTGAAACTTGAATGCCCGATTCCGTACGCAAACGGTGACGTTTTGTTTTGTAGAAGGTGGAAACCAGAAGAACAACTCTCCTCGGCGTTCTTTTCTTCTTCTTCTTTGTTTCTCCTGTTTGGGTGTCGTGAAAATTGATGAAAATGGCGGAGAATCCAAAGTTGGTGAGCGCGTTCTTTGTGGGTTTGGTTCCGTTTTACTACTAGTAAATTTTTTCTTTTCTGCAACTGTTTCACTGGGTCATGGGTCTTTTCTCGTTCTCGTTCATCTGCCATCCGTTTCAACTGAATAACCGCTCTTTCTCCTCTTCTCTGTGTTGGGGTGCTTGATTTCGGTTTCAGAATTCAGGGTTATCTACTTCCAACTCTTCCTCGGAGGATTGTGGGATGAAAGAGAAGGAGACCCAGAAGATACTGGTTTCCGATCAAGTCAATGGATTTCAGTACAAAACGGAAAAATCCGATAGCTTTGTTGTCGATATGGAAGGCTTCCCTAATGGCGTCAATAAAGATACAACCGCAAATTCAAGAATCACAGTGAGTTTTCCTCTCGCTTTCTGTTCAACTTTCTCATCAATCAATCTCTTCAATTCCCGTCCAAAAAAAAGGCCATTTACGATTATTTTAGTCTCCGAATTAATAATTTCATCCTTGAAAAAAAAAACAGAGGAAAAGAAAAGAACATTTCTGAGGTACTTTCTCTTGGATTTTGTGGCCATTAACATGGAATGTCCAGTAGTCTCATTATCATCGCCCATAAATTTCTCCAATATTTATCATTTTCTTAAATAAAGAAAAAACGGTTAATCATAAAATATCATATATATTTATTGAAATTCCAATAATGGCCTAATGGGTGTTGTTTGGCTTTGATGGAAAAGTTGCAGAGAAGCCTCTCACGAAAAGGGTCGCAGCGCGGCGGCGAGAAGAAGCCCAACTCTGTCGCTTCCATCGACGCAGATGCAGTTCTGGCCACTTCGTCACCAAGAGGTACGTTTAACAAATCAAGACTTTTTTTTATATTTCATCTACATTATTATTCAGGAGGACGTCTCTGGCTGAAAAACAAAAAGTCTCCAAATCACATGGTCAGGAACGGGTTTAACCCCTGAGGTCCGTTGATCGTGATGTGAGACTCTGATGCAAAAGCAAAGACGGTAGCAGAGCGAATTAAACAAATCAAGAGTTGGCCATATCCTACTGTGAACCAAAATTTAAAAATTTGCCTCACCAACCTGTACCTGTACCCTGGCCTCAAATCGAGGTGGGTGAGGGCCCGAGTGTTTTTAGCTGGATTGTCAATCATAGATTAGTTTACTAGTTAGCGTCATGACTGATTTGGATCATTATAAGATATAAAAATTACTGATTCCAAGTATGTCAATGATAATATAGAAGACCCCAACAAGAGATTTATTGCCTTGTTTTTTAGTATTCGTAACTCTTATGATTAATGGGGTTGTTAAATTGATGTTAAAATTTGGAGCTGAAGCTGCTTTAGCTGGGGGCAGCACGCTGGAAAAGCCAGTCGCAGTGGTGGTGGCAGCAGCAGCAGCAGGAGGGACCATAGATCATCACCCGGTGGGGTCACAAGTGCATCATCACATAGCCATCACGGCAGGCAACATCAGCACCATTACTGAAAGCAGGTTCATCAGTAGGAGATACAGTTTCAGGCGGGCTTCTCCTTCCTGGCTCATTGATCCCAGGAGGATCCTTTTCTTCTTTGCCACCTTGTAAGTTCAAAACCAACTTCCATAACTGCAGCTCTTTATCATATCTGCCCCACATTGAATCATAATGTTGTTCACAAATACTTTTTATGACAAGTCAGCAGCCACTCAAGGGATATAACTCTGATTTTTTGGGTGTAATGTTACTTATTTTCAGGTCAAGCATGGGGACAATATTGCTGATATACTTCACCCTTTCAATCAAAAGGCTTGGTGGGGATGATACTGAGCTCGATTGGCAGCAGTGACAAGCCACACCACCTCCTTAGAAGAACAAAATAATTTGATGATATCCCATAGTTAGGAGTAGAATGTAGAACAGATACAGACATGGATGTATAACTAGTTTGACTGTGAGCGAATTCGCTTTCTTTTGAGGAGTTTTGCTGCAAGACGGTGAACAAGAAGCAAGAGGGTAAAGGGGGATGGAAAAGAGACAAAAAGGAGGTAACCAAACCTCCATTAACATGGATTTCAGACTCAGCAGCTCACTTTTTTCAGTGTGACAGAGAATGACGGACAACTGCAGTGTGACAGAGAATCTTCAGTATTTTTTTTTTTTTTCGAAATCCCGTGTATGGATGGAAACCGGGAGAGACCGAAACACATGATATTGTGTTTCCCCTTTTGTTTCACTGTGATAATGGGTTTCTGCGGTCTGCGGCCCTTTTTCCTTCATGTCTGATGCTGTCTATTCTGTTGGCTCTTTTGGCAATCCAACATCAATTGTCTCTTTTTGTTGTATGTGGGTTTCATGTGATTAGGCAAGGAAGGAGCACAACCATGAGAGTTGTAAGCAATTAAAGTATTTGCCTCTGAATACTTTCGACCTTCTTACCTTTTGTGTGAAACAATCTGTGGTCTTGTCAACTTCATAACATTCCCAATAATCCAAGCGTTGCCTTTGTGACTTTGTTGCGGAAGTAGTAAGAAATTTTACATAGATTGCTTCATCTGCACTGTTATGAGCATGAAAGAGCAGTCAGCAAGCAAGTTCCAAATCTGGGTTAAGCAATAGACAAACGAGAAACAAGATTATTAGCCAAGACATTGGAGATTTGCCTATAGTAGTACTTTCAAAATTCCCAAAACTAACTATATGTGACTTCTGTATTATTCATTCAAAGCAAGCACCATTTCAACAAGAGTAAATCTCTAATTCAAGAGATCTTTCCTAACTATGCACTTCCAAAGAAGGGGAAATTGATTTAATTGAAGGCTCAGTGGGTTAATTGCAGAGCCCTTTCCTTCTTTGAACATTGTTGCTTCTGACATTGGGTTAACCAAATGCCTACGAATCAGCTCCAAAGTACATAGATAAGAACAAATCAGTAAATTGTCAAGGTGAAGTTTCCATTCTCACAATAAGAAACTCATAACCAAATTCACCTCATAATGAAACTCAAAAAAGAAAGATAAAGAGGAAAAAACAAATCCTGCGCTAGAGATCAAAACAATCCGAAAATGATTAATGTTAAAGGTGGGTTTGGGTCTAGATTTGGGTTTTCTTCTTCCAGGCTGCTATACTAAATAATGAATGTTCCGCATCCCTCTTTTGAGAATCACATGAATGATTTATGAGAAGTATCATTCACAGTTTCAATTCTTCCTAAACTACTACATTCATCAATATTGTAGACCCCAAAATAATCTGTGTTAAGATGGTTTCCTGTCCAAAGTTGGATGGTTTCCTGTCCAAAGTTGGATGGTTTCGTGTCCAAAGCTGGGTTTACATTTTGCATCCATTCCAGGCCATGATCATTGTATAATGAAGGTTTCATGGCCTATTAAGAGTGGCTTGGCCTTCTAAGCATCACATGAGATGATTACATTCATCAACATGGTAGATGCTCCACTACAGGGGAACAGAGATACTATTACGTAATTACAGTTGCAAGAGAAGAGCATAATAATGTTAACAAAATTAATTGGAATCAAAGACTTGGGATTTCTAGATCACAACCTTCTTAAAGGCATTTGACTGAAAAGAAGTCCAAAAAAACCACCATCTTTGCCTCAGAATAAGAAATTTCTTGTCAATTTCTTTACTAGTTCTAGCAGAGTTTATCATCACCCATGGTTTTGTGCCAGGGAGAAATAATTGACCCCAAGAAAATATTCAACATCTGACCCTAACCTCAGAAAGCAAACATTAGATGGCTTTCCCAAAAAAATTAGAATGCGAGGCTAGCAAGAAGATGAAAATGAAGCTTTTGAACAGCCAACATGAGAAGTGATATATAGTGATCTTCCTAAGTACATTTTGTATGATCAAGTAAATGCATATATCACTCAGTTGTACAAACAAAAGCCTTCGTTTCAGCAGAACCAACCAAATGGTTTTATTCTATTGATATATAGTATGGCCATCAAGAAGGGGGAAGAACAAAAGAAGACAAGTATATTAATGTAACAGTTAAAATGAGATACACTTATTGATCAGATTTCACCTCTCAAGTGATTGTAATGATTTAGCAGGATCATCTTCTTTGGAAACTATACTTCTCATATGTTACAACCTGTGATTTGACTTGAAATAGGCTTTCAACCATTCTGCCAGCATTTTATTCAGTACGCACAAGAACCACCATTAGCCATCTCTAGTACCGTTTCGAGATTCTTGGCATTGAGCACTTATGCTTCCGGTCATGGTAAAGTCTCAATACAACTGCTGCAGTTTCTTCAATTGCTTTTCCTGTCACTTCTGCAATCACAGCATGTAACAATATGACGATATTAAACCAGGCAACAATTTACAATGCTGTTCATCATTTTTCAGCATCCTCTTCTTTTTCTTAACTGTTTTAAGCTTCAAGTTTGGAAATCGAAGTTGAGAAGATGAGGTAGAAACCAAATGCAAATAAGAAAAACATGACATGCTAATCTCTCACCGATTACAGGCCAGGCGGGATTTTGTGCAAAAATCTTGCCAGCAAATTCCAACTCTGCTCTCACATGGTCCATCTCCGAGTAGTTACTCCTTATTTCTTCACAGAAGCCCAGACTCTTTGCCCTCGCTTTTCTGATTGTATGTAAGACAACAGGATTTATAGTCAAACCAAAAACCTTCTCTGGCTCTACCTCAAACAGAGTGTTGGGCAATTCTACACCAATCACAATAGGCACATTTGCCACTTTGTATCCTTTCTGTGCCAGATAAATTGATAATGGTGTCTTCCCTGTACGAGAGACTCCAGCAAGAACAATTTCAGCCTTGTGCAGGTTCTGGGGTAGGGCTCCATCATCTTGCTTGATGGTAAATTCAATCGCTTCAATTCGCTTGAAGTACTCTTCACTCAAGGGGAACTTCCTGCCTGGCGCCCCACGAGGAAGGCCAGATGGTGATACACCTAGATGGGAAGCAACAGCCTCAGTGATTGGGCCAAGTACATCAGTGGATGGTATGCCCCAAAGCTTGCAGGCTTGTCTGGCAGATTCAGCCATTGAAGGGTCAGCTAAAGTGTAAACAAGCATTGCACCTTCTTTAGCTGCTTGCTTTACTATCTCCACCAACGGCTCTGCATCATCAATCTAACAAGCATAGATGACCATCAAATATACTCAAATCATCCATTTTAATGCAAGAGTTCTAAGACCAAAACTCCGGCAGCTCTATACAACAGAATCCAATCCAGAATCTCCCTTTTTTTTTTCCAATATTTTTCGAAAGCCCCATATATCAAACTTTCTCTTTGACATGTAAAAAGTGATGAAAACATAGATTAAAAAACAAAGAAGATGAAACTAATGATAGAAGGCTCTGTTTTAACTGTTTTAAGTACATTGTTTAGCAGGGCATTGAAAGAGCTTCTAAAGGAACACACTGATTGAATCAAAAGTTTCAGTTGAAAGCAATTTGTAGGTAGCATGATCATATTTTTCGTATTCTTATTACCAACATAATACTAATACTTATACTAATATATATAAAATATTAAAATGTCATGATGCTGAAATGATACCATATCAAACATGTGATCTGGACCATTGAAAATGTGTGGTGAAATTTCAATGGTTGATGATGCAAATACATGACATGACATCCACATAGAAAACAATAAGAAATGGGGCAAAAGTTTAGTGAAATAAGATGTTTTAAATAATGGCATTTTGTTACCGTACTTAAAAGTTGCCTTTTTGACATACAATTTCGAGTATGCGAGTAATTGTTTAAATCATTCCAATTTCATTACCAATTAAGAATGCTTATGAGAGTGATTTTGATTCTAAGTTTGAAAGTAGACAAATGTTGGAAGACATTTTCTTATTTTTTGAAAATTATTTTTAAAAATCTAAGAAATTACTTAAAATAATTATTTGACAAGTTTTTTGCTGTGAAAGGGTTCTAAAAAAAATGCTTTAAAAGGCACCTCTCCAAACGTGATGTAAGATGGACATTCAGAAATTTCTACAACTACATAAAATTATAAGCTAAAATAACTAAGTAAGATAATGAAAAGACATATTCACCCCGGAGAACAGATGCGTATTTACGGGACAGCCACGATCGACCAAGCAGTGTTCGAACTGCCCCAACGCGGCGTTAACGGCATGCTCCACCGTCCATCCAGTGCCGTCAGACACCATGTATATCGACTTCCCTGTCCTCACCTCTCCGTCATCGTTGCCGGGAGCCCCAGACGCCGAAGTCGGGGGAGACGACACGCTCTCCTTAGGCTGAACACGAGAGTTCATCTCCACCACCTGCGAACGCTGACCCTGTCGCTCTAATTTCCGGCCTGAACGTATGGCTCGGGCCCTGGACCATCGATTCAGCTGGGGGCTGCCCTTGAATTTCGGAGGGTCGGAGTCGGAGGGGGCTCGATTGGCTTGTGAATTGGGGAGAGAGATGGGGTTTGTGGGGTTGGGTTTAGGGTAATTCGTGGTTGAGGCAGCTGTGGGACGGTGACTGGAAAAGCTGACGGCGGTAGACGCCATCATTTTTTTCTTAATTATAAAATAAATTTGGGAAATTGAATGCTGGCTGAATTGAGAATTCATTTTCCTCCCACATGTTTCTTGAGATATTTAGTTAAAAGAATACAAATATTTCTGAAATTAGAAAACAAAAACTATTTTGGATATCACTATCCTACTTTATTTCCTCAAAAACGGTATCTCCCTCTCATTCTCTAGGAATTTCTCTCTAATTCCTGCTACTTATTTCTCCCCTCGCTCTCTTTCTGTCTCGAGTGAATTTTTGGGCAAATTTCAAACTCATAACAAAAAGGTTCTAACTCTTTCTTTCTTTCTTTCTTTTTTTTCTCCCAAGATCCCTCTTTTGTTTTTTTATTTCTTTTTTTTTTTTTTGGTTAAGAGTTTTGCATTGTTTTTATACTGGTTTTTTTTTGGGGGATTTTTTTAGTTACTAGTAAGTGTACATGTGCTTTGATATATAAAAAAAAGTCAATAAAAAAATTATAATATGAATTTATTATTTCAAAACTTATATAGAAATTAAGTAGAGATTTAAAATCAAATAATTAAATTAAAAAATAAAAATAAATAGGATTAGATATAAATAATATCATACTTCTAGGCACCAACTTTTATGTTAATAAAATTATTTTTTAACCAATTTTCTCGTATTAAAAAAATAAATATCACCTTGGTCCTTGACCATACCATTTATTAATCTTAATTTAAACACATCATTTATTTCTTTTATACTAAATTTGTAAATTTTTTGAGTTAATTATTTTATATATAGTTTAAATTTTTTTTTCTTTTATATCAAAGTTTTTTAATAAAAATAAGAACAAAAATGACTTAATTTGAGTAAGAAATTTGTGGATTAAAAAAAAAAAAAAACTGTCAGCATACCAAAGAGAGTTAAAGATAAAAACTTGAAAAGAACAGAAAATGACAAACAAAGCTAAAAAATTTCAAACTTTAAAGATGAAAAATAAAATAGTCACAACAAATTTGAAAAGTTTTGATAAATTTTTATAACATTGATTATATTAATAGTATGGTTTTAAAGAGAATGAGATTTATAACTTTTAAGACATTTTTTTTAATGAAAAAGGTGAAAAGTAAATAAAAATTTAATGATTGGTTTTTCATACACTTTCTTTCTAAAGAAAATAAAATAAAAAAATTATGTTAAATTTAAAAATTCTTATGAAAAAATCATTGACTTATATTATGTTATTAAAAATTATATTTTTAATTCGTTTTTAATAACCATTATATACTTTATAAAACTTATTATTATTTTTTGTTTGTAAAGATAGAAAATAAAACTAGACTAAATTAAATAATTTCATTTCAAAAAATAGAATCCAAATTAAATTAAATAATTTTATATCAAAGAAAAATATATAATATATCAAATTATTCAATCAAACAAAAAATATATAAAGGAAAAATAAGTTTTGTTCTAAAATTTTTTTTTAAAAAAAAAAAAAGTCAAAAGAATTAAAATCTCAATAAAAAAAATTTCATCATTTTGATAAATTTTATATCAAAATCTTAATATTTTTAAAATAATATAGTAATTTTCTTAATAAATTTAAATTTATTTAAATAAACAATGTAAACGAGTGATGAAACTTTTTATTTAATAATTATTTAAAATATAATAAGTGTTGTTATTAATTCACTATTATTTAATTCAATATAAAAGTTTAAAAGATTTAAATATCTCAAAATGAATGGAAATCATGTTATAAAAAGTAAAAAGTTTTATGTAAGATTTTTAAAAAAAAATTAATTTATTTCATTGAAAAAATGAAAGATAGGTTAGGATAAGAAGAAAAATTAATCCTAATATAAGTATTAAATACATTTTATTTATTTTCTCAAGACACTCCAATATGATTTTGTTAGCCCAAGAGTTCTCCTAATCAAGTTTTGATTATAACAAACCATGGTTAAGTTATTAATTGGTTTGAATTGTAAAGAATTTTAGGTATTAATTTGGAAATTCATTAAATGACCTAATGGATACAAGATCAAGATGTTTGGAAGATCTTTAATCATATGAAACAAATGTAATATGAATGTATGGGTGCACTTAGGTTTTACATATCATTTCATGCATATTTGGAAAATTCGATTTATTCCTTAAAGTTAAAGTTTTATTAAAACCCCAATTTTATCAAATATACCTTAGGCAAAATGTTTCAAAATTGGCATATTAAATTAACTAAAGACCTTGCCTAAGTGTTAAAAGAAAAAAGAATAGAAAAATATAGGTTTTCGGGGCCAAAATATTGAATCGATTGAGGCACTAGGCCAACCGGCTCAACCGGTCAAGGTACCGATCGATCGGTTCCTTTTGCCTTAAAAGACATTCTCTCTCTTCCAATAGTCTTCCCTTCCCAGTCGAGGTATCCTCCTTCCCGATCGACCTCCGGTTGAGGCCCGGTTGAAGCAATGGTAACCTGCCAAATCATTAAATGCTCTAACGGGTAGTGATCTGGTTGACCCCCAGCTCGACTAGTTGAGGCTGTTTTTTTGTTTTTTTTGATTCTCGAGATTAGAAACCTATAAATTGAGAGCTCCACTTCATTCATGATATAGAGAATACTTGCATTTATTTGTTTACCCACTTGTTTTTGCCTTAAAAGCTCTTATTTCTTTCTTGGTGCATTAAATCTTCATTTGCATATCCTTTAGTGCACCTTTGTGATTCATCCTATCTTTGATTTGTATTTGAGCTATCATTGAGCTAAGTTGAGGGATTCATTATTGTAAAATTGAGTATTAAAGTCTTCAAGTGAGTTGAATTTTGAAGAGATTGTGTAAGAACTCATTGGAGCTGATCAAATCCAAGTGTAAAGGAGATTAGAAGCTTGAATGAAGCTTCAAGTTAGTGGAACCCTCACTCGATTAGGAGCTTGAGGAGAGTGGACGTAGGCAAGGAAGTGTCGAATCACTATAAAATCTGAGTTTGATTTCTCTAACTCTTATCTTTTTATATTTGCTTCCATTATGCTTGAATTTGTTGTGTTGAAAAAAAAATTGAAAAACCCAATTCACCCTTCTCTTGGGTGTTTTTCTCATTTAAGATTAGCATTTATTTTCTTAGATTTAAAATACAATAAATTTTTTATTAAGAAAAAGAAAACTTGATTTATGGGAGAGTTTCAAACAAATCTTAACTGTTTTTCATCTTAATTCTAAATTCAAAATCGAAAAACACTCTACGATGATCTCCTACTATAACCAAACTTTTTTACATACATATTATAAATAAACTAAAATCAATGGTTGAAATTAATAAACATCGTATTAGTGGATCATATGACGCTTTGTCAAATAGGATGAAAGATGAAGTAGTTATGTTGGAGGAAGCGTTGAAGATGAATGTCTAGTTTAAGAGGTTTCCCACAAACATTAACCTTTTCTTTTATAGTTTCTTGAGAGCAGTTTTCAAGATTGAATTTGAATATAAAATTAAAATAAAGCATTGAATTTGAATATAAAATCAAAATAAAGTTATGAACATACAAATTTCTGTTGTTCAAGTAATTAAAACTTTAAATTACTTTCCTATTAAAATAGTTAATGAAATAAAAATTGAGGCAAATGAAAATATTAAAATTTTCATTATCTTTTAGGCTTGTGATGTCAATTTTAGGAATGACTTATACTAACCCTAAGAAAATGAAAAGATTAAATTCTCATTTAAGTTGATTATGAGTATGAAAAGTATTAAATTTTGAATTAACTTTTAGTTTTGTGATGATAATTTTAATAATGATATGCGTTATGTCAAATAATTAAAACGGTAATAAAATGAAAAGATTAAATTATTTTGAAAAGATTAAATTATCATTTAAGTTGATTATTAATATTGATAAGGGTATTTCAGAAAATAAAAAAGTGAAAAACGATTTGTAATTTTACTAGTATTTCTTGTTGAGGCTTTTTGCATTTTTTTTAAAATTGTTTTGCATATGATTTATGTTAAGATTTTGGTGTTGGGATTTTGTTTCTTGCTTTTTGTTTTTTATTTATTTATAATTTTATTTAAATTTCTAAAATATGAATATGATCTAAAATATAAAACTTAACATTGAACTTAACAATAATAGAGTTTATATCTATGAAAACTTAACCATAATTAAATTATTGGTAAACGACTCACATTACTATTATGATGACTGAGAACTTAATCTACTATTATGATTGAGAATTTAATCTCCGTTTAAAGAGTTGTTTGAGAGATACAAAATAATTATGAATGAGAAAAAAAAATGTAAATACAAGAAATAAATGTGTTATAGAATGAATAAAATAAAAGGAAATATGACATTTTTGAATGCAAATAGGAAAAATAAAGGGTTAAGTGTTCTAAGAGGATCATTTCTCAACAAAATTAAAAGGAGGGTTACTTTGACTATTTCCTAGTTATTTGACTTGCTAATGACTGTTTTGCTTAGTAAAAGATTTTTTTTAAAAAAAAAAAAATCCTTTTTCACTTTCCATGTTTCCAGGAAAATTTTGTTTGTTTGCAGGGAAAAAAAGTCTAGGTCTTTTATGGTAAATGTTTTCCCTTACAGTTCTCTATTACTAGAACAAAAAAACAAAAAAAAAAAAAACATAATTGACAATCACAAGATAGAAAATAGTATTTTATTTTTAAAAATGAAAAAAAATATTTTTTCAAATAATATTTTTTAATTATTTTCATTTTTTTAAGAAATATTAAAAAAAAACTATATAAATATAAAATGATTAAAAATAAAGTAATACATATAAAAGTTATTTTAAATATATAAAAAATAGGTTAAAAACATTTAAAATAAGCACAAAAAAAAAATTGTCTTAACATTATACAACATTTTTCCCAAACTCTTCTAAAAATTTGTCTTTTAGAATCATTTAAAAAAAACATTTTCTAAATAGATTCTTTTTTTTGCCAATGCTTTAATTCCAACGTTTAGGAATTAATAAATTATTTTTACCTATATTTTTTATTTTGTTTTATTTATTTTATATATAAAAATTATATTATTAAGTAATATAAAATTTTCTAACTATTTTTAATCTAAATATGATAAAAATTTATTCTATTTGATTTTTTTTTTTTTTTTTTTGCCAATTCACCGATATATCTTAAATTACTTTTAAAATTATTATATTTCCCTAAAATTTTCCAAAACTAAATATAGTATATTATAACCACTTTGGTATATTGAAATTAGAATTTGTTTGAAGCGTTTTTTTAAAGGCATTTTAAGACTTTGAAAGTATTTTTGAAGAAAAATTAAAGATGTCACGAAATTTAGAAAACATTTAAAAAAATAAAAATTCATTTATAATTTTTTTTTTTTGGTTTTTTAGAGAAACACATGAGAGGAAATTCTTTTAAAGACAAGTTTAGAAAAAACACTTCCATTAAAACGACATGGAAGAGGCAAACGTACTCTTAATGCTATTAAAACCGGGTTACTAATTTAAAAATAATGATTTATTTATTTTTTGAATTATTGTTTTTCGATCAATTGCACCTAAGGAAGTACTAAGAATCAAAACATTTTTTCTTGCTCCCCTCTTGATAATAGAATGACAAAATATGGAGATTAATACAATTCCACTCTGGGAGGATTTGTGAATATCTTCTGATGGATATAGTAGTAATCTCCAAACAACCAAAATATAGATATATTTCACAACTGTAGTCGAGCAAAAGAGAGCTTAGCCTACTTCCAAACCTCCTAAATCTTCTATTTATCATCTTTCTAAAATTTTCAATTATACTTAAACTATACCCTTAGTTGCTTTGGCATTCAAAACAAAACCTAATTGAAGTATAGACATCGGCAGTGGTACTGAGATTTTGTGGGAATGGAGCTTTATACAAGAAACCTTGGGAGACCAACTTTGTAACCCAGTTTCTGAACATCCTCTTGAACCTGCTGTCTGAATTCTCTAAAGCTAAATTTTCGATACAGCAAAGGCTCCACACAGCTCTCTATCACAGCATCATATGAAGGACATAAGAAGTAAGCAGTAGAGAACCTTTCCACTTTCTGGTTAGTCACAACCCTGTGTTGAACACTCTTATAAACACCATTGCTCCAAGCCTGCACACATGGAAATGCTCAGCACCAAGCATGAGAGAAAGCCCAGGTTGAGATTGTGGGATTGACATTTGAAATTACCTGAAACAAGTCGCCAATGTTGATGATGAGAGCTTCTGGGTTGGGTTTAACTGCGATCCACCTCCCATCTTTGACTAACTGCAATCCTCCAACCTGGTCTTGGTGCAGTATTGTGAGGAAGTCACTGTCAGTGTGTGGCATCAACCCAAAGATCTGAGAGGTTGGGCATGGTGGGTATCGGTTCATTCGAATGTAGCATGTGCTTGGGAGACATTTTTCTTTGAAGAATGTTGATTTATGGCCCATTTCCTCTGCTAAAATTTCAACTAATCTTTGGGCCAGATCTGAAACTGTTGCAGCAAATTGTCCCATTGTGGAGCTGGTCCCATGCAACAAAAGAAATCACACTTTGCAAGCAAATGGATGAATGAACTCAACAGCAGCCCATAGGGCCATAAATTAAGGCCAGCCTAGTTGATAGCAAAAGAAATCAACTTGAACCTATAGCTAGATTTTCAAAATGAACCCAATCATGATGAGAAGATGTTGACCGATGACCATGTTCTTTGGGCGGCTAAATGAAAGTGCATGAACAATGGAAAAAAGGAAAAAAAGCAAAAAACATCAAACTCTAGAGAGATCATAAATCAGAGTCATCATCAGCCTTCCTCCACTAGTAGAACAAGACTAACTTATCTTAACTACACCAACGATAATGGGTAAACTAGTTAATACCGAGCCCCACTTGTGAAGAGATCACAAAAGGTCTCCCATCTATTGGGAGGTGGGCGGACTTCATCATCTGCCGAATTGGCATCAAATCATCATGATCACCTTCTTCCTAGAAGGGACCCATTTCAGGATGAGGGCACGTCAAGTCCGAGTAATCAGTCAGACTTTTTCGGTAGATTCCAGCTCATTACCACAGAGAGAGAGAGAGAGAGAGGATGGACTGAGAGTAGGACTAACCATGCATGCAAGCATGTGCACGTACATGATTTGATTTGAGAAGTTCTGGTCAGTGTACCAGAAACTTGGACACACTACAAAAAGAAAGCCTTTTTCTTTTAAGACAGTCTTCAGTACAATTGTGCTGAGACTTGCAGCTATACTGCTTGAACATGTGAACTTACCAATAGCTCACCCCTCAAGTATGTGGTGAATAATTGTCTTCAACTTTGGACAAAGGAATCAACCAACCCACAACAGTCTGAACTAATGGGAAACTAGCTACTTTCCTAGGAGACAAGTGTGAAAAGGAGAAATTTTGAAGGCAGGCTAATGGAATTGAATAATTGATGCTGTTGCTTTTTGAACGTTCTTTTTCAATCTCATATGGGCTTTCCTTGTATATTGAACATTCATATCTCCACGGACTGAAATTAGAAACAAGGGTGGAACAAAAAATTTATAGCAGTGGGGCAAAAAGAAGGTTACTTACAAAATAACCTAGGGCTGGATTTAATTTCAAGCTCCATCACCCATTAGAAATGGGGCCTTAGCTGGAAAAAACTTTTACAAAATAAACCAAGAAAATTAGAAGTGCCACCAACTTTAAAGGCCCTGAGAGGAGAGATTAGCCTCCTTCCTACATCACAAGGGTCTCATCTGGGTCTTATCTGTCACCCATCGTGGATAAAATTAAAACTATGAGAATAGTTAAAGTTACGTGGACATTATAGCATCCAATAATATGTTTAAAACGCCATTGATACTTAGCCCTATTCTCACCATTTCTTTTCTTGGCCCACCAAAATATCTTTCCCCCTCCAACTTGTTTCAATGGATAGGAAATAACAGAAAAAAAATAATATTTATATTTCATTTTCATTCTAAATCTATAATCATCTTTTAATATGAGGTGAAAAATGTTGTTTTCGGACTACTTTCCAAGAAAAATCGATCTAGATTTATTTTTTATGGAAAAAAAAAATCATTAAGAAAAAGTCATAATAGTAAGAGTAACTAATGCAATGTATAGCATCTTCATATCATATCTCACAGAATTTAACAAAAGAAGCAAATTGAGTTGGTATATACTTTTCAGGTAGTAAGTACCTGAGGGTGGTGGGGAGGCCACCGGAAGAGGAGATATCCATGAGGGGAATATGGAAGGCTTCGGACCACGATAACTGGCTGAGGCATGTGGCTGTGGGGGTCCCCCATCGGTAGCAACCGGCCGAGAGATTCAAGTACTGGTGGTTGGTCTTCAAGCGAAAGGGCTGTTTGAAGACTTGCATTTGCTTACTCCTCATATCCTCCAAAATTTCCGATGAAACTCCATGATTAATCACCTGAAAGAAACCCCACTCCTGTGAAGCTCGAGCTATCTCTTTCTTGCACTCCTCCCTCTCCAATTCCCCCATACTCAGCCGCCCGATATCGATGAGTGGGAGCTCGCATTCCTCACAGGTGATGAGAATCTGGTTGGCCCTGTTGATTTTAGACTCTTCGATGGAGTTCTCGAAGAGGGTCTTGTAGGTTTCTTCAAATGGTGGGTCCGAGTCCATGCTGAAAGGCAGCTGATGAAAGAAAAGAAAAGAAGAAGAAGATGATGTGGTTTATTTTGAATAAGCAGTAGGCAAAGAAGCAACGTCTTGTTTTCTTATTTGTTTCTGTCTTCGATGAAAACGTCAGAGCCATATTTGATATTTCAGCTCCATTGTTCTTTGGAGATGCAGGTGCTTGCATGTCTTGTTGCATAGAAGCATATTTCCCCTCTTTTTTTTTTTAAAAAAAAAGCTTTTTGGATTTTGGATTTTGGATTTTTGGGGATGAGGTTGTTGCACCCCACATCCCATCCATGTATTTTTGTTTTGCATGCTCTGATTGTACGAAAGGAGTGCAGAAAAATTAGGGCCACAATCTAACCCTCTTGTGAAGTACTACTCTTTGGAACGTACCACTGACTTTTCATCTCATATATATCCCTTGATCTCCAATCATCTTCAAGATTCTCACACAACAAGATTATAACCACATTGATAGGATATTGAAAGTTGAACCTCCTCACTATAGGACACAATAAATATTGAAAACTTCCAATAAATATATAGAGTGAAACGATTTTTACCTTGATATGTGTTTGCAAGTGTTGTTTGAAGATCAAAAGCAATTTTTAAAGATGTTTGTGTTGAACCCTTTTACGTGGATTCCATACCTATCCACATGATTTATTTTTATTTTGAAAGGAGAAGAGGATAGTCCATGGGTTTTTTTTTTTTCTAAAAAAAAAAAAAAAAATACAAAACTAGACATGTATCAAAGAATTAAAAAATTATAAATTTATTTCAGGAGGCCCATACCTAAAAACGCCACAAGCTGATTAGGGAGTGGCCCTTTTAACATGTCGGCCATGTGAAGATGAAAACCACACACCATTAGTCAAAAATCTAGAGGAGTGGTCTCAGGCTCTCAGCTAAGCCAAATGTGACATGTCCACACCCACAACCACGACTATAAGGATTACCCCAAGACCTCAAATGTTTTCCATGGGATGGAACTCAAGTAATTCGTACAAACAGAAACCTTGAAAAGTAAGCTATATATTGTCCTTTATTCTGGATCCCCACGTTTCTCAAATTTCATCACCAACGTGTGCCCCATTTGGACCTTGTATGAAAGCCCTCCCTTTGCTTTTTGGTTTTTTGTTTTTGCTTTTCAAAAGCACTTGAAAAATTCACTAGTAAGGTCATCTCAACACATCTTTCACACTGATCAGTCTGAGCGACCCACCAGCCGCTTTGTACTGCTCCAAAATCCAACCCAGTCAAAAGCCACACATCATGCACGTGGATGGTATTATTTTGTGTGACTGTAAGCTTAATTAATGGATCTGGTATATATATATATATCATTATATGGCTCTAATGCCTGTTTGGAAGTTATTCTGGTAAAACCCTTTCTATACATTAATTATCCGATAGACGGTGACATTTCGGTCTCTTTTTCGTGGAAGGTATATCAACTTTCGTGGGCATGACATCACCATTCAATGTATTAAAATCTGAAGGCAATAATATTTTTTATTATCTCTGAGAGCTACTGCTGGTTTTCTTGGGACCTCAGATAGAAAATCAGGTGGAGACATAATTTTATTCTTGAATACCATAAAGATATGCCGTATAGAACTAGCTAGAATATGCTTACTAGAATGAGATGGGCATGCCCATAAACAACAATTCCATCATAGGAAAGAGCACTAGAATGGAAAAATATTGCAACTGACCTTAGTATCACTCTCCACCATCTCTTCCTTCAAACACCAATGCACCACCACCTGTAAATGTTGCGCTAATGGTTCTACACTTAGTTTAGTGGGAAAAAGAATATGAAAATATCTGTAAGTGAAATGCCGGAAAGAAAGGCTATGAGCTGAGAAGCCTGAGCTGAATGGAGTTGGGTTGAGAGAAAGAGGAGAGCTGTGCTCCAGCAGGAAGGTTGGATGAGGGGTGTGATATTTATACTGAAGGAAAGGCATCAATGATTGAAAGGTGGGGATTGAGAGTATATGCTTGAGAGAAGAACACGTCTCTCGGTACTTGCTGAAAGATATTTACACAGTACTGATGAATAGTGTAGACATGAGTGAGAGAGAGAGATAAGGGAAGGAGAGACTTGGAGAAACGAGAACCAAATGAAATGAAATTGCTGTTATGGAGATCGACTTGGATCAATGTACACCTCTTTCTCTCTTTTTCTTCCTTTTCTGTCAAGTTTCTCTCTGAAATCTCCTCAGAAGTAAATGCACATGATTGAGAGTGGACCCATGTCTGATGAAGACTCGTGGACTCTGAGTCCATGTCGGCACATACGTGGCACCATCCTACCAGTGAAGATCCAGGGTTCACTGCTCACATGCTCAGTCTCTTCAATTTTTTTTTTCTCTGTTTTTTCACACAATTGGCTTATGATTAAAATCATAATGAATTGGCCTTGCATGTGCTTGCTCATCTCGAAAAGGGCCATGAGTTAGAACCAAAATATCTCCTCCAAATATACAACAATGCACCATTACTTTTCTTTCTTGGGCATGGCTCCAAACTTGGACTAATTTGAAATGAAATCTGCGATTTATCTATGTAAGTGGATCCTAAAATGGTTAGATCTCATTCCAGATAGTATTAAGATAGTAAAAGCCATTGTATAGTCAAGTCCCAAGGCAGGTAGGTAACGTGACCTCAAACACGACACCCTTTAGGAGGACTGATTAATTTTTAAATGAAATGGGTCGGGCCTTGACCCAACATTCTAGTGTTTTCCATAGATTATTAAATTAAAGCAAAGCATTGTTTGGTTTATAGAAAATGTAGTATTACCAAAATCTTACTGTCTCTTGGTTGATTGATGAGCGAGTAGCTTATCTAGAACATGGTCCCAAATAAAAATATTGAAGACGCATGTGACGGATCTCCACAGAAGCAGCACTTTTAGTTGTAATGGACCAAAGGTTGAGCTGTCCAAAACTAACGTACCTTACATATCCCACTTAGATCTTATACAATCCCATGAATGCCTTAAAAGTAGGAAAAATATATGGTATGGATTTCATGTACGACGTTTAGGATATATTTGGTGTTGAAAAATCTGAGAAAAAAAAAAAGAATTTAAAGTTAATAAATTATTTTAAATTCATTTCATTTATTTTAACTCATCTATATAATAATTAAATAATTTTAAAAAATATAATTTTTTAACTAATTTTTATTTTATATAATGTTTTTTTTTAATACTTTTCAAAAATCAAACATAACTTTAATCATTCATTAAATAAAAATAAAAATAAATGAAAGTAGGGTACAAATAAATAAATCAAAATTATAAAATAATAAAAATATGTATAAAGTATAAAATAATGACATTAAAGCATTGTTGAAATTATAAAGTAAATACAAACTAATGTACATGTGACACATCTGAGATTTGGGCTTTGAGGAATCCGGATATTTCGGCTTTCAAGTTTTTCAATATATATGGGATTCAAATATATTACATTCCTTTGGTAATGATAACTTTTTGGATAGACGATACCATGGTCAAATCTCTCTAAAGTAATTAAAAATGTTTGCATAGGAGATGTAGACCCAATTTGATTGATTTTACAAAGAGTGTAGTGTAAGATATGCATAGATATGTCACTTTCAATAGGGTTAATTATCAAGACGACTAGTGAGTCAAAGTGGGTGGGGGTCATGTCCTCCTAAAGCATTTCCTCAGCGGCGGTCAATCATTATGAACCCCAAAGGTTGGGCCTTTTAATTTGAATATTAGTAAATGATATTTATGACATTAACATGATGACACGTAGAGAAGTAGTCCCCCCCATGCCCACCTCCTAATGCCATGTGGTCTGCTGGACTCTGGCTGGTCTCTACAATCATTAATGGTCCTTTGTATTTAGGGTGCCCTTTTCTCGAAAAGACATTGGATTCACTTATTTTGATTGGATCCTCAATAATTAGAAAATGCCAACAGTTTGGGTTAAATCTGTCTTCGGAATCAAGGCCGCTCAAGGATGTGTAAGAATTAAGAAATGCGACAACTCCTCGGTCGGAAGATAATTTTAAATTGATTAGTATTGTTGTAGAGAATTTGGATTCGGTTGTACAAGTGGAATTTGAGGAACACAGGAGGATCAAACATTTGTAATCATGGTAGCATGTTGATTCAATGACTTCATCAAATCGGAAAAGTTAAAGAGTTATAAAAATAAGTTGTTGTAAAAGTTTTCGACATTCATCGAGGGATCATTTGTGATAGGATATATCAATATAATTTCATAAATTTAAGGGATTAAAGTGTAATTGTTAGATATCTCAAGGATGTCAATGTAATTTTACTAGTAATAAACATACTGTTACTATTGTTAATATTTAAGAAAAATATGAATCACGCGTAGTCGCATTGACATGGGCTTAAATTTTATATTTGAAATCTTTTTGATAGTTTTAAAATTTTAATCAAATAAATCACACTAGATATCTACAACTAAAAGTTCAAAGTCTTCTACAATAATGTTTTACCTTGGAATCTTATCATTTTAAATGATATATTAAGATCAAATAACTAATATTTCTTTTATTTAATGTCAAAGAAATTTAAAACAAAATAAAAAAATTTTAGTACACAAGTGGAAGATGCCTTTAATGTGTTAGTGCCGACGTTTTGTTTGTGGTTTGAATAAAACTTGTACTTACTAAAAATTGAAAAAGAAAAAAGAAAATGAGTGACATCCATGATTCCACAATCATGAGGAATAATTGGTGAAGGCAATATGGACAAATAATTGAAGAAAATATCAAGAATAAGAGCTTTAATGTGATAGTGATGAATCCAAATGTGAACACCTCTAAAGAAAGAAAATAGTAACTGGGGCACAAACATTAGAAATGGCAGCGTCAACACTCAAAAAAAAATATCCAAGTACCATCCAAGATAAGATCATACAAAATTTGGTGGGTCCATGGATTATGAATTTACATGGCTGAGCAAGGGCAAACAAGTGCGCCATGACCCTTTTTGGAGTGATTTTCGTCGATAGGTTTTAGTTTGAAAGAGAATCACTTCTGGGACATAAATTTTAAAAAACACTTTCAGTGTACTTGGATATTATACTGTATAACGGAAAATTAATTTGTCAAAGAATCTCGTATCAAGTGAGTGCCCCGCAAGTGATTCTCTATTTTGATTTCCAAAAAATTGTCAAAACAAGTTTTAGAATATGTTTAGCAAAAGCATTTTTAATAAAAATATTTTTAAAAAATTTATTTTTGTTGTAAAATTATAAAATGAAAAAAGAAGAAAACAAGAAAGAAAAATTAGAATGTAGAAAGAGAATAAAATAGATTTTTATTATAGGTATCTCCCTTTTATAGGGAGTTATAAAGAAATATACATCAATATGGATGATCATCCACAAATTCTCATAATCCAATAAATTATCATATTTTCTAATATTCCCCCTTGGATGATCATAAGGATATGGTAACTGCCTCATTAAAAACCTTGTTAGTAAAACTCAGTGAGACAAAGGAAAAAAAGAATGCAATATATCTATATTAACATTCTCCCCCTCGTGTAAATATGATTACAATTTCTTTAACATTTCAAATGGTAGATCTCTCAATCTTCGTATTCCAATGTCATACCTTAACTTTTCCAATGTGGTCAAAAGTAACACCTTTGTGAATAGATCTGCTAGATTATTGTATGATCGAATTTGTTGAACATTAATCTCATCTTTCTTTTGGAGCTCACGAGTATAGAAGAATTTATGGGAGATATGCTTAGTTCTATCACCTTTTATGAATCTTCCTTTAATTTGTGCAATTCAAGTAGTATTATCTTCATGTAACACAATTGCATTGTCTCTGATGGAAGGTAGTCCACATATTTCTTGTATATGTTGGATCATTGACCTTAGTCATACACATTCACGACTTGCTTCATGAATTGCAAGAATTTCTAAATGATTTGAAGATGTGGTTACCATTGTTTGTTTGACTGATCCCCAAGATATTGTCGTTCCACCATAACTAAAGACATATCCTATTTGAGATCGAGCTTTATAAGGATCTGAAAGATATCCTGCATCTGCATACCCAATCAATTGTGATTTTGATTATTTTGAATAATATAAACTCATGTCACTTGTTCCATGAAGGTATCACAGTATATGTTTAATCCCATTCCAATGTCTTTTAGTTGGGGCGGAACTATATCTTGCTAGTAAGTTGACAGAGGATGCTATGTCTGGTATAGTACAATTTGCAAGATATATTAGTGCATCGATTGCACTAAGATATGGTACTTCCGGACCAAGAAATTCTTCATTTTCTTCTTTAGGACGAAATGTGTCTTTGTTCACTTCAAGTGAACAAACAACCATAGGGGAATTGACTGGATGTGATTTGTCCATATAAAATCGTTTTAATACTTTCTCTATATATGTCGATTGATGGACTAATATATCATTTGAACAATGCTCAATTTGTAGGCCGAGGCAATATCTTGTTTTCCCTAAGTATTACATTTCAAATTCCTTCTTTAAATAATTGGCTGCTTTTGTGAGCTCTTTAAGAGTTCCTATAAGGTTTAAATCATTCACATACACTGCAATTATTGTAAACCCAAATTTTGATTTCTTGATAAAAACACATGGGCAAATTGAATTATTCACATATCCTTCTTTTAACAAATACTCACTCAAATGATTATACCATATACGTCCAGATTGTTTTAATCCGTACAAATATCTTTGTAGTTTGATTGAGTACATGTTTCGAGGTTTTGGATTAGTTGTTTCAAGCAATTTAAATCCTTGAGGGATTTCATATATATGTCAATATCTATAGACCCATATAGATAGGTTGTAACAACATCCATAAGACACATATCTAATCCTTCAGAAACTGTTAAACTTATCAAGTATCGAAGTGTGATTGCATCCATTATAGGGGAATAAATTTCGTCATAGTCTATACTAGGTATTTGAGAGAAACCTTGAGTAACAAGTTGTGCTTTATATCTTATGATTTCATCATTCTCATTTCGTTTTTCCACAAAGACCCATTTATATCCAACAGGCTTTATGTTTCTAGGTGTTTGAACTACAGGACCAAATACCTCTCGTTTTGTTAATGAGTTTAACTCTATTTGGATTGCTTCTTTCCATTTTGACCAATCATTCATTTTTCAACATTTGTTCATAGTTTGTGGTTTTTGATATTCATCATTTCTTATGATGTCCATAGCCACTTGGAATGCGAATATACTATCTATGATAATGTCGCTACGGTCCTTTGTTTCTCCCATGTGACTCATTAAGATCTCTTTAGTTCTAGATACCGGTATTTGATCAATTTGTACCTCTTCAAGAGCTAACTGTTTGTCAAGTTGGGTTTTGCCATTTGGCCCTTTCATATTTGTGAACTCTTCAGGAGTACCAAGTTTTTACTATGTTGTTCATTTTATTTTTCTAGGAATTAAATCCTTTGAGTTAATAGGTCTACCACGCTTTAGGTGTGTCTTAGATTCATTTGCTACGACATTCTCCAATTGTCCTTCAGGGACATCAATATGTGTTGGGCCATTCATAGCTGGCACGTGTGATTTTGTTACTTTCTTTATATCTGTGAAAATATCAGGTAATTGATTTGCAAGTCCTTGCAAATGAACAATCCTTTGACCTTTTAACTCACATTGTCTTGTGCAAGGATCAAGATGAGACAAGAAGAGTACATACCATGTAATGTCTCACCATTTTTTTGACTTGTCTCCCCCTAATGGCGAGAAAACATTTTCATCAAAATGACAATCTACAAAGCGGGCAGTAAAAACATCACATGTGACTAGTTCAAGATAACTGATAATGGAGGGAGAATTAAAACCAACATATATACCAAGTCAACGTTGAAGTCCTAACTTGGAACATTAAGGTAGAGCTATGGGAACATAGACAACACAACCAAAAATACGAAAATGTGAAACATTTGGTTGGGAGCCTAAAACAAGTTGTAAAGGTGAACAATCATGATTAGTTGTAGGGCGAATTCGAATTAAAGTGGCAGCGTGAAGACAAAGGCAATTTTGTTCTCAAGAGTAATGGTCTTGCAATCAATTGCAAACGCTTAATTAGAGATTTAGTTAATCCATTCTGAGTATGGGTATGAGCAACAAGATATTCAACATCAATACCAACCGACATACAATAATCAAGAAATGTTTGAAAAGTTTTTAAGTTATAGAACTTCTGGTTTATAATAACATATGACTCAATGGGTCTAATGATTGTTTGATATATCCACAAGAATAAGAAGGAAGCTTTTCCAAGATGTGTTTCTCCCCATAAATAATTGAAGTAATGAGAAGGTATTCATTACTATCATCATTCATAGTTTCAATGTGATATCCATTTCGGCGAATATCCTTGAAACTAAGAAGATTTCGCTTGGATTTAGCATAATAAAATGCATCATTAATGTGGATTTTAGTTCCTCTAGGTAAAATAATAGTTGTTCTTCCTGAACCTTGAATCAAGTCTACAGGACCTTATATTGTATTAACAGTAGACTTAACCAATGATACGTTGGAAAAGTATTTTTTATCACAAAGGATTGTGTGTGTTGTGGCACAATCTGCAAGACATGCATCTACATTGGATGTCGTATGATGTACCAAGGTATGAGAAAGATTCATGTATCTTCAAGTATAAATAAAGAGAAGAATTTAAATAAGAAATAATAAAATATGAAATAAACTATAAAAGATGAATAATAGACAATGTATTTAAAGATGATAACAAAATAAACATATTTGCAAAGAACTAAATAAGAACATAACATTTAATCATAACAAACATTTCCATCACCAATTAGATGGTTAATTTTCCCATTAGGATTCTCAAAGAAATCTGAAACATCTAAATGGGTTAGATCTACTGGGCCATCACTATCAATGAAGTTCATTTTAACTTCTTTTCCTTTTGCTTTTATTAAGGCTTGATAAAGGTCAACAAAATGTTTTGGAGTACGACAAGTACGTGACCAATGTCTTTTCATGCAAAATCTATGACACTTATTCTCATGAGCATGTTTACTTTGTGGTTCTATCCCCTTTTCAGGTTGTGTCCCTGAATTATTCCACTTCTGGTGGTTCAAGTTGTTCTTTTTACTTTGAGAACCACTACGATGAGAAGAATTGTGTTTACCACGACCTCAATCGTGACCACGTCCTTGACCTCGTCCATATCCACGTATTTGTCCATGTCCAAGGGTTTGAACAGATATGGCATTGACTTTAGGCAATGACATAGACCCAGTAGGACAAGATTGATGGTTTTTCAATAATAGCTCATTATTTTATTCAGCCACAAGAAGACATGAGATCAATTCTGAATATTTAGTGAAACAACGCTCTCGATATTGTTGCCGCATGAGCACATTCGAGGCATGAAAAGTCGTAAATGTTTTTTCAAGCATATCTTCTTCAGTGACCTTTTCTCCACACAATTTTAATTGTGAGCTAATTTTGATTAGAACCGAGTTGTAGTCACTAATAGATTTGAAATCTTGTAATCTCAAGTGCATCCAATCATAGTGTGCCTTTGGAAGGATTACGGTCTTTTGGTGGTCATATCGTTCCCTTATATTATTCCAAATGATGAAAGGATCTTTAACCGTAAGGTATTCACCTTTTAATCCTTCATCAATGTGATGACGAATGAATATCAAAGCTCTGGTGCGATCCTGCAAGGATGCGTCATTTCCTTCTTTAATGGTATTTCCAATATTCATCGCATCTAGATGAATTTCAGCATCCAGAACCCAAGATAAGTAGTTATTGCCCAAAATATCGAGGGCAACAAATTCAAGCTTTGCAATGTTTGACATTATCTGAAAGCTATATATAATATTAAGCAGAGAAATATTTCAATTATTATAATAAACTATTAATAAAATGCTTTAACAATATTTCAAGTAAACAATATCTAAAAATATAATGACCTAAAATTTATCAATTATAAATGTGGTAAAAATGTATAAATATGAAATAAGAATTAAAATTTAATATATATATATATATATATATATTTCTTTTCTTTTTCATAGCTTTGGGCTATGATTATTTTATCATAACAAAAATGCGCAAAGTAATATATAACTTCAAGTTATGAATTATTTTATGTAAATTTGTGCATAACTTCAGGCTGTGAACTTTCATTATGTAAATTTGTATATAACTTCAGGTTATGAACATTTATTTATTTTATAGCTTCTGGCTATATAATATTGTTTGGTATAACATCCAGTTATACCGTATAATTAAAAATAAATAATTAGGGATCATATACATAACTTTTGATCATATATATGTAATTATGTAATTTTTCCCCATAACTTCTGGTTATAAGAATTACACATATTTTTCATAACTTCTGATTATAAATTTACCTCATAACTTCTGGTTATAGGGATTATACATATTTATGTATTCAAATAAAATAAATGAAAATAGGATCAAAGGGTAATAAAATAGAAAATCATGATATAAGTTTATCACATACCTTTTTGTGAGAAATAAAAGAGAAGAGTTTTTCTATTTTTCTAAAAATGAGAACGTCTTTCTATTTATCTAAATAGAGAAAAATCTTTCTATTTCTTTTGTAAAGACTAGTCGTGTTGATAACGTGTTATAAAATTATAAAGTGAAAGGATAAGAAAACAAGAAAGAGAAATTAGAATATAAGAAGATAATAAAATAGATTTTCATTAGATGTATCCTCCTTTTATAGGGAGTCACAAAAAGATATACATCAATATAGATGATCATCCATAAGTTCCCATAATCCGATAAATTATCATATTTTCTAACAATTTTTTTATTATATAGCAATAACACTTTTTTCATTAGAAGTAATTTTGGGAACTAACGCTTTGAATCCATTTGACAATGATTTTAAGAAGCGTTTATAACATTTTTAACACTTCAAAATTTTTATCATTCAAGTGTTAGAAAAACTAGAAATATTTTTTTTATAATTATTACTAAACACATTCTTTATTTCTAAATGGAATCTTAAAATTGGTTTAATGAATCATACATCAACTAGTTTTCCAAAAAATATTATAAATGGCTTTTTAAATTTTTAATAAATATTTTTTATAATTTGACAAATGTTATATTAAATTCACAAACATTCAATTTGCACTTATAAGTATATGATTCAATATCCGTGCTCATAAAAACACAAACTATAGTTTGTGTTCATAAGAACAAATTTATCTCGACGTGAATTTAATTACAAGGATTCCAAGAATATTTTTTATTGTAAATTGTTTTGATTTAGACTATTGAGAAGATGACACATATATTCAAGGAAATGTATAAAAACTGAGAAAAATTCTAGAAGAAAATAGATGAAAAATCAGTGTATCAACAATGATTAATCAAGAAATTAATCTCTTTTATTCAAAAAGTTAGTTGGGTTCACACAATTATGACATCAACACGATTACATTCGGTCCAAGGCCGTTAAGTTAGCGTTTTATTCTAGTTGTGTTCGCGGATCGCGTGAAAGAAACCCTTCTGAGTTCGGCTGCTGAATCATTATTGGTCTGCACTCGAAAGCCCAACATGGACCGGGCAGCCAAGTCTGTTGAGAAAAGGAAACCCAGCGAGGGTAATCTAGATGCCACTCAAGCTCCTGCTTGGTCTGGGCCTCAGGGCCCAAATCGGGCCATACTTTTTGGGCTGAGACTGGGCCAAAAAAGTCAACATAGTCTTGTTCCTCCACTTTCACTAGGCCCAGATCTAAAGTCAGGTACATATGCAATCTCACCGAACACATATGTAATTTCACTAGGCCCAGATGGGCCAGATCTAAAGTCAGATACATATGTAATTTCACCAAACACATGGTGTTCTGGCTATGAGAACACGTTTTCCATTGGAGCCGGGAAGAAGAACAGAAGACCCTATAGCATGGCGCCAGCGGGCACCCTCTGGTGGGGTCTCATCTTCCTTCTGATGATCTCTCCCTCCATGGCCATTTACTGTGATGAAGACGATTGCTACGATCTTCTGGGGTCTGCTTCCCTCCATTTCTCTCCTTGGTTCTCAATTCAATCTCTCTTTCTCTTCTTTATTCTGACTTAATCATTTATCTTGCTCTCCTTTTCCAGTGTTTCTCAAAGCGCCAATGCTTCAGAAATCAAGAAAGCTTACTACAAGCTGTCATTGAAATAGTAGGTTTGATTCTGTATGCTTTTTTATTTTTAATTCAGATTTCTAATATTTCATTTCCACTTCATTGTTTATGTTCAGTCACCCAGATAAAAACCCAGATCCGGAATCCAGAAAGCTGTTTGTGAAAATTGCAAATGCTTATGAGGTACTTCGGATCTTATCTGTGCTGCTGCTGAATTGATTTGTTTTCTGATTTTGAATCTATGTGGCTTATTGTTCAATAAATGCCTGAGAAATTAGATGAATTGGCTGTACATTGACTTCTGATTTTGACCCAGTTGTCATTTGTATGCAAATACTGTTTTAGGAGTTATAATCACTTATGGATGAAAAGTGATTATTCGCTTCACCGTTGCCTTTATCATTCTAATTCTGAGTTGCATGCTTTTTAAGGGGTGGTGCTGATCTTGTTATTATACTTTGATCAAGGAACTTTCCCTTGTTTTTGTTGATATTGTTTTAATGCTTAATAGTTTGGTTTCTTTATTTGTTTTTACGCATGGTGAGAAGGGAACTGACTTTCTGATTGCAGATTCTGAAAGACGAGGCCACGCGTGAGCAGTATGATTATGCAATTGCTCATCCAGAGGAGGTATGCAGTATGGGATGTTTGTGATGTTAAAATAAAATGTTAGCAATATGTATTCATTGGAAAGTAATTATGTTGTTTTTTTTAGTCCATACCAGTTCTTCTGAATACCCAGTTCAGTTCATTGCCAAGTATCAACATTGTTAAAACTGTCGATTTTGTTCTCATGTAGGTCTTTTACAATGCTGCTCGCTACTATCATGCATATTATGGTCATAAAACGGTGAGAAAATTTACATCACTGGTATTAGATGTGCATAAAGACTACATTCCTTTTATTTGCTTTTTTAACATTTCATGTTTGTACTTGCTAGGATCCCCGTGCTGTCCTTGTGGGTCTTCTTTTAGTTCTCTCTGCATTTCAATATCTAAATCAGTGGACAAGGTATACACAGGTACTGGGATACATTACTTATGAATTTTACTTGTGTCGTTTAACGGTGGTAAACACAATAATATTGGATGAAAAGGCTCAATATTAACATGCTAAATGGGTCTGAAAAGTTGAAGCAACTTGAATTTTACTCCCATATCTAGAGATCCAATCAATAGCTATTATTGTGTAGTGACAATGTACTGTCCTCTGCTGAAACTAAGTTGCCAGACTGAACATGAATATAATCAGTAGGGTTTTCAGTATATAATTTTTATTGCATACTGATTTTTCATACAGAAAGGTGTTCTAGATATTCCTTTTTTGGATAATTTTTGCTTGCTGCAGGCTGTAGACATGGTAAAGAAGACACCAGCTTACAAAAATAGATTGTGGGCATTAGAGCTTGAGCGCACTGGAGGTGCTACAAACAAAAAGAAGAGTCACAAACAGATGGACAAGTATGAACTTATTTTTACCTTGTATGATAACATGATAACAATGAGATTATATGTATATGATGTAATTTTATTATTATTATTATCAGTATTATTTTTCATATGTTTACCGAGCTCTATGAAAATATCACCCTCTTGAACTTCTTGCATTGCCCTTTTTTTTGTGGTTTTTGGTTTGACCTTAAGTTTGGGCAATTCATTGATAGCTCTCAACCTGTAGTTAAAACAGGGTGATCAATGTTTTTTGGCAGGAAAATGGAGGAAGAGCTCAGCAAAGAACTTGAACTGCAGATAAAGGGGGCTGAAAAACCCTCCATATGGGAACTTATTGGTGTCCGTTTTGTACTCCTACCTTATACCATTGGCAAGGTTAGAATACCCATTTCATTACCTGCAAGATGCATTGTAACTTAAACATCTTAGGTCATATGATACGAGGATTACTTATCAATTTTATGTTCATCCAGGTACTATTATGGCATGGATTTTGGTTCTGGAGATACAAGGTAAAACAAGCTCCATATTCTTGGGAAGATGCTTCTTACCTGACACGGAAATCCCTAAGAGTGCCTTTTGATGCATGGAGAAATATTGGTAACTGTTACTAAATTCCCACAAATCTATTTCTGGAAAAGCTAACATAAGCCTATTTGAATATTTCATCAATTATACATATAGATGTGGATATATTTTAGGGAACATTGATGTCATGGTTATTATTTATTTAATTTTTTCCTTGAATCAATGGAATTGCTTCCTGCTCTTTAGCTCTAAATACTGTGCAGGACCAACCCCTCAACTTCAAAGAACCATCTTGTTTAAGTTACTTGGACAAATATTTTAAACCTTCATATCATCCATCATCATCATCTTACACTAGTTCAGATAAGATTTTGTCCATACAATTTGTGATAGCTGCTTACATCAGTGAAATGCTATCATGACAGAATTTTTGAGACTTAAGTTTTGGATCCAAATACATACTTCTCATGTACTTGAATGATTTAGAGTTTCTCTTAATTTGGTCCCTGAACTTCTGCTTTGTGTATGTTTATCAGATGAATCGACAAAGGAAGATCTTCTTCAGAGACGTTTATGGGAAAAATCCAACCTAGAGAAATACCTGGCAGAGCTGCGAAAAGATTCAAAGCGCAGAAGATAGCAGATTTTGTTTCATTGCCTTGCTATCCATTGCTCTTTAAATCTGAACACAAATTTTTTTGGGGTTTAGAAGTCCAGTGATACAAGCCAGTGATGGCCTAATTGTAAACACATAATCATATGCCTTTGATGATATGAAAAGATAGAGAAGGAATTTTGTTCAACCTTCCATGATAGTTACAAATGTGTGAACATTTATAACATGGGTGTGATAAGAGCCAGTGGCTAATAAGTTAACATGGTCTGTAATCCTATATGTTAGCTTCCTGACCACCCTTCATTTGCTCTTCTATACATTTATGACTAGATTTCAATATTGTGAACTTTGCTGATACATCATTTGTATCTCCAATTCAGTCAAATATTTGCAACCATAACTGCCGAGAATCATACAGATGTTGTTGATCTCATGGACATCATCTTCCTGCAGTTCATTAGTACAAAAAGGAAGAATAGATAGGGCCTCTTGCATCCTCATTTTTCTTTTTGAGCTTATATATGAGACTCCGGATGCGGAATTAAACTTCTAATTAACCATATTTCCTTGAAGTGTTAGTAGGGCCAATAAAACGTACATATCTTTTAAAGTTTAAATTTATTAAATCTAGTGGTTTGGTTATACCACCAAATTGTACCTTATCAAGGGATGGCATATGTATAGTTAGTTATAGTCTCTTCCCATCATCTTTGTTTTCATCTGTATCCCATTTCATAAGATACTTAAATGACTTGCAGTGAAAGTTTAATATGGTATTGAATCAATTCTATAGATTTTTCATAAATTGAATGTAATATAAGATTTTCCATAAATATATGACAAAAAAAATCATATGAAATGTCATAACTAAATGGAAAGAACCATATGAAATGTTTTAGGACCTTCTGCTAGTCCAAAGTCCAAAGCTGCCTCAATATTACCCAAAATCCAGAATTGCATCATCTGTTAGGGTTTCCGAAATTATTCAACTCCGTTTCTCTCTTTTGCCTCTTGCTTCGCTCATTCGTTTCCTCTCCATTTCCGTTCCCAGTCTCATGCAATCGCAGTTCATCAATGTCTCTATCTCAGGTCTGTTCTTTTTTCTTTTTTTTGCCTTTGCTATGTAATATATATGATTTGTTGATTCTGGGTTTCTAAGTCTAGGGTTTATGTGTTTAGATTGGATTCTTGGTTCCACTCAATCGCAATCTAGAAGAAGACACTTCAACCCCAAAATTACCCATTCCCACTGGCGCCAATGTCATCGGCCGGAATAGCATCTCCGTCTCCGACAAGAGGCTGAGCCGCAAGCATCTCACCTTAATCGCCTCCGGAAATGGTTCCGTCGATGCCGTCGTGGTATTTGATTCTTCCCTTTCTCCGGCTTATGAAAATTGATCATTATCTTTGGTTTCATGTTTTGAAGGGAATTGTAGGAGGGGACGAACCCAGTTGTTGTGGCATCTGGGAATCAAAGGAAGAAGCTGCGAACTGGGGAGAAAGCGGTAATTACCAATGATGATATTATAGAGTTGATCCCTGGACATTACTTCTTTAAGTATGTAACAGTGGCTGGTGAGAAATGTGAGAAAAAAGGGAATTCCATGGATGCACAGAATATGGAATCAAATGAAGTCAGTCTAAGTCGGAAGCGAATGCGACAAGTATCTGAGGACGAGGCTTTTGCAAGGAAATTACAGGTGATTCTTTATACTCATGTTATGTCCACTTTATTTTTTTCAAGCTTCTATTTGTATTTAGGAGTTATTTGACTGTATATGCTTGATTTCTGTTTGGAATGGTGATAGCCAATTGGGTGTTCTTATTGTATCATAATAGCTGGTTCTTCACAATCTAGGTGGGTTGATGGGTTTCAATGGCAGATTTATCACTGTTTTGTACTGTCTGTGATAATGTTTGGATTGAATATTTATTATTTTGGAATGACTGTTTTCCTTTACATTGTGCAGGCTGAGATGGAAAATGATGTCCTTGTACAGGAGAGGTCTTTGGTGACCGGAAAGTCTGGCTACTCGCAGGCTAGTACAGCAAGTATTCCATCTTCCCACATGAACTCAGAGGCCATTCGTCATTTTAGTATTCCTAAAGATAATTTACCTTTAACCTATCGGCTTTTGCGAGTGAAAGATCTGCCTGCATGGGCAAATACATCTTCTGTTTCTATAAGGGATGTAATTCAGGTGAAATAAGTTATTTCTATTTTTCAATAGTAAATCCATTCTAATTGCATAGTGATGCATTGGAATATTGCTTCTTAGAAACTTTTGAAAGAAAGCTACAAACTTGATATTTTTGTTGATGAATGATTTATTTCTTAGCCTTACATTTTTAGCTGAACTTAAACATTGCCTCATCTGTACAAATATTAGCAGAGACATAATTGAAGTTTGCATCAGGAGGTCAGAGGAGCAATGATCAAAGTTTATCCTCTGCTACCTTGCTGGTTTTGTTGATGTGGGTCTGCAGAGTGGTGTTGATATACTGGACCATAAACCTTGTAAAATGTGGGTGAAGTCGTAAATCATTTAAAATGGTTTCTGATTGATTATTTGTTTTTGGTAGGGGGATGTGCTCATTGCTGTTCTTTCAAACTACATGGTGGACATCGATTGGTTGTTATCTTGTGAGTTTAATTCACTACAACTATAGAGTCTTAAGAAACTTACCTTTATGAATATTATTGCTTCTATTCTTAATAAAGCTACCTATTTGGAGATAACTGAAGATCAACATAAAAAATTAATTTTCTTCTCTCATGCTATCTTTGTAATATTGTATTTTCCACTGATATGATATGCATTAGTTTGAAGTATATATAACTAGTTAAAGAGTGTAGTTCCCATGGTCATGCATAATGCATGTCTTAATTGATCATTTATGTCTGTATTTTTCATCAATCCATTCCCTTTCACTTGTGATAATGAGTGTTCTTTGGTTGTTTGGTTTTATTATTTTTATTGTTTGCATATCTTGTTTTATTTTTTATTTTTTATTTTTATTAAATTTCTTCTATCTCTGTAGCTTGTCCAACACTTGCTAAAATCCCTCATGTGTTGGTTATTCATGGAGAGGGTGATGGTACGTTGGATCACATGAAGGTCTGATATGGCTCTAATTATATCTACGTTTATTCATTTCAAGCTTTCTAGCAAGCACATTACTAAAATTTGTTAGTTCTGCTCATTTGTGTATTCATGTTTGTTCATTTGAAGCTTTCTAGCAAGCGCATTACTAAAATTTGTTAGCTCTGATCATTTTATAGAAGAACAAACCTCCGAATTGGATTCTGCACAAACCGCCACTACCAATTTCATTTGGAACGCACCATTCGAAGGCCATGCTTCTTGTCTATCCTCGAGGAGTGAGAGTTATTGTACATACAGCAAATTTAATATATGTTGACTGGAACAACAAAAGCCAAGGTTTATGGATGCAAGATTTCCCTTGGAAGGTCCAAAAAGAACTGAGTAAAGGATGTGCATTTGAAAATGATCTGATTGATTATCTGAGTGTATTGAAGGTATTAATACATGTAAAATCTTATTTGTTTGCTTAACTCTAAAAGGGAATATGCTATTTTTATTTTCATTTTTAAAATGTTTTTTTCTTTTAGTATTTCTTTCTTTTTGGTGTATCTTTGTGGTATTTCTTTAGTTGTATGTGGGGATGATGAACTAGAAATGATAGTAATGAATGCCTTTCACTTTCTTTATTCCTTTAGGGTATATTTGGTTCCCGGAAAATTTGAGCGAAAATGTGAGGGAAAGAAAATAGAGAAGAAAAGTAGAAGGAAAGAAAAAATGAAGGAAAAAAAAAAATTTTAAATCAATAAATTATTTTTATATGCTTCTTCAAATTTATTTCATCTTATTTTCTTTGGTTATATAAAGATTAAATAACTTTAAAAAGTATAAATTTTCAACTAATTTTAATTATATTTGATTTTATTTTGTATTTTCCATAGTGAAACCAAACATGAGAAAATCATTTCCTTTAACGTTTTTTTTCTTTCCTTGGTACTTTTTGGGAACTGAACATAGCCTGAATGTGCTATCCTGGAAAAAAAAAATACTTTCCAACCCCTTCTCTTCCTTTTGTTTTTGCTTTTCTTCCTGTCTATGAATTGAAAATTACTCAACAATGAACTATGACAATGAAGCTACATAAATTCTCCTCTGTAAAACTTGGAAGCCTATCCTGTTAATGTTTCTGTGCTCGTCTTAGCTGCAGGGTATATTCAAAATACAATTTCACATGTCAATTTTGTGAACAAAGAGCCTTGACATCAATTTTGTTGCTTGAAAAAATTTCTCTTTCTTCATTGACCAAGCCATCTATATTCAGTAGAATAATTTAAAATCCTTTTCTTTCTCCCCTCCCCCTAAAATTTTTGCAGTGGCCAGAATTCACCGCTAATTTACCAGCTCTTGGCAGCTTCAATATCAATTCATCCTTTTTCAAGAAATTCGATTACAGCAATGCAGTGGTATTCTTCCATTTCCCTTCAGTATTCATTTTTTGTGCTGTATTTTTGTAATGTTCTATTTTTTAGATACCATTGAATTTTTCCTGCTTTCATTTTTATTATTATAGGAGAAAACTGTTGTATGAGCTTATATTTTTTTTTAAATATTCAATGCATTAAACTTCCTTTCTTTTGTTACTTGTGAATTCAAAGTAGGGAGCAAATAAACAAGTTCTTCATTTTTTTCCTTTTCTGGGCAGAGAAAGGCTGGAAGTAAATTGGTAGAATGGTTTAAACCTAGTTCTTTCTTGTGTGACACCTATGAGAGAAAATAGAATTCCTGTTTGATATGTGGTAACTTGTACAAGAGTTCTTGAAGAAAAGTTAGAAGTATACATTAAATTGAAAAAATTGTTAAAACATGCTCTTTATCTCATATAATATGATGAAAAGCTCATCATATATTATGTTTTCAATTGTGTTGGTCTGTCTCTGTTGCCATGTTATTACAGTGAGACTAGATGGCGTTTAAGCACAAGATTGTGGGGGATTTGCAAGGCATTGCATGGTATCCTGCATGTGAAGATGAATGCTGACAACCATGCTTGCAAAATCTGCATCATGATACTATTGGCATTGTGCTCTTTGCTACTGTGCTCATATATTTCATGTTTTCCATATTTCCCAAAAATTGCGTGAGAAGAACTTTTAATCCCAGATTCAAGGAAGCAGCAAAGCCCTTGATTCTGATCATTAGGCCTTTTCTTAGAGTAGTCTCTGCATGAAATTGTTTCTCCTACTGATTTAAAGTATTGCAATTATGAGTGGATTTTTTGCTCTAGTCCTGTCATTTCATGATTCAGAACCTTGTGTTAATATCAGATCAGACTAATTGCATGTGTTGTCTGTTAATCCTAGGTCAGACTAATTGCATCTGTCCCTGGTTATCACACGGGTTCCAATCTGAAAAAGTGGGGACATATGAAGCTCTGCAGTGTTCTACAGGAGTGTATTTTTGACAAAGAGTTTCAGAAATCTCCCCTTGCTTATCAGGTATGGCTGAACCTCTTTCAGAACAGTATGACAGTGTATTCATGCTTCTAGTCTCTTGTTTATTTCTTCAATTCCATTCAGCATCCTGCTGAAATTCTGTCTTAAGCATAAAAATTTAGGGATAGGAACATGACACGATGTCTTTACAGTTAAGTCTTTCTACTCATCCCTAGTTCCTTGCATCAGTAGAGAGTCAACATTTTTGCTTGGGAGGCTATTTGGGGAAGAATTCTAACTATGGATCAATCAAGGTTTGAAATATCGGTAAACATAGATATATTGGTACTTGGATTTTACAGATATATCGGAAATATAGGAGAAAAATATCGGTGGATATTTTAACAAAAATATCAATGAAGCGAAAATTATTGAGAATTCATGGGAATGCTTGAAAAAACTCAAAAAAAAAAAAATGATAAAATAAGCAAAAATATAATGTTAAAGTTATTTTGTAAGTATAATTGATATAAGTACAATTAAAGATAATATTTATCAATTTTTTATAAAAAAAATAGTTTAAATTCTTTTAATATATTTATATTCATTTATTTTAAAAATTTTAAAAATACTTTTATTAAAACATGTGTTATTACATTTTAAATAAAAAAATTAAATTGATTTATATAAAATGTTTTATTTGAGATTTAATTTCTAAAATTTTATTACAAATATTTTGTGACAATTTTTTCTATTAATATTAATTTATTTAAATAATTAAATTATTAATAATTTATCTTATCAAATTAATTTTAATTTATTAAATATTAGGGCTTCATTAATTTTTTTATATTGTAGCAAATTTTGAGTAAAATTATATTTTTAATATTTTAAAATAAAAACATTTAAAATAAAATAAAATTAAAAGGATAAATAAAAAAATTAAGAGTGAAGTGATAGTAATTTTTTAAAATAGGATTAATGAGATAAATATAAAAAGTAGTTAAAAATAAAAGGATAATATAAAATAAAATGATAATATAAATTTAAAATAAAAGATATATTAAAAAATAATAATTTAAAAATGGATAAATTCAAAAAAAAAAATTCAAAAAGCGATTTTTTGTGCTCTCTTCCGTTGCCACCGCATGTCGTCCCACGCTCGATTTCAATTTTTTCGCTGATATATCGCCTTTGAACCAATATTTTGCTAATTTTGCCGAAATTTCCCTGAAATTCCTGTTGAATGATAATCGGTGCCTCACTTCGAGCCCCACCAATATTTGATATTTCGGCGAAAAAAACTGACATTTCAATCATTGGGATCAACTAAAAAGGAGGGGTTGGATTTTACCAAGCAGGTGCTATTTGTGTAAAGCAGATGAAGAATAAGCAAATCATGTGCTTATTCATTGTCCCAAGGTAGCTATGATTTGGCATTTTGTTTTTTCTCTTTTTGGTGTTTAGTGGGTTATGCCCAATTCTATCTAGGAAACCATTCTTAGTTGGAATGGCTCCTTTGTTGGAAAGAAAAGAAAAAAGGTGTAGAATGCAACTCCTTTATGTTTATTTTGGACTTTATGGAAGGAGAGAAATAGAAGAATCTTTGAAGATACTGAATTAGTGGATCAAACTATTTTACGGTTTTTTTTGTACACGTTTTCAAATTGGGTTAGGGTGCATGTAGATTGTATATCATGGTTCATTTTCGATTTCATTGATTGGTTGGGTTGTAAGTAGGGGGATGATTTTTTTTGCTATTCCTTTTCTTTTTGGCCTTGTTACCTTGTATACATCGTGTATACTTTAAGGTGTACATCAAACTTCGTAATACAATTATTTTTACTTATAAATATATATATATATATATATAGGGCAAGATGAGAATAACTATTTGGGACACCCAAGATGTAGGATGTGGGACCACCCATCTCTGGGACTCTTAATCTCCATAAAAATAAGGAAAAATGTCTCGATGGACTATGGTGTGAAGTAAAGGGGTGATAAAATTATAGGGAACTTGTTACCTATCTCAAATATATATATATATATATATACAAGGAACCTGGTTTCTTTTTCTTAACATTCAATCCTTTTTTTCTTGTTGCATTATTAACTGTGAAAGGATGTTACTCCTTGTTTTCTATTCTTTGACATTAATGGCACTTGTCCTCTAGATAATGTAATGATATTATCCGATTTGTATCGAGGATGTCAACCCCCATGGATAATGATAGCCCTGTAATTGAGAATATTGAGTACTAATTCCTTTGTTAGATCAGGTGAAGAAGTTTGATGGTATAGCATTTGATTTGATGGTTTTTTTTTTCTCAAATTGATATCTCTTCGTCATATGAAGTTTCAGGCTTGGTCCTTTCATTTAACCTTGTGCTTATTTTAGTGCATTATAAACACATGAACAGGTTCTGTGTATGTGAATTTGCTGAAAGAATTACTTCAAATCCTTCTAAACCCTTGTCTTATTGCAGTTCTCTTCCCTTGGTTCTTTGGACGAGAAGTGGATGACTGAACTAGCATCCTCAATGTCATCAGGTTCCTGTGATGATAAAACACCTCTTGGTTTAGGCAAACCCCTCATAATATGGCCTACCGTGGAAGATGTCAGATGCTCTTTGGAGGTAATATCAAGTAGATTACTCACTGAATAATATTTTAGTTTGTTAAGAGTTTTGGTTTAAAGCCACTTTGGTATCAATTAAAGGAAAGACATAGAAATTCTTGTTTGTTATTATTATTTTTTCCAATTAAAGTGATAATAATAAATGCCTTTTTTCCCCTTATATCATGCAGTCACATTCTAAATTTTATTCTATTTTCCCTACTTGTACATAAAAAGAAAACCTGTTGTTGATGGTAAAATTTTATGTAAATGACATGATAAAGCATTACTCATATTTATTTTCTATATTTGGGAAAATATGTAATTGTACATTTCAAACTTCCATTTTCTTTTCTGACAATCAGAGGGAAAATATTATGTTTTTTTTTTTTTTTTTGTTGGTAATATACATATTTTTTAACTCAAATTTTTATGCTGAATTTGATCGAATGAATGGCTTTGATGCTTTGGTTTTGCTCATGAAAAATTCTAGTGTCCCTTATGATTCAAAATATGAGATGATACACAATAAAGAAAACATGGTGTTGATGCACAAAATGAATGGCGTGGTGACATTAGTATGGCCTGTTTTTCTCTGGAAAGTGATAAAAGATCATTATTATGTATCATAGCTGAAGTCCTTTATGGCCTTTTCTCCCTATTTTGCTCTTATGCTTTTAAGTGTCACTTTACTTACCATGGCCAAAAGCAGCTTATGTATTTGCTTGGGAAGAAGGCCAAATTCCTAATAAACCATTTGAAGATTGCACTTTATTAAATGTGTATTTCCTCTTTAAACTCTGTCCATAGACTTTGTAATTTACCATTGTTTATAAAATGAAGCTTTATTGTAAATATTAGATCTTTTTAAGATCACTTTTATTTTTGCTATTTTCTCTGCTTTTTTTGGTGGTCTTGATTTGACAATAATTATTAGTGGTTTTATTATAGTCTACAACTAAAATATCTAGGCGCATATTACATGTTGGATTCCTGGATATCTTCTTGGCTTCTATATGTGTAAGTTTGCTTTGCATCAATCATACTACATTGTTCAGGGTTATGCAGCTGGAAATGCAATTCCAAGTCCACAAAAAAATGTGGAGAAAGAATTCTTGAAGAAGTATTGGGCAAAATGGAAGGCAACCCACACTGGTCGCTGGTATTGATCTTTAGCAATTGATTTTTGTCACTAGCAATGTAATTGCAGATCCACATTATCGTCTCCATACAATTGCATGCATACCCTATATAGTGAAATGTTAACTGAAGAAATTGGAGTAACCTTATATTTGGCATCTTAGAGTAATATATGGTATGGCTCATTTGGTTGATAAATGCTTCAATGAGTTGAGGAGTTGTAAACTTAGTCTAGACCCATCTCATTGACTAGGTTTGGTTGTAGAAACAGACAATGTAGTTTCAGAAGACTGGGTTGAGTGGCTGAGTTGGTTGTTTCACTAGGCCATCCTTGTGTTTATACATTTAATTATTTAAAAAATTTCTACTTTATAAGTTTTTGAAATCTTATAATAATTTGAGTTTGATACGTAAGAGAGCTTTGGCTTCCATCACAAAATAACTTCCAGGACTTCATTTTTTATCTTTCTTTTCATTTGGTGCAAAATATGAGGTTGTTTCATAACCCTGGTTTGTATTATCATCAACCCTTTTTCATACTTGTTGGATGTTACTTATTATTATGTTTTTCAATGTTTCAGTCGTGCAATGCCTCATATAAAGACGTACACCCGTTATAATGGTCAAAACCTTGCGTAAGAGTTCATGTCAGACCTTCCAATCATGATTTTAGAAGCTTCAATGTTTGGACTTCTCAGTATATTCCTGTGCCAAGAGGTGGCTAGTTTTAACTGAAACTGTTATGCTTTGCCTTTCCCAACAGTTGGTTCTTGTTAACTTCAGCAAATCTCAGCAAAGCAGCCTGGGGAGCACTCCAGAAGAACAATTCCCAATTGATGATCCGTTCCTATGAGGTATTTGTACTGGAATTGTGTTATCTGGACCACATATTGTATTTATGGACTAATAGTAGTTTGGTCATCTAGTTGTTATAACCACTAAAAAACAAAAAAGGCTGTAATTCTACGATAACAAATGGTGCCTTATAACTGAATCAAGAAGTGCCGTCAGCGTTCTTTTTAGACATTGTATTCTCTAATTATGCTACCTTGCCAAGGACCCATTTTCCTAATCCCTTTTATATGGCATCCTAGGGGATGCAATCACTCCCCAAGAAGACTAGACCAAGTACCTGCTTTGCTGATCTCAAAATGCAGCCTTCCTTGCAGCTTGAGCTCTGTACTGTTGGTATGAAATGGTTATGTAGATACAATTGGCACTGTTTCTGAGAAGAGCTCTTTCCTCTCTGTCCTAGTCTCCTGGTGTTCTGAATATGTGCTACTTTGTTTTATGAGCTGTCTGCATTTGACCTCTTACCTTGTGGCCCCAGTCTTCATCGTCCTCAAGTGCAAAAATAGTTGCTAAAATATTTTTCTTTGCAGTTCATAGTCTTACCCTTAAGAACAATAATTTAAGGTGCTGATACTCAGGTATGGTGGAGGTCCATGTACGCATCACAGGCTACACTCATCTATTAGTCATTATGCATTCATTTACCTAGCTTTGCATAGGATATTGTCCTATTCATACATAAGAAAGTCTTTCAAACTTTATTATGAGTGGTAAAAAGAGTCTCAAATACTTTGTAGTCTCAGAAATATCTGTGAGAATTAAGACCAGAGAAGGCTAATTTATACACAATTTTTTCACTTTGAAGTTGAGTAGCCTGTCTTCCTTGAAGTTTCCAAGCTATCCCTGTTCCTCTTCATTTTTCATAATAAGATTTTTTGATGCGTATATGATGAATCCCTTGTACAATATATCTGTGCCTCATCTCAGCTGGGAGTACTATTTTTACCATCTCCCATCAACCGTGGTCAGGGATTCTCTTGTACAGACAATGGTAGTCCATCAAAGGTAAGGGCCACATCCCACTCCTAGTACTTATCAGGAAAATAGTTTTTAGGATTATCACATTGAGACTGCTTGCTTGGTCCTTATTCTCTGTTTCAGAATAAATGTGGCTTGTCAGAAAACACAAAATCGCAGAGAACAAAACTGGTGACTCTGACCTGGGAAGGAAACAGAAGTTCAGATTCATCTTCTGAAGTAATTCCATTGCCTGTGCCATACGAACTCCCTCCAAAGCAGTACTCCTCTGAAGGTCCTCCTACATTGTAACCCCAGCTGTGGCCGTGCATTCATCTCCTGGTTTCATCTAACTTGTTTTATTTTACTGTGCAGATGTTCCCTGGTCTTGGGACAGGCGATACTACAAGAAGGATGTTTGTGGTCAAGTTTGGCCAAGACACGTTCAGCTGTACAGTTCCCCAGATTCCTAACCTTGTTCTTATCGTATAATTTGATTTGCATCTTCATCTAGAATCAGCGACAGTGGAATGAAGTTGAATTCATCTTCTAGTTCTATTATGCCCATGGCCCGGTTGCTAGGTGATGCAAACCTCAATCGACACGCTTTGAGACTCAACAAACAGTATTAGAATAATTGTTCAAAAAAGCTAAAATACAGATTTTTTATAGAACCCTGACCCAACGTTTATAAGTGAAACGCGAACCAAAAGTATAAGTAACAGACCTTGACCCAATGATTACAATGGAATCACAAACCGAAGGTATAAAGTTTGAACGCCACAAGGAAGAATCCTTGATAAGTTCACCGTTCTTGAAGAATCAAAAGAAGAGCAAAGCCTCACATTTTCTGATTTTTTATTTAATTCAATTATCCCCTATTACAATGAGTGCATGCTATTTATATGTCATGAAAAAAACTTACTAAATATTAAAACCCTAAATAAAAGTTGATTTGGTCTGAAATTAATAGATCCAAAATAGTAAAATAGCTAAAATTAAGATAGATTTGGCCTAAAATTAGAAGCTCTTGAATAGGAAAAATGTTTATTAACTGATATGGAGTTGGAAAGTCAATTGATCATTAATCCATATCATAAACCACACCCAATCAAGCTAGATTAGCTCTTAATAGTTTGGATTAAATTTATTATACCTTCATCTTTCAAGCTTGGAATGTCCTACTTTAGAATCAATTCAAATATCTTGAATTAGTCCATTAAGTGCTTCTTTGATCTTTTCGGATCTTGCTTTAGAATCAATTCAAAATCCCACATGCAATACATCCTTGAATGCTTGTTGATTCTCATCACTAGGCCTGTGAACTTAACCATCTTTGATTATGAGCTCTTGTTTCACGTTCTCTACAATGTGGGATTTTGTCTTTTTAGGATTGTGTTTGGAGGAAAAGAAGAGAAAAGAAAATATCACGTGCATAGAACTCTGTTTCTAGGGCTGTCCGGGCCTAATTCCGACTTGCTTAAATTATTAACGCCATAAGATTTTAGAAAATTGTTTCTAAATGATAAAAATAATATCATTTTATCAACCAATATCAATCTACATTGCTGGGAGGCCATGAATTCTTATTGAACCTAAACAATGGTTTTTTTTGTCTTCCCTCTTTTTTAATAAAAATAATAATAAGTAGCATTCCTCTTTAATACGAATTCAAATACTATAAATTGATTTACTTTACATTTTTTATTTTTTTGGACGTGCTAATAATAGTTTATCCGTTTTTATTTTCAAGAGGAAAAAAAAAGTAATAGCTGGATAAACACATTTGGAAGTTGTTTTTAAAATGGTTTTTAGGTAATTTTTTTAGAATAGGAAAAAAATGTTTTAAGAGTCTAATATTATACACAAATGTACAGGAATTTGTTCCCATATATTTGACTTTTCTACATAATTTTATTCCTAAAAAAATTAAAAATTATTCACAAAACAGAATGTGACCAAACAACTTTCAATTATCCTCTCTCCTCCCTGTTTTCCTTATTTCAGGTGGTTTTTTTTTTATATAAATTAGAATGGTTGAAAAGCAGATGAAAGCAGAACAAAAGAGCAAGACACGTGGCAAAAAGGGCAACTGAAAAATCATACTTAGGCATGCAAATCGGGTGACAGTTGAGGAGGATATTTCATATTTGTTATACTGACACTAGTTTTGAAGCAGTACCAGTCTTCCAATTCCCCCACCATTTCTGTTTTTTCGTTTTCTCTGCCATGGATGTCATCTTTGAACCTCAGGGAGGGGAACCGTTCAGCCTTGAACTGGGTTTCTTCGATACTGTTCTTGAGATCAAAGAGAAGGTTCAGAAATACCATGGCATACCCGCTTCCAGACAGACCCTCTTCTTCAATGGCCACCTTCTCCAAGACAATCGTGACATCCCCTCCATGCAGATGTTCTACAACTGCCGCATTCAGATGATTATCTCTCCAGACCCACCCTCCGAGATGCCGCCGCCGCTCATCAACATCGAAGATTCTCCGCCCCCCAACAACCTTCAAGAAGACCCATCTCCTCCGCCTCCGCCTCCACTTCCACCTCCACCTCCCTCCACCAAAATTCAAATACTCCTCAGAATCCCCACCTCCAAGATTCATCTCTCCATCGAGATGGATCTTGCTCACACCGTCGGGAGGTTGAAGGAGAAGATTCATGAAATGGAGGGCATCCCTGTTAACCGGATGGTGCTTTATTGGAGAGGGCGTGAGCTCCAGGACAGTCGTTCTTTACGTGACTGCGAGCTTTCTGATCGGTCGGAGATCGACGTCGGCATCAAGCCATTACCTGCGGCGTCTGGTTCGGGGTCGAAGAGGCTGAAGCTGATGGTGATGTCCAAGTGCGGGACGAAGAAGGTTCCGGTGGAAGTGAACCCTTTGGACAATGTGGGAGAGCTGAGAAAGGAGCTAGAGAAGTTGGATCAGCGGTTTCAGTTTCATCTGCCGCCGGAAGGGTATTTCTTTATATACAAGCAGAATGTGATGGACGACGACCGCTCGTTTCGGTGGCATCATGTTGGGCAAGGTGATACTGTGGAGATCTTCAATGGCTGCGTTACAGGTGGATCCTGAACGTTTCTTCACCATTTCTTGGTTTCTTGGTTAGGGTTACAAGTCGTTAGAACAATTTGAGGCTACCATATAGCTATAGTTTTGAGTTTTCACTTGTCCATGATTAATGGTATAAGTCTACTGCTGCTATTCTTCAAGTGTTTCTGGGATTTTCTTTTCTCGTGTGGGTTTATGTTTGGAGGAAAAGAACTTTTGTTTGAATACAACTGGCAACTGCATTTCTTGAGTCATAGTGGCACCCAACTGAAATTTCTTGGTTGTGATTGGGTGAAAGGAAAATAACTTTTTTTTTTTTTTTTTAATATCATTAATATTCAACCAGTCAAATAATATTTATAAACTTATTTTTTATTCTGGTAAATAATTAAATTATAATTTTGGACCCAAGTTGTAAGTTTCACTAAATTTTTTTTTAATAAATTTTGTGATTTTAGTTATAATTTATATAAAGTTTTTACTATGTAATTAGCAATATAAGAATAAATAATTTTTAAGAAAATTAACATTGTATGTGATGATTTTGTTATACGAGGGCTTTACATTTAGTCTTTGTGTTTTATTCTTTATTAAATCATTATATTTATAGCTGGATTTAATATCAATTATTGGATTGAAACATATAATTAAAAAGCCAAAATAAAAGCTCCTGCACATGGGCCGATGCATTGGACAATTTTAATTTCGAAGTGATTGGAGCCCAGCCCAATACACGGTTGGAGGCAAGAGGTTAGGGCATGGAAGTTGCAAACTTGCAACTTGCGTGCGGTTCTAGCTTCCTAAAAAGGCGGTGAATCCGAAGCCAAATTTCGAGAATCCTAACTGATTCTATTTCTGTTCTTGTTCTACTACTATAAGTCCCAATTATATGATTCTGGGTTTTACTTCTTTCCTTGTTCAATCTCCTATTCCAACATGTGGTTTTCCCAGTACCTGATCCAGAATTTTCCCTCCGATTCCTACTCTCTTGCTCGTGAGGGCTTTTCCGATCACTTGTTTCTCTAACATTTGTTTTCTTCCTTCCCGATATGGAGTCCGCTGAGGATTTCGTGGAGAAAGATCCGTCTGGTCGATACGTTCGCTATAACGAGTTCTTGGGAAAGGGGGCATTCAAGACTGTGTATAAGGGTTTTGACGAGGACGATGGAACGGAGGTTGCGTGGTGCCAGGTTGACATCGACGACGTGTTGCAGTCGCCCGAGGAGGTTCAGCGATCCTTGTATTCGGAGGTAAATTTGATCAAGTCTTTGAAGCATGAAAACATAATTAAGTGTTATAATTCGTGGGTTAATGACGAGAAGAAGACGATAAACATCATAACTGAGTTGTTCACTTCTGGGAGTTTGAGGCAGTATCGGAAAAAGCACAAGAATGTTGATTTGAAGGCCATCAAGAACTGGTCCAGGCAAATCCTGAGGGGTTTGCACTATCTTCACACTCACAATCCGCCGATTATTCATAGAGATTTGAAGTGTGATAACATCTTTGTTAACGGGTTTAATGGGCAAGTTAAAATTGGGGATTTGGGATTAGCTATCGTTATGCAGCAGCCTTTTGCCCGGAGTTGCATCGGGACGCCGGAATTCATGGCTCCCGAGCTTTACGACGAGGAGTATAATGAGCTTGTTGACATATACTCATTTGGCATGTGTGTTTTGGAGATGGTTACTGGTGAATATCCATATAGTGAGTGCACAAACCCGGCGCAAATATTTAAGAAGGTCACCTCTGGTGTGAAGCCCGCTGCTCTTAGCAGAGTGGGTGATCCTCAGGTTAAGCAGTTTATTGAGAAGTGCCTGGTTCCAGCATCTTTGAGATTGTCTGCAGAGGAGCTCTTGAAAGACCCATTCCTGGCTTCTGAAAATTCGAAGGATCGTGTTTGCAATACCCTGCTGTTATCCAATTTTATGCCCAAAGTCATGAGTTCGCCAAAGCCTCAATCTTGTGTTAGTACGAACAATTTGGCTTCTGAAAGTTCCGAGGAGCTTGTTTGCAATCCCCTGCAGTTATCCCATCTTGTACCCAAATCCATGAACTCAGCAAAGCTTCAACTCCTTACTCTACAGATGGACCCCGACTGGCAGAAGCTTTTGGTTGGCATGAGGAATAGAAGTTTGTCAATCATCTCTTCCTTTGCCCTTGCAAAAAAAGGTCTTAAGCTGGATCTTGATGCAGTACACATGCAAAACCAGCAATGCCTTAGCCAACTCTTGAGGCAGAGGGAGGAAGTAGCAGAAGATGCAAAAGGGAGGTGGATCATAAAGAAGATACCTGTTATATGATGTATGACTTTTCCTTCCCTTTGGCGAGCCCCCATTTCGTATGTTAGGAGATCATATTCTTTATTCAAGTTCTGATTCAGAGGAGTCCATAATAATACTCCATCTTCAATCCCATTTGAGATGTGAGGATTATTAACTGTTTGCTGTCTGATTTGAGATCCATGGTCTTATTTTATTCCTGTATGTTTGGTAGGAAGAAATTTTTAATATTCTATAGCAAAATTTTTTGCTCTTGTTTGTATATTACTTCAAAGCCTTGCTCTTCCAAATCCAGTTTTGGCCTGCGGTAGTGTGATCAGGATTTCATCTCCTAAATTCTTATTTCAATGGAACCAAGAAACGGAAAGAGTTACTCTAAATTCTGCCTTATTCCATGAGATCTAGAAGCACTTTCTGCAACTTTCTCGCACTGCATGGGTACTGATTTGTTGTTGAGTGTTTATGTCCAGCCATGTACTGAATGTATGTTAGACTAGGGGTGTTGTCAGTTGGAGTTCTGGTTACATCTTCCATGATCCAACTGTTTGATGGGAAACATGCTTCTGTTTTGTTCTCCTTCCATTCCCAACATATCAAACCAGACATCTTTCAACAAGTTTGTCGTACTTGTGATCAGCTGGTAAGCTCTCCACATACAAATTTTTTTAAAAAGAATTCTCTTCAGCATATTATATTCAATCTATCCTAACTGCAGTAGCTTATGCATTACTAAAAGGTAGAGAAACCTATTAAAGCGTCTTCCAATACCCTTTCTGAGAATAAGAAGATTACCCATTGCATGCCTCAAACGTTAGGATGTTTTCATGTGTTAGATAACCAAACATGGAATCGGTTCCGTACATGAGTTTGAATGTGTTACTATTGGACCATCTCATCGGAAACCAATTGCTGATTGCTGTAGGCCTTGGCTTGGATATAAATCAATTTTTGGATTTGACTATCTCATCTCATCTGGAAACCAAGTGAGGGTATGCAACCCTTTTATGTCATTGCCTTAACTCTTAAGCGCAGTGTTGTTGTACCCCAAGAGTTACAAATAAGTTTGAATTTTGTTTATCTCAGTTGAGTACAACAAATTTTCGACCAAATGCTTGTGAAGAATGAAGATCACTGTGTTTTTACATTCTCTGATGTCCTCTCATTGTTTTTCCACCTAAAGGAAAGGGTTATGTGCGGAATGCACATGGATCATTCAGGCTCAAGGCTGTTTAATGGGCTACGGCCCAACATCGTATCTTCTTTGAATGACCTTTTTGTTTTATTTTGTAATGTGTGGTAGAATATGAATGTAGCCACGTTGGAAATTAGAATTGACAAGATCACATGGAAGAAATTCAAATTCACTAGGTGTTTATTTTCTAATCATTTAAATTTATTTTTTTAATAAAAAAAGTTATTAATTAGTATCAAACATGAGTCATTCCTAAACTTCTAGTGCATGAGAGTCTCCTTGTAGTGGAAGAGTTATTAAGGCAATTGGAGAGAAACAAGAAGGCAATTGCAGACATTAGGATGGAGGTTGAATCATTTACCAATGGGAAGTAGGTTCCTTCACTCTACCATACATGTTCATATGCAAATGTAAGAATGAGAGACTATGCCAATAGCTAAAATTGAAGGTTCTTGAGAGGGATTTAGTTGAAAGATTTGAATGAGAAAACAATCAAATGGTAAAATACAGAAAAAGTCAATTTGACATGATAAATTTATTTGTTCCAAACGTGGATCACCTACTCAAACCTCAATCTTGGTGGTGATTACTTTATTTAGTTTTATGTAATGTATGCGTGATATTAATAATTGTCCATCAATGCGATTTTTACATATGTTTATACAAGTTAGTTAATAATGGATTGTTTCAAATTGAAAAAAAAAAATGGAAAACATTAAAAGTTAATAACAGAACAATTGAGAAATAATAGATTCATATAACCGTTTTCTAAACGCACATTTCTGGAACCACACGGATTGTCCCTGTCCCTGTGGCCAAAACCAACTCTATTAGAATTTAGACCGGCTCATTCAAAAGTCTTTCTGTAGCACAAATATCTTCTAGGAAGAAGGTTAGATTTTCATGTTTGTCAGTGTGCCCCCACCAACCATACAGGGTGTGGCTCCATTCTCCCTGTAATAGTCATGGGCCCAAGCCCCATGTTTGTCTAATAATTGCATTAGAATGTGAATCTCCAACATCAGATCCCTGGAATCACCGGCAAAACCACCTCCATTATTGTTTTACTGACCTCATGGTACACGGTACACCACCCATAGTGGATGTGGCTCTCTACCTCTCCGACAATAGATTTGAATTGTCAAAAATATGTATATGATGACAAATAAATGAGATTGTAAAATATGTATAAAATACCACTTTATGAATAAAATTAAGACTCAAATATTAATATAGAAGTTGTCACAATTACCTTGTTTGGGTTAAAACTAATGAAGAGTACCCTCATGTTGGTTTTGTGTTGAAATGTAAACTTTGGTATCTCTTAACCATTTTCACAAGCCATATATGGTTGATGATACAACATTTTTATTTGTGAGAATTATGCAATTTAAGTGCACTATCCATTCATGTATTCCAAATTTACCCTCAAAAGTTCCACTACAACCCCTTCTGCTCCTCTCTTTCCCCCTTTTCCCTTCTTCTCCCCCACACGCAAACCCATGTTGCCATCTTCATCACATCCGGCGTCAACGCCCCATCACCACCATCCCTCACGTCAAGGGCAAACCCGCTGTTGCCACCGTCGTGCTAGTCATTGTCGATCACCAGTCGCCGTCGACGTCGTCGCCATAGTCGATCTGCGACACTCTCCTTATTGTTCCTCATTCCGCCACCAAATGGAAAAAAAAAGATAGAAAATGGGAGAAACGAAGAAGGAGCTTCCATCCCTCACTTCCACGGTAGACCCATTGTCGTTGCCATCACGCCAATTATTGTTAGCCACTAGTCATTGCCAATGTTGCCATTGTCGATTGGTGACATCCCCTCACCATACTCTTCCTCATTCCACCAATTAAAAAAAAAAAAAAAAAAGGGAGAAAGAGAGGGACAGAAGGGGTTGACGTACGACCTTTACAGGTAATTTTGGAATAAATTTAAAAACATTATTAAAGTGTATGGATGGATAATTTTTTTCTCCGTTTTACACTTAAATTGTTTTTTGTTTAAATCGGTGAATGATTGCATAATCCCCCTTTCCCCCACCCCCACCTTTCTGTTTTCTCGGGGTGATGGCCAACATACGGTGATTTGAAAGATATTGATTATAAGGATATGATTGAGATCAGTGAACCCATGACCCATGATCTGATTGAGACATTGCACCTGCCTTTCCAGAATCTTCAAAGGCTCATCATCCATGCCTCTCCAACTATTACTACTACTACTGAACTGCATCCAGTTGCTTCATATTTGTCAAATGGAACAAAGTAGAAGTGGGCAAATTTCTTATAAGAGAATCCCAGATCTGGTGGTAGTACTAGTGCCCCACCCAAGTCTCAATCCCCAAAAATCAGAGACTAGTTTTGGCTCCCATCATCCTTGTGTTTTTGGGTTCTGTGCGCGCCCAATCACAGCCAATGAGCCAAATATCCAAGATATCAATCTTTCACCAAATATATCTATGGATATTAGATTTGGTTACATTACAATTTGCATGGGTATCTGTCAAATTTGTATGTATTGTTCGGTCATCTCTCATTTATCACGAGTTGATTTATGACTCCAAACATTGAACCACACTCAAACTTATAATAATACACTAATAAGTCTTTTCACACAATCACTTAAAAGAATAATAATTTTGTACTCGGAAGAACTTTTTCACCATGAAGATCTTATATTTTTTTACAATTAACCCCTTTTATTTGTAGTATATGAAAAGTGTAGTTCATATTCATCTATATTTCGAAATTATGTTGAGGAGTCTCTTAATAAAAAAGTTTAACATTAATGATTTGCTCTTACTTATAATGAGCTGAAAATGACACTATTGTTCATTTTTTTGTCTTCTATACTCTTCTTTTGGTTTTCATTCATTCCCCAAAATCCTAATCCCATGGACTTTAATTTCCTCTTTTTCTCAAAACCCTGTCCCATGTGCTTTAATTTCTTTTTCTTTTATGTTGATTTAATTGTCTTTCAAAAACTAAAAACACAAACAGAAAATAAAAAATAAAAAACCTTATTCCACTATTTTGTTTAACCATCTCTTATATAATAGAAGTTTATTTATAATTTAATATGACTTATTATTTGTATTATAATCTCATTTATTTATATTTTGAATTCATTCAATTATATAATCCGACGATTTAGATGTTTTATCGTTTATATGGATGTCGTTATCGCGCGTGTGTATTCACGGGTAACTTGACAATTTCCAAACATCAAACACACTCAAACTTAGAATATTACACTAATTTTTCTTCTCACTCTGGCCCATGATAGCCTACAAGTATATCTACCACTTACAGAAGAAAGGAAAAAAAAAAAGGGAACTGTGTACAAGATGACCTCTGAGTATTCTCTAACGGGTCTCTTTCAGTTTGGACACATCATGTTTAGGTAGATTCCGCGCTAATAATATTATTCTAAACCTTCTTCTGATTTATGTGAAAGATCATTTGACACATGCGCACCTGTTTGTCATTTTTTGTATGCATTATTCATCTAGCCGCATACACATTTTGAGAAATTTTTTGCAGGGCTCGGGAGTTCTCACAAGTTGCATGATCCTGCGCTCACTGAAAATTTTGTCCGGCCCTATAGGATACTGGAGCATGAAAAGGCAGAAGTTACTGAAAATCCTTTTCCCCCCTCCATCCCAAAACCATCAAATTCCTTGTACTTTTCGAAAATGTTCATAAAATGCAGTATCTCTAGGTGAATCATTGACAGCCATGGCTTTTTCTTATTATTATATAACAACTGAAAAGTGTTGGGTCTTCCTCTTATTCTTGTGGGGAGCCATAAACTTGGACCACATCCCTTCGCTTCGTTTCACTGTCTCTACTAAACAACTTGGTTGAGAATTCTATGGCCAAGCCCTTTGTTTAATTTTCTGATCAGTTTTTATGTCTTTTAACTCCTCAAATATGACAAAAGAAGGGGAAGTGAAAGCAGCAATCCAATAATGGAAAGAGTATTAGGCCGCATAATTTTGTCATTTGCAGACCAACCGATTCAACCACCTATCAAAGCAGTGAAAAGAAGGGAGAAAAAGAAAATACATGGCTCACTTTTCTCAACTACCATTCTTCACTTTCTCACCCACCATCCATTCTTCTCTAGAGCACCACTTTTCTGCAGTCTCCTCTCCTTCTAACTAATATATTAACACTTAAAGTGCCCCTCTATTGCCCCAACAGCAAGCTTCTTAGTCTGATAGGCTCTCTTCATTAAATTCCCCTCGTGGTAGGTGAGTTTGAAATTAAATCTGCGGTCTCTTTGTTCTCTTCAGTTCTTATGGCTGACTCAGAATACTCTACTTCTAATGACACTTCTTGTGTTGATTCTCAAGGTACACAGTTGATATTACTCTCTATTTCTCTACTCTTTCCTCACCCCCATGGGATTTCATGCCCTTTAGGTTTTGCTTGTTTGTTATGTGGAGTTTTTGCATGGGTTTCTCTGCTACATACTTGTAATGTTTGTTTCAGTGGATAGAGGCATATATAAGTTATTAATTCTGCATGTTCTCAAGCTCAAAATTTCATCTCTTTGTTTCTTTACTGATATTTTCTGTTTGTTTCAGAGCAAAGCAGCCAAGAAGCTAAGCTTGAATTCTCTGAAGACGAGGAAACACTGATCATTAGGATGTTTAATCTGGTTGGAGAGAGGTGGGCCCCTTTTTTTTGTTTTCCTTCTTTTTTCTTTCCCCCCTATTTTTCTAATGGGTCTTCAGTCTTCTAATAAGTCTATGTTTGAAATCACCGTGATCAGGTGGGCTCTAATTGCTGGGAGGATCCCTGGGAGAACAGCAGAGGACATTGAGAAGTACTGGAATTCAAGATACTCAACCAGTGAGTGAATATTGGGAAAAAAAATTTGGTGGTTTTCTCTACAAAAGCAAGGGTTTATTGGAGAGTTGGAGGAAGATTACAGATGGTTGGGAATTTGAAAGATCTCGACTTTTTCTTCAATCCCTCTTAGGAGAGAAGATTTGCTCTTCATGTTATTACTCTGTTTGATATTTCAAGTTTCACTGTTTGTTTACCTAACATCATGATTCCATGTGGGTGAAAAAAAATGGTTAATCAAGCTCGAGTGTATAAAATTTTTCCTCTACTTTCTGTTTGTTTCCATGGAAATGGCTCCAGCTTTGAATTTGTTTTTCTGTTGCATCACACATCAACATGCTGATCCTTTGACACCATGTGATTGATTAGCCTAGACTTTTTTAATGGCAATATTCTTCAAATCTCCAGCTTTTCAACTCTATTGGGGAGTTTTTTTTTTGTCTCTCCAGCTTGCAAAGAAAGTTGGATCGGAGCAGATGCTGTCGCTATAGCTCATGGCATTTTCAGCAGAAGCCTTTTTTTTTTCCACAGAAACAAACAAAGAATAGGGAACCTGCTTTTATTTTATCCTCTCTTAAGTTTGAAAGTGATGCTGGTGAAAGGGACTGTACGTGGTAAAATATTTTGGAATAGAACAGAATAATTTTCTAAGTCTAAAAAATATATTAGACAAAAGTTATTTTACAAAAAAATTGTTATGAAAATAACTTGTTTTTCAGATGTATTTAGAAATATTTTGATAAAATGTTCTTAACAATGATCGAAAATATAAAGAAAGCTTCAAGAAATTTTATATCTTTCTGGAAAAAGAAAAATTATATTTGAAACTTTATTATTGAAAATAATTTAAAAAGAATGATTCCTAAAAACTATATTTGGAGACCCAACTAATCCTAGGCGCTTGAAATATCAAATATACTCTCAACCAACCACATCCATGTAATCAATGACTTGGATCATGCGTTTGATAATAGTACTCTCAAGTGCGAAACCTGGAGTTCCAGACTTCGAATTTAGAAAAGCAAAGATGGGGATTTGGGACAAAGTCAGACCTCTGGAGCAGCTTCAATCGGATAAAAGAAACATGGTATTTAGCTCCACTTAATTTAAAATTCTCATCAAGCAATAATTCAGTAACCGAATCTTATCCTTACACTGCTGATTACGATAAAGTAAGGCAGGAGAACAAGTGAATGTGGGCGGACCCATGCCCCAACAAACAGACCAAACATTCAACTCTCTCTTTGTAGGATCTGTCCACCTTAAAACTTAAAAAGGGAAGGGGGGTGGATTATATATATATATATATAATACAAAAGGTTTTAAAATGTTTCACATTTTCAATTATTGTTAAGAACACTAAATAAAAAGACTGAAAACCTGCAAAACTTATTTTCAAAACTGTTTGTCAAATTTATTTATTTTTTCAATAAAACTTTTCAAACACAACCTTGAATTCTGATCCATAGAAACCAACCAGGTGCTAGTCTGGATAACAGAATGAGTTTCAGTCGACAAGGCATTCTAAAACCAATGGAATTGCTGAAGAGGCTAATGAAAAAGGAGCCAGATGAAGACTATAGGCCACATAGACTGACAAGTTGCAACTTGCAATATTAGATTACACGAGTAGAATTTCATGACACTACCATGATTATAATGGGAAAAATGCAAATTAGTGATTGTTTGTGACCTTTTGAAGCCTCAATTACAAATTAGGTAAGCTCTAACTTAATGATAGAGACCAAAGCTTGAGAAAAAGGCCAATGTTGAGCATAGAACACCAACTAGTATCTGCTTCGTATTATACATTGCTTTGTTTATACAACTTGGTGTCCAGCACTTGCTTCCCACACATTGCACACACTCCTGCACAACAACAGTGCTTCAAGAACATGCTGTTAAAATTAAAATAGAACTAGCAAGCATGGTATATAGCCATCGAAATAATGTTACCTTTTGTGTAGGCACAGGTGTGACAGTACTTGGCATCCTGGTGTACTTGCTGCTTGCAAATGATGCATTTGGTTGTCCCATAAGGAGTCCATCTGCCAAAAAAGAAAATCAACTTCTGGATAAATGTGTAACAAAGATTGCAAACTATAACCAGGCAACTTGGAAAACATCAGTCAAGGGAATGGTTAAAATGGCCAAGTCGATCCAGGAATATGATCAAACATAACCATAGCTTAGATAGCTTGCCTCCCACCGTATATTCTCATATTTTTATTAATCCTATGATCCACTAAGGAATGGAAAACAAATGAAATAATTTATTTTAAAAATTAATGTTATTAGACATATTCCTGATAATATGAGTTAATATCATCAATACCTATATTTATGGCAGCAGTAATGGAACCTACCAAGCAACAAAACAATTACTGCTCAAATATGATAAGGTGGTTTTAAGTTTTATTACTCTACTCTACTGTGGTGTACTGTAGAGTTTTGACATCAACAATAAAGTAAACAAACATGGCCAGCAGTGAAGAATAATATTTTTGACTTTGTTTACAATCTCGATGTCTTAGTCAACAAGGATACTATTCGCATGCAGTTTTTATTCCTCTGTAAGTCAACATGCTATGGCCCAAAAACTCACATGTATTTCAAAATATAATTCTTACTTTGTCAAATCCTTCTCCATCTATTACAGCCAGCAACATGAATCTCTTTTCCCATTTGCTTAATCTACAGCTAAGTTTTTCTAGATTCATGTTTAAAAGGGCATGAGTGCTTGGCAAGTTCTATGCTGGCTGCAGCCTAATGCAATGCCCTTCATCCTTTCTAAGAAATAGGTGTCCTAACATTACTCTTTTTTCAAATCATCAAGGTGACAGCATTTGGATTTAGAGATCAGAAATTTCTTTATTAGATCTTTGTTTACTAGGTCACAGGGTTTTATAGGATTTGATAACGACTCTCCTTAGGTTTCATCAATAGCTTATGTGAGGGTTAGATTGGTATGGGGGCCTTTTGCCTTTGTTGTTTTCCTTCCTTTGATGATCCTTTTGTGCTTATGCACTTAGGTTGTGCATCCTTTTTGTCAGGCACAACATACATCTCTAGTTTCTGTATAAGAAACATTTCTCCAAAAAGTCCCACTGATGATGTATTTGTTATGGTATTATACTGTTACTGAATCAGACTGGGCCAATCAGTTCAGTTGGTGACAGAGGAAAACTAATGTCAAGGTCTTTGAACTCAAGCTATCAGCCATTGTAGAACAACAATTTCTTTTTTTTTTTGGTAAGTAAATAAAAATAGTATTAAAAAGCACCAAAAAGGGGTGCACCAAATTACACATGATATATGCAATGGTTGTCAAAAGGTGCCTGTAAAAGGAAAGGGAGAACAAAAAACTACTCCCCTCCTCAAAATGAATCCAACCAATCAATGAAGTTTGAACAAACAATTTTCCTGTTAACAACTGCCGTTAAATAACATTTGTGAGACTCTAGCAACCAACAAATCTAACCCAGTGGCTTTTTAAGTTGGACAGTGTTTGACCACGTCCAGGATTTGCTCCTAGAGTGTTTGGATACGTCTAGGATTTACTCCCGAAAATATAAAAAAGAAAAAAAATTAAATAGCAGCATCAAGATCCCTACTCATCAAGATCATAATCTTTTTGGCATGCATTCAAACCTTCAAAAATAATTAGTTCTTATGTTTGGCAAAAACTCATTACAAGTTTCTGACTTCTGATAGTTGATAAAATTTGATACATTCACTTTGAATCCTAAAGATTTTGCAGCAAAAGTGAGAGATAGAGAGAGAGTGAGAGACAGGGGAGAGGGAAGGGGGGAGCAATATTCAAGTACCACCTGAACCAACCAATACAATGAACATGAGATTTAGAGAGGGACAAGAAAACATGAAAGATAATTCGTTTAGATGGAGGCATGTATTTTAGAAATACCTTCTGATAATTCCAGCATTCCATCAAATTATAAGCAAGTAGTTCTAATTCTCAAAAAAGAAGTGGCCTCTCTATCAAGTTTATGCTCTTCTTAGCAGGTCAATAAAGCCTATTTCAACATCTTTTCTTAATGAGTTTCATGCTAATTGCTGCCTGGAGACAAAGCTATGAGTCTAGCCCTTTTCTATTTTCCTCCATCTTTTTTTCATTTGTTCAGTTCCAGAAATATTATTGACAGTGCCAATCAAAAGGTGGCACACCATAGTGCACAGGAAGTGTTATTTCCAATCAGTCATTCCATCAATCTACCACCATTTTTCACCAATCCACCCCCCTTCCCATGCAATTCCGGGATCTTATGTGTTACACTTATCTAACCCTCCTATCTTCAGAGTTCAAACACCAAATAGCAAAGATGTCCTAGGCATGATCTTAGCCCATTAAATCACATTCCTCTAGTTCCATGCCCTTGCTTTCTCCATCCCCATTAGACCCCTATCAATCTCACTTCCCTTCCATCCATCCATCCATCCATCCAGTGAAAGGAACATAGAGATAAGCAAACATGGGCAATCATAACCTTGTCTAGAATCAATGACCCCAATAATTATCAATAATCAAACATAACATGACCCTCGTGCCTAGATTATCAATCAACTAAAGAGTAAGTATCAAGCCCTCAACAAAAATCAAATAGAAAAAGATTGAAAGAGCCCCCCATGCAATTCAAACCACCTTAATAATTCCTGCAGCACACCGAAGACATTACCAATGCATATCCTCAAATTCTACTATTCTAGACTAGTAGCAATATCATATTTGATTATTATCATTATTACCACGAATGTTTCACTGCACAACCCTAAAACTATGTTGGTCGAAAAACCGTAGAACAACCCATAGATGAATCAAGCAACAAAATTGAGGGCAAAGAAAATACGGGCAATTGAAAAATTACCGGTTCTTCTTGGAGAGGAGCTTGTTCTCGTTGATTTTGCGACCACCGCCTTCGGTAGTGTTGCTGGCTCCTTCCTTCCACTTGTCCGGCACTATCACCTTCGAAAGCTTCTTCTCACCTGAAACCCATGACCCAAAATCAAAGCTTTGACCTTCAAGGGAATTGAAACATAGAAAACGAAGGATCGAGGAGAATTTAGAAGCTTACACTTGTCGCACACCATTCTTCGTCTTCTGGATTTCCCCTTTTTCAGTTGCAGAGCCCTAAGTAGGGTTCGAGAGCCCAATACGGTTAGAATTGGAGTTGGATATAGAAACTCGGCCCACCTACTAAATCCTATGATTCCTTAATGAATAGAATTATATTACATACATACGCATCCGATTAGTAAAACTTGCTCATGTATATCAGGATTAAACAAAATTCCGATTTTTTTTTTTTAAATAAGTTTATATTATTAGAATTTGAAATATAATATAAATCATGTTCTTTAATTCCTTTATAGGAACCAATATCATCTATTGTATTAAATAAAAATAAAGATTGACGGTCCAACTCCACATCTATTTTCTTCAAATCCCTTAAGTTCTTTTTCCCATGCTTATAGAAATGATAAAAACATCCAATTTCCAATTTTATTTAAAAATAACAAAACTTTAAGCTCCTAGTTAGCCAGGGTTTCCATTTGGATTGAATCACCAATCACTCATCTCAGTTAAATGATTAATACCTTCTTTTTAAAACCAAAAATCTCTTCTCCCACCCACTGCCGCAGAGCTCCATACTTTAGAATTCAATAATTAAATAAATAGAATTAAATTCCCAATATCCCAATACATTAATAACATAAAATAAAAAATACACCATTTTATATCTAATCCACATAAAAAAAAGAAGGGGGTTGTTGGAATATGTGTCCGTTTATAGTTCATTAATCCCATGGACTCAATGAACACTCCTCTAGCATTTGAGGGTATCTTTCTGTGTCCTTGCAATAGTCATAAATGACAAGGTTCCTCTCCACCCAAGCGAAATCCATCTTCTGGGAATCAGAGAGGTGCCAAGCTTCATACTGATCCCACCAGTTTTGAGTCGTGGTGGAGACACATGCAGGGTATGGATCCTCCCACTGGCACCCATCAACACTGAAGTCCTTGTAAGAGGATACGAATGGGGCCTTCTTCCAATCTGTCTTCTCCATCCCACCTCTTGTGGCCCAGTCATCTGCATTCCATATACTGGAGAACAGGTACATGGGCTTCTCATTGGGGAAGAAGTTGTTTGCTTTCCCATTGTTTTTGTATACCCTGATTGGAACTCTATCCACAACGAACCTGTTAAATTAATGTCTCAGTGTTAGTACCCAAGAATCATCATCATCCCATATTCTTCTTAATTATACTCTATTTTACATCATTGTTTTTAGATGCCCTTAGATTTAGAATTGAATGATCCCCATTCATTTAAGTGGAACTTACTACATACAATCAGTTAATAATATTGTAGCTGCAAAACCCAACTATTACTTGAAAGAAAAAAACAAACGAGTCAGAGGTTGCCTGTTAGCCCTAGGATTTTATGTTGTATTTGCCTTGGGATTTGGTGTGATCTCAAAGGGGCATAGTCATTTGACTAACGGTGAATAGATTTTCAAATGAAGTGATTAGGTTTCAAGTTTGTGGGAAAGAAGCTTCGACCATTACTTGAAAACTCAAGGACTAAGTGGAGGATTTTGTTAGCCTGGGATTTGATGTTGTGCTTGCCTAAAGAGTATAGGCATGTCCATCTAATGATGAATATATTTTTTGATGACATGATTAGGTTTAATCAATGGTTATTGGATGAAGGATTGTAACAATATTTTTCCTCAGAAATAAAAGAAAATAGTAATGACTTGTTTATGGACAATCAATTGATTTTCAGCCGAAAGAAGATGTATGGTTGGTGTATTCTAATTTCTAAGTTGTAACAACACATTACACATTACACATTAGAGCAAAATATGACTAATGAGTAGGTACATATTATTAACACAACATTAGGAGGAAACGATATTGCTTGAAAAAAGAGTTAAGAATAAAGAGTGGAACTTACAAAATCTGCTCGTTATTCCAAAGGATGGAGTATGAATGAAACTCCTCAGTGGGGTCGAACCAAAGCATGTGCCTCATCTCACGGCCTCCAGTGCCATTCTTATATACATTTGTCTGAATGAGATAAGGTTCTCCACTTCTGTTCCCCAAAAACTCTATGTCTAGCTCATCCCTCTCTGGCCCTGCTCCATTTTCTGAGCACATCTGCCCATTATTTTTCCCTTTCAGCACCTTACTCATATGATACTCTTGATATATATATATATATATATATATATATTTCAGAAAAAGCTTCAAAAAGAGAGGTCAGGGGGCTTACATAATAAGCTGTGACCACGCCGGCAGAGTCACCGCCGACCAGCTTGAGCTTCATGCTGAACCACCCGAATCTGTATCTTTGTTTTGTCTGAAACCCACAACCTGATGGAAGAAGTTGGAAAACCTTGCAAATAAATGGAAAGGAATGGGAGAAATCAAGAGGGAAAAGCATGCATTGCATACCTGTTTCTTTGTCCAAGGAGAGGTACCAGATCTGCCCATCTTCAGACGTTTTGAAATGGTCCTCGGACCACATTATATCAAAACTATCTTCAAACGAGCTCTTTGACTGACCTTCTGCTTGGGATGGAGGGCAAGAGGCAGCCATGAGAGCTGCAATGCAGAGAAGAATAGGCACTGGAGAAGCCTGCAACTCCATTTTGGGTTGCCAATGGTGGATCTTTGAGAAGAAGATAATCACTCCTTTTCAAAAGAAGCTTTGATCTGCTCTATGTACAATCTTACCCACCTAAACCATCCAAAAACTAGAGAACCCAGAAGGCAAACACTGAAAAATCCAGGCTGCCATGGCCTGTAATGAGCCTCACAACAAAAGAAATAAAAATGGAAGTGGGGTCACATGTTGGCACACAAGAACATGAGTGTGATTTGATTGGTTATAGAATAATCGAAAGTTCTTGGCCTTGACAACTGTATTTGCGGGTCGGGTCTCGGGTTGGGTTATTGTGAACTTCCAGAAAAGACAAGCTCAAAATAATTGAGAATTGACTGCATATATGCATTAGGAAAAAAAAAAAGAACTGTTAATGGGTTCCTGATACTTGTTTTCTTTACCACTTTTGATCTTCTCTACTTGTTTGTTTTGCTTTTGTGTGACAAACGCATAATCAGTGGCATTAAACAAAGATTAACTCCTAGTGGAAGCACAGAAAGCGAGCTTTCTTGGTAATAGCCATGACCAATATGCTAAATCAGTGTCCAAGAGAATGAAAAGGATTAAAGAAAAGAGTGTGGTTGGTTGAGCCTCGCTGCCAATGACCCAGCAAACATTGGCTTGAAGGCTGCACATGCCGTGTGGGTGGTGGTGATCGGTGAAGAGAGTGATGGAGGAGAGAGCTGATAGTGGTCCACCGTCCACCCAATTGAATAAGTGGGGAGTTCTCATTCATCGACTGATTGTGATGGCACTGGCAGAGACCTGGTATCAAGTACAGTAATACAGAAAGGCATATACGTTTTTTTTCCTGAGCAATTTTCTTGAATGGTAGCTGTGAAAAACTTTTACCTTCCCTTTCCCTTGATTAAGAAACAAAAAGATATTTTGTGTAAGGTGGGTTATTTACCTTCCCTTTCCTTGATTGTGTTGATGATTCAAATGAGTAATTGTGATATGTTATATATATATACACACATTCGCGACAAATTTCTTTTAATTTCTTTTAATCGGATTAACGTATTTTAAAATCTTAAAGATTAAAATTATTCTTTAAATAAAATGTATTTATTTAAAAAATGAATTCCTAGACAAAACCATCCTATTTTTAAAGATTTTCAAAAAGACCACCTCTTTAAAGATTGGATTTCACGTTATCTTAATCCAAGGCTTATGTGATCAAATCTAATGGTATTTTAGGTCATGGAGGAGGCAAGTGGGGTGGGGGGTGGTATTCAAAGAAAATAAAAGTCAAAACTCGAGAGACTGTTTTGTATTATGATATGATGAGGTCACAGACTCACATGTAGTGAAGGCGTCGGTCACGTGCTAAAGGTGTCGGTGGTACATGGGAATGCCATGCTGGATCTTCAATCTCAGTCTACGTACTTTCATATTAAACTTATATTTATAACATTTGTAAGTAGAACTTTGTCCATCCTGACAGTTTGGCCGAGTGGTCTAAGGCGCCAGATTTAGGCTCTGGTCCGAAAGGGCGTGGGTTCAAATCCCACAGCTGTCATTAATCGCTTGTGACCCATGGGAATTTGGATTCCTTTATAGTTTTTGCCTTTTTTGTTTTTTTTTGTCCCAATATTTGATTAGTCTGATCCACTGGTCTAATGCGCCAAATTTAGGCTTTGCTTCGAAAGGGCATGGGTTCAAATCCCATTGGTTGTCCTTATTTTTCTCCTTAATTTTTTTGCCCAATGAGGCCTATAGCAAACTCTGGCTTCCTAGAGACAAACATAGATGAATTGGGAGAAATAATTTAATGATTTAATTTAAGTTATTAAACACTTAAAAATAACTTAAAATAATAAATAAAAATAAATATTCTTTACCAATAACCTCTTTACTTAATATTAATAAAGATGGCGATATGTTAATTCAATTGGAAAAAGTTTAAAATTTGACTAAACTCAGGTGGCTTTGAAATTTAGTGTAGTTAGTGAAGTGTACCAAATTATGGCAAAGCCCTAATGATGTACCCAATTATACCAAAACTCTAACGATTTTTCAAACTGATCAAGGGGATGAGGCGAAGGTGAAGGACATATTTTAGGAAGGCAAAGCTGTGGTTCAGTAGATGACATAAAATATCAGAGTTGAGCCATGCCTCATCTTGTAAGTTGTAACTGCCTTTCCTTTTATCGTGAATGGTTACTTTCACCTTTGATTTTTAGCCCATGACATGTTGCTTTCTATGAAAACCAAATTGCATTCCAAGAGATATCAATGTGACTTTTGATGACATGAATGATAATAAAATGGGGTGGAAACATTTGTTGGATTGGGTCGGGAAGGCATTATTGTCTTTATTATTGTATATGCATCTTCAAATTTAAGTTGTATGATAGGGATTTGATCCTAATTTTTATGCTTAAAAGATGTGAAATTCCATGCTACCCATGGCCATGGAAGACATAGTCCGTACCATTAGATAAATGCATGTAAATTAATAAAATCAAAGATAGAAACTGGTTAGGGGAATGGTCTTAAATGCTGAATTGAATCACAACTGTGATGGGGTTGTGGCCTCCACCTCAAAATCAAATATCAACAACTCATCAACCCACAAAAGTAAGAAACTGTAGATAGAAATACAAATCCATGCATTGTGAACCGTTCAAATTCTATCTCTCTTCAAGTTCCACTCTTTTTGAAGATCTTTATTTCAGATATTTTCCCATCCCTCTCCTCCAAATCCATGCTTAAATACCCTGCTCTCTGCCCACTCAACACCCATCACTCTTATCCGTCTTCATAGCCCATATCATCAATGGCGTCCATGGCTACCACTCTCACTTCTCTTTCTTCCAACCCAAAACCAGCTTTCTTCGACAACAAGTCCTCCTTCCATGGCTCTCCCATCTCCTATCGTGTCCTTCCCATCAAGGTCTCCCACCAAAGCCCCACAATTTCCATGTCCTCCGTCTCTCCATACGATCTTCAGAGCTTCAAGTTCGAACCCATCAAGGAGTCCATCGTTGCGCGCGAGATGACTCGCCGTTACATGATGGACATGATCACCTACGCCGACACCGACGTCGTCATCGTCGGAGCCGGCTCCGCGGGGCTCTCGTGCGCGTACGAGCTCAGCAAGAACCCGTCAATCCGTGTGGCGATAATCGAGCAGTCCGTCAGTCCCGGCGGCGGCGCGTGGCTCGGGGGCCAGCTGTTCTCAGCCATGGTGGTGAGGAAGCCTGCTCATCACTTCCTTGATGAGCTTGGCATCGAGTATGATGAGCAGGACAACTACGTTGTGATCAAGCATGCCGCTCTGTTCACTTCCACCATCATGAGCAAGCTCTTGGCCAGGCCTAATGTGAAGCTCTTCAACGCCGTGGCCGCTGAGGATTTGATTGTGAAGGAAGAGAGGGTGGCCGGCGTAGTCACCAACTGGGCTTTGGTTTCAATGAACCACGACACACAGTCCTGTATGGACCCCAATGTGATGGAGGCGAAGGTGGTGGTGAGCTCTTGCGGCCACGACGGGCCCTTCGGAGCCACAGGAGTCAAGAGGCTGAAGAGCATTGGGATGATTGACAGCGTCCCCGGCATGAAGGCCCTTGACATGAACACAGCAGAGGACGCCATTGTGAGGCTCACCAGGGAGATTGTGCCTGGAATGATCGTTACAGGCATGGAAGTTGCAGAGATTGATGGGGCTCCAAGGATGGTAATTTCTGAAAAAACTTTCCAATTCCACCATAGTTTTCCCATCCACCAAACAGAGGAGCTCTTGACTACCCTGATTGTATTGCTTCCTTGCGGTTAATTTTCTTTGCTGATTTTTCAGGGTCCTACCTTTGGGGCTATGATGATATCGGGGCAGAAGGCTGCACATTTGGCATTGAGGGCGCTGGGGCAGCCCAACGCCATTGATGGGAACTACACAGAAGCTGAAACTATGCAACCGGAGCTGATTCTTGCTGCAGCAGAGACAGGGGAGATAGTAGATGCCTGAGAATTTGTACAAGGGCAGTTTAGATGATTGAGAAGTTGAATAAATAAAGAGAAAATGAGGACACTAAATAGGGATGAATGAGATTTATGTTGATATGATGGATTTGGAGGGATTGGGATTCGATTTCTTGTTCATGGGCTTTGATTAAAAGTAAAAGTAATGGGTAGTTTTTTTCTTCCAAGTTGCTAGCCATATGAACCAAAGACAATGATGAATAAGTCAAAATTCAATGGGATGAAATCAAAAGACCAGCCCGACTCGAATCTCTGGTTGTGTAATCCTGATAAATTCATGGCAGAGGCAGAGTGACTATAACTGATAAATTCATCCAATTGCCATTCCTTTCCTGCCCATCTCCCATACCAAATCTCAACTTGATTCCGGGTTTGAATCCAAAAATCTCAACTTCCGTTCCAAAATTGTCCTTAAAAAATATATATTTTTGTTTAAATACCAAGTTAGACAAAATTTTGACTAACAAAGATTTTTTTTTATTTATAATTTTCTAGAATAAGCGTATCTATCATGTTTTTAAATTTAGAGTATGTTGACACAAAAATGGAAATTATGGAAATACTTTAGAATTTTTGCATTATAATTTCTATGTAGGTGCATAAAAATTATTTTTTCATATTTAAGCTCTCAAATAAAATTTTATTCTTAAACACAATTTTTCTAAAAATAATTTTTAAAGAATTATTTATAAGAATTGTTGCATATTTTAAATTGAATCATTTAGGGATGTCCATGCCCTGTTTTAATTCCGACAAAATAACAATCCTTTATATCGATTAATTTTCACCACCACTATTATTATTATTATTATTATTATTTTTACTAAATATGAAACACTCTTTTTCATTATTTATTATTTACTACATAATATAGGTGATTCATTTTTTCTAGATTACTTTTTGGATTAAATTTGGGTGAACCTAAAAATATTAGTGAACTTTGTTCATCCTAAGCAACTGAGATCTTTTACTAAAAAAAATTTAACATTAGTCTCGGATTTATGTCAGTCAAGTTAGAAAAATAAAAATAAAAAATAATAAAAATAAAACACCAAATGAAAAACTAATAAAATAAACAGAGACAAACATATTAATTAATTAAAAAAAAAAGAGAGAAAAATCAAAATAATGAAAAAAGGAAGCCTAATAAATTTTAAAAATGGGTGCCCAATGCCCATGGCTGCCAGAACTCCAACAAGCCCAACAATTCCCCAAAATCAAAGGGCAGAAAGCTATTTCCTCTGTTCAGCGATGTTGGAGAAGAGCACCATCAAAGTCACTGAACTCAAATGCCTCTTCCCAAACCCAATACTTCCTTCAACCAATTTTCGAAATCTACAACTCCTCTCAACTGGAGAGCCCAAATCAAGCAAAATCAGCTTATCTCCCAAATTTCCTCCATTCTCTTACAGAGACACAACTGGGTCACGCTTCTCCGCAACTTCAACCTCTCTTCCAAGCTAACCCCATCTCTCTTTCACCAAATCCTCCTCAAAACCCAGAAAAACCCTCAAAGCTCTTTATCTTTCTTCAACTGGGTCCGAACCAATCTTGGCTTCCAACCCGACCTTGCTGCCCACTCTCAAATCATCCGAATTTCAATCCAATCGGGCCTTTTCCAACCAGCTAAAGGCATTCTAGATTCTTTAATTGAAACCCAGAAAGTATCCGTGCTCGTGGATTCAGTTATTCAGGCTTGTAGAGGTAAAGATTCTGAATCTCCTGTATTGGGTTTTGTTCTTGAGTGTTATTCCAGTAAGGGTTTATTTATTGAAGCCTTAGAGGTATTTAGAAGAATCACAATTCATGGTTATGTGCCTTCAGTTCGCTCTTGCAATGCATTGCTAGATTCGTTGCAGCGAGAGAATGAGATTAAATTGGCTTGGTGTGTTTGCGGTGCTTTGATTCGTAATGGGGTTTTGCCAGATTACGTTAGGATTGCACTAATTCTTTGTAAAAATGGAAAATTGGAGAGAGTTGTTCGATTATTAGATATGAGTATTGTTTGTAATGCATTGATTTATAAGCTTGTTATTGATTGTTACTGTGAAAGAGGAAATTTCTCTGCGGCATTTCATTACTTGAATGAGATGTGTAATAGAAAATTCGACCCTGGTTTTTGTGCTTATAACTCCATTCTTGATGGTGCTTGTAAATATGAAAATGATGAGGTTATCCAAATTGTAATGGGTTCTATGGTGGAGAAGGGATTGCTTCCAAAGCTTCTGTTATCAGAATATGATTCAATTATCCAAAAGATATGCAATTTGGGGAAGACACACGCAGCACAAATGTTCTTTAAGAGAGCTCGCAATGAGAAGATTGAATTAGACAATGCTACTTATGGGTGTATGTTAAGGGCATTAGCTAAGGATGGAAGAGTAAAAGAAGCTATTGGGGTGTACCTTGTGATTTTGGAAAGTGGTGTTACAGTGAAGGATGGTTGTTATCATGCATTTGTAAATGTTCTTTGTGAGGAAGATCCATCACAAGAAGTGAGTAAATTAATGGGAGAAATTATTGGGAAAGGATTTAGTCCTTGTGGGTCAAAGCTGTCTAAATTTATAACTTCTTTATGCAAAAATGGTCGATGGACAGAAGCTGATGATCTTCTGAATGTAACTATAGAGAAAGGGCTCTTGCCCGATTCCTTTTGCTGTTCTGCTTTGGTGGAGCATTACTGCAGGAGTAGACAGATTGATTCATCTATTGCATTGCATGAAAAGATCAAGAAAGTGAAGGGCAGCTTGGATGTTGCAACTTATAATGTGCTTCTTAATGGCCTTTTCATGGAAAAGAGGATTGAAGATGCTGTCTCAGTGTTTGATTGCATGAGAAGTCAAAATTTGTTGAGCAGTACGAGTTTTACAATTATGGTGAGTGGGCTCTGTCGGGAAAGGGAACTGAGAAAAGCTATGAAGTTTCATGATGAAATGCTGAAGATGGGGCTTAAACCTGACCGAGCAACATATAAACGACTGATATCTGGATTTAAGTGAGCGATTGTTCACTCATACATGACTTTTCTGATCTGAGCAGAATGATCTTCTTGCTTTGGATTATTTTTGTCATAATTGTTTTATCATTTTATTCTTAGAAGCAATTGATTATAATTATGTTCAAATATTCAAAACAGGGTTCAGAGAGATGAAGCAAACAACCTCTGTAACCCTATTTTCAGAGGCTATGTAGGCACACTCTCTAACCATGTACATTTTGCTATGTTCATATTTATTTTTGCTTGATGCTATTACTGGTCTCGTGCTCCTGTTCAGCCATACTGGTTTTGTGTTAAATTGTCAAAAAACCAGGATGATTCGGTGTGAATGATATGCTGTTCTGTGTATCTTAAGAGGGTGCTCTGCTGTAGCTGCTTGAGGAATTAGATCAGGAAGATGTATATATAACTTGAATTACCTATGCTAAGATGAATGTTGATCATCAACAAATCTGATAAGTCAGATCTCTATCTTTATTTTAATTTATATCTCTGAATTATTGTGATGAACTCCCACTTTGATGAATTAGTTCCATTTAGTTACAAACGTCTTGGTGAATAGATACCCATTGAGAGACTGGTACCAGCAACTTGTCACCATAAAAGGTGAGATTTAGCCGGAATCTGTGACTTCATTCTATGACTCCTCAAATGGCGAGACAGTAGGCAAAACAACTCTCTTTCTAGGGCTCCTGCATGAGGTTGTGGTGTTCCTAATTGATTCTCCCATGTGGGGTTCCTTTTTATTGTTGGTGAAGTTTATTCAAGTGATCCCATGGCAATTTCTGTGGATGATATCTGGCTCTATGTGTTACAATCCTTCAATTGTGTGTTAGAAAATGTTCAGTTGCTGTATATGTGTTCAATTCTTCAATTGAGTTGGTGAGAACAAGGTGGAAGTCACCTCCAAACAAGGCACAAAGTTGTGAAGCTCTAGATCCACCAAGGCTTTTAAGGAATGATGAAAGGGAAAAGATGAAACCCTGCAAGCAAAATCAAGAACAAGAGAGCTATAGCTCATTATAAAATTGTTCTAGGAGAAACGGGATCCTCAGACAATGATGGTTACCCAGCTGAGATGCTTTTGATATTTAGTGGCTGTCAGAGGCACTGTCAATTGCATAGATGCTCCCCATGGAACCCAGTACCATTTATCATGAACACTCCATAGGCTCATCACACTAGAAATGGCAATAAGTTAACTAGCATATGCAAAGAAAAAAAAAAAAAAAAACCCGTTCAGACTGAATCTTTACATTTGATACTGCAGTGGATTGGTTTATGTCCTGGGACTCCCGTGTTTCTGGGTTCAGTGCATGATTGTGTTATCTGCATGATTCATGGCTACCAAGCTTTCCGTCCTAAAATCTTCAGGTGTATCCCATTACCACACAGAAAAAACCACTTGCCCTCGTTTGAAGTGGGGTAAAGAAATAGAAAGTGGTAGCTGAAAAGAAGGGAAAAGAAGACAACAGAAACATCTCCTCATAAAAATTCACAGCATTTGGAGGCTTTCCCATCAAGAAGCATATCATGAGGATATATAAACTAGCCCATGGTATCTAGTCTGCAAAAGCTGCTGTTTATGGAATTCATCTTCAAATTTGGCTATGATCCTTGATCTGAATCTAGCAAACAGGTCACAGAGGCATGCTTTCAAAGGGCTTTAGAGATGGAGCTATATTTTGAAATAAGAGGTGATTGCCTTAAGAAGGTAGCATCTCCAACTCCCCAACTGAACCTGAATTACTTAACCAAAAAACCAAGGTCCCTGTGTTCATGCACCACTATGAACTTGTGTACCTTCCCAGGTTTCCAAGCTCACCACAACCAAGAAAAACTAGGGCACTTGCGACTAGTAAAAGCCTCATGATTCCTGTGCTAGTTGTTTACCCTAGCAAATACAGATTTCAGATTGCTGGCATAAATAACAGGTGGTTTCAGTTTACTATTTTGCAGAAAACTTGTGCTCAGGGTTGTTGGGGTTTTACTCTATTTTTCAGTCTTCTTCTTCTTGTTGGTAAAAGTAAAACTTCATTGGATCCCAAGATGGGATACAAGAACAATATCAAACAGAGTCCCATAACATTAGCTCATTTTAAAAGAGCAAAAGCTTCTTTTTAACTTGAGACTCCTTTCCTGTTATCCACATTTTGGGTTCTATAAAATTTGCAGAAATCAAAATTTGATTACAACATCTTGAAAGGAATTGGGGATCTCCAATTTCCTTGCCTGAATCTCAAGTACTTGGTCAAAAAACTGAGATCCAAGTTTGCGTACACTGCAAAGACAAATATATACCTTCATTTCCTAGCTCCCCGCAACCAAAAACAAAAAACAAAAAAGGGCATCATCCTTGACTAGATGTGGGGGAATTAGAAGGAAGTAGCAGCTGCTACAAACCTATTCCCTTGGCTGTCAATAGCAATAACTTATAAAATCACTACCTGCTTACCCCATGTTTTCCCTAAAAGCTACCTAGGTAGCCAGAGAAAAGGTAGGATGTGGGAAAGGAAGCAGTAAAAGGTAGTCCACCCACCAACTCAAAGTCAACCGTGGTTCACACTACCATTGCTGGCTTTAATTTGGTTTTTGCTCTGAGGGCCTTATTTACTCCCTCAGCCATGGCTTAAACTACTTCTGCTGGCTATGGTTTGGTTTTGCTCATGAAAGGCCTCGTGTACTACACATACCCCTGCTTGATAGCCTAGAGGAACAGCTGAGTAAATATTAGACCTCTTCTAAGGCAGAAAGAAGGTCAACCTCATCTCAGATAATCACACCTTACGGGTTCCCCCACCAACCCAATGACACACCAACCACGCCCCATCAGTGTTTGGTACTCACTTGCAACCAAACAATCCCCAATGATGATATTGTCACCGAGGATTGCATAGTCTTTGAACCTACGTCCCAGGTACACTCACCGCTGCAAATCCACATGCTCAGTTTCATAAGTTCACTGCCTGTGTTTCATCTGAGTTGGCTTACAATACTATTAAGAGAATCAAACAACTTAGGTTTTTATGGGCAATAATAGATGCCGTTGAATAATACTATCATTTCTACTGTCCCAAGGACTTCCTGGGTTCCATTGCAATAACAAATATCCACATGTAGCACAACAAGCAACCCCTCTCTGTTTGGGCTTTTAGAGCCAATATTAGTCACCATATGTAATAAAGTCTTAGCCAAAGAATAAAACAGTCTCACAGAATACTAAAAGAGCATGGTGGGCTGCACCCTTGAAAAAAGGAACACTCAATGAATTTCCTATTTGAAAAAAAGGAACAAAAGGGCTTTTAACGATGTTGAGCAGTTGGACCAAACAAACAAATCCAATTTTCTATATTCTTTTGTGAATTGGGGCTAGGGTGTGCATAGAGGACCACTCAATGAATTTGATAGATTTTGTAGATCGGTTGAGCATTTAGTAGGGAGAAAGTTTTTTTGTTTTTCTTCTTCTCGCCTATTTTAGGTTTCCTTTGCATATATTGTGTGTATGTTGGTGCATCTTCTTTTAAGGCACATTTAACATATTTACTCATTTACCTATCAAAAAGAATATAAAAAAGAAATTTATGAAGGGCAAAAAAAAAAAACACTACACATTTGTTTGCTTGTTAGGATTCAGCAAGGCAAATAAACTTTAACCAGAATTCCTCAAGGATCCTTTATGGTATTTTCTTCTGTATAAATTGGTTGATTTATCTCAGGAAAATACTCAAGTAACCATAACCCACCATACTCAAAATAGGAGAAGTTGTTTGTGGTAGAGAGCTGAAATATGATGGTGTTTGTGGATAATAGACCCGGAATATGGTGGAAAACTGGTCTCTGGAAAGGCTGCTTTACAAGGATTTATGTGATCTAATTGGGAAATAATTTTTTAACTCAAGTAAAAACATGTATCAATTATGCCTAAAATGCAACTAAGATCTTGTTAAAGCACTTTGGGCATGACTTTGACACATGTGTTGTGACCTTCTATCATTCATCCTGCATGACCATGGAATTTCTCTTTTTGCTATTAAGGCATATATGGTCTATTATGTTCCCTAGTTTTCTTTCTAGGGACTAAGTTAAGAATCAGATGAAAAACAACACAACCTCATGGCTCACATATCCTCTCTGCCACTATCAAAAGACCAAAGATTACCTAGGAACCTAAACAAAACAGTGTTCATATTTGTGAAAACTTCAAACAAAACAGAGAAAAGATCATCATAACTGCTTGGATTAATGTTAAAAACTATCGCAGCACATAAGTATTCAAGAAAAATCCAGGGCATCGTTGACCTAGCAAGAAGCTCAAGTTCTTGTATAAATAATTGATAATTCCCACAACGTCATGCATCGAATCAACAAAGTTTGATAATAATTCATAAGAAGTCGAACTGACCCGAAATTCTCACCTTTGAGTAACAAAAATCTACTAATGCATTACTTCTAATCTCAATTCCAACTCGAAGGCCAGAATGCATGAATCCCATAACCAGTCTTCCAATTATCCAAAGACACAACCTTTTTCACTGCCAAGAAGGAAATGAACAATGCGAAAAGCATAATCACCCGCTGCACAGTCACGTTCTTCACCCTAACAAGCACATGCGTCACAAAAGCCAGCAACAAGCCCACAATCGTGTACAAAAACCCAATCGCAAAACCCTCAGCCCCAAGCTGCATACCAGACCCCTGATAAAAGAATATAAGTTTGCTGGGATCGTTCCGATCGGCCAAAAACATGGGCATTTTCCGAATTATATTATGCATAGTGCCCGACACACTGAAGAAATAGACAAACACAGCACTTCCCAGCCAAATCTTCGAATCATGAAGCAATGTCTGGCCGGCCAAAACCTTCTTCACAACAAACGGCGCCCACACCAGGAAGGCCGCCACAAAGAATCCCAACTGCTTCTTGGAGAACATCGGAGGCCGCTTGATTGGGCCGACGGAGAGCTTGGTCCTGGACTCGACGAAGTCGGACATGGAGTCGGCCATGCGAGAAATGTCCCCCTGCTCCATCTGCTCCGAATCCTTGAGGCTCTTCACATCGGGGCCAACAAGTCGGATGTGGGGGAGAGAGGTGATCCCGAATTGGGCGAAACTGGATTGGGACTCTTTGAACTCGATGTCGCAGAAGAAGAGCTTGGAGGCGGAGGGAGAGTCCTTGTTATTGGAGATGAAGGAGGAGGCGAGGAGGCCGAACTCGGAGCGAAGGCCTTGGAGGTTAAGTTCGGGCTTGTCATGGAGCTGAGTGGCGTCGAAGAAGATGAGGATCGAGTAGGGCCTGGGGGTTGTGGTGGAGGTGAGGAAGCGGCTGAGGGAGTGATCGTCGAGGTGGATCACGCCCGATTTGGATCGAGATTGGAGAGAGAGAAGCTCAGCGACCCGATCGGATTCGGCGCCGGAGAAGACGACGGCGAGGGAGATGAGGATGAGGAGGAGGATTGGTTTCTCAGAGATCGCCATCGCTGTGGTTTGGGGTCTGCGCGAAGACGGAGAAGACTCGGTTATAGATATTCGACCAGGGAGTCAAGGCCCAGTTAGCTAGCCCAAAGCCCACCATGGCCCAAGGTATTGAGCCCGAAATGAATTGTGGGCCCAGGGGGGCTATTACAAAATTGCATTATTATCCCTTCAAAATTACGATCTGCTTGAATGTAAGAAGTTAAGTGAGATTTTTTAAATTTTTAGCTAGGGTTCATAGTGGCCATTATGATATACAATGAGCTCCATTCTTTTTATCAAGCGTCTTATCTTTTAATTTTTTAAATTATAGTTTTAATACATATTTAAAAACCATATTTCAAACCTATGACTTTTACTTTTTATAAAAATTGTATTTTTTTGAAAAGAGGTTTGAAACATTTTAAAGGGGATTAAAAAATGTTTACTTTGAACTATAGTTTTACAATATTTTTATAACTTACCATTTGTTTGGTCAACGGGCCATTTTTACTCAAAATTAATTTTTTTATTCAATTAATTAATTTTTTCAAGGATTATTCGATTAAAAGAGTTTATGAAAACTCAATTTTTGAAATTTAACCCTCTTCATTTTGTAAAAAATATCCTCATCATTTTCTTATAAAAATAACATTTTTTTTTGAAAACTTGCGTGTAAATATTTGAAATGAAAAATGACATTTATATATATAAGTTACTTTTCAAATAAAAATATAGGAACTATTATATTCACAATTTAAGGATTATTTGATTAAAAGAGTTTATGAAAACTCAATTTTTGAAATTTAACCCTCTTCATTTTGTAAAAAATATCTTCATCATTTTCTTATAAAAATAACATTTTTTTTAAAACTTGCATGTAAATATTTGAAATGAAAAATGACATTTATATATATAAGTTACTTTTCAAATAAAAATATAGGAAATATTATATTCACAATTTAAGGATTATTTGATTAAAAGAGTTTATGAAAACTCAATTTTTAAAATTTAACCCTCTTTATTTTGTTAAAAATATCCTCATCATTTTCTTATAAAAATAACATTTTTTTTTTAAAACTTGCATGTAAATATTTGAAATGAGAAATGACATTTATATATATAAGTTACTTTTCAAATAAAAATATAGGAAATATTAGATTCACAATTTAAGGATTATTTCATCCATTTTAATTCAATATTTATTTTTTAAAATATATTTGAGCAAAAAGAATCCTCCATTTTAGAAATAAAAAAATGTAATGGTTTTGAATATCTAATTTAAAATCTAAGGTGGTATTTATTTTTTTGGCTTTTTGCTGAAAATCATTTAGTTTTAGAATTTAGGTTGTTTGTTTTTTTACTTTTTCATGACTTATTATAAACTTTTTACTAAATAGAAAAAGCCAAAATATGTGACTTTTTCTAAATAGAAAAAATAACACAATGGTTTTTTTTTACTTTTTAATACTTAATAGAAATAAAATACTACAAAAACAAACAACCTAATATTTAATACTATTAAGTATTAAGGTTTTATTTAGAATTAAGTAAAAAAACAAACATCACCTAAGTCATTTAAGTGTGTAGTTAAATTTGAACCCTTAAAATGTTTTTCTTTTTTTAAAGATAACTTGACAAAAAAAAATGTTTTTAGCAAAAAGAAAGATAATTTGAAAATTTAACTAAATAAAAGTCTACTTTCCATGTTGCATTTAAGGAAAGGCAAATGCAAAGTCTTTTTAACTCTTATTTTGTTTTAAAAACTATGTTTTTCCTTCAAATACTACTTCTTAAAAATTTAAAAGCATAAAAATATATTTGGAGAGTGTAATCAAGCTAATAAACTTTTGTGGGTGTGAATAATTGTCCATTGAAATTGTTATATCATATCATTGTGATTGCTAATGAGTAAGCAATAAAATGCACAATCTAACATTTTGATCTAAAAATTTTAAGTGATTGAAAATGTATAGGGTTGATTTCATTAAGACTCCGTAATGTTTAATATAAGTATACTAAGCCACTTTTGGTTTTAAATTTGGCTAATTAGTACCTTTAAAATGTATTAATTTTATTTTTTAAAAGATAAAATTTAATTTTTAGAGAATTCTTAAATAATCTTATCTAAAATCCTCTAAAAAAAATTTTATAAATGAAATAAATATATCAGGGCGTTAACCAACGAAATTTGAGATCAATAACAATGGGGTGTATGTACACTAAAGCTCAGGGTGTCAACCACATTAACCCAAATATATATTTTGTATATTTTTATATGGTACGGTGGACTCATCTTGATGATTTATGCTTCAAGTTTACCTTCACGACTCCTCTCTATTGTTAACCAAATCATTACCATGTATGTGTTTTGTAGCAACTAGCAACTGATGAAACCATTTGCAGAATGGTTGGTGATGTCCTTTGGGATCTTCAGGCCTTTCGAGGAAACTTCAATGATTCACTCCTCCAATGTGCTCTAAAACATCAAGAGGACCCAATCAATGGCAAATCTACCATATACCCATTTTGGGAAACTATGTGATGGACCGAACAAAGTTCAATTTTGAAGAAATTTGAAATGAGTATGCCACAAAAAGTGAAGAGAAGGATACCAAAATAATTGAGATTTTGGGGTATTGTGAGATAGGTTCCCAAGAGGATTAAAGTAAGTAAAAATGTAGGTTCTCATTCAATATCATATTGAACTTTCAATGGGAGCTAGCTGTTCTAGATCGATGATTAATGGTGCAAACAGATAGAATCAAGGTAAAAGAAATAGTATCGTGTTATAAAACAATAAGATCATATACTATACAAAACAGTAAAATCTTATTATCTATAAAGCAATAGGACAAATGTCGGAACGAAGTGCACATGTGAAGAACCTTATTAGTTATTTGACAGTACCTTCTCGATATGATCAAGAAAAACTCATCATTCAATAGCATAGTTCAACCCGTCAAGAAAACATAACATATAGGAAAAAGAAAACAAACTCAATAGCAAGCATCAAGGGGAAAAGATCACAACACTTCTACTCTTTGCAAAAGATTCTGAATTCTGAATTCTGAATTCTGAATTGCTTCTCTTGTGACTGAGATCAGCTTTCCTCTTGGGAAAGAACAACTGTCCGAAAAGTATATATTCCATCCACACTTTCGGCTCAGAATAGCAAAGACGCACTAACCATGCATCACCCAAAAGGCATCCACAGAATCACCAAATCCCCAGTTGTTCTTTCATTAATTTTCACCATGGTTTTTTTAGTCCCAACAAAGGAAATCATATGTAGTTTATTCTACAATGACAATCCTCTTATAATACTAAAATAATGGTGTGATTCATGGCTCATTCTCAGAAGCCAATGGCCTAGAACAAAAGTTGCATTTGGGCATCGAAATCTAGAGTTTGTTGGCCTCAACACCCTTCTGCAAATAAGGTAAAACTTGTTGAAACAGCCACCAAATCTTCTTTTCTATTTGGGTTGAAACCCTTTATACCTTTGCGTGCAAACGCAGCAGAGCCGATTCCTTTCCTTATTATCAACCACTTACAATACTGCCCTTGAAGCTTCTCTCTAGCTCTAGCACACTGACTTCTGCTCGTTCTAGTCTGATAAAAGTTTGTTCTAATAATGCAGAGGATAGGGTAGTCATTTGGAGATAGCTAAAGAAACCGGCCAATCTCATCTTTTCCTTTTTCGGGGGCCTTATGCCATGCACTATGTACTTTACAGAGAATTGATCTCCCTCTATATTTTCATGGGCCTGGGAGAGTGGGGGAAGAGGGGGAGAGGAAGAGAGGAAATGGAGGAGCAGGTTGAAGGGTTGGGGAGGGCATTTGTGGATCATTACTACTATCTCTTTGACAATGATCGATCTTCTTTGCCTTCCCTCTACCACTCAACTTCCATGTTGACATTTGAGGGCCACAAGGTACAAGGGGTTGATGAAATCTCTCAGAAACTCAATCTGTTGCCATTCGATCAATGCCAACATGTGATCAGCACCATTGACTCACAGCCCTCCTCCTTCACTGGTGGCATCATGGTCTTTGTCAGTGGCAGCCTTAAACTACCCGGGGAGGAGCACCAACTAAGATTTAGCCAGGTATTAATTATCCTTGGCACAGCCGAGAGAAAAATACACCAAAAACTCATTAGCCCATTCCTTAGATTACAACAAATTTACTGGTATGGGACAAGAACCTAGTTATTGATAGAAGGCACTCAAATTATTATGCTTTTAGTTATGAATTCAATTTTTTGCAGCAACTTATGATGGAGGTAGGCTTCACATGTATATATTTTGACTTGAACTTTGTGATGTTGCAGATGTTTCACTTGGTTCCATCATCCGAAGGAAGCTTCTTCGTGCAGAACGACATCTTTCGCCTCAATTATGGTTGATTTGTGCCCATTAACTGGAGATCATTTCATGCTGTGACGTTGTTCCATCTGTGTTTTAGTCCATCTGAGGAAATAAAACTGATTGGCCTTACCCTTTCCTTGCTTTGCATAAGCTCACAACACAATCAGGTATCATTGCCTGAATGTCCTCACTTCTCTATATACATTTTAGAGAACATTCAAAAATAAAATAAAAATCCAGAGAATGATTAATCATTTTTCCTAGACCAGTAGTCTCACTGTGACCAGATCTAATACATACCGAATGTGTTATGCGTGGAGAAATTCTATTCATGATATAATACCGAGTGGGAAAAGAAGCATACTTTCGGCCCTATCTTCATAAATATGTCGGCCTTTATTAACCTTACCACATTATTACCACTGAATCAGTCTACATTAATGCGCCTTATCTCTGTGTTCATAATTATCTAAAGTCTTCAGAGGCATGCGCACCCTTGAAAAGAGAGTAGGTGGTATTTTTTAACTTTCCATTGTAAGGGTGGCTCCACATGAGAGAAAGATCAAAGATTACCCAATTTTAAACTAATGTCAAAGTAAATACCATTTTTCTGGGGAGCATCATGATGCTCTCCTCAACTTTTCATGTCTCCAGAGGTTTCTTAACTCAAAGGTCTAATGAACAGGAGCAACTAAGCATAAATGAAATAATGGAAGATGAGTGTACACAGTACATACACATGGGTTCAGTAACACCGTTATACCCCATGTTTGTTTAGTAACCCAGCCAAATTATTGAGCCGTTTGATGGAGAGAGCTCAAAAAGAAAAAGCTATTATCATGGGTCCGGATAGCATCATGACATTGTTTTTCTACACTGACAAGAGAATCTGGAAAAGAGATGCTTGATGTCCTGTTGTGTTAGTTTCGGGAGTAATAAGGTTGAAAGAGAAACACAAATAATTACAAAAGAAGATAGAAATTAAGGAGGATTAAAATTTTATTGTCTTCTTTCACTCTCTCTTTTACAAATATATATCACATAATCTTTTGTGTATAGATTCTCACATTTAACTAAATAGAAACTCTTAGTAATAAAATATAGAAATTTTCTAAACCTTGATTATTCAAATATAGAAATTAAAATTGCTACTTGGAATAAAATATTTAGAAATTAAACCAACTCTAACTTTTCAGTATTTAACTTTCTAATTCTAATATTTACGAGGTTTCTAAATGTAAGTTTAACTTTCCAACATCTATAAATAACCATAGCAGAAGTGAAGCTTGGCAAGCAAAGCTCCTTTCAGAATAGCCATGGCAACATCCCTTGAACCTCTGCTACGCTCTTCCCAAATCAAAGCCTCTCACTGCAAGTCTCTCTATTTGGTCATCTTCTTAGCTGCTATCATAACCCCCATTGCTCTCTTTTCTATCCCTCTTATCAAAACCATCTCCACTGGCCCTCCCCGTGTGCTCCACAACCATGTGATGGAAATGGAAGATGTGGATCAACTTCAGAGGTTCCTAAAGGAATCCATGTCACACTTGCAAGGTGTGATGGAGATGACGGTCGATGTCAACCGTCGGATGAATGACCCTAGGGATCAAGCTGCTCTGTCTGACTGTGTGGAGCTCATGGACTTGTCCATGGGCAGGATAAGGGACTCTGTGGAGGCCCTTGGAAGGGGGACGGTCGATTCCCACGCAGATGCTCATGCCTGGCTTAGTGGTGTCCTCACCAATTATATCACCTGCACGGATGGGATAAATGGGCCATCCAGAATTTCAATGGAACGTGGCCTCAAACACTTGATCTCAAGAGCAGAAACCTCACTGGCCATGCTTGTTGCAGTTTCACCTGCCAAAGAGGATGTTCTCCAGCCACTTCACAGTGAATTTCCACCATGGGTGGACAGCAGAGACAGGAAAATCTTGGAGAGTTCGTCTAAGGACATTAAGGCCAATGTTGTGGTGGCAAAGGATGGAAGTGGGAACTACAAAACAGTGAAAGAAGCCATAGCATCAGTCCCAAATAATAGCAAGACCCGATATGTCATCCATGTGAAGAAGGGAACATATAAAGAGAATGTTGAAATTGTCACGAAACAGAAAAATGTGATGATCGTTGGAGATGGCATGGATTCAACGGTTATCACAGGAAGCCTAAATGTTATCGATGGTTCCACAACCTTCAAGTCAGCAACTCTTGGTAAAGCTCTCACCCTTTAGCCTAGAACTCAATACTATTGTCAAAGTACACAGCAATATTTGACTAAAAAACAACACGTTCTGATGAGCTGATGAGATGCTACATCTATTCTTTTGCAGATACTTTATTTGATGTTACATCTAACATGTTTTTGTGATTTTTTTACAATTAATTTGTTGTATCTGTATGCCATCAAGGAAGTAGTTTATGTGGTTGATTTGAGTAGAGCAGCATACTTTTTAGTCCTTGCTTCAAATTACTCTGTACCCAAAGGGCTTGATCTGATACTGAGGTCCATCCTAAGCAATTAGTACTCTTGGGCAGAGTACTTGGAAGCCTAGAGAGTTGAGGCTACTAACATTTTCCCAATGCAGCTGCCGTTGGTGATGGGTTCATAGCACAAGATATCTGGTTCCAAAACACAGCAGGACCTCAGAAGCATCAAGCAGTGGCGCTTCGAGTTGGGGCTGATCAAGCCGTCATAAACCGATGCCGCATCGACGCCTACCAGGACACACTCTATGCACACACCAACAGACAATTCTACAGAGATTGCTACATCACTGGTACCGTGGATTTCATATTTGGTAATGCAGCAGTTGTGTTTCAAAACTGCAAGCTAGTAGCCCGAAAGCCCATGGATAAACAAGCCAACATGGTCACAGCCCAAGGCCGAACCAACCCATATCAGAACACTGGAACTTCAATCCAAAACTGCAACATAATAGCCAGCTCTGATCTTGAGCCTGTAAAGGGCACCATAAAATCATACCTGGGTCGACCCTGGAAGGAATACTCTAGGGCTGTGGTCCTGCAGTCATACATTGGAGATCATATTGATCCAGCAGGGTGGTCAGTGTGGGACGGGGAATTTGCATTGAAGACTTTGTACTATGGTGAGTATGTGAATAGGGGACCAGGGGCTGGCACCAGCAAACGCGTTAAATGGCCAGGCTATCGCGTCATTACCAGTCCCGCGGAGGCCAGAAATTTCACAGTAGCTGAGCTGATTCAAGGAGGGACCTGGTTGGAGTCCACTGGTGTGGCTTACACAGAAGGGTTGTGATCATTTTAGTTAATATGCCTTTCCCTTCTATGCTACAATAAGCTAATGTTATGGTAATTCACCTGAATCCTGTGTTGTTCATGTGCCAGTATGCCACATGATCTCCCATTGGAAATGGTCATCTATGTTATGGTTGACATTTGGTATCAACTCTCTTCTGATTGCATCTTCATATGAACTCCATTAACTAATCATAATTTCATCTTACCCGCATTGACCTCCTTCAAATGGTCATATTAATTGAACTACACAATCCAAATCTGCTTAAAATCAGACTTGTTAATTAGCAGAATTATTAAAAGGCCCATTTGTCAATTAAGCCCTGAGATTGTCTCAAAGTTGTATGGCATATTTCCATTTATGGTGTCTTCAAGCCTTAGTTTCTGCTTCATTCCAAGCAGCAACTACACCAGACGTGGCTACAACCATCAATAAATCTTCAACACATGTTGCAGCAGAAACACCTCAGCATTTGGTGGGGTTTGGAGAGCAGGGAAGCATATGTCATATGAAAATAAAAAAAAAAAATCAGATCAGTTGAAACAATACAAAAATCCCAGTTGCATCAAATCAGATATACCAAAGGATTTTATTATCCTTGTGCCTCGCACGAAAGATCAAAGAAAAATGCCCAGAAATTATTTTTGTTGCTGGCAATGATATTATAGGATTTGACTTCCTTTGTATACTTTTCATTCCAACGATTCATAATGAATGGGCACATAAAGAATTTTCAAGAATCAGGGCTGATATGGAGAATGTTGGGAGTAAACAACAGATAAATTGAAATGCCCAGACCTGCCAAACAAGTAAATAAGTATAACAGCAAAATTTATTGATTGGGTCATGTGAAAAATCGATAATCATCCATATTTTGACCTCTATTGAGTTATCATCAATCCATTGAACCATAAAAATCAATCTTGACTTTTCTTTTTCTTCAACATTTTCATGGAAAATTACACAATACCAAAGAGATAATATATATCAAAGTTTTGTATTTTGATCATATTTTTAGTAGCTTACCTTAATAATGTTCTTGATTTGATCATGCGTATATCCAAAAACTAACCACTTCCATATTGTAAGAACCAACCAATTGTTGGTGTAGATATTTTCTTCGTCCATTGCCCATATCCATTCCCTCTGGATAATGTTAATGGGTTTGCAGGAATGGAGTACCCATGTCAAGCTTTTCACAGAGTAGGTAAACCGTGCACCTGAGGCCTTGGCTGATGGGAAACTTTGTCCTACTTTATGAAGGGTGTTTTTCACTCCTTTAGCACACCATTTTTCCATTAACTAATGATAGTTATTGCACTAAAATAAGGGATTACAAACCCAGATTCAACACAACAAGTCTAATATTACAAGTTCCAAGGTATATTTTCAGAGACCGCTGCTACTAGAGTCAAGGCACCTCAAAGAAGCTCTGTCTCTGGGTCTCAGAATTTTGCCCGCATTTTAAGAGAGGTTTTGGGTTTATTTTTAGAGGGTTTTGAACAGAAAAAGACCCGAGGCCGCGATTTACTCGTTCAACAACACAACACCACAACATATGATACTGCCTCTCTAACCAAAGAAATCTCTAAATTTTGTGTCTTGACTCTACTGTCTTCTTGTCCTGTCCTTCAAAGCCTTCCCTGACCCTTCATTTCTGAGGTTTCCACGCTTGTCCACCTTGTTTTCCCTTCCTCTTTGGCTCTCATTCTTCTTCCCCCTTTCTCTCTCTTTCTCTTTCTTAACCTACCCTGAGAGAAACTCCACACATTTTCCTTCTCATTCAGACCATTGTTACCTTTCCTTTTTCTTTCTTCCCATTATTTCTTGGTTTGGCTTAGTTGGATTACTTTTCTTTTTGTGAGGCCACCAAGCCCTCCCCATCTATAGAGGGGTTTTGTAGGTCTTTCCATTTTATCAACAAATGTTGAGCCAAAATGGAGAATAGAACCTTGCGGAAGTGGTGATTGGAGGAGGCAAAGGTGCCTCTCTTTTGACGAACCTCCCACTTCTATGTGTCATCTTGACCACTCCCTAAAGGTATCGTTGTCTCTATGCTTTGTATTCCTCTCTTCTCTTTTTCATGAATTTGTTAGAGATCCCACATGTCTGTCTCAGTGCTTTGTATCTTTCTTTATAATCTATGGATAGATACCATTCTCCTTTGACAGGGTAATAGTTCCCAAAGTACATCTAATGATCTACCCACCCTTCTCTCATACTCAATAACTTTTTGTTTTTGCGTATTTCAAAAAGTTCCAAAATTACAAACCCCATCTAAATATATCAACTTTCTGACAGGAAAAAGAGTCATCTCTCCACATTTGCTCGGTTCTTCCTCCCCTCTCCTCCCCTCTGTGTTAACCGTTAACTCAAGGAGTTGTTGGATTGGGCTTCTGTTTTCCACCATGGCCACCAAGATGAAAGGGATCTACAAAGGCTTCAAATACATCTCCCAAATCTTCGGTAATGCCTGAAGTTGAACTGCCCTTATTTATTTTATTTTATTTTTTTCTGTGGCCCTAGATTTATTCTGTCATTTTGATGGGCTTTGGTGCCTTGAGGCTAAGGTGGGAAATGGGTGTATTGCAGTTGTGAAGGAGCGTGAGATGGAAATCGGGTATCCAACAGATGTTAAGCATGTGGCGCACATTGGATGGGATGGTCCATCCGGAAGTGCACCCAGTTGGGTATGTTGTCCACATCCTATTTTCCCTTCTACCTAGTTGATGATGATGCTTCTGCAATATTACATGTTTCTCTCTGCTATTTCTTTTAGATTATCTTATCATTGATGGCTGCTTTATTGGATGAGAAATGCAGATGAATGAATACAAATCAACCCATGATTTCTCATCCTCATCGCTTGGCAGCTTCATTGAGCCAAGAGATACCAACAATATTGTTGCTCGTTCCACATGGTCTTCTCAAGGTATGTTTCTGCTTTCTTTTCTGTCTCTAGTTTCTTTCATATTCTTGTTCTTGTGGTTTTACCGCAATGCTATTACATGGTCACCAAAAACAGAGAATATATTAGTAATCATAATGAATTCAACTTTACATAGAATGAGAGAGATCATCATTAGATGACCGGCGTTAATTTTGTTTTTCCTTATTATATTGGGTGATGCCATGTGCAGTATTCCTAATCAAACAATAGAGCAAATGAAGCCTTTTCACGGGTTCAACAGCTGTGGATGAATGCCCATTTTCACAAATTTTTTTAGAGCTGATTTTGTATAGGAAAAAGTTGGATTCTTTGCCCCCTAACAGGAGAGACTTGGCTTTTCTGTCACGAGCCAATCCTTCTCTTCAAGGCGAATCTATTGGCTAATGGCCCCAAAAGGGAACAGTTTTTGTGGCCCAGCCTGGGAAATCTATTGATTGAAGGGGCTTGGGCTTGACTATGCCAGGTTTCTGTACTGATCCGCCACCACCTGGTGGTTGGTCAACAGAAACTAGTCAGGTTTCAGATCTGAACAGTACCCACCCCCTTACCATAGTGATTTAGGCATTCTGAGCTGAGCTCATGCTATAATTTGATTGATAATGGAGGAAATCAGAGAACTAATTCCTTGAAATACACGCGCTAATCCTTGATTGCATAAAAATATATCACAGGTGACTCACCCTCAAGTTTTGCTCCCTTTCTTTTTGGTTGTTTTTTGCTGCCTTTTTTCAATAAGATTGGCTATTTTACTCCTCAGAACCTGAACGTACTATAAAAATTGTTCAGACTTCAAGAAATTGTTCTGTGTGGGATTGGTTGGTCCAACTTCATGAGCTGCATCCATATGCTATTTTGAAATTAAGTTTTACCTAGGCGATGTGTTTGGAGTTACTCTCTTGTTCCACGCTGTTTTCATAGTATGATTCTCATGCAAGAAAGGGAATCCTCAAGCTTTCTGGGAAAGAAGGGTTTACCCTTATTTTCTTGCATGGTAGTACACCCTTTGCCTTATGGTTACTGCCTTATTGCCTTCTTCTTTCAGAGTTTTTATATAATGAACATCCAGTTCTGAAGGGAAAAAGCTTCAGAGAAAATCGACAACCATCCTTTGATTGATCTTCTTGTTTTCTGTTGTCAACCACCACTAGATCATGCATATTTCCAAATGCCACCCATTATTTTGAATGTTTTAATTCCGAGTTGTGTATCATATGCTGCATTGGATTAATGAGCGAAGCTCTCACACCCAATTCTTGTGGTTGTGACAGATTTTGAGCAATCCATGGGACAACATCCAGTATCCGAGATGTTCAAAGACTGCCCACCTACTGATGTTCCAAATATTCCCAAGAAGCATAAGCGGAAAAAGACCAAGTCAACTTCCTCCCCCAAGTCTTCCTCTTCCTCTGTGTCCAGATCCTCCCGGGCGTTAAAGTCCAAGGCTACATACATGGAATTGGAGACAACATCAAACCTGCAACTCTAGAACCAGTGTACACTTAACAACTTGCTGCAAAGAACAAAAGAAACTCCCATTGTGCATATCAAAGGTCGTCAAAGACCCCCTTTCTGCAGTTGGGGTGTCCAATCCACAGGGGCATCAAGGAAAAAACATAGGAGATGTGTAAATTTAGCAGTAAAAGCCTATTGTATTTCTGAGATTCACATAGTCACAAAAGGGAAAACAAGAAGATTGGGGAATAGAGATGTGGAGGCATGCAAAAAATGTTAAGACAGTGTTCCAAGAACAAAAACTAGGAAGATGCGAATTTTTGGACTTAATTACAAGGAATAAACATGCTGAGAGCTGGATTATTTGGTTTTCTCCTTAACAACAAATAGACTGGTTTAGTCATATTGGTTCTTGAAAAGATTTTCAATATTGCAGTTTTGGGTTTGTGTAGCAGCTTCACTGCACAGCAAGCTGATGTTTTTCTCCCTTTGCTGCTGGGCTTCTAGCTAGCCCTGCCATGGGGCCAATGTGCAGTCCAAGTCAAATGCATCACAGCCAAAAGCTTTTATCATTGCTGCAAGCATCAAGGCAAGTACAAAGAGGGCTCATAAAATCATTGGATAAGGTGATGGTAAATAAACGAATCCACATAGAAAATCTATGTTTATCCGTTGGGTTGTTGGGTGTCAGTCATCTTGATCCGTGAGGAGTTATAATTATCTGACCAGTTGTCCAAAAAATCTAGGGTGTCTTGGACAATCTCGGAGATTTTGACAAAAATACAATAATTTTAAAAAAAAAATGTTTGAAATATGAAAATTCAAAGCATATTTCCAAATCTAGGAAAAGAATTTAATTGATGGTTATTATTATTTTAAAAAAAAATTAATTGAATTTTGAAATTATTTTTTGATTGAGTTGTCTAATCAAAAGATAATTTTTAATTAATATTATAAATTTAAAAATAATTTCAAAATTGTTATATTTTTATAATGCCCTTTTAGAAAAATAATTATTTTGTCAAAATCGCCTAATGGTATGATGCCATGACTCAGACTATGACTTTAACTTATAGAGGGTTAGGTTGGATGGGTTTGAAACTAACCTCGTCAATCTGCCCATGTCAAATTTGTGTGTTAATATATTGATTTATGTCAAATCTAACTTGAGATCGGTCAGAAATTCACTCTTAATTTCTTAACTCATATCAAGTCTTTCAGCAATTTAAGTTGTTGTGAGTTTTTATAAATTATCAAATAAAATAATTATTTTAGAATTTGTAAAATAAGTCATATTATTAAATAAGAGGCTAACAATTAAATATTTTAAAATCATAAAATAAATTATAAGTTATTAATTTAATATAAATAACTATTTATGAATTTACATCTTAATATACTTTTAACAATTATATAAAAATGATAATTTCATATGCCTGCAGAAATAAAAGGTAAGAAAGGTAAGGAGTTCTTTGTTATCATTTTTATGTTTTTTTTTTCTTTCTATTTAAAAAAACATTAAATAAAATAATATATAATTTAATTAAAAATAAATAATAATGTGTGAGTTGATGTTTCAACATGCTATCATACCTTAAAGCAATACCAATCTAATATATTAAAGTTGATATATTTTTAATTCAAGTTCCCTCCTAAGTCCTAACCCATTGAAACCTTATCCATGCCAATCCGAAAACCACAGATTGGGTAGGTTGAACAGGTGCAAATTACAATGATAATTCAAATGCAATGCAATTTGGTGGGTATTGACATGATGGGGCTCAAGCATACCCACACACAATTTCGGTTTTTAAGTTGTTTCTGGTCTTAATTCAAGAAAATTTTCTGCAAAGTGTTTCTGACTTGAATGTGTCACTCACTAGCAATCTTTTTATAATTCTAAATAGAATAATAAAAATTTAATAAAACATGATGTGATTTTTGGTTAAGTTAAAAAGATGAATTTTATAAAAAGCAATATTATTATAACTTATCTTAAGTTTTTTAAAAGTCATAAAACTCCCTAAATTATTATTATTTTTTTAAAAAAGAAAAGCAAAAAAGAAAAGATTATTTGCTAGCTACTTTCCATCTTAATATGATCCTCCAATATCAATTAAATTATATATAAAAATGAGAATGGTGCAAGTCTCATTAATAAGATAAATAAACCCAATTTTTTATTTATTGAACTTCCTACATTATACCCTAAAAATATTATCTAATGATAATAAATAATATTATTACCTCAAAAATTTTACATGAAATCTAGGGTAGTAAATGGAAAAAACAAAAAACAAAAAAATCTCGGCATAGAACTGATTTGACCAGCATTTTCCTTGGGTTGTCAGTGCATGCAACATTCTCATTAGAGTATTTGTACCGGAATTGCAAATATTTGAAAGACTGTTAATAATTGGCCCCGCCAATTCCGTAGCTAACTTAGCGGTGGAGGTTTCAGCTGACTGGGTCTTCCAACAATCTTAACATTATCATCCCTAATCTCAATCTTGGTCTTCCTCTACACCCATTTCTCAATCACCCACCATATTTCGCTTCCATTAATCCCCACATTCTTCAACGTTTTCGAGCTTTTTTTGCCAAATTCGCCATGCCTTGTCCTTGAATTTCACCTCATTCTCTGCGTTCATCTGATAAGCAAGGCATGAAAATGGTGTGGAGACTGCTGGTCTACATGTTCTTTATTTCTTTCACTTCTGATCAATTTATTAGAGCCCAGGATTACACAGATTATGTTCCGCCCGCTCCGCCCCCGGAAGAAGAAAACTGTGATGGGATTTTCGTGTCGTACACCTTCATATCCAGGCAGAAGGAGTTCCCCCATGTCAAGAATGCATCGGCGCAGGCCTGGGCCTTTAAGGCCATGGCGACCGTGCTCAATGCAGGCACCTTTGAGCTCAAGGCATGGAAGATATTCATTGGGTTTCAGCACGATGAGATTCTAGTTTCAGCAGGTGGAGCGGTTGTAATGAATGGGGATGATATGCCTGCAGCGGTTGGGAATGGGACTTACCTCTCAGGCTTCCCTCAGACTGATTTGAAAACGTCCATTGAAACTGCTGGGGATCTTACCCAAATAGAGGTCCAAATTCCGATCACCGGGACTCAGTTTGGGGTGAAGCCACCAGGGGTTCCAATGCCTAGAACCATTAGTCTTGCAAATGACGGATACAAGTGCCCGAAACCGACTGTAAAGAGTGAGTGCTGCTTCATTGATCATTCATTTCTGCGTTGCCTTCAATCTTTTTTTGATTCATGATCTAAATTTTCCGGGTTTTGTTCCACAGAGACCGCAATGCATGTATGCTGCACTAGAAAGCCGAAGTTTAAGGTCAAAACCGAATCGACAAAGTTCTTGCCACGACAATATGGGGATCTGTCCTTTGTCTATGATATTATCCAAGCATATGATGGGAATTATCTGGCTCAAGTAACCATAGAAAACAATCACCCTTTGGGGCGTCTAGATCATTGGAATTTGACTTGGGAGTGGATGAGAGGGGAGTTCATAAACACAATGAGAGGAGCTTACACTCATAAGATAGACTCCACTGACTGCATTTATGGAGCTGCTGGGCAATACTACAAAGGCCTTGATTTTTCCCAAGTCATGAACTGCGAAAAGAACCCCATCATTGGAGACCTGCCTTCTGAAAAGGCCAAAGATGATAAAGTGGGATTTATACCACACTGTTGTAGAAATGGCAGTCTCCTCCCAACCATAATGGATCAAACTAAATCAAAGGCAGCCTTTCAACTGCAGGTGTACAAGATTCCACCAGATATGAATAGAACAGTTCTGTTTCCTCCCCAGAAGTGGAAAATCGTTGGGGTGCTCAATCCAGACTACAAGTGTGGGCCGCCAATAAGAGTGGACCCGACCGAGTTTCCAGACGCGAGCGGGCTGCTGCAGGTCACTAGCAGCGCCATTGCAAGCTGGCAGGTGACCTGCAACATCACCAGGCCTAAGAAGAGGAATTCAAGATGCTGTGTCTCCTACTCGGCCTACTATAATGATTCAGTGATACCTTGTAATACATGTGCTTGTGGTTGTGATGACACAGAAACTTGCAATCCAAACATCCCATCAATGCTTCTCCCTTCTGAAGCTCTTTTGGTTCCTTTTGAAAACAGAACTGCAAAGGCCAAGGCTTGGGCCAAATTAAAGCATCTTAACGTCCCCAGCCCATTGCCTTGCGGTGACAATTGTGGGGTTAGCATAAATTGGCACATAAATTCAGACTACAAGACTGGATGGACAGCCCGGATCACGCTGTTCAATTGGGAAGAAATCATTTTTGAGGATTGGTTTGTTGCAGTCGAAATGAAAAAGGCCTTCCTGGGTTATGAAAATATTTACTCCTTCAATGGAACAGTACTCAAGGATATCAATAATACTCTCTTCTTCCAAGGATTACCGGGTTTAAACTACTTGATGGGCGAGGTGAATGGATCAGATCCGAAAAGTGATCCCAAGGTACCTGGTAAGCAGCAATCCGTGATTTCCTTTAAGAAGAAGCTTACACCTGGTATCAAGATAGTACAAGGAGATGGCTTTCCTTCAAAGCTGTATTTCAATGGGGAAGAGTGTTCACTTCCTACAGAATTTCCCATAGGCGATGGAAACAGATATCGTGTAAATCTTGTGCCTGTAATTCTCCTCACACTTGTGACTTCTATGCTGATGACAAATCATTTGCACTGACAACCAGTTTTTTTTTTTTTTTCCCATGGCTACTGCTATTCAATATTTACCTTAGGTGACAATTCAGTTTGATATCAAAAGCTAGAGTCCTCCCTCCTAGAAAACTACATTTCTGTCACCTTGTCATTCTTCAGGCTCTAGTCAACCAATTCATTGCATTCCAAGGATATTCATGATGACCTTCACTAACAAAACACAGTTCTCGATTTCCTCAAGTATTGGAGAGACTACAACATTTCAGCTTGTAGAGGATGAAAAAGAGGGAACCATGATGATGATTGGCCTTTAAACAGTTGTAACAGTTGATAGCAGCCATGCAAGAGTGTCTTATAACTAGTGGATAAGGCCCCTGTACTGCATGGAGTTTATGGTGTTTTAGCTTTTCAGATCCATGCATACGCAAAGTTGTAACAGATATAAAGCTAGCTTACTTGTTAGATATTTTAATTTAGCCCATTTATTTTGCTGACCGTATTAGATAGTTTTCTCTCAAATTATTGTCAAATGCTTCAGTCATCACAGTTTCTCTTTTAAGCATTCAGTTCTAGAGTTTGCAAAGGTGACAGCTATATGGGCACTGTGATTAAACACTAAACAATATGTTCATATATAAGCCTAATTATGAAGCTTTTCAATCCCAATCATGTGGGACCTTTAATTTTCCTAGTGTAGCAACCTAGATTCATATGGATGGAATATATATATATATGAATTGGTGGGAATAAGCATCCATCTGATTTCATGATATGCCCCATTCTTTTGAAGAAGGAAGTCAGGTGGCTTATTTCAGTGACCACGAGCTTCAAATAGAAAGAAAGCCATTGGCACCTCTGCCATCTTTAAGCCATATGCTTTCATACATGCTAAAATAAATGCCATAGATGGATCATGGAAAGCAGGAATCTTAGTGATGCCAATAACTGTTGGGCTAGGCCCATATAGGTTCCAGCCCATGAAAGATCCTTTTTTTTTTAAGCCCACATTTTGGGCCACATGTTCTTCCGGATGTTTTAAAGCCCAATATAGACAGTACTTGGGCTGGTTTTGTGTGTATAAGAACCAGATTGGGGTAGTAGTGGAGGGAGAAAAAAAAGGGGTAAATCAGGGGCTGATTCTTGGGTATTATTCAACGGTTCAAGAGTGTCCATCAAAGTGTGAAGGTGAAGCTCTTGTGGGTAATTCCTTCAACTCTACATGTGGAGGTTCTTCCTTCAACTGTTGTGAAAGCTTTTATGGTATAATCTCTCCACTCTCTCTCTTTCTTTTCTTTGTATTTTTGAGACAAGGGATTTCCTTATCAAGTATTGATGTATTTCCACTAGTCTTCATTGTGAAAAGACTAGTTGTATTCCCATTTTTTTTTATTGAAATGGAAAAAAAAAAATTGTGAGTTTTTTACTTCCTTGAGGAGGGTTTTTTCACATTATATATGGTGCCATCATGTTGATATATTTGTGGATTCATTATCTTTCCTATTGTATTGTTGTGAAATAATATTGAGCTATGCAGGTGAATTACAATTGTTATCTTTATTGAGTTCTCTATCCCCCACTAGAGTTAACCATCCCCCATAGAACAGTGTTATATCCAACTATTGTTATTACACCTTCCATTCCCAATAGGTGGTATCAAAGTTCCATTGTAGTGGGAATACCTATTTTTGAAGGTATGGAAATAAAAAAGATGTCTAACCTCTATGGTAAAACTCAACCACTTAAATTGAACTACATGGAAATCCATGATGGAAAACTTTCTTACCATAAAACATTTATCAGATGTTCTTAAGGGTTAAGAAGTTAGGCCTAAAAATATCTTCAATGTGAAATGGAAGAAGATGAAGAAAAAGACAATTGCCTAAATTAGGCAATGAGTTACTATAGCCTTACATTATCATGTGGAAAATGAAACATGCGTTCATGTTCTCTAGAAGAAGTTGGAGTCAACGTTTAAATAAAAAATTGTTGGGAACAAAATGATTACTAAACATGAAGTCAAAAGGGAGTCTAGTGACAGATCACTTGAATGCTCTTTAAATAATAATAAATCAATTGCTATAATGAAAATGGTGATGAATGATTAGATTCAAGCTTTGATGTCACTATGTTCATTGTTAGACAATTGAGAAACTTTTATTGTAACTATCAGCAACTCTATTTTGAATAATGAATTATCTATAAAATCAATGAAAAATAATTTTACAAAAAAAATATAAAAAGGAAAATTTTCACAAAAAATGCATAGGCCTTCATTAAAGAATGTTGAGGAAAAAATAAAAATAGAAGATAGAAATGTCAGGACAAGATTAAGGGAAGATCTCAATCTAGAGATAAAATTAAATATTTTCAATATGACAAAGAGGGTTATATGAAAAAGAATTTTTATGTTTAGAAGATGGAACAAAAGAGTCAAAATTAGGAGAAAAAAAAAAAACTTAACATCCAAGAGTGATGAAGTTTTGGTATCACGAGCATTTACATTTAGGTGATCAAGGAGTTGAGTGGATTGTTAACATGACTACTTGCTACTTGCTACTATGCTACCTCTCACTCGGAGTTCTTTCCTAATTATAGAGCTGAATATTTTTGGCATGGTTAAGATGAGAAATTTTAGTTACTCTAAGATTTTAGGTATAAGAGATATGTGTGTCTTGATACTAATATTGGATATAAGGTATATACCATATTTGTGCTTTAATTTGACATCTAGTTTTGCACTAGATATATAGGGATATGAGAGCCACTTTGGTGGTGGAAAATCAAAGCTTAATAAATGATCACTAGTCATTGTTAAAGGAATTGTATATTGCATTTGTACAAGACTAAGGAGAAAGCGTGCAAGGATTAATTGTATGTTGCAATAGATGTTTCATTGGAATTATGACATAAGAGACCAATGCATATGAGTGAAAAAGGATTGCAAATTTTTGAAAGGAAGTCCTCAATGACTTTGACTAAAAATGGATCCTAATGTCTAAGTGATCATTGTTTGTTTGAGAAATAACAGAAAGTTTCTTTCAATATTACCTAAAAGAAATTGAAAAAGATAAAGCTATATTGATTATATTAAGATGTTTATGGTCCCACAAATGTGGAAACTCTTGGAGGAAATAGGTACTTCATAACTTTCATTGATGATACTACTTGAAAAGTATTGGTTTACTTATTGAGGTTTAGGAATCAAGTTTTTCAATTATTTTAATAGCTCCATGCTATGGTTGAAAGAGAGACTAGGAAGAAGTTAAAATGTCTAAAATTTGACAATAGAGTTGAGTACCGTCGTTAGGAGGGTTAAGTGTGTGTTGAAGACTACAAAGTTGCCTAAGTGTTTTGGAGTGAAGTTGCTTCAACTACATACTACTTGATAAATAAATCTCCATCAATTTAATTGAACTTTGAGGTTTCAAAGAAACCATGGAGAGAAAAAATGTTTTCTATTCTCACTTGAGGGTCTTTAGGTATAAAGCTTTTGTGCATGTTCCCAAAGAACAAATATCCATGCTTGATGATAAGCAATCCCACACATTTTCACTGGGCATCATGATGAAAAGTTTAGGTGTTTAGGCCATGGAATCTAGCTAAAAAAAGATTAATTCATGAGAAGTAGGGATACGGTTTTTCAAGATGATTAAACCTTAGAAAATTTTGATAGAGTTTAATAGCCTAGAGGTACAAATGGTGAGTATTGAGTTAGTACCTACTTCCTCGTCAACCACAAATGGGATACATAGATTGACTAGAGTTGATAGTGTAGTTGGTATGCCTATATAGTAGCCTATTGAACTAAAGGGCAATCACCTTATCAAGAGAGTTTAATACCTAAGGTTAAAAGATCTATGGGAGAGCATCATCCTTCAACTAGATATCTCTCGTTTTCATATATGTTAGTTACTGATGAGAATGAGCTATAAAGTTTCTAGGAAGCCAAGCAAGTTAGCTCTCATTTTCATGGTCACTTCAATCGTAGTAAGAAATATTGTCTCATTTTAGATGGAAAAAAAGAAGAAGATAGAAGTATTATTTACTTCTTAGCTAGAGGGATTTTGATGTATGTCATAGTATGTGTTGTCACCTCGCGTATTAGGTGGGCCACGTTGCTGCTAGATGAATGGACACGCGATTCTCAACACACAAGGGGTTCTTGATTCAGTGTTTGTACCTGCAAAAAGGCATCCGGACAGGGTGTCCGGATGCACCCTCCGATGATGTTGTTAGCCATGGTAAGAGAATAAGATATATGAGGCAGTTGGCCTTTTACTAGGTGTCAAGAGGTTACCAGGAGATCATCCCTTTCTTCTTCGTGTGAAGTCATATATATACAGCTTCAGGGGTACTGTTCCTCTCATTAATGGTGGGGAGATATTTTCTGTTGTGATGATGACAATAGGTGTTAGTAGGAGCATTATCACCCTACGAACGGCTGTCAGAAACCATGGTAGGTAATGCGGCTGTCAGAGATCGTGGGGAGTGTTTATGTAGAATGACCGTGGGAAGTGACTTGCTGTCACTTCCTCTTGTCTTCTCATCCTGCAGGTGATGGGATGTGGACCATAGCTGGCTGTCGTGATAGCGTGTAAGACTTGCTTTACTTTGATTGATGATCCGGACGATTATATCTGGGTGGCACATGCTGATTGCCCGGATGCATTGTGGAGCGGATGCATTATGAATGTTGTCCGGATGTATGCGCTTTGCCAGCGACGTTCGCTCTTCCTTGGTTAGGAGAAGTTGAAACGTCCTTTGCCTTTCCTTGAGGCGGTCCGGATAGGATAGCCGCATTATGCATATCTTTAGGGGAATCCGGACGGCTGATAATACGTGCCACGCGTCACCATGAGCTGCGTGCCACGTGTTTCCTAAGGGGAGGGGTCCCTACATTGCCCCCCTTTTTAACCTGCCTATTTTGCCCAAAAAATGGGCGGGTTAAAAATAACTGGGTTTTTGAAAATTGAAAAAGTCCATTCGTCCAATTTGGCCACGTGTCGAGTGGGGGTGCGGAAGCCAAAAAAGGCATTTATGGCGAGCCGCCGACCCTGTGTATCCCCAGGCAGCATGTTGGTTCAATGATAGCTTTTTTGGACGTTTGGTTTTCCGAGGGCCTGTCTTCTTATAAATAGCGTACTGTACCCCTTTTTCCATTTTTTTTCTACTGCATTTTCCTGAGAGCTTCTCTTCTTCTTGCTTTTGTTGCGTTCTTTGCGTCTCTGAGTAAAGAAACTTGAAAACGCTTTTGTACCGGTGATCTTGTGTCGCGACATTCGTTTGCTGCTGGTATTCTTGTATCGAAACAGTGGTTTTCCTGCTTCAGAGCTTTCTTTGGTATGTGTACCTTTGGTATTGTTGTTCCTTTTGTTGCGTTTTGTTGGTTCTTTGGTTTTGGTTTCTGATTTGTTTGGGCTAGGGTTTGTGTATTTTCTGGGTTACTTGTGTTTTACCCATTGCGCTCCTTGTGTGTAGGTTTGGGTTTGTGTTTGTGGTAAAAAATGGCTACAAAAAAGACTACTTCATCCTCCCGGGCTAGCGAAGTTCGTGGAAAAGCGATAGATAAGTTGGATGCGAAGGAATTCCGGGAACGGTTCTGTATCCCGGATAACGTGGCTGTGGAACTGCTGAATGGGAGGGTTCTTGTGCCTTTTGAGAAAGCAGAAGAAAGAACCATGATCTTCTCGAAGGAACAATTCAACGCGGGGCTCCGGTTCCCTCTGCCGCCGTTGTTCAAGGAGTTTCTCCACTTCACCCAGATTCCACCCGTCTTCATTCATCCCAACATTGTCCGTGTGCTGATGGGGTGCAGTATCATAAACATGCTGTTCAACCTCGATATCACGCTGCTGGAGGTGTTTTTTGTGTATTCCTTGAGAAAGGTAAAAAATGACATTTTCAGCATGTCTGCACACTTGCCCTCCCTCCAACTGGTGACGGAGCTGCCAGATTCGACAAAGGGAGGGGCGACGGGACACGTGGTGGTCCGGGGTGCATGGGCGGGGCTTTTGGAGCATCCGGCGAGGCCTTTCTCTCCAAACTACTCCTTGGTAGTTCCGGGTAGGTTTGCTTTGTGACTATTGCCCGGCCGTTACTTCGTTGACTTTTTGTAGACTTTTCCGGATGGTATTCTCATCTTTTGTTGCTGTTAATGCAGGGCCGGAATTGAGGGGCCACCTTGTGGACTGGGTAGAAAAGGCGTCTTTTGGCTGTCTCAGTAAATTGTTTGAGATAGACGTCAAGGAGAGGCAATGCAATACGCTGCTGACCGCGCGGAACCTGGCGGCGGTCGTCCGGGAGTCCCGAGAATATGTTATCAACATTCTCCCCAGGAAGATGCCAAAGGAGGTTGTTCCTGGGGAGCATTATACTGTGAAGGATTTCCCAATCTATGAGGCGTTAAAAGAAGCTGACTCTAAAAAACGCCGGCTTCTCCTGGAGGGCCGGGAGAAGAAGAAGAACGAAGGGACCCTTCGGAAGGCTCCCGGGCAGAAAGGTGACGCCGACTCTTCCCCAAAGAAAGATCCAGTGAAGAGGAGGAAGCTGGTGAAAAAACATGGGAAGGACACGAAGGAGCCCACTCCTCCCTTGGAATTTGCTCCTCCGCCCATTATCCACGAGGCGGAGGTAATGATAGAGGAGCCAGTGAATGCTGCTCCTCATTCCATCTCAAGCGGGTCCGGACATCTTGCGGGGCTGAACCACTCAAGCACTTCCTTGACAGCGGTTGCGCGCCTAGCGAATATGGCTGAGGAAGCTGCGTCTGTCAACCATCCGGACTCCCGCAACTTGGATGCTGATGCAGCTGAGGCTGTTTGTGCGACCCCCACAGAGGAAGTGGGAGTAGAAAACCAGAGTCAGCCCTCCGACGATCCGGACCGGCTGGCTCTTGTTCTGGTGACGGGACCACCCTCAAAGAAGGCTCGCTCGGTGCGCAATCTGAGGTCCGGACTCCATGGGCGACTTCAAGAGCGGCAGCAAGAGATTGAAGTTAGTTGCTCATCTGCCCACGATACTCATCCGGAGGGGGGTGAAGTGGAGATGGTAACTAAGATATCAGCCGTCCCTGTGGTAGTCTCGGATGAGTTTGCACGCGGGGTGTCCCATCCGGCCGTAGATGCTGATGCTGCACCCGGGGATGTTCATCCGGCCGTAGATGTTGAGGTCCCGAATCCGGAACAGGAGTGCTCTTCTCTTGCCTCATCAGGGGGGGATCCTGTTAATGATGCATCTTGTACCTCTGCTAGCCCTTTTAGCTATGCGGAGTTGGAAGAGAAGCTAAAACAGATTCCACCCGGATTGCCTCTTGCCAAGCCCTCAGCCCAAATGTTTGAGATGGTGGAAACGGTAAAACTGTTTTTGTGCTTTTTGGTTGTCATTCTGATGTGTGATATTTAACTTTGCTTTGCTTACTTGGCTATTTGTTTGCAGCTGGTGAGTGGTCTCCGTGGCATGGCCACTCAATACGATCTTTTCACTGACCTGCTGCGGACTGCTGATTATATGAAGGCCTTCGCCACTCGGCGCAAAGATGCTGAAGATCAGTTGCGCCTGAGACTGGCGGAGGCTGAAGCCAGCTTATCCACCGCTCGGGGGGAGAATGAGGCTCTCCGGGCAGACTTGGCTGATGCAAAGGTCCGGGAGGAATCAATGGATGCCCGTCTGCTTGAGGCAGCGAATGAGATGGCCGATCTAAGGGGGGAGGTGAGGCAACTCCGGACAGAAGTTTCTATTGAAAAGAAACAAAGGGAAGATTTGCAGCTGCGCTTGATTGCACAAAAGGAGGAGCTAGAACGGGAGTTTGCTGTAGAAAGGGAGGAAATTGAAGCAGAATACCAAAAACAAGTGGATGATACATTCATCTTTGGGTACCGCTGCTGTATGAAGAAGAATGGCATTAAGCGAGATACTCCTTCAATTCCTCCGGGTGATGAAAAGAAGCTCCACGAGAAGCTCGCTCCCTGATAGTTTTATCTCTTTTTGCAATTTTTATGCTGTAATTTTTCCTTCTGTATTTTTGTGGTCCGGAGATTTTTTGTAATTACACTTATTCTCATCAATAAAAATATACTTCTTTCTCATTTGCATTTGTGTATACTTTTTATTGATAGTACTGCTTTAAATTGGACACGTTCCATGGTCTAAGTAACGGAGTGCCATCTAGCTTTTGTAAATGATAGGCTCCATTTTCATTTGCCTTAGACACTATGTAGGGTCCTTCCCAATTGGCTTGGAATTTTCCTGCGCCTACTTCAGCAGTATTTTCAAAAACTTTTCTAAGTACTAGCGTACCATTTTTGAAGTTTCTGGGCCTGACTTTTCGATTGTAATGCGCTGATGCTCTTTGTTGATAATCTGCCATCCGGATGGATGCGCTTTCTCTGACTTCGTCTGCCCAGTCCAAATTTCTTCCTAGTTCCGTGTTGGCGTCTTTATGCTTTGCTGCATCAGTCCGGATAGTAGGAAGACCTATTTCAGTGGGAATGACTGCATCCATTCCATATGTGAGGGCAAAAGGAGTATTTCCTGTTGGTCGTCCGGGTGTGGTTCGATAGGCCCATAGGACGCCGGGTAGTTCCTCCACCCACTTTCCTTTGGCTTGCTCCAGCCTTTTCTTTAAGGCATTGATTACAGTTTTGTTTGTGGCTTCCGCCTGGCCATTGCTTTGAGGATAACGTGGCGTGGAGTATGAATTCCGGATATTCAATTCCGAACAGAAATTCCTGAATGCAATGCTGTCAAATTGTGGACCATTGTCAGCTATGATGACTTGGGGAATTCCAAAGCGGCAAACAATGTTCTTCCATACGAATTTGGTGACATCTTTGTCTTTGATGCTTGCGTATGCTTCAGCTTCTACCCATTTACTGAAGTAATCAGTGGCGATAAGGAGGAATTTCTTCTGGGCAGGTGCTGCTGGGAGGGGTCCCACTATATCCATGCCCCACTGCGCGAAAGGCCATGGGCCTGATACCGATTTTAACGCTGCTGAAGGCATATGTGGAATGGGAGCGTATCTCTGACATTTATCACACTTTTGGACATATGCTGCTGCGTCTTTCTTCATTGTTGGCCAATAATACCCTTGTGAATGAGCTCTATGTGCTAGGGATCGTCCTCCCGCATGATTTCCGCATATTCCTTCATGTAATTCAGCTAGCACATACCTGGCTTCTGAATGCCCAAGACAACGAAGATAAGGCCCTGTGAAGGATCGCTTGTACAGGTGCCCCCCAATAAGGGTGAAACGGGCAGCCTGCACCCGGATTTTGTGCGCTTGTTTAGAATCTTCGGGTAAAGTTCCTGTCCGGAGATATTCTGCAATATCATGCGTCCACTTTTGACCATCCGTTTGGTTTGTCTCAACGATGTTGCAAATGGAATTTTCTGCGACAGAGGGATTGGCTTGTACATGTATGGGCAAATGAATGGCTTCTTTGATAGGGAGGGAGGCAGCTATGCCGGCCAAAGCATCAGCGTGCCTATTGTCAGCTCGCTTAATTTTTTCGATTGTCCACTCAGTGAATTGCTGTAAGGTGCTTCTTACTTTGGCCAAGTAACGCGCCATGCGTGAGTCCTTAGCCTCATATTCTTTCTGGACGTGCCTTACCACTAGTTGCGAGTCGCTGTAGATCCGGAGTTTGGAGACGGATAGCGCAAGGGCGAGGTCCAATCCGGACAGGATGGCCTCGTATTCTGCCTCATTGTTAGACGCGGAGAATCCCAGCCGGATGGCTTGCTCCAGATGTTCCCCAGTTGGGGACTGTAATACGAGCCCAACTCCAGAGCCTGATGAGCGTGAGGCTCCGTCAACTCGTAGTGTCCACCACTCCTGTTCACTTGATTCGTGGTGCTGGTTGGGTCTTCGCGAATATTCGAGCACAAAGTCGGCCATTACTTGGCCTTTTTTGGATAATCTGGGTTGGAATTCGATTCCAAATTCGCTCAATTCGATGGCCCATTGTAGCATTCGCCCAGTTAAATCTGGTTTGTGTAGAATGCTGCGAAGGGGTTGATCGGTCAGTACAATCACTGGGTGGGCTTGAAAATAGGGGCGGAGCTTTTGGGCAGCACTTCGAAGAGCTAAGGCTGTTAGCTCCATTTTTGAATACCTGGTTTCTACATCTGCCAATGCCCTGCTGACATAGTAGACAGGTTTCTGCTCCTTTGGTGAAGGGCAGCGGAATAGAGCGGCGCTGATTGCCCATTCGGAGACAGCTAAATACATATATAGCTTCTCCTTTGGGATGGGGCTGCTCAAGATGGGTGGATGCATAAGACAATGTTTAATTCTTTCCAACGCGTTTTGGCAATTGTCCGTCCATCCCTGGGTTCCAGCTTTTCGTATCGCTAAGAAGAAGGGTCGCAACTCATCAGTGAAGCGGGCTATAAAACGTCCTAACGCAACGAGCTTGCCTGTGAGGCGTTGTAACTCCTTTTTGTTCCTGGGGGGAGGTGTCTCCATGACTGCTTTGACTTGATCCAGGCTGACTTCTATGCCTCTTTGGCTGACCATAAATCCCAGAAATTTGCCAGCACTTACGCCAAAGGCACATTTGGAAGGATTTAGCTTCATTCCATACTTTCGCAAGAGACGAAAAACTTGTTGTAAATGGAGGGTATGCTGCTCTCGAGTTTTGCTTTTAACCACGATATCGTCAATGTATACCTCGACCGAGTGGCCTATCAGAGGTTTGAAGATTTTAGTCATTAATCTTTGATATGTGGCGCCAGCGTTTTTGAGTCCGAATGGCATGACTTTGTAGCAATAGAGGCCGTGCGGTGTTATGAATGCTGTTTTTTCTTCGTCATCCGGGGACATGGGGATTTGATGATATCCGGAGAAGGCATCCAAGAAAGAGAGCATTCCTTGCCCGGAAGTGGAATCCACAATCTGATCTATTCGTGGCAAGGGAAAACTGTCTTTTGGACACGCATTGTTGAGATTGGTGTAATCTACACACACTCGCCACTTTCCTTCTTTTTTGGGTACTACGACTACGTTTGCCAGCCAATCCGGATAAGAAACTTCTCTGATGAACCCGGCTTCGAGCAATTTATCAATCTCGTTTCGGATGATTCTTTGTCTATCCGGGTGGAAGCGCCTGATCCTCTGCCGGACGGGTCTGGTGGTTGAAAAGACGTTAAGCCTGTGAGATGCAATGGAGGGATGAATTCCCTTTATGTCAGAATGTGCCCATGCGAAGATGTCATGGTTCTGTCTGAGAATTTTTTGCATGCCTTGGGTTTCTTCTTGTGTCATGAGGGAACTGATGTTTGTGAGGTGATCACTTTCCTCCGAAATTTGGATTGTCTGTAAGGGATCTGCTACCGGGGGATCTTTGTCCGCCGGACCCAATAATTGCTATTGGTCGTGCGCAACGCTAGGTTCAGGGGGAGATGCATCCTCCTGGTTAGCGACTGCTTCACGTGCTATTTGATAGCACTGGCGAGCGGCTAACTGGCTGCCATACAAGTCAGTTTGTCCTTCGTTGGTGAGGAAACTCACCATTTGATGATATGTGGAAGGGATGGCTTTCATGTAGTGAAGCCATGTGCGTCCCAAGATGACATTGAAGGGTGATAACTCTTGTACCACTGAGAATTGCACGTTGAGAGTGACTGGGCCAGCTTGGACCGGTAGTATAATGTCTCCTAAGGATGTGGTTGAAGATCCGTTGAATCCGGATAAGATTCGTCCGGGGTTTTCGAGACCCGTGAGACTATGTCCCATATGGCCAATGACTGATGCTTGCACCAGATCGGCTGAACTACCTGGGTCAACCAAGACGCGTCTTACATCGAAATCTCCTATTCCTAGGGAGAGGATGAGGGCGTCGCGATGTGGCTGTAGCGTCCGGGTGGGATCTACTGGTGGGAAAATGATCGTCCCATCTATGGGGCGAGGGCTCTCTCCGGTAAGACCCGGCCGGATGGAATTAATGCGCTCGCGTATTGACGCGGCTCGCAGCAATTTCTGCCTTTTCCGCCTGGAATCGTATTCTTCGTCGGATGGGCCCCCATTGATATAGTTTATGACAGCCTTGGGGGCGACTGGGGCCCTCGGGGCCCCAGAGTTATGATGTTGAGACGCGTCCCTTCCTCCAGCATCTGAGCGGAGGTACTGTTTTAAATGTCCTGCTCTGATGAGCCTTTCAACCAGATACTAGAGGGACCGACATGTCTCTGTTGTATGACCATGGTCACTGTGGAAGGCGCATTTCTTGCTGCGGTCTCTCATGGATGGGTCCGTTCCAATGGGTCTAGGCCATTTGAAGTCGGGCAATCCCTGGATCATTGGGAGAAGTTTCTCATACGATATGGATAGAGGTGTGAGAGGCGGCATTTCCGGGCGACTTGGCCCTTCCTGCTTTCGGTCAGACGGCTTTGGTCGATCCGGAGGTCTATTACTTCCCTCCGTAATATTTCTAGCTGGCCGTCCGGCAACCAAAACTTGCTGAGTGGCCGCACGCACATCATCTTCGAGCATTGAATATTTGTTAGCTCGTCTGAATAAATCGTCCATCGTTGTAGGAGGCTTTTTGGCCAGCGATTCGAAGAATGGAGTGCCTGGACAGATGCTTCTCTTGAAGATCTGTAGGACAGCATCCATGCTGCAAGCCTCTATTTGGAGTACGGCTTGGCCAAATCGTTTCACAAATTCCCTCAAGGATTCGTTGTCTCTCATTTTTATGTTCTGGAGAGTGCTGATATTCTGCCTGTGTCGGGTAGAGCATAAGTACTGTCCTACGAAAGCTTTAGAGAGGTCCCTGAAATTGTCAATAGAGTTAGGAGGTAGGCGATGAAACCATGAGAGGGCTTGCCCTTGAAGGCTGGCGGGGAATACTTTGCATAGTAATGCATCGTTGCCAATATCGAGCGTCATAAGCTGTCGATAGTGCATGATGTGATCGAAGGGATCGTTGGTCCCATCGTATGTGGAAAACTTTGGTACGAGGAATCCCCTTGGGGGCTCGTAATGGGTGATATGAGAGCAGAAAGGCGTGGAGAGCATGTCATCCAGCCTCTTGCTGATGGAGCCAATGGGTGGCCCGTTTGGGATGTTTCTCCCAGCCGGTCGTTCCGCTAGGTGTGAGTGAACGTTCCGCATCGCTGGGGTGACCATGGGGTCACGATGCGGAGATACGTTCTGCACCATGGGAGCAATCATAGGATCGGGGCGTGGCGCCCGAGTTGTGGCTATTGGTGGCCTTAATCTCCCAGGCTCCTGTGGGCCCAGTCTTGCGCGCATAGAACTTGACAACTGTGATTTTCTATCACGTTGTCTTTTTGCTGAGAAATGAGTGGAATCTGAGCTTTCCTCACGGGGAGCTCGAGGCATGGGTGTGCGTGGCTCATGGGGCCTTGCGTTGTATGTTCCTGGGACAGCTCCTGTTGACCCAGGATATATTGATTCTGGCTCTGGCCTTGAGTTTGCCACTTGACCTTTTGAGCGCTGACGACGAGGAGGTCCTGATGTTGAGGCTTGAATGCGTAACACAGCGTTTTCTTCCCTTAACCTCTCCGTCTCCTGGAGGAGAGCTCTTAGCTGTTTTTCGCTCGCCAACTGTCTTTTTTCGATGGCTTGACGCCATTCGTGATTATCTTCTTCCTCTCTACCAGATGATCGACTTTGGGAAGGTGTGGCCATCTTTGCTAGTGACTGAATCAAAATAAAAAGTAAAACCTTCCCACAGACGGCGTTGGTAGCGCAGATGGTACCAGGAGGGCAACCTTATCGTCCTTAAGTCTTGGACTTGGGTTCGAATCCTGGGGACGTCACCCCCAAGGGCCAAATTAACAAATGGCCCCATAAGACTCTGCGCTGGGCGCTGTTGATCCGGCACCACCAGAGCAAAAAAGGCCGACGTTTTTGTTGGGACGTCATTTGTTTGTTTGGCCCTGGGCAGCCGCATGGGCCAGATACCAGAGTGGCCTCCCCAGGATTCGAACCCAAGTCCAAGACTTAAGGACGATAAGGTTTACTAGCGCAGATGGTACCAGGAGGGCAACCTTATCGTCCTTAAGTCTTGGACTTGGGTTCGAATCCTGGGGAGGCCACTCTGGTATCTGGCCCATGCGGCTGCCCAGGGCCAAACAAACAAATGACGTCCCAACAGTATGCACAAGGTCAAATATAACTCATGTAGTTAGAATTGTGAATAAGTTCTTGACTAGTCTAGGAAAGCAACATTAAGAGGCAATAAAGTGAATCTTAAGGTGCTTGAGAACTAGCTCAAGCATATGCTTATGTTTTAGGAGAGCTTAAATGGTCTTAAAATGGTTTATAGATGCAGATATGACTGATGACATTGATAGGGCTAGATCTCATTGAGGTATTTGATCACCTTTACAAGGAGAGTTATATCATGAAATTCTAAGTTACAAACAAGGATGAAAATATCGGTAATCATGGATATATCGGTACTTCGATTTTATGGATATATCAGATATATCGGTGAATATTTTGGAAAAAAATATCGGTAGGCTTAAAATTGTTAAAAACTCATGAAAATGTAAGGAAAATCTCATAATAATATAATTAGAAGTATAATAGATATTTTAAAGTTATTTTATTGAAAATTTTGACATATGTATAACATGATTTATCATATTTGATAATAATATCATATGCATTGATAAAAATATGAATTTTATAAGTGTACATTTATTATTAAATTACATCTAATATTATGATATTTGATTATAATATGTCTAATTTTAAAATATATATTAATATTAAAATTATGATTCATTTAATTCAATTATATTAAATAATATAAAATAAATTATGATATATATCTATATATATCTATATATATATATATATATATATATATATATATATATATAATTTTTTAATATTTAATTAATTATTAATGATATTAAAAACATTATGAAGAAAATTATATAATTTTTATATTTTTGGTAATCAATTAAAAGAAAATTTTACATTTAATTATAAAATAATTATAATTAATTTGCTCTTTAAAATATTATTTTAATATTTTCTTTATATAATGAGTTTAAGTATATATAAGTTTAGTACACAATATATAACAAGGGCAAGTTTGCCCAAATGGTAAGTGGAGTGTACCCTAAACTTTTTGGTTCCATTTCTATTACAATCCCATCAATTTTGATCATTGTAACCCCATCCTTGCGTTTTGTTGATCAATTCATGGTTCTGTAGATTCCTGTTATTATGTGCATCTTGAAGTTTCATTGATTAGTTCACGATTCTATTGGCTTTGGTGATTGCAACAACATCATTGAGTTTTGTTTATCAATTATTCACAATTCCATTTGTTTGGATCATTACAACCACTTTCTTGAGTTCTATTTCTATTTCCTTGATTCCATTGATTTCAATTATTATGATAATGTACATCCTTGAGTTCCATTTCTATGCTTATGGTTCCATTGATTCCAATTATTGCGACTACATATTCTTGAGTTCTATTTCTATCTCTGTGACTCCAATGTTGATTCTAGTTATTGTGGTTGTATTTGTGAGTTCCATTTCTATCTTCACGATTCCATTGATTTTGCTTATTATGACCATAACCTTAAGTTTCTATCTATTGGTTTCAAGCTCCATTGATGTTGGTCATTATGACTATATCCTTGAGTCTCATTTATCATTCAGGTTCCGTTGATTCTAGTCATTGATTTTGCTTATTTAAGGAGAATGCTCTAGGTTTTACATATATATAATTTATAAATGAACTCCTAGTGGTCTAAATCATTCATATTGGCTTGGGATGAGTGGATGATTATTTTCTAGTGAGTTTTACTCCAAAGAGGTTCAAGTTGCAATGTTAATTTTTTCATTGAAATTCTGGAAGTACTTTACTAAACAAACAGGTAATATCATCAATATTAATATTACCAAGTGAACTAAAATATTTTGTTTGTAAGATTACTCACTCTCACTAAATCACATTATTATATCAATGACGATGATACCATGACTTGACCCAACTCATTCTCAAATTAAATATGCTAATGGAGGTTGTAGATTTGTTAAAATCATCTCTGACTTGATTTTTACAAATTGAGAGTCTTTCTTTAATTAATTTTAATCCATACATTTACCCCATTATGGAAACCTTATTCATATGGTCTTAGACTATAGTACATTTATGAAAATATGTTATTCACTTACCTTTTTAAGAATTCAAGCAATTTTAGGAAATTCAAAATTCAAAGAGATTTCAAACCCGGCCTTAACTATTTGTGGAAAGATTTTTTAACTTGTACATCCTAATTCCATAAGCAAATTAATTGCATAATAATTTTCCAAAATTAAAATTGGGGTCTTTAACCTTTTAAAATTTTAATTGAAATTAGAAACTAATTAGTCTAACAATAATCTAGTCTCACAAGGAAAATAATAACATAATTATTTTCAAAAAGCTTGAATTTTAAGAAATTCTTATCCATATGAAATTTCATCTGTCAAAATTCAAAATCCCATCAACTGGTAACTCTCCATTGTTTCTTAACCATCACCAATTTCTAAAACTATTGAAAATCTTTTCAACTGTAAATTAGACTTACCAAAAAATATATTCCACAACTTCAAATCCAAGTCAAATAAAATTTTCTATATCAAGTCATTTTTGTTTCCTAACTCACATACTAAAATTTCAAAAATATAACGACTATGAAATCTTGTAAGGAATTAAATAACAAGATAAAAATAAATATGAAAGTATCTCATGACCATATATTATATATAGGAGTTCAAATCGGAAGGGAATCCAAATCCTTCCATACAAGGATTAATCTATTCAAAAATTCAAAAAGGTTAATCTCAACCACCTCCTTTCAAGATTTAGATAAAAAGAATAATGAAGGTATTTGATGAAATTTCGGTGCATTTAATCAAAACCTTAGAAGATGTGAATGAAATTAACTAAATTAAAAGGACTTTTCCAACTTTGCCTCGAATCATTTTATATTTTATTTCTTTTTGCCTCTCTTTGAATGAACTTGATCTCAATCTTCTCAAATCTTCTTTTAAGGTGAGTATTTCAAACTGATCCATTCAGGTTCTGCTTTAGGATTAATTTTCAAGGCCTTGGCCAGTTACTGACGGGGTCCCCCATGGGGTGTAATTGCCAGGTACCAAAGGTTAGCCACGAACATTGAAAATATCAGAAAATATGATACCAGGCTGTTGAAGCGCTAAAGCACGTGCTTTCGTATCTGTCAATGAATCAGTTGTGATTCAGGCTTCGGCATTCCATCTGGCCAAACAGGACTACGACTTCTGAATCCTTTAATTTTGTTAATTGGCTCAATGGGAAATATCAGAATGCAGTTTTAACTTGTTCTGATAAACCTAAAGAGTTCCTTAAAATTATTCATAGAGAACGTATTTTCAAGTTTCAACCATTTCTGAAAGTTGGTGGAGAATTAAATCATGCTCCACCACTTTCATGCACACATTTATGTTTTGCAAGGAAAACAACATGAGTATTTGAAACTGTTTCCCTCATCACTTTTCATGGCATGCATGCATATATATATGTCATCGAACCTTTCTTACAGCTTGATTAAGTTCTCATTTGGACCACCTACGAGCAGGGAGGTTTTGCAGCAGGCTGGATAGCGCACCAGTTCCATGTCAAAATAATGGAGAAGAAGTTATTGTGGCATACCAACAGTCATGCATAATTTTCCCAGTTGAAACTGATGATCAGGTCGTTGCCATTATTTATGTTGGTCAAGACTGCGAAGTTGCCAAAGTGTCTTGGAGTGAAGTTGCTCAAACTACGTACTACTTGATAAATAGATCTCCATCGGTTTGATTCAACTTTGAGGTTTCAAAGAAATCATGGAGAGTAGAAAGATTCTCATTTGAGGGTTTTTAAGTATAAAGGCTGTTTGCTAAAACTTGTTTTTTAAAATTATTTTAAGTTAAAAAAATATAGTTTTTTGGTATTTTATAAAAATAAGAGTATTTGGCAAATTGCTTCTAAAAACAGTTTTTTTTTTAAAAAAAAAAAACAAAATACTTGTTTGGATAAGTTGTTTTTTAAAATAATTGTTTTGGCTTTGTAAAAACATTGCAAATTCAATTTATATATTATCAATTAAATTTAATTCAAGCTAGTCTTATTAAAAATAAAAATTGTAATTACAAATAAAATAAAAATAATTTTTTTAGTAAAACATGAATAATAATTTTAAACTAAAATCATAAATTATATACTTTTTTTTATAAAAAATATATTATTTTAGTATATGTTAGAAATATAAGAATATAAACATCTTCCTAATTTTTTAAGTTAAAAATGAATAATAATACTTTAAAGTAATAAATTTTAACAATATTTTATTTAAAATGAATAATGAATAATGAATAATGTTTAACTTTTTTAATATATAAATAAATCAAGTTTTCATTTCATATACACGTTTAGTATTCAATTACAAACATAATGTTTAAAAATATTTTTATTTAATCTATAATTAATTAGATCATTTTTTTTAATTAAAAATTATTCTTAAAAATTTTAAAAATCATTAAAGAATTTAAATTATTAATTATATCTTACTTATTTTTTATTTATAATTTATTTAACTAAATTCAAAATATATATTTGTATGTATATAGAACTAGTAAAGTTATGACTCATAATATATCAGTTTTAATCTATTATATTTTAAATGATTAGAAATTTTAAATTATTTAAAAAAAAATTTAACTCATTAATAAATTTAATAAAAAAATGTCACTTGATTTGAAGTTTATTTTTATAGTAAGAAAATTTATAAAAATATAATTACATGTAAAAAAAAAAAAAAAAATGAAGTCATTATAAACCAATTTTTATCTATAAATTAATTTTTTGTGTTAATTATGAGTTTAGTTTTTTGAGTTTCAAATTATTTTTAAAAATTACTAAACTTGTTAATGAACCCAACACATTAAGTATTGTTTTATTTGGAGTTCATTTGATAGGTTAAAAAAAAATCGAAAATAATGATTCTATGTAAAAGAAAAACAATAGAGTCATTTTAAACTAATTTTTGTTCATAAATTTCTTATATTAATTGGATCATTATTTAAGTTTTAGGTTATTTTAAAAAATTACTAGACTCATTAATGAATTCAACACATTAAGTCTTATTTAATTTAGAATTCATTTGCCTAGTGAAAAATATCGAAAAATGATGATTTCATGTAAAAAAAAAAAAAAAAACAATAATGCTATTCTAGACCTTTTTTTGCCCAAAAAATTATGGGATCAATTGGTTCACTATTTGAGTTTTAAATTATTTTTAAAAATTATTAGACTTGTTAATGAATCCAACGCATTAAGTATTGCTTAGTTTGAAATTTATTTGTCTAATACAAAAAATTTATAAAAATAACCTCAGACACTTAAATAAATGTTGGTTTATGACTTACCAATGTTATTGAGTTCCATGACTTTTTAATATTAATTAAATTAGTTTTTGAGTTTCAAATTATTTTTAAAAATTAATAAATTTTATGTATCAAGTACAATTTGATTTTAAATTTATTTGTTTAATGAAAAATTTTAGAGAAGTTAAAAGAAATTCAAAAAATTACTTGTAATTTAAAATAATATCATATTTTAAGATTTTCAATATGGGTATTAGAAAGTAGAGAGTGAAAGATAATGATATCATGTTTAATTTTATTTGTTTTTTTTAATTCTATATTTTTCTTTTGTTTTTAAACACTGGTGAAAGCAACTCCTACTTGTTCTCTAAAAATTGTTCTTTATTTGATTTTGTTTTCAAAAATTGTTACTAGAGAACAATAGCAAAAAAATGTTAGAAATTTTTTTAAATAGGTTTTTTGTTTTTAAAAATAAAAATCTGTTTCTAAATTACACAATCAAACAAACTCAAAGCTTTTGTGCATGTTTCTAAAGAACAAAGATCCATGATTGATGATAAGCAATTCCACACATTTTCATTGGGCATGGTGATGAAAAGTTTAAGCTTGGAATCTAACTAAAAATAGATTCATAAAAAGCAAGAATGTGATTTTTCAAGAGAATCAAACTTTGGAAGATTTTGATAGAGTTCAATAGCTTAGAGGTACAAATGGTGATCTATTAAGCTAGTACCTACTTCCCCTCATCATAACAATCTAGAGTTAAGAGAAAGAAAGTTGATGAGTCAACTACAAATGAGATATATCAGCTAACTAGAGTTCAATACCTTAGATCAAGAGATCTACAAGAGAGCATCATCCTTTAATTAGATATCACTCATCTTAGTATATGTTAATTACTAATAAGGCGGAACTATAGAGCTTTTAGGAAGCCTTGCAAGTTAGCTCTCTTTTTCATGGTCACTTCAATCATAGTAAAAAATATTGTCCCACTTTAGATGAAGAGAAAAAGAAGATGGAAAGTATTATTTACTCCTTAACTAAAAGGAGTTTAATGTATGTCAAAGTATGCATAAGGCTAAATATAGCTCATGTAGTTAGAATTGTGAACAAGTCTAGGAAAGCAACATTAAGAGACATTAAAGTGAATCTTAAGGTACTTGAGAATTAGCTCAAGCATATGCTTATGTTTTACGAGAGCTCAAATGGTCTTAAAATGATTTACAAATGTAGATATGATCATTGATGACATTGATGGGGGGAATATCTCATTTGGGTATTTGATCACCTTTGTGGGGGAGTTATAAAACCAATTCTAATTATCAAGATAAGGCTGATACACAATGATCTCTATTAAACTACCCAAATTCATAAGAAGTCATAAAAAAATCTTATTATCAAGTCACAATGATCTCATGGTTTGTATCTTTTACATATCCTTATATATTGACCAATTTAAATTTAAGGTACTTAATTAGATATAATGTCTATAGAGTCGACAATACTCAAATAAATTAAACATCCAAAAAATATAAACAAAAAAATATATTAAAATAATTAATAACATTTATTTGTTTTAGAAGTAGAGATGAAAATGGAAAATGGGGCAGGTAAGAAAATTTCTTATACCCATCCTAGCCTTCCCCATTCATTTTTCTTCCATCCTACCTAGTTTATTATATATATATATATATATATATATATATATAGATATAAAATGAAATAAAATAAAACTTTATATTTCAATGTTTTTTATTTATTTAAAATAAAACTTTTATTACATTCCAATACTTTTTATTAAAAAAAAAATGAAATCTTTGGTGTGATTAATATTATTTGAAAATTATTCTACAATTTTTAAAATTTAGGTAGATAATTTTTTTATTTGTTAATAATATTCACGATTAAAATTTTTAATTTATAAATAAAAAATTTTATATTGTAGCATTCAATATATAAAAATAATTTGTATACATTAAATATTGTATTAAATAATAATACATATATTAATATTATTTTACAACATATTATATACATTTTTTCTATTCTTATTTTTTAACAACAAAATTAATTTTAATTTTTTTGTTTTTACAAAATAAGTAATATGCAAAAGAAAGAAAGAAAAATATAAATGAAAATAATAATTTATAATACCTAGAATATATTAATTTAGAATTAACATATCTCAGATGAAATGGACATAAAAAGGATTGAATAACATCTCTTGGTTATGTTAGTTGATATTAGGTTGAATATGAAATATGAGAAGCGATGAGTGGTAGCTTAGTTTATCCCATTGTTAACTTAGCATGCCGACATCTCTGGTTTTATTTGCCTACGAAACATGTCCTTACTTTCCAAGACTAATATGAACACAAACCTCTTTTGAAGGGAAGCATATATAGGAATTATGAGGTTGGGTGTGTATTAAATTGAAATATGATCTTTGGCTTTCAAACTGATCCATTCAGGTTCTGCTTTAGGATTAATTTTCAAGGCCTTGGCCAGTTATTCACGGGGTGTAATTGCAAGGTACCAAAGGTTAGCGACGAACACGGAAAATCTCAGAAAATATATTACTAGGCTGTTGAAGCTCTAAAGCACGTGCTTTCATATCTGTCAATGAATCAGCTGTGGTTCAGCATTCCATATGTCCAAACAGGACTACGACTTCTGAATCCTTTAATTTGTTAATTGGCTCAATGGGAAATATCAGAATGCAGTTTTAACTTGTTCTGATAAACCTAAAGAGTTCTTTAAAATTATTCATAGAAAACGTATTTTCAAGTTTCAACCATTTCTGAAAGTTGATGGAGAATTAAATCATGCTCCACCACTTTCATGCACACATTTATGTTTTGCAAGGAAAACAAGATGATGAGTATCTGAAAGTGTTTCCCTGATCACTTTTCATGGCATGCATGCATAGGTCATGGAACGTTTCTTAAAAGGTTTATTTAGTTCTCCTTTGGACCACCAGTTCCATTTGAAAATAATGGAGAAAAAGTCATTGTCGCGCACCAACAGCCCACATGCATAATTTTCATTGATATAATGCTAAGCCGTTCGAGCTCTAAATTCTTGTTTCTACTATTCTGTGGTCTGCCCTGGCAGCTGAGCCAATAGTACATACGCCTTTTGAATCCTTGTTTTTCCCCATTAGCAAATATTCCAAATGCGAAATTGAACCAGCTTTGACAAAGCTAGCTTTTGAAATTATTCATACAAAACATATTTTCTTCCTCATATTTGTCCATGGCAGCAAAAAGCTTTACTCATAGAAAATTTTCCAATTCAAGAACCAAAATAAAAAATAAAAACAAAGTGAAAAAGTAAAACACATTAATCAATACTGGAACTCAGGAATTGTACTTTTCATCATTATCAAGCTGTATGCTGTTGTTGTAATAAAAGAAAATGTTCAGTGTTCGTATTTTGGAGATCGATATCTCTGCAAAGGGTCTAAAAAAAATCACGTGATCTATAAAGTCTGAGGGTGGATTTAGCTGAAATCTCATCTGGGGTTATTATCTCATACCTCAACTGGTGGTATCTGCTCCAGGCTTAATTGAACGTACCAGTTCGAATTAAGTCCTTTGGCCATTCTTAATGGGAGCCTAAATGCCTGACATTCAGCTTAAACTATCAAGGACATGTGGTTGCCAGGTTGATATAAATCTAAATCAAGCTCTTTTTAGTTCATTTCCAGGTGTCATTGGTACCGGAGACATTGAAAACTCAGACAGTTAATATAATGCTAAGCTGTTCAAGCTCTAAATTCGTGTTTTATGACAATCAGTGCTGATCTGCATTGGTAGCTGATCAAGCAGTACAACTGCATTTGAAACCTTTTTTTTTTTTTTTTTTTTGCCCCATTAGCAAGTATTTTGAATGCAATTCAACCAGTTTTGATAAAGCCCAAGTTCTTTGAAGTTATTCATAGAAAATATATGGTATTTCTTGTGATGTTTTTCTCTAAGAACATTAAAGATACGTATGAACACTGTATTTTGTTAGAAGGCCTGATCGAAAAATCTTGAATCCCTCCTCCCGTAGGCGTGGTTTTTAAAGAAGAGATTAATTTGTTTCAATTTTTCCAAAAACAAAAAATGGAATTAGTCACAAACTATTCCTGCTCATTCCATTAGCATAATGGCTAATGATGAAATCCAACAGGATATTGATTACCAGTCTGTGTGCTGTTGGCGCAATAAAAGGAAGTGTTTATTTATTGGTTCAGGGTGTTGGTAACATGGTACTTCAAAGGCCAAATGTCACTGTAAAGGAAACCAACTAAGGATAAAGTACAATGTGGATTAACTTCGAATCTCATCTTTCCATTTCAAACTGAGGCCTTTCTGGTTTTCTCATTAATCACCATGAGGGTATCAGCTTTGAGCTTAAATTTTCCAGTGCGGATCGCAGTTTTGGTCAAATATTCAGAGGCAGCGAAATGCCTGGCACTTAGCCTAAACTACAACAAGGACATGACTTTGCCAGAAAGCTGATGTAAATCTACATCAAAGTCTTGTCAGGCTATTACCGAGTATCAGTGAGGGCTGGTGAGCATTGAATAAAACTCAACCAGAAGGGTTAGGATCAAATGCATGTCATCACGTTAATTTTTTTCCTTTTAAATTTAAAAATAAAATGCCATCAAATCCATCCATTACTTTGCCAGAAAATGTTAGTTTCGTCTAACACTGCCTTGACCTCAGACTTCAAGCATTTTTTTCAGTAATTGGCCGGGCTGTTTATTTTTTGGTAATTTGTTTTTGTAATGAAGAAAAATTCATTATTTCAGCATTTTTAGTTAAGTATTTAATATCTCATTGGGAAAGTATATATTTTCTAATACTATAAGTGTAATGGATTCTTTTTAATTTTGTAAATATGTTTTAAAATTATGAGCATATCTAATTTATATGGGATGAATTAGAGCATCACAAATGGTAGTACGCAAGGATGATGTGCCTACATGGGATTTGGTGATGGTAATATCTCACATAAAAAGAAGCCTATGATACCATATTTGTATTGGGTTCCTCTTAATTGACTTTTTATAAGCTTTATGAAAACTTATTGGATTAATAAATAATATCTACATGGAAAGAATTAACCACAACAAATAGCATCAAAACCAAACCTTTGACCTATATATAGAACTCTATTTGCCTTGCCAGTGCTTGATAGCCGATTGAAATATTTCAATTAGATCCAGAAGTTCTTCATATTATATATATATGGTGGGTATGGTGTCAAAGCATATTCTACATCTTGATTTAGGACTTATTGTTCACTCTTACAAGAACGTCTAATCTCATTAAACATATCAAGGACATTGTATCCTTATAAAAAGTGATTTTGATATGTTATATCGTTTAAGGAAAGAAATCTCTGACATTATATATCTAATAGGCCCGTCTTTAACTTTGTGTACATGTTTTTAAATCATGAAAGCTCATTGTATTAGGAGCAAACAATATCTATATGAAAGCTAGGGAGAAGATGCTTACAAAGTATTTAATTTGATTTGAAGTGAACACTGATCATCAATGAAGCTCAACCTCAAACTGACCACTTCATTATCAGGTCTTCTCTCACTAGTGCAGGTGAAAACAGCTCCAGGCTTTAATTTAGCTTGGCTAGAATGAGTCCTTGGGGGCATGACTGGTTAATATCAGCATAAATGGGTACAGGTGAACACCGAAAATCTAAGAAAATATAATTCACGGCTGTTCAAGCTCTAAATTCTCGTCCCTTTCAATCCATTATCTGCATTCCCAACTGACTAGCAGCAGTATTTAACCTTTGTTGTTTCCGAATCAGGTAAGGATTTTAATGCATATTTAAAAGACATGAACCCTAAGAGTTGGGTTTGGGCATTGAGCTTGTGGACCATGCCAAAAACTTTCATCCCAGGCCAGATCTACGGATATATATATATATATACATATGGTCTTAACTGATCTGTACACCAAACATGGTAGGTTTAAATAATCTTATTTTCAAAAGTATTGGCCAACAATTAATGTCACATATTAATTCATCATAACAATTAAAATTTTCCCAATTCAATAAACCAAAAAACCACATGCATGGGCTATGGATCGCTAGGGCTTATGCTTCAATGAGAAAGGAACAAGAATTTAAAGAACAGTGATGCAGTTAATTGGGAAGACAAGGATGGTGGTGTTAACGACCCACATTCAGAGTCAAGTATATATGTGTGGAGGGAGACACACAACACATTCCCATGTGGGCCTAAAACAATACCCACCTCTTCTCCTTTTCCATTCATCACCATGATAAATTTAGCCCTTGTCTCCTGTATCAGCAAGGAAAAGTTATTTGTTGAAAGTGATATCTCGGAGCGATAACATATAGGAAAAAACAATAATTTGGACTTAGGAATAATAAAAGTAGTCTTGATTGAGTGTTCACATCAGCTATATTAATGCTAAGAATACAATATACATGGATGTACTAAACTACATTCATTCATGTTCCTCATTATCCTAATGTCTCCCTAGTAATCATGCATATATAACCCAATAATGTGGGCACCCTATCTTTAATGGTACGTATACATATACTTGTTCCTTGCCTTAAGGCACAGTGATGTTTGTGCTCCAATTAATCAATTAAGTTCCAGATACAGCCAACTATATCATTCCACATACTGTTCACAATAGACCAAACCCTCTCTCACAAATCAAAGGAAGAAGTGAATGAGCCAATGGGCACCATACTGACAAGCACCCCATCAAGGGAAGCAAAAACTCTGGTTGTTTCATGGAAGCTTTCATGGGCATTCCACAACTCTAAATGATGTGACATTGACACATCTCTAGAGATCTGGCTAGGCCTTTGATTCATGTACTTTCACATTGATAAGGCAAAGATGTACGCATGCAATGTGAACCCACCATGCGTGTGGTAGAAAAATGTTTCTCTATGCAAAAAAAAAAAAAGAAACATGAAGCAAGATATTAATCCTCACTCTTTGCCTCAGAAATTAGAAAGACTTGGGAACAAAGTAAAAGGGTTGTTATCTGTACATATATCTTGCATGAGAAGTTAACCACTAGTAAAACATAGGTCTCATAATTAATTTGTAAGTGATTAGGGTGGTAATGAATGAATTTGATGGTTTCCTACAATAATTATTTTTGGTACACAAAATTAAGATGATTAATCCACTTGTTAATCATCTCAAACTTGACATGATTATAACTCATTTAAATTATCCAATTAGAGCAAAGATAATTCTAGTCAAAAGGTTTTGGATAATCGTTAGAGGTATTATTTCTTAACGCAAGCCTTTCCATATACTTTTATTTCTTACAAAAGGCATTCTCCCTTTTTCCCTTGATAGGGATGTTCCACTGATCACCACCTTTTCCCTGGAAGGTAAATGGCTCCTTTTACATAGAAAGTTAGTGGATATACCATATATAAAGTATAAGATTAGGAAAGACCGATTTGAAATAATGGGCACTTCAACAAATTCCAAAAGTAAAAATTAATGGAGAAATTTTAATTTTGACAAATGAAATTTCAGTCAAATTTGTTCATGTTTTCATGAAAATTAATTATGATTGTATTTGAATTTCATCTAGTGATGACTGATAAGGACGTTTGTGGGTGCATTGTGGGCCAACCATGTTTGGATTTAAGTCATCTCATAAAATCAAAATTTACATCATTTAAACAAAATATCATCAACGGGCCTTGTATTTATTGTATGAGGCAGATGTTCAAATTTAATATAACACAGTACGTACATTTGTTGTTACCAATGAAGTATAATTAGTTGTACACTTCTTTTAATACTCTCTTAAATTTTTGGGAGGGTTAGCACTGTCCTTAAGTTCCCATGTGTTTAAAATGCTATATGATATTATGATTTATATCTCACATGAGAAACATACTATAAAAATAAAAATAAAAAAACCCTGTATTTTGTCCAAAATCCCATAAAAATGAAACACGGGACTATCTGAGATGACGAGGGGAAATTGGTAGCTTGCGAACGACGCCGTTTAGGGGACAATCGAAAGAATCGGTGGCTCTGACTTGTGGGGGACAGAGACAGAGCCACGTGTGGTGGATATGCATGGGAATTGGTTTCTCTGCAATAGAAATTTCTTCAGTCAACACACGTGGCTTGGGGACCTTTTCAGTTTTTGAGAATCAACGCACATCAGGCCCAATAAAATAGAGTATGGCGTGTGGGTCACATCACAAATCATTTATAATTGAAATAAAAATTTATTTGATTCAACTCTTTCCATAATTATTTAAATTAAAAATAATTATAATTGAAATAAAAATTTGTTTTATTAAACTCTTTCTCAATTGTATTCCTCACTTCACCTTTTCTGTTTTTTCAAAATTTTTAAATTTTCTTTAATGCTTTCAAAATTGGATTGAAAAATGAAAATAAATTAAAATTTATTGATCAAACCAATAATTTAATTACAATTTATTATAAGATAAATATATAACTTATATATTATTAAAATTTAAAATTATTATATATAAATAAAATACTTTAAAATATTTGGGTTTTTATTTTCAAAATATTGATTTTCTGCTTCGTTTTATTTGGAAAATACAATAGAAAACAATATACATATATTTGAAAATAACATAGAAAAAAAAAAGGAGTAATTGTGGTTTGGTGTCACTCTAGGTTGAATGGTCAAGAGGCCATGCTATGGCCATACAGTAAGCTTAAAAGAAGTCATCAAGAATATGACTAATTTACCAATTAAAATATATATAATAAAAAAGTGTGGATCTACTAAGGAGGAATTTCTCTTTCCTTTTGACTTCGATTTCAAAAACAATTTATAAAAACAGTTATCAATTATTTTCAATAATAAATACAATTTTAATGTTTAAAAAAATTGTTAACTTTAATTATTTCTTAGTACCAATTTTTTTAACTTATTCTAAAATATAATATACTTTAGATTTCTTAAAAAAAAAAATTCAATAAAAATTTATCAAACATGTTTTTTAAATAAAAAATATATATATATTTTGTTCTTAAAAAGAAAAATTAAGACCGGTTTCTAAGCAAAGTCATTCAATACTTACATGGTCATGATGTGATTTAAATATTAGGAGCATGGCAAAGAACTAATTAACGACATCACTAATCACTTATGTATATATAATTGTCCATAAAAAATGAGCTTTAATTATTAGGTATAATTCAAATTTGACGATAAACAATAATTTTTCAAAATTGCAATTCAAAAATATAAACGACATAGTAAATGTTAATCAACAAATAATCAATACGAAGAACTATAAATTAGTAATTTTATTTATAGCATGATCATCCATTAATTTATTTCAAAATTATATCTCTTTGGTGTGAAAAGGACTTGGTAAATTAATCATACTCTTGATGACTTCCATTCAGTTTTGATCAACTTCTAAGATATTAATTTGAGCTCCATAAGATTTCTATGTTCATTTGGTTAATTTTGTTTTAAGAGTTTATAATTTTTTTTTAAATTAGTTTAATTTGAAAGTCAAGAAAATATTACTTTTCATAAAAGCGCTACTTTGTCTTATTTAAGAAAAAATTTCATATTTAATAAAATTTTACAATACTAATATTATCTTTTAAAAATTTTGACTTTGACTTTAACCTCAACTTTAATGAAAATAAAAAATAGGACATTATCCCAAACAAGGCTTTCTAATTATTAAATTTTAGAATATTTTAGGAATTGTTTTGTATTATTATGGTTTCTAATGATAGAATATGATGATTTATGGAACCGTCTTTTTTATTAATTACATGAAAATATACTCTTTTATTATATGATGTGGTTACATAACATGAAAAAGGTTGATGTGTCAAGATATGATAATTAGTAATTTCAAATTTCTTAGTATTTACTTTCATGGCAAATAAGATAAGTCTTTTTTGGCAAAAAGAATCATACAATTACTATGGTAATTTTGTCATTATCGATTGATGCTAGTAACAGTTGTTACCTAAGTCTTAGTAACCTTTTTTCTTTCTTGGAAATAAAAAACTCTAAACTATTTCCGACAAAACATAATATATGAATATTCTTTCCTCTTTTTTGATATAAAATTATTTAGTATTTTATAATAGATTCTCTGACAAAACACAATATATGAATATTCTTTATTTCTTCTACGAGGAAATTAGAAAACAAGAAACCCACAAAAAAAATTTATCCTTTTCCACATTTTTAACTTTTATGATATTTACGAGAAAGAAAAAAGTTATCGTATTAGTTTTTGTAACTTTGACTCCTTGTACATTATTTTTGTTCACTCTTTGAACACGGGGCGAGTTGATTGTAAAAATCCACGCGCATATGCCCAAGGTGAGCTACAAAATCAAGCCACATATGATTATTCACAAGAGGAGGAGAATCACGCGCCAATGCATGGATTCTGATTGTTATCCAAAAGTGGATGATGACGTGGAAAGTCAACGTTTCAAATATAGAATGACGAAAATGTCCAAACTTGCTTAAAAAACCATGCATATGAAAACAAATACTAGCAACCAAGCCTTTTGATGCTGATGTGAATAATAACTCCAAAAATAGGAGAATCATGCGGTTCATATTAGGTTAAAAGTGGGCCCCTACAATTGAGCCTACCAAACTTGTCCTCAAGTGGGGTCAGACTGTCTTGAGCCATCATCATCATAGTTTAACCCATGGTTGTAAAGGATCCAATCAGAGTCACACGCTGCACGCGCGCGCACACATTTAGAGGGATTCCTTTTTGTCTAGATTGTAAAAATTATAATTTTTACGAATTACTATAGAATTAAGACAAAATAGTAAAAGATTCCTACCTGGCACTGTAATTTTTCACTTTACACGTGGTAAATTAGTCTGACATATACAGTGCACGCTCATTTTTAACGCATGCATGTTAGTCCACCTTCAAGCAGAGGCTAGATGCTATGTTCGATTCAAAAATCAAAACAAAAAGGTTGTTTCACATTATGTCCGATTTGAAAAACCAAGAAAGAAAAGAAAATCTTGTTTCATGTAGAAGGAGATAAAATTTTAGGCAAAGATCAAAATTTGGTAAGAAGTAACATAATTGTTGGTTTGTTTATCAAATATGGCAAGCTTTACACGGTAATATGCAACCAATATATGCATAATTACATTTGTATGTAGTTAATAGCATAATAGCATGCAGCTAATGTGTACACTCTTTTGATATGTACATATCACACTACACCATGGTGCAAGAATGTTAGAGCATATATAGAAATGGGGGGTTTCATGAATTACAAATATTTGGTAAGCTTGTTATCTAAAGGCAATATTAGGTTGATATTTTTTTCAATTTGGTGAGGGAACAAAACTGCCTTATTAACAATATCCAAATTTATGATTGAGTGGAATAAGAAAAATTAAGGGTGCCCTGAAGACAGCCATTAGCCCACAGATTTTGGTACAATAAGATACGTTATCAAGCTAAGAGATTTGTGCAAGGGAGGCATGAATATAGTAAATGATTTATTCTGCATGCAGACCCTGCTCGTGGCTCAGGCATTTAATGGAATATTGCTAGGGAGAAGGAGGAGAGATGGGGCTAAAATGCTTCATCACAGCTCCACCTCCACCTCCTCCTCCTGATAATTCCCTTTCTTAATTCCCTCACATACCCACATGTAATAATAGATCTTTGTCACGGGGATTGGTGCCAAAAACATCATATTTGGAACATTAACTATTAATCCATGTTTTCCATACATGTTACTCACAAAATCTTCTGTTTATACAATAAATTATTGGATGCATGTAGCAAAATCCTTTTAAGGGGTGATTCATTAGGGCAAATCGTGCTTTATGGACATGGAAGTTCAACTCAATTGAGGCGTAAACAGTGAAAACAGTGTCACAAAACAACCATTTGTAAAAGCTTAAAAGGTACTGTATATGAGAAGCGATTAATGATATACAAACAAGGAGAGAAACAATAAAAGAAGTTTGAAAAGGAGTTGGAGAAAAGGTGATGGGAGAATGAGAAAAAAAAAAAAAGGAATAAAAGAAAAAGAAAGAGTTGAAAGGAGTGCTGCAGTTAAGATGGGTGTAATTGGCTTCACCATACACGCTCTCTCAAAGACATCTAAACATCAAACGCTTATATGCTTCTGTATTTCTATATATATTTCTCTCTCCTTAGCAATTACACCTCCATCCACCATAAATGCTATTGCACCCTCTCAATACGCTCTGCAATAACTCCTCGCTGCCACATCTTCTCCACCTGTTACCCTTTCTTCTTCCCTTTCTCACCTTCTCCAAAGCTCTCTGCCTTTCGAGTCTATCTCCTCTTTTTCGCCGTCCCTTTATTCTCCCTCTCTCTCTCTGCCTCTTCCTCTCTCAGTGTTCTTCTCAAAACCTGTTACTCTCATCTAAAGCTGCCAGAAAACCACTCTTTCAGCGCCCAAAAAGTGGTTTTCCGGTGACCCAATAGTCTCTAAAACAGATCTGCCACTTTGCTCACTGGACTTGACCTTCATCTTCAAAAGGGTCGTTTTGCTTTTCTCCCATAGCTTCCGCACCTGTAAGTTATTTTGACCCCATAGGTCTTCTCCATTTTTCACCAGTCTTTATTTATTTTTATTTTTTTTTGAGTGGGGGGTCTAAATGGGGTTGCAACACCATCATTCTCATCCTTAACTGTCTTGAGACACAAGATTTTTTCACCTTTCTTTGCATATTTTATTAACTTCTGAGTTTTTGCTCTATTTTCCGTTATCTTTTTTGCAGTAGAGAAAGAGCAAAGGTTGAGGTTGAGGTTGGACGCACCGAGATCTTCGTGGGCGTTATGGTTTGAAATTGGTGTTTCAAAGCCCATTCCATACTGTCCACTCTATCTTCCATTTTTCTCCAGTAAGAGCTTTGTGACCTACGAACAGAAATACAGGGTCAAGATCTTCTTTCAAAGCCCAAAGCCACAGTTGTAGCTCCTCCACTGCTGCATGTTTAGGGTTTGTGGGGGCAGTGACACTTCCCGGCCGGAATAATGCTTCCGGCTAATGACTGGCCACTGCCAATTGAAAGGAACCTAAAGGTTGCTGGATTTGGGTTGTCATCAGGACTAATTCTAAGCGTGGTAAGCCTTCGTGGCAGTCCAAGTTCTATTGATGTCCATTTCATGGACTGTGAGTCTGTGAAGACTGTTAGGGTTGTCTGGGTTTGGGTTTTTCTTTTATCATTTTCTTAGTCATTTCATTGTTTCCTCATCTCTCTTTTTTCTTTTTCTTTTTCTTTTTCTAAATATATATACATATTCAAGATCAATTAGATTAGTAGAGGGTTTTTGCTAGGCATTAAGGTATTTCAAGAAAAATCATTCTCGATACAAACGCTAAAAAGCTGTTTTGCAGATGAGAGAGAGAGTCTTCTCATAAACAGGTTTTCAAAAGTGGGATAGGGATCCATAACCTAAGAAAATTAATTCACTGCTTAATACTATGTACAGATTTCCACACATGATTAATTCTTTTCTTCTTAATTCAAATTCTTGAGGGTTTTTTTTTTTTTTTTTCATTCTTTACATGGGCTTCTTCCTTTTGAAGTGGTTGACTCATTTCATTCTCTTGGCAGATTGAAGAACCCTAGCTTTGGAATCATAAAGGATCTGTGAATATGTTTCAACCAAATATGTTCGACAGTCACCATCATCTACTAGATATGCCCCACAAAACCCCCGAAAGTGAAATGGGGAAAATACGAGACGAAGAATTCGAGAGCAAATCAGGAACAGAAAACATGGACGCCCCTTCTGGCGATGATCAAGATCCCAACCAGCGCCCCAAAAAGAAGCGGTACCATCGCCACACTCAGCATCAAATCCAGGAAATGGAAGCGTAAGTTTTCTCCTACTTTTTCAGTAGAAGGGAAGGCTCAGTAGCCTAGTAATTCATGTTTGACGTTTTGATACAAGAGGGGTTTTGTGTTCCTCAGTTTCTTCAAGGAGTGCCCTCATCCAGATGATAAGCAAAGAAAGGAGTTGAGCCGTGAATTAGGGTTGGAGCCTTTACAAGTCAAATTTTGGTTCCAAAACAAGCGCACTCAAATGAAGGTAAGGCTTCTTTGTAGCATGCATTACAGGCGCTGTATACGTTTCTCTAAGATTATATGCTGTTTATTTCAGCCTTTTGGTTTTGTCTCCCTTTTAATTTTAGAAGTAAGCTTATTTCAGGAAAGAGAGCTTGGCTATGTCTCTAACCAAACTTTGTCTCCATCACAGGCCCAACATGAACGCCATGAGAACTCAAATCTGAGGGCTGAGAACGAAAAGCTCCGAGCTGAGAACATAAGGTACAAAGAAGCCCTCAGCAACGCGACATGTCCTCACTGCGGAGGCCCAGCTTCTATTGGCGAGATGTCATTTGATGAGCAGCATTTGAGGATCGAAAATGCTCGGCTCAGGGATGAGGTAATGGAAAGAGACAATGTGTTGATGTTTATCTCAGTTTGAAGTGAGAAGCTAGCGTGATGGTTTAATTGACTTAATGTAATCTTTGGTTACAGATTGATAGGATTTCTGGGATTGCAGCCAAGTATGTTGGGAAGCCCATGGTTTCATATCCTCATCTTTCTACCCACACATCATCCCGGTCCCTCGATCTTGGGGTTGGGAATTTTGGGGCGCAATCAGGCATAGTAGGGGACATGTACGGAGGTGGTGATCTCCTTAGATCAGTCTCGCTGCCTACTGAGGCAGATAAACCGATGATTGTTGAGCTTGCTGTTGCAGCAATGGAAGAACTAATCCGAATGGCCCAGGCTGGGGAACCCTTATGGATTCCCACCTCTGACAACTCTACTGAGATTCTAAGTGAAGATGAATACCTGAGGACTTTCCCCAGGGGAATTGGGCCAAAACCCTTGGGGTTAAAATCTGAAGCTTCCAGGGAAACTGCAGTGGTAATAATGAACCATATCAGCCTTGTTGAGATTCTCATGGATGTGGTAGGGTTTTCTCTTTTACTGATAGTTTTGATATTGTCATCTATTTTTTAAAGATTCATTAGAACAAAATTTTCTAATCCGAGGACGCTTATCAGAATCAATGGTCAAGTGTGTTTTCCGGTATTGTTTCAAGAGCAATGACCCTAGAAGTCCTCTCAACGGGAGTCGCAGGGAACTACAATGGAGCCTTGCAAGTGGTACTGATCAATGTCTTTCCCCTAACTTTATGTTTTGAACAAAAAATTTCAATTTCCATATCCATGAAAACGTTCTTATTTCTGCAGATGACGGCTGAATTCCAAGTCCCTTCACCGCTGGTTCCAACTAGAGAAAACTATTTTGTTAGGTACTGCAAGCATCATCCCGATGGGACTTGGGCAGTTGTTGATGTTTCATTGGATAACTTACGCTCTGGTCCAATAACAAGAAATCGAAGAAGACCATCTGGTTGTTTGATCCAAGAGTTACCCAATGGTTACTCCAAGGTGACAACTCTAGCTCTAGTCACAGTTCACCTTGTTCCTTGGAGATAGTTTTTTCAACTGATGATTGTCATGGTGTCTTCATTTTTCAGGTCATATGGGTCGAACATGTAGAGGTGGATGATAGAGCTGTTCACAATATATACAGACCTCTAGTAAACTCAGGTCTTGCATTTGGAGCAAAGCGCTGGGTGGCTACCCTAGATCGCCAATGCGAACGTCTAGCAAGTGCCATGGCCAGCAACATTCCTGCAGGAGATGTTGGTGGTAATGGATATTTCTTTTCATCTTTACATGATATCTTGTCACCAGTTTCCTTAAATTAATTTCCTCCATTGTTGTTATTTTGATTGGTGGTGTACAGTGATAACAAGCCCAGAGGGAAGGAAAAGCATGTTGAAGCTGGCTGAGAGAATGGTGATGAGTTTTTGTGCCGGTGTTGGGGCTTCTACTACACACACATGGACAACACTATCAGGCAGCGGGGCTGATGATGTAAGGGTCATGACCAGAAAGAGTATGGATGATCCTGGCAGGCCTCCTGGTATTGTACTAAGTGCTGCGACTTCCTTCTGGATTCCAGTTCCACCGAAACGAGTATTTGATTTTCTTCGTGCTGAGAACTCCCGAAGTGAGGTATATGAATTCCACAAACTTAATCACTTCCATTCTCTTCTTACCTACAACAAAGAAGCCAGGAAGACCGAGTATCCCAGCTAGAATTTTCCATCTTCGATCAAATGCAGACATTTCTTCTTGGCAGACAATTTTTCTGTCATTTGGCATACAGAGATCTTATAGCAAATAGAAAACAAACATAGCCATGGTGAAGACGTACCAACACATTCTAATTCGTGTACTAAGATCTATTGCATCACTTAATTTCTAGGTGGATTAAATAATATGTCTTAATTCTTTAGGTAAACATGCATGGGATTCCAAGATTAAGATTCATAAGGAAGGTTCATAGCATGATTATGAAAGAAACCACCTTCTTCCGTAAGATCTAACCGATTTTTCATATAATTTTGACAGTGGGACATCCTTTCAAATGGAGGACTAGTTCAAGAGATGGCACACATAGCTAATGGCCGGGATCCAGGCAACTGTGTCTCTCTACTTCGAGTGAATGTAAGTTCCATATGCCTGCCGTGTCAATGTCGATGATCAAATCATAATCATATATCTGAAACTGTCACTGTGCGACTAAACTAAAGTGTGAACTTCAAAATAAACTGTAGAGTGCAAATTCGAGCCAGAGCAACATGCTGATACTACAAGAGAGCTGCACTGATCCTACCGGCTCTTACGTGATCTACGCTCCAGTTGACATCGTTGCCATGAATGTGGTCTTAAGCGGTGGGGACCCAGATTATGTTGCCCTCTTGCCATCTGGTTTCGCAATACTTCCTGATGGAGCAGTCCTTCATGGAGGAGGAATTCTTGATGTTGGGTCTGGTGGCTCTCTATTGACGGTTGCATTTCAGATCTTAGTTGATTCAGCACCAACTGCAAAACTCTCTCTTGGATCAGTGGCAACTGTTAATAGCCTTATCAAGTGCACAGTTGAAAGGATCAAGGCAGCAGTATCATGTGAGAACACATGATACAGAAATATTTAAACATGGTGAGCAAATTCTACCTAGTTTAGAAATATATTGTCCTTTGGCTATCTGCTTAACTTAAACCGGGTTTGGGAACTCATGAAATTGAAAATCTCCAGAGGCATGGTACATTTTTTTTCCCTTTTTATAGGTAAATTTTTGTCCCTATTGGGACTCCCTCCCAACCCTTTACCACTTGAGCCAAGCCTCAAGGGTTCTGAGGCATGGTACATACTCATTCCAAATAGTCATCAACAGTAAAAAATTACAAGGAAATAACAGGACACGGAAAATAAACTTTCATGTATCTAAATGGGATTAATTTAGATGAAGTTGGAGAACTCCACTGATTTAATTGTTCCTTTTTTCCTTCTCTTGTTGTTGCAGTGAGAATAAAAGAAGGGAGTAGAAGAGAAAGAAAAAAGGGTGGGGGTTCATCCTGGGATTTGGAACAGAGAGAAGAAGTCAAGAACGCACCTTGTCTTGACCCTTGCCTTGTGGTGTTTGTTACAGAAGCCTGGTATTTGTTACAGAAACAGAAACAGAAAATGCATTTCACCACCCAGCAAGGGTAATAGGTTCGGGTATTGACTTTGGCAAACAAAACGGAGGACTAGTCACATAAGTTTATGCCATCCATTCAGTTTTTTTGTTTTACTTCAAGGTTTAGTTAATTTCCCTGTGAAAGTTAGTTTAACTTAAATCTGCCCGTCCCTTCTTTCCTTCTCATATGTATGTTTGTCTTTTAGATAGGTATTACTATTAGATGTAGACTTTTGGAGCTTACACTGATTAACAAACCTCTGTTTTGGCCTTGTTTAATTGTTGTAACTCCAAAAATGAGTGTCTCTTTTGTTGTATTGCTTTCACTTGGAAGAAAGACCGTTAAACCGAGCTCATGCAGCTCAAGTCCTTATAAGTCAGTGGCATGTTCATTCAGGATCATTCTCATACCAAATCAACTGGCCTCAGGGCTTGATCTTGAGCCAATCAATTTCATTAACGAAGCCAGCACTTCAATGAAATGGAAAAAGTTGTTTTAAACAGGAGGCTGGTTCCATGCCTTGTTCAAGCTCATTCAGCAGCCTAAAAAACATGAGATTTCAAAGACGTAATATTTGCAATTATAGAGTAAAACCAGGCTGATCATTTGAAACCCTAAAGATATGACTGGCACAAACATTATTACCTGAAAAATACTAATACTGAGCCACATCTGTTAAGACTCGTGAACAATCTACTTGGTTGAGAAGACCTGCAGCAGCCAACCTTGACAAATTCGGTTGAACTTGGGTCAAAGTGCCTGAGTTTGTCAGGACCTGTAATCAACAAGGCGTGCCTACTGCATCAACAACTGGCGGCCCTAGTGATCACTGCATGCAAGACCCAGCATGACACGTTGTCCATGTGCCCTAGCTAGATGCTGTGTCCAGTAAGACCAAAATGTAGAGTCAGCACAAAAGGTTACCGCTATGTCTCTAATATATGTTTAAGCATGACATGATGGCAGATCTGAAACAATTTAGGGCTATATCTTCAGCACATTTGTAAATGCAGAACCATAACTTCAGAGAAAACTCTGAAATCACTAAACACCAAAGCCTTATCATTTCTGGGATACTCTGAAATCATTACTCAACATGTTTCCAGTGAGGTAACAAGGGTGGGTGTTTGTTTATTGATGCCCAGGGATTGTCTCTCTTTATGAAGCCAGGCATTGGATCATTGGACTTAATATGCGCAACCTCAAGCACATTAACCATCTCAGCGGTGCATATCTAAGACAGATATCCACAGGCTCAAGGAAATAATGACGAGAACCTAACTCCAAGGAGTGAAAGACAATCTACAAAGATGCATCAAGTTGACCTCAATCTTCTTTCTAGCAGTCCTTTAGTTACCCAGTATGGACAGGAACCGAAATCAGAATGATTGGGCCAATCTTAACCGTTCCAAGAGTCTGCAAAATCATTTCATCCATTGCAAATGAAAGATTATTTAGGAGGACATTGCCGGATTCCATTACAGAGTCTGCAAAATTACTGTTTCATTCTGTTTTACATAGCATTACAAGGGAGATTAGACTGCAGAAAGTGAAAATGCAAAATGCCAGGGATGCCTCACAGAACTAGCATGAGTCAGAATACTGGAGTACAGTTACCATGAAAACATGAAGCCCATGCTGTATAAGAACTAGGAACTAGCAACTGCTGTCATTCCTTTTCATTCTCAATGGAAGACAAAGTACTTCCAATCATCCTTGCCACAATTCGATTAAGGGAAAGTATCTTGTTAAACTAAAAAGGGGTTTCAAGCAGAGTCCACCAAAAGCTTCAGAAACATTGTGCTTCCCAGTTTGGAATCATAGTTAGGAAGAGAGATTTTGCCCTCAAAAGGCACTTCAGATTACTAGGAGAGACCCCTATGTTTTCTTGCAGTTTCATATCAACATTTCAGGATTTAAACGAATATGATATCATTCACATCCTGACAGCCCTCCCTCCTACCCAAGGATGTGCTTCTGCTAATACAATAGAAACAAGAATTTCTTCCTGTTCTTCAGAAAATGCCTTCACTAAATTACTGCAATATGAAAAGAAAATATAAATTATCAATAAATGATGGTGCCAGGGATGTAGATTGGCATAGAACGTGTGGTGCCATTTAAAATGGATCCTTGTGTATCTCTGTAGGCATTAATTTGCATAAGAGACGAGCAACAAAGGATATTATAACTCATTAATTTGCGCAAGAGACGAGCAACAAGGATATTATAACTTGTCCAGAGAAATTTATAAGAAAACAATGTACCTGTAATGACTCCGAGCCAGAAGCAGACAGTAAGGGCGAACAATCCAAAAGGGACTTCTTCAATTCATTAATAGCAGTACAGTGATTTAACACCCAGTAGCTTGGCACAGACTTAAAATCCTTGCTTCTTCTTCATCTTCCTTTGTCGTCTTCCATCCCCCTCCCTTGAATTTTCATTTTTTCTTCTTCTTCGGGTTGTAAGATGAGCACTAAAAAAAGTTAAATGATGGAAGCAATGGTGGTTGAGGTTAGTATTGTGCTTTTATTGAATGCACCAGAGAAATGAAGGTTGTTAGGTTTGCTTTGCTTTGAGCCTTTTACTAGGTGGTTAGAGCTCTTTATTTCTGTTGAGAAAACTATCAGTACCAGCAAGCCAAATGCTTCAACTCTAACGTCCTCATTCCTCAACCCTTTTTCCAGCAAATACCATGGCTAGGAGGACTCTGTTTTCTTCAATGGGAAACAAATGAAGGAGAAGAACACTCGTGTCCATGCTTGGTGACAAAGCTATTTCTGTTATCATCATGCATTTGAAAGCAGCAGGCCTTCCCAAAAATTTCCAACAACAAAAGAGGAACCCCCGCCATCAAATCCAACATTTCCTTATCAAATCAAATTTATTTTTGCTCTTCTATATAAATATAAAGAAAGCATTATTATCTAAAAGGATATATGACATATTATTATCATCAAAAATTTATTTTAACTTATTTAAAAAGTTATTCATATTTAACATGACTTGTATTGCACTAATATTGACTTGTGAAATTTGTAACTTTGAAGATTTTGATTGTGATTTGAGTCAAAAATCAAACATATCCCTAACAAAAACAAAAACAAAGGAAGCAACAAGTGAGTAATTAATAAGAAAACAAAAGGTAAGCAGAAGTCAAACATATATGAATGCTTTAGGTACGTTGCCACATCTACCCATTTTTAAAGCTTTCACTTACGTACCTTTTATGATTTGTCTTTTATGCTATTACTCCAATATCATGTCGGAGATTCTACTTCATAAAAACCATGTTAGCCATCAAACACCTCTATGGTAATATTCTACATATTGTTCTCTTCTTTCCAAGTACCATCTACCTATTAGAAAGCAAGGATAAAAATATCGGTAATTACGAATATATCGGTACTTCGATTTTACGAATATATCGGATATATCGGAGATATATCGGTGGATATTTTGGAAAAAAATATTGGTACTTAAAATTGTTAAAAACTCATGAAAATGTAAAGAAAACCTCATAATAATATAATTAGAAGTATAATAGACATTTTAAAGTTATTTTATTGAAAATTTTGATATATGTATAACATGATTTATCATATTTGATAATAATATTGTATGCATCGATAAAAATATGAATTTTATAAGTGTACATTTATTATTAAATTACATATAATATTATGATATTTGATTACAATATGTTTAATTTTAAAATATATATTAATATTAAAATATGATCCATTTAATTCAATTGTATTAAACAATATAAAATAAATTATAATATATATATATATATATATATATATATATATATATATATATATATAATTTTTTAATATTTAATTAATTATTAATGATATTAAAAACATTATGAAGAAAATTATATAATTTTTATATTTTTGGTAATTAATTAAAAGAAAATTTTGCTTTTAATTATAAAATAATTATAATTAATTTGCTCTTTAAAATATTCTTTTAACATTTTCTTTATATAAGGACTTTAAGTATATATATGTTTAATGCAATATATATTATAAGGGTGAGTTAGCCCAGATGGCAAGAAGGCTGAATCCCAAACCTTTTGGTTTGGGAAGGTTTGGGGTTCAAATCCCCTCGGAAGCAATTTGTGCCAATATTTCTGCAAGAAGATACCCTTCGACACTACTTTTGGATGTATAATTTTATGTTTAATTAGGAATTGTATTTTCAAAATATTTTTTATTAAAGATAAATATATTTATCATATTTGAAAAAAAATCTATTTTCCAAAACTAGATTTTGATTTCATTACCCTCCAAAAGGAAACACTTTTGGTTTATCAAAAGTTCATCAAAAAGTACTCTTCAATTACGCTTAATTTGTATAAGAGAAAAACATAGTAGAAACGATCTCAATATTAACCAGATCAACCAAACAACAACAACAATAATAATTTAAAAAAAAACACACTAAGGATCAGATCTATAACCACAGTTATCTTGTATCATATTTGAGGAAAAACGTTACCTTCTTAATTCTCCAAAACATGGATAAATTATAGAACTTTCATTTAAAATATTTTAAATTTTATATTTTACCGTCTAATATTACTTTTAACATTTAGAAAACTCTCCTCATCAAGCCATAACCCTCTTTCAAAAGTCTCTTAAACCATGAAAATATTTAAAATTAATAAATTATTTTTCAAATTCATTCTATTTAACTTTTATCTTTTATATAAAGGTTAACAAAATTTAAAAATATATGTGTTTGAAGGCAAATAGTGGGTCATAGCTATAAGTATATCTGAATATTTTTATGTTATACATGCAATTTAAGAATAAATAAGAGAAACTATTTTTAATATATTTAATTTCTAAATCTATTTTCCAAAATCAAACAAGCCATAACTATTCCCCCATCAATGTACCATTAAATCCTCTTCAATGAGTTCACCTTATATCCAGCATGAAACGGTGCGGCTTTTGGTTTTGTTGTTAGGAATGTAATAGTATCAATTTTATCAAAAATTATCTTATAAGGAATAACTCAATGTTTGAATATAATTTTTGTGGGAATAATCTATCCAATATATATATTACGTTATTTTCATTATTTTATTTAAACTCTACCCAAATTGTAACTATTAGAGACATGATGAGTCGAAAATCCAAAATAACTCGATACCTTGTCATTCCTATTTTAAGTAATCCTCTAAATCTTTAAAATAAATTTTTAAAAGTTCATAAACTCCTGACTTTTAAAACAAAATGCTTTCAAACACTTTTATTCCTCTTAAAATCACTCATATCTTTCTACAACTAAATCCAGGATATCTACAACTTCTTTTAGCCATCAAGAATATATGGGGGTTTTTTTTTTTTGGTTATTTATTTATTTTAAAATATGGAGTTCAATTGAAGCGAGGATTGTGTGGATAATATTTTCGATCCAAAAGTGTGTGAACATACTTACAAATCTTACCACAACTCAATTGTGGGCGTGGGGCTAGATTGTGTTGGGCTCCTTGGGCCTGACCCCATGAGCCCGCCCGCTTTGGTTGAGCTCTGTTGTGAGCGGACTGCGTAGGCTGACATGGACCCAAGCGGCTCATGGATCAGCATGGCCCAGGCCGAATTTATATGACAAGACATAAGTATTGTGATTCCTTCGCATAATTTATTAGGAAATTATTTGGATTTATATTTATGTTATATTCGAAATTTTATATCATATTTGTGAAAAATGACCAATGTTTTCAAAATCAAATCAAACAATAAATTAAAAAAATTACTGATGGTTAAACCATAATCAAATCAATAGTTAAATCATAATCGAATCGGTGATGTCATAAATATACAATTTACATATTAAAAAATATCTCAAATTTATAATTATTATATGAAGAAAAGTTATTATAATATTTTTATAAATATTCTAGGTTATGAGATGAAGATGAAATACCATAAATTAGGCATAATAGATAGAAATACAAGAAAGAATGAAAGATCTAATGAATTAAGGGAGGGTATAAATATAAGGGTGACAAGCGAGTGTAGATATAAGGAGTGCATTGACCCATCCCTTGTAACATTCTCCATAATATGGTTGAATGGTATATTTCGTCGAAAAATCTAGAGTGTGATTGATTCAATCAAAGAATTGTATAACCTATTTCTCATACAACTAGATATTTTCAACCAATGATATTCCGGCTAACCCACTCACAATAATTAATAATTTTAGGTCAATTTTACATAATTAGTAGCTATAAGCTCCTTCTATTGATGGATTAATTAATTAATTTTTATATGGTATCTAATTTTTCTTTTTATATTGTCTCGCTTTGTTTTAGGTACGTGCTACACGTCTCATACAAACAGCACAGCATCATTAGGTTAATGTCATAGCCTCATGGGACGTGCATGCACACGTAGCATACCCTACGTAAGGTATGCTGAAATAAATTCATGGTACAAGCTAGTTCCTTAATTAAATGCCCTTTCTTCTTAAAAAAAAAAAAAAAATTGAAATTGTCATTAGAATTCATTTTCATCTCAATATATCTAATTCTCATTGGTTTGACATTCTATAATGTCCTTTTTTAAATTTTAGTTAGAAAAAAGGTGAGTAAAATTAATAAAAGATGAAAAATTATTTAAAATAATAAATGATAAATATATGAAAGATATTTGATGAAATTTTAATTGATATTTAGTTACAACTTTAAGAAAGATGAATGAGATTAACTCATGATTATTACAATTGGAGTTATACCACTCTAACACCTTTTTTTTTTTTTTGTTTATCACTACCTTAATTTCATCACTTAACCGTACAATATTAGTGATGGAGGTGGTAATTGAAGGAAAAACTTCATCACTCTCTTAATTTTATCTCCTATTTTCATATTGAAGGAGACTTTTTTTTTTTTTTTCTACTTTTAAACATGACGTTTTTCAAGGAGAGAAAGACTTTCTTTAACATATTTTTATCACCTTTTGTCACTTTTTTTTAACTTTGTGATCACCCATTGCCATCTTATGGCGAGATGGGTGGTAATTGAAGGAGAGTGATCATGATGACATACATGGTAATCGAGGAAGGGAGAGGCTTCTTTTAGTGGGTTGGGTGTTAAGGGGATGAAAGGATCCTGGGAGAGGCTTTCTTTTGTGGGTATGAGGATCGATACGTGTTAATAGAAGGAAAGAGAGAGAGGGAGGGAGAGAAAGGAGGAATATGTGGTAATAGAAGAAAAGAAAAAGAGTGAGAATGAAAGATATTTAAGATCGGATATGTTTGGTCCTATTGTTAGAAAGTCATTTTTGAAAATTATTTTATAATATTTTAAAAATCAAAAAGTCTATTTAAAAAGGTAAAATGTTTTTAATATTTTTAAATATATTTTAAAAATAATTTTTATATTTAGTATTTTATTTTTAATTAGATATATTAACCGGTTGCTACTCTTGAGCATTTTTGCTCTCATGAACCGGTTGTGAATAGCTAGCTCAATCACAATTCTCATGTACTTCAGCCGCTTGACTAATAACTCTTTTAATGTTTGAAAAACCTTTTTTAAAAAAGATTTGGAATTAATACATGTGAAAAGCATTTGATGTGACAGAGTTTTACTTTTTATGAACTTCATTGTTCAACATGTGTTCTCCGTGCGTGTCTCCTCTTCCATGGAAAGAGAAAGATATCCACTTCATGTACATTGTAGAGTCTGATTTTGTAATTAACACATATGAAAACCATGCTCAGCTAACTCGCCTCTTCCTTCATCCTTATTCATATCTGAGTTTTCCAGGTGCTACAGACCCAACTCCACCCCTTCTTCTCCTATATGAGAAAACTAAGGCTGCCCACTCAACACATGTACGACATTCATTTACCCATTCAGTCCTATGATTTGCAATCTCCAAACTTCTCTCCTTCCTCATCTGATTTTTCCCTAATTCATGGAACCAACATTCAACAAAAGAAGAGACATGCAATGGCTTGGTAGTTTGCTCAGTTGCTTGCACTGAGCCAATGCCAACTGGGACGACCGCTTTGATCATGAGGCCGTTGCCAAAGAGTGATCACGTTAAAACTAGTGAGAGGAGAGTGATTAGCACAGGAAATTTTGGAAGGTTTGGGGGCAGATTCGTGCCCGTTTGAACAAGCTAGAAGCTGAATTAAAACAATTGAAAAAAAATACTTCGATAATTTTCTCTTTTTTGTTACTGAAATTGGTTTTTGAAAATATTAAAAATATTTTAATAAATTTTTCGTTATATATAAGTTAATCATTCCCATGAATAAATTGAGAACAAATTATGTCCATATTTAAGTTCTAGGACACTTTTTTTTTTTTTTTTTTTCATATTTGAATCCTAAAATTAAAAATAAATAAATAAATTGATTGTAAAAACAGTTAGAAACTTGTTTTAAGGTAGGTATCATTTTTTGAAATAATTTCTCCAACTCTTTTCAAAAATCTTATCCAACATACTTTAAAAAATTTTACATTTTATATAAGAACTCATATGTCTTTAAAGTTGAAAAACTATTTCTTATCTTAAAAGAGTAAAAAAAAATGTTTTTGAATAGTGTTGAGAAGGGTATTCAAAGTAAGAAAAATTAATTTGAATTACTGTAAAAGTGTGTTTGATATTAATTTTAGAAAGTATTTTTAATATTTTTTATACTTAAAAAATAAAAAATTTTAAATGTTAAAAGGAATAAAAATATTTTTTTAAATTACTATCAAACGCACTCTAATAATCTGTTTGATAATGATTTTAGAAAACGTTTTTAAAAGTTTTTATCGCTCAAACATTATAAATATTTTTTTAAATGACTGTCAAATACACTCTAAAAGTATATTTAATAATGATTATAGAAAATATTTTTTACACTTTTTACACTTAAAATATTTTATCTTTTAAATGTTAGATGGAGTAAAAACATTTCTTATAATTACTATCGAATAGACTCTAGTATTAATATATATTTGAAATATGACAATAAATCAAAACTATGAACCAAAAGATAATTAAGGGTTTGTTTAACAAATTTTTTAAAAAATAATTCTCAAAAATCAAATTTTAAAGATAGTTCTTAAAAATATTTTTCATTTATCACTAGTATGCGTGTGTGTATTTTTATATAGAGATATTGTACATTTATGAAATAATATAAAAATTCCACATATTAGTTTTTAACTTTTTATATCTTTCACGGAGAAAATAACGAAACCTTTAATAATTAAGAAAGTTACATCATTTGAAGTGTTGGGAGTGAGCCAGGTTAGGTGATCAGTAACATTCAACAATACATCTTTTCAAAGGAACCAAGAAAACATGGGCCGTCAAAATTTCCATAAATTGAAGACAAGACACAAATTAACAAAAACAAATCATTAATACCGAATTTTGGCAAGTTTTTCGCCAGAAATACCAACTTATTATGCAACCCGAATGTCAACACAGCCATATATATGATGATAACTTTTGGATTCAAATGCCAAAAATAAAAGGACGGAGGGTGCTGAGGTCCCTGGTCCCCTCCAATACCTACCCCTTTCATCACAATGGCTCTTTCGTGTCAAAATTGAGTTATGAATACTTAGATTTGAAGGGGGTTAACAAAAACAACAACAACAATTGTAATAACAAAAAAAAAAAATATGTCTGTCTTCAATTATATTAAGTTATTTTTTTTACTTTTTATGATTATTTAAAAAAAAAAATTGTATAAATATGAAGAATAATCAAAGATACAACACTATAAATAAAAGAAAGTTACTCTTAATATATATTTAAAAATATAGGAAATCGTGTTTAAGCACACAAAATATGATGCAAAAATCATTTTTATAAATTATTTTTTAAAGCTATTTTCCAAACGGGTTTTAATCTTCATGTAGATGGATTAAGAATCATTTGAGAGACTAGCAACCAAGAACACCAAATATAATTTGAAGAACCATAATCCACAATCACAATTATGGATTGCTAGTTGCATCAATAATTATATGTAGATTTTTCCCTTGTACTTCAAGGATAAATAAAAGAGGGTACTTCGAACATGAATCATGGAACGTACGTACGTTTTACACGCAATCACCCACATGCATATGCACACACGTGTTATATACAAGCACCGGAAGTTTCTAAACGTGTTTATCATGGGATGGTCGGTACGTAGCATCGCCGCACGTGAAACTCATCCGTTTTTACTTTTTTAGATTCTATGTTTCTGCGAAAGGCCTTAGGACTACTGTTTCTGTCATTGTCTGTGTTTACGTTTTTTCTCCCATATAACACACCAAGCCCATCTCCTGAAAATACCACCACCATTAATCATTCAACTTAATTTTCTCTCGCTTTGTCTCTGCATAGTCATGGCTTGCAACCTCCAAACTTCTTTCCTTCCTGCTCTGAAATTTCCCGCAGAAGCAACCTTGGATAAAAGAAGAGGCAATGCCTTGGTGGTTTGCTCAGTTGCTAGTGCTGCTGACAGCATTATGACTGCAAGCACACCAACTGGGTCGGCCGTGGTCGTGAGGCCAAGGCCACTGTCAAGGAGAGAGGTTGAAACCAGTGAGAGGAAAATGACTGGTACTACGGGAAAATTTGGAAGGTTTGGGGGGAAGTTTGTGCCTGAAACACTGATGACTTGTTTGAGCAAGCTTGAAGCTGAATTCAACCTGGTTTTGCATGATCCTGAATTTCAGGTTTTGATGATGAATAATTTTTTATTATCTCTTTTTGGAAGTAGTAATTAATTAATACATCTATACATAATATTATATAATAACTGAATTGATGAACATGCCCATTAGTGGCCTCATGCTGATAATTTCGGAACTTGTGGTCCAGGAGGAGCTGGCGACGGCGCTAAGGGACTATGTGGGACGCGAGACGCCTCTCTACTTCGCTCAGCGCCTCACGGATCACTACAAGAACGAGAGTGGGTGTGGGCCAGAGATTTACCTAAAGAGGGAGGATCTCAACCATGGTGGAGCACACAAGATCAACAATGCCATTGCACAGGCCATGATCGCCAAACGCATGGGCAGGACGAGTATTGTGGCTGCCACCGGAGCTGGGCAGCACGGCGTTGCAACAGCCGCTGCGTGTGCTAAACTTTCTTTGAAGTGCACCATCGTCATGGGGACCTTGGACATGGAAAGACAAGCATCCAATGTGCTCTTAATGAAGCTCTTAGGTGCTGAGGTATACATATATATACTTTCTGCCCCTTGATATCAGAACTATGCTTAGTTGTTTTGTCTTATCATTTGTGTAGTAAGTTGTTTCTTGTTTATCGGTGATGCTCGTAGGTTAAATCTGTTGATGGGAATTTTAAGAACGCAACCTCAGAAGCGATCCGGGAGTGGGTTGGGAATTTGGAAACAAACTACTTCTTGATAGGCACCGCAGTGGGGCCTCACCCATGTCCAAGCATGGTTCGTGAGTTTCAATCAATAATTGGGAAGGAAACAAGGAGACAGGCAATGGAGAGATGGGGTAGGAAGCCCGATGTGTTGGTTGCTTGTGTGGGGAGTGGCTCCAATGCACTAGGGCTGTTCCATGAATTCATAGCGGATGAAGATGTGAGGATGATTGGAGTTGAGGCAGCTGGGTTTGGGCTGGAGAGTGGGAAACACTCTGCAACTTTGGCTAAAGGAGAGGTGGGTGTGTACCATGGAGCTATGAGCTACTTGTTGCAAGACGAGGAAGGGCAGATAGTTGGGCCACACTCAATTGGAGTTGGGTAAGTAATCGCTTCTAAAGTCAATGGATTATTATTTGTTCATCGTACAACACAGCACACCCCTTGGTAGCTGTTTCAAGCCTTCACGCCTTCACCCTTTGGTTGAAAACCTCTCTACTCCTATGGCTTGCATCATATGCAATTATCCAAAAACTCCCAACTATTCGTACCAAATTTGAACTTAAAAACCCTTTTACGTAAGTAATATGACAAGTGATGTTGACCTGACCTTGACATTGACCTTGCACACAGTAATAAAGTTTTAAAAGTCTCACGCACCCGAAGTTGGTGAAGTCAAATCAAGCACGTCTAGGTACCTTGACCTTTCGCCTAAAATGGCTCACGTTTACGAAGAGGACATCAGATTGGTGTCCACAGTTTTCAGTGGTGCCAAAATCAGACATGTTCAGACAACCTTGACCTCTCGCTTACTAGGACCCTTGTCTAACGTTAATTGCCTAATTTGTTGCACATACAGGATGGAGTACCCAGGGGTGAGCCCAGAGCTGAGCTTTCTCAAAGAAACAGGGCGGGTGGAGTCGTACAGTGTCACTGACCAAGAAGCTGTAGATGGTAAGCAGCTACCAATTGCCATATCTATAATGTTAATTGCTAATTGCGGTCGATCTATGTGTGTAGTAATGTAGTTTCTAAGAATGTCTTTTGTTTCACTGTTGGTTTGCAGCATACCAATTATTGTGCAGATTAGAGGGAATTTTCCCAGCCTTGGAAGCCTCTCATGCTCTGGCATTTCTGGACAAGCTATGCCCGACCCTCCCAGACGGGGGCAAGGTTGTAGTAAATTGTAGTGGGCGCGGAGATAAGGACGCCCCAACTGTTTTCAGGCTCACACAAGGGTCCAGCCCAGGTGACAACAAAAGGCATCCTGTGAGCCCATAAGCCTGTGGCTGTGTCCATTTGCCAAAGATTGAGAGAGTTAGGAGAGATGTAAATGAAATGGTGGAATTGGGACAGGAGCTACTAGAACAAACACCCATCAATCATCATCACCACTAGGGTACACTAGATGTAATTTTAAAGTTCAAGAGGCAGAAAAGATATGCAAAATTTGATTGATCAATTGAAACTGCAACTTAATATGTTTTATTAAGGAAAAGAAATATCCTGTTCAATAAGGGTAATGTACCATTTGGAAAAAAAATCGTAAAATTAAGAGTTACATAACTTCGACCTTAAAAATTTAAAAAGAAAGAAATGAGTGCAACAAGCTTTGGAGGCTACACAACTGGTTTCAATCACAATTTTACTTTTGCTTCCAATTCAACAGCTTGGTGCAAAATGAACTAAGAGGGCATCAGAATCTGCTTTTGGTAAACTACTGGCTCTTTGCATCCACCCTGCAAAGACCTAAAAGAAAAAAGCGGAAAAATTGCAGAGAGCGCCCTCAACTGCTGTAAACTGATTAATAGATTGAACACTTTGGGTTCAGAAATAATTTTCTAGAAGCATATAACATATTCTAAAGGTTCCTTGGAACATAAATATTAGTAGAAATAACACCATAAAAATGCTTTAAGGATCCCACCAGATTGGTTTGACTGCAGAGAGAAGAGAAGAATGCCAGAAAGGAAACGCTGCAAGAGAATTTGTAACCTTTTGCTGCAAGATGATGTGCATGGTACAAGTCCAACTATACATGTACATGATTCTGGCAAAATGCCATGGTGCTGCAAGCTCCAACACTACTGTGAAAATAAGTAAAGAGCATACCACTAACATGGGGAAACTCAAATTTAAGTTACAGAGGACATAGAAGCCGGTCTAATTAAGCTATCTTCGCATCCTTTTTCTCTTACTACCCTCTTCCATATTTCCCTGCAGGTTGTAAGAAAAATGCATATATATTAAAAAGAAAAGCTACTCCACATAACTCAGCTTGCAGTCATAAGCATCACATTTCAGGCAAAAGAACATGGATCCAATCTAATTGATTTTATAATTTACAACTGGAAAGGACTCCAAAAAGATAGCACAGTTTCAAACAACCAAGTGATTCTTAATACATATACAACTTATGCTATGGTATATTTTAGGCAGACGCTAGACACTGCAACGGTTGTGCATAAATATACACAACCCATCCTCAATGTTCTGGAAGTAAACAGTACTCAACGCAATTTGCTCATCCAATGCTAAACAAAGTTAACAAACACCCAATCAGAGTGCCATCATCTTATATGATGCTCTCTCATGAAGAAAATGAAATTCCCTAATCCATCTAATGTTATGTTTGCTCTGATTTAAATTCAGAAGTGCCTTAAAAGACTCAGTTATATTGCAGAAGTATCTTTCAAGATGAGGACAGATGGATAACACAATTTAAGCCTGAATATCGCAGTGATAAGCCAACAGAGAATATTACCATCAAATAAAAGAGTAATGAGATGTAACCAAGAGTCTAGACTTCTAGCACCATCGATTACCCTATAAATGATGCAAGTTAAGGGAGAAGGTTTTTGTGCTATCTAAGGTGATCATGAAACACAGTATGAAAAAATGAAAAAGCAAATAACATTGGAACAAAAGACAAGAAAACCTATAAATTAAATATTGATAAAATTAAATATGGCATTCCTATCAAAAAAAAAAAAAAAAACAAAGTATATATGTTGCAATAGAGAGAAATGCATACCCCTTCATCTTGTCCAAAATCTTCAGGGGAAACCACATTAGACTCAGATCTGCATTTGGCATGCACTATGGGACCTAACTGTGACCTATCCATGCCTGCTGCTGATCCCTCCGGTGCATTCAAGTAGACAGCGCCTTTGTACATCCATTCCTCAGTCTCGTCACTATAAAAATCATCAAAAGGCTCTCCACACAATGCACAAACATTCTGATCCTCATCAGCAGGAACAGCCAGTTCTTCATCATCCTTCTTTTCCGCAATTGTCTCAGTGGGCAAAAACCCAGGAACTGCATCAGTGCCCAATGCCTCTGCACTACTAAGCCACATACTGGCACTCACAAACCATTTGCGAGAAGGCTTCTGTTTGCGGTTTTTAGATATCCGGTTCTTGGTCACATGCCAATCCATATGACTACTGTGCTCTTCTTGGCACTTGAATCGAAGACCACATGTTGTGCACTGTCTTGACATATCACCATATAGAGCACTTATTGCAGACTCATGGCGCACCTTAAGGAGGTCAACATTAAACTCAATTCCAACAGAATCCTAAACATCAAAGAAATGGTTGAATACAATTTTGTATTGCAACAAAAAAACAACTATTCAAAACCTTTTCTAACACAGGAAAATTATTTAATAGATACCTGAACCGTGGGTTGTTTTGCCAATGAGATCAAACCTTGGGCCATGAGAGAACTAATCAGACCCGATAATGCACTTCCAGGTTGTTGGTTAGAGACAATGGGACCTGTATTCTGAGGTATATTTATCATTTGTGATGTGGCAGGAGGAGGACCTGGGGGTAGAGGTGGCAAGGCTCCCCCCTGAAAATGCACAGAGCTGTTTGAGATATTGTGGATTGGAATAGACGAATGGACACCAGGTACTGGATTCAGCAAAATGGTACTTGTAGCAGCAGCATGCCCTTGTGGGGTATATCCAGGGTTCAAGGGAGGTGCCACTGAATATGATGACACAGGAGCTGTGGTAGATGGAACAAAATTTCCATGAGTCTCCTGTGGCAAAAACTGTGGTTGTAAACGAGTGACTTGTGTCTGGTTTTTCCCATTTAAAGGAATTGATCCGGCCTGCCGATTAGCCATTTGAGGCAGCTTACTATCTAACTCAGGTAAAAACAAAGACTTATTTGGATCTTGATTCACAACTGCAGTAGTAGCATTCATCAAATTGAACTGATTCCTAATTTGTTTTGTTTGTGGAAGATTGGACAGTAAAGGAGGGAGGTGAGTTTTGTGCACATTTACTGGAGGCCACATTCCAGTTGATGCAGGTGCAGCAGCTGACTGAACCTCCACATTCATAGAGTTGAGACTTGAAGAACCCATTCTTGATGCAACAGTAGGGAGTCTACGAAGTTGTGCATCAGCATCTGGAATATTACTAATAAGAGGAGAAATTGTCTCGGCAGCTGAAGACGATATTCCACTCCCCAAAAAGGGTGTATTGAAATTCTTTCCTCTTCCTTTGGCATTACGGTTGTGTTGTGAAGACTGAGGTACACGGTGCACCAAATTCCAGGATTCTTGAGGATAGTGAGAACCATGAAATTTTGTTTCATTTCCAAATCCAGGCTTACTTATTGATCCTCGGCCTAACTGCATTGAAAATATTAAACTTTTCAGAACGATAGCTCATAGTTGGGACCTAGAAGATCGTTTTTTTTTCTATGCATAAAACAAATGAATGACATTTTTCTTCCATTGAAAAAAGAGTATAACTTTAGAACATTAACAAAGGGTAATTTATCATAATTTATAAAGATCAATTCTGTGCACCAAAAGAAAGCCATGAGAAAAACTCCCTCAAACATCAACAGAGATGACTATTGGAATGGAAATATGTCCTAAAATTAACCTAGTCAATATCAAAAACTGCAAAGATAGCTTTGCATCTCAGTATTAGAATTTTTTAGAATGATCCAGTTGAAAAACACCAAAGGGCTTTGAAAGGACCATGAAAAGACTTAGAATTGAGGCTGAAGAGCAGAAGAAATCACCCACTTCAATGGAAAGCTCTAGTCAGACTGAAACAGCATAAAAACTATGTTTTAATGGAAAGCTTTAATCAGACTCAAATTGCATAAAAATTATCTTCCTAAAAAGCAGGACAAAGTTGATGAAAATTATGACAACAGAAGACTTCATGCTAAAGTAAATAAATGAATAAAGACCATCTTCGCAAGTAATAATATCATTTTGGACTCCATGCTAACTAATAACAGTGTCACTCGAACAACTAGAATTGCACAGTAAACAAGTTGAGGAACCGTACACTGGTGGTAGGAACTACATCTTCAGCAATAACAGGAGAATCATCCACCATAGAAAGCTGTGCCTGACCAGACCATTTGCTCCTATTGAAATCAGACTCCAGTGGGGCCGCACCAAGTGCCCCAGAGCCAGGTCTTGTCCTAAAGCTTCCAAAAGGTGAAACTGATGATTGCAAGATATTATTACACTGTCTGCGGTTGGCTAAAGTTGGGTTCATATCTTCCCAATCATACTCTTCCTCTTCAGTATTCTGCCATGCTTTCTTAGGCACCTTATTGTCTGTGCCATTCATATCCAGGTGTCCAACCTTTGGAGGCTTATCATTTAAAGTTCTTTGCCCTCTGTCATTTCCATATGCATCAATTAACGCTCTCAGTCCTTGACGCTCACGTCCATTACTAAGGTTGTGCGCAGCAGAAGTTTCAAACCTATCATTGGACCAGTGTTTTCTCTGCCTGTCACTTGTCTCCTCATCCCTGCCCATCGATCTGACAAGTCCATATTCAAATCCACGATGAGATGGAGAAGCTCTTTCAACAACTCTTCTGGGAGAATTATCCATTGAAAACTTCTCAGCTGGAGGAGATGAAGACCCAGCAGTGCCAATTCTTGGAGAGGTCGATTTTGCAACTCTAGCAGTTGAAGAGGGAAGCAGCTTATCAGCGCCAAGAGCAAATGGTGTCCGGCCCACACTTCCAGTTGAGTTCAACCTTTGGGCTCTGGCTTGTGAGGATATAACTTCTGTATGACCAGAATCATACTCATCATATCCAATGGCAGGCTTTTGCCCATAAACCTTTAGAGTTGAGGAAGTTCCTCGTGAATGCTGCATGTTCTGCAAGGGTTACAAATAGATTATGCATTTTCATTGTTGATAAGGGTTCAAAACAATGTCATTCATTGAAAAATAACATATAAATCTTCTAGGAGTGTTACATCATTTTTTAGGAGGAAAACTACAGTAGCAAGAGTTACATAGCAAACAACAATACTCTCCCTCCCCCTCCCTTGGCCACCATAACCCAATAAAGGGAAAAAGACAGAAAAACAAATCTAGAGAACAAAAGAATGCACAAAAAACAATAAATATATAGGGTTTGTAAATATAGAAGTGCCAGAAGATATGAAATATAGGGGAACCCCTAAGAATTCAATTAATTATCAGAATTTGGGGTTTGTAAATATTATTCATGGATTAACAGATTGAAGACAAGCTTGAAATAGCACATATTAAATGCTGGAGAAGCTCTGAACCATCCTTTTTGGCTTGCTGAAGCAACTTCTCCATCCTTTCTCCTTGAAGGACTCTCATGAGTATAGCATTGTCATTGGCATCTCTTTCATGCAAATGCAAGCACACATCTCATTGCCACTGAAAACACTCAGACATTAGTCCTGAAATTGCACGTCAAACCCAATCCATCCTCATACAATGCAAGTGTTTGATGGGCAAACAATTAGAAAAAAGAGTCACAGATCTCTAGCATAAAGCCCAACTGATCAACCATAGTGGTGCATTTGGTAGGCATATGAAGGATCAGACAGTACCGGCCCCGTAAGAGTTGAACCCCAGGCTCAACCTTATGGAATGACCCTTGGATTGTGATTAAAAAAATGTAACATGGTAAGGAAATTAGATATTTTTCCACAAGTGCAAACACTGAACTAATATGATGGTACTCCAGTGTGCTATGAGAATTATTTGTTGCATTTGTCACTGAAGTTATTTAAGTTCTTAAACTAGATTGATTAGAGCATCATGGAGCAATTTAAGGAAATTATGCTCATTATAAAAGTAATGGAATAGCTTAAATGTATCACAATTTTTTTTTGATAAGTAGCTCAAATGTATCACAATATGGAAGCACAACATGTGGATTTGCCAAATTTTAGATGTAGCCAATAACTTGGGTTGCTTTTTTTCTTGATCCTCACATTTAGCTAATCATGTGCCAAACCAGAAAGCAAAACAAGGAAGCGAGCAGAGGGTTTCTTTAACAGAAGATTTTTACCCTCTTGAATCATGCATTATTTCTCTATCTTGTACATGTTCTTGTTTTATCCTGGAACTGCATAGTCATCTTTATTGCATTTTTTGATAAGAGAGTGTATTAATAGGTGCTAAAAGCACACAAGAGTACACAGCACATATTGGAACTGTATAGTCATCTTGCTGTTCTTGTTACATAGTTTTCCCTCCTTTTAACCATCCATTGTATGTTTGAAGGATTCCCCATCCTTCAATTGCATTAATCAATGAATTATTTGTTTCTCATCACAACATATATACATAGGAACACAGGATACCAAACTGGATATGGAGAATTATTATTTAATGCCAAAACCAGATTTATGCAGAGGATGTATTTTCCAAACAATATGTTATTCATTATTTTGTATAGGCAGGTTATTGCAACATCAAATATAAGCCTTCTTAAAGTTGGGAAGTTGAGATAGCCAGCTAAAGCTCCTTATTGCTATGGGTTGGTTGGATTGGAAATTTATTCAACAGAATTCCTACCACCGATGCTCAAAAGGGTAACAGGGTTTCTATAAACCTTCACAACCATTTCAGTAAGGAGTAGTATTCCTATAACTATATTATAAACATCAACTTATACTTCAGCTCTTTAGCAACACAAATTTGACTAACCATTTCATTACCTGTCTCTTCTTTTTTATTTTTTCCTTCATTGCCTCCCAAAACAGAGAGGGTCACAAACATATATCCAATTCAATAGAAACCGTAATCAAAATCTTAAACAAAGAATCATACTAGGCTTTACGAGAGTGTGGACTGAATGAGAGTGATCCTACCATCTAAAGTTTATTAACTCTCTGTTCATAAAGCAGCTTATACATATTGACCTTTCCTACCGCCAGTTAAGTAAACTTTACGGCAGAGAGAGTAACCCACCAATGGAGGAGACCAAAAGTACATTAGAAGCCACTCAATGGCACCAAATCAATTGGCACCCACCAAACCTAGCACATCTGGTAAACACATGCTTCAATGTTTTGTTTTGTTTTGTTTTTGCCAAAATTGATTTTAAGGCCAACAAAATGTGCAAAATATTAGTAATTTGAGGTTCCTATGCTTATTAGGAAAAATTGGCTACATTATCAAATTACAAGCATGGATTGCATGCAGAACTGGATGGGGGGAAAAGAAGGAAGGAGGTTTCAGCTCCGGTCAATTAGTTGTTGGTTTAATGTTGAACCATGTGGAACTGTTGAACCTGCTAATTTGAAGTTCCTACATGGGGCTCGTTGCCAGTGGGAAACATGGAGACTGTGCATTGTGTACACACCAAGGCAGCTACTTCAAGTTGACATGGAGAGAGAATTGTAACAAAGGTAAAGCAAGACATGCATGAAGTTCAAAACTGGTCATTAGCCAAGAAAAGAATCTCATATCATGATTTTTGAGCCTTGAATCACTCTGCTGACCATGTGGTCCCTTCAATCATGCACAGACACATCATTTCTTTTTCAATTTGATCAATAGTATGATTCATTATAGTTTTTCATTTTGAAACTCCAAACATAAAATTCCACTATTGTAGGTTTTATTACCAAGAGATATTATTTTTGCTCAAATTTACAATTGTTCACCGAATCAAATGAACCCTCACCATCACAATCCATGCAATTTTCAAAAATAAAGACAAGTCAATATATTCCAAATAACATCTTTCTTGGGTACAAAATCTACTGATACTGGTCCAAGTCACCACCAACACAGCATGTGCATCGGTGTAAAGATGTTCCACTAGAAGATCTATACACCTTATGGATAACGAGATTACCATAGGTGAACTAGAGTGAGCTGTGTTTACTCTTTTGTGCATTCTAGCAAAACAGGAGATAAGAGAGATTTATTGAAAAGCTTACACTATCAACGGGTGAATGTTCAAACTGATGTCTTGCTTCCAAGTACTTTGGATTGACATGTATACTATGAGTTGGCCGAGGAGATTCAGAGGCTCTCAACGAAGCCATGCCTGATGATTGGTTGTTTAGTGTGGGTGAAAATTGCAGTTGAGCTTCAATCTTACGTAGGACAGATGGGGGGAACACCGCAGACCAAGTGCCAAACAGATGTCGCATGGCAGTATAAAGGTTAGGGTGAACTTGCCTGTATGCCTCACAGAAAACCTTGGGAGAAAGAAAAATTAAAGCAATATCAGAATCATATGATTTGAAAATCAAATGTGTTCAAATGTCCTTCAAAACAAAAGACACACCATACATTAAAATCCACTCACCTCAGGTAGACGGGAGGAGAAGTGCTTTATATAGTCCCGACCAATGTTCTTGACAATACTATCCAACAGATATAAAGAAGGTAGTTTTTGCTCAACTGAGACCTGCAAAGATGAACATCAAAGCATGAAGGCCCATACATGGACATCAAACAAACACACTAGGTTCCTTCCTTAAAAAAATTGCAATCATCATTGTCCATAGCATAGCATTTGCAGCCTTGGCATGAAATCATCATGGCATTCATACAGTATGAATTTAAGCATGCAACTTTAGAGCATGATGTTCCAAATTCACATAATGCATTGCTTTTTCTTTTTTTTTTTTCACATAATGCATTGCTTCAATCACTGCAGTGGAACCAAGGGTAGATTAAGATATCACCAACATCGATAAATTATGGATCTTCAGGATACTATCTATGCAAACCTTTAGGCCTCAAATTACAAGAAGCCTATACTGAGGTATGCATTTGGAAAACACCTCATGCCTAACTTCAGAGACATTTGTCTCTAATTAACAAAATTATAGGTTCTTTCATTTGGTAAAGACTTTTTGCACATTAGAAATTGCAGAAATGGATGTTCAGACAGATTCAATATCACTGGCCTACAATGTAGTTTTCCTATATTTCTCTGCAACTATTTGATCAAATATATCTGTGATATGAATATTATGCATGAATTCAAATTCTTTCTTTAGTTTCATCTCTGTAATTCCTGGAAATTCACACTAATCTGTAGCTAGTCGAAAATTTCATTACAAGTAAATGGAATTTAAACATGCCAATGAAATCACTAAACCACTTTTTTTTTTTTTTTGGATAAGCAAGAAATCTTATAGATAAAGAACAAAAAGCCATACACTAAGGTACACAAGACGTATACAATGGGTACCACCAAACCACATATAACCAATTGTTCCTCAAAGAATAACTCAATTTAGAAAGGGAAAACAATAACCGTGTAATAGACAAAGGCAATGAATTAGAAAGAACAGAACAAGGAGAGGATTAAAGCAAACTACATTGCTGCAAATACATTGAAACAAAAGAAAATAGTAGTATTTTCGAACAGCCAAAGAGAATAAAAATGGAATTAAAAGTGCCTGGGGCATAACCCAAGTAAAAAGAATAGTAATCTTCAAACTCAATGCATTTAGAACATTCCTTGCCAACAAATAACAAGAATTCTAATTGTAATAACTTAATTACCTAAGAGGAAAACTTAAACAAAATAGAAAACCTAAAAAAGGAATCCATCCATCAATAACAGACCAATCAAAATTCAATACAAACTAGAATGTATCACTCTCTCTACCATTATTTCTTCCACTAGTTACTGCTATTATCTCAACAAATGCTACAGATATGATTTCTCAGGCATTCACTGGTCAAAAATAAATAAATAAATTAGAAAACAGATTCCTTCTGTAACTAATGAACCTAGTCAAGTCATTACAAGAAGTCCACAGGAACAAATCCATTTATAATTTGTCATAAGCATCAGTATCCTAGCAAACGCTTCACCATGACCTCACCAGCTTAATGCGCTAAGGGAAATTCATTAAGCAAATCCATCTTGTAACCTGTGGAACTAGACAACTTCTTATGAAGAATTTCATTAACATCCAAAAAGAATTGTTCTTTATTACTACGGCACACCAACTAAAATATCCATCCATTCAATTTATCGCAGGATTCTCCGACAATGGTCTTGCTAAATAGGTTCAAACTAAAACGGGTAAACCTGAACAAATTCTAATCCAAAAAAATTATGAACCAGTAGAATTTTACTAGAACCATCGTTAGCTTGTTTGTTAGGCGATTGATGATAATTACAAAGAAGAAGGACATTGAAAGATGCTCGGAGTGCGCAATAAAAAATCTCACTTTTGTTAAAACTAACCCAATACACAAATACAGAACCCCTGAAATTCACACAAATACAAAAATTCCAACAAAGCATCCACCTATATCCAAACAGACCTCGACAATTCGAGCACAAATTGCATCGGCAATACCATCAGCGTGCTCCTTGTGATCTCCGGCAATAATCGTGAGATCGGTAATGATGGGTTTCGAATTGAAGATGAGTTCCGATAGCACAATCTCGTAAAGCCGCACAATTTCCTCAGTAGTCGGCGGCGGGACGTCGTCTCCAGACAAAACCCTAAGTTCGTCCTCCCGCTGCTTTAGCAGAGCCTTGAATCGGTCGACGATCGGGACCAGTGGCTTTTGGGAGATTTCATTGGACATTGGCTTCGCGGTGGCGGTAGCGCTGCCTCCGGGACCGCGCTCCGGGGCAAACCCCAGCGTTCTAGGGTTTTCCCTTGCCGATACTACGAACCTGTCTCCGTCCATGGCGGCTTAGGTTTCCGAGCGGCAACAGGTTAGGGTTTCTGCCGAACATCTAAGGTCAACATCGTAAGTTCCGTTACTGACCATCAACGAAGCTCAGAGAGTGTGTGCGCGAGCGTTTTAGAGAGAGAACCTAGAGAGAGAAAGCGAAGAGAGAGAGAGAGAGAGAAAGGGATGCAGAGAGAGTATCCCCTGGCGCTATAAAACGGCATACCCTCGAGAAAAAGTTACCAAATTCAGAGATGATTCCCGGGATTTGCGCAATCTAACGGTTCAAAATCAAAAGATCACAATCACGTGGGACCGACAAAATATTCAAATACTTGATATATGACGCGTCCTGATTTAGCAGGCTTAGACCCATTTTTTGAATCTGAGTAATCATACACAATCCATCATCTAGTGACCTGGGACGATCGGACGGCTGGAGACCATCCCATCAGTCTAATAATCGGACGGATGATATAGTCTAATCACAAAACCTATGGTCCACAGAATCTGTATAAAGACCCCGATTTATGACTCCATATCGATTCTTTTCGCGCTTAAACCTAACCCTAATTTGAAATCTCTTCTTCCCTAAGGAATCGAATAAGGAAGTTCAATTCAGGTTAGGGTTTTGATTTTTCTTTCGATTTTTTTTGCCTGTCCTTGTTGTTGTGAATTTTGTTTCTAGGGCAGAAGACATGAAGATTAGGGTTTTGCGTTTGAGTTGGACACTATGTTCCATATTTTTTTGGAAAATTGACTGTTTTGAAAACAGAAACGGTTTTTTGAATGAAATTCAACATAGTCTGGGAACAGGACAATTCTAGGGCTTTTTTTATGATACCAAAAGGTGATGAGTCATGGGAGTCATATGATGTGCAACATAACATTACCGTGGAATTCATATTCCCTTTGTTACTCACATCTTTGTTATGTTTGTTTTGTTTCTATTCCCTTTTCTGGGATTTCTTTTCTTGTCTACATGCGAAGCGAAAACAAAAGAGTTTATGGATGTCCTTTCTTGGCCTTTTACTCATTACTTCTAAGAAAATATTTGTTGGGATTTTGATGGTGCTTATCATGAGTTTAGGTTCCAATTAGGGCTAATAGAATGGTATGTAATTGTGTATCTTGGATCACACTGGATGACTGCAAGACTCTTCAATCCTTCAACTGAGATTGACAGGATTGATGTTTAATCTACTCACATGTGATGACTGTTAAATTTTGACATGATTTCGGTTCTGATCAATTCCTTGATAAAAGCCCTAACTTTTAGTCACTCTGAAAATCTTAGGATGGCCAAATGTAAAGTTTTTCTATGAAACCATTTTCATAGGTCTACTGGAATGTGAAAGTGCTTTGTGTCTTTGAAGGGAACATTTAGATGGATGCACGTTCTTCTGTGATCTTTTCCACATACCTCCATTTCCAATGGACCCAATCTTCCTTTTGTAGAAAGGGTACTTGTTGTTCTTCATGACTTCTCAAGTATAAAAAAAAAAATTCCATCTTTCATGTGTGATGGACGGAAGCTCGAGACTTTAATCTCATCCTTTACAATTCTGAAGACCCGCTTGTTTTGTCCCATTGCTTAGTTACTTGTGAATCACTAATCATGTTAGGACTGTGCATGCTTAATATTCTCAAAGTTCCTTGTTTCATTTTTCTTCCAAGGCTCAAGGTCTTGACTCTTAGCTGCTTAAATTTCACTTATCCCAGGAGTGGTTTTCCACTTGACCAGAGCTTGAGGAGTTGACCCTAGATAAATGCGAGTGGGGGTACCTGAAGGCTGTTACTATCTGTAATCCTGGACTGCAGAGCTTGACAATAAATTAGGATTCACTCTGTCAAAGTGATTCAATTGTCTGTCAAGTCATTATTTTTGGGATGAGTCTCAAGTCCTTTAGTTACACAGGTGAACTAGTAAATAACTATTGTTTATACAACACATCCGTCGCCCTTTGCTGGGAAAGAAGACCAGCAGAAGTTGCTTATTATGCAAATAAGCTTCTTAGAGCTGTCTTTAATGTAAAAGACCCTGATCATATAGCCTCTGACACTGTTGAGACATGTTTGCTTCTTCCTTGTATCCATGCACAATTTCTAATTAAAAAGTGCTTGCATGAATTTGTCCTGTTCTTCTGAAGTTTTTTTGAAGTGCTCTAGCTGTGAACTTCATTCTTTTGGTTGTCCTGATCGTACATTATTAAGTATGTGTAGAACTCTTTGCTCATCGTCGAAATTTGGTAATCTGCCCAATCTGGTATTTGATAAGAAAATGGTGGGACTTTTCTTTTAGAGGGCTGCTAAAGATGCTCCAATTTATGCTGTGCTAGTTTGCTTCAATTAGGGTTTGAATCATTCGATTGGGAGGAAAGGGAAGGGATGATATTAGGGTAGGGTTTGAGAGGCGTCAGTCAGAGACAATAAAGATGAAGATGAAGAAGATGATGAGGGTATTTTTACTCTTTTCTGCACACTTTTTTTTGGTTATTTAGGTGGGATGGGAATATAACAACCCTTTGGTTTCAACTAGAAGCCGAAACTAGAACTATAAAGTAGCCAGATTGGACTTGTATTACTGGTTACTAGTTGTTGGGTTGTAAATCAACCCAACCTAGGAGTAGAGATTTTTAATCAAGTTCAAGTTTATGCTAGGTACTCATACAATTAATAACCCCAAAACAATAGTTAAGACAGGAAACATACGGCTCGCCCTTACTTAAATAACTGTTGTAATGACTAATTCCTAGAAATTAGAGGACAGAGATAGTGTTATTCTTTGTCATTTCTATCTACCATAGTACCAATGCCTTGACATGAGGAAAGATCATTTGCAGGAAGTTAAATTTTTTAGTGGTTAAAACAAGTTTTATAAATAATGCGATTATGAATATAAATTTTAAAGTATATTAAGAGGTAACATAAAAGCTTACAATAAATGTGCGTTAACTTCCTATGCTGTTTCTAGTTTATTATAAAGGTTGATTTATTTTTTTCCTTCATCTTTAGGAATATGTATTGATGTCATAAAACAAAACATAACGTCAATCCACTATCTATAAATAGCCCAACCCAAAATGGATCCACAATAGCAGTGGTAAAAGAGGTCAACTAACCCCAAATTTGAATTATCCCTTGAAATACTATATAGGGAAATGAAAATCCATCTACGTAGCCTAAGAGTCCATTTGGCAGTGATTATAGAAAATATTTTTAATATTTTTAACACTTAAAATTTTTTATCATTTAAGTGTTAAAAATACTAGAAACGTTTTCTAACATTATTCTCAAATACAGTCTTAGAGTCCCTTTGATAGTAATTTTAGGAAACATTCTTGATATTTCTAACACTTGAAATTTTTTATCATTTAATTATTAAAAATGTTAGAAACGGTTTCTAAAATCATAATCACTCTCAAATGCACTGTAAGTAAATAAAGACATCTTTGACCATATTTTGTAAAAACCATTCTCCAAGAATAAAATTTTGTTTAAAATTCTCTATTCATTATGTCTTAATTATTTTGTAGAACACCTAATAAAAAATATTTGAAGACACTTCAACTTCATTATAAGAAAATTGGCTTTATTCCTAAAAGACTATTTCCAATCAAAAATTTGTCAAATCTATTTTAATTTAAATTAGAAAATTATTTTTAAGGATAGTCGAAAACGAAGCTTAAGATTTTTCATAGACATTCTACTATGCATTTATAGGAGAAAAGAAATTTGAAAAGTCAAATTACACAAGAAGCATACAAGCACTACAAGCCAAACAAACAAAAAAAAAAAAAGAAAAATTTTTCACAGGCCAAAATTTTTCCTTCAAAGAGATGAACTCTCACCGGTGCAATATCATTCCTCGTTTATGTAAAGATTTCTCTCGACTTCTCCGATATTTGCTTTTCTCGTTCTTGTAAAGATTTTTCTTGATTCTTTCAATACTTGCTTTAAAGAAAGAAAACTCTCTCTTCTCTTTCCTTTTGCTTCTCTTATTGAAAAACTCTCATCTCTCTTCTCTCTACTTTCTTTTTGCTTCTCTCTCTAAAAAAAGGAAGTAAAAGATGTAGAAATATTCGACTATCATGAAAGGGGATAAAAGGAAGTAAAAGATGTAGAAATATTTGACTCTATATGTTAGTTATAACTAACATATATTTATAATAAATTAATTATATTCACACTAAAACTCTAATAATAAACTAATTATATTTACACTAAAACTCAAATTTGAATAATAAAATACCTAAATAAATAACAACTCTTCATATTTCTTAATTTTCTAAAAAATTTTAAATTTGAATTTTAGTGGGGATACTAATTTAAACATTATTTTAAATGTAATAAATATAATAGAAAGCCAACTATTATTTCAATTCATCCAAATAGGAGCCTAGATGTTTTCTTAATTTCTACGTAAGTTTGTGGACATGTCGAAGAAGAGAGGATAAGGTAATTCAAGTGGGTTGCAAAACTGTTTTTGAATATAATTTTTTGTTATTCCAAATTTTATTGAACTTTTAGAGTTCTAATTCTTGTAAATATATATAAACCCTTCTCACCATTGCTCCTTTTATCCCCTTTCATGAACCACTTATAAATATTGCTATAAACCCAAAACTTAAACATAGTTTGGCCAATAAAGACATAATGCCTTCTTGGGAATGTCATAAAAATAAAACAAAATAAAATAATAACAAAAAATATCCAAAACTTATTCCTAAAAATAATCTATCTTTAGAACAAATTCACAAAAAATATTCAATTTTTATAAATAAATAAAAAAAGTCAAACATGCACTAATTTTTTTAAGTGGTGTTTATTTTTTTTACTTTATTTTAAATAGAACTTAAAATTAAATAATATTTAATAATGTTAAGTATTGTCTTGTTTATTTTTGTAATATTTTGTTTCTATTAAACATTAAAAAGTAAAAAAAAAAAAAGTCAATATATTATTTTTTTTTTCTATTCAATCAAAAGTTTATAATAAATTATGAAAAAAAAAAACAAAAACCCTCTAAGTTAGTAACTTTTTTATATTTTAAAACCGAAAATTATATTTTCAATAGCAATTTACAAAATAGGGTGTCAGTAAAATTTGAAAACGAGAGTTTGATCATTTGAGCATCATTCTACATTGCAGTGAACTACATGATCACGACCTAGGCAGATTTCCCAAAATTAACCTTGAACATAGTTCAAATTAGCATAGAAGTTGTAATACTACTAGCTATGTATACATGTCTAGTTGCCTGAAGACTCCATGTATAGATATATAAAAATATCAGGAAATGCTCAAACACCCAATTCAAAGAACATATAGATTCAAATTGGCAACATCACAAAATTTATAGATGGAAAATTGCACAGTTGGGCAAAATGAAAAATGATCAATCCTTGATTTCTAAATTAATAAAAGAAAATGCAAGAAAATCAAATGCAATATCCACTTGATCTTCTACTTCAAACCCGGATGGTACTGCTGCAGATAAACTTAAAAGCCAAGGCCTCGGGAGAGAAAATAGAAGCAAGAAAATTTTGTTTTCATGGCTCACGAGGAACCCAACAGTCACTTTCTTTGTTCTTGAGACGAAACGCTTGCTTCTGATTATTTGTGGCGAAGACCACATATTCTAGCTTGGAGGATTTATTCAAAAGATTCAGCAGGTAAACTCCTTGGCTTCCACTGAAGAACCCAGGCAAATCAAAGCATCCATGCTCCCAGCTCTGGTAATCTCCAGCTGTATTTTTGAATTCTACGGTTCTTAGGCTTATAAAATGACCTTCAAAGCACTGTACTTGGCTTGTTATGTAGCTGCTTTCTTCATAATCATGCTGCATCAGCATCATCGTAAGCTGGGAAGCCTGACAATGTTCGAAAACCTCAACTCGTTTAGACCAGTAAAGGCCATATGCATGATACGTACTGATCAAAAGGAAAGAAACTAAATCCAGTAGTGAACATGAGACCAGAGGCACACCTCCATCGTTTCATCAATGTCAGCTGTTAATATTACTAGCTTCTCAAGCTTTCGACATGATTTTAGGATGAAGATTATTCCTGGTAGATCCCATTTCTGTAAGCAGGTTCTGAGTTCTATGTAGGTGCAGTTCATCGACAACGGCTCCGAATCCTGCATCTGGCTCAGAGAGAGTAGCTGCATAGAATATGGAAATTAATATCAGTAATTCAGTCAAGAAAACTAAGTTTTATAGGAACTGATGAATACCCGAATGCACCATTCGTAGGCTCGGAGTACTACTTCTGAATCTTGAAGATCGGCAAGAAGTTCTCTAAAAGCTTCTTCATGCCTTTGAATACCCAGCTCATTAACAACCATGCCCAACTGGTTTCCATCTTGATCTTGATCATGTTCTTCTTCCCCCAAAAATTCCACAAACTTCCCATGTAGAATGATGTTGACATGCAAGCATGCAGACTTATCAGTTATTCTGTACTTAAACCTTGGCAGGCTGCCCAGAAAAAACAATTCCTCCACACCTGGGGCCTTGATATCCATTCTTGAAGAAGGGTTCACATCATAAGAATTCTCCTCGATCATCACAGTACAAGAGCCCCGATTTGGGGCAACATGGATGAAAAGATCCCTTGTCCTGTTGCATTCAAGCAAAGACAATTGCTGAAGGAGTGGAGAATTTGAGGTGATCATTTCAACTGCATCATCCGCCAGCTCTATCCGATGGAGAGTGACGACCTTGAGCGAAGAAAGACGAACCGAGCTCGGGAATTTCAGAGCACAAAACTTGAGCCCCAGATGAACCAACGATCCAGAGGTGAAGACCGAGGGATGCAGCTCGTAACGGGTACCGTCGTCTGTGTCGCCGGCGACATTGTCATCACCGACATCAAAGTCGAGATGTAATTCTCTGACATGTTTGTTAATGGCGAACAGGACCCAGGAATCGACCTGAGAGTGCATATCAGGATTGTAGGTGAACTTGACGCTGAAGAGATCGATGCGCTCAGCCTGGTGGAGCCGAACGAACTGGGAAAGGCCGGAAATAAGACGATGCAGTCTGGAGGAGTCGCCCCCCAGAGGCTTAACATCTATGAAGGCAGTGTACTTCCATAAATCTTTCCATCTCTTTGATAGAACTCCAGTTCTTGCTGCTTCATCCAGTGGTAGCCTTTCCAGTATGCTGCAGAGCAATTCATGTGATAATCTGCTGATGAAGTCGCAGGAGTACTCCCTTGGAATCGTTTCTGTGTCAGCCATATGTAGGAAACTGCATCTGAGGATGAAGGTTCGAAACTGCATGAAATTGATTTTTTCAAGTTGTGAATCCTATGTTGAAAAAATTAATGGAAATCAAGAACAGGCAATCAAAATTGAACAGTACTCTGTAAAATTTTCATTTTTTCCATTCTTGTGAAAGCAGATTTAGTACAAATATCTGATCCCTGACTAAAAAGGGCTCCCAAAAAAAAATGAATAAAAACATGTAAATATATTCTTCAACTTTAATGTCAATGATGCTTATAGAGTATTAAGAACTTTCTCTCATATTCAATAATGTGAGATATCATCAACACCTCTTATAGACACAATGTCCTCGTTTCAGATTGGTAATCAGCTCTATACCATTTTGTAATAGCTCATACTTAATTATGTAGATATTGTCTACTCTGAGTTTAAATAGGTTTTTACGGTTTTAAAACACGTTTATAAGATTAAGAGAAGTTCATACTTATATAGTGATATAAACTTTCTCCTTTATTATATCTTTAATTATTTGATTTTGAAAACACTATATGACAATCAAGAAAAACATCCAAATAGATGCATATTAATAGTAAAGAATGTTTATGTCCATAAATATTCGTGGATTTAACATCAATTATGTATCTTTTGATGGAAGTTGGAACAATTATCAAAATATAAAGACCCTTAAACACAATTGTCTCAATGATTTAACTAATCTTTTTTTTTATTTGTCCTAATGCAAAATAAGATGATAATTATATTCATAAAATAATATTATAATATTTGTGTTTACAAATTATGAGTTTTTTTTTTTCAAATTGATTCTAAACCATCCAAACTTGAAGTTTCTAGTTGATATTCTACCCTTTCTTTGCTATGTCTTCTAATTCTCTTCTTTTTTCATGAATTCTAAACTTGTAATATTAAATTTATGAAGCTCAATAATTTTTTAATAAGTAACTTATATAGAGGATCATGCAACTAACAATAGTGTGTGAATTTTTAGTGGTATGTGATGCATTGTATTTACCATATGGTTCACATTATTAAAAATTATTATTTAAATAAGAAAATGATAAAATAGATAAATAATGATTTTAAAATTTTATAAAATCTTGTGTAAATTCTAAGTAAATCATATCTACAACCAACTAGACATAGGTAGGAGAAAAAAAAGTTGTATTTTTTTATAAACATTTCTACTTTAATTAATATTGCTACTCCTTTATTTTTTTCATAATTATTTTAGAAATTCCTTTGGAATAGATTTGGGTTTAATCTTTACCTACAATTATATATGTCATTCAAAGCTATTTAATAAGCTTTTCCTTAGCCCAAAAATTATTTTTTATTTTTCCCTTTCATAAAATCCCTAAAATAAATGAATTAAAAATAGCCAAACAAAAGACTCGATTAACCAATCAAATAATTTTATTTTTTATTTCGGATTTGAAACAAATTTAGGTAGGATAAGTAAAACTTACTTTTGGTCCAAATTTTCATATTGACTTTCCATTGAAGGGTTTTCTTAAATCAATTCTTCCCATTGGTGGAGGGTTTATCAAATAACTACTCGTAGGGCTTCTTAAGGGCTAGCACTAGGGTTAGAAACCAAATTAGGATTTTTTATTATAAATTATGCTAGTCAATCCACTAATCTATGAAAATATACAAAATAATCATATGCGAATATGATTGAATAAGTAACAAATTGATTTGCAAACAATAATAATAACTTACCTTTTCAATCTGCCTATGAGCTCTTGAGTGTTTGAAAAGTTGTCGGGTATGATGAATTCTCAATGATTTTCTTAGAAATGATTGTCAGGTAAGAATTAAAATGTTGATCTATTTATTGATCAATAAAAAAAGATAAATGTAAAGTGCAGCTGCCAACACTCAGAAATAGAAAAGGGAACAACATTTTTTAGGGTTTGGCTTAAACACGACAAAACTTATTTACCTAATAAAAATATATGATAAGTGATAATTAGATAATACAATACATTTCTAATACGTACATTTAGTACTTTGCATCTATATTTATAGAAAATTGACTTATTTTAATTATTTTTGTGTTTACGTGTGTGTGATGAGTGCACGTGCACACGTATACATGTGTATATCCAAATGTTGATACATATGATTGGTGTGCCAAGGGGTGTGTCCGTGTGTATACACGTGTGTGCTTAAATGTGTATAATTGTAATTTGCATGCAAGGGGTGTATGTACATGTATATATATGATTCTATCGTATGAGTGTGATTTGTGTGCAATATATGTCTCTTACATCATAATATTGATGATTTTCTTAGAAATAATGTTCTAATAAAAAATTAAATTTTGAATTATATAAGTTTAGAGAGATAGTTAATAAGTGAAAATTGTTTATGAGGGTTAAACTCGAACATAATAGGGTTTTAAGAAATATTCGTATAGTTATTTATAATTTTCACATGGTAGTTACAAAGTGTGGTAATTTTGAACTTGAATAATAGGTATCGTTAATTACATTTTATCCTTTTTAATTTATTTATTTATTAAGAAAGACTTTTTAACAAATTTGAAGGTAAAATATTGAGTTTTGATAAGGGGAGGGTGAAATATAAAATAAGCCAAAGATTCCGAGAGTAAAGTGTATGTATCGCATAATGTAGTAAACATGTTCACGCAAGAAGTCTCAAATATTGACCAACTCGAAAGTCCATCATGCCCATTCTACACCTAACTTCTATGTGGGTACCAAATTCTAAGCTTGAACCTCCCTTGACCTTGGGCGAATGAAATTGGCATATACCAAGCATCAAACCCACTTGTGCAATGCCCCCTCTAAGTTAGGTGGCCACCAGCCCAGCAGCACCTCTACATCTTCCTCCCATCTACCTAGACCTAGAGACCATGGCACATCAGTACATCACACTCCCCCAACTACCCTGAGAAAACCCACCACCCAAGAGCCCACAGCCCACTTGGGGTCTCACCATTGCTGCCTCCTCCCGGCAGCCTCAGCGGCTCCCTGCTGTCTGCTCCAACATTGCAGCTTGAGCCAGTCAACACAGGAGAGCCGTATTTTTTCATACAGCTGTCCCAAGTTTCAACCGTAGGTGTGCAATTTTGATTTGAAAATTTCAAAGGAGAAGACAGACCCCACTGGGGGAAATCTACACGTTTTTTGGTCTTCAGATTTCAGTGCTTCCCACCAAACTATTCAGTCTTTTTCAGTGGCATCGTTGTCTCCAAGAATAATTGTTCAACCCCATGTATTCTTCCTGTTCCATTAGAAATCAAACTAAAATTTACAACTACTTGGTTGATATTTAGTATTTACTCTAAAAATAGTGATTTTAATTTATTTTTTGTACATCAAACAAAAATATTATAGTATCATTCAGTACCATATCACACATTCGACGTTGGCCTGTAATGGTAGAAATACATCAATTTTGATATGATAAGTAAAAATATGTGACATTTTGTGATTCCCATACTTTTTGGTATTGATATTGAAATTTGAAAATTACATTTTCAATATGGTATGAAGAGAAAGATATTTAAATTTAAATTTTATTTAAAAAATATCATTCTAATAAATAATCTAAATAAATTTTGTTTCATACAAAATGACCAAAATATATTTAAAAAGATTCTACTCAGGTTGTAAGATTTCTAACAACTTTCCTCCAAAAATTTTTAATTATCCTTATATCTTTTACAAAAATCGATTTATAAATACTTTTTTTTAAAATTACCATTATTCAAAAAAATTTATTGGTGAATTTAAACTTTAACTTTTTTCTTTTTTTATATCAATTTACAACTAAAAAATCCCCACGATCACTTAATATATTCAGAAATCTGACTTTAAATGAATCAAAACAAAAAGAAATCAATGATTTCCCTGAACCAAAAATCAACCGTTCATTTATATTAAATAAATAAATAAATAAATTTGGCTTCATGCTAATTTTCTATTTATTCATGATCATAGACAAGGAGGAGAGAAGCCATGAAACGAGCAGCTGTCACTGCTGACAGCTGAAACGACCCCATAAGCCCATACTTTTCTATATAAGCCGTTGCTTCTCTCTGTTTCTCTTGGAAAAGATCGTCCACGGTTCTCGTTTCTTTTCATTTCTTTATTTATTTACCATTCTTTCTTCGTTTTTCTCAACAAATCTTCGCCCACCAACTCCTCTCCTCGTTTCTCTGCTTTTCGTCAGAACCTCTTTCCATTCTCGACCCGTCCGTCAAACCTGAGTTTTCCAAGCCATTTATTGAGTTTCTTTCTTCTTTGTTGTTTTGATTGTTGACTTTGTTTGTGGAGAAATATGATTTCTTCAATTAAACAATCAACTGGGTCTTTCACTCGTTGCGATTTCTTGCCCAGAAGGCAGCGGTGTGTGGCGAAATCGGATGTTGTTTCAGTGCCCAGTTCTGCAAATGTGCAGGGGTTTAAGTGTTCTGCAAAACCCTTGTACATTTGTTCGGTTGAAGGGTTTGGGTCCAGATCAATTGGTTCCAAGTCCAGTAGCGTTTGCAGGGCTTATGAGGCGGAACGATCGCAGCCTTTGGACCTCAACATTGAACTTTCGGACCAGGAGGCGCGATCGGAGGCTGCCCAGAAGCTTAAGATTGGTATTTATTTTGCGACTTGGTGGGCTCTGAATGTGGTGTTCAATATATACAACAAGAAGGTTTTGAACGCTTTTCCTTATCCTTGGCTCACCTCAACTCTGTCGCTCGCAACTGGGTCGCTGATGATGTTGATCTCCTGGGCTGTGAGGATCGCTGAACCGCCCAAGACCGATTTGGACTTCTGGAAAACCCTCTTTCCTGTGAGAAAAATTAAATTCTTCTTTTTAAAGAATTTGGATTTGGGGTTTTTGGCGTTTTGTTTTAGTTCTGATTAGAAAAGGAAATCGAATTTTGATTCTTTTCCATTGTTTCCGATTTTTAAAATAATGGAAAACCCAACTGGTGACGAGCCAAACAATGAAGCCCAGCTGGGTGGAAGTTCTGGTTTTGCCTAAATTTAAAATTCTTGTCTTTTTCCTGAAGTTTTTCCGCAGACAAACAAAGCTTTAGTTTAATTTGAATGGCTTTTGTTGTGTAGGTTGCAGTAGCTCATACAATTGGTCATGTAGCAGCAACTGTTAGCATGTCAAAAGTTGCAGTTTCCTTCACCCACATCATCAAGAGTGGTGAGCCTGCTTTCAGTGTCTTGGTTTCAAGGTTTCTCTTAGGCGAGACCTTTCCGGTGCCGGTCTACTTCTCACTTCTGCCAATTATTGGAGGCTGCGCACTGGCTGCTGTCACTGAACTCAACTTCAATATGACTGGTGAGAAGGATTGATTAATATTAAAGATTGAAATTGATGGTCTCAAAATTCTCTTGATTTTGATGTGATGATCATGATATTTCTTATGGGTTTTTCAAGTTCTGAATTTGTGTTGCTATGTTCTAGGGTTTATGGGGGCTATGATTTCAAATCTGGCATTTGTGTTCCGGAACATATTCTCAAAGAGAGGGATGAAGGGGAAGTCTGTTGGGGGAATGAACTACTATGCCTGTCTTTCCATGTTGTCTCTCTTGATTCTCACACCTTTCGCCATTGCTGTGGAAGGGCCCCAGATGTGGGCGGCTGGCTGGCAAAAAGCTATCTCTCAGATTGGACCAAATTTCATATGGTAAATACAATGACTTGCAATTCTCATCAAATTACTACATTGTTTTACCTGTAAAACTTGTTAGTTTATGTAACGAATCTGTCTTGAATTATTTCAAAGTAAATGCCCTTCAAAGAAGATTTGTTGGTTAGTGAGTATACTGTGGTCCATAGGGGTTCAAATTGTATATGCAATCCAGAGTTAACCCAAGTTGGTGGTCATATTCATCCAATTCATTATATCATTCTTTTTCTTGATGACACTAGTTAGTAGTGAACGGTTATGTTTGATATCATATGCAATTCATCTGAGTTTAGTACGGTTTCTTTTCTTTCCTTCCTTTAATTAACTTCGAATCATTTCTAGTCTTCCAAAAACAAATCAGCATTGCATCTGGTTTCAAATTATAGACCACTGTAAATTGACCACTAATAACCATCTATGTTTCAACTGTTGGCTGAAGATCTATTACCTTCATTAATGTACCTATGTTTGCCAAGCTCATATTCTGTTGTTCTCTTGATGTTTATATGTTGTCTGGAAAGTGGCTTGTATCTTGCCCTCATCTGATTGTTTCATCGAATAGAAGCAGCAATTCTGATGTGATAGTTTTCAATAAACTAGTGGCACTGCTCTATTTTTAGAATTTTGACTTCTTTGATGCCTTACTAACGTGAAGTATGTGTGGTTCTAATTTGTATGTGTAGGTGGGTGGCGGCTCAGAGTGTCTTCTATCACTTGTATAATCAGGTATCATACATGTCCCTGGATCAGATCTCTCCCTTGACGTTTAGCATAGGAAACACGATGAAGCGGATTTCTGTCATAGTCTCCTCCATAATCATCTTCCATACACCTGTTCAACCCATCAATGCCCTTGGAGCTGCCATTGCAATCCTTGGAACGTTTCTCTATTCGCAGGTAAATTCTTATCCCTTTGATTTGAGTTTAACAGCACAGAATTCTCTTATTATTATTATTGTATTTTTTTGGGTGCGGGGACCAAAATGCCTAGTCATAAATGCAGACAACTTGCTCTCTGTTGGCATTATTTCTATGCCATTTGTTTTGTGGCAGCAAAAAGGAAAAAGGAAAACTAAAAATGAAAATGCAGAACAGTGAGCGATAGTAGAGGTCCAAATTAATTATCTTTCTTGACAGCCATTTTTCCCTTGTTACCTTGGGGAGTGTGAGTTCTGCAAGCATTTAGTTTTAAGAGGCATAGATTCAATCATACAACTGATACAAGGCAGGAAAATTTCAATACAATTTACCTTCTTTTACTTGTTTAATTTAATAAAAAAAAATTTGTCCAGCCCAATAATGTAACCATTGCCCTTGCAATATCAGCATTATTGTGCGTACCATGTGGACTCCACAGATACTGAAATTTTGAAGGCAGTGGTACTAGAGTTCCTCGACATGCATATGCTGCCCTATGAAATTAATGCTAATGCAAATTCATGTAACTGTATGGTTGAATGGATAGAGACCCATGTTTCATATTCTGCCTTTCTTTATTCTTATGATCATATGATTATTTTCTCTGCTTAAACTATCTGTTAATGGTTTTCCATATTCATGTTAGAAGAGTTGAAACCCTTCATCCAAATGATAAGGCACCATTTGACAATATGCCTTTTGATGGGGACACCCTCTACTTTTGAACGCAACCTTTGCAAACACTGAATAGACACTGATCACTGGATATGGTGATAGTTGGACTTGGCTGTGGAGGAGTTTAACGTAATACTGTGGGGATGAAAACTCATAGGAAGATGGTGATAGTCGTAAAGGACCTTTGTTCTGTATTTAATTATTAATTTTTGTGGCTTATTTATTTGGACGAGGTTTTAAAACTCATAGGAAGATGCCAGTTTACCAACTGTATTTATAGTGTTTCTTTTCTTTTTGCATACCAAATGATAAAACTTATTTTATGATACCAAATCAGCTCTAGTTGAAGCTTGAATGGCTGCTGATGGAAATATTCATTTCTATTCGTTTTTGAGCAGGCAAAGCAGTGAGGAGACCAAGTAACTTGGAATTTCCCAAGCGATGTAGATGATGAGATAGATACACTGAGGAGTCAATTTGGCTGGAAGCATGGTTATCAGCTGATTCAGCTCTGCGGGTTTTTATCATCAAGATCATAATAATATTTCGGTGAATATCATCGTACAGGCAACTAGGCAGATTATAGTTTTCCTCTCCTCTTCTCCCCTGTTCTCCCCGAAAATGTTTTGTAGTAAATAAAAACACTGTTTGAGACTTGCTGTTTTTTGGAGATAAATAATGAGTTTCTGATTACATGGCTCATTTGAATATAGTTCATCTGTTTTCCCTGCTGATCACAACAAACCTGTAAGAAATCCACCATGGCAGCGCAGCATACAATTGAGCTGGGTGTGTGGGTTGGGATCTTTCCAGTTTTTCCTAGCTGATGTGGTAGTCTTGTTCTTGCTTAATGATTGGAAAGCTGGGAATTTAATCAGCTAAAATTACAGCAGAAATGCAGTGTTGGGGGGATTCATGGGGAGTGGGGAGTGGAAACTAGACTTGTACCAGAACCTTGCCCTTTGGGGAGGCAGAAGAGGTGTTACCCCAATCTCATCAGTAAAGGTCACGGCCCTCTTACCAAACAATATGGTCACCAGCCCTGCAATGGATTTTTCATATCTTAATCTTAACCTTTTGAATAATATATTTCTGAAAAATGGTAGTTGGAAAAGTAATTTGGGATTTATGACAAATGATAAATTATTTGAAAATTTATGTAGTTGTAATAGGAAGTACAGAAATTCAGTGGTTAAATTAAAGCTATTTTTTTAAAATAGATAACCTTTCATTTGATTTTTCACAAAATATTGTAAATTTGGAAATAATTTGTTGATTGTCACGTTTAGACAAAAAAAAAAAGTTTCTTAACAAATGTTTGTATATTTTCAAAATCCCACCCAACAACGATGAATTTCTATTTATGATTGTCTAAATACATATTCAACAAAGTTTGCAATAAAAATGATCTTTTTTGGAAATAAAAAATGCCTCATTATGATTTGTTTTAAAAATATTTACTAATGTATGCCCTTGCCACGTAGTGTAGTGTTGGATATATTTAATAACATACAAAACCAAAAAAATAACAAAGTGGATACGGATGTGATTAAAGGACCAATTTGATAAATATTTTTAAGTAGTTTAGATTTAAAATTTGTTTTTGAAAAATGTTTAATTTCGTGGTAAACTTGACTTAACATTTATAAGTGACTAACAATAAGATGAAATAAATCGATCCTAATTTAATGACAAATTTACTCCAAATGAATAAATAAGTTTAGTTTAGTGGCAAATTTAAAGGTTATTAAGATTCAACTTTTCTTTTTTTTTATTTTTATTTTCTATTTTTTCTTTCTCCCATTTTCCCTCAAAATTTTCAACCTAAACAAAATTAAAAAATATATAAAAGATTACTGTACTTCTAAATTCTCATTTGGTGTGTTTTTGGCCTTGAACCCTTAATAAGCTTCAAGCATTTTATTAAGTTCTATTTTATTTTTAAACATTTTATAAAATGACATTTTTGCATGTATTTTTATTCAAAAATAAAATATTTTAATGAATGTTTGGGCCCAGCGCTGGGCTCCAGTGAGGATTTCGGGTTTCAGTCGGCCCGGCCTGTTTAAAGGCCTGAGAAAAATTGAGATGTTTGATCCAAGTAGAAGTGAAAAGGCAGTCAGCGTCGCCAGAGAAATCAAGGAAGAAGAAAATGAGTAGTCGACCAGTGCCGAGGAGAGAGAGCCCATGGGGAACACCAGAGGGAGAACATCGTCAACCCAAGGCCCATCGCTGCAACGATCGCGCCGAGGATGTTATTCAAGTAAATCACCCTAATTTTTGTTTTGTTTTTCTTTTTTCTTTAATTTTCTCGGCATCCAACCCCAATGAAGTGGCCCATTTTAATTCCCTAATATTGGATTTTATTTGTTATTAAATGTTTGGTAGGTTTTGGTTGATTTTGTAGAAATGGGCTCTGTTGTGTTTGTTTCAGCAGGAAATAATATTAGCAGGGTAGTGTGGTAGTGTGTCTGTCAATGATGATGAACGATGGGGTTGTTTTGAATTTGTGTTAGTGTTTGTTTCCGAGACTTGTTGTTGTTTTTGATAGAAAATTGTATTGTAGACGTCGGAGTCGATTCTAGCTCTTTCATTAACAAAAGGACATTGAGAAATAAAGAGAAGCTGAGGGCTACAATGGATTGGACTAATTGTGAATTTTTTGGGCCTTAAGGGTTTGTCTGACTGGAGTGTTATTATGGTTTTAGATGTAATTGATGGGTGTCTGTCACAAACCCCTTTTGCCATCTATAAATGGCTCTCCTTTGGAATTTTTTCAGGGCAAATTTTCAGTGGTTCAGGGTTGTGGTTGCTGTTGTGTATTACTCTGATTTTGGTGAAATGTTGTTATAAGCAGTATGATCTAAAATCTAGGTTTCTTCCTGAAATTCCTATTTCCACTATTCATTTTTAAATGGAGCTGGCCAAAATGTCAATATATATATATATATATATACTTAACTCTCAAGTCATGCTCTTGAACTTGATCTTAGCATTTGAAGCTTCTTTGTGGCATTTTTTTTTTTTTGGTTCTTTGTAGTGAAGATTTTGATGTCTTGGATTTCACACATTGTTGTCTTATAAAATTTGTAGGCTTGTTTTGAAGGAAACCCATTTAAGACAGTACCAGGTCCTTTCAAGCTCTTCTGGCAGTGCATGCGTTCCAAACCTGGGTATGTCAATTTTATGGGATTAACTAGGTAGACAATCATTCAATTTTTGGATTTATTAGTGGCAGTGTATTCTCATCTTTCTAGCCTTTCTACTAAGAGCACAGTATTACCAGGCCCATAATGGGGTGAACACTTAAACATCATTGATCTAGAAATAAAATCAACTGTTAATCATAAGTTGTTTCCCTCATTAAATGTGGGAATTTTTGTTTTTGATAGGCAATACATATAAATGTGAGAAATGTACGTGACATGGGTAACAAATCATAAGATTTTCTATGCCTTGCACAGCACTGGTTCACTCTTTTCACTGGTTTTTATCATTCACATTACGGATCTTAACTGAATTTTCTATTGTGAATCTTCTATTTCATGTGCAGGGAGGAACCAACTGATCCATTTCACTATCTACAACTAGATCCCCCAAAGCGAGAAGTGCAGCTTGAGTAACTTGTCAGAATAAAAGCTTTAGATTTCATGAATGCCTTATTTTTCATACTAATTTTTTAGTTTGTGACAGAGGAAACTTGTCACTGTTCTATGAGTTGTACTTTTTTCAGTGTTGGATCCTGAAAACACAAGAATAATAGTGTGTTGTTTCTGAATAATATTTTGGGAAGTAAAATGTCGCACTAGCCTATCAAAACAGAAAGTTGAACTTTGTAGTTGTTTGTGATTTTATTCTTTCCCTCTCCTTCCAATGAGATTATTTTATATGCTTCCATCAATTAACAAATCAGTTACTTGGAAAGGCATGATTTTTTTTCATCCTAGCCTCCTAGGTGATTTTTGGTAGCAACTGGTTGGTTGTGATATGTTTGAGACTTGCAGTTAATCTGAACCTTGTCAACTTTTTCTTGAACTGCCATTCAACTTGAATGGTGATGGGGCAGGCCAGAACCCTTGATCTGGAGTAAATCAATCCCTTCATCAGTAAGTAAATTTTTGGTTTTTTATTATTTTCTATTTTCCCGTTTTTGATAGATAATTTTATTTTTATTTTTTTTGCCTTTTTCATCTGGAACCTCCCACAACCTGACCCCAACCTCTTATCACTTGAGTTAGGCTGTAACGGCTTCATTAGCAAATATATTATTTTAAGAAGTTTCTCTTTGTATTTATTACGAATTTTGCTCCTTTATAGGAAAACAGAACAAGATTAAAATCTCAGAGTTTAGAATGCTCCAAAAAGCAGGTTAGCTCTTACTTAAATAATTGTGTGTTTGTCCCATCATTTTGTTGTGTAAAATTTGTGACACCAAATCAGATTTCAAAACCCTAAATTTTCAGGAGTTTATGTACAATTGCATGTTTTGAATGATTGCTGGAATGATTTATTTATGTATTATTTTTATTTCTTTAATTGATTGGATGGAACTGAGGTGCTGTGGGGCCCAGAGGAAAACATTTTTGACTTAATGGGTCATGTAGTTTGGTGGTAGAAATCATTCAATTGTTTTTGTGTAGGGAAGTTTCCTTAATTGACAATATCCATAGGTTCGACGAGGTTGGTCTTTAGCAAATCCGTGTTTCTTGCGCCTTGGACACGAAGAATCCATAGATTATTTACTACTCCATTGTGAAATGGCAAGGGTTTTATGGGAGCTGATTTTTGTACTTTTTAGGGTGTTCGGAATGCTTTTTTCATCGGTTACAGATAGTCTATCTGGTTGACATGGTTCTTTTGTGGGCAAAAAGCGCAAGAAAGTTTGGCAAGCAACCCCTTTGTACTTGTTTTGGGCGATGTGGAAGGCAAGGAATAACATTGCATTTGATAACAAGTTTTTTTTCTATCCAAAAGTTGAAACGCCATTTTGTTTGCCTTTTATGGTTTTAGTCTAAGTTGTTTTTAGATGATTGCTCACTAACCCTAGTAAGTTTTTTTAAATGGTTGGGTATTTGTTAAGGTTCTTATTCTGTACTCGTTTGTTTGAACCTTGGTGGTGAAGGGAGGTTTCATTTCTTGCATACCTTAGGCTGTTTTTCTTGAGGCTCTTTTTACTTTAATTTAAGTCTTTATTTATCAAAAAAATTATATATATTTTCTGCAAATTGAAATGGGCCACCCTTCTTGATCCATGATAGGTTTTGTGGTCAAATATTGGTGATCAGCTGGTGTGCCATACACATCTAATCAGTAAAATAAAAAAATAAAAATACACAATTCCGATAATAAGAATATCTAATCAATGTGATTTTACTAGCCATTTATCCCTTAAGGTAGTCGATTTCAAGATGAGATACATTTTTGGAATTTGTCCAGCTGTCCAAGGGCCATATCTTGTCATTGGGTTATATCACAACTTTAATTGCATGTCTTATGATTGTCAGTTTACCCTAATAGAAGTTTTTCTCAGTTCATAAATATCACTTGTGTGTCTGTTAAATTTGTTTTCTTTCTCATATTTCCATTTTTGTAGGAGTTGTGTTTGTTCCTATGTTTGACTGTTTTTAAGTGAGCATCTTCCCCAATATCAAAGTAAATGCTCCTGCTCTTTTGCTCTTTTGCTCTTCTATTTTTATTCTTTTTATCTTGGAAGTAGCATTATGAGCCCTTGCTTACCTAAGTTTGTTGCTTTTCGTAAAGCATGGACATAGAGTTGACAACATCCACCTTTCTTTTTACCTTCTCCTACAATTATGGCGCTCTCCTGGACTCATGGCATTTAGTTAATTTTTGTGTTACCCTTCTATACTTCCCCATCAAGGTCCCAAAAAATAGATGGGACAGCATCAGAAAAAGAAAATAAGAAGAAAAAATAAAACAATGATTTAAATTAATAAATTACTTTTATATATTATATTAAATTTATTTCATTTATTTTAAATATTATTATTTATAGTATAACCAAATATGATAGAATTATTTTTTTTTCTTTTCCTTACTACTACTTTTGAGGAGTCAAACATATCCTTAGCGTTTCAATCTAGTATTGTGATGATGCCAATGCTAAGCTGCTCTTTTGCCATGTTCGTCTGTGGAAACCCAGTTGGATCATTTGGGGTCCCCACTCACTTCTTTTTTTTTTCCAGCAATCTATGATGGGTATTTGCTTTTGAAAATTATTAGGGCACAGTGCCACTTTGGTGTATCTATTTGGAATGGTTGGAACTTGATTTTGAAAAGTGTTTTTAGTTTTTTTAACACTTAAAAAATTTTATTTTTCAAATATTAAAAAGACTAGAAACACTTCTCAAAATCATTGTCAATCATAAACCCTAAACGCACTTTTAAAACGTGTTTGATGAGGATTTTAGGAAATATTTTTAGTTTTTTTAACACTTAAAATTTTTTATTTTTTAAATATTAAAGATGCTAGAAACGCTTCTTAAAATTACTACTAAGCTCATTCTTCCTTATCCATCAATTAGTGGGTGAAAGTATGTATTTGTTGTCAAGTTAAAGAGTAATGCTCAACTTCATTAACACTGTCTAAGAAGACAATCAATTTAGGTTCTATTTAAAAAGTGTTTTTGAAAAATCATTGTTGAGAACAATTTTTAAAAAACGATTTTTTAGAACAATTTTTTGGAAAATTTTTCATAGAACAATAATGTCTATTTAAGAAATTAAAATATTGATTTCATTGTCCCCTAGCTAATTCAATTTATGATCCCCTGTTAAGGGCCTAATCATTTGAAAGCAGGCACCAGGATTTTATAGCAAACTCCAAAATCAGCCATTGAACAAGGAATTGCTGTGATCAAAGAATCTGCGTGTTTACAGCCTGCCATGCCCTTTTTGTTCTTCTTTTGAGGACCAGCCAAATCTGTATTTTGCTGGAGCTGCTTAATTGTTTGCTATCTTGCCTGAGTCCATAAACACTTCACTATATTAAAGATGAAATCAGTAGTATTGCTCAAATAATGCAAACAGTAATGGAAGCAATAATTTAACTAAAACAGAATCTATATATAGTTATAAAAAGTAGATTGGACATCTATCGGGCCCAACTTGATACAGAGCAGGTAAACTTTATTCGTCAGTTGGTTTCAATATAGTCCGAGCACCCATTGAAGTATATTTATTTGGATGGTATGTAACTTGGGTTTCACAGCCATGAACATGTCTTGTCTTCACAAAGTTTTCTTTCTTTCGCAGTTCCTGCTCTCAATTGTCTCAGTATCATGCCTCATTGAAACCCTGAAACAGAATCTGGGTGGTGATCCTTCTCTATTTCCCAGCAACTTCCTCTTTGGGACTGCATCTTCTTCTTATCAGGTTCTCCCACCTCTTTACATTTTGTTTTCTGAAATCTGTTTCTTGATTATCCTGTCGTCCAAATTACAGTAAACACACCCCATTTCTATGGGTACGTTTTCTTCTTCATATTTTGCAGTTTGAAGGTGCATTTCTGAATGATGGTAAAGGTTTGAACAATTGGGATGTTTTCTCTCATGAACCAGGTGTACTTTTTTGCTTGCATACTATATATATAAACTATGCAATCTTTTTCCCCCACTTTTGAAGAACAAAGAGGCATATGGATTCTTGCAGGTAACATAAGGGATGGCAGTACTGGAGATATTGCTGTGGATCATTATCATCGTTACTTGGTATTTCCATTTAATCTTCTCTCACAAGTTTTTCAATGAGTTGGTAAATACATGAGATTTTATGGTATATTACAATCTTGTACAAGGAGGGACACCAGTACTTGCTCAATAATGCTTACACTGGTTTGGGCCAGCCAAGAATTGAGTACTTCTGTCATCTGCCTTGCACAGCCCTCCAGCCACTCAACCTTTTGCAAATCTTCCCTTTGTTCTTTATACTTTTTGGGTATTTCAAAAGTGAGCTTGAAGCCAAATGTCTTAGATTTCTTAACAATAGGCTAAGTCCATTGCAGAAAGCTTAAAACCCCCAATCAAGCTAATAACAAGTTGGGCCTACTGGGGCCAGTTTTAGGCATAAGCTAAAGTCAAGTTGGGCATCAATACAAGTAGGATGGAGTAATTCTTTTTCTTTAATGTGGGATTTGCTTATAGAAGCTTGTGACGTTTTTGGGTGGTCATCAATGCGACAGGAAGACATAGATCTAATGGTCTCTCTTGGAGTCAACAGCTACCGATTCTCAATTTCATGGGCAAGAATTCTACCCGGTAGGTTCCTTTTCCTTTTTTTTTTCTTTTTTTTTTTTTGGATTAAAATTTCAACTGAAACTCAATCGAGTTTTGGAAACAGAAGGGAGATTTGGAGAAGTGAATGCAGCTGGGATTGACTACTATAACAAGCTCATTGATGCTCTTGTGCTCAAAGGTATTACAACCATTTCACTCAAATCTCTCTAGTTTTCAATGTTGATTTGGTTTTCTGAATTCTGCTAGTTACAGGGTTGGAACCATTTGTAACATTGACTCACTTCGACATTCCCCAAGAACTTGAGGATACATTTGGAGGTTGGCTGAGTCCCAAATTACAGTAAGTACTTTACACTCCATCTAGCCTGCATAGACTCAATGCACATGGACAAGCCACTAGGGTACTAAATTTAACTCCATATATATATATGTCAGGGAGGAGTTTAGATACTATGCAGACATCTGCTTCAAAACCTTTGGAGACAGGGTGAAGTACTGGGTTACCTTCAATGAACCTAACATCCAAGTTACAGCTGGTTACCGTAGTGGCAGCTATCCACCATCTCGCTGCTCGAGCTCTTATGGCAACTGTACCTATGGGGACTCAGAGAAGGAACCCTTTGTTGCAGCCCATAACATCATCCTATCTCATGCTACAGTTGTTGATATATACAGAAGACAATACCAGGTATTAACACAAGTAAACAACCAAGCAACTCAACAGTTGCAGGAAAACAGGAAGTTAAACATTCAGTTAATTCACTGTTGTACAAATCTACTCTAGATTTCTATGAGAAACATTCGTATAATCAATATAAACTCATAAAGGGTAATTTGAAGGAAAAACAAGGAGGTAGCATTGGGATTGTATTGCATGCTAAGTGGATTGAACCCTTCAGCAACTCCACAGCAGACAAGTTAGCTGCTGATAGAGCTCAATCCTTCTTTATGAACTGGTAGGTTTCATCTGTCATCAGCATACATAGATTGCACAATACACAGATAAATGAATTTGCATGAGAAAAGAGATATAACAAGTTCTAACCAAATTATGCAGGTTCTTGGACCCAATTATATTTGGAAGATATCCTGAAGAGATGAATACAATTCTTGGATCCATTTTACCAGAATTTTCATGCAACGATAGGAAGAAACTGAATAAGGCATTAGATTTCATTGGCATCAACCACTACACTAGCTTGTACGCCCAGGACTGCATTTTCTCCTTGTGTGAACCTGGAAAAGGAGCCTCCAGGACAGAAGGATTCTGTCGACAAACTCCAGAAAAGGATGGTGTCTCCATTGGAGAATCAGTAAGTAACCATGCTCATCAACATCATCTCAAGTTAACTTTGTACTCTCAACAAATTGCTGAACCTTCTTGATTGGTGCAGACTGCATTGGCCTGGCTCCATGTTTACCCACAAGGAATGGAGAAAATGGTTACCTATGTAAAAGAGAGATACAGTGGTATACCCATGTTCATTACAGAAAATGGTGTGTAGAGATTTGGAAAGTCCTTTTGATGCATAACTTTCTTGCATGTTCTGATATGTATGTAATGGATCTGGTAGGGTACGTTGATGAGAATGATCCTAATTCCACCATTGAAGAATTTCTTTATGATGTCAAAAGAGTGGAGTACATGGCTGCCTACTTAGATGCACTATCGACAGCTGTAAGGTAAGAATATGTCAACATCCCACGACATGATGATAAAGAACTTAAAGAAATGATAATAGCCATATGAAGTGCTTAAATCAAGTGCTTTTGAAGTGATCAAAAGCACTTGATTTAAGCATCCCATAATTCCACAGGGGGGAATGTTATTTCTAGAGATGATTTGGTTGCTTCTAAAATTTAAGTGTGAGTGTGAGGCACCTTTGTTAGTTCTCAGAGTGTATATTTGGTTATTTTTCTATATGATCAGAAAAGGAGCAGATGTGAGGGGGTATTTTGCCTGGTCCTTGCTTGACAACTTCGAGTGGACATACGGATATACAAAAAGGTTTGGGCTACACCATGTTGATTATGGCACACTGAAGAGAACTCCAAAATTATCAGCTACTTGGTACAAATTATTCATTGCAAGGTACAGCTTAGTCAAAACCCTAATTGTCAAAGAACAATAAAGAATATTGCCAATATTAGAGAATCCCTAATGTTTTTGCCAAATCTTGTATGAAGCTAAAAGAAACAAAAATATGGCTGTAAATGGATTATTGTAATATTATTCGCTTTCATGTTTGATATCATATGCTAGTCATCCATCCTTGTATGCAACTCCATTAGGCTTCAAATCCAAAGGATATGTTTGGCATTATGATTGGGGCCTGCATTTTAGGAGCTTATGACAGCAAAAGCTAAAGGTAAACTTCCGCTCAATGAGATAGGCCAGCCAGAAGTATGGTATTGGATCTTTTAAGCAACTGTGACAAGAGGAACTTACCTCAATTTTGGTGAAGAAAATACTGAAATTTGTACTTGACCCTGATTCTTCTGCCTCCTATCAGCAAAATTATTCCATTTCTCACATCCACCATGGAGATCCAGCCTTGTAAAAGTGCTCTCCATCATCCCAAGAAATCTGGCATGCCTGAAGACCAATAGCAACTCCAGGTTCCTTTCCATGCTGTGCAATCCACTCTGCAACTGCTGTTTCTCTATCATTCTCTGTTGTATATTTTTTCTTGTATTTTCCAAATGGGTTAAGTCCAGGACTTGTGATCTCTGCAATTGCAGCTGGCATGTACATCGAGTCGCCCACTATAGGTGCACCACAGGCAGCCAATTGTGCTCGAATCTGCATCATATGACTACTTGTCAACGGAGGAATAGTTTGAGTCTCCAAATAGCGCAGTTACTGATATACGTAAGAAAAGGATTTCTTTTTTTTCTTCTCCATTCGCCAGCATCTAATTCCATGCATTTTTCACTTGCCTATATATATATATATATAAAAGCATCTAATACCATACTACGAAGCAAACTTAAGGCAGGCTAAAAAAAACCCACTAAAAATCCTGCAATTGTTGCTTTCATGGTGATCAAGCCCCGATCAAGCACCATTCCTAAAACTTGTCAAAAGATTTTTCATTGATCACACCAGCATGTCAACAATAAAAAATATCAAAACAAATTGAAAAGCCCTTACAACTAACTACCACTGCCCCAAAATCATAGGGAAAAAATTAATATTATCGTATAGACATACTCAAATTATAAATGACATAGCTTATTGTTGCAGGAGCAAAAAGAATAACATGGAAAAAAAATGGAAAGAAAAGAATGCAACAAAAATAGTGAAAACAAAGAATGGAGGGCTGAAGAACCTGATGAGTACGACCGGTCAAAAGGTTGATTTTACACTTGAAGGCAGAATTTTTTAAGGGCCACCCTCTGTCCTCAATACAATACTTCTCTTCAATGAGAGTGCTAGGCCAGGGAACCTCCTTGCATTCTAAGACCTCAAGTTGGCACAGGTACCATCCTTTAATGAAATCTGCCTCCAATAGAAGTTTGGAGAGAAACCAAAGTCACATAAAGCCAGATAGAGCTGTTATCTTGATTAACCACTTTAGTTGCAGAATGAATGTCTTTAGTCATTAAACCATAAAGGTAAAACCAGCAGATAGAATATACAGAACAAAATCTAGTTGTAATATCATTTTAGAAAGAGAAATGGGCAACATCGTTTAGCATAAAGATTTTATGTTTGTCTCTGTGAGGCAATCTCATCAAGAGCCTGTAATGAGAATAGAATAGTTTCTTATCAAGTAGCTATAGAAAACTAACTGAGAGCATTATTTGCAAAGAAACTGTCATGAAAAAGTACAGATTTCTCAGGCCTCTATTTATTTGTGTGTTCACTTTGCAAATATTGCCACATAAACCGGGTGGGGTTCAGTTGTGGGATATACTACCATATGATATGTTTGTCTAGATATCAAACTGCAATTGTTTTAAGGAGTAAAAATCAAAGTTTAAGAATCACCAGAATGTTTAATAGATAAGATACCTTCTGAAATAAGTCTTGGAGCAATATTAACCGGACGCATGTAGTGGGTAACTATTCCAATTGGCATAGGAGCAGCAGCAAGGGCTCGATAAAGCTTCTTGACCTTTTTCTCCTGACAATTAAAAAAATAAACAAAATAAGTAAGGAAATAAATATTGAGTCAGGACACACCAGAATAACAAAAAATATTCAATTTATGTGATCATAACTTATATGAGTTGCTTAGCTTCAATACAAAAGGAAGTTATGGAGTTACTCTGATTTTTCCATGAAAAACTGAGCAGTACTCCTTAGTCCTTGCTAAAACAACACTGCAAGTTATTGCCAATCTTGTAAGTACTGTCTATGTCAGTAAGCAAAACAAACATGCCACTACAAATACAATACCAGCCTTCAGTGCAATTATCAATCTGATGGGTAGTCCTCAATGGAGTTGTTAATCCCAAGGCACGAGTGGCAAAAGTTGCACAACTTTCTTCAATGTTGTCTGTTGTTCCTCCTACCTAATGGGCAGAAAAGTAGTGAACAACCAATAGACTAATCACAGTAACACATTATTAAAGGCAATTAATAGTTTTGAGTAGATAACATACTACAAACAAAATTGAATATGAGCATCTCAGCTCTCCAGTTAGGAAATCAACAAGGCCAAGCACTTTCAATACCTCAACAACAGAATCAGACAAACTTTATTGTGCTGCTGAACAGTGAAATATAACATTTCAAACCAACTACTGTCATTATGGTATACAATTATAATTAACCGACAGATACTTCTAACCAAAGGCAGCTAAAGATAAAGCCTTTCTTTCTTTCTTCTTTTTCTGAGACAACATGCTAGTCCTTGAAATGAAGCAATTTCGATCCTTTGATGCTTAGGCTGATGGTGTCAATAATTAATTTTGACTCTCGCCCTAGTCTTGCAATGCTTGTCAATATCAAAACTGAAAAAAGAATGACAAAAAAAATGGACCCCCAGAAATGTACTAATGTCTCTGTCATAAATGAGTCAACCAACTGATCAAATGAGCTCTTCTCATTAATCTCTCTGTTGTATTTCTTTACATGCAATCAAGCAAGTGATGGTTGAAACATTGGACAAGGCAACACAAGACAGACCACCGATTGGAAAGTGGAAAGGAGATATATCATTTCAATACCAAGAATATCAAAGATCATAGTATGCTATTTAAATAGGTGTGTGTGTACACACTACAGGCGGCGTTTGTGTTTTTCATCTTTAGTTTGAATAGGTCTGAATGTCTGAAATTTGTATAGAAATCAACAGGAAAGTGTCATTCAGACTTAAGATTTCAAATAGAAACCAAGATTTTTTACTTTGGAAGGAAAGAAATAGGCTTGCTTTTAGGGGGGGGGGGGGGGGGGGGGGGGTGTTAGATATCTAGAAATTAAAAAATTCTTTTGTCTGTATTTTATGGGGATGGGCGAGAATGTATAGTGGAGAGAGGTTGTTGTCTCTTATAGGATCCCTGGAGTGGATAGCCTCCACATAAGGGCTGGTGGGTTTTTTTTGTTTTTCTCTGTGTTTGTGAGGCTCTAGCTAGATTGTATACTCCCTGTATGCGTGTGGCTTTTTGGCCTCTTATCAATATATTTTGTGCTTACCTATCAAAAAAAAAAAAAAGATTTTTTACTTTTTGTATCCAGAAAAAAATCTGAAAATAAAACTTGAAGTACTTATAATCAATTTTTTTTTTAAAAACCTAAAATATCTAAGGCTTAAGCCTTAACAGCCTCAAGGCTGTGCACCGAGGAAAGTTAGGGCTTAAGCCTCAAGTACACTGTACCAAGGCTTAAGCCTTAAGGCTATTTATTAATCCATCACCTCCTTTTAAAACCCTGAACATATCTTCAATTAAATAAATAAAAAAAAAAAGGGGAAAAGACACAGATCCACTGCCTTGCCAAGCGGCATCAACATCTTTCAAAGAATGAATGGATCATTGACTTACTGATGTCCCAGCTGGTTTGTCCAAAACCACATAAGATTCAGTTACAGCAATAATTCTTGATTTCCAATCAATTTCATAACACCTGAGCAAAATTCAAACATTAGAAAGCACCACAATGGTTGAAAGACATTCATGAGCAACCATCAAACATTTTGTTAATCAATTACCTTGGGAAGCGTTTTGGGTGTACATGCACACGTAAGTATGTTCCAGCTTCAACAAACTCATTAACATCAGTTATCCGGAAAGTCTTCTGTGCTTCTCGTATAGTTTTTCCTTTAATGGAAGGCCTCTTTCTCAGGACTGAAGGTGCCGTTACTTCTTTAAATAAACGAACCTGTTCTGGTGTTGCACTTGGAGGAGGCTCTGGACATACAAGTGCATAATATACAGCTCCAAAATGGATGAGATCTGCAACAAACCTTCAAAGATGGAATTGCATATTCATCATCCATCCTGGTTAGTTGCCAATAATAATTAAAAGAATTAAAGAATCTTATACCAGAGCATCAAGTAAAGACAAAAAGGACACAAAAGAGCATCACCCACAAAGGAGGAAGATCCAAAGCTTTACTGATATAATCTAGAACACACCCTCCTTCTGAAACAACCAAATGCTCAACTCTTGGTGGGCCATTTTGAGAAGGACATGGTAGCAAGCGATGATATTCAGGGTAGCTGCAACAAAATCAGCCAGAGTAAAAACGAAAAGGCCCTCAAAGTAGAACAGAAAGCAATTTACAAATTTGGGTTTGAATGGGAAATTCGTAAGAAAAAGTGATGAATTCAATATTTAGCTGCAAATCACAGAGCTACACCAGAAAGGTGGGACAATTTTCAGATGGAAATGATGCTTTGACGGGGCTCTATAGCTACACCCTCAAATAAGACAAGGGAGAAAACTTTGCATGGGAGAATAAGCCTCTCTTTTCATCTTGCAATATATTTGGTAATGATAAATAGACTTAGGTTATTTGTTGGAAGCAAAGAAATCTCCTAACAAAGAAAAAAATGACATGAAAATCTGTTTTGGGGGATCATACCTCTTCTGTCTCCTAATCTACACTTTACTAAAATTAATTAAAAAGATTGGGGCTTTGACAAGAGTAAATTAGTTATGAACTCAGGTAAAAACAACTTCTATAGCCAAACTATATCTACTCAAGCTCTCAGCAAATTTGTATACAAACCACACATTAGCAATCAAATCAATGACATCAGCTTTTAATGTCAATTGGCATCAGTTCAGAAACTGAATGGAAATGGAACAAAGTGAAAATGTTAGAAAATCTTACAAGATTATAGCAAATTTTATGATGTTCAAAGTTGCAGAAATTAAATTAAATGTTAAAATTTTCAGTAGGCTCCCAAACCTAAACCTTCAACAAGCAGACTAGCATCAACAAGTTCAGGTAGGGAACATGAATTTATTTAGCTCAATTATCAAATACTTGGCGCCCCACCCTTAACATCTAAACAAAGCAATGTAATTTCTCAACATACGAGTGTACTATACATCAATAACAGCTCTTATAGAATTGTAAACCACATAGAGATAATAATAATTTAAAAAAAAAAAAAAAAACAATAAACAGCTGTAGCAAAACAAGTAAAATCCCCAGTCATCTAGCTCTAAAATCAAAAGGCAACAAAACCCAGAACCCAATCACATATACATTCCAAAAGAAACTTACAAAACCATGAAACTGAAGCAAAAAATACAAGAAATCTTAAGTACCCATTAACAGAAGAAGTGTTAGCAGAATCTGATGATGCAGTGAGTTCACGGGTACAGGTTGGATTGTTGGAACACCAAACCACACGCTTGTGCCGCCTACTGAACACATTGCTCGAGGCTAATGTGCGCGCGAGGGCCACAGGAGTCCCGAAACTCCGGCAATTCGAGTTCCACAACGAGGAAACCAAGCCACTGGTGAAGATTGAAGTGAGAATCGCAGTACCCATATTTCACTTGGATTCGGACAGGGTGTTCAGATGGATATTTGTATACCGAGGCTCATTCCGGGTCGGGTTGTCGACCCGTATGTTTATATCCATATAGTTCATAAAATTAACTTAGAACATGTCCAACCGAAACCTCCGTAGCTCCATGCTTACTCTTAGGCTAAGAGGATAAGATAAAAGATAAAATACGTTCATTATAAAATATTATATCATATTAGATAGAAAATTCAAAATATATATCTTTAAATATAATTTTTTACTCGGATATAATATTCTTAAATATTAAATCCAATAAATATTATATCATAAAAATATTATTATTATATTTAGTTTGCCAATGAATAAAAAAATAAAATTGAATACATATTATTTTTTAATATTTAAACTTTATAAATAAAACTTTTTATATTACGCTATTCAATATATAAAAATAATTCAATATATTTAAATAATATTAAATAATACATATATTAATATTATTTTATATTTTATAAATATTTCTTTTTGTTTTTTAACTATAACTTTAATTGTATAATAAAGGGTTTCTATTTTTTAAAATAAGTAATATACAAAATATATAATTGATTCAAAATAAATAAGATATATCCTACCTTTTAACTTAAAAATAACATATTTGATGTAGAAATTATATAAAAAAGAAAACTGATAATATATTTTATGATTTATCTTATCTTATATTTGATTAAATATAAAATATGATAAATAATGAGATAACTTATCATACTTATTATCAACCAAATATGGAATATGATATGTTATTTCTTCTCATATACTATCTCATACCATATCCATTCAACCAAACATCGCCTAAAAATTCAATTATGTAAACCAAATTGTATTAGTTAAAAAGTTTTAATAATTCATCATCCAAGGATTCAAAGAGATAGGGGGCTTACATCGGAGTGAGAACATTTTAATCAAAGTAAAAAAAAATGAAAAATACCATATGATTCAATATAAAGTGAAACAAATTACATCTTGATCTATGAGAAAAAAAAAAAAATCGTAACCTAATATATTGAATGATATCTTGATTGATGAAAAAAAAACATATATCATGATTTAACAGTTGAATAAGTTATATTAGTCTTTTCCTAATACCTTAGTGGACTTTGTGAATATCTTTTATATATATATAATCTAATTTAAGGGTGAGTGAGGTTTGTTATAGTATTTTGAGAGATGGAAATATTATAAAGCTAGTCAATAGATTTGGGCATGTCAAATATCAAAATAGTTCATTTTAATTTGTTTTGGAAAATATAGGCTGCTAGAAAGCTCCATGGGAAAGCATAGCCCTGACAAGAACCAACTAATACTTCCAACATTCAACCCCACAAACTTAATGCGCCTTGACAGCATATTGTCACAGAATTAGGCCTTTTCTAACCTCACGTGCGTCATTTGAGCATGTTGTGACGCTATGTTTTCTTGCACATCACCCTTTCTGCAATAATATCTTTATTCCAAGAACAACCAACAGCCTCAACAAATTGGTGTCCTCCCAACCAACACCTGGGTGCTGCTGCCTTCCCAAGCGCAGCTGCAATTCCTCCCACCACAACCAAGGACATGCAGGCAGCGATGCCCGCAATACAAGCCCTCCCTTTGCCCTCCTTATGAACCCTCAATGTATCCTGACAAGTTGGAAGATGGCGGTCCAAGGAAGTGCTAAGGCACTCTTGGATAATTGCTAATCGAGAATAGTGTTTTTTTTTTGTATTCCAAACCACAAAAAAAAAAAAAAAATGCATTTAATAATTAAAATTTTGTTTTTTTTATTCTTTCTAAAAATAAAAAAATTAGAGTATTTTTATATAAAATCTTTTAATTATTTTTTATTGTTTTCATAAACGTATAGAATGATTAAAAATAAAATATTAGATATAAAAATATTTTAAAATATTGAACATAGATTAAAAATATTTTAAATTTTGAAGTAAACTTTTATTCCATAAAATATTATAAAATAATTTTAATAAATTATTTTTAAAAATTATCTTTTAAAATAGTTTCCAAACAAAATTTTATTATTTCTCTGTTTTTTCTTCTTGTAATGATATGTGTTAGGAACCAAATTACTAATGGTCTTTGTAGATCAAACCACCCAATCTTAGGTTGGGTTTGATCTAGGTCGGATATATATTAATGATTATATTTAATACAAACCAACCTTCTAATTCATCCAATTTACCAAATTACAGGTTTATCTTCTAAATATTTCTTTAAAGCCCCTTAATTATAACATGGGTTTAAAATCAATGGCTCAAATTTATTCCATTACAAATCATATCTAAATTACAAATCAAAATTTGAGGTCTATGATGATCCGTAAACTTGTAACAAGAGTTTGAAATTAATTACCCCAAATTAATTATTAATAAAAAGAGCTTTTCCTAGAGTTCTATCCAAAATTATCTTTAAAGAGATAAAAGTTTTTTTTGTGTAATTTAAATTATTGGAGAAATTTTTAATTTTAAAAAATATTTTAATATAAAAGCTTGTAAAAGTTTTTATAGATCTTAAGTCATCAATACAAAAACATTTTACTTGTAATTAAAAATGCATTTTATAGTGATTTTCTTTTTAATTCTTAAAAAAAAAAAATTAAGTATTAAAAAGATAAAAAATATTTTTTAAAATTAATATCAAACAAACTCTTAAATATATTATAAAACTATCTTCATTTGAACTCGTATACATTTCCCATTTGCTTCCAAAACCTTAGTTTGCCAATCAACAGCATCAAATTTTGAAGCAGAGTCAAATTGTTGGGGTCCCCACTAGCCATGAATGGCAATGAAAACCAATTTAATTAATTGGTCCCCGAGGTATGGATGAATGCCACATTTTTTTTTTCCTTCGTATCATAATTTAGGGTCGATCATATTTCAAATATCCGTACAAGGCAAGGGTTCTCCGGAATGGCTCTCTCAATTATTATAGAATATTAATGGTTATTTCCCTTCATTTTTTAAACTACCATTTTATTTGAATTTCAAATTATGACAAAGAAAAAAAGAAAAAAAATTCCAAGTGCATATATGAGTGCATAAGTGCCCTTTATTTGGATGTAAGCCCAAATGGTTTGTTTAGTAACTATTATTGAAAATAATTTCTAATTTTTTTATAACCATTTGAAAAAACTACCATATTTTTTTTTATATATATATTTATTTTGAAAGTAGGTTGTTTTTCAAAACAAATGTGATATGTTTTTAACCATGTTTTGTACATTATTTTGGGTAATAATTAAAAAGATAGAAAATATTTTAAAACTTTTGCATTATAGATATTTTTATAAACTTTTAACAAAAACATTATTTTCAAAATTTGTTCTAAAGATGCAAGTGCATTTTTGTATTATCCTTATCTCAATACTTTTGTAAAGAATAAACTGAGAATTTTTTTTTTAATATTTGATTTCTTAAATAGAATTTTATTCCAAAAATGATTTAAAAATATTTTCAAAAAAAAATCAAAATGCAATGGTAACTCAGCTTTATCCATTCCTATCTTTAGAGAGTTTAAGCCTTTTTATGCCTCGATCATACTATGATTAAAAAATAATGGTCATCTTAAGATCAATTGGAAACATCCAATTTTATGCTTTCTTTTATATATAAACAATATCATAGGATTATACCCATCATTGAATGAATAAGTATACAATTAGCCGAATAATTAAGAAATTAATCCTGGTTTCCTTCTCCTCCTTTCCCTTGAAGGGCTCACGAGGTAAAACCCTAAAATCAACAGCTTAAATCCGTACACACAGTAAATATAGCTGATGAAAATATTGAATACGAAACAGTGGGCTGACCACCAAACTCATTCACTCCACAACCTCCTTTTGATACCTATAAAACTACCCTGCCTCTTTGGTCTTCATCACTTACACCGTACTTCTTCATTCATTCTCTCTAGTCTCTACCAATGGAGTTGACTGACCTCCTTCTCCTCTCTTTGGCTCTCATCTTCCTCCGTTTCTGGTGGCGGTACTGGTCAGTCACCGGCGGTGGTCCCAAGAACCTCCCGCCAGGCCCACCCGGGTGGCCGCTGGTTGGGAACCTGGTGCAGGTGATCCTCCAGCGCCGTCCCTTCATCTACGTGGTACGTGATTTACGTGCCAAGTATGGACCTATCTTCACGCTACAGATGGGTCAGCGGACTCTGGTTATTGTGACGAGCTCTGAGCTGATTCATGAAGCTTTGGTGCAGAGGGGGCCGATATTCGCTAGCAGACCAGAGGATTCGCCAACACGGCTTGTGTTCAGTGTGGGGAAATGCGCCATTAACTCGGCTCAGTATGGGCCGCTTTGGAGGACTTTGCGGCGGAACTTTGTGGCGGAGCTGATAACTCCCACGAGGATCAGGCAGTGCAGTTGGATACGGAAGTGGGCGCTGGAGAACCACATGAGGAGGCTGCAAATGGAGGTTTCGGAGAAGGGTTTTGTGGAGGTGATGAGCAACTGTAGGCTCACTATCTGTAGCATTCTTATATGTATATGTTTTGGTGCAAAGATCTCCGAGCGGCGGATTAAGGAGATCGAGAGCGTACTGAAGGACGTCATGTTGATGACTACGCCGAAGCTCCCGGACTTCCTGCCTGTTCTGACGCCTCTGCTGCGCCGGCAACTGAGAGAAGCGAAGGAGCTGAGGAAGAAACAAATGGAGTGCATGGTTCCACTCGTGAGAAGCAGAAGAGCATTCGTGGAGAGTAAGGGAGCCCCCGGCCGCAGCAGCTCAGAAATGGTGAGTCCGATCGGTGCAGCCTATATCGACTCGCTTTTTGGGCTGGAGCCCGCCGAGCGAGGTCGGTTGGGAGAGGAAGAGCTCGTTACACTGTGCTCGGAAATCATCAACGCCGGAACCGATACCAGTGCAACCACGGTTGAGTGGGCTCTGCTTCACTTGGTGATGAACCAGGACATTCAGCAAAAGCTTTACAAAGAGATAATCGACTGTGTAGGAAAAAATGGAGTTGTCACGGAAGGAGACGTAGAGAAAATGCCCTACCTCGGTGCAATCGTGAAGGAAACTTTCCGGCGCCACCCGCCCAGTCATTTCGTTCTATCCCATGCAGCCACCAAGGACACAGAGCTCGGCGGCTACACAATTCCAGCTGACGTGAACGTGGAGTTCTACACCGCCTGGGTGACAGAGGACCCGGACCTGTGGCAGGACCCGGCAGAGTTCCGGCCTGAGAGGTTCCTCCAAGGAGACGGAGTCAACGTGGACGTGACCGGAACCCGGGGAGTGAAAATGGTCCCATTTGGCGCGGGCAGGAGAATCTGTCCAGCCATGAATTTGGGCACGTTGCATGTGAATTTGTTGATTGCAAGGATGATCCATGCATTCAAATGGATCCCGGCCCCGGGTTCCCCACCTGACCCGACTGAAACCTTTGCCTTCACAGTTGTCATGAAAAACCCCCTTAAAGCTATCATCTTACCTAGATGAAAAGGAAAACGACAGCTAGCCCATTGTGTTGCAGTTAATCTTCATCAAATTTTCCATATGGGTGGCCCACGAGAAGTAATTGAGTATTAGGGTTTTGGCATGGGTTAAAGAGCGTGTGTTTTTAAGTATATGAAATGGCATACAGCCCTGGTGTATGCCCACGTATCACTGCCATGTATTGCAGAAGACAGCATTTAGTACTCACTGCCTTTGTCTTAAATGCTTTTAATTCAATGTATTATGTGTTGTGTGGAATAAATGCCTTACATTATTTTTGGTACCTCCAGCTGATCGTTGCCAGAACCACGTTATTCTAATACCCCTTCTGATTTCTTTTCTATCTTTAAGTTCGAAAACGAAGTGAACCGTGTTCACCAGGTTGTCTCTTGCCTACCCATGGATTCAGCAGCAGTTTGAAAGTTGACCTATTCAGGAATTCCTGAATCTATGCTTATTTTCAACTTGCCAAAGCATTTCGTCGCCCGTAAGCCTTTCCTCGTTTGAACCTTGCCCTTAACTTTAATTTAAGGTTATGCCATCCTAAGGTGCTACTAAATGGAAGGATCTTATCATTGTACACTGCCCGTTCTAATGCTAATGGGTTACAAAGATAAAAATCCTTTATTAATCCATAAATTAACCTAGGTAAATCCATGAACTTAATTGGATTATTCCTATTCTTAATAGGCACTTGAACCGTGAATTGACTTATGACTCATCAATGATAACCCTCAAAGTACTTTTATACAGAAAGAATAGTTATCACCTCTGTTAAGGAAGCCATGTGAGGGCACCGGAATGGATGATCGAACAGAAACTGAAACTTCAGTCATTGGAGGGGAAGTGAATGAGGATGGAGCTGAACAACCATACATAGGAGAAGAAAGGACATAAATGGGATTGGTCAACACATTAATGAACACTGTTGCTCAGGGATGAGTTGCTTCATTGAATTACTTGATGTGTGTGCCATTCACAGCGATCACGTGGCACTACCTCTTCCTTCGTGCACAGATGAGTCTGCCAGTTAGAAGGCAGATGAAACAGGGCGTGGTGTTGGGTGTTAAGTATTATGAATAAATTCTCAGCAGCCAGACAATGGAAGGGCATTGGATTGGTATGGTTGCGTGAGAAAAACAATAGATATCAATGAAATATTATCAGATTTTTTTTTTTAATATATGGTGGGTGCAGGGTGCTGCTATATTTATGCCCATAGTCTGTTAAATATGGTGGAAATTTCATGGTTTGATTTTGGGGAGCTGTTCTCATTAAATATGGATTCTCTGAAGATATGGAATAGGGGAAATTTAAAGAGGATAGCTTGATAGGAAGGGAGTGGGGGGTTGGGTTTGAGAGAGCAAGAATTACTCCAAGATGGGATGTGCATGGGGAATCGTCCCTGCTCTCAAGCCACAAGCAGATCAGTTTAATTTTAGCCCCCGGTAAGTATTCACTTACTATTAGAGGAAAATGAAACATCCTTCAAATTGCTCATATAAAAAGTCTAGTAATCATTTTCAGGAGTCCACCACTCTGTTTGATACTCTGTTTCATGGGAAAGTCTTCCTACAGAGAGATTAAGATTAGTTTGGTAGCATTTGGCTATTACAGGCTGTCTATTGATTGTGTTGAATAATGAATCCACTACTCAAATTTGGTGTATGATCTGTACATGTAATAGTGTTTGATACATCAAAAGTTTTCATGGTTTAAGATTTGGAAGTTGGTTTATACTATCATTGTTAATTCAGAATTCAAACAAATGGTTTTTTTCCCACATCTTCAAGCCCATCGCACTCCTATCATTTATGCATCCTTTAAATAGACCCTAGGCCGGTTCATAGACCAAAAAGTCAACACGAATATCCAATAAAGTAGCATCCACGGAATACAGGTTATTTTGCAATTGGTTGTTATTTCAGACCCTGCAGAATCACTCGAGTATTAAAAATTTCAATGTTGTAAGCTATGTAGTAAGAACTGAAAATACTGAGAATCACAAAACATGGAGGTGATCTAAGGTCTAAAAGAACTAATATCATCAAAAGAAGTTGCAATGCACCCCCGTAAATTCCGAGAAATGACTATTTATGTCTCTGTCTAATGAGTTGTAGTCAACGATGTCATCAATGATAAGTTTTGCAATAAATAGGTAGAGAAGAAAATCAGCACTTACCAACCACATTGGATTCTGCAGTGCCCTGTCTCCAATCCTTAACTGGGAATTGTTGAACAAGAGCATTAACTACGGAGGTGTTGTTTCTTTCGTTACATCTAAGCATATGTGATGGGGTTGAGAGCCAAAAAATGTTGTCAAGAAACTAAACCTGCAAGCATAGATGCAGTCATAGAAACAAGGTGATTAACTAGAGCCTGAAAACAAATGACAATCAACAGTAGATTAGATGAAACATTTAAAGTTGAAGGGCTAAATAACAGATGCAGTCAATATGATTCAAGGAAATGAAAACATGTACTAGGTATCTGTTTAGAAATTATGAGTTTACAGAAGATGGTTGAAGCCTTTTTTATAAGCAGTTGAATAGGTAGATCGCAAAACTTGGAAGTTCAATTGATGTTCCCCAGCCAAAACAACAGCTCCAACCTAAACAGAGCACCCCTCACAAATCTGAATGATTATGACCCGTTGTATGGACTGTGAGACATGTACCACAGGTTTGTTTGAACATTATGGATCTCCCAAAGAAGGGTGAAACCATTTATAAGCTGTTAACTAGGCAGATCACAAACTTGATGTTCGAATGATGTTCTACAGCTAAAACTAACAAGCTTCAACTATGAAAATAAAAGCAGCTGCTTGGACTCTTTGTCCCACAAAGTCCAGATTAAACGAAAGCATGCTTAAATACCACAACCAGAAGTCAGATGCTGTATGCTTCAAATTTTGTACGAGGTCAATGAGCAGTGTCAGTATGTGGCTTTAATTAATGCATCTTATCAATCTACCTACTGCGACTTCACAGAATTAACTGCAATTTGTATTTTCTGCCACAAGTCCACTCTCACTCATGTGTGGTTGCTTGGGTCAATCTTTCACTGATCAAATTGAAAGCAACCAGTGTGAAAGGGCCTTTTCAGTTGACATTGACAATGGTTCAACAAATCGATATGCACATGGGAAAGCACCACGACATGAACATGAACATGAATATGAATAACAGTAGTAAACATAGAGGAAACACAAAAGGAAAATTATGGAGTCCAAAAATTCCTGCAGAAACATACACCATCATAAATGTACCATATGGTACTTGAAAAATCCACATGCATATATATCAAAAGAAAAAAAGAGAAAACAAGGACAACAACAACAAATAGTAGTAACTAAACATACCAGAAATAATTCAACAATGTACCATTAGTAAATAAATAAATAACATTGTAATACACAGATGTATATAAAGGTGGGGATGAAGATATGGATAAATGATGTATCTTGAGCTGACTTGGGCTAAAGCCTTAACACCCCACCTCACATGAAACCTTCTCTTGCTTGCAAAAGGGCTCAACAAGTAGGAGACATAAACAAGAGGTTGTAATGCCATGTGAAGCGACCAAGAAGTTTAAGTTGCTACAACAACATGTATTAAGCCAACTCTCATAAATGATTCTGTACAAAAATGACTTTTAATTCTGTATATTACCATGAACTCACTGAACTGTAGTATACAACCAATCAGGTAAAGGATAAAACCTGGTTCTAAAACCCTTCCAATTTGTGTTGCATCTTTGTTTCCTTTAGACAAAAATGATGCATCCAAGGACCGCTTTGTATTCCTGTTAATAAGGACATTGGCATTAGCAAAAATGTAAACTTGAGAAGCACCCTCTGGATATCCACAAGTGAGGGTCTTGTGTTAGCAAAAAAGTAAACTGTGATAAAAGGGCATCCCAGGCTAGTTTATACTTTGATTTAATTTTCATTATCTAATTTTTCTCAGAATTTTAACTTTGTGAAACAGGCATGTTGCAAATAGTTTTATTTACAAATCCCTATCTGCTCTTGGAAAATCTCTGACAATCACAAAGTCAGATGACTCGAAACAATTGTCTGAGGAAGCTCATCTACAATAGCAGCAACCCCTCAATTGATTGGCCTTTACTGCAGCGGTCTTTTATACTCTTCGGGAGTTTCCAAATATAGTTAAATAAGTAAACATTTCATGCTATTACAAAATAGAAATTAAAATGATCAACCAGAAGATAAAGGTCATAAGTTTTCTTACTGATTGCCTTTGAACATTGTTGAGAAGCTAATCCTGCAACCAAAAATAAAAGAAATAGAAAACCTAATGTGACTGAAGGCTCAGATAGTAATCAAGAAGGCTGAATTAAAAATTCATTTTATTTGCAAACAAGCATGCAATGCCATCAAGGAATAAGAAATAGGAAATATTGACAAGGATTTTATTTAATTATGAAGATGGCTTACAGTGAGATTGTTGCAAGCTTAGGAGGGCTTGAAAGATTGTTGTTCAGCTGATGGTCAAGAAGCCCAATAACCACTCCAATTAAGGCAAAGAATTCAAATAAAACTGCTGTAGCACACCACATCTCCACTGTAAATGGTCTGGAGAAACACCAAAGCATTTCACTTCTTACATTTTATGGATGTCATAGTGACAAGACAAGTAGAAATGTAAGGCTGAAAGAAACCGACCACCTTTGTACATCTTGTTACAATGGTAATGTCTCCAACAACAGCATCAATCAACCAACGACACAGTTCAAAGGAATTAGCAAGGGAGACTGAATGCATTAACTATATGTCTGTCAAACATGCAACAATATACAGATACACCATTTTCCAATTTTGACACCTCTGGGATAGACGCTACCTTACAAGAATATTTAGTATCATTAGACCATTTTACACAGCCTTCTTTTTATCTTACTGATATTTATTACTAAGGAGGCAATATTCATCCTCAGCAACCATTTCCACAAGCTTATTGTACCTGAGGTTGAATTGTCCATACGCAATAGCCACAAGTGTATAGGGAACTTCATAAGAAACCAACTTGCTTGCTGCATCCATATCCATACGGTGTCCTTTGATTTTGTGACTGTTTGATATTCCCATTACAAATTTGCTAAAACTAACCCTCCTTGGCACTCCAATTGTCGATGGGCTTTTTTTTTATCAGCAGCAACACACCCACATGGTTTATCCACATTTCCACCAGGCCAGGTAATATTATCAAAGTTTCTGATCCACACAGAAAAGGCTGTGCTGCTCCCTGTACAGTGTCTGCTGGAACAACAAAAAAACCTGAACCATGAGATCATTAACCAATTCTATGTATCAACTTCCACTTGATATTAATGATGTCATGACTCATAACCACCACTAACTAGGTTCCCATTTACATCAAGTTGAATATGCACAGTTAAACAATGAACTTTGATTTTAGTGGTTTTCTAAGTTGAATAATTCCAACATCAAGGTTTTAAGATTTCCCAGCAGCAGATATTCTGCTTAAATATGAGAGAGATGTTCCCTAATTCATCTAAGAACTCATCCACATAATTAACAGATGTCCTGCTGTATCACAAGCATAAAAGGGAACTGAAGATAGGAGAGTGTTGATCCCATGGCCAAAAATCATATTAAGGGCACTAGGAGACCTATTGTGAAAAACCACAACAAAGAATAATAATAGAGAGAAGAAAATAAGAAAACAAAAACAGAAACCACACAAGATGATGACAAAAGGAGTTTTAGTTGAAAGTGGAGTTAATTATTCTCTTGTCGGGATGTGATACAAAAAGTGTGTATCATGGAGAGATGGAAGATTGACTCAATGGAATTTGATCCAAATAGAGATTGTTGTAAAGTGTCCCAAATTCCTAATTCTTATAGATTCCTTGTGTGTGAAAAATATTCTCTAAAATATTTCCTATATTCATATGTCATTATAATATTAGATTTCCTTGTAGTGTAAGGAAGGTTATTAGGAATATCTCAATAAATATTTTAAATCATGAAGGGAAAAAGTTATGAGATGGAGATGAACTTGTAAAAACCATACGTGGTTGGTGGATAAAGATGTAACGAAGAATGATTGACGCCCAAGTGGTGCGAGCGTAAATACAAGGAATGTAGAAATATGAGATGTTTCAGGAACCCAATAATCATATCTGGTTTCTATCATGTGTAATGTTCTCTATGATATAGTGTAAGGATTTTCTCTCATCCATGAATATAGGCATTATTGGTCAAATCACGTTAAAATCTCGTGTTACTTTGTATGGATTACTTTATTTTTATGTTCTTGAATTAACATTATTTGTATTAAAACTTCTGTTGGCACAACAAGACCATTAGCAATAGGATAAATATTATAAGCTAGTGAAGAGGGTTAGGGACCAGTTATGGGAGCTAATCCTTCTCAACTACCTTGAAAGCTACAGTAAAAGTCTAAGCAATATAGAATATATAAAGCATAAATATTTTCTGTAAGGACACTGGTGAAAAATAGAATCATTTAACAAGCATGTAAATTAAGTTTACCATTGAACAATTTCTGCAAAGAAAATAAATAGAGTTGTTTCACATAGGATTCAAATTATCGACTCGGTCAAGTCTAGTACGACTCAACCGAGTTGTATTTTCTTTGAACAGGTCTGAGATGATTCCAATACTTGAGTTACGATTTACAACATTGAACACTAACTTGGTGTTAACTTGCCTTGAATTGTCTAACTCAACTGATTTTTTTGAAAAATAAAAACTCATTTGACTCAAACCAAGTTTCGGGTTCGACCCCAATACTCAAGTTACATCACAAATCTCTTTTCTTCTTCTTCACCCACAAAGTTACCCTTCTTGATTTTCTGCTACTGCTATTGTGGCAACTGAAAGTTGAGAAGCAAAATTAACATATTTTGCATATCGCCCAATACCAATCCAAGAAGTGAAAGCAACATATAGATAATCAAAATACTAAGTCTTAAGAGGGAACTCCTTCCAAGATGAGGACAAAACACTGGGCACAACCAAAAAGTAAAATTATTAAGGCTAAGTTCGAAGTTGCTTGAAGTTTAACTAGAGAAGTAAGGAAAATGAAAAAGTGAATTTCCCACTTCTTTGAACACCCAAACAACAGTAAAGAGTCTCTTCAGACCACATTACAAGAATGCTGTTCAAGGCCAAAAGCAGGACAAAAAGGAAAAGAAGACTCAATAAAGTCCCTTCCATACATCATATCAACCCCAAAAAGTTCAGGAATCACATAAGTTCCCTCATATCTTATGGTATCCTCTCCTATTAAAAACATGTACCAGAAGTTGAAAGGAAAACTCTCCAATAAAGAGAACTCATAAAAACTTGGAATATGGAAAGCAGAAAATACACTAGAAAATCATAAATTGTGATCTTTAGCTGTAAAATACAAGACTCTGGTTGTAATTATAAAATAGCATATTTGAGAAGGGAAAAATTGACATGAAGAGAGGAGATAAAGAGAAGAAACAGAGAACTTGCAGGACACAGACACATTTCAGATTGGCTTTGGCTGCATCATCTTCATGCAATTTAGTATTGCTTCGATCTCTTATAGTTTTCTTTTTCAACTGGTCTTATCCAACATATCATAAGTTCATAACCCCTGAGTAAGAAATTTGAAAATCTATCATGTTTGATGAGTAATTTGGCTCTTGATATGGTGTCCTTCAGTTCCATCTGAAGATGATCGCACCGATGTCATCTTTTACATTAACATTTTCTCTGGACTATTTCCCATAGATTTTATCTTCACAATTCCTTTGAATCTCCATAAGCATGAGGAAAAGGAAAAGAAATTGTTTAACATTACTTAAAAACTAATTCCTTCTATTTTAACAACTTTTCCATCCCCCTCATTATTTGTTAAATCCAAATGAAGACAATAAGTTCTCATAAATTATCTGCCTTGGGCTCTTTCAAACAGGAAAAAAAAAAGTTTGGTTTTGAAATTTTATAGAACATATGGAATGCATAAAACTTAGGACAAGGAATAAAAAAAAATGTAGCTAAGATATGTTAAACCGCAAACAAACAAATTGGGGAGTTAACACAGATAGAGATTTGAAAACCCTAGACTTGAATGGACAACAATATATCAAGCTAACAAGACAGGAAGGGGCACAAAGATCTTTTAAGTTTTTTCTTATTAAAATTGGGGTGAAGAAAACAGGCTTGTGTTAGTGTAATTGATACATTGCACCTCTTGCATTCTGTCTATTCGTTCATTCTGCTGTGTGACTAATCCATGGTTTTACACATAAATAGGAAAAGGGTTCCCCCAATACTCATCTACAATAGAGATGAATCAATTCCTCTGTATCATTTAACTTCAAGCCACATAAAATTCAAATCAGTAGCTCAACCCAACCAACCCATTAATTCAAATCAATAGGTGAATTATACTGTAATAATATTTACATATATGGATACTGACAGACAGGCATGAACTTATATCTATGGGGGAAAAAAACAAAACCTCAATAAATAGGTAGAAAGGTACCTCCAACTGACCCCATCAAAACACTGTAACTGGTATCAGCATGGCAGCTAGGATCAGCATTAACAGCCAACTGCTGCTTTTATGGCTGCCTTTGAAACTCTTCCAGTGACCAAGCTATAATCAAATACAGTGCCAATACTAGTAACAGCAGGCTTTTGGCAGTGCACACGACCATTGAAGAAAACCCATATCAACATTGAAAGTGGTTTCACTAAAACAAACCTCATACTTAAATTAAAAATAAAAATAAAAATTGAAGTACTCAGAAGAAGAAAGATGGATTCTTTATGCAGTTTGTGTGCCGTGCAAGCAAAACACCACCATAATGCATGAGGCTTGAGACAGGCCACACGCTGGGATTCCATGAATAGGTTCAATGACCCCGGCCCAGCAACTCGCAATGGGCCAAAAGGAATCTTGAATCCATAATGGAAAATGTCAGTTCCCACTTCCCACCCTTGAATTCCTGTATTATCAACTGTTAGCATGATACACATTCTAGTAAAGTTGATAGGCTAACATTGTACCAGGGCCATGATTAATTGGTTAATATGTCACAAAGCCTGCTGTCTCATCTATTTATCTACTGCTGGCCATTTGTGGGTACGAGGCCTTTATGATGGAGTGCATTTTTAGTAAAGATTTAATCATCTCATCTGAAAACCAATTAATTGTCGATAAGATCGAGCTATTTATACTCATGCGAAGATACACAATGAGACTTGATTCATCCCATATAATGCATCTATCTCGAAGTTTTGACTTATCCCGTGAATTGTAATGAACCTAATCATCTTCGGTCTTACACATTCATGTCATGTTTGTTTTTTCAACTTGTGTTTCGCTAGTATATAGCATTATTAAATACCCAACAGGTATTAGCTTATCTGTGAGCCATTACTGCTCCTCCACAGGGGATGTAGGCCAGCAATTTAAGCTCCTCCACATGATATTAGCTTATCTTTAGGAAGTTATCATTGCTAAGTTTAAAAACCAATATTGGTAAAATAAAATGTATGATAATGATTCAGCTCTCACTACACATTGTTTCATTGAATCTGTCAGAAATGCAATTCCAAGAACCATTTGAAATCTTCCTTCACATTCCGTAAAACCCTGTTTAAAATGGAAACAAAGGTAGGTGGGGATTTCTCACATTTGAACAACCATTTGGGAGACCAAAAAATGTGCAAGTGGGATTAATGAGCAAAACCCATCCCAATCCAATCATAGTCTCTTCCAAAAGAAAATCATATAAAGTGTATGTTGCTGAAATAAAAGTTTGCAAAGTGAGCAATATTGAAAAGTTCAGGTGCTATCACCCATTTTGACACATAGACATAAAAACCTAGTCCCATCAGAAGAGATTTATGATGACTTGTGGACCTTGTCAGAAAAGACCAAGAAAGAGGTGGTAGAATGACCAAACAAAAGGGACACATCACAGCCAATTCATGCACCATTCACTCTTTGATTTCAAATGGGGCCAGTCAGCAATTGAAATTTCAAAGGAGTATCATCAGATTACTGAAGAGATTGTACATGGGAAGAGGATTCTTTGGGGGTGGGGGGGGGGGGGGGGGGCTGATGAGAAAAATATGTGACTTGTTCACAGCTGTCTTTGTGGTCAAGGATTAGCCAGGGTCCCAAATCTCTGGATTACATTTTAAAATCTGCATTTCTACATTCATGAATTTAGAGAAGTTCAATTTCTCCCCCATTATACAATGTACAAGATTTTAGATAGGATTGTCCATTTCTAGGTCATATCATCACCCACAAATCAACAAGATTAACACACAAAAATGAAAATTATGTGGATAACATGCTAAACTTTTGATATTAGATTTTAATCTATAATTAGTGTTTATAGTATGTTGACTATGTTCATATAATTTGTTATCACCCTTCATAGTTTTAAAACACATTCAACCAGTTTAGAGAAGTCATCTATTATGCACATTTTCAATTGAGGATGGCTACTAATGCCATCTCTCATGCTCCACCCACATTATCCATTTGTTCTTGCAATTTTAAAACAACTCCAACCAACATTTGCTACACATTTATCATAATTTATATTATATAAAGATATTTACCATGATATCAAAAAGTGATATTTGATGCCTAAACTCAAAGACAAAAGGGTGTTTATAAACGTGTTACACATTTATATAGGTGAATAATATAATTTCCACACACAAAAAAGAAAGTCTAAACTCTTTGTTTGAAATTTGGTTATATAAACATATTTACCATGATACCAAAAAGTGTTATTTGATGCCTAAAGTCAAAGAGAAAGGGCGTTTATAGATGTGACCCACATTCATGTAAAGATGAATGTAATAATTTTCATAAAAAGAAAGTTAAAAAAAAAAAAAAAAGTCTTTGTGTAACTTATTTCTTCAATAGAATAATGATATCCAATGTAACGTTGATTTGTATCTTCGATGAAACGGGAAGTTTGATTGAATACATAATGTAATGTTGTATCTCTTCGAAAGAGTAAAAGTTTTAATTGAATCTCTACTTTAAGGTGTTTTTATGATCATAACCATGATGATTGAACGGTCATTATATCCGATGCTTTTACTATATAATAAATGTTAAGAAGTCAAATAATAATTAAATCTTTAAGTCATATTGAGTTTCTCTATAGTAAAAAAGTATCTTGAAAAAAATATTCAACTTTTTTTGAATTTTTCTTAGATAAAGTTGGGTAACATTTAAAAGAAAAAGTATATTCCTAGATAATTTATTTTTTTTTATAAATAACTAAATAAAATAATTATAAAATTTTTCTTATAATTTTTTTCTTTAAACTTTTTGGAATCAAAACATAGTACTAATGAGCTAATAATGACAAAAACTTTCTTTTCTTCAAACTTGAAAAATTCAAATTTCCAAATGCTAATGTTTTTGCCAGGAAAATGGAAAACTTGTCTGTGGGCTTGCCTCTTTTGTCAACTGGCAACATGACAATTTCCATTCAAATTATAAATTTATAATACGGCTTCCATTTCCATGTGACTTGTGGGCTAATGTTGCCTACATGTCGTTCAACAAATTTTTATTGTTGTTGTACGCATAACCCAATATTGATGCCTCTTTGTCATTTGCTTGTTACATAAGTTTTGTGGTACGTGGCATGGTTAACATCACAATTATTAAATTTTTATTTTTTTCATTTTTAAAAAAAAGCTGAAATTGTAATTTTAAAAGATAATTATCATAATTTCGAAACAATAAAAACTTAATTAAATATAAAAAAAAGTACTATAGTAGAATTGTTACTTATATTTATTATTAACGATATGGATGAAATGGGGTATGGGTATATATATATATATATTTTTTTTAATTAATTAATGAAATAAATAGTAAATAATAATAAATTAGAATATCTATGGATTTTGTAATAAATTTTAATTTACAGGTGACATTCATTCATTGGAGAGAAAGTCAAGTGATGACAGATGAGAGGGTACAAAGAACAGCCCCAATGAAATGAAAATTTGGCTGTGAAGATAAGAGACATGGTTGAGCCCACCCGCCCCACCACCACCAACCACCGCGTGGGCCACCAGACTCTCCTCCTCTATAAAGTGGCGAAGACTGCAGGAAGAAGAAGATAGAGAGATATGGAGAGAGAAATGGAGTGGTGGATTTCGATGCCAAAGGTTGAACTTCACGCCCACCTCAATGGATCCATCAGAGACTCCACTCTACTGTCAGCGCTTTCACCCTCTGCTCACTCTTCGCTTATCTGCATTTTTTTCAAACTATTTTATTCATAAATTTTGTTCTTAGATTTTGATTTGTTGTTGATTTTATGCACAGAGAGCTTGCTAAAGCTTTGGGTGAAAAGGGTGTTATTCTTTTCTCAGATGTTGAGCATGTTATCAGGAAAAGTATGTGCACTTTCTGTTTCATGTTTGCTTGCTGAGAAACGGTTGGAAAATAGCTTAACTTGAAGTTTTGAATCGTGGGGTTTTTCCTGTTTGGGACCCCAGAAAACAAAACAGGTCAACTCAACTGTGCGTGGTGTAACTATTTGGCCTAGTTGAAGCCATCTTTTTTTTTTTTTTTTTGTTTTTTCCCCTTTTTGGGGGTTACAAACCAAGACCACATGTTTCAAGACTTAATATTTCCTTTATTTTCCTCCGTTCATCCAGAAACTAAATGGGTAGTTCAATTTCTCGTTTGAATTCCCCATTTCTCCTTTGACTGAAAACCCTGAAACTGAGAATTCTCTCTCATTTTTCTGTTGCAGATGATCGGTCCTTGAACGAAGTTTTCAAGTTGTTTGATCTGATACACATTATTACTACTGATCACACCACGGTTACAAGAATTACTAAAGAAGTATGACAATCCTTCATTTTCCGGTTTCTAGTAGTATGGGTTTAGACTTGAACTCAAAGTAGTAAACCCCAAATACACATTAATATTCCATAGCAAAATAAAGCCCTTTTCCATCCATGTATTGGAATTTCAATTGGATTTCTGTGCAACCAAACACACCCTTTTGTTTCAATTATTTGGCATTGATTCTCATTTTTCATGCACAACAGGTTGTTGAAGATTTCGCCTCTGAGAATGTTATCTATCTTGAGCTGAGAACTACTCCAAAGGTACTCATATAAGTGATGGAGGTTTTGGGTCTTCCACTCTTTTCCATTGTGTTTTCGGCTCTGAATTAATTCTTTGAAGATGGTGGGTTAATTTGAATGGTGGAGAAACTTATGGTTTTCATCTGTACAGAGGAACGAATCTATTGGGATGAGCAAACGCTCTTACATGGAAGCAGTGGTGAAGGGTTTAAGAGCAGTGGACGCAGTTGATGTTAATTTTGCTCCCCATTACTTGGGTGAAGGCAATGATATATGTAATGGGACCACAAAAAAGAAAATATTTGTTAGACTTCTTCTCAGCATTGATCGCCGTGAGACAACTGCAGATGCGATGGAAACCGTATGTTAATTGCATGTGTTCTTTGAGGATGTTTTGCATTCATGTATGTACTATTCAATGTCTAATTGGAACTTTTTTTTACAGGTTAAGCTTGCGCTGGAAATGAGGGATCAAGGGGTAGTTGGGATTGACCTTTCCGGAAATCCAACTGTTGGGGACTGGTGCTTCCTCACAGCCCATAAATCTTCATAGTATATCACTGTTGTCTTTCATTTATAGAGCTGTTACAAGCCTGAGTCTTTGCTTTTGTTTCAGGATGACATTCTTGCCAGCCTTGAAGTTTGCTAGGGAACAAGGTCTCTCTATTACCCTTCACTGTGGGGAGGTGGGTTTGGCTTTCTAAAAGCTTTTGCGTATTTCTAAATATGTGCTTTCTTACTAGTTTACTTTCATAACTTAGTGCTTTTAGGTACCCAATCCGAAGGAGATTCAGGCAATGCTAGAATTTCTTCCTGAGAGGGTTGGCCATGCTTGTTTTTTTAAAGAAGATCACTGGGAAAATGCAAAATCGTCCAAGATTCCGGTTTGATCTCTTTCCCCTTTTGATACTCTTCACTATATCCAACAGGATTGTGGATGATACCTTACTTTTGCAATCTATTAAATAGAGCATTGGATGGATGCCATGGAGGCTGAATATTATCTATCTAATAAATTTAGCTCTTCCTCCGTTATTTGATGAGATTGCTTTGCCCATTAAAGATTGTGGAAATGGTCGTATGCATCTGAAAATTTATCACTCTTCCACTGTGTTCTCTGCAATGAAAAGAAGCAAAACTCTCTAACTATTCTTAACATCCTTGCAGTGGATTTTCTACTATTTTCAGCCAGACCTAGAAGGATGATTAGCAGCCATAGCTTGTCCATTTTGGTCTATAATTAACTGGCTAATTCCATCTTTGTGGTTTTATATCCTTGCAGGTTGAGATATGTTTGACATCCAACATACGGACTGGTTCAATTTCTTCTCTGGATGTTCATCATTTTGGTTGGGTGTTTTGTGACCATCTAGATATTAATTTTCAATTTAAATTTTAATATAAATGAGATGATTATTTCATTATCAATAAATTTAAGATATCTTCTCCTGTAACATGAGTGTGTTGATAATGCAGGTGATCTGTATCATGCAAAACACCCTTTAATCCTGTGCACTGATGATTCAGGAATATTCTCCACCAGTCTTTCTGGCGAGTACATTCTTGCTGCTTCTTCATTTGGTAGGTACTACTATATTACTGCTGCTTATGACACGATCTCGGATTAATGAGCATATCATGAATAACTGTCTGTTTCATTTGTCAATACCAAGGTCTTGGAAAGAAGGAAATGTTGGAGCTAGGGAGGAATGCCATTGAGTTTATATTCGCAGATGATGAAATAAAGAGGGAATTGAGAGAGGCATTTGATTCAGCTGCAGGAACGCTGGAGCTTTGATTGATCTATTTTTAATCAGGTTGATATTTAACCTGGATTACTCTTAATTTGTAGGTCAACACCAACTGATCACACAATGATATTGGAATTTACAGATTTTTGTTGGGGGAGGTGAGGTCTAGCAACAGTTGGAAATGCAAGCTAGACCATGGGCATGCATATCATCAAGAAGCCTTGCCACATGGTGAAGTCACAGCTAGAAGTAGTAAAAAAAAATCAAATTGTTTGCTTTTCTAAAAATGCCAATCTTTACTTAATTGGCAAGCTGATTGTAGTGACAGCAATTTCCTATTACTAAATAAAAATTTCGTGTTTGATACTCAGAAGACTTAGATTGGGAAAATACAATCGCAACTGGCCACATGATGTTTGTTCTTTCAAACCCAATCCTAAAATCACATTAATAATTGAATACGGCCTCTTATTATATTTGTTTTTTACAGTGATTTCAGATCATCACACTCTTATTTTAACTGTAGTTGGCCAAGAACTACTCTTTGTGCTTGATGGGTTGATGTCATGTGTGTTTCTTATGGTGGATAGCTGAGTGCTTGAGAGCAAAATTAGGGGGAGAGTTGTCTCAATGTGCTTGTGGGGGGCTCTTTTTTGTATGGAGGAGTATAATACAAGTTGAGGGCGTGTTTGTTTTCGGTTTTCACGTTTATGGCCAATGCAGTTGTTTTCACATCATTTTCTATTGCTACATAAGGGTGTTGGGATCTTGGCCGGTTCTATATCTTCCATTCATTTCAATTTTTTTTTTCTTGTATTCTTTTGTTTTTGGTTAGTACTGGGTTTGGAGGGTTTTTTTTTTTTTTTTTTTAATTATTATTATTTTTTTATTAATGACTTGAATTCAAGGGCTTGATTGAAAACTACTCTTGATTATGACTAACAAAAAAAAAAATCATAATTTCAACACAAGTTTGGTAAATTCACGACTAAAAATGATATTGCAGAACAAGTTTACATATTTTGAGAAGTTTCTTCATCAAGTGTTAATGAGAAAAATTGAAACTATCAATAATACTTTGAAAATTTTGTATTATATATAATTGCATATCATTATCATCAAGAATAAAACAAGAAAATTATTTTTCATATATCAAGTTTTTAAATAGAATTTTATTTTATTTTATTTTAAAATAATTTTTGAAAGTATTTTTAAGTATTGCCAACTAGGTCAAGGTGTTCTCCTATTTTCCTTTCTCCATATTGAATATAGTGGATACCTTCAAAGGGTTGAAAAATATAAATCAATATGGCAAGAGAGGAAATGAGAAGAAAATTCTCCTTTTATATGTCAAGTCGTGAAGCAACCTACCATCCATCCCCATTTTGTATTACATATCATTGTTAGCGAGAATAAAACAAAAGAACTTATTTTTATATTTGAGTTTTGAAATAGAATTTTGTTTTTTAAAATAAATAAAAAATGTTTTTAAAAATTACTTTTGAAAGTATTGCCGACTAGGTCAAGGTGCTCTACCACTTTCTTTCTTAATTGGGCATAGTGGATGCTTTCAAAGGGTTGAAAAATATAAGTCAATGGCAAGAAAAGAAAATCCCTATTTTACTACCTCAAGAGTTGTGAAGCAATTTACTTTCATATTAAATTAAAAATACAACAGTTTCAATGCAAAATCCTCAAGATCCCAAACGGAATTTAGGAATAAAAATTATATTTTTTAAAAATAATTTTTTTAATATAACGAATATGAAAATTTGATACAGAAAATTATGTAAAATAATAAATAAATAAAGAATCACCGGTCACCACCAACATTATTCGTATAAATATTAAATGAGGCTACGCCGAACGACGTCGTTTCAAATAAAACGACGTCGTTCGTAGACGCAAGAGAGAAAACCAGAGGCGCTGAACGGAGAAAACAAAGGCCAAGAAGAGCATAACGTTTCTCAATTCTAATCTCTGTATGAATCCCAACTGAAACCTCTCCTTTTCTCCCGCCATTGGATAATCCTCTCTCAAAACCCTGATTCCAATTCTTTGTTTCTAATCTATATTTCTTAAACCCTAAACTTACCTTTTTTGGATTTCATCACAATTCAGCTAATATGGAACCTGCATTTCGTCCGCAAGCCCTAAACCATTTGACCCACAATGGTCCAATTTAGTCATCATCGTTGCAGTCGCAGCATTGAAAAAATGTCTTGGGGATTGGGTTGGAAGAGGCCCTCCGAGATCTTCCACCTCACGCTGAACTACAGTGGTGGGGACGAGGCGGTGGAAGATCCCGGCCGTTCGTCGTCGGAAGATCAGGAATCAGGGTTTCGGATTGAGCTGGATTGGACGGCTGGAGATGACGAAGATCAGGTGGCTCTGAGGCTGCAGTCGCAGCTGATGGTGGCTCTTCCCATGCCGCAAGACTCTGTGGTCGTTCAACTTAAAGAAGGAGAAGGTGGCGGTGATAATGTGGGTGTGGATATGAAGGTGGTGAAGCGGAGAGACCCGCTTCGGGTCGTGAAGATGTCAAAGACGGTCGGGTCGGGTCAACAGAGTGATGGGATTGGGGTTGTTACGAGATTGATGAGATCGACTGTTAAGGATGGTGTGGCGGCTTGTAATGAGCATTGGAATAACGTTACTGTGCTCAACTTCTGTGGTTGCAGTTTGTCAGTGAGTCCTCAAAAAAAAATCAGCCTTTTTTAATCAATTTCTGATTATGGGTTTTCACTATTTTTGCGTTTTATGGTGATCTAAATCTCCTGCACGATTGAATTTGTGGTTTTTTTGTTAGTGGGGAACGATTTTGTAGTTTGACTTATTGCATTCCTGATTTTCTATTTTTATGATCCATGGGTTTCAATTAGGTTAGGTGACAAAGGTATTGCCGGTAGATTTTCTTATTTTTATATTTTGTCTTTTGGGAATTGTTGTTTTAGGTGCTCTTTGATGGATGGAGAAAAACACGAAAATAAAATTAGAAATGTGAAGATTATTGTTTTTAAGTTATTTTGGTATTTATATAGAAAATGAAACAATTTACCCGACACTGTCTCTGAACTTAAACTAGTTTGAATTTCTTCAATAAAGATATCATGCCGCCATTATACAAATGAAAAATATTGCTCCTTCATTTTTCAAGGAATGTCTTTGAATTTAAATGTTTTTGGGTGTTTCATGGACAGTTTGTGATGGTTTTTGTTTTCTTGCTTTGCGTGTTATCAGAGCAACAATTTTGATACCTATTAGTTTGTGTGTCTATTAACAGGTATTTCCAGTAGAGTTCACTCAACTGATGCTTCTTGAGAAGCTATGCCTTGATAACAATAAGCTATCAGTTCTGCCATCTGAGCTTGGCAAGCTAAAAAATTTGAAAGTTCTCAGGGTGGACAACAATATGCTGGTCTCAGTACCTGGTAAGTATGGAATTCTAATTTAATCTAAATGATATCTTCCATAATTTGGTAAACCATATCAAGTTCTTGATAATGTAATAAACTGTCCATAAAAAACACATTTTATAGTCTAGTGGTTTAGATCATTAATATTCTATGCAACCAACTTAACTGGTGGTCTGACTTTGTTTGGGAACTGTAAGCAGTAGAACTGAGACAATGTGTTGAACTGGTGGAACTGTCACTGGAGCACAACAAACTTGTCCGCCCTCTTCTTGATTTCAGGTCATTTCATCAGCAATCAGCATATTTTATGCTTTCCACTTATGTTTCAATAAAAATTGGGATTTTGGAGGTTTTGAACTTCTTCTGGATCTAATGTTTCTCTCCAGTTGAATGGCAGGGCTATGGCCGAGTTACGTGTTTTAAGGCTATTTGGTAATCCCCTCGAATTCCTTCCTGAAATTTTGCCATTGCACAAACTTCGCCACTTATCCCTTGCAAATATCAGGATTGTGGCTGATGAACTTTTAAGATCAGTGAATGTGCAAATAGAGGTACTAGATGATGCAACAATTTTAGCTGCTTTTCAGCAAAACTTTTGCACATTTTCTAGTAAAGATAAAACAGTTAAGGACATTGCTTTTTGGGTGGTTGTTGCAGATGGAGAACAGTTCTTATTTCATTGCATCTAGGCACAGGCTAAGTGCCTTCTTCTCTCTCATCTTCCGTTTTTCTTCGTGTCATCACCCCTTACTTGCATCTGCACTAGCAAAGATAATGCAAGATGAAGGAAACCGTGCAGTTGTTGGTAAAGATGAGAATGCAATGCGGCAGCTCATAAGCATGATAAGTAGTGACAATCGTCATGTGGTATGTCAGTAAATTTTTAACTTTTATGAATAAGTTCTCGGTTGCTTATTCTTCCCTCAGGCATTCTATTCTAATTGTTCTGACTTTTGGCAGGTCGAACAAGCTTGCTCTGCTCTTTCTTCTCTTGCCATGGATGTTCCTGTGGCAATGCAGTTGATGAAATCTGACATCATGCAACCCATTCAAAGAGTGCTGAAATCTGTCGCTCCAGAAGAACTAATTTCTGTATTGCAAGTTGTAGTCAACTTGGCTTTTGCATCTGATATGGTAGCTCAGAAGATGTTGACCAAGGATGTATTGAAATCATTGAAATTGTTGTGTGCCCATAAAAATCCAGAGGCAAGTTTGCTTCTTCCTTGTTCTAATTTACTGAATTCATTGTTTCCCCTTTTGATATCATGGTTATACAAGATTGAAGGTTTTCTTTCATCAGGTACAAAAGTTAGCTTTGTTAGCAGTTGGAAATTTAGCCTTCTGTTTGGAGAATCGCCGTACTCTGGTTACTTCTGAAAGCTTGAGGGAACTTCTCTTGCACTTGATGGTTGTGCCTGAACCCCGTGTCAATAAAGCCGCTGCCCGTGCACTGGCAATTTTTGGTTGGTTCTTGGATCTTATTTCTCTCTGTATTCTGAGAGTATTTTAGATTATTTTACTGAAAAGGTTTTGTTCATTTTGTGCCTTTTTAGGAGAGAATGAGAACCTACGGCGTGCCATAAGAGGGAGACAGGTTGGGAAGAAAGGGCTTCGCATACTTTCAATGGATGGGGGTGGCATGAAGGGTCTGGGAACAGTGCAAGTTCTTAAAGAAATTGAAAAGGGAACTGGAAAGCGGATACATGAGTTGTTCGACCTTATATGTGGTACATCAACAGGTGGTATGCTGGCCATTGCTCTTGGAATCAAACAGATGACCTTGGACCAATGTGAAGAAATTTATAAAAATTTGGGTTAGTATGCTCTGAAAAAGTTTGTAGAATGTTTTTTTTTTCTTGATTCATCTATCACTCTTGCAAATATTCTTTATAGGAAAACTTGTGTTTACCGACCCTGTGCCAAAGGACAATGAAGCTGCAACTTGGAGGGAAAAGCTGGATCAGCTTTACAAAAGTTCGTCGCAGAGTTTCAGAGTCGTTGTACATGGATCTAAAGTATGAAATATTCTTTTTCTCTTTATATTCCTTCAGAGATTTCTTCATCCCAATCAAATACACCCAACTTCCCCCCTTTTTCTTTCAGAGGAGTGGGGGGAGTGAATGAAATTTGTTATTATGGCCTAAAATGAGACACTATCATATTCTGCCTTGCAGCACAGTGCAGATCAGTTTGAGAGGTTGTTAAAGGAAATGTGTGCAGATGAGGAAGGAGACCTGTTAATAGAGTCAGCAGTGAAAAACATTCCAAAGGTTTTTGTAGTATCAACTCTGGTGAGCGTTATTCCAGCTCAGCCATTCTTGTTCCGCAATTATCAGGTTTGACACCAATATTTCTTTTGTTGATCAACAGAGACATTAGCATATTATTATTTGAATTTCTTGTTCAGCATGTTGAATAATTCTTGAATTGTTGTGTTTGTCGTTAATTTTCTTTGATGCTTGTTTTTTGTTTCATATTCTAGTATCCAGTTGGCACACCAGAAATACCTCTTGCAATTCCTGAAAGTTCAGCAATCAGTGGGCTAGGTGCAACTAGTACTGGTGCTCAAGTTGGTTATAAACGCAGTGCTTTTATTGGTAGTTGTAAGCATCATATATGGCAAGCTATAAGAGCATCATCTGCTGCTCCATACTATCTTGATGATTTCTCTGATGGTACTGTCTTTCTGTGCTTGCTTGAAATGACTCATCACTTGGCATTTGCTTTTCTGGTTTTATGTTGAATGCCTTGTGCTTTACCTCTTTTTGGTTCTAAGAGTTTGTTTTGTGTTTCTTTTTTTTCTTTTTTTCCTAATTCAATTTCATCAGACATGAATCGCTGGCAAGATGGTGCAATAGTAGCTAATAATCCTACTGTTTTTTCCATGAGGGAAGCACAACTCTTATGGCCTGACACAAGAATTGACACTTTAGTTTCCATTGGATGTGGCTCGGTTCCTACCAAGGTAGTTGCTTTCCTTTTTGGTTGTTCCGAATCACAAGAATCACCATATTTAGGTTTGTGCATTGGGATCTGACATTGAAACCTCAATGTGCCCGAATCATTGTTCATACTGATGCCTGGATGCATGTGTGTATTCATATGAGTGGGGATCCTTATGTTTGATTGGATGTATTTTATGAGCCAACTTCCCATGATGGATTGGAACTGCTCATTTTGGTGCATGACCTTTGCAAAAGATAATGAGCAAACAAAAAAGTACGGTTATTCTTGAATTAACCTCATCATAGTAGTTGTCAACTGCTGGAAATATGCATAGCTACTTCTGTTAATGTTTTAACTAATTTAAAACTAATATTTTTTAGATAACATTCTACTTTGTGTTCAATACTCCTGGCTTAATTAGTCTCTCTGCCTTTTTAGGTTCGAAAGGGTGGGTGGCGTTATTTGGATACTGGGCAAGTGTTGATTGAGAGTGCGTGCTCAGTGGATCGGGTAGAGGAAGCTTTGAGCACATTGCTACCTATGCTTCCTGAAATACATTATTTTCGGTTTAACCCAGGTAATGTGTTGACTGCATACTTATTTATACTCCATATAGGCATGGAACTGGCTCATTTATTCTACTTTCCTTTTGTCTATGAAAGATATAAAGCTCCTTTTGTTGGAGCAAAAGAATGTATAGAAGCACATATAGGACATGTGCACAATAAGTCTCATTCTACTTTCCTTGTCTTCTGATTCTAACCTTCTTAATATAGAATACTATCTTAATTAGTAGCTTCTGATGAAAGAAATTTGAAATCTGTAAACATTTTATATTTTCTTTTAACAGTTGATGAACGGTGTGATATGGAGCTGGATGAGACTGATCCTGCAGTCTGGCTAAAATTGGAAGCTGCAACTGAGGAGTACATCCAGAACAACTCCCAGGCCTTCAAGAATGTCTGTGAAAGACTACAGCCAGATGAGAAGTGGTCTGAGAATTTGAAACCTCAGTATGTTCATAAGACAAAGGCATCAAATACTGGTATTGGTGCTAACTCTCTCTTCTGGTTCTTGCTATAGGCTGTTTATTTTCTTATCATTAATTTATTTTAAAAATTATCCTTTTGATATTCTTTTGGATGAACCTTGAAAATCTTTTGGTTTCCTGTAATGCTAGATGATAGTAGCCCGTCTTTAGGTTGGAGGCGTAATGTGTTACTTGTTGAAGCTTCATATAGTCCTGATTCAGGAAGAGTTGTTCACCACGCTCGGTCACTTGAGACATTTTGTGCTCATAATGGAATAAGATTCTCTCTTATGAATGGGATATTAGAAAATGCAAAGGCAGTGCCAGGAACCGCATTCCCAACACCATTTACATCACCTCTATTCACGGGAAGCTTCCCATCAAGCCCTCTTCTATATAGTCCTGATGTTGGCCCACAGAGGGTTGGTCGAATTGATTTGGTTCCACCTTTGAGTTTGGATGGATTTCAATCTGGAAAAACTACTTCACACCCAAACTCTCCTTCAGGGCCCAGGCAGCTTTCTTTACCTGTCCAATCATTGCATGAGAAACTACAGAATTCACCACAAGTGGGCATTATACATTTAGCCCTTCAAAATGACTCGCTTGGTTCAATTTTAAGGTGAACTTTCCCCTTGGTTCTTCATGTTCTATTCTCCTGTTATTATAGCTTCATTCTTAATCGTGACCTGCCTGGTGTTTGTTCCTTTTAGTTGGCAAAAGGATGTATTTGTGGTTGCGGAACCTGGGGAACTCGCTGATAAGTTTCTACAAAGTGTTAAGTTTAGCTTGTTATCAGTGATGCGGGCCCATCGCCGAAGGGATGCATCAGTTCTGGCTGGAATTTCAACCATTGCTGATATGGTTGCACGTAGGCCATGCTTCCAAATTGGAGGTATTGTCCACCGTTATATAGGCCGCCAAACACAAGTATGCTTCTCACTTGTGCCTTCCTTTTGTTGCTAATAGGTTCATGACTACTAACATTCTGTGATATTAAGGTTATGGAAGATGATCAAGAAATTGGGGCATACATGTTTCGAAGAACAGTTCCTTCTTTGCACTTAACGGCTGATGATGTTCGTTGGATGGTATATTCTTGGATCTCAAAATTGATTTACTGTTTTATCACTCCTCTTTAGTTTTATTGAATCTTGGGTGAAAAATTTAATAAATAGCTTGATATATATTGTTCACTCTGAACTCCATAGATGACCTCTATGATGCTGGCTGGAATGTGCAGTGGGGAGGTAGGGTGGGGGGAGAGGGCACATCAGTAACTTTGCAAATGGGTGCTGTATTATATTTTTAGTTAGGTGGCCTCATTAACCTTAGAGTGAGAGTTATAGTTGAGTAAAAATATCGGATTGATGCTTCAGTAACTCAGAAAATTATTGGTTCCTATAACATTTGTTTTTTAAGGTCACCTTGCTAACATAGGACTGTTACACTGGCATGGTCAGTGATCTTAAGTTGTGACAGTTATCTTGGGAAGTTATGGAGGGCTAAGGAGTCGCTTGCCCTTCACTGATTCTTCTTAACACTTGGTTGACAATCAGCTCAACTCTTAAGTGTCTTAAACAACCCTCTTTCCCATTCCTTTCCGAGGGAATCAAAGCTCTTTTAAACGGATTGCTTGGAGTTATTTGCATTTTATTAAATCCAATCATGCAAATGTTGGACTAATTTTCTTTCTTAATGTGGCTAATGCTATTTTTATGGAAACATAGGTTGGAGCTTGGAGGGACAGGATTATAATCTGCACTGGGACCTATGGACCTACCTCAACTTTAATTAAGGCCTTTCTAGACTCCGGTGCCAAGGCAGTTATATGCCCTTCAGTTGAACCCCCAGAAACGCAGTCTGTGGCTTTCCATGGATCAGGGGAGTTCAATTATGGGGAGAATGGAAAGTTTGAGATTGGAGAGGAAGAGGCTGAAGATGAAGAGGCAGAACTTTCTACTCCAGTGAGCGACTGGGAAGATAGTGATGCTGAGAAAAATGGGGAGAATTTTATGCAGTTCTGGGATGATGATGAGGCTGAATTGTCACAATTCATCTGTCAACTGTATGACTCATTGTTCCGGGAAGGCTCAACTGTAGATGATGCTCTACAGCATGCTCTTGCAGCTCATAGGAAGCTGAGGTATTCATGCCATCTCCCCAGTATACTATAGTATATCAAATAAATTTTACTCAAGAAAATTAAGAGTTAAAAACAGAAAACTAAAGGAATAACAGCATAGATGAGTAACAGAAATAATCGGAGGGAATAAAGGGGAACATGCAATTTTGAGGCTTACAAATTGTTGTATTTGTCTATTGTAAGAAACTTCTTGAATCAAGGACATGGACATGAGACTATCACATTTTTTAGTACCATACCTGCATGAATAAGATATTTCCCCAAAACGACTTCTTCCCTGACCACTCTTTTCTCCTAAAGCTTCGTTCTCTCAGTGACCAATATTTCAGCTTACCTACACAATTACAACTGTTTAATCTATGGATTTTTTTCAGATAAAAGATAGATGATTGTAGTCATTCAATCATGATAGGTTCTTTTAGTGTAGAATGGGACCCCAGCTCAGTGGGTGGAAGCAAACATCCTTAAGGACAAGTCCTCCCATTTCTGTTGTTAAATAGTGACAATGGTGGAGCCAATAATTAGCTCAAACCTTTGATTTTAAAGAAATGAGAAACTGTCCTACATTTAGAGCAACTATAATCCTTTAAAGCAGCCGGGGAATGCGGCCGATCACAGTTGGCATGATGGCCTCTGGTCCCTGACATGGGGTTCTACAAGGCTACGAGAATTAGGGTCGGAAAATTGTGCTTGTTGCAACTAGCATATGAGATAAAACACCCAAGGGTAGAAGGATAACAGTGACAACTGAGGGATATGCACCAATGGTTTGGGATTTTTGGTGGGGTTTGAGATGAGATAGGGATTTAGGAGGCCCTTATGAGGGTCAATCCTATGTCTCTTGTTGTCTCAAGCATCTTGTAATATTGTCATCCCATGACTGCATCAAAACGAGGACCTTTCCAAATTATGCCAACACCAATTTTTGGGCCCCAAACCTAACTGCTAAAGTGGGAGACATGGCTTTATATCATGGAATGAATTCTACCTACTGGATCACAGCTTACCCGGTGACAACTGCCTTTTTTTTTATGGGGTTATCCTATAATAGCTAATCCAGTTCTGATGGGGATTAGACTTTTTGGCGTTTTCTTTAAAAACTTACCAAAAGACAAAGGCAGCCTGTGTTTCTAAAAGTACGGATGCAACTTCTGCGGGTTGAACCAAATTCTGAACCCATTCCGATTTTAGGTAGACTTGGGTAGCCCCTTTTGTAATTAGGGCTGGGCTTGGGTAAAAAAAGATTAACCCGAATTCAATTCAGGTTGGGCTTGGGTTAAGACGTTGATGTGACCAATGCATAACCCATCCCATCTAAGTCTAACCCAATTTTACTTTGAGGTTGGGAAAAATATAAGGGTTAAAAATCAGGTTGAGTTGAGTTTTCTGACATATGTGATTTATGGTTGGATTGAGTTTGGGTTGAATATCAATCTGCCCACGATAGACCCCTGTCCAAAAACGCTAGCTTTTGATATTTGAAGCAGTGAATATATTATAGACTTACCATTAAAGTATTTAAAAGCAGTAGTGGGATGCTTCACAAAGTTCATATCCTATTCCATCTCAAAGTGAAGGAATGATTTCTGTCACTAAGCCTGAATGAGTTTCATCAATTGAAAAGCCTCATCTGTATAAAAGTGGATATTCCATCATTTCACTTTTATAACAGGGCAAAAACTAATACTAGAAAAGCAGAGAAAAAGAAGGAGAGGAAGAGCACTCGGGCCCCCCCTTTACCTAAAGGAGCACTCAGGTGACTCACCCAGCAAAGAAGTGAAAACATCATTGACCTGGGAATGGAAATTTCACCTACAACCCCATCAGTATCTAATCTGGATTGTCTGATCCTGATTGAAATGTTAATATTATTCCCAGAAGCGTGACAGGCGGATCCTGAATGTACTATGATTAAAATGAAGATAGATTACATTCAAATTAGTCAAATGGAGAAAGGTAAATCCAGGAAAAAAAACTTACAAAACACATGAAAATGATGATCCTATATCTCTATCCCAAGCCCCAATTATGCAAAATCTCATGCTGTCCACTTTGAAAAAGCACACCAATAAGCACTTTTTTAAGACCAATGGGGAGAAGCTCCAGACACAAGGCAATCCTCCCAGAACCACCACTCGCGTCATCTAGAAGTCTCCTACTTCAATTCAACCATACCATAAAAAAAATGGAGTATAAAGCAAGCTGCACAGCCACCAAGTGCCCTGAAAGAATGGCTGCAAAAGCTCCTGTTGAGGTGGGCACGAGGGGCACTGTTGGATCGCTTGTGATGAAGGAAATTGAGTATTTCAGCAGGCTTGAATTGGATCGCCATGGAAGTGGGAGCTCTCAGAGGTCTCAGGCACATGTAGTGGATGTGGCTTCCGGCAGTACTGGCCGTTCCAGGCATAGGTTCTGGTTCCTGATAATGACATGGAGAAGGAAAAAGAGGAGGAGCAGCAGAACCTTTCTACCAAGCATCTGCTCTGTTGTGGAAGTTGCAGACAGCCACAGGCTGAACGGGATTCCTGGATTCAATTACAGGATCCTGAAGGATGATGTGAAGAACATGCACTTTTGAGGCTACTGTTTCAGAGGGAGTCCTGGTTTCTTCTGGGTCCACACCTTCTTCAATTTTAGATTCCTTCTTGTCAGCTTCTATTCTGTTAGAAGTTCCTTTTAAACCATTCTAGTCAGAGTCAGGCATCGAGATCCGATCAGCAGCCTTTTGGATGTTTTCTCTTGTCTTTTAGGTCCCATCTCTGTTACTGATGCTCCCTTTACTGCTCACCTCATTCAAGGACAATCTTCTTAGCTGTAATGTTAATGCAGTAGGGAGACCAGTGGCATATATCCTCCCTGAGAAGCAGACCTTTTCCGGGTTCTCTGTAGAAGATTATGTGTTCCATGGATCTCCATTTCTGCATTCTAATGGGAGATTGATTGCCATGGACTTCCAAAGCTGATGAACCTCCAGGCAAGGTGCAGTGAGCCTATGAAAAGCAGCAGCAACACTCACTCTGTACATAACTGGCTTGTAAATTTGAGAGCTTTACTATAATTCTGTTTCAGTTGGAGTGTATGGTTTCTGAATAAAATCAACAGGTTATCAAGGAGGAAGATCTGTAGAAATAGCTTTTGATTCCTAACCAAACAGAACCAGAAAAGCAAATTTTGAGGAAAGTTCAGACTACTGTTAAACTATCAAGGTTTCTTTGTGAAAATTTAGGGGTTTGAAAGAAAATTATGCGTAGATTCTCTACAAATTTTCTTAGATGTTTTCTCGTCTATAACCATCCACCTACCATCTGTCAACTCTTTCAACATTCTTTGATTGTCAACTGCTTTAGTAAGCATAGTAGTCTCACATGCATCAATTTCCACAAATTTTCATAACTATACAAACTATAATATCATCGATAATTAAGATGATATCCAAAATTAAATTCCCTTGCACAAAAAGTAACTCAGATAAGTTTTGTGCAGCAAGTTTTTTGATACATTTTTTCGCATAGCAGCAGGATTCTCAGCCTTTTGGTGCCCTGATGCCTCAGCCACTAGATCCCTTGGATAATTTTTTTTTTCCACTTTTCTTTTATGTTATTCCTAGTATTCTCCTAAACAGCTTTTGGTCTAGCTAGAAACTCAAGAGCAGCTACAACATCACTGATCAAAGGCCTGGTGCTAGCTTCTTCTTGGAGACACATGGCTGCAACTGCAAGAGCTTGATAGAGACTCTTTACCGGGTACTTCCCTTCAAGCAATGGGTCAGCCATCAGTGTAAATTTCTTCTTGTCTCTGAACAGTGGGGCTGCCTGGAAGATTGAAATGAGAGTAAAATCAACGTTTGCTTGGAGAATTAAAACTCAGTCCTCAAAAGTCAAATTAAGCCACAAACATCACATTCTCGATGAATTATAAGAGGAAGGATGGTTGTTTTTCTTGTCTTCTAAAGAGTCTGTATCAGGGATGCTCTGCTATGAATCTACGAGAGCTTAAAGGTGCCAAAAAATTGAGAAAAATACAAGAAAGCTTGACATGTAAACTCCATGAACATACCCAAGAAATCAGGTTCTGCTCCTCAGTTGGTCTAGTAGTGTCAATAACTCTCCTACCAGTGATCATCTCAAGAAACATTACCCCAAAGCTGTACACATCAGACTTGGTGGTCAGCTTGCCTGTCAATGCATACTCTGGTGCACAGTAGCCATAGGTTCCCATCACTCTGGTAGACACATGGTCCTGGCCTCCTGTTGGGCCCAGCTTAGCAAGTCCAAAATCAGATAGTTTGGGATTGAATTCCTCATCCAACAATATATTAGATGCTTTGAAGTCGCGATAAATCACTGGTGGGTTGGCACCTTCATGCAAGAATTCTAGCCCTTTAGCTGCCCCTTCAGCTATCTTCATCCTGGTAATCCAATCCAGAGGCTCCTGATTTGGAGGCAAATCTGAAAAACCCGAGAAATTTGTCAACATCCATGAAACAAAAACTGAATCAAGATTAGCTATAAAGCCTGGTAAGACTAGAGACGGTCTAGAAATTAGCTAGATGGTATGCTGGGTGAAAGTGAAGCTTCCTTACTACTGATTTTCAACAAGTTAAAGAACTTAGAACTTTGGAAATTTGATCACTGAAATGTTGATCATTGTGGGATTGGAAGCTTAGATTCTATATGGGATTCAAGTCTGGTAAGAGCCCCATATCTCCATCAAAGCAATTCAGTTGAGTTTAAGCTTACCAAAGAGGAGATTTTCCAGAGATCCATTGGGCATGTATTCATATACTAAAATTCTCTGATCCCCTTCAGCACAATAGCCCATCAGATTCACAAGGTTGGGGTGGTGAACAAGGCTTAACATCAGAACCTCTGCCAGGAATTCTCGGTTTCCCTGTACGCCATTCCTATCAAGCTGCTTAACAGCCACATCCTGAACACAATGAGACAAAAGGATGAAGTTAAGAAGATCACCCTGAAACACACATATAATACATAGAGACGGAGACTGACTGACTTGATTGTTGATATGCCCTTTGTAGACCCTCCCAAATCCACCTTCTCCCAACAAACACTCAGCCCTGAAGTTGCTTGTTGCAGTTGCCAGTTCACGGAATGTGAAAACTTGGGCAGAAATTTTTGGGTTTCCGGCTTTTAGTATCTCTTTGGTTAGAGTCCCCTTCTTGTCAGTACCTGCATTCACATAAATCACATAAACATAGGGTCGTCTACAACACAGATTTTGAATTCATCTGTGTGTTCTGAGCTCAATGCAGAAAAGTTTTGAAACAATTGATTGATTCTCAAGAAAAAAAGGCAAATTTGTCATCAGGGTTTATGCTCCTCAACAATCAACATCCCTATGAGAATGGAGGTCCAGCTGACAACCAATAACAATAATGACACAACTTAAACTTTCTGTGAAAAAAACTTAAAATCATGGAAAATCTTTTGATTAGTGTAAGGTTGTGGCTGAATCTGAACACAGAGACAAACATGGGAAACTGGAAAGAAAGAAAAAAAAAAAAAGAAGGAAAATCTATGCTACTGAACCTGCAGATTTCCATGCGATGTCTTTAACAAATGAGGCTACTGTTTTATCGTCTTTATTTTCCTCAATGCTCTTCTTCTTCTCCACCGTGTTGTCACCTGTCAATCTGCAACACAAGATGCAGTTCATCTCTTCCATAGCTCGATTGTTGACCCCCTCTGCTAAATCTCAGCAACCCCACCAAGAAATTCCCGAGAAAACACTAATTCAACTTTTACCAACAACACAGTTTTCAGGCCCAAATATATGAAAGAAAGGAAATGAAGAAACAATTCAGAAGTGCTAAGAAACGGAAAATTTTCCAGGGAAACAAACTTGCACTGTTTGTTCTGCCTGGAATCATCCAGCCATTTTTGTTTGGGATGCACTGTAAAATTTAGCTTTCCTCCTCTAATTTTCCAAGCGAGATGGTTGTTGGTAGTAACAAACGCGGGGAAAATAACTAACTTTTAACTAACCTATTGGGAATGTTTGTTTTGAGGTATTTTCTTTGGAAAACATATGATTTAAGAAATCTTAATTTTCTTTTTTACAAAATTTTTCCATTTGAAGGTTTATTGCCAAACCATTAATGTTTTTATTTTCATTTTTTCACGAAATAAAAAAAGGGCAATTTGTTATTATTTAGAATGAATATTATTATTTATAATAATATGGCTTATATTATACGAGTATTAAATCGGGTTTAAATTAGACTCGGGTATGAACTCCATTTAAATTAAATTCAACTTAAAAAAAAACTAAACCCTAATCGGACACAACGTGGGTCCAGCAAACCCGCCTAAGTTGCACTAATAAACAAAAATCTCTTAAATCATTTTACCTTTGAATCAATTATCCATGGCTGGATCTGCGATTAAGAAGCCAAACAGACTTAACAGGGCCCGTCCAGATTTCGGGTGGAGGCCCATTCAAAGCCCTGAAACGCTACTACCACAATTACGGATTTGCCCCACGCCGCCAGATGACACGTTGCAGACTCCTCATCGTGACACGTGTTAAACCCCTGCAAAAACCTAATTCCGAGTCTTCAACCTCTGACGACCTCAGCAATGTTCCACCCATGGCGGTCTTCAGATCCCTCAATACCCTAATCCGAAGCCCTAACTCCAAACGCCTACTTCTTACTGTCTCAGCTTCAGCAACCCCATTCCCTCGTCTCTCCTCCATTCTCTCTCCGCTCTCTCTCTCCTTCGCCTCTCGCTTCACTTATTCTCACTCCAGGGTTCTCTCTCCTCTGTCCATATCTATCCCTTTTCGTGGTCCTCTCTTCCTCTCTTCTCCACCATGGAAGCTGTCCCAGTCCGCCACGCCTCTGCTCCTCCAAGGGGACGTCGTTTTACGAAACGTCGAGGCCTTGAAACTTCTTCGAAATCGGAGCTTCCCGATTAGGTTAGGAGGGTTCGGATCCGTTTCGGCGGGTACGGGCTTGTTGGGTCGGCTTGACAAGAAGCAATTGATCAGCGGCGATGTGGGTGTGGCCTATGGCGATTTCGTCAAAAGTTTCATGAATTTGCCGAACTTAATTTCGTTTAGTCGATTGGCCTCTGGTCCTTTGCTTGCATGGTATGTATTGATTTTGTGTAATTTGAGGTTTAGTGGTTTCAGTTTCTCTCTCTTTTTTATTGATTTTATTTTATTTTTTATTTTTTATGGAACTGCATGATTCCGCCATTTTCTTGGAATCCAAACATTAGTGTAAGGAAAATTTTGGAATTTGCATCAGAGCAAGAAAGTTGTAACTAAGAAGAAACCAATTAGGAATGCTAACTTTGAGGATCGAATTACTAATAATTATCAATTTCTGTAGAAGCTTAGACTATTTCATTACCAGTTTGTATTGATTCAGAGCGCAAGTTGGTCCCCTGTAATTCTTTGAAATCAGCAATAGCGTGTGTATATGTTTCCAGGTATATTTGAGAACATTAATATATAGCATAACACTTAAAACCTACCACAATACTTGAATATAGCACTGTTTGGCTCGAACTTTTAAACATTCTACCTTGGACGCGTGCTATGTAGCATGGAGACTAAAATGGGACAGTCTCAGTTACAGGTGTAATAAGAGAGGAGCAACGCTATATATAGGATATTTCCAAGCTTCCTTTTTGCACAAGCTTCATCTTTACAGTTGTGCAATTGTTGGTATAGCAATTTAGATGAGTGAATCAAACTTAGATATTTTTCATATATAGTATAATTATTCATTTCATGTCATGTCTGTATTCCTCCTGCATTGATTGGAAAGCATTGGAACAGAACATTATTGGACCATTGTCTTTGGTTGGATTCAGCTTATTCGGTGCCAACAGATGGGTTTCAACTGGATTCCTCTTGCAGTGGTTGCATTTTGGCCAGTCCAAAAACCCTTTTTGAGATTTAATGTAATCTATATTGTTTGTATTAGGTATAGGTTGCACTTCTGTACATGAATGACATTTTTTTTAAAAGCAAGGAAAGTAATATATTAAAAAGCACCCAAAGAAGTGTGCTCAAAGTACATGGGATGTACGTACTTGAGTGACATTTCTGAAGTTCAAACTCAAGTATGGTTTCATTCTTCTACAAACCCTAGTTTTTATACGTCTTAAGTAGCTTCATTTTTTTAACGACTATTGGATGTTTAATTTCACATGGTGTCTAAAGTTCCTTGTAGTGTTTCTATCATTTCTTCCTTATGTTGTTTGTATATAATATTCTCAATTGATCTTTTCTTTTAAAGTTTGCTTCATATTACATTGGAAGCTGTTAACAAATTTTAGGCAGGATGATTTTAAATGAATGGTATCTTTCTGCATTTGTGGGGTTGGCTATCTCTGGAGCAACTGATTGGGTATGATATGGCAATCTTTTTTATTTTTTATTTTCATAAACATGACAACAAATTCGGGATATAAAATGATGATATTTTAATTATTTTCTCTGATGTTGTCATGTAGCTAGATGGATACATGGCTAGGAAGATGGGTATTAATTCTGTAATTGGTTCATACCTTGATCCTTTAGCAGATAAGGTAATTCAAGCTTCTCCTCCTTCCAATTTTAGTGACAAATGCGGCATGTTGTCTGGTTCATTCAAACCTCCTCGGTAGCAGAGTTGGGTTTGATGGTTTATTCTCTCCTTGGTACAGGTTCTAATTGGGTGTGTTGCATTGGCGATGGTAGATAAGGATCTTCTGCACCGTAAGTGGTCCTTCTGTTAGTTTTTCATTAAAGTTACTCTTAAGAGTTGATGGAAACTTTTGCTAATATACAAAAGGCAAAAAAAAAAAAAAGCACAATATTCTGAATATGTTCTGGCTACAAATATAAACTGACAGCAATTATAATCATTTAAGATCCTTAGGTATCCAAATTACACAAACCATGATTATAAAAAATTCTTTTGCAAGTTTGGAACTCCTTCTATGTATAAGTCAATGAAGTACATTCACCAAATATCTTTTCGTGTCCTTTATCTTGGTGTTAATTTTTGGTAATTTTTCCTCATCCTTTAGGCACTCTTTTATTTTGGATCATTTTAAAAATGACCAATTGAGATGGATTCAAGGGAGATACAAGGTGACAAGGATTGTGAACATTCTTTTACTAGCATCTCTGGCCTTTATATCAGGACGGTTTGGCATTTGAAGTACTAAAAGTTATGTCCAAATTCTTCATGTTTCCTTGTCTAGGATTGTTCGAAAAATAGAATCAGCACATACCTATTACACCTCCATTTTTAATGCTTCATTTTACTCATTTGTGCTCTATGGCGATAAGGCATTTCTGGGTCTTAGAAAATGCAAATCGATAAAGTCTACTTAGAGTTACTTGGCCTTATCCAAGAGTTAAACAACACTTGCCATGACATAAATCCAGATTCTAGTTCGTATGTATACCACAGAAGGTTGTGTTATGGTGTGTCATGTTATTATGCGTCTTTGATCCACCTATCTATATCATGCATGGGACTTCGGCTTAATGCTGCAGGGAAAATGGATGACAGTGGATGGTGGTGTATACTATCTGTTCAAACATGCATGCTCATTAATATGACTGCTAGATTCTTGAAAGCTAAGACTCAAGCACACAGACACTTCCAGGCACAATGCTAGCATCATGTGTATTTAATATGAAGCCAATAATATCTAGTTTTTGGGTTGTGAAGCTGGACTTGTTGGACTAGTGGTGCTGCGAGATGTTGCCCTCATTGGTGGTGCAGTTTATAAAAGGGCTAGCAGCTTGGGCTGGGAGGTGAGGTTCCATAACTTTGACTTGGGTACTTGCACTAAACTACTGATTGGGTTACATTTCTGATTGAATATTTTCCATCAGTGGAAAAGTTGGTTTGATTTCTTCAACCTAGATGGTACACATCCCCAGAAGGTTGAGCCTCTCTTTATTAGCAAGGTAAGTTTCACATTTCTTTAAGCTGAATATGTAGTGCAGAATGCTAAAATAAAGCTGGTGAGATATAGTGTCAGAATTTCCTTGCCCTGCAACCTGATCTAAATTTCCTCTTCATGGAGGCTTATTAATTATTTTTTAGAAATTCCGTACTACTAGCATACAATAATTAAAAACAAGGATTTGAGAACTTTATGATTGCAAGCTGCATTACTTGGACTTAGATACAAGTGTGGGTTTAGGGCATGAGGAATCGGATACAATTGTCCGGTGTGGGTGTGTATAGGTGTCACAGTACATGGGGGCATGACTGAAACATCAAACTGTACAATTTTTCCTTATTTGTGCCCTATATGAAATGAAACCTATAACATAAACATGTTTGACAACCATAACAATTAAAATGAACAAATTTTTCTTCTCCTCCTACTAAGGACTAAGTTTTTGACAGGTCAATACGGTGCTCCAACTGGCTTTAGTCACTGCAGCCCTTCTTCAACCAGAATTTGGAACCCAAGAAACAGAGTCATACATCACATACTTGAGGTAATCCAACCCCCACTTCTGTCAAATTCCCCATTGATAAATTTCAAGAAAACAATCCTCAGCTTTTCAACTTGAAACAGCTGGTTGGTGGCTTCCACAACAGTAGCTTCCACTGCAGCATATGGGGCACAACACATGAGAAACAGGTCCAAGTTAATCGCAGGATCACGCTAGTCTGAACTTCACAATACTAACCATACTGTCAAGTCGGTAAACGTCCTTGAGCCTTGAGTTGGAGATTGTAACTTGATGAGGGTAATTGAAAGTTTTTTGAGGAAAACATGATGAACCAGGCTTTGGTGTCTAACATCAGACCGAGGGAACGCGGACTCCTTGTCAAAGCCGAATATTCCCATGGTGTCCTGTAAATGACCAGTGAACTCACAACCTCAGCAACATCAACATGAGAGCAAATCAGCATTCCAATGGAGTATGGGATTGATAAACAATTGTTCTTGAAAACATTCAAGGTTGTAAAGCATAAAATTGAAAATGCAGAAGCTGCTCTGATGTTACTGGTGTTGACCTACATTGTTTAATCCTTGGTTTTGAGATTCAAAGCAAATAATTGAGTCCACTGCTTTGCCCTTCTTGAGTACAAATTAACTTTGAAATATATGCTTATTACTTATCAAGTTCTCCATTCTTCCCAATGGTTTGGATGCTTCAAACACTGGCTTCAGCTGGACAAACAGGTGTAAAAGTTGATTTTGAACTTGAGAAATGATTCATTCTTCAAAACCAATCCAAATAGAAGGCAAAATCATTATGTTTGGGTAATGTTTGAAATTGAAATGATGGAATGCAGGGTGAAAAAGAGAAATCAATTTTGTTTTTAATTCATTAATATGTTTGGATTGGCTTTATACAAATAAGAAATTTATTATTATATAAAAAAAGAGGGGTAGTATTTTCAAATGTAGTGTTTAAATTTATGTTGGGAATTTTTTTCTCTCAATTTATTCCATGTGAAATTATTATGATGGAAAAGTTTCAAAAATATTTTTCATATTTTTAATTGTTTCTTAAAATACTCTTAATAATATAATTCTAAAAAAAAATGTAAGTAAATAATTAAAGCATAAAAAACCAGTTTTCAAAGTGCCTAACCTTTATCACAAGGGACTATATAAATAATCAAATTTATTAAATATATTTAAAGTCCAAGTTTAATAAAAATAATATATTTATAGAAATATTCTAAGGTATATTACATGATAACATTATTAACATAAATAGGTGAGTCAAGTATGTGATCAATAATCTTTTCCCTTCTAGTTTACCCCAAAAAGGGCAAAATGATGTCTGACTGAGCGGCTAAACGCAGCGTTTTGATCTTGGGGGCAAAAACCGCGCTTTTCTGTTAAGGCTAACGGAAGACACTGCAGCTACAAAATGGCTCCTGAACGGTGTCGTTTTGGAGTCCCGTATCTTCTTCCATGGGTTGTAGCGAAAAGGATGCATGAACAGCGATAGCGAGAGCTCAACGTCCGTTGGTGGCGATTCCGGTGGTGGTGGTGGCTTGGGTGAAGTATAATTATGAACAAGAAAGGTTTGGCGATTTTGATGAGGACCAGAATGAAACCTACGAATCCCTCTGAGCGCTCTCTCTTCCCTGCCGCTGTAAGCATTGCCCTCTTTTTCTCTCTGGAATTCTCTTTATATTTATGTCTCTACCATTTTAATTCACATTCGGTTCTTCTCTCTATTTTTTCCCGAATTCCAAGTATTTTTGCTGCCGCGCAATCGGATTTGATTTTTTGAGGCGAGATTTTTAGGGAGTTGGTAGATCTTCGCTGTCCAATTGTTTTTCTGGTCCGATTCCAGCCAACCAAACAGAAAATTTTGTGAAAACAGTAGGTTGTGTTTGATTCTGGATCAAGTCTAGTTAATTGTCACATAATTGGGCTTTTTAATTCCTAGATACTTCAAATCAATCCAAACAAGTAACCAATTTTCTTTCTTCTTTTTCTTCTTCTTCGTCTTCTTGTTTTTTAATTGAATCGAGTAATTGAAGTATTCTATCCATAGAAGTCACAGTTTTGGTTCTTTGATTGGAAATTTATTGACGTATTCAGTGGGAGTTTCTATCTTTTGACAGAATGAAGCAAATAAATTGGTATCCAGCTCTGAAATCAACCAATCTAACGGAAGCATAGCACGCCTTGCCAGAGAGGAAAAGAACAAAAGTTATAGTCAAAAGCTAAATTCCTCAGGCAATACATACAGGTCTTTATACTACTATGCCCAACTCTCCGTGTTTGTAATTTCCTTTTTTTTTTTTTTTTTTTCTTTTTGTTAAATGATTTGAGTTTTTGTGTTTGGTTGCTGAGAAAACTAAGGGAAAATAAAAGTCATGAAAATGAAAATTTGAATCTTTGTTTCATTTTTTATTATTTATTTATTTATTTATATTGTTTCTTTGGCTTCCAAAAGTGAAATTCCTCAACTAAGCCAAACAGCTGTTAAGAGTCAGTTGAGTGGATATTTCTGAAAAAACTCAAATCAAAATTCACTTTTTTTTTTTTTTCTCACCTACATTTATCATCAAACAAATAGGAATCTATGTTTTTAAATTGAAACAATTTTTACTCTGTTATTTATCTTTTCAGAGAATTCGAGTTTGTAAGGGAGACTATGCACTCAGCCATATCAATGAACAAAACAGAAGTTCTAGACGATGTACTTAATAACTTCTCTGAGGTAATTTATATGAAATGATAATCATGTCATTGTGTAAAGCTTCTCTCCATGAGTCTAATAATAGTACATCAAATGTAGGGTTATTCTAGCCTCTCCCATGAAAACCGTCGGAAATTGCTTCTCGTGTTAGCAAAAGAATATGATCTAAATAGAACACAAATTCGTGAACTGATAAAACAATATCTTGGTTTGGAGCTTCCTAGTGGTAAGTGTTTCTTGTAGTATTGATATTTGAGTTCAAAACATTCTTCATATTCCCTATTTTCATCTTTTTAAGAAGTGTCTTGGATTTGAAATCACATTGTTTCAGGTGAGAAAGCTCAATCTTCTGGTACTGAAGAGGAAGGCTCACTTTCTGCTTTCTATCGGACTGAGCGGAATTTGAGACATGCTCTCAAGCCAACCTATGAAGTTCTCTTTGAACGACTCAATACACACCCTGGAGGGTTGAAGTTCTTGTCCATTCTCCGAGCTGATATCCTATGTATTCTCACGTAAGGTTATGATCCATATGCATGTGTGTGCGTTGAACATTTTGATGATTATGTGTAACCTTAGAATGTATGTTTAATAATTTTTTGGTTAGCATGTTAAACACATGCCTGTGTAGCAAATTGGAGAATAATTTTAACACTTATAAAAATATGTAAAAGCATTTGTGAATTTTATAGATTGGGTGGGATCATTGTAAGATTTTGGGCCTTTTGGTGGGTGGGTCTTTTATATGTTTTTGGTCTCTTTTGGTGGCGGGTGTATAGGTTTGTATACCTTACATAGGCTGTATACCTTGAGTCGCTCTTTTAGCGTCTCTTTTTAAATGAATTTTCTTTACTTATCAAAAAAAAAAAAAAAAAAAAAAATTTCCCTTTATTTTCATATTTCATTTGCACAAGAAAGATAGTTTTGCATTTCAATTGAGCAACTGACTGAAATTTTTGTTCCCTTTGTTATATAATTGCAATCTATTGTGCCACTGTAACACTTGTTATATATTTTATATAATGGTTGTTTCTTCTGATGGATATTAAACACAACCATCCATGGTTCTTCCATTCACCCACAATCCTTTCCTCTCTCCCAGATGCACAAAAATCTATTTCACAAAGCAGGACAGATAATTAATTATCAATTCATTGACCCACAAGGATGCATGCTTATTGTTCATGTAATAATATATGTACTTTAACTTGACTATTGAAGAAAATCATCTGTGGTCGTTCCATAAAAGACAATCACAGACAAACATATGCAGACATGCTCCCATGTCTGTATTTGGGAAGTTTCTGTTTCTAAAACCTAGCATCTATGTCAAAGAATAATGCATGCCCATGCTCTCGATGTTGGTAGGTCTTGGTTTAGAGAAATTTTAAACAATTAAAATATTCAACAAAAATTGAACATTTCGTTTAAGGAAAAGATTTCAAGTAGCTGACCTGAAATTTTTTTCCAATAATCCCGTTTAATAATAATAAGAATTTTAAATTAAAATACGCAACAAAAAGTAGTCAGTGTATTCATTACAGTAGGCCCTCACTAGTGTGTGCTCTCTTCTTCAATGAGAAGAGTAAGGGAAGGATATCAAGTAGCTAGCCAGAAGATTTGTTCCATAGTATCTTTTCGTAAGCATAAGATTAAGAAAAACACAAAATAATTTGGCTACTTCGAAGTGGGACAAACAAGACTGTGAAGTACAAATTGAAAGAAAGTTTTGCACAGGTTGAGGTTGTTAAGGTTTGAGAAGCACCTAGGATCTAGTAATAGGGAGATGGGCCTTCAAAATTGCTGTTTATTGAAGATAAGAAAATACAACTTGTACCATTCAGTTTGTACCTGAGAAAGACTGTTGGAAGTGAAAAGTATTGAAGGGGTCATGCAATAGCTCTATTATGTTCTCCTTGAAAATTATTTTCTTTTTAGTTTCTTAGTTTGAATTCTCTTATGAAGAAAGGGTGAGCAAAAAGACTTAACCATTGACAGAATTCTCCCTTCTCATTTAGGAACCTGAAAGGTGACACAGCTGATGTGATTACATAACAAAACCATGGTTACTTAGATTATACTACTCTAACTGTAGCTGAAATTTTTGGATGATATATGTGAAATTTGCATCTGCCCGAATTTATATATATATATATATATATATATATAACACAATAGTTCTTTGCATTAGCCTTCTTATGCCATAAAAAAGTTAAAAGGGGGTTGAATATTGTAACTTTTATGGTTTCTTATTTGAGTTGTTGTGGATCTTACTCATCAGAATTACTGAGTTCCAACATCAGTTGTAATAAACACACCAGAGGAACGTCAGATTCTCATGAATTGTTTCTTGTCTATTATACAGAGAGGATAATATTGCATCTTTGAGAGCACTCGATTCATATTTAAAGGAGAAGCTTATCACATGGCTTAGTCCTGCTGCCTTAGAGCTTCACCATATTACATGGGATGATTCTGCTTCCTTGTTGGAGAAAATTGTAGCATATGAGGTATGTTTCTCTCTGCAATATTTGAACTGATTTTAGATTTGCATAATGTAGTATTGTGTATTTTATTTTTTTATAAAAAAATATGGCATGTGTATTTTTGACAATTTCATCTGTTTAGGCTGTGCATCCAATCAGCAGTCTTACAGATCTTAAGAGAAGGCTGGGAGTAGGTCGCCGTTGCTTTGGATATTTACATCCAGCAATACCCGGTTTGTCATTCTTTTCCCTGCTAGAGTTGACAATGACAGTCTGTATTTTCCTTCCCCATCCCCCTGTCTAATTAGTTGAGTTTACCCTGGTTTGTGTGGTCAACTGGTTTCTCTTGTTTTGGAGTATTCACTTTGTTTTCAGTGATATGATTATAATCCATACTTTGGGCTTCCCTTCCATTTATTTTTCAAGTATTGTAGCACGTTTGGTAACTAGACTCACAACATAGACCAATGCCAAATCAGGACTTTTGATTTGTAAATACATCAATCCTGTGTTTGTAGAGGTGAGAGATGAAACTATTATGAAAGATGATGAAACTGTAGAGTCAAACCACTGGCTGATTTAACATGGAAATAGAATCAGGAGGAATAGCAATCTGCTGGAAAATTTTGCATCCAGGTTGCATATTTATATCATGTTAATTTTACAAAAATTTGGTGAGCTACTATGTTTAGTAGCAGAAAATGTTGTTAATTACTCAAGAGTTTAGGTTTTTAAGATTGGAATTTATACCAAAAACTTAATTCTTTTGTGTTTCTTCTTTCTATGGTTTACATTAGTTAATGCAGTTTAGTTACTAAATTTTCTTTAGGTGAACCTCTTATTTTTATTGAAGTTGCACTTTTGAAGAATGTGGCTCAAACGATACAGGTTTTTTTTCTCCCCATTTATCTTCTGTGTTCTATGTTTATTAGTAATGTATTTCTAATAGTTCTCATTAACCATTTCAGGAAGTTTTGTGGAATGATCCTCCTATACCTGAATGTGAGTCAACATGCGCATTATTTTACTCTATATCATCAACTCAGGTAAGAATTGATGTTGTTGTTGTTCTTACTGCTGATATTACCACTATTATTATTACTTGTGTTTGGAAACATTGAAAGAAACCTGTATAATTGATTTGAGTATGGATCATTTCATCATGCAAGTTTAGAAAAAGATGGAACACTTCTGGGACCATGTTAAATGTTTCTCACACAATAATGAGCATTGTTGGACTCACCACTGACTGGAAACTCAGCCATTTTTCTTTCCATAATGTAATTGTTTGAATTGCATGAAGTTGCATATTGAGATCATGTTTACGACTAAGTAGTCGTTGATGGTCAATACTTATTATTATTTGTCTGTTTTAACTTTTTCTCATGATAAATTTATCTATAGATTTTTTTAAATCCATGATCAGCTCTTTATATTTTAATAATCTTTGTCAGTGCACTTAAAATCTGCATACTTGTGATCATGGCAGCCTGGCTTAGCAGGGATCAACCTAGGAAAGTTTCTCATTAAACGTGTGATTAAATTGGTGAAAAGAGATATGCCACATATTTCTGTGAGTACTTCTATACTTGTTTTTCATCACATAAGTTGAAGAGCTCAGAAACTTTCAAAACAGAACTTACTAAGCAGGTTTTGCAGAATGATATTAGTAGTATTTACCTTTCTATTTATGTCATTATCTATCCTATTAATTTGAATTCTTTTGTCACTGCTCATTGTTGTGAATAAGCTTGGTCTGAAACAATAGTGATCATGTTATTTGTCGTCAATCTTTACCAATGTGGTGGCATACTTTTACTGTTGGTCTGTTAGCTTGATATTCTCATGAAGCTAAATGATTTTTATAGTTTTCAAAATTTAAATAATAAGCCAATAACATCATTATTCACATCCAAATTCAAGAGTGGCCAAGGAACTGCATGTAGATTTTGCAAAAGTGAATGTTAAGATGCATGGCTGGTTTCTCTCATTAAAGGATGATGAGCAGTTGATGTAACTGATTATCTACTGGTTCTGATGGGTAACATTGTTAAGATTATGTCAGAATTTATTTGGTTGTATATGTCACCCTTAGAATTTGCCCTTTTATGAAACTTCTCTTGTTTCCCTTGTGGAAAAGGATTACACTATAATTTCAGCATAATATAATCACTTCAAAATGCAATCTTTGACAAATATAAGGCTTGGCTTACATTTCACAAAATAAGGACCCCAAGCTAGCAGCTTCATGGCATCAACCTGTTGCTGGCTTGTGCTAACTGTAATTTATGCAGGACTGATCAATTTTGCATTCTTGCAGTCAAAATAACATGAAACGAACAGGTTTTCAAAACCTGTTATATACTACACCCAGCATTGCTGGTTTGCTTTCTTTCATCTTCTGCACAAGTATTGTTCCTGCCATTGCTTTCTAACATTTTATTTGTTATCATTTCCTCAAAAGACCTTTGCAACACTAAGCCCTATCCTGGGGTTCATGCAATGGCTCCTATCAAAGTTAGCATCTCAATCAAAGCTAGCTGAAACAGAGACCAGAGGGATGGCCCATTCATCAGCAGAGAGTTTTGGTTCCACATTTCGGGAGAATATTCTTGAACCAGAAGAAGAGAGAGCACTTTTGGATTCATCTGTGTAAGCTTTATTTTTAATGCCATTATACTAGGTAAGCCAACATGGTAGCAATTTAATTACCTTTAGTAGTTTCGTTCCTGATGGGAACATTTGGAGCCTCCTGGAAATTGAGGCTCTGCTTTGTTTTTGTTTTGTATGAATTTGGAAGTTTGTATTTGTTGTCTAGAAGAGAATGTTTGCAGAAAAAAATATGGTTATTTGTTGTCTAGAAGAGCGTTTTCTGAAAAAATGTTGTTACTGGTCATCACTAAAAATGATCATAGAATTTGAATAGATGTCATCTCATGAAATCCTGAGAACATTTTATTTATTATCAGCAATGCTCATCTTCAGATTGATGAAAGAACATGAAAAGGTTGTTTAAATTTCCATGCAAACCGAAGGGAGTGATAACATGTCCGAATTGTTTCTAAAGGACCTCAAAGATGCTACTTATAGAATTTTCTTTTTATTTGCCATTCTTGAACAATTCTTTGATCCATCAAGCGGTTTCTAAAAATTTTTGAGCAAATTTGTCATTCACAAATCGCATGTTCTTAACTGTTCTGATACATAAAATTTCTTTTCTTGTTCTTCATATGTGATTGAGTTCTATGCCTATGTTATACTTATACTTTAGCATACAAAATAATATTTTCCAGGGAATTCACTGCTGGGGCAAGTGGCATGGAAGTGATGTGGAACTTGCTGACAGATGCAGACTTTGAGTGGATCAATTCAGCTAGATTGTTGTCAGTACTGAAACCCCCTCTGATGAGATTGTGTGCCAGGTAAATTATATACACTCCAGTCGAAGCAATTTGCATGGAAGATCCAGGAATTGATCATAAAACTGTCTACCAAATTCTTATACTTTCTTAGCTATTGTTAATTGACAAGTCTCATGAAAATAAAAAACTGAATTTGAACAGGAGACCAATAATTATGAAAAGTGTCCATCTTATCAACTTTTGGTTCTGGTATGCCTATAGATGACAGAAGTGCTAACACTTTCCTCTCTGTGAATGATTGTACATGAGTAGTCCAAGTTTGCCCCTTGAAAGCATGATAGAAAGTTTGCATCAATGCATGCTTCTGTAAACAAAATTTACTGATATTTCTCCCATGACTTCAGGTACCTTCTGCAAGAGAAGAAGAGAGGGAAAGCTCTAGATTCTGTTGCGAATTTTCACTTGCAGAATGGAGCGGTATGTTATGCAACCTTAATTTGTGTTTATTTGTCCCTTTTTTCAATGAAGTTCTCATCATGTGAAGCCAATATGCATTCATCTAAAATCTTTTACCAGAGGAAAAGGTTTAGGAGTTCTATTGGAACATTCTTACCAGAGGAAGATTTTGGATCTGCACCTGTTTCCTGGTTTTAATTTTTCGCTTTTTTTTTTCCCATACTCAAGAACAAACATATGGAGCTGTGCTTCTGGTTTTAATTATTCTCATTTTTTCTCCCATACTCGAGAACAAACTTATGGAGCTGTACTTTTGGAAACAAAAGTGGTGGGCAACCAAGAGAGCTGTTCAGGAGATATTTAGCAGTTTTAAGGATTTTTGATAATGGAAAAGCCTATGAACGATGAAGTTAAAAATGAGCACACTACAGAAATACTTAGGAATAATCTATGAAATACACAGGGTGTTAATTCAGATATTTCAAGCATTCTTAGACAACCATTTTTGGCAAAATTGAAAATACAAGGGGTTTTTGTAGTAAAATAATTACATGCAGATGATTTCCCAAAACTGAATTAAACCATTGAATATCCAAAATTCCAATTTGGTTGGCTTAAACAACTGATCATCGTTGCATCATTGCAAGTGAGGATGAAAGGAAGATATCTGTTTCATCCATTTCCAGAGGCAACCCTTTGTTCCTTAAATAACATGGGTTCCACATGGAGCTATTATATTGAAATTTTGCAAAGCTCAATAGTAGTATATCAAGTTTTCATGTGTTTCTTCTTATAGTTCCTCTTTGTGATCTGAATGGGGAAATTTTGAAGAGCTCAATATTTTTTTACTTACCCCAAGTTTTCTTAATGTGGAATAGATGGTTGAAAGGCTAAATTGGATGGCAGATCGATCAGAAAAAGGCCTTCTTCAAAGTGGAGGTATCATGGTAAATTATGTTTATAGGTAAATTCCCTGTCTGAAAGAAAATTTTTATCTGTTGATCATTCGTCAGTTTGCATATGACAAAAAGTGAGGTATCTAGACATGAAACTCAGTAAGTGGATTACCTAATACTTTAGTGCTTCCACCTGAATGACCTACCCTCAGGACTTAACTCAAAATCAATGGGTGAAAATGTGCCCTATGAATTTTGAATGGAAAACCTTGCCACTCTGCTACTGGCCTCATGAGTATGAATTGCAGGCTGGACGATATTGAAGAATATGCTCAATCATATTTCAGCTCTGGTCATATCCATACATCATCTGATCTCTGCTGCTATGTTGAGGTAATGTGCTCTCCATGATAGAGCTTGTTTGCTTCATGTCTCTACCTATGAGTTGATTTTGAATATATTCCACCTACACCTCTCCCTCTCATAGCATAGCTTTAAAAGGCATGCTTAAATCGTGCCTAGGCCCAAGGCACAATCACCCCCTAGTTATGCCGATTTGCTTGTTAAGACATGCACCTTGTTAAAGAGGTGTGCCCCGATTACTTTACTTTTTCTTTTTAAACATTTTTAGTCTTGAAATTACTAATTGTATATTCAAATTTATACCATTTTATTACCTTTTTTTTAATGCATCTTTTAAATGTTTTGAATCTTAAATTTTTTTATTAATTTGATTAGATTTTAGATCATATTTTATAAAATTGATATGTATCCTAAGTCAGGTTTCGTTTTTACTCAAGTGTGCACCTTATGTTGCATCTTGTGTCTAAGCTAGAGGAGACTATTGCGTCTTAGGTGTGGCTTGTGCTGTTTAAGACTAGGCCTCAGAGAGGCTATAAGTCCCCTCTTCCTTTTTCTGTGAACTTAACCTGATTTTGATTTTGGTTTTCAGCCATTGAAAGAGAATGAAACCACAAAAGATTAGGAGTGCCGCCAGATAATGGTGCAAGACCGCAAGCAAAGTGGTTTTATCTCAATTGACAGGTAAAACGTGTACGAATCAGGTCTTCTCCCTTTCGTGTCTATTTGCCTGATTTTACTGAGGGCTTGCAGCCAGTGGATGAGACTGAAGGAACAAAAGGTTGCAAGCAGCACAGGATGATAGTGTCAGTCCAAGTAATACGGTTGTCTCAATTTACAGGTAAAATGTGTATGAATTATTAAGAATTCAAGAAAACGTTTGTAAACATTACATTTGTACAATGGAATAAAAAGAAAGCTCAAGCTGGCTCCATTATGGGATATTTTCATAATATATATAGTTCATTTTTGTGATTTCACATCCTTTTCTTTTGAAAAAAAGGCTGAAAAAAGCAAAATAAAAAATACCACTGGAATATGATCATAGCCTATAATTGAAAAAAGAGGCAAGAAAGGACCATCACTGCAGAAGATGCAAATCCATTAGAAATCTAATCATTTTTTTACCATTTAAACTCTAGAACCTTGATCAATGGAGAATGGTGACAGTGAGTTCTCATACATCGTCATCTCAGACTTATCATGGGGATGTGGAATGAAAGTGATACAGGTATGTCTGAGTTATTCATTTTGCATATCACAATATATCACATTGCACGAGTGCTGTATTACAATATACACACATACCCAGAATGGTGTAGAGATTGATCACTTCTAGCTTTCCGAATGACTGGTTTCCAGGACATAATCCCTCATAATTCCCGTGTTACTTTCATCAACCATCTTCCATAAGCATGAACCAAAACAATGAGAAGAATAACAATAGATCAACAGGAAAGAGCAGACAAGCAAATCAATTCCTCACCTTAAAAGCTAACCGCTTCAAATTGTCCCACTCAAAATCATTTTTACAATATGCAGATCGAACCTGGATTAAGAAGCCATTATCATTTATGTGATCGACATTTAAAGGTTCATAAAAGAACAGTAGGCAGCATTTCCATTCTCAATAATCTACTAACCTCTAAAATGCGCAATGCTGTCATTTGGTTGCCAGTACATAAGACAAAAAAACTCGAAGTCAGATACTTAATACAGTATATGAACCTACTTTGCAGTCACATAGAATTCAATTTATAGAACCCAGGAGTACATAATATGGGAAAAAACATGGAGTGAGCTAAAATCTGCCACCATCTCTTTGATTAAAGCTCAGCCATAAAATTACAAATGTAGTATAAGCAAGCCAGTTAGTAGAAATCCCAACAAGTGGTAACGACTTATGATGGGTATGGGAGGCCTTGTAATGTTCTCATTGCATAGTAATTCATACTTGAAAGAAACATTCTGGGAAATTAAGGGCATACCTAAGCCTTTATGCCTTGAGGATTCGCGCATCAAATCTGAGCAGAACTTATCTCCATCACTCAATGAGTGTCTGCTCAAAAACTCCATCAACTCCTCGTATGCCTCAGGGTTATAGCTCTGCTCTAGCAAATAACTGTTATCAAATAAAACTGTCCAAATATACATGATTATACCATAATTACATGCATGCTTTGTTAACAAAACCATATTTTTAAGCAAAATTAGTTTACATGACATCATGCTGTAGACAATTGAACCAAACATAAAGGATTCCAAAAGGGAGATTCAACTTTAACCAAGTAGAGAAGTAAAGCAAAGAATGGAAGAACCTGAAGCTGCGCAGTGACAATCCTAACTGCAATGTAGGTGAAGAAGTTGTGGATGTTTTTGGCTGCCTTGGCTTCTGGTGATGCTTCTCCAAAACCTGCAACAAACCCCATTCACAAAACACCCACATCTGTATTTCGCATTTGGATTTGGTAAGGATTACAAAGCAGGGTCGAAGAGAAAGAGGATTACCCACCAGCGACATACATCTTCTGACAATGAATTCGAGTGGGTTGAGAAATCCTTTGTTTCCATGGTCGAGAAGGATAGGCTCTGGTTCTATCGGGTCTGTAGGAGAAAAATGAGAGCTGAGCAGAGGGACTAATTGCAGAGGCTTCCATGGGCAAGTACATCAGCAACTCAACCCCACCTTGCCCACTAACAGGACTGAGCATTCTTATGTGCCACCAAACAAAAGTGATAACCTAAAACCACAAATAAAATATCTCAAAAAATATCTACAATTAGCGACCCATCCCCGAGTGATATTTATTGGCAAAACAGATATTTGGAACCCCTTAAAACTAGACCAACATCTACCCATCACATCAATTAATACAAAACAACTTTTTTTGGGCAAGTGCCTTCTGTCTTATGTAATATTTCTGGATGAATTTGCTTCTCAGTTGGTTCATCCAATGAAGCAATTCACACAAGTATACAGGAATAAATAAATAAATAAATAAATAAAAATAGCATCTTGTTTCTAAATGCCATTAGGCAGCAGATGAGACCATAAACCAAACCCCACCGTGGGTGAGGTCTTAGTGTTGCTGGCCTGCAAAGTGGAGTTTGTTCCAAATTCTATAGTCATACTCAGAGAATAAGGACAAAGACCACCAAACGACCCATCCCATACAATCAGAAACGTAACAAACAAAACACAACCCATCAAATGGGTCAAAACACCGAATACCCAGAACCCACAATCGCTCTCAAAGCTCTCTCTGTTGATCCATTTTTTCCGTCTCAAAAACATGGTCATTTCATCAAACAGCAGGAACGCAATTCAAATACTTGCCTTTGGATTTCACTTTCTCGTTCTCCTCTGTTCCAAGGCCAATGCCAAGTGCTCCCGCGGCTGTGATCTCGCCCTGGCTTCATACTACGTGTGGGATGGCTCAAACCTCACCTACATTAGAAAAATCTTTGGCCGCGAAATCTCGGAAATTCTCAAGTACAATCCCCAAATCGAAAACCAAGACAGCATCGACACTGGCTCCAGAATCAACGTGCCGTTCCGGTGCGATTGCCTGAACGGCGATTTCCTGGGCCACACCTTCGAGTATACGACTCAATTTGGAGATACGTATGATAGGATTGCAGAGAGGGCATTTTCGAACCTCACTACTGAGGATTGGGTTCACAGAGTGAATGAGTATCCACCGACTCGGATACCGGATGATGTTCAGATTAATGTGACGGTGAACTGCTCCTGCGGCAACCGGAGAGTGTCGATGAAGTATGGGTTATTTGCGACGTATCCTCTCAGGGACGGTGAGAATTTGTCGACCGTGGCGGCGGCGGCTGGCATCACCGACGATTTGGTGCGGCGGTATAATCCGGCGGCCGATTTTAGTGCTGGGACTGGGCTAGTGTTTGTGCCGGCCAAAGGTTGGTCGCAATAAACTCCAAAAGTTCTGAATTAATTTGATTATTTTTTTTTTTAGGTAATTTTCACTTAGCTCCAAATTTCTATTATATTTAATTAATTCTTATTTATTTTATATTAATTCGATGATAAAAAATTAAAATGATAATGTGCTTAGTAACACCTACCATAACTAATTATTTTTAAAAATCTGAAAAGATATTCCATTTTTATATAATATAACAATACCCTCTTCAAATTAACTTATAGCATGTTGAGAAATATACAAAACATTTTTTTTTTCAATTTAAAAACACATTTTATAAATTTTACAAAAAAAAAAATCTTCAATTTTTCAAAATTTATTCACAAAATAAAATAATTTCTTAAAATAAATTTCAAACATAAAAACGTTTAATTTTGATAGTACGACTTATAGAAAAAAAAAAATTCCAATCATTAAATATATGCTATCAAATAGCATATACTAAAGAAAATAAGGTATGAATCTACAAATAAATAAAATAAGATATCGGGAGTCAAATTATATATATAATCAATGATATCAAGAATTGAAATCGTACCTGTGATATTATCTAATTGATGATAATTTTTTCTATATATATTGATAAAATTGTTTTGATGGTGGTTTTTTTAATTTTATTTAAATAGTAGTTTAGGAATATTTTATACAAAATTATATTTCATATTTAAGCTTTTAATGATTTTTGTCGTGGTTGTGATGCCCCTTACCTTTTTCCTATTAAATAAATCTTAGAATACAATCAATGTTGTCCCTTCCAAGTTGCTTTCACTAAGCACAAAGAGACGGTCACGGGAGACTTTGATGTGGCCTTCAAGTTAATTTTGATTGGGACTTGGTAATTTATGACAATAACTTGGTGCGTTAGGCTTACCCACATCCCCATCTTTGCAACAATGGTGCCCCAATCAACCTTCATAAACATAATTGAACAAAACATTCACGCCAGTTTGTCAAATATGGGAGACTAGTGATATTCTTTGAAGTTATGTTTGTTTGGTGGGAAAAATTTTAGATGGCAGAAAGAAAGGAGAGTAATAATATATACATTTACATTTTTTTGGGCTTTGAATTGGTCCACAAGATTGGTTTGGCACAACCAATCTTAGGCTCCTTTGTTTTGGCGGTAAAGTTAACCAACTTACTATAAACAAACCCGCCGGTTTTAACTGTTATATGACTTTTCACCAGAGACTCAGTACACAAGTTTGAATCCTCTACTCTCCCAGTGCAAATTTCCTACACAATCAGATGAGCTAACCCTTCTTATATCTTCCCCATCTCTATTAGGATGTCTAGTATTTCCATCTTTGCTGGGGTTTCTAGCATTAGATCATGGCGGTTTCAAGAAAGAAAGAATTTGAATTTACGTTAGTGTTTTGGGGGTTGATGTTTATTTGTATTGGAGTAGAATCGAAGTGTAGCAGAACTTGCGATCTTGCGTTGGCTTCGTATAATCTATGGAAGGGTGTAGATCTCAATTTCATAGCTACTACCTTTTCAAGAGATGTTTCTGAAATTCAAAGTTTCAATCCTCAGATAACCAACATAGATCTCATTATAGCTGGTGAAAGAGTGAACGTGCCCTTCTCATGTGGTTGCATTGACAGGGAGTTTCTTGGTACAACATTTGTCTACTCGGCTAAGCAAAATGATACCTATAGTATCATTGCTGAGAAATACTTCGCAAACCTCACTACTGTTGAATGGTTGCAGAGATTTAATACCTATGCACCTACCAATATACCCATCGATGCTCCCATAAATGTCACTGTGAATTGTTCTTGTGGAAATAGTAGTGTCTCCAAGGATTATGGGTTGTTCGTGACCTACCCTCTTGAGCCTGGTGAGAACTTGTCCACCATTGCCAATCAGTCTGGACTTCCTCCCCAGTTGTTGCAGGATTATAACCCTGATTCCGATTTCAGCCGTGGGAGTGGGTTGGTTTTTATTCCTGGAAAAGGTGAAGTCTTATTTAGCTCGTAGAATCAACAGCTTTGAATATGCTCTGTTGATTGCCAAGAAACTGTAGGAGCAGAAAGAGAGAATTTGGAATCTTCCAATTGCAGCTCCAACGCTAAGCTGCTATAAGATTCCAATTTTTCATTTCTTTTTCTACGTTTTTATCAGCAATCAACAGCAACAAAATAGAAAAATATAGAGTTTCTTTTTCCCCTTTGGTTTACCTTTTGTCTGAAGCAAATTCAGAACACAAAGTTAAAATGAAATTCACAAATAAGTTGGTTTGAGACAGAGTTGAAATAAAATAACACATCAGAAGCTGCAAATCATTTGGCATAAGCATGCTTCTTGAGGTTATTAAGTGATAGGACACTTCCGATAAGAAAGCCACAAAAATATTTTTTGGGTTGCTTGATGTGTTTAACTTGTAGAGCTGAAGGATCTGGCTAAATATAAATTTGAGGAATCATTTCTTATCATTCTGATTCTGATCTCAAAAGAAAGGAAAGTATTACCATAATGCTAGCACAGTAGTTTCGGATGGTATCAATAAAAATAAAATGAATTTGATCAAGGTAAAGGGTGCAGTGTCACCTACAAGTTTGTTTAACTTGAAGCACATAACTATGTACTGTTGGCTAAGTTTATCCTCTCCTGTGAAGTGTTTCTTGAAAATTATCTTACTAAGTTTTGGCCCTCTTTTTTCTTATTGTTTTTGCAGATCAAAATGAAACCTATCCACCACTGAAGTTAAGGTCAGTTTTAGAACCTAATTTGCTCTCGAGCTAAGCTGAATGTTTGTTACTTTCCTCTCTTAGTCTTGAAACTCTATCAAGTTGCCTAATACATGTATGTTATTCTTATTTTTGCAGCAACAGCGGTGGGATCTTTTTTGCTCCATTTCTTCTCATTTTGACTTTCGGTTTTTTATTTTGAATGTGAGAAGTCATAATAGGCCTTGATGTTTACCTGAGCTTGTTTCTGGTGGCATTTTAAGCAGGGATCTCCAGTGGAGTCATTGCTGGCATATCTGTGGCTGGAATTGTGGGCTCTTTGCTTTTTGCCTTTTTTCTGTTTGCTCGAATTTGTAAAAGGAAGAAGGTGAAAAAAGTACTGTTTTTCCCGGCAGCATCTGAACAACAATATATGCAACATAGACAAGGTAATCATTTTGGATTTGATGAAATATCTCTCATTATGAGTCAAGTTGCTTTCTAGCTGAGATGCTATGAGGATTTTTTGAAATTCAGTATGACAGTTCAAACAATAGTCAGTTGCTTTCAGTATGACATTTTGTTTTACTATTTTAAATAGATTTTTGAGACAATTAGATCCTCACAGATTAATTTTTCTGTAACTTGTGGATTTAGCTCATGGAAGTGCCTCAGAAGAGACTTCAGATTCAGCTGCTCTTGTTGGTGCTGCTTCTCTGGGGCTCGTAGGTATAACTGTGGACAAATCTGTGGAGTTTTCATATGAAGAGCTGGCCACAGCTACAGACAACTTCAGCTTGGCTAATAAGATCGGCCAAGGTGGCTTTGGATCTGTCTACTATGCAGAGCTGAGAGGCGAGGTTTGTACCCCTGTTGTTGCCTTTCATCATAGAAAGAGGAAAATGAAAGAAAAAGGAATATATAGGAAGGAAAAGTGTTCTTTCCATATTTTAGTTTGTTATTGCATATTTACATCTCACATTCACTAAGATCAGCCTTTTTATGTTAGGTGGCAATCTGATCAAGAGCAAGACCTGCTGAAATTTTTAGGACAAATTTAAAACAAGAAATGATTTGGTGATACATCATATTGAAGAATTACAATGATTAGCTATGTTAGGGGGCAATAAGAAGTGCTATACATATAAATAATGGAGGATGATATTACTTACCTGTACTAATCAATAAGCATGTTGCTATTCCTTGCAAATCAAGCTACTGAGATAGGATTTCAATGGGAATGAATAAGACTGGTTTGAGTGGGACAGGAACAGAAATAGAGGAGAAAGAAGGAGACTGGTTTTGTGAAAAAAATTGTTCAAAAATGAAGACACTGCTTAGTTAAAATGATGAATCATCTTAGTAATTTTACTGGAGGCCTGGGATTGAATATCATATTCACCATAATTCATTGGTTCATAGAAAGGGCTACTTTCAACTTGTGCTCTTCACAACTCTGCCTTCTTGTTATGTGCTCTTTCTATTTTTGATCCAATTTACTAAATTTATGTCTTGAAAAGTGAGAAGTAACCCATAATCCTTAATTAAATATGTAAACTTGTGGCCTTTTTGCAACCCTGTATACATGGGTAACTGGATAGCTGATTCTTTTCTCCTAATATGAATGTAGAAAGCTGCAATCAAGAAGATGGACATGCAAGCATCAAAGGAGTTCCTTGCTGAACTGAAGGTTCTAACACATGTTCATCACCTGAACCTGGTATCATTCTTTCCCTGATATGATAGCAGAACATTTGAAGTTGCCCTTTTTGATACTTGTTTTAAGGTTTTCATCATGTTGATTTCTACACCATATAGAATGTTATCAAGACATGCCTTGACCTCTATGCTACGTTTGGTTCCTGGAAAATGTGAGAGAAAACGTGAGGGAAAGTAGAGAGGAAAAGTAGAAGGAAAGAAAAGGTGAAGGAAAATAAAAAATATATTTGAAGTCAATAAATTATTTCTATATACTCATTTCACTTATTTTATTTTATTTATATAAATATTAAATAATTTGAAAATGTATAAGTTTCTTATTAATTTTAATTATATTTTATTTTCTTTGATATTTTCCACAATACAACCAAACATGAGAAACAAATTTTCTTTAGCTTTTTTTTTCTTTCCTTGGAACTTTCCAAGAAAACACAGTAGTCTCTGCTGCAATCTTAAACTTTAGGCCCAACTTAATTGCTGGCTTGAGATTGTATGATGACTTCTGAATTATTTATTGCTGCCAGATTACTCTATGGATTGTGTTAGGACAAGGGATCTTGAATTACTTAAGAGGATTGTGAATGGAGGGTATTAAATCACGAAAACTATTAAATTCCCTTCATTTGAAAATTCCACTTTTTGGATAAGTTAAATTTCAATGTATTTGTGACATGACAACCTGGTTGGTAAGGTGGTGATGGCAGTAGGGATGGCTAGGACAATTTATTCTTTTATTGATTATATTTGGCTTTGTACTTAAAAATCCAATGCAGGTGCGCTTAATAGGATATTGTGTCGAGGGTTCCTTATTCCTAGTCTACGAATTCATTGATAATGGAAATTTAAGTCATCATTTGCGTGGTTCTGGTGAGCATTATTATGCACATGTGGAGTTAAAACCTTATCTCTTGGTATCACATTAGTTTAATAGTTCTTTTGCATCTTGTCCTCTCAGGGAAGGATCCATTGCCATGGTCCAGTAGGGTGCAAATTGCCCTTGATTCAGCAAGAGGGCTTGAGTATATTCATGAGCATACAGTTCCTGTGTATATTCATCGTGATATTAAACCAGCAAACATTTTGATAGACAAAAAATTTCGTGCAAAGGTTGTGAAAACATCAGTCCAAGTGTGGCAGAAGGTTAAACTTTCCACAATATTTAAACTAAGATGGTTATTATACAGGTTGCAGATTTTGGGTTAACAAAACTAACTGAAGTTGGAAGTGCTTCAATACCTACACGTCTTGTGGGTACATTTGGATACATGCCTCCAGAGTAAGATTTTTTTCCCCAATTTTACCAACTTAGTTTTATAGATTTTTCATATCTTTATTTGTTTGTTTGGATATTGTACACATGGAGTAGACGAAATCATGGTAATGAATCCTTTAAGCATTAATATAAACTTTTTCCTCTAGTCTCTCAACAAATGCGCTTGGATAAACTGATTTCAAGATGATACTATGTACTGTTTATCCTTACAATATTCTCTATCTTCCTTAATAGGCATTGCCTATTGTGACAGAGTCTTGAGCACAAATGAATTGCATTATGTATTTCCTCCTTTAGCTATTAGATCTGCTCCCAGAGGCCACCCAAGCCTTTCTCATGTTTTGTTCTAACAAGTCTAGCCAGAGTTCATCGTGGTGAGAAACTTTGCATCTGTTTTGGTAATGATATCACTAGATTTGTCTTTCTGTACAATATTTACATGTTACTGGAGCATTTTAGATATTCCTAGTCCTTATATTGCTCTAGGGTGATCTAATTTGTTTAAGAGCCTTCCACCCAACTCGGGATAAGCTGACACAAATCTGGTCAATCACAAACCTCTCTAGATGCTGCTAGAATGTTTTTTTCATCTCTTGTAAGCTCCCAAAATTGTTAGTAGTCTTCTCTCCATAATTTTGAGCAGTGGGGACAGTTTTCTTAAGGACGAGAAATGTAACCATAGGGTAGACTATGCTACTAAAATAACATTGGTAATCTTCTAGGCTTCCTAGTGAAAACTGAATATGCTGTCACATGATTTTGGATATGTATTTGTATGAACAATAAAACAATTAACCTTAATGATGTGCTGGTGGCTGCAGATATGCCCAATATGGTGATGTTTCCCCTAAGATAGATGTATTCGCTTTTGGAGTTGTCCTTTATGAACTCATATCTGCCAAGGAAGCCATTGTCAAGACAAATGAACCTATTATGCCCGAGTCAAAAGGACTTGTTGCTTTGGTAATTTTTCATCCCTCTTTCCAGTCACCAGGCTCACCACTAAATTAATGATCCCAGAAAATGCATCCATAAGAACTAACTTCAATTGTACCACATTGTGTCACCCTGTCATACAGTTTGAGGATGTTCTCAGCCAGCCTGATCCAAGAGAAGATTTTGTTAAGCTTATAGACCAGAGGCTTGGAGATGACTACCCTCTTGACTCAATTTGGAAGGTATAGTAGATTTCATCTGATGCAACTTATCCCACTAGTAGTCTTGAAGTCTAATAAGCTGTCATGGCTCTTTTGCTTGCAGATGGCCCATCTTGCCAAAGCTTGCACACAGGAAAATCCTCAGTTGAGACCAAGCATGAGGTCAATTGTCGTTGCACTAATGACACTTTCATCATCAACCGAAGATTGGGATGTTGGGTCCTTCTATGAAAATGAGGCTCTGATGAATCTAATGTCAGGAAGGTAGCATGTATCCAAACATGTCCCCTTCTGATGATTTCACAAGTATCTCTTCTCTCATGTAAATCAACCCTTATTACCCATTTCAAATACTATTGTCATGTATAATTGTGTGTAATTAAGCCTTGTGGGAGGTTATAGATTTTTCTTTTTGTAGGACAATATTTTTGAAGTTGCTATTTATGATCAAATGTTATCTGTTTATGTGAATCATTCTTTCCATTTATCGAATTCAGAAATTGGGGCTGAGTAAAAGAAGGCAAATGTGCATGAAATAAAAAAACAGTATAATTTCTAAAGGGGGGGTGGGGGCACAGGCTCAGTCATTGACTCGTTGAGATCTTCAATGGCTGTCTTCCTGAGGTTCTACAACCAATAAATCTAAAAAGAAAACCGAAGGGTGGTGAAGACGTAGTCCATCATGTTACTGAAATGAATTCAGATTGATTCAAAATTTTAATTTAAGGTGGTTGGCATTTAATTTTTTTTTTTATTGAGAATTCAATGATGCATATTTCGTCATCCATTTAAACATTCCAGATTAAAACGTTGCTCTCATATAAATCATAGATTTTTATTTTTATTTTTCCCGAAATTTACATGCCTACATATTCTCCATTTAGGCCATTGAGATGGACCACAAGACTGGCCCAACTAATCTAACCTAACCCATGACCTCCCTGGCGGTAAAATTAACTAACAAAGGCGGTTGACTTTTGACCAAAGACTGAATACAAGTTTCAATTCTCTACTCAATCCCCTTTGCTTAGAGGCCACACAGAGTCCCTCAGCTTATCAATTTCTATATCTTTCTCGTCTCTATATCATGGTTCATTGAATTTCCATCTTTGCTAGGGTTTCTAGTATTAGATCATGTTGGTTTTTAGAATCTCAAGGTTTGAATTGATGTTAGTGTTTTCTGTGTTGATATTTCTCAGTATTGGAGTAGAATCTAAGTGTAGCAGAGGCTGTGATCTTGCTTTAGCTTCATACAATATATGGAATGGTACAACTCTCAGTTTTATAGCCACCGCCTTCTCCACTTCTATTTCTGAAATTCAAAGCTTCAATCCTCAAATAAATGATATAGATTTGATCATAGTTGATACAAGATTGAATATCCCCTTCTCCTGCAGTTGCATTGATGGGGAGTTTCTGGGTCATACTTTCTTCTACTCTGTTGACAGTAATGATACCTACAATATTATTGCTAGGACTTTCTATGCAAACCTTACTACTGTTGAATGGTTAGAGAGATTTAATAGGTATGAAGCCACTGAGATACCTGTCAACGCCATAATAAATGTTACTGTGAATTGTTCTTGTGGAAATAGTAGAGTCTCCAAGAAGTATGGGTTGTTTGTGACCTACCCTCTTCAGCCTGGTGAGAGCTTGTCCTCTATTGCCAATGAGTCTGGACTTCCTTCCAAGTTGTTGCAGGATTACAACCCTGGAGTTGATTTCAGCCTTGGTAGTGGGTTGGTGTTTATCCCTGGAAAAGGTGAAGTCTTGTTCATTTTATTAAAATTGTGATATCCCACGTCGAATAGGGTAGAGGAAGAAGTTTTTGGCACATATATGTAGTGGACTTCTCTTAATTGTGTAGACGTGTTTTAAATGCATATACCCACTGGGTTAGAGCAGATAATATATATCTACATTGTTTTTTACATATGGTATGGGTGTTTATCTATTTGTCTGGTCCATAATCTTGTGCATATGCTCTATTTGATTGTTAGGAGAACATAAGAAAAGCAGTAGAGAAATTGGGGTACTTCAATTGCAGCAGCTCAACACTCAACCTGCTATGAGACTCCAAATTTTCATTTCTTGTCCCATATTTTACCAGCAATCAAACATTAAGAAAGTAGAAAGCATAATGCTCTTTTTTTCCACTTTAATTTTCCTTTGAAGCAGATTCAGAACACGAGAGGGTGAACTGAAATTGGCATATATGATTGTAAGAGACAGTTGAAATAGCATCTCATAAAAACAAGAAAAGTATCTCCATAATGCTAGCAAGACCATACTTTGGACAACATATTGATAAAAATGAAGTGAATTTGATCAATGAAAAGGGTGCAGTATCAGCTACAAGTTCTTTGGACTTGAAGCATATAAAAGTTTAGCCTCCCATGCCCAGTATTGCTTGAAACTTACTGATCTTTGGCTCCATTTTTATTTATTTTGCAGATCAAAATGGAAGCTACCCGCCATTGAAGTTGAGGTCAGTTTTACCACCTAATCTACTGTCAAGCTGAGCTGAAAGTTACATTCTTACCTTCTCATCCTAGTCTTGGAACTCTTTCATGTTGCCTTACATATGCATATCAATTGTTCTTTTTTTGCAGTCAAAATGGTGGGATCTTTATCGCTTCATTGCCACTTATTCCAACTTTCCATTTTTGAGTGTGAGTGTAAGAAGTCACAATAAGCCTCCATGTTTACCTGAGTTCACTGGTGATGGCATTTTAAGCAGGAATCTCAGTTGGAGTGATTGCTGGCATATCTGTGGCTGGAGTAGCAGGGTCTTTGCTCTTGGCATTTGTTCTATATGTTGGAATTTATAAGAGGAAGATGGGAAAGGCACCACTTCTCCCAGCAGCATTTGAAGACCAACATATGCAACCTGGACAGGGTAATCCTATTGGTTTTGGATGAACCATCTCCCAGTATCTGTTTCTTGTTTTCTTTCTACGATGCTTTTCTAAGTACTTGAAATTGAGAATGACTATTCAAACAGAAGTTCTATATTTCTGAATGCTGATTACTTGTGGATTTAGGTTATGGAAGTACCTTGGAAAAAACTTCAGATTCAGTTGCTCTGGTTGCTGCTGTTTCTCTGGAGCTTGTTGGTATAACTGCAGACAAATCAGTGGAGTTCACATATGAAGAGCTGGCCAAGGCTACAAATAACTTTAGTGCAGCTAGTAAGATTGGCCAAGGCGGTTTTGCATTAGTTTACTATGCGGAGCTGCAAGGCCAGGTTCGTATACATGATCTCTTTCATTCTAGAAAGATGAAAAATGAATGAAAAGAAACATATGGTAAGAATGTTTAGGGTTATACATGAGATGCATTCTATAACCTGTAATTATATACTTAAATTCGAAGCATTTCACTACCCTGCTTGAATGGCTAGTTGAATTCATGACTATACTACTGCAGAAGGCTGCAATCAAGAAGATGGACATGCAGGCATCAAAGGAGTTCCTTGCTGAACTAAAAGTTCTAACACATGTCCATCACTTCAACCTGGTACCATCCTTCATTTCAAAAAGGCTCATTTCCTCTTCTTTAAACACTGAAACATGATTATTAATCGGAAAATGTCTTAGCACTCTTACACTAAGGGATGAACATACAAAACTTTATGCTTACTCTCTTAATCTGCTCTTTGTGACACTATATGTTGACTTCAGATTGTTCTTAAGACTGTTCTTGATAAAGGGAATCTAAAATTACTCTGGAGGGTTCTCTCTTTATTTGTAAATCCCTCTTTGTATTCAACATTTAGCAATCATATGTTGCTCTACAACCCAATGCAGGTTCGCCTGATAGGATATTGTGTTACGGGTTCCTTATTCATCGTCTATGAGTACATTGAGAATGGCAACTTAAGCCAACATTTGCGTGGTTCAGGTGAGAATTATTATGAATTTAAGAAGTGAAAATAATCTTTTGGCACTTGGTATTGCATCCAAGCTAGTGGTTGTATTACATCTTCAACTTTCAGGGAATGATCCATTGCCATGGTCTACTAGGGTCCAAATCGCCCTTGATGCAGCCAGAGGGCTTGAATATATTCATGAGCACACTGTCCCTGTGTATGTACATCGTGATATTAAATCAGCGAACATTTTGATAGACAAAAACTTGCGTGCAAAGGTTGTGAAGATGCCTGTCCTGGTGTGGTACTAGTCATATTTTCCATGTCATTTAAACTAAGATGGATATTGTACAGGTTGCAGATTTTGGATTAACCAAACTGACTGTAGCTGGAAGTTCTTCATTGCCCACTCGTCTTGTTGGTACATTTGGATACATGCCTCCAGAGTAAGATCTTTGTATATTCTTTTACTTTCATTTTACGTAGGTTTTACTTCCTTTTAATCACTCTAAGTTCCATGGAGCAGCAGAAATCATGATTCATGATAAGCATACTGTATACATATCCTCTAGCCTCTTCTTGATAAAAGAAAACTAACCCTTTGCTGGTGTGCAGATATGCTCAATTTGGTGCAGTTACCCCCAAGATAGATGTATATGCTTTTGGGGTTGTCCTATATGAACTTATATCTGCCAAAGAAGCCATTATCAAGACAAATGGATCTACTACCACTGAAGCAAGAGGACTTGTTGCCTTGGTAATTGACTAATTGCTCATATCCTCTTTCTGGTGATCAACCCTTGAAAATACATCCACAGTAACTAACTTTCATTGTACCATGTTAATGTTACACAGTTTGAGAATGTTCTCAGTTGGCCGGATCTGAGAGAAGATTTCTGTGAACTTATTGACCACAGACTTGGCAATGACTACCCACTTGACTTAATTTGGAAGGTAAGCTCTGATATCATCCAATGCAAGCTATGCAATGGCAGTCATAATTCTGGTATGCTAAGGTGACTCTTTTGGTTGCAGATGGCCCAGCTTGCCAAAGCTTGCACACAAGAAGATCCTCAACTGAGACCAAGCATGCAGTCAGTAGTTGTCGCACTAATGACGCTTTCATCCTCGACTGAAGATTGGGATGTCAGATCCGTGTATGAAAACAAAGCTCTAGTGAATCTGATGTCAGGAAGATAGTGTGTGCCTCACTATGCTCACTTGTGCGTCGCGATGCTGAAACAAGTACCTCCCATGAAAATGAACCCTTATTTTACCTGTTTTCAATTCCACTTTTGTGTCAATATCTGTGACTAAGTACTGTGAGAGGGATTATAGGTTTTTTTTTTGTGGGAAAACAATTTTGAGACTATACTAGGAAAGGAAAACTTAAAAGCAGATGCTGCCATTTATGATGAGGTGTTTCTTATCAACCTGGAATTTTTGTTGTTAATCGATTTACTTTTCCCATTATTTCCATTTGCCTGAATCCAGAAAGTGGGGGTGCAGCAGAAAGAATATAAAATCAAAACCCAAGAAACAAGAGGGTAAGTGGCCATGGAATGAAAACAGCATTATCAGTAAATAATGAAAGCAAATCTAGAACACAAGGAAGCTGAAAAATATACCTTTGAGGAAAACCAATAAGAAATGTTTTCAATCATTTGACGCTGGAAAATTCTGCTTGAACTATTAAAGTTTTCCAGGAAGAGATAGTTTGCCACTAGAACTACAGCTTTCCAATATAGGTATTGGTCAGATTACCAGTAATCTCCACATGAACAGAACCCATCTCGGAAGTGATGGAAGCGATGAGCATCCCTGACAATGAGCTCCCGATCAATGACTTTGGATACCAATTTGGTATATGCATGGCAATCCCTGCACACCCTGAGGTTCTTTGTGATCCGAATGGGAGTAGCAGTTCTTAAAGAGCAGCTACATGTGGAATGTCTGTCTATCATTATCAACCCAAAAGCTATGGCTAATCTTTCACTGTGATATTTACACCTCAAGATCAGTCCAGCTATATCTCCATCTTCTACGTTCAAACCGGTTTCTGTAACATACTTGGCAGCCTTCCTCACCCTCTCATCTAGACCATCTAATTCTTTATATATCATCTCTGATTCTGGATGGGATCTATCTTCTGCCATAAAGCTATAAACTTCATTTCCAATCTCAATAAAGCTCTGCCCTGGTATCTTCCTTAACCCACTTCTTCTCAGCTCCACTCTCATCCTCACTACATCATCCCATCTTCCTGCATCTTCATACATATTTGCCAACAAAACATGATGCCCCACAGAATTTGAGTCCAGACTTAGAATTTTCTTTTCAACAATCTCTCCAAGCTTGCAGTTTCCATGGAGATGACAAGCAGCAAGCAATGATCCCCACAAAGCCAGATCAGCCTTGATAGGCATGTTGAGGATGACATTGTGGGCTTCATCAAGATGGCCAGCACGGCCAAGGAGATCAACCAGGCAAGCATAGTGTTTTCCAGTAGGAGACATTCCATAGTCTTTCTCCATGCTATTAAAGCATGACTTACCCTGTTCAACCAAACCAGCATGGCTACAAGCAGATAACACAGAAATGTAAGTTATTTCATTAGGCTCATACCCGCCAGTTCGCATTTCTGAGAAGAGCTCAAGGGCACGTTTTCCCTCACCATGTATGCCCTCCGCCCCAATCATTGAGCTCCATGAGACAACGGTTCTGGTTGATTCATCCATCTCACTAAAAACTTGCCTCCCGTGCTCTATATCCCCACATTTTGCACACATGTCTATTAAAGCAGAAGCAATTCTAGCATCTTGATCTAGACCTGTTGCCACTGCATACTTGTGAATCATGCTTGCAGACCTAGAGGCACCAAGCCTTGAACAAGCAGCAATCACGGAAACCAATGTGACAGCATTTGGCTTAACTTCAACACCCACCATATTTCCTTCCATTAACATTTGACGAAACAGGCGGAGAGCCTCTTCAGGACATGAGCCCTGCTCATAACCTGCAATCATGGCACTCCAACATACCACATTTTTCCCCTCAACCCCATCAAATATTTCCCGAGCCAATGCCAAATTCCCACACCTAGCATGCATGTCAAGCAAAGCTGTCAAAACCACAACATCTTTAGCCACCAATAACGATGAATGCCGAGAACTTATATACTCATGGACCCAACTCGAAGTCTCGACACAACCAAGCTCGGCACAAGACTTCAAGAGGGCAATAACAGTCACCCGGTTGGGTTCAACTGCCGAGGTTCCCTCTGAAACCATATCCTCAAAAGTCCTCAGTGCCCGCTCCGCCTCCCCATTCAATGTAAACCCGGAAATCAAACTATTCCAGGACACCACATCTCTCTGCTCTATCGGAATTCCATTAAATACCCTCCACGCACCACCCACATCTTTGCAGGCAGAATACATGTGCACCATCGAATTCCCCAAATGGGTACTCACACCAAACCCATACTTCACCACCAGCCCATGAACTGCGCTGCCACGACGCAAGCAATTCGAACCACAACCAACCGCACAAGCCGACACAAGAGCTCCAAGGCTCACCACATCAACCCCACAACACTCTGAACCATCCCAACCCCTCATCCACCGCATCCGCCCGAAGGCCTTAAAAGCTTCATCGACGCAACCATTGGACGAGTAAGCCGATATAAGAGCGGTCCACGAAACAACATCAACTGAACCCTCAGGCATTTCGTCGAACACTTGTGCTGCGTAATACGCATGTCCACATTTACCGTACGCATCGACGAGGGCGGCAGCGGAGAACCTGTCGGCGGCGAGGCCGAGGCGGGTGAGGTAGGCGTGAACCTGGAGAGTGGGGAGGAGGCGGCGGAGGGCGGCGCAGGCTTTGAGGAGAGCGGGGAAGGTGAAGTTGTTGGAAGGGACTGCATGGGCTTGCATGCGGGTGAAGAAGGTGAGGGCAGTTTGGGGATTTTGAGTGGCATTTTTGGCAATGAGGGAGTTCCAATGGAAGGTGTCCTTGTGGGAGATGGAGCAGTGGTACCATCTTCTTGTTTTGCCAATCATCACATTGTTTTGTAACTGGTTTATTTTTTTCTTGGGATTTTGTGTCTTGTATGTTTATACATACTTAACTGCCGAGCGATAGGTTAAATAAAATTAAAAATTATTTACACAAATTGTTTTTGAAAACTGCTTCTTAAAAACATTACCAAATATATCATTTCCTCAATTGATCCACACGAAAATTTCACCAATGTTTTGTATCCATTGATCAATTTTTTTGGATTTAACTTGGGGTTGATAAATCATCTGACACTGATGAGATATTTTTTATAATCCATTCTTTCATTTTGATAAGAAACCTTAGAGAAAGGAAAGAAAAACTATGAATATGGGTATTTGGAGCTATGGAAGATGTGGTTAGGGCACATAGTGTATTCTAACTTATGCTTCTTAGTAGATATTTGATATTAGGTGTATTGGGATTTAGAAATATTTTATAATGAATATATAGGAAATTTTTTTTTGAATTTACATGAGATTTTTGAATTTTATTTATTTCTATCAAGATTGACTTGCTTTGATTTTGACACTTTTTTTTTTTTTTTGTCTTTTATGTAACATAAGAATCTAAGTGTCCAACCCTTATGGACTAATTGAAAAAACACAATCCATAAAATCTAATGTGAGACGTGAAATGTTTTGATCATCTTGTTCCGAGAGGAATAACATTATATATCAATTGTGAATTTGAAAAACTCAAATGTCTAATAAAATTTGAATTATCAAATATATATATATATATATATATATATATATATGTAAATAAAATTAAAATACAAGAAAATGAGATCAATTTATAAAGCCATGTAACTAAGGTGATAATAAAATAAGTGGATAAAAAAAGGGATTGAGGTGCACATTTCACCCCTTTGATTTTGAGGGTATTGCATTGATATGGTATCCATGGAGGTTAAGAAATTTTTTAATTTCAATATGGTACCAATGGGGATTAAAAAAAATAAGTAAAAATTATCTTGGTCATGTTATCTTATACGAATTTGTTGTATCACCCGATGAAAAAAGATACAATACTACTGCAAAGGTATCATTCGATTCTATATTAGACCCAAGAGCCAAAACTACCTCTACTTTGAGATTTTTAGAAGTTGATTTGGGCCAGCTTTACTAATTATCAAAGGGAAGGCTCAAATGTGAATTTATATGACTGAAATGGGTAAAAGACATGATTGAACAACACCATGGTCGAATGGCCCAGGGAATGCCTCTACTTCTCTATCACCGATCAAATGCATCCAAAATGCTCATTGTCTCTATAATCATGCCATGGACTGCCCAACAACAGCCCCACTATAAACTACCAAAAGATTAAGGCAATTCTAGTGTCATGGGCAGGCCTACCTACTCCCCTACAATGCGATCGGTTTTTTTATTATTGTCTTCTTCAATTGTCGATTTTATTATGAGTTTTTTTAGCAGACAAGGAGTGGTTGAGATAAAAGCCCTCTCTTATCAATAATGAGAGTGCTTGCCGACATCACCATCTGCTCGATGGTTGGCCGACCAAAAAATATCAATGTCGATTCTAATATAAAATATATAAAACTTTTAATTAAATCTTTTTTAAAATTATATAAATGTGATATAATAATATTAAATCATAAAAATATAGGTTTAAATGATCAAATATAATTATTATTTGTTGGCTCTTCCTCAATTTCCCTCTTCGGCCAAATACCGTAATGTCTCTTATTTTTTATGATCATATAAAAAAGTGCATTTAAATATGTTTCAGATATATCTTAATAATTAAAAGTGTGTTTGATAGTGATTTTGAAATTAAAAATATTTCTCCAAATCACCGTGAAATGTACTTTAAGTTAATTTAAAGGATTTATGAGGAATAAATTTTTTAAATATCAAATTTTCATGTCTATATTCTTTGTTATATTATGATTATATAAGTTGAGTTATATAACTTTTTCCGGGTCATTAGGACAATTTTTTATTTTTGTATTTAATCTTGTAACATCAACGATGCATAACGGCTGAATAAAGGGTAAGAGTGGCTATAGCCCATGAGATAAGCTTTGGTCAAATGGGATTATTCAAGTTGACTTTACTTGAGAAATCCAATCATCTTATTGCCCAAATGCCTACAATTGTCACCAGTAGATTTTTTTTAGTGTTATAACTTATATATGAATGCTTTTAAATTATAGATATTTTGATTGGGGATATTCCTCGTCCACTCAAATATAAATAAAAAATAAAACTTTATTTAAAATTTTGTTCAATTAAGGAACCCATATGAAGGTGTAAAATTTTTTATAATCCTATAATATTTATTTTCATTTCAACATAATTTAATATTTTACCAATGTAATTATGTAAGCTTTGATTAGCAATCCCACTTTTAAGACGAAGTCTGCCCGTGCTTGGTTGTGAAATCACCACCCATCCAAAACCCATGATCTTATGATTGTTTAGAAGAAATAATATGACACGTGTACACCCTAATGCTTAACCTACTCCCTGAAACATTTAAAACATGTTCGGTGTCATTTTCAATTATCACAGCAAACCATTGCATTGGTGTGAAGTGTTTTCACCACAACAATGTTGACAGTTGGCGGATGCCATTTTCAAGCATGTAATCGTGACTGCCATTTTCAACCAGTTAGGTGGCATTGCGTTCAACCGTTTCAACGATAATGTGCATAATTTTATTTATTTATTTTTAATACACATAAAACAAAAATATCCATTTTTCTTCTTCAAAAAAAAATAATTATTAACATTTATAAATTATATTTACTTTAAATCTAAATAATAGAGGTGGGTCGCCCAAGCCAAATAATCCTTAATAGTGTCCCATTGTAACGTGGTCTAAAACAAATCAATAAGAGCAGGCCCTGGTACCATTGAATTAATCAAAATATTGAGGTCCAGTGGCCTCCCAAATCCCACAGCTCAAAATGACTAGGATGTTTGACTTATAACATTCACCTTCCAATAATAATATCAAATGTGACAATATCTTTTTCATGGCCTGAGTGGGATGTAGTATAACTATAAATAACAACACTCATAGTAATAAATTAATAATAGTAATATTAAATTATTAATATTTACAGCTAAATTCCAAAAGCAAAAGAGCCAAAAATAGAAAATATAATTTGCTATTATTGGAATAGTTCAATCCCTTCCGGCTTCCTCACGGTCACAGACTCACAGCTCATCCTTATAAGTTTAAATCCAAGACCCAAAAACGTTATCTCCACTCGCCACCCACACGCATAGCCGCAAGGCCCGCAACCTTCTTTGCTCCTCGCCACCCTCTTGACATTAGCAGATTTCCCTCCAATCACGTGCCTGAACCGCGTGGAGGGGCAGCGGACTCACACCCCGAAACGCCCCAAAAAGTAGCCGTTGGAGATGCCACGTGGCTGTTGCCGACACGGCTGTTACACGTCCTTATAAATCGATAGTACAACAAATTATTTAAATCCTGTGTATGCTAAAAGCCTAAAAGTCACTGGCACTCACATTTCATTTCATTTCATTTCACTTTCTTTTCTTTTCTTTTCTACCAAACAAATCTCTGTGAATTCCGATTCCCGAAGTGGTTGCTTATCCGATATTCCACGCGGAGGCAGGTAGATCTCTTCGTGCAAATATCCTTCTCATCTGGAGGAGGTTGAGATTGAAAGGTGAAAAAGGTACATTTTAGCGTGCATCGCAGTTTTCCTAGGTAAGCAGTTCTGGAATGTTCTTGCTTTAAATGAACTTTGAAGCAATCCAGACGCCTCAGCAAGTCATTTTCAGATCTAGGACGCTCTCTGAAGTTTTTGGGAGCCTAAATCAGTGAACGGAGCTCGGAGGAAAAAACTAAGCAAGTAAAGATAGTTTTTATTTTTCTTCGTGTTCTTTATGCATGTGTTTTGATTAGTTTTAGTTGTTGATTTTTTGAATGGAAAGTTTAAGGTTCTGTTTGATTGATGAGAAAATAGAAAAAAATTTTAAAAAATGAAAATGATCATCTTAATAACTTTTTTTGCTACTCTTCAGTCAATCATACTTTCTTTCTAGTTCTGTAATGGAATAGAAAATCTAGTTTATGTACTGGTGAGGATTTTCCTCCACCCTCTTGAACTATGGGGAAGTAACTATGAGAGAATTACATTTTTTTTTTTTTGGTTCATGTAGAAACTCAATTTATTGGTAATTGTAAAGTAGTTTAGAAGGTGATCCATTACCTTGTTTTGGGAGTGGATCGATATTAAAGGATGATTTAAATCTCCGTATATTCTTTCTATTTCTGTAATGGAATAGAAAATCTAGCTTATGTACTTGTAAGGATTTTCCTCCTCCCTTTTGAACTATGGGGAAGTAACTATGAGAGAATTACATTTTTTTTTTGGTTTATGTAGAAACTCAATTTATTGGTAATTGTGGAGTAGTTTAGAAGGTGATCCGTTACCTTGTTTTAGGAGTGGATTGATATTAAAGGATGATTTAAATCTCCGTATATGTTTTGTTGCGTTTGGAAAAATTGTTATACAACATTGCATTATTATAACTGTGTTATGCTTAATATCCTTTTTATTTTTATGAAGGCGATTCTAGCTTTGAGAAAGGGTGGTAATTGCATCAGGTTAACATTTATGGTAAAACTATAAATAAGAATACAAATCCTTATTAACAACATTTTGTAGATATGAAACAATAAATAAGAATGCAGATACCTGCTCTCAGCATCTCATTCACTACCTTGCTGTGAGAAAACTAGAAACTAAAACCTACCTGGTTTTCCCACAATTTTGAGCTGAAATGGAATTTCTCTTGTTATTTCTGTTGTCAAAATCCTGTTATGTATGATTGTCAGTCCCTAAATAGCTGCTTAAATTAAGGTTACTAAGGGCTTCAGTTTTTTAGAGCTTGGGGAGTGGGAAGTGGAATTAGGTTTAGAGTTATTACACTGGTTAGATTGGTTGTTTAAGTGTCTAATTAAAACAAAAAAATTGCTATTTCTGTAAAGGAAGGAGGGGATTCTGGTTTTGACAATGATGGCTGGGGTCTATGGGTCAGCTAGGTTTTGGCTGTAGAAAAAGGTCTATTGTCGGCCGGGGAAAAATAAGGCAAATAGAGGGGTGTCTGTATATGTAACACAGTAACAGTGTGCTAACTAGCAAAGCAAATAAAACAGAGGAGAAAAGAAAACGAGGAAGAATCTTCTAAAGATCTCATCTGAAAATAAATCAATTATCAATAGGGATCTGCAGAATATCATTATTCATTTTATTGGTTAATTCTCTAAAATTCCTGCCTGTTTAGAAGCACAGTTACCAAATCCTCTATCTTCTTATCCTAGACTCTAAATAACTGCAGTAAGAGACTTCTGTAGGCTGTGCTTACATGGAACGAAAATATTCCATGATGCTTAGGTGCTAAATCCTACTCTATCCAAATTTAGAAACTTCCACAAAAAATAAGGAAATTCTTCATAATCCAATAAGAGCATTATAATAAACTACTTAATGCAAAAAAAGAAATGGCACTTTAGTTTACACTCTAGTTACTGATTAAATTAACAAGTTTACCCGCTGAATATAGAATCTTCAAATTTCTCCATATTCCAAAATGTTAAAACCAGCACTTAGGTGCTAAACGCTTAAGAGCATGATACTTTTGGAGTTTATGCTTTGCTTATAAAAATTAACTTCTCTTTTAATGTCATACTTCATGTTTGTTATTTTTTTGATAACATATGTGTGATCTATTTACTTTGTCTTTAATGCACCTGTCGTTTTGGAAGCAGAAACTATTTTCATTTCACTTTCTCATATTTAGTCTTCATTGGATAATGATTTTGATTAAATATTAGTAAAAAAATTGTTATATTAATGGTTAATTTGAACACAGCACAAGGGTCACAGTTTCACATTAGTGATTTATTTTGATTGGCTTGAATTTACTCTAAACTTTTGCTTCTGCTTGTTTTTACAAATTTACATTTTACAGGGAAGAATACTTCCTTTCAGAAGGATAGATGGCTACACTTCAAGATATAGCGCTTGCAGCAGCTATTAATATTCTCAGTGCCTGTATTTTCTTTTTGGCATTTGCCGTTCTGAGGATTCAACCTTTCAATGATAGAGTATACTTTCCAAAATGGTATCTTAAGGGTTTGAGAAGCAGCCCAACACGCTCGGGAGCTTTTGTACAAAGGTTTGTCAATTTGGACTTCAGGTCTTACTTGAGGTTTCTGAATTGGATGCCAGATGCCCTGAAAATGCCAGAACCTGAGCTTATTGAACATGCAGGATTAGATTCTGCTGTCTACTTGCGTATTTACTTGATAGGGTATGGATCTCAATATGTCATCTATTTTGTTTTTCTTCCAGTTGCTTGTTATTAGTTAAGCTGTCATCAGTGCTTGTAGCTCCATAATTGCTGGTTGCATTGTCAAAGATTTTCTGTTAATTCCTTTCGTTATGAATGAGTTGTTCTTGTGCTGTGGATGATATCATATCACCTGAGTACTCCTTTGTTATAATTGATACATTGCAACTATTTCCTTTGCTTTAGTTTCAACAAGCATGACTGACTGTCTATTACTTTAGTATTTTGCTTGCTATTCGGGGAATGTTCCTTTGACTTTATTGTATTTATCTATGCAGGCTTAAATTATTTGTTCCCATAACATTCCTTGCATGGGCTATCCTGGTACCAGTTAATTGGACAAATGCCAGTAACACTTTAGCACAATCCAAAGCAACTTACAGTGACATCGATAAGCTCTCAATTTCAAATACTCCACTTGGATCAGAACGGTGTGAAACCCTTGATTATTGCCAAGTTTTTCTTCATTTTAACCTGTCAAATTCCTAAATATGATGAATTGTTCCTGTATTTCATATGCATGCATGCAGTACCATAATTTATCGTGTGGTATGTGCTCACTTTTACAACCATTGATATTATAAAGTTCTGTATGTTTGCCTGTTGAAAAAAAAAAAAAAAGAAATTCTGTGTGTTTTCAAAAGTATCAATATTGCACATTGTTAGAGACATAAGGCAGGATCTCAAGGGTTTTTTGAAGCCTGGTGGTTTTGGGTTGGCAATTGAGGCGAAGAATTGGACCCTGCTGGTGGAAGGCCTGAAAGAGATATTCACAATAGTGGTCTCTGACCAATTGATGGAGGTGGATTCCCAGATTGTTCTTTTCTGCGTGTCTCAGGATGGTAGAGGGCTTTGGATATCATGCATTTTTCCTAGAGATGTGGAAGAATGCATGTCTTTAGATAGACTCTTTACCATCCTGGTATCGTGGTAAAGCTCTCTTTTAAGGGGAGTAAGGGAGGGAAGGGTTTGGGATTTATTTATACCAGTGCATGATCCTTATGACCTTAAGGTGGAGTGATGTTTGGGATTTGAACCAGTGGATGATCCATATCATGGTATGTTGGTCAAAGCTCTTTTTTAGACAGGATAAGGGAGGGAAGGGTTTGGGATTTATACCAGTGCATGATCCTTATGACCTTAAACCTTAAGGCGGAGTGATGTTTGGTATTTGAACCAGTGGATGATCCATATCATGGTATGTTGGTCAAAGCTCTTTTTTAGACAGGATAAGGGAGGGAAGGGTTTGGGATTTATACCAGTGCGTGATCCTTATGACCTTAAGGTGGAGTGATGTTTGGGATTTGAACTAGTGGATGATCCATATCATGGTATGTTGGTCAAAGCTCTTTTTTAGACAGGGTAAAGGAAAGAGTGATTTGGGATTTCAACCAGTGCATGATCCTCTTTAAGTGGGAGTGAGGTTTGGGATTTGAGCCAGAGGCGGATGGATGGCTGCATGTTGATATGGTGATAAAAGCTCTCTTTTAGAGGGTGTAAGTAAGGGAGAGAGAGTTTGGGATTTTGAACCGGTGGATGGCACATGTGAACTGTATAATTATCTTTATTGCAACTCATTCATGCAATTCTTTTTATCAATAATTCTGATTTTCAACAATATCTACTTTTTCTTCTTTATTGGTATAATGACTTGGATATCAATTATTCTGATTACTGGATTGCAGGTTTTGGTCCCATATAGTGATGGCCTATGCCTTCACCTTTTGGACATGCTATCTGCTGCAAAAGGAATATGAAATAATTGCATCAATGCGGTTACAATTTCTTGCATCAGAAAAACGCCGTCCAGATCAATTTACAGTAAGAACAACACTATGTCTTATCAAATTAGTATAGTTGAAGAAGAATTTAATTTTCTAATCATCTTTGATTTGTTGTAATTTCCTTTTACAGTTAAAAGTTTGATTTTAAGGATCCTCTTTAACTGGTTAGTATGAATCAAAGTGCAAAACCTTGATTAGGTTTTGCATTCATTTAACATCTTGAAACAAGGTTGAGGTTTGTGAATGTGTGAAGATGGCTGGAAGCAGTAGACTATATTTATATTTTCTGTTCTTGTTCGCACTGGAGAGTGCATGTTTGTGAATACCATCACCAATATCCTACATTCTGCAGTTTGCAGAGTGATCTCATTGAATCCCTTTTTGTCTTGAATCTAGATAGATCTTCAATGAGTGCATTTCAGACCAATTAGCTGATAAAATATTGCTATATGTCCATGTACTGCAAACAGGCTATATGCTTTCAGAAATATGCTCTGGAATCATCATTTAGCACAAGCTGTAACTTCTATTATTCAATTTCAACTTTTTATTGAGGTGTTTTCAACTTTTTATGTTAATCTTTTTTTCTTGTGTTCCTAGGAATTCAACTGCATCAGCAATTGGAAGGTTTTAGAGATTTTTGAAGAGAAAAATTATGGTTTTCTTTTACTACATATGTGTGCATTTATGTAGCTATATATGTATGTATGTGCTTAAGTATGTATATAAATAAATTCTCTAAAGCCGATATAATCTAACTTTCTTTGACTTCCATCTTTATTTTGTTTACTTAGAGATTATAGTCTAACTATCACGACCTGTTCCATGGACCTGTTCAAATGTAGTCCAATACATTTGACCCTGTAGGGAAAAGGGAATTGAATTGCCTTGATATTTGGGTTCAATTTGCTGCCTTTGCTAAGATTCACATAAAATTCTCAAAAGATAAGGTTATAGTTACATAATTCACATAAAGTTCCCAAAAGATAAGAAAATGGTTAAACTTTCTAGCCATTAAAAATACTATATTGTAGTGAAAGGTTGAATAGAGTAGCTCTTTTAGCATCCTAAAAATTGGATTTGTTTTTTTAAGCAGTTGGTTTTGATTGTAAAAAGAGCAATATTCATTTAGGTTTACTAGTTATACAGCTCCAAATTATATATTTTCATGATTCCTTCCTTTTCATTGCCATGTTTGTGTAATGGATTTTGGTTATTTGCAGGTCCTTGTTAGGAATGTGCCCCCAGACGCAGATGAATCTGTTAGTGAGCTTGTGGAGCATTTTTTCCTGGTCAATCATTCAGATAACTATCTTACTCATCAGGTTGGACTGCTTTAAACTTATGCATGATTTTAGAAGTTCTAATAGGAAAAATTGGAGATGCTAATGAAAGTAAGTAGCAATTGATGATCTCTAGAACCCAAATTAGGCGCTTACAAGCCATGATATGATCTTAAATACTTAAAACAAATGAAATTAGAAGGTAATTATCAGAAACCTTTGAGATCAAGCTTGGTGCTGAGAGAGATCTTGTATTTCAAGGGTCTTTGGCCTCCTCCTTATCATAGACAAACACTAAAATAATCATCATTCTTAAGCTTTATATGGAAATGTAATTTATTTATCGAACTTTTGTGATTATGTTCTATTGAAAACTGGACCTTTGCAATTGCTACAGTTTGAAATAATGGCTGTAGTTTCTCAATATAGGATGGCTCCTGTAATATCCCTGATTGTCTACAAATGCATCCCTCTGACATCAATAACACTGAGACTGTTTTGTATAATTGATAATGGCCTATTATATAGTTTGATTGAGTAAATATTTGGTGATACTTTGCAAGTGGTATTATGATTCTATAGCCCAATCATAACAGTAGGTGTCTTTTATAGAAGTGAAAATAAATTCCAAACATTTTGTTTTAAATTTTCTTTAGTTTGAACGTTTCATACTATGGCCTAGGTAGTTCAAGTAAATAATTGATCAAAGAATATCTGATAATGAATGCTGAGGTAAAATTTTTAGTTCTTACATGATTAAACCTAGGATTGGATCGAATTTTTAATATCCAAAACTTATGTGCTTTGCTTTAGATTAATGCAACACAGCATGTAATGAACTAGGAAAAAATTTTATTTCTTACATGATTATACCTAGGATTGTATCAAAATTTCAATATCCAAAGCTTATGTGTTTGCATCTACATCATGTAATGAACTTTTTTAAGTTACGTTGTGTTGTGAACTGTCCTATTTCACTGTTCTGTTGCATACTTCTTATATCTGAGACTTGCTAGCATATATTGATAAGTTCTGTTGTTGCCTATGGGAGAGGGGGAGTGATCAGATGTGTATTTGGTGTCTTGAATTGTTGCCCGAATTCAAAAGTATAAAACCCCCTCATTTTCTAAAGGGCACTTAGATTAATATCAATAGTAGTGCAATGCTTTAAGATGACATCATTGCCTATGGAAGAGGGCAGTGCTTGGATGTGATTATTTGCTGTCTTGTAATGTTGCCCAAACTCAAAGTGGGTTACTTTTTTAAAGGGTGATTGGTTGGTTTCCATTTCTTTAGAAAATCTAGTATAAACATTGAAATGGGTAATTCAAAATATAAAGCATTAAAATGTTTATATTCAATTTCCTAATTTAGAAGTTTTATGCAGGTTGTATATGATGCAAATAAACTTGCAAAATTGGTCAAGAAGAAGGAAAAAATGCAGAATTGGCTTGACTATTATCAAATTAAATATTCTAGAAATGAATCAAGCAGGCCCTTTCTGAAGGTAAAGTGATGTCTTTAAAAGCAGTCTTTTATCTCTTGCTCTAGCTTAATATATGCTATACTATTTCTTCCTCTTGATTCTTGTTCTCACTTTATGTTTAATTTCTCATTATCAGACTGGTTTTCTTGGCCTTTGGGGAAACAGAGTGGATGCAATGGATTTTTACACATCCGAAATTGAGAAACTCTGCAAAGAAGTAATTGCCACTCGTCTAACTTCTTGTGTGATGCTTGCCTTTTTTCCAAAGTTTTGTCACCGTTTTTTGATCTCCTTTTATTTATTTCTTTATTTTTATAAGCATATATGTTAGTTCCCTTTGATGCATATATTTTATACCATTATATTTAAAAGCAAGGTGAAAAAGGCTGAGGTTTTTCATTTCTTATTCTGAAATGATGCTGCAAAACTCGATATGATCTTGAAGACCAGATCTGTAATCTCAATCATGTGCCAGAATGCTGAGCTGGTTTATATTCTTAAAACTGTTGCAAAAGATACCTAGATGATGCAAAGAAATGTGTTAGTATTTAATAATTTCTTGTGTCCTACAACTATGAGACAACGCCAAATCAACCTTTTCTATTATGGTCACTAGCAAGATGCTTGTTAGACTATAATATCAGGTATTTTGGGCGAAATCAGCTATCTCAATATGGACACTAACATAAGAAGCTTGGGTAGTAGACTTTGTGATATCAAGGACTAGGCTTTGTTTAGTTCTCCAAAATGATGAGCGGAGAAAAAAAAAATGTTGAAAATAGATTACTTTCTTAAGCATTATTTTCTCCTCTCCCGATCATTTCTAGACCCAAATGTAGCATCAAAGCAGTTTACCTAGTTGCATGAAAACAAATGCTGCTTAGTTTTAATATAAGTAGACATTATAGTAGAGTTGGTTTCAAGGGGGGGGGGGGGGGGGGAGAGGTATGAATGGAGGGTGAAATTCTGAAAGGATAGGGTGGTGTGGTGTACTCTTGGGGGAGGCTTTTCCTATATTGTTCTCAGTAGCCACTGCCAAAGATGCATGGCTACCAGCCGAGGTGTGGGAGTAAGAAGGTGAGGAGGGTGAGGAGGCTTTTCCTATATTGTTCTCAGTAGCCACTGCCAAAGATGCATGGCTACCAGCCGAGGTGTGGGAGTAAGAAGGTGAGGAGGGTGAGGAGGCTTTTCCTATATTGTTCTCAGTAGCCACTGCCAAAGATGCATGGGTACCAGCCGAGGTGTGGGAGTAAGAAGGTGAGGAGGGTAGTTGGAACCCCCAATTCACAAGATAGATTCATGATTGGGATCTAGACGGGGTGAAGGTGTGGGAGTAAGAAGGTGAGGAGGCTTTTCCTATATTGTTCTCAGTAGCCACTGCCAAAGATTGCATGGGTACCAGCTGAGGTGTGGGAGTAAGAAGGTGAGGAGGGTAGTTGGAACCCCCAATTCACAAGATAGATTCATGATTGGGATCTAGACGGGGTGAAGGTCTTTTTTAGGAGATCGCAAACACAAACAATTTCTAGGGATATGGAGGATAAGATGGTTTGGTTGAAAGAATAGAGGCATTCCATTTTTGTTTTTGATAGGTAGAAAGATGCATGGGTACCAGCCGAGGTGTGGGAGTAAGAAGGTGAGGAGGGTAGTTGGAACCCCAAATTCACAAGATAGATTCATGATTGGGATCTAGATGGGGTGAAGGTCTTTTTTAGGAGATTGCAAGCACAAACAATTTGTAGGGATATGGAGGATAAGATGGTTTGGTTGAAAGAATAGAGGCATTCCATTTTTGTTTTTGATAGGTAGAAAGAATAGAGGCAATTCTTATAAGTATTGTTTAGAATCTTTGGAATCCAGTGAGGGTTGGCTTTTCACTTTGGAAGCTAAATGGGGAAAGAAATTGAAGTTTGATTAACTCAAAATGAGGGGTTGAAGGATTCTAAATAGATATGATATATGCAAAGGAGAAGAAGAAATGTTGTGGCAATTAATTTATGCTCTATTTGGGATAAAGTGGGCGATGCACTCTTGAGTAAGAGATGCCCTTTTGAGTTGTGACTACTAATTTTCTCTATCTGGGATAAAGTGGGTGATGCACTCTTGAGTAAGAGATGCCTTTTTAAGTTGGCATGAATCCTTTTTTTTTTTTTTTTTGGGAAGAAATGGAAAAAAGTCTGAAGAACAACTCCTTTTTGCTTATTTTAAACCATATGGAAGGAGAGAAATAGGACTACTAATTTATATGCTCTATTTGGGATAAAGTGGGCGATGCACTCCTGAGTAAGAGACACCTTTTTAAGCTGACATGAATCTGTTTTTTGGGAAGAAGTGGAAGAAAGGTTGAAGAACCACGCCTTTTTGCTTATTTTATGGAAGGAGATAAATAGGAGAGCTAATTTATGCTCTATTTGGGGTAAAGTGGGTGACGTACTCCTAAGTAAGAGACAAACCCTTTGAGTTAGCATGGGTTTTTTTTGTTGGGAAGAAGTGGAAGAAAGTTCGGAAAACTGTTCCTTAGTACTGATTTTAGACCATATGAAATGAGAGAAATAGGAGAGCGTTATGGTACCGAAAAAATGGATTAAGCAATCAAACTATCATTATGTATAATCTTTTGAAATGGTTTAAAGTGTGTATAGAAGATTTCTCATTGTCTATGATATAATTGTTTTTGGTGTATCCCTCCGCTTTGGTTGGCCTTTTGGTGCCTTCATATATGGTAGTCTATGCTTTTGTGCATCCTTTTTTTTAGATATTGTTCCTAGTCCTTTTTCCTTTGTAGACTTTGTGGAGTGGTTGAGTTCAGGCTAAGGGGGTTGTTGTTGGTGTCCCTCTTTGTTTTTGTGTTGCCTTATGGTGTTTCTTTGTATATGTCCTGTGTATTTTGGAACTCATTTTTTGGCGTTACTTTTTCTAAAATGATTCTGATTACCTATCAAAAAAAAATTATAAATCGACTTCACCTATCAAAAAAAATAAAAAACGTAGAACATTACAGTAGTTGTCAGTTTGGCTGAAACTGGAACAAGATGAAGTTTTCTTCTGATCCTATTAGTTGTAGATATCTAACCACAAAAATTCTCTTGAAATCTAACCACGAAAATTCTCTTGAAGATTCTCCAAGATTTCCATGGGATTAGGCAAGTTCAAAGACTTTTCTTTATGTTGGCTGTGACTTTTCTTTTTTCAGTTTTCTTTTTGCTTTTTCTGGTGTTTCTTTTCTTTTTCTTTTCTTTTTTTTCATTTTTTTTGGGGGGGGGGGGGGGGGGGGGCGGGGCGGGGCATGGGTAGAAATGCTTGGCAGTTTTTTGGAGAAGAGGTTGGAAAGTGCAAATGAAAGAGGTAGTCCTATATTCCACATGCACTTTTATTTTTCTGATATGCATATTGGGGACACATGAAATACATCAAGAGCACCTAAATGCAAAAGGAAAACCTAAGAGTATGAAAATGGGCTGCCTTGGGCTTATATCAACCTACCGATGAACTCTGATAATTATAAGCTTCTTTCCTGTATAGAGTCCCTTGACCAAACAAACAGAGATTTAAGGAAAATCTCTTTCAGTTCCATATCCAACATTTCCAAGATGAAAAAACTTCTGCAATTTTATTTGTCGCAAAGACACTGAAATAAGCATGAAGAGGCTTTTTCTCCAGACTTGCCTTCTACACTGCTGCACAAAATTGCATTTCCACATGCCTAGCTTCTGTCACTTGCACCTTTCAAGACTATTGATATATAGGAAATGATAGTTCAAAAATGTTAGAGAAGATTGTAGAATAAATTGTGCTACTTCTGAACTCTATTTCCTCAAAATTTCCTATGCTATTAAGGGCGATATGCACAATCCTTTTTCCTAAAAGGGGGAAAGACTAGTGCTCATCTGAAGCTCCCTAGCCAATTTCCTTACCCTATTTGTAATGCAATCTTCTAGAGCCTTGAAAATTGAGAGGATCAAAAGGAAATCTTATGCACTTTCAAGGGTGATGAATTATGTTGGTGAAGTGGAATAATCTATATGCTATGGAACAGGAGGATGAGTTTGAAACTTATGCTAGTCAAACATGAAGATGCTCTCTTAGGTAAGTAGCTTTGGATGTTCTCTGTGTGCCTGTACATTCATTACAGACAAATGTGATTATAGCATAAGATTTGGCATGTAATCTAGACTTTAGGGTTGGGGTTAATAATACATATGGTTGTGGCCTTGGGATATCCATGTTGGTTATTTAACTATTTTCTATAAACAGGTATGCAGTTAAATTTTGGAATTGGATGTGTTGCTGTGAACTCATATATGAAGGTTATACAAGTTTTAAGGGTCTGGAGGATGTTATAAACTTAGCTGATAACAAAAAAAGGAAAAAGACTATATGGATCACTCTTAAAAAATGGATTAATAATGTACCTACGAATACTGATGATTCCAGGGTGGACTTACCCTGGTCCCACAATATTCAAAGGATAAAAGCACATGGGTCAGCAATTGCTGGGCTAGATTTAATTGAGTAGGGAGGGATTTGAGGTTTGTATTAGCCCTTAGAGGATGTCATGTATCAGATTTCCTTACATACCAGGATGTCTCTTTTGGACTAACCACATGCCCGCTGTGTTGTTTTGAATTTTGTATAAAGGCTTGTTTTAATATTATGTGGGTATTCTTCTTTTTCTTTCTGTTCTAATCATTGCATTTCATATTTTAGATATCTGTGGAGAGAGAAAGGGTTGCAAATGATCCTAAGTCTATCATGCCCGCAGCATTTGTTTCCTTCAAAACTCGGTGGGGTGCTGCTGTTTGTGCACAAACTCAACAATCTAGAAATCCAACTTTATGGTTAACTGAGTGGGCTCCGGAGCCACGTGATGTATATTGGCATAACCTGGCAATTCCATTTGTTTCACTCACGGTTAGGAGGCTTATAATTGCCGTTGCATTCTTTTTTCTCACCTTCTTTTACATGATCCCCATTGCATTTGTGCAATCGCTTGCAAGCATTGAGGGAATTGAGAAAGCTGTGCCATTCCTGAGGCCCATTATTGAAAAGTAAGTTCTTTCCCACTCTCAGATTTCTTTTACAAATGGAGAATTTGTTAGCCATTGATGAGTGATCAATATTCAAACATACAAAATCAGCTGTTCAGCATCTTTTTCTACTACATGATTAATTACTCCCTGATTTGTTATCCAGGAAGTTCATCAAGTCACTAATCCAAGGTTTTCTACCTGGGATTGTTCTGAAGATTTTCCTCATTGTTCTACCAACCATATTGATGCTGATGTCTAAATTTGAAGGGTTCATTTCAATATCATCTTTAGAAAGGAGATCAGCATCTAGATATTATCTTTTCAACTTTGTGAATGTATTTCTTGGGAGCATAATCACTGGAAGTGCACTTGAACAACTAAATACCTTTATGAAGCAGTCGCCAAATCAGTAAGTTATCACTAATGCACCATTTTATTTTATTTTTTTGATGGGTACTAATGCACCATTATTATGCTTGTTAAGTTATACACTGTTTTGTGTGTGTGTGTGGATTTGGGTAGCATCAGTTAGCCAGGATTTTAATTTTTAAACAATAGGAGAGATGGTTGTACCAAGAAAGCTTGGGAGAGGGGGGAGAGGGGGCCGCACATGCTAGGATGGTGGGGTCTTACTTTCAGTTGAGAACACACATTTACAGGGAAGGGAAAGGAGGGACGGAGGCACTTTTTGGAAGGATCGATTCTATATTTGATATTTGTAATATATTTTTGGCCTTTGGGGGCAGGGAGGTAGCTATTGGTAGAGTTGACTGTGGAAGTTACCTTTATATCCCTGGAAACTTAGTAAAAAAATCAAAGACAGGTTAATACCTGAATAAACCTTTTGCCATTAATATCTTTGTGTATCTTGTTTACTCCTTTTGTCTATATGTCTCTATCAGTGTCCCTTAATTTCACATGTGTCATTCTAAGGATAATCTAAAAGAATAACATTTGAAACCTATTAGAGCAATATTAATTTTGAAGAATCTTGAATAAGTTAAAATAATTTAATTGAGAAAGCATCTTATATTATATATCTAATAAACATATTTACTGTTTCTTTAATACATAATAATACATGTGAACATTAGACTTCCCCTATGGTTGTTTTCGACCCTCAAGGTCATAGCACTATGCTGAGTGAGGACCTTTGAGCTTGAAGGCTGCAGCCTGACTTTGAGTTCTAGCCACATGTCAGTTGCATTACAGTCATTTTATTTTGTATTTCTATTTATTTATTTTAAATCAATGCTATGCAGTTTGAATTCATGTTGTGACTTCTATATAACTGCATAAACTATCAAGCTTTTCGCTGTTTTGATTGTATATAATCTAATCTTGTGAAATGATTTCATAAAGTTAGTGGTTACTTCATTTTTCAGAATTCCTAGAACAATTGGGGTAGCAATTCCAATGAAAGCAACTTTCTTCATATCTTACATAATGGTTGATGGATGGGCTGGCATAGCAGCAGAGATTTTAATGTTGAAACCACTGATAATCTTCCACTTGAAGAATTTCTTCTTGGTGAAGACTGAAAAGGACAGGGAGGAGGCAATGGATCCAGGAAGTATTGGTTTCAATACTGGTGAACCTCGAATACAATTATATTTTTTACTGGGCCTTGTCTATGCTGTGGTGACACCAGTGCTACTTCCTTTCATAATTGTTTTCTTTTGCCTGGCATATGTCGTATTCCGCCATCAGGTAAAAAGTTGACATTTTGATTATAAAATCTTAAATATAAAGGGTAATCAGGATTGAGTGCACAAACATCCTCAAGAATGCCTATTTTCAATCCAATATTTTGATCCCAACTTATGATGATCATCAGTCCACTCTAGGACATCTTTACAGTCTAAAATTTGGATAATTTTGTACCATTTGATTTTAGTAGAACTTCTGGAAAATGCGCACACATGTGGTGGTGGGTCCTAAATCATCCTGATCCACTTAACATGTGCCATATGAGATGTTTTAGAAAGCTAGTCAAGTCTTGGCTACCATGAATTTGATGGGTGATCCAAACACATTTCACTTCATGTTATTTCCAAATTGCAAGTTAAGGGAGTTGCAGAAGGAAGAACATTCCTTTCAAGGAGTGTCCACCCATAAGCAAGAACAACTGCTTTAGTTTTAGTACCGCCAGCTAGAAATGTTAGTCATCAATAAAATATTTTCCCACATTCCCACTTGTATCGTGTTCATTATCAACGTAAATTATTTTTTTCCCTAAATTATCAGAAAACCCCCATAATCAGATTAATTATTTGCTGTTATGCCTTTTTATTTTCAGTTGTCTAGTAAATTTTACCTTGAGGTATTTTTTGATAATGCAGATCATTAATGTTTACAATCAAGAGTATGAGAGTGGTGCAGCATTCTGGCCGGATGTTCATGGGCGTATTATTGGTGCACTAATCATCTCACAGCTGCTTCTGATGGGATTATTGAGTACTAAACAAGCTGCTCAGTCAACACCATTTCTCATTGCACTCCCAATCCTGACCATATCATTCCACTATTACTGTAAAGGCCGTTTTGAACCTGCATTCATTAGATATCCACTGCAGGTTTGTTTTCTACACAATTTAGACTTTAGTGCTGTTTTGTTATTTCAAGTATTTATGTTTTTAATTCATATTGAGCTTGAGGAACAATTCATTTGTTGGAACTTGTGGCCTTCTTCAGTGTTTTATCTGATTCCCTTTCATTTAAATTTTCTTTTCTAGGAACTCGTTGGAACTTGTTGGAACAATTCATTTAAATTTTCTAACATATAGAGAAAATGGAGCAAATCGTCCTTTCTTCTTATCATGTTCTTTTTATTGTTATGGGTTTTAGGAAGCAAAGATGAAGGATACCCTTGAACGTGCAAGGGAACCACACCTCAATCTCAAAGGTTACCTTCAAACTGCTTACATCCATCCAGTTTTTAAAAGCGCTGAGGATGATGAAGAAGAGGAAATTCATGGAAAATGGGAGCATGATGCCGAGCTAGTCCCCACAAAACGCCAGTCTCGAAGGAACACACCATTGCCCAGCAAATTCAGTGGTTCATCCTCCCCGTCTCTGCCTGAGGTTGTTGAGGAACGTGGACAGCCTTGAATTGTAGACAGGTAACTCTTACTGTACATTTGGCCCTTCACAGCGTTGTTATAGCCATGAGGAGAACAGCATTGTAAATTAAATGGGCGAGGATAACTTTGTTGTATAGATAAAAAGAAGGGTTTGTGCAGCCTCTAGTGTTCTCAACGGTACTAGAGAAAGCAAGCTCTGGATTTTATGGCAGATGGTAGAAGGAAGTTGCTTTTTGTGATCTGTAACTTACTGGAGGCTATAAAAAGGCATAAAATCATGTTAAAATGTGTGAAATTTTTATTTTCATGGTCAAGCAAAAATTTATTGATCAGTTTCTTTGATTTTTGAGGAACCTTCTTTGAGTAGTTGATGCTTTTACAATTCAAATATTGGAAGCTTGGGTCGGGACTCAATTCAATATTGGAGGCTTGGGTTGGGACTGTCATTTTGAATATAAACAGCCAATATTTATAGTGTTGTAGGAAGGCTTTTTTCTTGAACAATAAAATCGATGTATATATATGTGTGTGAGAGAGATCAATTGATGTGAGACATGATAATCATCTAGCATGCAATATGACACAACGTTCCTTAAGCAAGTATGATATTCTCGTTGTATCCCTTAGGGTTACAAAGCCATATATGTAACACTGTTTCTTAAGCAAGTATAATATTCTTGTTTTATCCCATGGGATTACAAAGCCGTATTTATGCATGACTTTGTTCTTCAACTGTTGTGAGATATGATGATCATCTCCTATGCAGTCTAATCTGTATGTGACTTCTTCTTAACTTATGTGAGATATGACAATTATCTCTTTAATGTAAATTGACTTTTATGTGACTTTTATTTCTAATTGATGTAGGATATTATAATCAATATTTGAAATATTGATAAACACAAATGTATTCGTATTTAGATTTTATGGATATATCAGAAATATTAAAGAAATATTTGTGGATATTTTGACAACAATATCGATAAAAATTATTCAAAATTTATGGAAATATTTGGAGAAGCTTAAAAAAAATGATAAAATAAATAAAAATACACATGTTAAAGTTATTTTCTAAGTATAATTGACATAAGTATGGTTAAAGAAAAAAATATCGGTAAGCAATGATATGCCAGTATTAATAATTAATATTTATCTAATCAAATTGATTTTGATTTATAAAATATTTGAACTTAATTATTATTATTTTTATATTTTAGTATTTTTTTAAATAAATTTACATTTTTAATATTTTAAAATAAAATTAAAAGGATAAATATAAAAAATTTAAAAGTGAAGTGATAGTAATTTTTTAAAATAGGATTAATGAGATAATGTGTTAGAATAAATGTGAACTCTGATAGTAATTTCTATTTGATCTAGAGTATGGGTCACCTCATGTGTAGAGCTCAGAGCCATAACGGGTCTTATATGATGGGTCTAAGACTCGCGAGGCCCAATAGTCCAAAGGGTATGGTCAAACCCTAAGGCATAGAGGGTATAAATATAAGACTAAGTGTCTGTTCTCTGGATCACATCTTTTGAATAAGAACAGAACCCACTCTCTCCTGCTCCTATCGTCAGAGAGACTGAGAAAGGTGGATACCCCTCTACAGCCTAAGAAGATTCATACATCTTCATCAAGCGCCCCCCTCTACAGCCTAAGAAAATTCATACATCTTCATCAAGCGCATAATGGATTCAGGTTGGTTCCTATCTGGTGATTAAGGCATGTTGTTGAATACTTGATATATATACATATATATCTTGTATCTCTGTATCGGTGTGTTTGGTGTTAATGGAGAATATAGAAATCTAACATAATGATGATACATTTAATATTAAAATCATAATTTATTTAATTCAAATGCATTCAATAATGTAATAATGTAAAATAAATTATGATGCATATATGAATTTTTAATATTTATATTTTTATATTTAATTATCATATAAATGATATTAATGTCTTTACGGCCGTTGGATGTACAGGAAGATGATGCCAAAAAATCGGAGATTTTTTTTAAATGGAAAAAAACTCTAATACATTGCCGAAGAATCAATGATTTTTTGACACTACCCTCGCCCGACGCACACATCACTTTAGGCCCGATTTTTTCGCTGATATATTTCCCTACCGTCGATATTTCGACGATTTTCCCGATTTTCCTCCCGACCAATAATTGGTGGCTAATATCATTTCGACCACCATTGATATTCGATATTTCGACGAAAAATCCAATATTTCGAACACTGATTATAATACATTAATTACCTCTTATGCAAGCATAATGCCTTTAAGCAGAGAATATGAATTTCGAATTTCCGGGTTTTAGTTGCTTAATTCAAGAGATTTTAGCAACTCTTCTTCTCCCGGACGTTTTATGAACAAGATAATAATAATAATTTTCTTCTTATTATTATTATCCATTAGTGGTAATTTAATCCACTAAAATTTTTATGTCTACCATGTTAATTAAGTATTTTATGTATAGTTATTGCTCAATTAAGCATTTTAGGTATAGTTACTATTGAAAAATGTGAAACTCATGAGAATTATTATATAAAATATGCTCTTTTTGAGTGGTAATTAGGGTGTCTACATGGTTAAGAGAAGTGTTAGTACTTTAGGTTCGTTAGTTTAAATTGACAATTTTGTTCCATTTATCTTGATTTAGAACTCTACGTAACATAAAGATTGAAGGTTGCTGCAAAACTAATTTGAAATTATACAAGTATGATTGAGTCAATTGAGAATAATGATATACAAAGTATAAAGTGGACTTATATAAAATTTGAGAATAAAATTAATTTGAAAAAAAAAAGTTAAATTGAGAATTAAAAAAAAAAATCTTTCCAAATCTTTTTGAATTTAAAAAGGAAAATCTTTTCAAATCTTTTTTAATTTAAAAAATGAAAATCTTTCTAAATCTTTTCAAAATTCTTTAAGATTCCTAATTTTTTTGGTAAGATATGAGTTTTCAATTGAGTTTAAGTCCATTAAGGTAGGTACTATAAATGTCTCCTGAGAGAGTTGTTATAAAGAATTCACATGCCTAAGCTTTGAATCATTATTTTTTTGCCCTTAAATAGAAACTATAAAGCATTTCAAGTTTATTTGTTGAGTTCGTGGCAAATAATTGCATCCCTCAAGGTGTTGAGGAGTCTATTGAGAAGTATGATGATGCACATTATACTAAGGTGTAAGTTTCAAAAAGTAGTAATTGTTAGGTAAATTTGTATACTTAATTCTTCATAGTTAACATATTATAGCTTTACAATCCTTGACCTCATGATTTTTACATCCATGAGCCTCTAGGAGGTTTTGTGGGTGGTTTTTTTTAGGTAAATTGCTTGTGATTTCTATAATTGAAAATTTTGATTTAATGATTGATTGTCTAATTAATTAAAGATTCTTCAAAATTAAAAATTTTGAACCTTTGAGTTTTAAGACTTTAAACTTTCAAAAAGCTTATTGCATATATATAGGATATCACAATCCCTCCTTCCTCTTACCCTTTCCTATGTAGACATAATGTTCTCGTTGTATCCCATGGAATTGTAAAACCAAATAGACAGACATCCCTTATGAGATCGAACAAATAGAGTCTCACACTAGAATCGAGGATCTGACTCTAATACCATTTGTGATGAGCCACCATCTCTTATGTATATATTATTTGCTCTAAGTTTAATGGACCAATTATGATACCTCAAATTTAATAAGGGAAATGTTAGCCCAAGGGTTCTCCTAATCGGGTTTTGATAATAACAAACCATGGTTAAGTGACTAATTGGTTTAAATGTTTAAGAATCCCAGGTATAAACTCGAACATTCATCAAAGAACCAAATGGATAAAAGATCGAGTCACTTGGAAGACTTGTAATCATAGGAAACTAATGTAAGATGAATGCATGAGTGCACTTAAGATTTTCATACGTTTCATGCATCTTAGAAAACTCAGTTTATTCTTTAAAACGTCGATTTCATTAAAACCCGAGTTTTTAACTAATTTACCTTAGGCAACATGTTTCAAAATTGGCTTAATAATTTACCTAAAGACCTTGTCTAAGTGTTAGAAAAGAAAGGAATCAAAAAATAGGTTTTTCGGAGCCAAAAAGGCTCAACCGGTTGAGGAACCGGTCGACCGGTTGAGGTCATCAGGTCGAGGACCGGTCGAGGAAGGTCAAAAACTTTCTCTCTCTCCTAGTAGCCTCTCTTCCCGGTAGAGGTGATTCATTTACCGGTCGAGGTCCGGTTGAGGCAACGGTAACCTGTCATGCATTAAATGTTCTAACGGCTAGTGAACTGGTCGATCCCCAACTCGACCGGACGAGGTTGTCTTTTGCTGTTTTTGACTTGCGAGCTTAGAAACCTATAAATTGAGAGCTCCACTTCATTTATTGACAAGAGAACACTTGCATTCAAAGCCCACCTACCTGTTCTTAATCAAAAAGCTCTCATTTCTTTTATAGTGCATTAAATTACAACTTGCATATCCTTTAGTGCACTCTTGTTTGTCATCCTAGCTTTGTCTTATATTTGAGCTATCTTTAAGCTAGGTTGAGTGATTATATCTTGTAACAATCCGAGTGTTAAAGCTTTCAAGAGGGTTGAATCTTGAAGAGGTTGTGTAAGAGTCCATTGGAGCCGGAATCCAAGTGTAAGAAGATTGGAAGCTTGGTTGAAGCTTCGAGTTAGTGGAACCCTCACTCAGTTAGGAGGTTGAGGAGAGTGGAGATAGGCAAGGAAGTGCCGAACCACTATAAACCCGAGTTTGAATTCTCTAAACTCTATCTCTTTACTTTGCTTATATTTTGTTTAAATTTATTGTGATTGAAAAGATTTTAAAAACTCAATTCACCCCTCCTTTTGGGTGTTTTTCTTAACTAAGCATAACCTTTGTTTTCTCAGGATACAATTTTTGAAACTATATATGTAGTGAGCTTCTTCTAACTTGGTTGACACATTCTAAAGCCATGAAAGTCTATTAAGTCTAGAGTGGGCAATAATATCTACATGAGAGGGAGTGAGATGATAGAATAGTTGATACCCAACTCTAATGTGAAACTTTGTATCTTCTACACTGTAAGAGGTGTTTGTTTATCCAAGTTATATTAGGTCTTACGTTAGTTAGAATAGTAAGTATTTGATATTATTGTATGTAGTGAACTTATTTTAATAAATTTCTTTTAGAGCCATGATGGCCCATGGATTTAGAACGAGCAATATTAACCCGAGATTTAACATTAAGATGCCATATAAAATTTTGAATATAATACAAAGACAAAGCCAAACAATTTCCTATTCATTGTAAGCTTCATGAGGATCAAATTTCTTTTATATATATAGTCATCCTCATATTATTTTCTTAAAAAAGCTAATTTAATATATTTATTATTAATTATTTCATCATTAGTCAAAGTTTCATCCAAAATTTTCATATTTTTTTTTGTGATTTTTATATTTTTATGAAAATTTCCACTGATATCTATATTTTTTTCTTCAAATTTCTATAAAGTTGAACTATTGATATTGATATTTTCATTATTGGACTAAACTTTCTATCTACCATATCTTAATCATCTATGAGAAATAGATTCTACTTGATTAAATTTTGTAAACATGTCAGGATTATTTTTGTATTTAATGGAAACATTTTTAAACTACTTCCTCCAAACATAATTTTAAAAGCAAAAGTTGGAGCTTGTTTGGGATAGCATTAATTTTTATTTTTCCTAGTAATTTGTACAAGTGAAATAAATACTTTGGTTGTGGAATTGTAAGTTTGATTTTGTGGTTTTAAAATCGATTTTGCTAAAAGTGAGAATAATTTTTAATGTTTTAAAATATAATGACTAAAAATTTGTATAAGGTTTTCTTTTTTTTCAAAATGTATATAATTTATATGAACAAATACGAGTCCTCAATTTTAGAGTTGCATCCATGCAATTCTTAAGGGTTGTGTTATACCTTCAAAACATTTAAGAAGCTTTTCCAAATGAGACTTAATTTAAACACTATCCAAATAGATCATGGGATATTGAAATATCTTTTAACTTATAACAAAATTTCGTTTGGGTATTTTATTCAGTTGGTTATTTTTTTTATTTATTTATTTTATTAATTAGATGTAATTTACTTTCTTATGATCTTATTCATTTTAAGACAACTTTGGACTTCATTATTCATGTTTTGTGGAATTGCAAAATTTGTGGTAAGTATATATTTATGTTGGTAAAGCTTTTGGAATGACTAATATAATAAATTAGGAAGAGAATGCTTTTTATTTCCTAATTTGATTTCTGTTATATTTTTAATTTCAAAAATTATTTTTTACAAGTTTTAAAATTATATTTATATCTAAATTTCTGTTTGATTCTAAAAAGAATTTTTAGAATATATTTTAATAAGTTTTAAAATTGTGTTTCTCTAAATTGATATTTGATTCTAAAAAAAATCTTTGAAGTATTTTAAAATTAGAAAACTCTGCATAATTCTAAAAAATGGTTTTATAAATATAAATAGAGATATTTTATTTAAGAGGAGCATGGACTTTTATGATCCTTCAACTTGATTTAAGAGAGCTTAACCATTCATAAAAAAACTTGTTCCTTCAACTTTCAAACTTTCAAGATCTTTCTTAAAAGTAACTTTCAAGTCTCATCGTAAAACTTCGACAAAGACTTTAAGGAATCCATTAAGGAACTCCCTTACTTTGAGGAATCCATTAAGGAACTCCCCTACTCTAAGGAATCCATTAAGGAGCATAGAGGAATGATGCGTTGTGGACATGGAAAAGAAGTAATTGTGTTGACAATATAAGACCCTAAGGAGTAAGTACATCCTATTAGATAAAATTGTGTATCCTTTTATCATATTTAGTGGATTATTTAGCAGTCGAGAGACCACCTGTAGTTTTTTACACCTAGTATGTTGTTAGATGGTTTTTTTACGTTATATCATGTGTTCATTTATATGATTAATTTTATTTACATTTGCCATGGTTTAAATCTGATTATATTTTCAAGTTTTATTTGTTTGTACTCTTTTTAACGGTGGAGAGCTTCTATCCTAGACAAGTCCGCTATTCCTAACGTTAGGAAAGAATAGAGTAAAGCCTTCACCTTATTATGAAGAGTAATTACTTTTGCGGTGTAAATAATTTTATGTTTGGAATCTATAAGTTTATTATGGATCGTCTTGAGAGAAGATCAACCATATTGATGATAAGGTGCTTGATTCAAGGAAAGAGTGCTGCAAATTGGAAAAAAAAAAAAAAAGAGTGGATGAAGGCAATGAACTTACAAACGTATCCAAGTAAAATTTTCCACCATTTCAAATGGTAGCCCTTGATCCATATTCATAAAGAATTGTTGGAATAAACATCAATTTGACGCATATTCATTAAGAATTCATCGACAATATTGAGTGAATGTTTCCATTTTGAGATGGGTCCTCTAGCATTGGTCCTCTAGCATCCATGAGAAGTCAAAACACATCAACAAAATCAATGAGGTAGATTTAACTAGTTGAAGAAATCCTAGTGATAAGCGATAAGAGAGAACCGCTACCAACATATGAAAGTGAAGAAGTGATCTCTTATCATCTATTTGGGGATGATCCTTCTTTCCATCAATAATCTTGAATGGATGCTATCATCTTGAGGTAGGCAAAGCACTTCACATCCACCTTGAGAAGTTGCAATCCTTAATGGAAAAGTAAAGGTATTTTCTATTCTCAAATGTACTAAATTTCCCTTTAGGTGTTTTCATAGCATGATTTTTCTCAGGCCATTGAATTTGAAATCTTTTGATTCTTAAGCTGATATAGGACTCAAATGAAATATATGATTTAAGGCTAGAATTGTCTTTTCAACCAAAAATTAAACCCTAAATATTTCATTTTCTTTTACATAAGGTGGAGCTAATTTGCAAAATCATAGAGAAAAAGAAACAAGAGTTGTTTAGAGCTTGTCGATGAAAGAAAAAGGATCTTGTCATTTGTTTCACTCCTTTTAGAAATTCAAAGGTAAGTCTTTCATGTATTATTTCATCCTTTTTTTTTTTCTCTTTTTATATATTATATTAATAAGTTTAGATTAAAAAGCATAAAGATGAATGATTCGCAAAATTGTAAATACCTCGAAGAGTACAAAACCTTATTAAGATTTATGTTTTGCTTTTATTAAAATTCACCTTGTGTTTAGAATGAAGGATTTAGATAAATAAAAAAAAGAAAAAAGAATTGATTTGAAATCCTTAAATTCAATATTTAAAATAGTCTTTTTCATGGGGAGAAAACATTTCAAAGAGTTTGATGTAAAAATTTTAAAATTTTCAATTTCCTTTTAAAAGGTGTGGAATTTTATCAAATTTGAATTTCATTCAAACAAATACTTGGTAACAAGTAGGGATGCAATTAGGGTAGGTTAACTCAACCCAACACGAACCCAACGTGAAATTTGGGCATGCTTGGGTAAATATTTTCAATGCTTGGGTTGAGATTAAGTTTTCACGATCTGAACTCAATTTGGGATAGACTTGGGCCAAAATTCTGAATAGTCGAGTTTAATTCGAACTCGATTTAATGTTTTTATAATATTTATTATGTATAATAACATTCATTTTTTTAGATTTTAAAGAAAAATATATCAAATTATAATTATATCATATACCTTTTCATTTTTTTTAAGAACTATATAAGTTTATCTTTATTTTTTATTGTTATCTTGAAATTTTATCTTATTTATTATTTAAATTTTGGTATAAATATATAAAAATAAAGTTTTTTAAAAACTATTATGTATGAATTTTGAATCATACAACTCAATCAACTTAAGTCTAACCCGATTAATTTGAATTTAACTCGACCAACTTGAATTCAACATGCGTTTAAAAAAATGATGTTGGGTTTGACTTGGGATTGAATATTTTGGGTTAGATGTAAGATTTACTTTAGTTTGAATTGAATATTTCTTAATTCAGTTAGACTTGAGTTAATCATCAATCTAATCAACATGTCCATGTTACAACCCTAATCACAAATTTCTCTTTTACAACATATTTTTTATCTCTCTATTTTCTTCTTTATAACTTATTAAAATGTCATCTTCACTTTTCCGTTCTCTTCTACTATCCATTCCATTTTATTTCATCTATTTATAATTATTTTTTTGCAAGATTTTTTCTTTTTAAAATCTATTATTTTAGTGGAACATGACTAGAAGTTGAAAGCCAAATCTATTATAGGTGAAGATAAAGTGATGAACAAGGAGCATATGGCCCATAGGAGCTATCACTTTACCATTTCATTAAAGGTCACATGGTAAGTGAATTTTGATAGTATATTGCATTTGTTTCTCATCAAATAATGAAAATATTATAATCTTCTATTTGAAAACTTTCTAGAAAATGCGTATTTTCACACATAAAATTTCAAATTGATAGCTCATTCCAAATTTCTTTTTGAATATAGTTTTTTATTCTTTAGAATAAAAAATAATTTTTTAATTGAAAAATGTTTAGATGCACCAATAATTCAAGAATGGGGTCACTTAACTAATAGTGATGTCAGATATATAAAAGTTTTGACGTACTTTTTAGATAAGATGGTCAAAGCTTTATCTAAGAATTTGTATATGTACGAGTAGAAAAAATATAAGGTTGGGGGGAATTATGCAATCAACACTGCCTGCCGTGGGAGAGAGGCACTGTTGGCAATGGGTCCTGGGTAGGTGACGGTGATGTGGAGAAAGGTAAGGAAACATAGAGAAAGAGGGAGAGGAAAAGGCGAAGGAGAGAGGGAGGCTGTCGGTCGGAGGGAGTTTTTAGCGGCGGCCAGTCATGACTCCGGTGGATGGTGCCGACAGTGGTGGCGGTAGATATCGGCGCCTACCCATTTCGACTAGGGAAGAAGACCCTAAGAAGGCAAAGAAAGAAAAGGGAAAAGGACTCTCACACCCTACCCATTTACGGGTCAAACACCTCTCTGGGTCGGCATCATCCCCTCCAGTCGCCATCTGCCCATCATCACCACCATCCCTCATCCCTCACGGCAAATTTTTTAGGGTAATTTTGAATGAAATTCAAAAGTACTGTTGGAGTGTTTGGGTAATTTTTTTTTCTTTTTCCATTTTTTTTCCACTTTACATTTAAAATGAAAAAATAAAAAGAAAAGTTCCAAAAACCATATTTTTCTTGAGGTAACCTTTTTAGTTCTAAATAGATAATCATTTCCTTAACCTTAAAATTATAATTAATTTAATCAATAAAATTATTAAATTTAAGTCAAATTTATATAATGTGGGGTTTACCCTTAAATTATTTTTTTATTAAATAAATTAAGTAAAATTTGAGTTAAATTCAATTATATTCAACTCAAATTATGAAAAATATATTAGATTATATCTTTCAATGTGTTGCCTCAATCTCTTGCTTCTTTTATTGATTTTTATTTTTTGAAATTTAAAAGGGAAGATTTTGTGAAGTGACCTCCACTAAGATCCCATATTAAGAATTATTACTATCTTTTTATTTGAAAATTATTTTCATTAAAAATAGTTTTAATATTTATAAAGATTCAGTCAAACAAAAATCTGTTTTTGAAGTTATCTTGTACATGCTCAACCACAATTTGTATTTAAATTTTTATTTTTTACAAAATTAATTGTCAAATTCCAATATTTACAAGAACTCTATAATCTTATCCTCTCTTGCCTCTTGATATGTGTTAATATAAGCCAATGAAAATAATTATTAAATTAAAAATACCTAAAAATGGTTCAAGGAGTGATATTCAATTTTTTAAAATTATCAAATATTATCCATTATTATTATTAGATAATAAACTCAAATAATTACTTATTTTCCATATAAAAAAATGAACACAAATATTGCACCTTTGTAAATCCACTCTCTTATTCTAATTTTATCCGATAGAAAATAAAATATTATTTATTTTTGGCAATAAATCAAAACCAAAATTTTATGGCAATATTAAGTGAATCAAAATTAAGGGATGTTTATTTTTAGTTTATATGAGACAAAAAATTAATTAAAAAATCCACTGAGATCACCATAAAAGCAACAAAAGATGTAGTAATAATGGTAAATATTAAATAATATTTTAATATTAGACAAATATGAGAAATTAATATGTAATGAATATTGGTTGAAAGGGACTGTTTGGAGAAAATAGAAAAACAGAACCTTTATAAAGCACAATTTAGGAAACACCCAAACGCAGAAATTGGACTGAGGGTCTATTAGTTGATTTGCTAAACCTGGGGCGCAAGCAACCAGGGTTTTACAAGACTTCTATTTATATAAGAACTCTAAAATGCAAACTGTATGAATACAAGAGAGAAAAAAAAAAAAAGAAAAGGGAAAAGGGATTACTCTCTGTTGTCTGCAATATTCTCAGTTGTGAGAGAGCAAAGCATGAAGGTAATTTTATGTTCCAAATTTTTATTTTTCTCAATGGGTTTATGATAATTGTTTCTGGGTTTTTCTCTTATGGCCTTGTGTGATTTTTTAAAATTTTTTTTTCTTTTCTATTTTTCTGTTTATGAATGTGGGTTTCTGCTGATGGGTTTTCCTTATTTTCTGGAAAAACAAAAAGGGTTTTTGTTTGTTGGTTTTTTTTTCCCTTACTGTTTGTGGGTCCGAGTGATTTTTTTTTTTTTTTTTTTTTGTTCATAAAAAAAACCATGAATTGATTTTCCAGAAAATTTCAGAATTTGGACTTCTTTTCTAGGGTTCTTTTGCCACAACAGTGAAAACTAGGTTTTTTTTTTTTTAAGCCTTTTTCCAAGCAGTAGAAAATAATTCAAGCTTCACCCATATGTCAGATTTTCAGCTTGTTTGTGATTTATTTATTTATTTATTTTTAAAATCAACTTCAAAAATATATTTAATAAATTTTTGATTGAAAATAATTGGAAGAAAAAAGTATTTTTCTAGAACAAAGATGCTTTTTCATCTTTTTATTAAAGAATTAGACACATGAAAAATACACTTTTGAACTCTTTTTTTTTTTCCCCCACCAAATAAACCATTCTTCTAGATTTCTTCTTAAGAAGTACCTTTTCCAAAATTCTGAAAAAGCTGAATCCAAACTTTTTTTTAAAAAAAAATCTGTTCTTTCACCGAGTTATGGAAAGTGGCCAACTTGAAATCAACATATTTAATTTCAAAAAATAGAATGAATGAGCAATTTCTAGGGTTTTGTACTAATTTTATAGCCCTTTTCTTTAAACAGCAATAAGAATAGCTTTAAATAATTCACATTTATGGTGGGCCCAAAGATGGAATTTTTGGCTCTTGACCAGAAAAATCCCCTTATGTTTCTGGGGATGACGATGACTTGGGTTGTCTCTTTTCAGTCTTGTACCTTAATGGGCTTAATGGGGCCCACGAAAGGCGTTTACCTGGAGTCTTGAGTCAACCCACACACTGGTCAGGCTTCCATTGGGTGGAGAGTTAGCTAGGTATAGAATTCCATAGTGGTTGGGAGAGTGGACGAAACGCGCCTTTGCTTGCACGTGGGGGAGCGGGGCATATTGATGATCCGAGACGATTTTCCTCGGGCTTCCCCCGAATCTTAGAGAGCCCGAAACCTTGCCGTTTTCTGCAATGTTTCCTTAAAATGCTGATGGGTTTTTCCAATTTTTGTTAAGATTCTCTCTCTCTCAAATCTTATGGAATTGTATAAAGCTTTTCTTCCCCGTCTAGGACTCTCGTAATTGGGCTTTTTCTATAATTGGATTGGCTTCTTGGGTTGTCCTTTTCCAATTCCAAAATTGCAGTTCGGCCTCTGAAAACTCTGATTCCAAGATTCTGTTATCAGTAATCTGGTGAGTGCGAATCAACCCATGATGTATTTGTTTTCGTTTTTCCGGAAGGAATTGTCATTGTTTGAATTTGGTTTTTGCATGCAAAGATTTTGAAACTGTAATCTTGAATCGGAGGTGGGGTTTTGTTGATCGGACTGCATTGAGTTCGGATGGATTGGTTTGCGTTTTGGGTCTTGGATTCTGAAAACCCTAATTTGGTTTACGGTTCTGGGTGGTTGTGGCGTTTTGGTCAACTTGGGTCGACTCCAAGTCAACCCGTCTCTCTGTTTTGTAAGAGTCGGTCTTGTTGGATCTAGTTTGCGTGTATCTGATGTAGAAGTACTTCGAGGTAAATGTACGCATATTAAATGCGTTTAAAATTCGTTGAATTATGATTTTTGAATGTTGTTTGGTTGCTGAGAAATTTTTTTGAGCAATGCTGTATAGTGATAATGCTGTTTACACTTGAGCGTAACTGGGTTGTGATACTGGTATTTAGTTTGTGATTTCTTCTTCTCATTCTACAGTGAGAATGGCTGTAATGTTTGTGAAGCAAGAACTACCCATCCGTGAACCGCAAAGGGCTCCAAGAAACTCAAAGAGAAAAATTCAGCAACGGGTGAAGGAGGAAAATGGTGGTGATGATGATCCAGATTATGTGGATTCCCCTTCAAGGAGAGGCAAATCTTCAGTTAAGAAAACAAAGGTAACTCAAGAAGTAAAGAGCTCCCAAGCTGGAAGACCTTCAACCTTGCGGTGGAACCCCCCAAATAAGGAAAGAGACACTGAAGATGAGTTAGTAATGACTGAATGGGACGAAAGCGAGGCAATGGTTCTGATGAAGATCAAATCAAGGAAGCGTAAAACCGAAAATCTTGATGCTGTTACGATGAAAAAGACAGGCTCAAGTGACAGAGAAGAGAAAATATTTAAGTCTGTGAACTCTATGAATCCTTCATCTCCTTCATTGACTTCAACCTCATCAGATTCTGTCTTGGGTAGTGATGGAAATAGCAGTTGTAGCTCCAGGAGACGTGCAGCAATGACTAAGAAAGTAATAAAGGACATCCACATTACCTATTTTCTCAAAATTTAGTTTTTTTTTTTTCATGTGAAACTGAAATTCTTTCTTTCATCAGGGCAATGGAGGAGATCGTTTGAAGTGCCATCAGTGTATGAGAAGCGATAGAAGAATTGTTGTTCCCTGCACCAAATGTAAATCAAAATTATATTGCATACAGTGCATCAAGCAATGGTAACAACCTTTCTGCTGGTATCCCAAATTGTTCTCGTCGGTATTTTCCCTAATGTAGCCTAATATAACAATCTGTTTTGCTTGTGGAATTAGGTATCCCAACATGTCAGAAGTAGAAATTGCAGAGCTTTGCCCGTTTTGCCGTAGAAATTGCAACTGTAACCTGTGCCTGCATTCCAGTGGGATCGTTAAGGTATGCTTTCTCTCATCACATTGAGATCATCCTTTCAAATTCCATGTAAAGAGTGTTTGATATTCTTCAACTGCAGACGGTGAAGACTGATATCAGTGATGGTGAAAAGGTTCAGCATCTTCTGTATTTGATCAAGACACTTTTTCCTTATCTTAAACAAATTTATGAAGAGCAAACAGAGGAGATAGAGGTTGAGGCTAATATTCAAGGTACATATATTTTTCTATTAGGGCAATTTGTTTTTGCCTTTGTCGTTGTTACATTATATTGATAATAATGAATTCTTATTTCTAGGGATACCATCTTCTGGAATTACAATACCAGTGTCTTCATGCCCCAGTGATGAGCGTGTCTATTGGTAATTACTCTTCTCCACATTACTAATTTTGTAATTGTAACTATGTTCTGTGAGATCTAATTCTCTTGTTTTTCCCCTCGATTAGCAACCATTGTGCAACTTCAATTGTTGATCTCCACCGAAGCTGCCCAAAATGTTGTTATGAGCTCTGCCTCAGCTGTTGCAAGGAGATTCGGAAGGGAAACCTTTTAAGGTGCACTGCAGTGGATTTCCAGTATGTGGAGAGAGGATTTGATTATATGCATGGCGAAGATCCTTTACCAGAATCCTATTATATGGGAACGGTTGGGAATGATGTTGAGCCATTGACTGAATGGAATGCCAATAAGGATGGAAGCATTATCTGTGCCCCAAAAGAAATGGGTGGATGTGGTGGTAGTTTATTGCAGCTCAAGCATATCCTCCCGGAAGACAGGATTTTAGATTTGAAAGAGAGAGCTGAACAAGTGATGATGAAATTTGGGACTGAACAAGCTAGGAACTGTTCGACAAATGGCTCTGAGATGGTGAAGAGAGCATCTTCTAGAGAAGGCACTGATGACAATTACTTGTACTGTCCAGCTTCACATGACATTTTAAAGGAGGAGGAATTTTTGAACTTCCAGAGGCATTGGGCTAAAGGCGAACCAGTGATTGTTTGTAATGTTCTAGAGCAGACAACTGGTTTAAGCTGGGAGCCCATGGTCATGTGGCGGGCACTTTGCGAAAACATGGATTCCAAGATGAGTTCGAAGATGTCAGAAGTGAAGGCCGAGGAATGCCTATCTAGCTGCCAGGTTTGTTTTTTCATCCTTCCTGACACTGTTCAGCCAAGAATTACTTCATAAAAGCCATCTTTGTGACCAATATCTTTGTGTTTGCTTTCTCAATTTTTGTTCTATTTATTCTGATATCATTGATAATATGCAGGTAGATATCAGTACACGCCAATTTTTCAAAGGCTACACAGAAGGAAGATCATATGATAATTTATGGCCTGAAATGCTGAAGCTAAAGGACTGGCCCCCATCTGATAAATTTGAGAATCTTTTGCCTCGCCACTGTGATGAGTTCATCAGCGCATTGCCATTTCAGGAATATACAGACCCTAGGGCTGGCTTCCTTAACCTTGCTGTAAAGTTGCCAAATACCATTCTCAAACCAGACTTGGGTCCAAAAACGTACATTGCTTATGGGATTGCTGAGGAGCTTGGCAGGGGGGATTCAGTAACTAAGCTTCACTGTGATATGTCAGATGCAGTATGGTCTCTAAACATAACTGCTTAAATTTTAAACACCTATTGTTTCTATTCATTCTCTTGCCTACGAAAACCAAAGCATTTGATGAATCTTCTATGCTTTCAGGTGAATATTTTGACACACACTGCAGAGGTAGTTCTAGATGACAATCAACGCCTGGCAGTCAAAAGGTTGAAGAAGAAACACCAAGCCCAAGATAAGAGGGAAAATCTTGTTCCACCATGTCAGCAAGAGGAAGATTTGCCTATCTCTAGGATTACAGTAACAGAAAATGAGGATGAGGAAGAAGGGCCCTACTTTCCTGGTTTCCTTCCACCAGGGAAGACACAGAAAACCGGCAGTGCTCTGTGGGATATTTTCAGGAGGGAAGATGTGCCCAAACTACAGGACTACCTTAGAAAGCACTCCAAAGAATTTAGGCATGTGTTTTGTTCTCCTGTAAACAGGGTAAACCTCTAAGTAGATTTTTCAGTTTTAGCTTTGTCAAGTATTCTCCAAGGTCTGGTTTTTTACTCCTTGTTTTGTCATTAGGTTGTTCATCCGATTCACGATCAATCATTCTATTTGACTTTGGAGCACAAGAAGAAACTCAAGGAGGAATATGGTGAGTCTGTAAACATGCAATCTTGATCTTAAATTAAAATTTTATATTCCATAAAACTCATAGGACCATGTTCACCATTTCTTCAGGAATTGAACCTTGGACATTTGAACAAAGAATTGGTGAGGCAGTATTCATTCCTGCAGGATGCCCACATCAAGTCAGAAATCTCAAGGTAACAAAATCATTTTAATTTTTCCTAATAGAACTGTTTCATCAATTTGTCATCTTTGTGATTTACCGATTCCCTCATTTGCAGTCATGCACAAAAGTTGCTGTGGACTTCGTCTCTCCAGAAAATATCCATGAATGCATCAGGCTGACAGAGGAGTTCCGCCAACTTCCTAAGAACCACAGGGTCAGAGAAGACAAGCTCGAGGTAATGCCTCGCCTCTTTTCCAGTATATGTATAATAGCTGCAGCATTTCAACAAATTTAACATGCCTTTTTTTCTTTGGTGCCAAACAGATAAAGAAAATGATTGTATATGCAGTGGCTCAATCTCTTAAAGATTTCTACTTGCTGGCATCAGGCTGAAGATTGAACATCACCTCTTGAAAAGAGAGATTAAGAGAGAGCAGATTTAGCTTATATTTTTTTGAAAAGCTCATCGGCTGTTTATCCTTGTGTCCTTTTCTCATAACTGTATATAGAAGCCCAAGATGGTAGTGCAGTTTCTGGGCAGAGCAGGCAATGCAGATTAACTGAGTTGTCTATAGCTAACCTTCCTAATAAAGCCACTTGGCATTTTGCCCCTCTCCCCCCATACCATACCCATACCTGTTTTATTATTTTCTTCATGATTAATGCATTCTATCATTCTTTACTTTTTTACTTGTTTTAAAATCTCAATCTTTATAAAATTATAAGAAATTTTTAAAAAAAATATTAAAATCAATTATTTCATATACATTTTTTACACTTTTATACTACATATAAGTCAAGTAATAACCTAATTTTAGCCTTATATAAAATGTTACAAATGTTACATTAAATTTGCAAGAAATAAAATAAGATCAACCCAAAATTATAGTAAAAAAAAAAAAAAAACTAATTAATCAAAGTCACAATAATTTGGGCATATGGTACTACTTATTCTCTTTTTCCCTTTTGTATAATGTTTATATGAATTCGATAAGGTATGACAATATTATGATGATGTTGTGTAATATTAAACTCTTTGTTCCAATTTTTGTTGTTTGTGCGTATATTTCATAGATATTGATAGTAGTTCTACATAAATTAAGAATACATTTGATAATATTTATATCTAAAGTGTTTTTAGTGAAAATATCCTGGGAGAATCATTTCTAAGTACTTCTCTAGAAAATGTTAGAAATAATTTTTCAACTTTTAAAAATGTTTTCTAAATTTTACTACACGCCTCATTTTTCTTTAAAAAGGCTTTCACCTTATATAAAGAGTTAAATATTTTTTATATTAGATTTACAAGAAACAGAATGATCATTTGGCTTAATATTAATTTATTTTAATAAATTGAGGGTATTCATATTAAATAATATTAAATATGTCACGCCCATGCTACTAAATGCATCCACTCAAATCTCTCTCTACATCCATTTATTTTTTCATTTTTGTTAAAAATAAACTTATATGTATATTTACCAAAATATCTTCTCAAACCTCCCTCTCCATGCACATAGCTTGATAGTACACTTGAATTTTGTTCAATGTAAAAGAAAAAATTGAGGAAGAAAATAAAGTGAAACAAAATGATGAAGCAAAATATATATATATATATATATATAGAAAAAAAAAATTCAAAACTAATTGCGCCCAACAACAACCTAATCATGACCAATAACAGTAGTCTAATCACAATCAATAGATTGATCATGATCCTTAATAATAGCCTGATCGTGATCCTAATTGATCATGATCCAAAGCAATAACTTGATCACAATTCTCAACAATAGTAAACCCTATTTCCAGCAATAGCCTTGTCGCGATCCCATCAATAGCCTTGTCGTGATCCCATCAATAGCCTAACTGCTATTGCCAACAATAACCTAATTGTTATCCTCAACAACAACTTGATCATTATTTCCAGCAATAAGTATGATCGTTATTGCTAGCTACAATTTGATCGAGAATACTAGTAATAACTTGATCACTACTACAAACACCAACCTAATAGTAATCAATAGAAATAAAAAACAACAACATGATCACGACTGATAACATCAACCTAATTGCTATAGCCAACAATAGCCTTACAACAAACGACAACAACATCATGGTTAAGCCTAACAACAACATTTTGATTGCAATAAACAACGATAGCCTGATCACAATTAGCAACAACATCCTTGTCATGATCAATGGTAATAGTTTGATGACAACCAACATCGACAACCTAATTCTGACCGACATCAACAACCTGATTCCAACCGATAACAATAACCTAATTACAAATGACAACAATAGCTTAATTGCAATCGACAACAACACTTATGGTCGACAACATCTTGATCATGACCAATGGTAACAGTTGCGATAACAATAACAACCTAATTGCAACTAATTCCGACTAATAACAACAACTTGCTTGCTATTGACGAAAACAACCTGATCATGACTAATTGCAGCTAGAGACAATATATTACGACCAACGAAAACAACATGATCATGATTGATCATGACTGACAACAACAACATGATCTCAACTGGTAACAACAACTTAATCACAACAACTTGATCATAACCAATAGAAATAGCCTTTGCAACAATAACAACCTAATTACGACCAAAATAGTCTGATCGCGATCGGCAATAACAACCTAGCCTAATAGCAATTCACAACTAGCTAAAAAAATAAAATTAGGGGAAAATTGAATGGGAAATGAAGGAAAGAAAAAAATGAAGAAGAAATAAGGGTGTCGAGAGGTTGAAAAAGGATATTTTGATCATTTCACGTATAAAGTTTATTTAAAAAAACAAAAAGAAGTAGATGTATAGAGAGATGTGGTGGATGCATATAAAACTTTTCTAATGATTTATGAAACTCTTGTAAAAAAGAGTGAAAACATCTTCTTAATAATTATTCTTAATTAACAAAATATATATTTTTAATTAAAAAGTCTTTAGAATTATTTATATCTAACATTTTTTTTGGCTAGTTCTAAATCTCACTAAGGTGCATCATCCTAAAATATAACATTAAAATGAAGATTATTTAAAAAAATTATATTAATATATCATCTTCTCAAACCTCTCTCCATCCACATAGCTTGATAGTACACTTGAATTTTGTTCAATGTAAAAGAAAAAATCGAGGAAGAAAATGAAGTGAACAAAATGACGAAGAAACAAGTTTATTATTACTTTTCTACTTTGAAACAAAATATATATATATATATATAGAGAAAAAAAAATTCAATTACTATGATTGACGACAACTATTATTGACCTTATCACAATAGGTAAAAACACTTAAGTTGTGACTAACAATATCTTGATCATGAGAGGCAACAAGAAACTAATTGTGCCCAACAACAACCTGATCATAACCAACAACAATAGTCTAATCACAATCAATAGATTGATTGTGATCCTTAATAATAGCTTGATCGTAATACCAACTGATCATGATCTTAAGTAATAACTTGATCACAATTCTTAACAATAGTAAACCCTATCAATAGCCTTGTCACGATCCCATCAATAGTCTAATTGTTATTTCCAACAACAACCTAATTGTTATCCCCAACAACAACTTGATCATTATTACTAGCAATAAGTATGATCATTATTGCTAGCTACAATTTGATTGAGAATACTAGTAACAACCTGATCACTACTACAAACACCAACCTAATAGTAAACAATAGAAATAAAAAACAACATGGTCACGACTGATAACATCAACCTAATTGCTATAGCCAACAATAGCCTTATCGCGACTATCAACAACAACTCGATTGCAAACAACAAACGACAACAACATCATGGTTGAGCCTAATAACAACATTTTGATTGCAATTAACAACGATAGCCTGATCATGATTAGCAACAACATCCTCGTCGTGACCAATGGTGATAATTTGATGACAACCAACATCAACAACCTAATTCTGACCGACATCAATAACCTTATTCCAACTGATAACAATAACCTGATTACAAATGACAACAATAGCTTAATTGCAATCGACAACAATTATGGTTGACAACATCCTGATCATGACCAATGGTAATAGTTGTGATCAACAATAACAATCTAATTGCAACTAATTCCGACTAACAACAACAAATTGCTTGCGGTCGACGAAAACAACCTCATCATGACTAATTGCAACCAGAGACAATATATTACGACCAACGAAAACAACATGATCTCAACTGGTAACAACAACTTAATCACCACAACAACTTGATCATAACCAATAGAAATAGCCTTTGCAACAATAACAACCTAATTGCGACCAAAATAGTTTGATCGCGATTGACAATAATAACCTAGCCTAATAGCAATTAATATTTTATTGGTTTCTATAAAGGTGTGATAATTAACTTTATTTTCATTCTATGTCCTCATATTCTATTTTCTTTTCTTTTCATTCTAATTATACTTCCATTTCATTTTATTCTTTTTTCTTCTCAAAAGATTAGTAATCATGTCATATAAAACCACCTTTTTGTCAACTAACAAATATTAAAACACTATCAAAGTATTTGTTTTATTTTATATAAAGATTTAAAAAAAAAAACATTTTAAGGGAAGCACTTCTAATAAAAGTGTTTTAGAGTTCATTTAACAATAATTCTCGAAAATACTTTTATCTTAGGTGTTTGATAAAATTTAAAAAAATGCTTTTAAAATTTTGAAAAATCACATATGATATTTAAAAATAATTTGTAGTATTTTCTAGAGAAACACTTAAGAGGTAATTCTCCAAAAAATATTTAATATATATATATATTTCTACTGAAAACATTTCAAGTAAAAATATTGTCTAACGCAATTTTAATTCCTCAAACAATTCTAAATGATATTACCATATAATCAATATTATGACAGAAAAAAGGAGTATGAGAAGACAAGAAGGCAAAAATATATTGTCAATACTTAAAAAAGATAGGGTGGGTTACCGTGAAAAGTGTTGTTTAAGGCCACCAAAAGTATCTTCCCAGTCTCAAGGTCCATTTGCCCATTTTTATGCTCATACTGCAAAGAAATCCTAAAGAGTTAGTAAAAAGAACTGGTAAGAAAAAATTTTAAGCCAAAGTATCTTAAGAAAATACAAAGTAGAGATCCTTTATTTATCAAGAAATTGAGTATGAATTGGAATTATATTAAATCAACTTAATATCAAATTTCTATGTCGAGCATAAGAATGAAGAACCAAAATGTATTACAAAATGTATAAAATTAACCAACAAAACTATATATCTATTAATATAAGTATACCGAAAATCAAGTTTAGTCAAATTGAGTTTGATCAAGTTATAATCTTACATTGCTATTATATTGATGGTTAAATTTAACAAAATTATTTTATAAAAAGGTAAACCATTGCTGAACTCTTTTTATTAAGGTCATGTTTGGTAACTGTTTTTTAAAACATTTTTTTTTATTTTTCAAAAAAAAAAAAGAAAAAGTAAATATGTTTAACAATTAGAAAACAATTTTTTGTTTTTAAAAACAAAAAATAAAGTGTTTTTTCTTTTAGTTGTTCTAAGTTGTTTTCTCTTGGTTTTTAAGGTTTGCTTTAAAAAATAATTATATAAATAAGAATAATGATTAAAAATGAAATACTACATATAAAAGTTATTTTTAAAATATATTTAAAAACAAAATCAGTTAAAAACATTTTAAGTTTTCAAATAAACTTTTGTTTTACAAATATTAAAGATTGATATTTAAAAATTATTTTTTCGCACTATTTTTTAAAACACTTCCCAAACAGAGCTTAAGAATTTGTTTCGATGGTGATTCTAGGAACCGCTTATAACCTTTTTAACACTTGAAAGTTTTTACAATAGTTAAAAATGTTAGAAACACTTCTCAAAATCACTATCAAACATATTATAAGAGTGCATTTGATAGTGATTTTATGAAATGTTTTTAATCTTTTTAATACTTGAAAAATAAAAATTTTCATAGTATTAGAAATATCAAAAACACTTTCTAAAATCAATATCAAATGTATTAGACAATGTTTTTAGAAAACAATTATGACATGTAAACACATCACATGTATATGTGTCAAAACCATATACGTGTTTATGCTCATTTATGCACACATGCATTACAGACGTGATGAGGTAAATCTACTGAGTGTTTTTAGAAGTCTTAAACACAAATTATGGTGGACATATATGTGTATATGTGTATTTATGTAGTTATTTGTCAAAAAGGATAGTGAAAGACACTTTAATTATTTATGATGATACCCTAAACAAGCACTATATACAATTCAACTCAACAAAATAAGATAGAAACTTCACCATGAAAGTTTGATGCCATATGAACCAATATAAGATTCCTCCAAACCTTCAAACCTGAAAAGTAACAAAGCAATTCAAAAGAGTGAATTGATGAGTTGCATGACCAATAAGTATTTCAATATTAGCTAATGGATGATTTGCCTACCCAATGAGCACCCACCATGTGCCCCAACCTTTCAAGACTGCACAATGAGCAACCTTCTCCACACCCTTCAGTCCAAAGGGAAAGATAGGGTGAGAAAGAGCAAAATACAAACTAGATGGAAGGTCCCCAAATACAAGGGGACTCAAAGAATCCTATCTCAAACAGATTTCCTAGAGATGTGGGAATGTGATCATATCCTTATCTTGACTAACCTTATTTAATCTTGATAGGTTTCTTGATCTTTTTTAACTATCCAATTTAAGTGTTAACAAAATTCTCCTTATAAGGAGGAAGAGTAAAAGTTGACAAAAACTTTAAGAACTCAATATTTCAAATTTAAGAAAATCTTCCATTCTAGAAATCTTTTGAAATGGTTGCTCTATTAATATAAATGGAAGAGAAAATTTTAAAATATTGAATTTAGGGATATGATTGAGATTTTTTTTTTTTTTCAAACAAATCTTGAAGAATAGTTCTATAAATAATTATCACCTAATTAGAATAATATTCAAGTGATTATGCATCAAACAAAATATCAAAGTAAGAATAATAAAAGGTAAAACCATAAAACCCTTAGAATTACAATAAGTCAACAAATAAAAATGGAAATGAACAATAAGGGACATGATTGATATTTTTATGGAACATCCTTTATATCCACATGCTATCATATTGTACTAAAGTCTTCGCTTAAATGATAAAATCTTTTTATTCTAACTTAGGTCAATATATTAAATTAATAGTTTAGCTAAATACCAATGTTTTCATAATCCAATCATTGAATCGAAAAAATTACCAATTCACGATTCACTGATCACACTGAAAGTTGAACTGAAAGTTGAACCGGTGATATCATAAATATATATTTTATATATCATTAAAATTAAAATTAATTTTAAAAATAAAAATAAAAATTTCTGAGAAAGACAATGTTTTAAAAAATTTATTTAATATCATAATGTTTTCATTAATTTAAATTAAAAATTTAAATTTTAAAACTCATAAATTTAAAAAAAAAATTACAATTGTAAAATTAAAATAAATAATAATAAAAATAAACTAGTAATGTAAATAAAAAAATATGAAAATGTGAGTGAAAGACTTGTAATCTTTTCCTTGAATTTTTATTCTATAGTTCATATTCAACCACACATGTAAAATGTTAATTGAAATATTCATGTAATTAAATCACTAATTCACTATCTTATTTTTAAAAAAATTTAACTATGATACCAAAAAAAAATATTTTTTCTCTATCACATATTTCCTTTTCAACCACTAATAAACTTCTATGCATATAATTGGTACATAATTGGTATTTTCAATCAATAACATACTCCTATATATAATTGATATTTTTAAGTTTTTATCTTTAAAATAATTCATTCAAATTATAGCCATTGGGATGGGGTCGTCAGTTGGCAGAAAGAGGAAGCTGGAGGTGTTGGAGGGAGGGGTTGCAATAGACATTAGGACATAAAGCAAGGGATGGGTATGAGGGGCAAAACAATGTTGTTTTTGATGCAAAATGAATCAAAACGACGTCGTTTTAAAAATGAGAAAACAAAAAAAAGTCGTCCGATTCATCCAAATTTGGTTGGATCAATCGGGTTATCGATCCAATCGTCGGTTTTGACAGTTCAAGGCCGGTTCAAAAGTGTGAATAAAACCCAAATGGTGATTGATTGATAGTTCGACTAGTCAGACTGACCAATCCATATTTTTAAAACCATGCTAAATACATAAATAATAATATTTTTAGAAATTCTTAAGGTTGAAATATAAATTAATAACTGAAGAAGTACACAATATATATAATAAACAAAAATTCATAACATATCAAATAGAACCTCAAAATATAGCATTGAGTAACTTTTTATAATTTCTATTTTTTCAATTCACTTCTTCTCAAAATCATCACATATTTGAATTGGGCACCAAGGTAGGACATCAAATCTTTTATTTTTAGAAGTCTTTTTATCTTTTACTATTAATTATCTTTTATTTTTGGGTTAATTAGTTAAAGGGGTCAAAATAACCCTCATATTTGCAAATATAACCCATCAGTCAAAAAGCAAAAAAATTGACCCGATTGAGACAAAAATGCCCTTCTTCTTTTATCTCTCCCAACACATACAACTTCTCATCTTCTCCTTCATTTACAGAACGACTCCTCATATTTTCCAAAAAATTTCTCTCATTATCTTCTTCTACTTCATTATCTTCTTTTGGTGCATAAAATGGAAAGGTCATCTCCTCTTCCGCTTCATTTATAGAACGAGTCTTCATATTTCATCATCTTCTTCTATTTTATTATCTTCCTTTGATGCACAAAACGAAAATCTCATCTTTCCTTCAAAAACCCTAGAAATCATCTGCTTCATTTCGAATCCTTGAAAAAATTGTTATTCTATTTTTTTCAAGTTATCTCATATTATATCTTCAAGCATGAAGGGAACAATGAGTTCATTGAAGAGTGATAGGAGAAAAATATTTTAAAAAGTGGCAAAAAGCAAAAATGCCAATTGCGAACAGAAGAAAAAAGTAAAGCAAAAGAAAGTGAAGCTACTGAGTAAAAATCCCAACTACTGTGAAACAGTGATTGTGAACTTAACTATGGTTAAGTTCTTTGTTAATGGAACTTAACTACTATTAAGTTCAAGTGAAAATTCGAATTGTGAACCTAACCGTGGTTAAGTTTTTTGTTAATGAAACTCAACTACTGTTAAGTTCAGGTGAAATATCTTACTGTGAACTTAACTATAATTAAGTTCTTTGTTAATGCAACTTAACTACTGTTATTTTCAGGTAAAAATTCTAACTGTGAACTTAATTGTGGTTAAGTTCTTTGTTAATGCAACTCAACTACTGTTAAGTTAAGATGAAAATTCTTTGAACGAACTTTTCACTTATTCAGAACTAATAATGGAGTCTCTATTTTTTACCTACAATGTTGAAGTGAGATTTTGAATTTTCAAGAAACAGAAAGAAATAAAATGATAATATAAAAAAGAAATTGTTGGTTGCTTACATTTTTTTTTCATATTTTCGTGACCAAGAATGAAGAATAGATGAAACAATGGTAAGAAGTTAAACTTGATCTCCGCATGAAAAGAGAGAGAAGAGCAACCAATGACCGAATAAAAAAATTACAACCTAATCTACTATAAAACAAAGGAAAAGGGAAAGTTGTCTTGGAGGGAAAAATGAGGGGGGAAAGGGAAATGAGAAGTTGTATGTGTTGGAAAGAAAAAATAAGAAGAGCATTTTTGTCTCAATCGGGTCAATTTTTTTGCTTTTTGATTGGTGGGTTATATTTGCAAATATGAGGATTATTTTGACCCCTTTAATCAATTAACCCTTTATTTTTTAGGCTCTATTAGGCTTCTATACATTAACTTTCTATCATATCCATTGTTTTTAGATATAACCGTCATACATGTAAAAGTATTTTACAATAAAAATATAGAGATATTTGGTTAAAAGAACTTAAATATTCTTAAAATTAGAAAAATAACATCTTTTCGTCTTTGTTTTTTTTTTTAAAAAAAAAAAACAACCACCCATTTTTGAGATTGTCGCCCTTCTTTATTTCAGTAAAAATGACATTACCTCTCATTCCTAATTCATTTTCCTCCCATTCTAATACATAGCTCTCTCTTTCCCTCTCTCTCATCACCTCAAGAGAAAAATATCTGCTACAAGAATTCTTTCATCAAAAGATAAAATCAACTATAAAAAATTCTTTCATTTTTCTTTGTTCTTCAAGTTTGTCATTTTTGTTGGGGATATTTGAAATTATTTTTAGTTAAAAAATTTTGCATTTAGGGTTTGTAGATGTTTCTGTTAGGTTTTTATTTATTCTTTCACTCGATGGAAAAAAGAATGTATTTGTTTGTGTAAATTAGTTGTGAGAGAAGAAAGTAAGATTAAGAAAACAAAGAGTAAAAGAAGTGTCGTGTGGTGTGTACATATGTGGTGGATGAGTTTAAGTTTAAATGAGAAGAAGAATAAAATTGTAACAATAATTATTAAATAAAATGAATAGATTATTTGAGAGATTTAGTTTAAACTAATAGAAAAAAATGTAGATTCTTATGATTGAATTTAAGAGGAAAAGTTTTAAATTAATAGTGGTAATTGAGAATATTAATGTGAATACAAAATATTATTAGGATGGTGTCAATAATAATAGTTTTTATTTTTTTATGTTATGTTAGGGAAAGTTTTAAATTTTGAGTGCTTCAAGGACAATTAATACAAATTTTATAAAAGAAAATATTCCTTTTCATATATTATTGTTTGAATTATTTTTTACACGGCCACCCCTTTGAAATGGTCTAATTGGAAAGCCTGGAAAGCTTGAGTGTAATACAGTTTTGGAAGGGCTGACATCTGGTTAAACCCATTTCTCCTCCTTGCTTGTAAACTGCAGTGGGCCAAGCCCAAAAACCAAAACCCGAACGGCTCAATTACCTGCTTTATCTCCATTCCTCTGTTCAACTTCAATCCTCTGCCACACCACACTCTCACCCAAAATGCTGCACACCCAACTGCACATTCAACTGCTTCAACCTCCTCCCCTTCATCGCCATGCGCTGTCGTTCTCCGCCTATAGTCGTCGGAAATTCACCACCACTTCCTCCGCCACCACAGTCGCCGTAGGGAAAAGCTATTTCGGAAATGGAGTCTGGAATGGCGTGAGCAGGAGTATAAGAAACTCGGCGACTAAGGAATTGAGTGAAGTTGAGGGGCAAGATCGTAAGGAGCCGATAAGGAGGGCATACCCTTTCCACGAAATTGAGCCTCGGTGGCAGCGTTTTTGGGAGGAGAATCGCACTTTTCGAACCCCTGATGATGTTGATACTTCCAAACCCAAGTTCTACGTTCTTGACATGTTCCCTTATCCCAGGTCTCTCTTCCTCCATTGATAGATAGTGGATTTTTTTAGGTATATGTTCAACCAGAAATAGAGAAACGTGGTAGGTTGTGCAATTTTCCTATTTGATCCCAAGAACAATTGGACTGGAAAACATGATAGTTTATGCAATTTTCCTGATGAGATGGATTCATGGGTTCTGCGAGTGTTAAATGCAATTGGGTTTGTTTGGGATTTTGAAACTGTCTCAAGCCAGACCCATTTGCCAAAGTCCCAGCACTGAAGGGACCTGTCATTTGAAGCCATATAACCTATATGGAGACTGATGGATGTTGACGGGCATGCCATTGGCATTCTTGGTGGCTTCTACTCTTGGGTTTGGACCTGTAGGCAGATAGCCTCTGCTTCCTCTCTGAAATGGGTCAATTACGCATTAAGTGTGTAGTGTCAATTGAGTTCATGACATTGCATTGAGCCGACAATCAACTTATAATTTATGGTCACTCCTCGAGGATGTAAAAGCTAAAAATTTGTAATCTCATTTTCGTTTTCATGATGGTTGGTTGTGGGTCTTATGACCCTATATATTACTGAATGGCTAAGGAGGATTTGCTTGTGACAGCAGGTAGCTGTCATATGAGGATTTGCTGATTGAGTTGTAGATGGTCATATTTTTCTTAGTAGTAATCTCCTAGGAGCCTTTTTTCTGTATGCTTCTGGCATCCTTTCGACGACTTGAACTTGAGATGTGTTACATGTGCTATTATCAAACATTGTGAAGTTTATTTATATTCCACGAACCGTAGGACTGATGGAAGACATCAAATTATATCCTTATATTTTGGAATCATAATGGGATTTCTAGGTTCAATTATGATCTAATTAATGTGGCTTTTGGAACTTGTTGTCACTGACCAATTTTCTGTTTGATTAATTGCTGCAGTGGAGCTGGGTTACATGTTGGCCATCCACTGGGGTATACTGCCACTGATATTCTTGCTAGATTCAAACGCATGCAAGGTTACAATGTTTTGCATCCAATGGGATGGGACGCGTTTGGGTTGCCTGCAGAGCAATATGCCATTGAGGTTTATTTTGTGATTATGATGCATGGTTTGTGTTATTGTCATTCATTTGGAGGTTGCTCACAATTATTAATCATCTCTTGTGTATTACAGACAGGAACTCATCCAAAAATTACAACAACGAGGAACATTGCACGTTTCCGTTCACAGGTCATGACTGTCCTTTTCTTTACTAATCTATTCACAGAAAGTTTGTTTTGTACAGTAATCAACTCAACATCAAAATTTTGATTATGGTTCTAACTTTTTTTTTTATAAAAAAAAAAAAATCTAATATACACTCTTTAATAACCTCCATTTTTGTATCATTTTTTTTAATCTAATGTTGAGTAGAATTAATTTATAAAGTCTTAACATTTGATGTTTAGAGCTTACAGGAGTTTTGGCCTTTCTCATCTTTTTTGGTTTCCCATTTTTATTAGAAACAGACAATTCCTTGATAAGTACAAGTGATGGATGAGAAATCTTCCAAAAAAGACAAAGGATGATAAAAAGAAGGGGCAAATACTGTATCCCTAACAAGAGCAACAAGATAACTATATTAGATCAAGGATGAAAAGAACATGTACTAAAATATAGAAACAATGTACAACTCAAGGGGGTAAAAGGTCTCCTTATTAAAAAGAAACCATCTACTTGACTCCATGTTTTGCTAATTGATCTGCAACATAATCAGTTAAAAATAGGGACAAAGGAAAGGAACAGCCCTTCTCATCTTTAAAATGCATGTTTTGCTAATTGATCTGCAACATAATCAGTTAAAAATCAGGTGACTGGGCTTTAGGAGGCAGAGTATGGGCCCCATCATGTAGCCAACTGATGGGGGAATTAGTCATTGTGATTGGTTTATGCTTCTGATAAACTAAATGTATGGCGGACTAGAATTACTCTTCATGGGTTATAATGTTTATGATTCTAATATTTCGTATTAAGTCAGTCCTATGAATAACATGTTACTCTCTTTGTTATCTTAACTTGTTCCAATTTTTTCACAAAATGTTGGCATCTTATTTACTTTGCAGCTTAAATCATTAGGCTTCTCATATGATTGGGAACGTGAAATTTCCACGATAGAACCAGAATACTATAAATGGACGCAGTGGATCTTTCTTCAGCTTCTAAAAAGAGGATTAGCGTATCAAGTGTGAACTTATTTCTAGCCCACACAATATTTTTCAAATCCAATCCCTGAAAAAATGATTTCCGATGTTTTACTAATTCTATATTCAGGCTGAAGTGCCAGTCAACTGGTGCCCTGCTCTTGGTACTGTCTTGGCAAATGAGGAGGTTGTAGATGGTGTAAGTGAACGTGGTGGTCATCCAGTAATAAGAAAGGTATGTCAGTTTTGTGCTTTGTTATGTTGTGCTGGCCTCTATCCAAATTACAATATTTTTGTCTTATTTTATATATTTTTGAATGGTTTTATAATGTTACAGTGTCGTTGTTTATTACCAAGCAGCCAATGCGACAGTGGATTCTCAAGATCACTGCATATGCTGACCGTCTTCTTGAAGATTTAGATGATCTTAATTGGCCTGAAAGTGTGAAGGAAATGCAGAGGAATTGGATAGGGAGGTCAGAAGGGGCTGAGGTGGAATTTTGTGTGCTCAACTCTGATGGTCAGGAAAGTGACAATAAAATTACTGTATATACAACCAGGCCAGATACCATCTTTGGAGCAACGTATTCATCTTGTACTTCACTCATTGTTTGAATTTGATAGATTTCGTACACCTGTATATTGACTCCTTAATAACAACTGGAACTTCATTAGGATTTATTCTTATCATTTGTAGTTTACATGCAGCTATCTTGTCCTGGCACCTGAGCATTTCTTGCTGTCATCCTTAGTATCTACTGTCCAAAGCAAATATGTGAGTTTTGTTCTCCTTTCCAATTGAGCAGCAAAGATTGATTAAATTGGTAATCTGAAGAGGAAAAATCTTGAACACAGGTGGAGGAATACAAAGAGATTGCCTCAAGAAAGAGTGACCTAGAAAGGACTGAGCTTCAGAAGGAAAAAACTGGGGTCTTCAGTGGTGCTTATGCAAGAAATCCAGCTAATGGGGAAGCAATCCCGATTTGGGTAGCAGATTATGTTTTGGGGAGGTGTGGTTCATTCCCAATCTATGGATGCATGTTTAGCTTGTTTGCCTATTTCTATTCTCTAGAATGTAAAATGGGTTGGTTAACCACAATGTATATTATTCTAATTCATCCTATTGAAACCTAAACTTATGTTTTTAAAATTGATTGGAACATATAAATTTTTCTCTTCATACAGCTATGGTACAGGAGCAATAATGGCAGTACCAGCACACGACACTCGTGACCATGAGTTTGCTTTGAAATATGATATCCCAATTTGTTGGGTTGTGACCCCAAATGATATAAATGGTGATGATTTTGAAAAACCTTATCCAGGAGAGGGTTTGATTATAAATTCGTCAAGTTCAACAACAGGGCTTGACATTAATGGTTTGTCTAGCAAAGTAGCTGCTTCCAAAGTCATCGAGTGGGCTGAGAAAACTGTGCATGGGAAGAAAAAGGTGTTCATCTCATTTTACAATAAGCTTCTCATTTTGGGTCTCTTTCTCTCTCTCTCTCTCTCTCAATGTGCGTGTTTTGGGTGAAGAGAGGGTTTGTCACTTGCTTCTACACATTTATTATAATTGCATTTTCTCAAACTCAACCTTTTTTTAGGTGAACTACAAGTTGAGGGACTGGCTTTTTGCCCGGCAACGTTACTGGGGGGAACCTATCCCTGTTAGTTTTTTGGATGACAGTGGTGAAAGAGTTCCTCTTCCTGAAACTGAACTGCCTCTTACCCTTCCTGAATTAGATGATTTCACTCCCACTGGAACAGGAGAACCACCACTATCAAAAGCAGTGTCTTGGGTATGTTTTCCTTCTCAGTTCTGTTTGACTATTTTTCATTTACCGTTTGTGTATGGATCTGTTTGTTGGTACAATTTATAATTCGTATGAATACCGGCATGGTACATAGCAATGTACTTGATTGCAATAAAGGAAAAATGTCTTCTTTTCGTGATCTTTTTTACGATGCATTGATATGATGAAAAAGATATTGTTTCCTATATGTTGCAATCAAGCATAGTTTCTTTCCTTTCTCTGTAATCAGGATCTCAAAACAGTTCAAGGAAAAATGATTATCCTACTGAATACATGATTCTATTTCATTGTTAAGAAAACATGGGAAAACAAATAAAAACTTGAATTGCTATATCAGGTCAATGTTAGAACTCAGCCAGAAAGTATCTTAATAATGCTACTAGCACTTGGCTGGGGTATAATAAAAGGAAAAAAAATAGAAAAAAAAAAATATTTTCATCAGAACTCCCCGTCTTTTCTCTTTTGTCCCTATTATTTTCTTCCTTGTCTCTAAATATTATTATAAAAGTTTACTTTCCAGCAAATTTTCTCCTTTTTAAATGTAATTATTTGCTAATGAAGTTGAAACTAAAAAGACAAATCAATCAAAACTAAACAGTCATATACTCTAACAAGGATCTCACACCCTCACTTATGTCATGTTGGCGCAATATGTTGTATAAAGTTGAAAAGCCTGAGTAACTCCAGCTTTATGTGTTCACTTTCTAGAATAGGTCTCACTGGTTTTTCCTAACTTTCTCTGCTCGACTTTGGTGATAATTGATTTGACTGGTTACTTTGTCTCCATGATATTAATATGCTCATATGTTTATGATTCCAGGTTAAAACCACAGATCCTTTATCTGGAAAACCTGCCAGACGAGAAACAAGCACCATGCCTCAGTGGGCTGGTTCTTGCTGGTAATTTTTCTTATTTAATTACATTCTTTGTCTTCTTCATCTTAACAAGGACTTCCTTGTGAAACAAGGAGACCCATAAAATAGACATATGTTGCAGAACATGATTTAGATAAAGGAGAAACATAGAGGATCTCTGCTATCGTGGTACTAAAAGATATGCTGTTCATCTTAACAAGGAACTTCCTTGTGAAACAAGGAGACCCATAAAATAGACATAAGTTGCAGAACATGATTTATATAAAGGAGAAACATAGTGGATCTCTGCTGTTATGGTACTAAAAAATATGCTGCTTGATGCTGGATAATTAGATTTCCAGCACTTCAGAATTCTTTTAGTTGTGGGTTGTGGTTAAAAGAAGAAAAGAAAAAACTTGAAGCAATCAGATGTAGGAAGAAAACAACTGAAAGTTCATTAGTTGCTGAAAACTCTTATCAAAATCTCATCATAATTTTTGAATTTTAAAGACCAAATAAGTTTATATAGACTGAGTACTCTGATTGCTAATAGTAATAGGTCTTTCTTTCTTGATAGGAACTGAAAGGTCTTTCTTTAGAAGTTAAAAGGAATGGAATATGATAAATAGTAAACTACTAAAGCTGATCCTAGTTTTTATTAAAACACTATAAATAGGACCAGGGACAGCTCATTCAGCCCATTCCAATTTAGTTGCCTCCATCTAAAATAAGTATACTAGGACTCAACATGATGTAAATTGACCACATAAGATCCCAGGAAGAACTTAAATCCTCATTTTCTCAAGTTAAGGCTTGGGCCTTAGAACCTTTCTTTCCTCTTCTCTTGTAAATGTTCAAAAGTGCTTTCAGAAATGTTCCTCATCACTGCTTTCATTGGTTCTCCTAACCAAATAACCTAATTGTTTACCAAGCTTAGAAAAGGCATTTATTATGAATAGGATGAAGTCTGACTGGCCAAAGACAATCATGTATTATAAGTTTCATAAATGTACTAATTAATAACTGCAGGTTAGATGTATGCATTCTGCCCTTTTTGTTGTTTCTCATGTGAATGGTGGTTTGTGGTTTGCCTAGATGCTTGACTCTCTTTTTACTACTTTGTCACCATTTAATCATAGTCTGAACTCAATTTTGAATACAAAAAGAAACTGGTTTCAAGTCAATTATAATGGTAGAAAATCTTATGGATGTACTCCTTTCTTTGGTGGTGAAGATCCTGAATTCTAGAAATATCGAAATATCCAAGAGCAGGAGAATTTATTCCTTTTGCCTTTTTCTTCCTCTAGCTTCCTCATTGTCTTGAGTAGCCATCAATACATTGGTTTTATTTCTGTTTATAATTTTTTTTATAGGCTTGTCTATAGTTTTACCTCAAGTTCTTTTCTTAATCACGGGCCATACTATTTATTTATAAATTCAGTGGGAGTTACCACCATAGTTGTTTAAAGTTCTTTTGTGACAACATATTTGTGGGACATTTAAGTATTGGAGTGCTTGGAAGTGTCATTTTTATCTATTTTTTCCTGGATATCGCACATGCTTTAATGAATTATGTGTAGGACCTTTTGCAGTTCTGCATGCAGATATAGAATGCTGGAATGCTTCAATAAGATTCAAGGTTCTATTTTTTCTTCTATTCATGAACAGGTACTATTTGAGGTTTATGGATCCAAAAAATTCGGACTCTTTGGTTGACAAAAAGAAAGAAATGTAAGTGCAGATTTTACCCATATGATTATCTATTCTTCCTCATTAATTTTGTCTGTGTAATGATTGTCTTGTAATTACCTATTATGTTTCCAAATGGTTAAAACATAATACATCAAACTTTGATTTCTAAACCATATTTACCAACTTGCTGTCTATAGGTATTGGAGCCCAGTTGATGTGTATGTCGGTGGTGCTGAACATGCTGTTCTTCACTTGCTTTATTCTAGGTTCTGGCACAAGGTTTTTTATTCAAATCTATCTTGTTTTGGATTTTGGGATAGAGTTGATATAGAGTAAGTTGTATTTGGTCATGATGAGAGACGATAATAAGGAAAAGGAGGAGGAGAATTCTCCTCTCCGATACATTATTTTAAGACTGAACACAAACTATACTGTGAAATAAATTAATAACCTGAAAGGAAGTTATTCACTGGAAAATTTTCAAGGTGTTAGCTTATCCAGTGGCTGGTAATTCTGCTTTGAAGTTAGCTTATCTATTGACCCAAGTGAAGGTGACCTTGATCTTAGAAGAATGTTACAGATTCTTGCTTGGTCTTTTGACAAATTAGTTGCTTTGGATTGTTTTTTTTTTGGCAAGAAATGATGGCACTTGTCTTACTTCACTTGTTTGGGCCCAGCCTTAGGTCACTTCTAAAGCTTGTGTGAAACTGTTGTTTTAGGAATTTGTTTACCATAGAACCAAAAAAAAATTTTAAAAAAAAGAAGAAAAGAAAAGAAAATGAAATTGCTTTTCAATCTTGCCATATCTCTTAAGTATATCTTATTGGGATTTTCTTTATTTAGGTTCTCTATGACATTGGTGTCGTGTCTACAAAAGAACCCTTCAAATGCGTCATAAACCAGGGGATCATCCTTGGGGAAGTAAGTAGATTTGCTTGTTCTTAAGGAAGATATGCTCTGTTGTTTAATTTCTAATGATCTAACTGGTAGGTCCAATATATGGCGTGTAAAGACCAAGATGGCAATTATATATCTGCAGAGACTGCTGCTACATTGGGCGAGCAAGCTCAGGAGAGAATACCTGAGGAAAAAGTATGTTCTCTATGCACAAGTCGTGTAGACAAACGCATGTCCGTTCTCTTCTCTTGATATATTCCATTATCATTTCATGTTCTTTTTTTATTTTTGATAAATCACATGTCCTTCCTTTCTAGGTAACAAAATCTGGAGAATACTTTGTACTAAAAGAAAATCCTGACATTCGTTTGATTGCTCGTGCACACAAAATGAGTAAAAGTAGGGGAAATGTCATCAATCCTGATGATGTTGTTTTGGAGTATGGTGCAGATTCTCTTCGCTTGTATGAAATGTTCATGGGACCATTTAGGTAGCACTCTCTTTCTCTCTTTATATATATATATATATATATATATATATATATATATATATTATTATTATTATTATTATTGTTATTTTATTATGTAATGTAATATAAAATTTTAATTAATAAAATAATATGCAGAAAATTTTCATATTTAGAAGAACAATAAAAGTCTTCTTTTTTCATGATAACATGGTTCTTCATTATTTTGCTCTTTAGAGACTCGAAAGTCTGGAATACTAGTGGTATTGAAGGTGTTCATCGATTCCTGGGTAGAACTTGGAGGTTGATTGTTGGTGCACCTTTACCTAATGGTGCATACAGTGATGGAACAGTGGTAGTTGATGGTGAACCTACTGTAGATCAGCTTCGTTCTCTTCATAGATGCATTGATAAGGTCATTTTGCAACTTTCTTTAAAACTGCCTTTTTCCTTATTGTTTCACTTCACCCTGTCTTGTTGAGCATATTGTGTTGTCAGAATGCAAAAATCTTTTGTCCACACTGCTAAACCTATTTTGTATTGCTTTAATTGCTATATTTGCATGTGTTATGGACTCTGGTATTGTTCTTGGGTGCAGGTATGAGTCCAGGGTCCAAGTTGTCACCATTTTATATCTTCAAATATAGTGGTTAAACCTATGTTTAAATGGACATAGCATGATTAGAAAGGAGAAATACAGTTTTATGAAAAAATAACCAGGCTGTAACGCTACATAGGCATTTAATTGAACCTTTTAGGAAAAAACGAGACATGAATTTCAAGCATTTGAAGTATATCGTGTACCTATATGCTATATCCATAGGACTAGAGTTTTGGGTATTGAGGTGAAGAATCCTGCGGTTTCTGGGTCTTGCAACCTCATTTGTACTTCTGAAAAAAGGGATGACTGATGATCATGCAATTAGTCTAGATGTGGGTTTAGTTTGAATATAATTTAATTGAAAATAATAATGTTAGGGGTTCATTATTTTTAGTTTTTTCCAACTGATATTTGATGAGCTGGCTTTGATTCATAGGTGACAGAGGAAATTGATGGGACACGGTTCAACACTGGAATTTCCGCAATGATGGAATTCATCAATGCTGCATATAAGGTTTCGACCATCTGACTTTTTCAACTTGAATTCATTTATACAGTCTATTTAATCTGTTTTTTCAATAAGACATGCTTTCACCAGTTGTCTCTTTATGGGCAAGACTTGGAAATTTTACTGTGTTGTTTCGGCATCTTTTCTTATCATTTTCCATATTACGCTTCATCGACATCATTCCATGGCATGACTATTGCTTTATTCTTCTTGAGGTCCCCATATTTAGTTTGTTGTCAAATTATTTCACACATGCAATCTAACCCATCATTGGAATTTTTGTGTTTTAGTGGGATAAACATCCAAGATCAATCATTGAAGCATTTGTTTTGTTGCTTTCACCATATGCACCCCACATGGCTGAGGAGCTTTGGTTTCGCCTTGGACACAAAAGCTCATTGGCTTACGAGACTTTTCCTAAGGTATGGACTCGTCTTCTCCTTCAAGGTGTCTCTGTAGGGTTCAATAAATATTGACCAAAACGAATGCTCTGGTTAAATGTCCTGTCATGGTGATTAAGCACCACATGGATAAGAAAATCAAATCCCATCTTTAGAGCTTGTGGTTGAAGCAAAATCATATGAATGGAATGGGAATAATTTCTTAACACACTAGACTGATGAGTACAAATATGAAGTAGGCACAGTGTTTTTATTTTATGTTAACCATTAACCATCTTCTTCTATAAAAATTCCAATTCCAGGCCAATCCCACTTACCTGAAAGACTCCACCATTGTCCTGCCGGTTCAGATCAATGGCAAGATGAGGGGTACCATTGAAGTTGAAGAAGGATGTGCAGAGGAGGATGCCTTCAACTTAGCTTCATCAGATGAGAGACTCTCCAAGTTTTTGGACGGCAAAAGTATCAAAAAGAGAATTTATGTTCCTGGTAAGATCCTGAATGTTATCTTGGACTCTAAAAATGTCAAGGTGGGAACACGGTAGCAGTCGCGAAGGTCGAAGAAAAGCAGCAGTTTTCTACCAGAATGATCTGAAGTGCAACTCAGTAGGAAAAAGGATAGAGAAAGAAGATCCCATTGGAGACTTCACTTGGTGTATTAGAGTCAGGGTGAATTTTTTAATTTTGCAGAAGCAGGAGTTCCTTTCCTCATTGATCCGATGGATCTATAGTTCCAAAAACATGTGAAAATGGCTTGAAATTACATCCATCAATCATGGATTCCCACATTTTTTAATGGATAGATTGAAATTTTTGTTTCATGGATTCAGAATGTCTCTTCAATATTGTAAAGGAAGATGGTATGGTATAGATTCAGTATCATATTGAACTCGTTTAAATGTATTATAAAATTTGAAACATTGATCAAGGGAATGATTCAATCTGGACTTTTGGATGGAGTTAGAGAGTCATTTTCAAAATTCCAGATGAATTTAGATTGAGCTTTTTAAATTTGAATCCAACTTGGATTTTGGATTGGGTTCCAATATAAGTTAATAAATAATGATGTAAAATAATAAAATCAAAGTATAAAATGATGAAAAAATCACGAGAGAGAGAGAGACAAATCAGATATAAGCCAACAAAATTGAAGTGCGATGGAATTGAAAATTTTTAATCAAATGTTTTTGTTTTGTTTTTAATTAATTGTTTTTGTTAAAAGTTAAATAACAATTAAGACAGGTCGGGTACAGAGAAATATAATTAAAATGAAATCCCGACAGTTAAGGAAGAGTACGCTGACGCTTTATTCAGAGATTTTCATTTATTTTTTTCCCATGTTTATTATTTTTGTTTTTTCCAAGGGAATGTTTGAGTCAAGATGAATTTTCAAATTTTCAATTATTTTCTTTAAATAAAAATAAAAAGAATCCTAACACCGCAATACAAGACAACACAAAAAGAAAGAAATTTGAAAGCGGAAATCAACGAAAACGGCCTTCCGTTTGGGAACCGCCCTGAAAACGACGTCGTAGTGTGGAAGACGTGTCTCCATCTTCCTCTACCTCTGAGCACAAACAGAAGAAACAGTTCACCAAGACGCAGTTTCGAGGTTTGGGTTTATACATGCTTCTCTCTGGTTCATCTTCATCCCTGAACCCAACTCTTCAATGTATTCTCTCTCTCTAAAAAAACTCGATCTCTCGCTGTTCTCATAATTCTCGGTTTCAGGAAGAAATCGAGGTCAGGGGCGAGCCATGACGAAGAAGGCGCCTTCCTTCTCCATTCGTCACGTCTTCTGGTTCGGATGGAAGCTCGTGATCCTCGTCTCTGTTGCCCTCTGTGTTCTGGCTCTTCTCCGCCTACAATCCAATTCCGAACTCTCCTCGATCTCGTTGCCGCCTCAGGGGCCTCGGTTTTATCGTGTGAGCGTCTACCAAGGCAATCCGAAGATCGCGTTTCTTTTTCTCGTGCGTCGGAGTCTGCCTCTTGATTTTCTGTGGGGGAGTTTCTTCGAGGTTTTGTTACGATCTCTCTTGGAATTTTCTCGGGAAAGTTTAGAGAAAGTTATGGATTCGAAGGTTTTGTGATGTTTGGATGTTGGAGTTTGCAGAACGCGGATGCGGCGAATTTTTCGATTTATATTCATTCGCAGCCTGGGTTTGTGTTTGATGAAACGACGTCGCGGTCGCGTTTTTTTTACAATCGGCAATTGAGCAATAGCATTCAGGTAAGAAGAATTAAGATTTGATCTTCTTAATTTCTTCATTTACTCTCTGTTTGGTTGCTGAGAAGTTGGCGGACAAGAAAAACGGAAAGGGTTTTTTTACAATCGGCAACTGAGCAATAGCATTTGTTCTTTCATTGAATCAATTGAAGCTTTTGATAACCTCCCCTTCTTCTTCTTCTTCTTCTTCTTCTTCTTCTTTTTTTTTTTTTTTCTATCTTTCCTTCTTTTCTCATAATTGAGCTGTTGTGAATTATCATAGCTTAGTTGAGCAGTGGCATTAACGTGATTTATGGTTCACGTACTGTGAGAAAGTAGAAAAAAGGAACAGCTTCAATTTGTTCTTTCATTCATTTATACTATGTTTGGTTGCTGAGAAAATGAAGGAAAGTAAAAAAGTGGGGCTTGCTTTTGAGTGCATTCATTGCTATTAGGGATTGGCTGTATAAAATAAATTAGATTTCATGTTTTATGTTGCTTTCCTTTCTGACAAAGAAGAAACGAAAAAACACAGACAGGTGATAGACCTCTCTCAACTAACACAAAAATGAAATGTCTGAAACTTGAAATTTGATTTTTTTATTTATTTTTAATTATTTTGGTTCTTCCCTGTTTTCTAAGGAGTCAAACATGGATTTGATAACTTAGATTTCTGGATTTCTTCTTCTGTACTGTAAATAGAGTTGCTTTTGTTTTATGGAATTTGATTTGGGGCATCACATGTTGTAGGTGGCATGGGGAGAGTCTAGTATGATTCAGGCAGAGAGATTGTTATTTGAAGCAGCTCTTGAGGATCCAGCAAATCAGAGATTTGTTCTCCTCTCTGACAGGTTGGTGAATCTATAAACTGAAGGAGGTTCCTTTATTTATCTGTTCTCTGTTAGTTGTTTTTTTTTTATACATATTTTTGTCCCCATTGGGACTTGAACCTGGAACCTCCCACAAACCCTCCCAATCCCTTTTAACTTGAACCAGGCCTCAAGGGTATCTGTACTCTGTTACTTGTTAGAAAAATTATTTCAAGACATGATGAAATTGTCAAAGCTAGGTTTCATGGGTATTTAAATGTGTCCAATTCCAACATGATTAGTTATGGGTGTTGCCCATCACACTGTAAGGTGCTCAGAAAGTGAAGCAAAATGATTTATTGGTTGGCTTTATCAAATTTTGCTCTACTTAAGAAATGAAAGCCTTAGGTCTTATTTGGAAATTGGTTTTTATACAATTTCCCTTTCTCTAGAATAAAAAAATAAGAAAACATGTTTGACAATCGAAAAACAAAAATATATGGTGTTTTAAGATAATATCTTTTAGTTGGTTTCAATTGTTTTCACTTGTTTTTTATGGTTGTTTTAAAAAATAATTATACACATATGGAGAATGATTAAAAATAAAGCACTACACATAAAAGTTATTTAAAAAAAATATATTTAGAATAATAGAAAATAGGTTAAGAACATTTCAAATTTCCAAATAAATTTTTGTTTTATGAAACATTAGAGAATAGTTTGTAAAAATTGTTTTTAAGATTTGTTTTTGAAAACACTTCCAAATAGGGCCTTAAGCCCTTTTTGATAATTGTTTTCAAAAACAGTTTTTGAAAATTGTTATCTAGGGCCTGTTTGGAAATTTTTTTTTAGAATAGTTTTATGTTCACAAGAACAAAAAAAAAAAAGGAAAACATGTTTGACAACCAGAGAATTGTTTTTTGTTTTTTGTTTTTAAAAATAGAAATTAAGGTGTGTTTTCAAAGAACATCTTTTAATTGCTTTCAGTTATTTTCTAAGAGTTATTTTAAAAAATAATTATACAAATATGTAGAATAATTAAAAATAAAGCACTAAATGTAAAAATTATTTTAAAAATTATTAAAATCAAATTAAAAACATTCTAGGTTCCTAAATAGACTTTTGTTTTATAAACCATCAGAGAACAATTTTCAAAAACTATTCTTAAAAATCATTTTTTAGAACTGTTTTTTAAAATAGTTATCAAATAGAGATGTTTTGTAGAACAAAAGTATGTTAGGAAATCTGAAATATTTTTAACCTGTTTTAAAATTTTTAAATATGCTTTTAAAATAATTTTAATGTGTAGTTCTTTATTTTTAATCATTCTACATGTTCATATAATGATTTTTTAAAACAACCCTTAGAAAATAAGTAAAAATTGAAAATAATTAAAAGATGTTCTCTGAAAATATTTTATTTTCTATTCTTAAGAATAAAAAACAGAAAATAATTTTTTGTTTGTCAAACGTGTTTGTCTGTTTTTTTTATTTTGAAAAATAGAAAACTGTTATTGAGAATAGTTATCAAACAGACCCTTAGTTTTTCTATTTTTTCACAATAGTCGAAACCACAAACTGAATAATTGTAACTTTTTTTTAGGCTTAAGTTCTATGGATGAGAGTGCCTGGCTCAACCTTGAAAACAAAGGCCCTATCTTTCTAATCAGCTATAATTCACAAATCATTTGTGGCTGTTTTCGTAAAGCAAGAAGTTAGCCTAGAAATAATTTTAGATGTCTCATGCTATTCTTCTATAAACTTGTGTGGAAAATGCTATTGGCCTATATATCCCGAGCACAAGGGTAGCCAAGAATTTTTGTAGATGGTATCATCCCAAAACTGTTCTTAATTTTTTTCCCCTCTTGTTTTCTGTTTTTTTGGTTTTTTTTCTTTCTTTGATGTATCCAGTTGATGGACATATTGTATTGATTCAGAATTTCAAATTTGGTTTTCTCAAATCAACTCTATTTAACTCAAATGGTACTGCATCCAAACATTTGGGTCCGCTCAACTACATGTATCCTTTTCCACAGTGATACACTTTCAGACCATGCCCATTTATTAAATTGTGGCCCATATTTCTCTTCTTACAGCCTTAACCGAAAGTATTTTCTAATTTTTTTTCTTTTCCATTTTGCAGCTGTGTTCCTTTATATAACTTTAGCTACATATACAACTATATGATGGCTTCTCCAAGGAGTTACGTCGACAGGTAGATGAAGGGCTTTGATTCTTGACCTAGACTGATTTTTTTGTAGATAGTTCAGTTTCTGTTAGCAAAATCACTTTGGCATTAGTGATTTAGCATTTTAACAAATGTGTAGTGATTCTTGACGAGATTATGGAGCTTAGGTTTATGCATTCTGTTTGTGTTCTAGCTTTCTTGATGTGAAGGAAGGCCGCTACAACCCAAAAATGTCACCTGTTATACCAAAGGCCAAATGGCGAAAAGGATCCCAGGTTATCTCTCTGATCCTTTAATTTTTATGCCATAAAATTTGGTTTGCAAGGAAAAAAAATATTCCTTGGCATTCTAATGCTCAATATTTGAGTACTTCAACTGGGATAAGGGATTAATGGCACTATTTTAGAACACTTAAGGTGCATTTGAATGTACCAGGGGAATTAGATGAGGCATCTTTCCAGTTATGCATTCCTATAAACCATGGTTTTCAATGATGAATAAGTTGCTTACTATTGTAATTGTTATTATCACTAGCATCAATCCATGAAATCCATGCTAAATTCAAATATTATTTGGTGATTTCAGTGGATCAGTTTAGTTCGAAGCCATGCAGAAGTTATTGTGGATGATCAGGTTATCTTCTCGGTGTTTAAGAAATTCTGCAAGGTCTGTGATGAAGCATCTTATGTCTTAGGCTCCAGTTACATTTATATTCTTTTCTTTTAATATAACTGTTCATCTGTTCATTTAAGTGGCTATCATACGTGGACCATGCGTAGTAATTTCATTTCCACATATGCATACTGTTATATATATCAAGGGAACTCTTTCTTATGTGAAAAGAACAAAGAACTTTATACTTCATGTCTTAGGCTCCAGTTACATGTATATTCTTTTCTTTTAATATCACTGTTCAACTGTTCATTTAAGTGGCCATCATATAGGGACCATGAGTATTAATTTCATTCACATATATGCATACTGTTATATATATCAAGGGAACTCTTTCTTATATGAAAAAACAAGGAACTTTATACTTGTTATCCATAATTTAACCTTACATGAAAGAAAAAAAAAAATATTAGCCTTCTTTTTATTGTTGTTTTCCCAAAAACACATGGTTTAAAAGTAATTTAACCACGTTATTTAAAAACTACCTCCATTAGATCTCTTTTCACTGACAGCACATATAAACTTTAAGCTTATCACTCATTATTTATTGATGGAATACCCTTTACAAATTTTGCATGCAAGCAATCACTAGTCATCAGGAAGCAAGTGAATGGATTTTTATTTTTTATTTTTTAATTATTCATATTCACCTCAGGGAAATGTTATTCTTGAGGGATGATTGCCTCAAGCTGAAATTTCAGTTCATTGGGATTGTAGGGTAAATTACATTTGTGCTTTTGACTTTGCAGCGCCGCCCTCCAATTGATGCTAGAAAGGGAAAGCAGAATATTGTAAGTGTTCTTCAGGCCCTGATTCATTTAGCGAAAGAATTAGAGGATCTCTCTCTTGAATTTTTACCAAATTACTTTATTTTTTCATGTAAGCCAAATTTCACTGATTTGAACCTTAACTTCATAATAATGGATTTATGAGTTGGTAAAGATGTATTTGTGATACTGTCCAGCTGTTTCTTGATTCTGCATTATTGGAATTTAAGACTACTTTCTTTTCAAGTCTGAATGTCATCTGATGACATGTTCCTGAGATGGGATTTGTAAGAGTCTCTCTGAATTTATGATAGTTTTTTCATATTACTGGAAATTCTTTCTATGTGACAAGAAACGTGTTTGTGGGAAACCTGGTTTCAACTCTTACATGAACCTTCTGGAAAAATTTTAGTCATATCTTGGGATGTCAGGAGTACAAAATACAGTTAGGTGGCCCAACCATGGCTTTTGTTGTCTGATTCCTGGAGGGCTGAGCATTCATAGTTCAATTTGCTCAACTTCCTATTTCAGGCCCAAACATGAATTCATATGAAGCTTTGGACTGTTGGTCCTGGACCAACCTGGTAGGCTAGGTTTTAGATTATTTGGGATTAGCAAGTTTGTATGGTAATGATGTTGGCCTGTGAACCAGGAGGTCATAGGTTAGAGGGTCACCATTTTAGCACCTTTATTGCAGCCAAACTGAACTTGTTCTGATCTCAGATTAATATGAATAGTCTCAGTTGAAGTTGGTGTTCTGCTATCACTAGGGAAATCTATCCCCACTTTTGTGCTTTTTATTATTCTTTTAAGAGCATTGAGTTTGTCCACAAAAAACGTATTATGTTTATGATTGAAATTTGAAAATATGGGATTACCCTGCAAAGTGGTGGAGGCTGTTTTATTGAAGAATTAGTTTGTTTAGTATTATACCTGAGAGCCCATTCCATGATGATATAAAATAAACTAGTTCTTCCTAGATAATATGGTTCTATGTCATTTTTTTCCAAGATGTTGTGTTTGGTTTGAGTTTTATTTTTAATTAAATGATTTTTGATTATGGGCTAAATATCAAATGCAGAAACTTCAGAAGCAGCACAACTGTATCCCTGATGAACACTATGTGCAGACATTACTTGCAGTAAGCATTGGGTTCATGTTTGCTTTTTTATTTGTTCTCCACCGATGATTATTTATGACTTATGAGCTCCCTCTTCTCACTAAGATTATGGTGTCGTTTTTTATTCCAAAACTAGCAAAACTAAGAGATTGTTTATTATCATATTACGTTTTTTTTTAATTCTTTACTCTGTGTTTTCCTCTTAGATGAGTGAGCTGGAAAGTGAACTTGAACGAAGAACATTGACCTACACTGAATGGAACTTGTCAGTGACAAAAATGGAAAGGGAAGGATGGCATCCTATTACCTTCAGCTATGCAAATGCAGGTCCTCAACGAATTAAAGAAATAAAGGTAATTTTTCTTCCCCATTTTTTGTGTACTTGATGCTTAATGCATAGGAATACTGTCACTTGATGAATACACCTACTATGTGATTGATTTCATGAAAATCCTTCCACATTCAAATTGTTAGAAATGTTTATTTATTTAGGCTTCCTTTTGATCTGGAAAAAAGTGTGGGAAAATGAAAATTTGTTCACCTTTTACACAAAGAAGAATGAATTTTTTATTCAAATTTTCATTACATTTCATTTTCCTTCAAAATTTCTATCTCAACCAAATCAGAAAGATTTTCCCCCTTAGGGGTCTCCGAGCTTCAAAGAGAGACTTAATGGTTTTTGTTGCTTAAGCCATGGTCCTTCTCGGTATGGGTGGCAATTCATATTGGTGGGTCGTGTTGAAGTCTAAGTGTTTTACTACATAGCTCAACCCAAACTCAACATTAATAATAATCGTGTCAAAAACATAAATCCAAATATTACCTAATTATTAAATAGGTAATACGTCATATAATCCATTTAACCCATTTATCATAATCTAGTCTTTATATTTAATAATCAAGTTGAGTTGCTTTTGGTACATGTCTATATGATTAATGTCTCAACCAAACATGTTAATGACTCAATTGACTTATTTATTTAAAAAAAAAATTAAAATAAGTCAAATATGAATTAGATAGATTAAAAATATTAGTTAGCTTAATGTGGGATTATTAGATGAGTCAAATATGAATTAGATAGATTAAAAATATTAGTTAACTTAATATTGTGATTATTAGATGAGTCAATTCAGGTAAAATTCATGTTATGCAGGTTGATAAAAAAATTACTTATTTATTAAACGGATTATGTAAGTTAGTACAAATTTGACTCAAACCCATTAATACTCAACCCAAACCTATGAAAAGTATGTTGTGTCGTGTTTGCGACTTGTGTCAAAATTTGCCACCCCTACATCTCGGTTGAGAATGCTTTTTAAAGTAATATTTCACTATTTTTGCAAATATCAGAGGGACTTTTCTCCCAGTCTGTTAGATATTCTATTTTCATTTTCTGTTATCATAGCACGCCATGGTTTTTTCTATGCCATTTAGATTTCATCCTCTCTTTTTCATGGTTTGGTCACCTCCCTTACCCACTTCTCAATTCTCCCAACTTTTTCCATTGAACAGGATGTCAACCATGTCTACTATGAGACTGAGTTCAGGACAGAGTGGTGTCGAGCCAATTCCACATCCGTTCCATGTTTCTTATTCGCAAGGAAGTTCTCTCGAGGAGCTGCTATGCGCCTTTTGAGCGAGGGAGTGGTTGGCTCCTTTGATGTCACTGCATTCTTCGACGCTCCCTCATAATTTCCTATGGCGCTCTCTCCGTACCAGAGCCCCTGGGACAGTTAACGGCAACTTAACTTGTACCAGATACTACTTCAGGCAGCTTGTTCAGACCCCCTTAGAAGTTTACAGGCGCATAAATTAGTGTAATACACAACAGTTTTGACACTATACAAGCAAAATATTGCCGTAGCATAGATTCGGTTCGTATAGAGTTATGAAATATTCTTTAATTTATTGTCTGATTATAGGTATAGAGCCAATACATCCTTCATTGTAAGAAATATTCTTCATTAAATCTTGGTTCTCCAGGACAAGGGCAAGGGAAAGAAAAAGAAAAAAGAAAAAAAAAGGGAAAAAGGCTGAAAGCTTGAACTATATTTCATTAAAAGGAACATTAAAGAATAATTAAATAGACAAACAAACAAATGAACATATTAATAAAGTACTACAAAAACTCCCTCCTCTTTGAGGATCCTGTCAGCACTAAAGGTGTGTGGTAACCATGGTGGGTGAGCATTACTTCAGCCAAAGATTTAGCTACGAGGTTTAATGGGACCTCCTTTCCATCCTCTTTGGCGAGCCCTGAACTCCCACATTGCAGTGAGCTTCCTCTGGATGTCTAAAGTTGCTTCCGCCTTTTCCCGAGCCTCTTCACAGGTTTCCATACCCATGTTGCACTTGTCTGCTTCCTTCTGATACTGAGACGCCATTTTCTTAGCCTCTAACAGTGCCATGTCTGCACGCTGCTGGTTTTCCTGAGCTTCAGCTTCTCTTAGCTTCAGTTCTTCGGACAACAGATCTGTAAAACTCCTTTCCAGGTCCTCGCTCACCTCAGGGTCATGCTTCATACAATCTGAAAAAGATACAAGAAATGAACAAAAAGAATGCCACACTAAAAAAACCAGCATGTCATCAATCAGGAAGCAGAAAAGCCCAATAGAAGGGGGAAGAGGAGAAGGAGATGAAAAATATTAGTTTTTTACATTAAAAAAATTTGTCCCAATAAAGAAACCAAATGCACAAAAAAATGGTCCCTTAGTGCAGATGAAGGAGGAAATGAAAAATACCAGTCCTAATTTTAAAGAAAAACCTAGAATGAGAGAAAAGAACAGCACAAAAATGGGTTCCTTAGAGCTGAAACTGTATTTACCCGAGAAAGCACAATTTAGAATTCCGAAGTACCAAATACCAGCATGCCATCAGGAGGAAAATAAAAAGATACTAATTTTTAAATAAAAAAGAATTCTAATAAATAAAATAACAGCACAAAAATGGATATCTTGGAGCTGACAAAACTAATAACACTATTTGATACACAATACATTGTTTTGCTGAAAGAATGAATTGATAGTTGACTGTGTGATAACAACTTATGCCTATTTCATTGTGCCAATGCTCATAAAAAAGGGGGAGAAATCAGCATGCCTATGCTTACAGGGCATCATAGTTTCTTTCAAGTTATTGTGTTAGGTCAACTTGTCTATGTGTCCAATACTGGCATGAGCTCTTGCCATTGCTATCATAAGTGATGAGTGAGTTATCAGTTAAAAACATTGGACATGGACCCATGCTAATGCTATCCAGATGCCAAGCCATTTGCAGCCATGTGATGCTACTGAAAAATGAACTTGACTCAATGGTCAATATTGTGCAAGTAAGCATGCCAGAATTTTTACGTTTGATGCTGAGAACTGCAGCAGTAAGATACCAAACATTAAAAGTTCGACGCCACACACACATATTAGGAAGAAACAACAAGCACTATATATGTGCCACAGAATATGAAAACCGTAGGAAACTTCTAATGAAGTTTAAATCCATACACTCAATTTCAAATTTCATTTTAAGCTTCAAAACTTACTTATCCCACATCAAAAAAACTAAAAGGTTTTGATAGCTATTAGATCTAGATATTACAGACTGTTAACACAACACTTAGTAGGAGTAGCTGTTGGCTTTTACTTCAGATATGTGTTGGACCCAATTGGTTTTGACCAGAAGCAAATGCAGAGTAAATTCAACAAAAAAGAGTAGTAAAGGCAATGTAAAATTGAAAAATAATTTACTGTACTAAGACAATATACACAACCCTAACATAAACCATTTGAGTTCAATTGATATCAGCCATTCCAATTGAGAAGTGCATTATCAAACTAAAGCTGGTTAATTTTCTGATCAGTTCAAACTGCTTCTTGGATAAAGCACACCACATATGCCCTTCATTTTACCATAAAAGAAAGAGAAAAAAAGGCATGTATATCTTTGAGAAGCAGTTTGGAGAAGCACTTCAGGATACCTACCATTTTTCAAACAAAAACTTCAGGTCAAGTATGTAGAACAAGCACATTTCTGTCTCCCCTTTACATGCAATTTTTGAAAGAAACACTAACCTGTAAAAGAATTGTTGCTCAATCCTGTAGGAAAATATACAAATAAAGCATATTAGACATGTACTTGACTAGCAGAAATAAGCTTATTGAGTGAGTATAATAAAACCCACCAGTTGTGTCATTTCAGTTAAAATGTGAATTTTCTTCTACAAAAGGAACTCCTTAATGAATATAAATGAAATAAGCAAAATCCGCATAATAAAGAGAAATCTAAAAGGGTAAAATGAACAGAAACTAATTATAGCATTTTTGTACATGATCAGGAACTATATTATCCCATATGACAGTGAGTAGTTAGGAATAAAATTTAGTAAATTGAATCATTTTTCCATATGCCCACTTAGCTAAGTACCATACCTTACTTGAGCTAATACACCTTTGAGAAAGTAATCAAAACGACAGACCAACAAAAGAAATTTTTTTCCCTAATGGCCATCACAAAATCATAAAAAGGTCCAAACCAACTGAACTAAAACATAGAAACACGAAAGAATCACTCCTTTCTTTTTTCTTTTTTCTTTTTTTCTTTCATTACCCCAAATACACCAAAATCAGAAAAGGGTTCAAAACCATCTGAACTAAAACATAGAAGCGTGTTCGATATTTGTTTTCTTTACCTAGCCAAAAAAAAGTTTAGGGCAGAACCATGAAATAAAACCAAAAGAATCCTTAGGAAAATGAAAACCTTCATCATTTCAAGGCTTGAGTGTAAAGTTGAATTGGCCATTTGCGTTTTATTACAAAGGAGGCAGTCCCGGAAAATGCCACCCATCAAGTGAAACATCAGAAATGAAAGCATTTTGTGAAATCTGAGAACTGACAACACACCCAAAATATTGACTGGAGCTCCGATTTTTGCCACAGGGAGAACAGACTGAGACTAGTTTGTTAATAACAGTATTAGCAATAAATGATCTCCATAATGAAGTACAGAATGTGTTCTATCTGTATAAACCACATAATTAAAGAAATAACATCGAGGAATTCATGAAACTATAGTGCATAGACATACAAATAATGAGATTCACCCATATGTAAAAATTGTTAGAATCTACATGAGAACATAAAGATCATATACATATGATCGTGTTCCATGATGTTTTAGAAAACATTCCAGTGAAAATTCAACTGAAGAATCTCAACATCATCTTCCCAATTCAACAGTGTTCATGCCAACCCAAATTTTATCGCATATGTTCCTCACTTTCCCAGCAACCAAACAGTAATTCAATAAATTTATAAAAATAAAAAAAAACACCCAAAAGGGATCTTGATGTGGGTTTGGAGTACCTTCTGGGATGGAGAGAAGAGGGTGGGAAGAGCAATCGCAAAGGCAAGGAGGGCAAGAGAAGGAGTCGCGGCTTACGGCGGCGACGCCCTCCGTGATGTGCCAATAGAGCGGCGGCGCCACTATGTAGGCTGCCAAGCACAGCCCCAGCACCGTCATAGCCACCTTCAACAACCTCTGCGACGGATTCATTGAGATGTTGAAACGACGTCGTTTGTTGAGGAGAAGTACACGATCTCTGCTCAGAAATGAGGAATGTGTTGCAGAGGAAAATGGAGTACAGCATTTTCTCACTTTTGAGACATACAAACAGTGTCGTTTTGGAAAAGTGAATGAGTTTGGACCTTTAACTTATTGGGCACGATCCGCGTGGGTCCATTGACGGTTGCGCTTTAGAATACGAGGTATTGTCTTTGAGTGACACGTGGAAGCGTGCATTTTCAGTTATTTAAGAAGAGGAAAATGAAAAGAAGAAAAAAAAAGTGAAAATTAGAAAAATGTCTGTGGATGTGTTAGGGGAACCCTCTTCTCAGATCCGTTCAATCATGAATGCCCACTTTCCTCATTTCACTGCCCAAAATTTTCAAAACCAACATGATTTCTTCGAATTGTGGATGTGAACTGTGGTCTGTGAAAAATGTTGTAATGGTCCCATGCAGTTCAATGAAACTCCACCCAGGCAGTTTTTTCAAGTGAAGGGACTTCATTTGGGTCCACACCTCACCCACACCATCCCATCTCTTCATTGAAGCATAGCTGTGGGCCAGTTGGACATAGTTCCCAGCATTTGCAGGCTTCAATATGACAATTTCTCTAGCAACAATGTCCCCTAGTTCTACATTGCCAGTGGTCCTGCAAGCATCAAGGAGTATGCCTAAAACATCCATGGAGGGTTTTGGGAACATCCTCTTGTAGAAGCTATAAGCCTCTTCTACCCTCCCAGCTCGACTGAGGAGATCCACGATGCAGGCACGGTGCTCAAGTCTTGGTTCGATCCCGAAGTCCTTTGTCATAGAATGGAAGAAGCTCAGTCCCTGGTCGACGAGACCGTTGTGACTGCAAGCAGAGAGAATTGAGAGGTAAATCACATGGTTTGGTTGGATCCCAGTATGCAAAAAGTCAGAGTACATCCTCAATGCAGTCTCTCCTTTTCCATGACTACCATAACCCGCGATGATTGAGCTCCAAGAGACCAGATCCTGCTGCGGCATTCTGTCAAAACACTTCTGAGCAGAACCCAAGTCGCCACATTTAGAGTACATGTCAACCAGGGCTGTGTCAATCAAGATGCAGGGTCCAAGGCAGCTTTTGGTCACAAAGTTGTGGATCCACTTCCCCTGATGGAGGGCTCCAATGGAAGCACAAGCTTGGAGAAGGGAAACAACGGTAATTGAATCAGGTCTTTGACGTGCTTTCCTCATTTCATTGAAGAGGAGCAGTGCTTTACATAAATGGCCATTCTGTGCATGACCTGAAACGATCGCGTTCCAGGAAACTATGTCTCTTCTGCTCATCCTGTCAAAAACAGAGCAACTCTGCTCCAAATGGCCACACTTTGCATACATGGTAACAAGAGAGTTTTGAGAAGGAATGTCTAGTTTTATTCTTTGTCTTAATATGTAGCCATGAACTGAGGTCCCCAGAGGAAAAGATCCCAACTCTGCACAAGCTGCAAGAACACTGGCTATGGTTGCGGTAGATGGCATCACTCTTGATTTTAACATCCTCCGGAAAACTGTGACTGCCATGTCTGCACAATCGTTCTGAACCAGACCCGATATCATGGCAGTCCATGAAATCACATCCTTATGCATCATCCCTTCAAATATTCGAAATGCAGAATTAACATTTCCACATTTCAAGTACATACCTATCAGTGATGTTTCAATATGTGAATCCTGTTCTAACCCAGCTCTCAAGATGTGCCCATGAACCATCTTTCCCACCCCAAGCTTACTCTGCATTGCAGCTGCAGACACCAAAGACCCAAACGTCTGCTGGTCAGGTTCAATGCCGTCAGTCTTCATTCTGATCAAAAGCTGCAATACTTCTCTAATGTTCCCAAGCTGGGCATAACCAGAAACCAAGGAATTCCACGAAATCACATCTCTTGCATCCATCAATTCAAACAAAGCCTGAGCATCCTCGACTCTTCCACATTTACAATACACATTCAACATAGAATTCGCCAAAGCTACATCAGACCCAAAACCGTATTGAATTACACAAGCATGTAAGCACTGCAGATGAACGAGCTCCAAAACCCCAGAAAGCAAGCCCAACATAGTAACTGAACTGGGTTGAATTCCTTGCCGCCGCATTATATTATACATGGAAAACGCCACATCGTGCTCACCTGCACGGGTGTAGCAGCCGATCATGGTAGTCCAGGGTACAACATTTCTGTCATCCATTGTGTCGAACACCTTGCGAGCACTTTGGTTATGCCCAAATTTGGAATAAAAGTTGATAAGAGAAGTGGCAATGTAGGAATCCGAGGAGTACCCATCAACGATGACGCGTTGATGGAAGGAAAGACCGTGCGAGAAGAGGTCGAGAGAGGTGCAAGCCTTGACGAGACTGGGGAATGTGTGGGCGTCTGGAGGGGTGTCGGTGCTAAGCATAGAGGAGTAGGTGAGAAGAACGTCGCAGAAGGCGCCTGCAGTAGAGAGACGGTTGATGATGGCGTTGTATGATTTGGTGGCAGGGTTGAGGAAGGAAGGTTTGGCCCTGCTCATAACTCATTACTCTGTTTTCTGAAATGTCATCATGGTGATCCAGAGCTCTGAGTTTCTCTTCCTTCGCTCTCTATTTCTTTAGATCAGATAAACGAGAGGAAAGCCCTCATGACATTAAAACGGAAAAAATCATACGATGGTATTGGTCTTTTTCTTTTTTCTTTAGACCAGATAAATGAAAGGAAAATCCTCATGACATAATTGTTAAAAAGGAAAAAATCATAAAGATGGTATTGGTCTTTTTCTTTTTTTTTTCATGATAGTTATGCCAGTCCAGAACTTTCATGGTGATCTAGGTATTAATTTTGTCTTACATTGATGACCCTCAACATGTAAATGACATTAATGTTAGCACTGTGATGATCCCACCCTGTAAACCTAAAATGTTCTGCGAATGCATAAGGATTCAAAGCTCATATCAATGGAAAAGATACCACATCATGTCCATCTTAAATGTACAGAACTCCTAAAGAACAGTATGGATTAAGATGGATTCAGATATAGCAGCTGGCCGTCCGGGCTTCATTGGGAATAAATTTATGCTGAGACACTACCACGAAATGAAACAGAAATGGAGTAGGTTTTGCCATGATGCTGGAATGTGCATCAATTTCTCAGGCTGCGCAACAGAAAAGCTGAGGGCTGCTACTTCGGTTGCTTCTTTGGGTACTCCCTGGCTCCAAATATGGTGGATCCGATTCGCACATTGGTACTGCCCATTTCAATCTGCATAGCCAGCAGGTTCACTGATTAGTTGTATGGTTTCCTGGTTGACAATCTAGCCTTCATATTGTTGTGATTCATGCAGGATGCAAATTTCTTTGTGCTTTTTTTTATTAATGCATCAATAGAATTTTTAGCATAGGATAATAATGCTCGTTTGTTTTTTCTCCCCCTTCCTTTTTCAGCATGTGGAAATATAACACAAACCCTTTGAATGCAATTACTTGATTCCGCTGAGTCAGTTTTTTCCCTGTGAAAGCATGTCACATGTCATGACACTTCCATTCCATGAACTATACTTGATTTTATCATAAAGCTAGCCACAAAATCATGGTGATGATAAAAAATGCAGATGTGAAGAGAAAATGGTTTCAGCCAGAGGGTTTATCCTTACTGCTAGCTCAAAATCACCAGACATGCCCATTGATAGCTCACATTGCTCTTCTGTAATCCCAAGTGACTTGCAAACCTCACTTCTGCAGTTTGCTAATGTCTGAAAAACACAAACATTTTTGTAGCAGAAAATTAAGAAGCACAAGGAACAGGGGAAGAATGAAACCAAGGAATTAATTATAAAAGCAATAAAACATGTGGAACAATCACCTTGAAATTCTCTGGAGTTGATGTATAATCCAGCATCCCTATTGTCATTAGGCCACCAAACTCAAGGTTTGGGCAGCCCAGAGCAACATGTTTCACAAGTTCCACACATGCTGCAGGATCAACACCAGATTTTGCTGCAAAAAGGAGCAGAGGTCAATAAAAAGCCCAAAATTTTACCAAGCTATTAAGAGTCCAAGAAAGCATCACAGAGAAAAACTAATATGAGCCCAAAACTATACAGAATGGCTTTTCTGTGCATCTTTCGTGTGAATTTGCATTTCCAAACTTTTTGTTCATGGTAACATACATCTTTAGCTATAAATAGTCATACTTAAAAAAAGTGAATATTAATCGGCTTCTGTAGTCAGATTTAATCACCCCAAGAAATGGACAAACATAACTTACATTCTTCTCCACTGGTGTTCACTTGCACCATGACCTTCAAAGGCTTTCTTCCAATGGTTGCAACCATACGGTCAAGACGATCTGCAATCTGCAAATTACTTGAAAGGAACAGCAAAACAATTAACCAAATGCATTGGTGAGTCAATAAGAGACTGTTGATCACTTAAAAGAACACCTTTTTTCATTCTTCCAAATTTAGCAAATTAATTAGTGAATGGAATAAAAGTTGAAATGCTCATAGCACAATCAGTTGGACAATTTTTTCCCCTTTTGTTTGTCACTCCATCATAATAGTAATTAAATAATCCAGCGGGCTGACACCGGTGGCAGTGCTACTTCTCCCACACAGATATAAAAACAACCTCTGAAGGTGATGGAACAAGATTTACTACTTTTGATATATAAAGGTTAAAGTCCATAGACCTTCATATTTTTACCCCAATGAATCAAAAACTTGTATGGACTTCATTACACTTTTAGCGTCTAGGAAGGTCATCATATGTATACTTCATGACACCCTCTTCATCATTTTTCCCACAGTATGCTGCCGCCCAGGGATCCTAAACCCCATCAGTGCAATCAATGAGGTTCCCTTCCATACTGAAACCTCCTATAAACAACAACCTTATCCTAAGTTACTAACTAGCTTTAACAAATCATTTTTTTGAACATTGAACAAAGGGGGGTCTTCAAGGATGATATCATGTTAAAGTGAAGATTCTTATAAAAAAAAATACAGAATCCCACAATGCCAAATAGTTGTCTATTGTACAAAGTACAAACTAAAAGCAAAAGAAGGAACTTCTCCATTTACCACAAATGGAAACTAAATTATCTAAATTCTTCCTAAACATAGAACACACCATGAAATGCTGTCTTATCTGAGACCTTATGTACCATACATGGTTTCTACTTTTCTAAAATGCAACTGATATGTAAAAGATTACCTTCTCATCATCTACAGTCTCCACCACGGCAAGGTTTGGTACACCAGCTGCAAAAGAAAAAGGGAGGAATAAATAAACATCATAGTCCTCTCTCAAGGGGACACAAAGTTGATGTCAACCAAGCTTAGAATGAATATGGCCCCCTAGTGGGTTTAAAGAAAGAATTGGCACCAGTGAAGAACAAAGTTGGTAAAAATGAGTTTTTTAACAACAGAAAAAATATCTAAATGATCTAATATCATGTTGAAGTTCTAAATTGAGATTCAAGAGAGAAAAAAAAAAAATAGAAACAGTGGTAGTTAGTAAAAAGTTAAAACGACAAAAACAAAAACAAAAACAAAAACAAAAACAAAAAACAAAAAACAAGTCAAACATGAAACATATTGAATAAGAACATCTAATCCACTGAACCCAAATGCACTAAAAGAACTAACCCTCTCCATCCTCTGCAAAAAGAGTTCATGACAATATTCACAATTTAGAAGAAAATAAGAGCAATTTCCAAATGTATCAGCAGAACAAATGAAAGTTCTGAAATGAAGATTCTTTACTTTCTGGCATCTCAAAAAGAATATTTAACGGACCTGTCTGACTAGAGAAAGAATTCAGAATTCACGCTACTTCAATTGCTATAAGAGAGGATTTACTTCCACCTCAGACCCATAAAGAGTATTCAGCCTCAGCAGCAAGTAGGATTCAAAATTCAAAGCATTCGTTAATAAAAAATTGTAACTTGACCCACCCACTAAATCAATCAGAAATTGTAGGAAATCACTGTCAAGACCAGCTTCATCCTAAAACATATTTCCATTATAACGTTCCTGACACATATGTTTCTAATTATCTCCATCTAATCTACAAGAGAACAAGTGGATGCCAAACCAATATGTAATGACATCAAATCAAGGACATCTGACATATGGATAGAGAATGATAAACATACTTAGAAGAGGTTTTACTTTGTTGCTCTGCAAATTCCCAATGAAATGCCACTCGATGTCCTCCGGAAGCTGCAGCAATAAAAAAATTGTAAAAATTAGATTCTTTCCCTCTGTTTGGTTGCTGACAAAACAGAGCGGAAGGAAAAGGAATCTTGAATTTTTCTTTTTTTTCCCCTGCTGTTTCAGAGTTCAAAAGGAAACGATTAATTCAGCTCAATTCTCCAATTCAAACATCTGAATTAAGCACAATGAATCCGTGCACCAAGTAATTAAAGGTAAGATTCACAATTTCAATTCAATAGTTTTCCTGCATTTTTCTCAGCAAACAAACGGAGCATTTCCTGGAACCCAAAGAGATTAGTGAACCTGCGGTGCCTTCTCGATGATCTCCTGAACATAATTTTCACCGAAACACCGGTGGCCGGAATCATACACTTCCCGGATGAGGGAAACTGACTTGGTCTTGCTCACGGCCACTACCCTGATCTGATGGGGCCCACGTCCGGACCTCTCCGCTGCCTGTTGAACTCGATGCAGCACGGATCGGAGAGCCGCGGCGGCGACACCGTCCATGGCGGAAGCGGCCATGCTTGACTGCTCTGCTTCTTCTGCTCTCTCCCCGTCTCTGCTCTCCAGATTGTTCATGGGCCTGGGCTCTTCGGCCCACGCTCTCATTCTCATTCTATATGAAATTGGTGGGGACACGTGGCTCGTGAATGACCCTTTTGATCTTTTTCTTTTTTCTCCAAATACTCTCAAATTATTCCTCTTTTCTCTTTAACTTTTATATTAGTGTTTTAGTTTTATTTTTAAAAAATTAATAATTTTTTAATTTAAAAAATTTATTCCCATGAAAAAAATAAAATAAAATTTATTTTTTACAAATGAAAATTATGACTAATTTGTACAAAAACATTTAAATTTATTTAAATATATATATTTTCTCCGATACTAATTTTCAGTGTCATAGCAGACATCCAATATTTTAAATAGCAACAATATGATCAAAATATATAAATAAAAAAGGTATATATAACATGACATGCCTCTCCTCTATTATTAAAAATGGTATTATTGATATTTAAAAGTTTTAATATGAACCTCCTTAATAGAGTTTTTCTATATTTTGATTTAACCCTTTAATTTTAAAATGAAATGATTTAAATTCTACAATCATTTTCCCATGGAAGCCATTGAAGATCTGTACCCATCACATTGAATTGGAAGTTTGATAAAATCAAAGATTACAATAGGAAATTCTAATTCTCTTGAGGAATTGAATTCATTTCATTTGATTAGGAATTAGCAGCATAGATGCTACTGTTCAACAACACAGTCTGGTTCTGTACAAGCTTAATCCATCTGACGATTTCCAATGCGATGGAAACCAAACCCATAACCACAAGAACTCCCACGTAAAACCAGATCCATTTTGCAGCTGGGCTTTGATGGTTGATCCCTACAAAAATGTTGGTCATAATCAGCACCATCAGCACATATCCCAGAAGACGATGGCATATTTCCCAGTACTTGCGGCACTTGTTTTCTCTCCTCGGCTGCAGAGCAATAGAAAACATCTGCAGAAAATGTAAGATGAGGGAGACTAACAAATATGAATTAATTCATGATCGAAGCAGATGGATATGGATGATCAGAAAGAGATTTGACCATTACTTGGAGAGTTGAAAATGTGAAGATAATGATGCCGAGAACCCGGTGACTGTGAAAAGTGTAGTTTATTGAGGAGTTTCCAAGCCATATACCAATGGCCCATCCCAATGATCCCAGAAGATACCCCAGAGTTTGGCACAGTATGTGAAGGGTGAACCATTCACTGCATTCCATGGGGAATTTTCTGAAGTATCGAGCGATGATCGCCCCTAGGGGCAGGAGTGTGCCCCATCCTATGATGTTTAGGATCCCGTGAACCTGCCAAGAGATCAGTTGAGCCATGGTTTAATTCTATCGATCAAGAATCAGGAACTATTTTTGGGGATAATTTTTGGATTTTGCTTACATTTCTCAGGTGATGCCGGTGATGCCAGACTCTTCTTCTCTGCCATGAAAGGTCTGTTGTAACTCCGGTATCGGTCTTCTGAGAAGTAGCTGGCGTCGGGAGCTCGTACACCTCTCTTGCGGTTGTGAGGTAGAGGGCAATGGTGGAGGGTAGGGAGAAGAACAAACCAAGAATTATAAGGCTATGGGAAGTCATGGACATGGCCTTTAACTTGGTTGAAGATACTTGAATGGTTTTGGACTTGCCGGAAAAAAATGCAGAAATTGAATCCACTCCAAAGCATCCATGAAATGATCAGAAAATTTCACTGAGCTCTAGGGCTTTTTTTAATAACTGCACAAGCCTATGATGATCCATCATAGACTTGTTGCAGAAAAAAACCATGGCCTACAAATTTTGTTAAGTAGTAAAGGACGAGGAGAATATATTCTTTCCTTATACAACATGGGAATCATTTCTCACTTGCTTTAATGGCATAACACACAATCTGATATGATTCTGATTTCCAGCCTTTTGCCCCTAAGTAAATTGATATGATGCTGCTGTCGCCATAACTTTTAAGAACTCTTACGTTTTTTAACTCTCTGTGTAACGCTTAGACAAGTTAAGGTTATATAAATATAAATCTATAATTATTATATATATGCTTTCGTTTACGGCAGGCTCCGGCTATCTATGCATGCCAACCGTCCAACACCAAAATATCTAACCACTGCCACGAATTTGGTAGTGATTAAGAATATTTGCACGTCCCATACCCAGACTAAATCAAGGTTTTTGCTGGTTTTATCAGTGAGAAATGTACAGAATTGAACTTTATTATCAATGGAGATGAGGTATGAACACCTTAATAGGCATGATACATAGTGATCAATCCTGTTTTCACTGAGAAGTAATACAAGCCATTTATGAATCAATAAGAAACTCAAGCTTAGTAGCGATAAAATCATGCATAACTGCACATCCCGTAAAGACATGTCTCCCACTTCTTGCACTTGTTGCCGCACCTACCGCAGTTCAATGGATCGACAGAGGGGTTCACGCAGTGCCCGCGGCAGCAGATATCGCCGTGTTTGCACTTGCGGCCGCACTGTCCACAGTTATTTGGATCCTTCCCTATGTTTACGCATTTCTTCTTGCAGCAATCTGGACCAGGGCTGGACTTCCGACGACAAATCGGTGGAAACTTATCACAGGTCAAGTGCTTGTTCTGAAACATGAAGTCACTAGTCCCGTCTGAAGAAGTTGTTTCTTCGCCTTCAGGCAATGCTATGTAGCTTTCTGGGCTTTCAGGCAATGCTAAGTGGCTTTCCACAGCTGAGTCTTCCTTGTTTTCATCAGCACTCCATGCTGCTCCAACAATGGAGTTGTCATCGTTGTTTTCATTGCCACTCGATGCTGCAGAAACAGTGGAGGTAGTGATGGAGAGTATGAAGAGGAGTTTTAGCAGCTTCATGGCCATGAATGAAGAGAAGCTGTGAAGAGCTGGGTAGGGAAGAGGAAGTGGTGAAGCAATATTGATAGGAGATGGGTTTTTATACTGAAATATGTGGGAAAAACGTTTTGTTCTGTCTCGGTAGCTTCAATTCATCGGACGACTTACGAAACACAGAATATCTGGCCCATAAGAAGAAACCGATTGATTTGAAAGAAAGAAAATTAGAAGCTTAGGTTGCGTTTGTTTTTTTAGCTTTTTGTTAAAAACTATTTAATTTTAGAATTTACGTTGTTTGTTTTTTTACTTTTTCATGACTTATTATAAACTTTTTACTAAATAGAAAAAATCAGAATATGTGATTTTTTTTAAATAGAAAAAATAACACAATATTTTTTTTATTTTTTAATACTTAATAGAAATAAAATACTATAAAAACAAACAACTTAATATTTAATACTATTAAGTATTAAGTTTCTATTTAAAATTAAGTGAAAAAACAAATACCATCTTAGTGTTTCTGTACCCACGTGTAGCCAATAATTTTGATCTGTAAATTATTTTAAGTTATAACATGTTTTTCTCTCATCCTTACCGGCTACACGTGGATACAGAAACACTAAGCTTCTAATTTTCTTTCTTTTCAATCAATCGGTTTCTTCTTATGGGCCCACGTATTCAGTGTTTCGTAAGTAGTCTGATGAATTGAAGCTACCGAGAAAAAACAAAAGGTTTTCACCACATATTTCAGTATAAAAACCCATCTCCTATCAATATTGCTTCACCACTTCCTCTTCCCTACCCAGCTCTTCACAGCTTCTCGTCATTCATGGCCATGAAGCTGCTAAAACTCCTCTTCATACTCTTCATCACCACCTCCACTGTTTCTGCAGCATCGAGTGGCAATGAAAACAACGAAGACAACTCCATTGTTGGAGCAGCATGGAGTGCTGATGAAAACAAGGAAGACTCAGCTGTGGAAAGCCACTTAGCATTGCCTGGAAGCCCAGAAAGCTACATAGCATTGCCTGAAGGCGAAGAAACAACTTCTTCAGATGGGACTAGTGACTTCATGTTTCAGAACAAGCACTTGACCTGTGATGAGTTTCCACCGCTTTGTCGTCGGAAGTCCAGCCCTGGTCCAGATTGCTGCAAGAAGAAATGCGTAAACATAGGGAAGGATCCAAATAACTGTGGAAAGTGCGGCCGCAAGTGCAAACACGGCGATATCTGCTGCCGCGGGCACTGCGTGAACCCCTCTGTCGATCCATTGAACTGCGGTGGGTGCGGCAAGAAGTGCAAGAAGTGGGAGACATGTCTTTACGGGATGTGCAGTTATGCATGATTTTATCGCTACTAAGCTTGAGTTTCTTATTGATTCATAAATGGCTTGTATTACTTCTCAGTGAAAACAGGATTGATCACTATGTATCATGCCTATTAAGGCGCTCATACCTCATCTCCATTGATGATAAAGTTCAATTCAGTACATTTCTCACTGATATAACCTGCAAAATCCTTGATTTAGAGGGGTGTTTGTTTTATTTTTGGATTTTTACAATTTATTTTGAGAATTTAATTTATTTGATTTTCTATTTTTTTTTATGATTTATTATAAATTTTTTATTGAAAAAAAAAATCAAAATATTTCACCTATTCTAAATAGAAAAAATAACATATTATTTTTTTTAAATATTTTTTAGCACTTAATAAAATAAAATACTATAAAAATAAACAACTTAATACTTAATCATTTTAAGTATTAAAGTTTTATTTAGAATTAAGTAAAAAAAACAAACACCATTTTAATATGGGTATGAGACGTGCAAATATGCTTAATCACTATGAAACATTTGTGACAATGATTAGATATTTTGGTGTTTGGACAGTTGGCATGCATAAATAGCCCGAGTCTACCATAAACGTGAGCATATATATAATAATTCTAGATTTACACTTATATAATCTTGAGTTGTCTAAATATTACACAGATCGAGGGTTAAAAAAACATAAGAGTTCCTAAAAGTTATGGCAGCAGCATCGTATCAATATACTTAGGAGAAGATTAAGTATGTGACATTTAAACTCTGAGGATTAGAAATAAGGTAAAATATAAAATAAAATAAAATAAAAATTTATATATTTTTAAATTACTTAATTTTTATAAAAAAAATTAATAAGTTTAAAATAGCATATAAGAATAATTTATTAATTTTGTATCCAATTTTAATTTTTCTTTATTTCTTCATTTCTTCTATTATTTTTCTCCACTTTATTTTTTTATTTGCATTTTCCTTAAAAAATTTTTAGAACCAAGCATAATGTAGGATCCATAGTCTTTATTGGTAAAAAACCATCGTATGTAGGGATCTTCTTTGAGATACTAAAAAGGAAAAAGAAAAGGATTCTTATGCTATAATTAGCAAAGGGTTAAATTAATTAGTACCGACGTATTATCAAATGAGATATTGACACGTGTAAAGGTTATAATAAAAATTTAAACAAAACCTATGAAAATGAAAGGTCAAAATCTCGTTTTGCACGTTCAACGGTCCAAAGGAATTCTTAGGAACCCACCCATGCGGTACATTAAAATTCTCCTGCGGCGAATGAAAGTGAAAGGAGTCAAAAACAACTTATGGAAGCCAAGGTGCAGAGTATAAAGCAATTGCCTCGTTGTTGAAGAAAGCAGATCTCGTAGCCAGGCACACACCTCTCATGAATTCAAGCTCAAGTTTCTGTGCCCACAGGCTTTGTTAAGAAGGGTTATACTATAGTAGTAGTAGTGGAGGGAATAATTATATTTTGGACGTACGTATTCCACCTAGACGAATCTATAATATATATATATATATATATATATATGATATATTTTTATAATATGCTTAAAAATGTGTGAAATTGAAGGTTCAAGTGTTGTGATAGAGAATCCTTGTCGATTTAAATGTCACATTTATTAAAATAGAGAATAGAGACAATTAAATGACATGGACTAACTTGTCAGAAATTTCCATTAGAATTGTTCCACTATGCCAATTTTATTTAAAATTAATTTTACAGGTTATTAAAATAGTATTATATATATATATATATATATATATATATATACACACACATATATTAAACAAGATTTTTTTTGAGGAATTTAAAATAAAATTTATATATTAAACAAGATTTTCCTCTTTATATTAATGTTTTTTAAAATAATACTAAATCAACCCTTCTCTTTGAATTTTGCAGAGGCTAACTGTGTTTGGATCTCAAAAACTAGTACGAAAAAGAGTGTGAAACAATCTCAAATTATTTTGTTTGGCTTATTCTCGAAAAAGCCAAAGAAAATAAAATATTCATGGGAAAAAATTATGAATTTTAGATTTTTGCATGTAGGGAAGAAAAACAAATTCAGACAAAAAGTTCAAGTATATAACTCAAAATTTTTACAACCCAATGGAGCCTAAATGAATGGGGAACCATTCAAATAATAGGCATATTTGATAATATTTTTAAAAATGGTTTTAAAAAATAGTTTTGTAGAGAATGAATATGAAAACAAAATTTTATTTGAAAATTTAGATATGAAAAATGATTTTTTCAACTTAATCATTATGAATGTATTGAATATTTATATACAATATATATGTTCTTCATATATTCTCCATATTGAAAAACATTTTAAAAAGTTTGTATCAAGTTGCAAACTATCATGAACTATCATGTGACACACACATGTATAAAATCCCGATTGGATCTTAATGAATAATCTCATAATCACCTTGGGATAAGAATATATATATATGATTATCTGGGTCATGTGATAGTTTGTAACTTGGTTCAAATTTTCAAGTATTTTAAAATTTATAAAATAATTTTGTAAATTTAAAATTTTAAAAACACTTGAAAATCCGAATTCTATAAATTTAAAAACACTTGAAAATTGAAATCAAGTTACAAACTATCACATGACTCAAATAATATAAGTATTCTTTTATCCCAAAGTGATTATAGGTCATTCATTCAGATCCAATCCGGGTTGGGAATGAATTTTGATACAATTTTTAATTATCACATGACTTTATCACAATTATTTTTAGATTTGAAGATGATTGGGGGGTCATTAATTTGCTCAAATCCTAATTAAGATTAGGAATTGATTTTAAATTGATTTTAATGTCATTTGTAAATACATATATGCATCATTTTTGGATCCCAAGGTAATTGTGAGGTCATTCACTTGTATCCTAATAAAAAAATAGGAACTCATTTGATACCATTTATAGTGAATCATTCTTGTCTAATTAAACATTATTTGCTATTCTCATGATTTTAAAATCAGTATATATCAGAATTATCATTGAACTTCATCTTAAAAACTTTAGCTTTGTAAATAGGGATGACAATGGGGTGAGTTTTTTCGGGTACCCGTCTCATCCCGTCCATAATGGGACGGGGTTCAATTTTAATAAATGAGTTTAGGAGGTGTTTGAAAATTCTTTTTAAAACCCGGGATAGGTTCAGGTATTGCCTCATCCTGCCCGTCCCGCCTTGATTATATATAAAATTAATTTAATTTAATTTTTATTTTACTATTTTTAATATATAGATAATAAAAATCATTTTTAATAAAATAAATTATAAAAATGTAATAATTTAATTATTTATAAATACATTTATTTTAATGTAATTAAAAATTTTAAAAGTAATTTTAAAAAAATAAAATTCAGAAAAAAAGTTAAACGGGATAGGACGAGTATAAGAATTTATGAGTTTAAGACCAAAATAATTTATTTGTAAAAAAAAATGATAAGAATAGTATCCATTTCAAAATATTTGTCAAAGTAGTCTTCTTTATTCACGTAAGCATCCACATGGATTTTAAGTGTAAAAAACTACTGTTGGTGACTATGGTTTTAAAACTTACAGAAATATCCTTAAAACCACAATTACAAACTGTGGTTTTATAATTTCTATTAGAACCACAGTTACTAACTGTGGTTTTGAAAGAAGTATCCTTAAAACCACAGTTATAAACTGTGGTTTTATAATTTCCCTTAAAACCACAGTTAGTAATTGTGGTTTTACAATTATTTTTTATCCGCATCTATTTTAATGGTGTTATAATTTTAATATTATTTTTAATTTTTTTTTATCAAAACAACCATAAAACCACAGTTAGTAATTGTGGTTTTACAATTATTTTCAATTCGTATTTATTTTAATGGTGTTGTAATTTTAATATTATTTTTAAAATATTTTTTTATCAAAATAACCATAAAACCACAGTTAGTAACTATGGTTTTACAATCCGCAGGTGTTGTAATTTTAATATTATTTTTAAAATATTTTTTTATTAAAATATCCATAAAACCATAGTTACTAACTGTGGTTTTAAAAGAAGTATCCTTAAAACCACATTTAGTAACTGTGGTTTTACAATTATTTTCAATCCGCGTCTATTTTAATGGTGTTGTAATTTTAATATTATTTTTAAAATATTATTTTATCAAAATACCCATAAAACCACAGTTACTAACTGTGGTTTTAAAAAAAGTATCCTTAAAACCACAGTTACAAACTGTGGTTTTACAATTTCCCTTAAAACCACAGTTAGTAATTGTGGTTTTACAATTATTTTTAATTCACACCTGTTTTAATGGTGTTGTAATTTTAATATTATTTTTAAAATATTTTTTTTATCAAAACAACCATAAAACCATAGTTAGTAACTGTGGTTTTACAATTATTTTCAATCCGCTTCTTCACATATGAACTAAAGAAAATTATTTATTCATATTATTTTTAAATTTTAAAATATCTAAAGAAATTGTTTATATTATTTTAAAATTTTATATTTTCATATGAAAATTAATGCCAATGATTATGATTTTAGGTTATTTATTATTAAGTATGATTTGAACTTATGTCTTGGTTAAAATGTATAATTTTTTAATTATATGAAAGAAAAATAAGTAATGGTTGTAATAGTTTATTTAGTTAGAATTTCTTTCATTTAAACTTTAGGATGCATTTGAGTTTTATTTGTTTAAATTATCAAGGAAACATGTGAATAACATAACATCACTAATTTGAATTAACACTTTATATAACCTTAAATGTATAAACCAAAGTATAATAGTTTTACAAACATGAAAAAAGATCTCAATGTGTCCCACATGATGGAATCTTTCTCTTTCGTTGTGAACATCTACGGTAGATGGCCATATTTGTTGTATCCATCTGTGCTATCTGAAAAGTCTCCATCTCTATAGATTGTGACACGTCATCTACATGAGCTGTCGAGTTAGATGGAACTAATGGAGGTAGAACTCGACGTACACGTGGAGCTCGATGTCCTCTAGGTACCCGTACATGTAATCGTGCGGCATGAGCTGTCCCCTAAAGAAAAGGTAGAGGTGTAATGGACTCTGTAACAGGTGGAGGTGCAATAGACTCTGTAACAGGTGAGGGTGCAATAGACTCTGTAACAGGTGGGGGTGCAATAGACTCTGTAATAGGTGGGGGTGCTCCAATGATATAGATGGTTGAATAGGGGTAAGGGTAGATGGTATGGTAGTCTCGGGTCGAGATGAATGGGCTGGTATGGATACATCAAGGGGAGAAAGTGGTGACTCTAATGATGCAGATGGCTGAAATAAAGGAAAGGTAGATGTGACTGGTGGATGTGAGGGTTGTACCAAAGTAGATGCCAAAGGTACATGTCGGTGACCAGCTCGACGATCACCTCTCCCCCGACCTCTAATGGGTGGTACCCTAATAGGCGTAATCAATGATGGTGGTCTCATGGATGACCCTGAAGATGTGGATGGCTCATGTGTCGAGTGTACGCGATGGTCCTCTCCTATAGCACGTAAAACATCAATAGTAATTCGGTGAGTTTCCTATAAATCATTTGAAATAGCCATATGTGATACGACGGTGATCTGTATAAGAAAATGAAACATGAGGCATTTGCACATAATTTAAGTTTAACATTCATTAAAAAATGGTTTTGTATCTCAAATGCTCTCACTAATAACTCAGTGGCAGAAGCTGTACTATGGAACCTCATATGATCTCTATGCAAAACAAATGTGATCAGGTGTCGCGTGATACGTCGATACCACTACATATATGGATCATAAAAAGACATGGTAGTAATCTCAAGTGGTGCTGTCGCAATAAGCTCAGAACGAGTAGCCCAAAGAGAAATATACTGAGCATGGAATGTGACCCAATCGTACTGATGTCGTCCTCGCCTATCCACTAAATGTTGCTCCATATCTATCAAACAAGGTGGATGTATCCCTTGTTGCATACGAAACTGGCGTAAAACTCGCTCTGGTCTATGCCGCTTGATAATATCAAAGCAAATTAGAGGCAACATAGTTCGCCAAATTTCTTCATCAGCCTGACATATAGCCGGAAGATGTGCAATCAAATCTACTGTATATGGTTCCCATAATACCTGTAATTTTTTTTTAAAAAATAATTAGTCACATTAGTGGAAAATATTGCAAAGGTAATCTTACGCATCTACACTTTAGCTGATCATGTGTCTGGGCATCCAATTGATCTCGATAGAATGTCAACACATGTGGTGATGGGTTATGAGACCAAGACAGGGGTACTCTCCACTTATGGCCCAATGGATCGATTGGGAATGCCTCATCTGGCAATAGATGATCATGTAAACCATCAACTACATCATCATGTACATGTGGGACTACTATAGGCACAGGAGGACGACAGAAAACAGGTCGACCCACATAAAGTCTCTCCCATGACCACAACTACAAAATCAGATAACATTATCAAAATTAGACAACTTACAACAATAATGTGAGTCAATTAATTATAATAGATAGTTATGTCGAAATACTTGTAATAGTGTGATAGGTCCAGAAATCTCTGTGGCACTATCTAAACTCACACGACATAGCTCTCTATATAGGTATGCCAACACTGCACTACCCCAACTATAGTGAGAAATCTCAATGAAGTCTCTCAACAGTGGAAGGTAACATAACTGTACATGTGTGCCAGTCTTGTTTGTAAACAATGCTCCACCCAATAGTGCTAATATGAAAGCATGCGCATAACGCTGTAAAATAACATCATCGACCCCTGTTGGTGGATATGAGAACTGCTCACGCAACCATCGTGCTGATATAGATGACCTTCTAATCTGAGATGGGGGTGGGACGACACCTAAAAGCTCGGAACATAGTAGTGACCAATCTATGTCACATGTGCCAGTGATAGGAGGCCCATGAATATGTAATCCTAGAATCATGGCTACATCCTGTAAAGTAACAGTCATCTCTCTAATAGGTAAATGAAATGTGTGTGTCTCGGGTTGCCATCGCTCAACAAGACTCGTGATCAATGGCCAATCTAGTGAAATGTGTCCGACACGATATACACCATAAAATCCAGATTGCATCACATATCACCGAATACGAGGGTCCATCTCCCACTCTCGCATGAATGTCCATAAACGTTGTCGACATGTCAATACCTGATTAAGCTACAAAAGATACCATTTCGATTAAATAAGAACTTAATTAAGGTTTATGATTATGTTTTTCTATACATCTATATTTATATATACATATATACCTGACCAGAATCCACTAATTGAGACCTATGTCTGTCCTGTAGCGCTAAAATAGAGCGATCTAATGAATCTGGATCGAATCTGCCCTCTCTATGCTCCATTACTATACTGTCATAATAAACTAATGTTAATATTATAATTTAAACTATTTATTTGCAACCAATATCAATATCCAAGTACAATAATTTAAAAAAAAATTGTCAAGCACTAATGTTCACATCCAAATTTTAAAAATTTCATCAGAGTATCTCTTATAAATAAGGTATTCTCCAAAATACAAACAACCTGATTAATCAAAATATTTATTTGCAACCAATATCAATATCCAAGTACAATAATTTTTAAAAAAATTATCAAACACTAATGTTCACATCAAAATATTAAAAATTTCGGCATAGTATCCCCTATAAATAGGGTATTCTCCAAAATACAAACAACCTGATTAATCAAAATATTCATCTGCAACCAATATCAATATCCAAGTACAATAATGAAAAAAAAATGTAATAATATGATGTTCGCATCCAAATATTAAAAATTTCGACAGAGTCTCCCCTATAAATAGGGTATTCTCCAAAATACAAACAACCTGATTCATCAAAATATTCATATTACAATTTTGAAATTAACAACAAAGTCTCTCTTATAACATAAGTATTGTCCAAAATACAAATAACATAATATCAACATCCAAAGCCTAGCACCCATCATGAAGGCCCAACACCCATGTTCTTATTTGGACAAGAACGACAATTGTGACCACTTTGTTTGCACAAACCACATGTAACCGAGGTTTTATCTTCTCTAACATCCATTTCATCGTGCAAACGAGTAGATTTAGGTCGTCCACCTGACACACGTTTCATTGAATCTGCAGGCACAATAACTAGACCAACATATGGTGGCCACTTGTACTCATTGTGTATGGGGTTAAACAGTGGTGCCCAAGTGCTAAAGTACGATTGTATAGTATAATAATGTTGAACAAACGATCTAAAATCAATTGAACGAAAATGACATGCCGCTAGAATATGACTACATGGGAATCCATATATGAATGTTTTGCCACATGTGCATCTATGCTCACGTAGGTTAACACGATGTGTTCTTCCACCAGATGATGTCTTTTTACTACCCCTACTGGCCTTCACATGAAACAGTCCTTGGAAGTGATCATACAAAACAACCTCATGAGAACCTGCCTTAACAACATTTGCATTAATCTTAGCATCAACATAAGGAGTGTATTGTTCACCTGAAGCAAGTCGACTAGCACCATGTTCTCTTCTTACAGCAAAGTAACTATTAACTTGATAGAATGTCAATTGAACAAATGCGATGATAGGGAAACTTCGTGCCCTTTTAAGCACACTATTGAACACTTCTGACATGTTCGTAGTCATTATGCCATATCATTGACCTCCATCATGTGATAATGCCCATTTCTCAAAGGGAATAGCCTCCAACCAGTTGAGTACGTCTTGATTGATTCTCCCAATTGTCTCCATATGCATGTTGAATTTTTCTACCTTAGTTTCTAAGGCGGCTCTGCATAAAAGTTGTTTCAAGCATTTGTCCTTAAAGTGAGTCATAAAGTTGCTAGCAAGATGGCGCTTACAAATTCGATGATATGCATTTGGCTCAGACCAACCAAGATAAACATTAGCAAACGCAGCCATAATGCCCGGATGACGATCATAGATAACACAAAGACCCCTCCTTTGAGTTACTCGATTTCTAATACATGCCAAAAACCATCCCTAACTATCAACATTTTCACCCTCAGTTAATGCAAAAGCAAGAGGAAACAATTGATTATTTCCATCACAGCCCATGACAATCATTATAGTGCCCTTATACTTCCCATACAAGTGTGCACCATCAATAGTGAACACATGACGACAATGCTTGAAGCCCTCTATGGAAGGATGAAATGCCCAAAAGACTCGCTGAAATACCTCTTCATTTCGCATATTTCCTGGGAATGTTTTAGAAATTACAACACATCCTGGATTGGTTTGCTCTAAGGCACCAAAAAAATGTGGCAGTTTAGCGTATGATTTATAAAAATCACCAAAAAAATTAGTTACTGCTTTACGCTTGCCTTTCGAAGCCTTAGTGTATGAGATATGGTACCCGAATCTTTCTACAACACTTGCTTGAATGGCAGCCACTGAAAGTGTGAATTGTGTCTTAATCATTTCCTCTATATGGGCGGCTATCAGGTTTGAGTCTAACTGATGATGATCTTGGTTCATGCAAGGATTGACACATGTGTGTGGGCCACTATATTTGTTGATCTCAAATAAAGATGTCCCTTTAACAACCGTAGCACGAAGTCTCCAGGGACATTGAGACCATTCAGCTTTCTTGTATCTTAGGACCAACAATTTCTTTGTGGATGACAAAACGATTTACTCTTGGTGTGAATTAATAGAGTACATCTTTACAGCATGTTGCAAATCTCATTTGGAATTAAATATTTGTCCAACTATGAACTCTCCAATTGGATGTCCCATAAGAGTGTTTCCCCATGGGGTCCATTCACTTGACACAACATGACCAATGTTTTCAACATTTTCAAACTGTGGTGATGGTGCCAAATGATATTGCATTGGAGATAATTCAATTGGGTCATCTAAATCCTTTGTATCTGGATTGTTTGACAAGTTACATCCTTCCCCATCCACAACCACATATCTCATTTGTTCTCTTTCAATTGCCTCATGAACAGCTAAAAAAGGCGAGCTACCTTCCCTATTTTGATTATCATCATTATGAACATCCTCGGCTCCTACACTGTCATCATCACATCGTCTTCCTTCTTCGTCTTCCTCATCCTCTTCTGATCTATGCTTAAAAGTAAATGAATTTTGAACATTACTAGTACCATCATTTTCACCAAGTAACAAAGGCATGCAATTACCAATTGGTGAATTCATTTGTAAGTCAATAGGTACTTGTTCAACAAATAACTCAACTTCATCCATCCCAAATGTGTTATGCATTTCTAACATTCGAGCTACACCACTATCATTCTTTACTAGGCAAGGTTGGAATTTATTCACTTTTTTCATAGGATACTTACAACTAAGTATTAATCGAAAATGTTCTTTATTGATGTCAGTGACCGAGTATATCATTTCCAACAGTTGTTCATATGTTGTCCCAAGAGGCACATCAATAGGTTCAACCACAACTCTATCCCCAACATAATCAACATCGTTTTGTGTTCTCACCATTTTCCCATTACAAAAACAAACTATTGCCACCCATAAATTAGACATAGTTCACCTATAGAAGAAGCCAAAAAAATCAAATCAATTTCATTTTTAACCACAAAATTACACAATATAAATTATTGCTAATAACATCAATTTGTAATGAAATAACAAATAACAATAATAGGGTATGTTATTAACAATAATCAAATAACAAATAACACCTTAATATCCAAACAATTCAATGTTTTTTATTAATAATATTTTCTTATTATTTATTACCATTAAAATTGAATAAAAGGTTGTTATTTTTCCATTAACAATTAAAATGTCTTTGTTTAAGCTACCCAAATTAAGTGGGAAATTTTTTTAAATTTGTTCAAAATTTGATTTTATATGAGTTTCAAAAATGAATGTAATGTGTACATATTCAACATAATTAATAGTTACGACTATAAATATTTTAATATTTTCCATTAAAATAATTAAAAAAGAGAAAGCGGAATAGTTAATACACTTTTGCTTATGTTTGGTTAATTTTTAAATTTTTTTAATTTAATTAAATTTCTACAATTTATAATTTAATAAGTTAAATTTGAAGTAAAAACTAATATTTTCTATATATTAAATTTGGTTTTAGTGTTTTATTTATTTATTTATAACTATTGAGTTCTTCAAATATTTTATAATCTTCAGAAGTCTATCTCGATTTTATAGATTTTTCCCTCTATGGCCTAAAATATTTATAAAAATATTCTAAATAAATTTCCTTATTCTATGAGGAAATATGATATCACAATAATAAATTAACTTAGAAAATACTTTATACAATATTCTTTACAAAAAAGAATTTATAATAATTGAGAATTTGATACACTTTCTAATATATGATACAATTCAAAAGCTAACCAATAATTACAAGCAATTTTCATGGTTTGGAGATCCAGTCTAGGTTCTACATGTCTTTTTACAGTTTTATAAAGTTGTTAGCATTTGTATAGGTGCTATTAAATGTTCCACATGCCATTAAATGATTCGAGTTCTAGGAGCCTTAGAGTTTGGTCATGATTCGAGTTCTAGGAGCCCTATAATGGGGAAGAGATTGTTATATGCACAATAGTATTATCTTTATAAAAATGATGATTGAAAAATGACACACTCAAATCTCCTTGATCCTAATAATTTTAAAATATATATATATATATATATATATAATAATAATAATAATAAAAAGTATATATTTTTTTAGAGGAGAAAAAGAAACAAAAATAAATTTAATAATCACTTCCAATTTTATAAAGTTAATAAATTATGAAAACAAATTTAAAAATAATTTGAAAAACTTAAGCATTTGTAATGATGGTTTCTCGATAAATCTAGTAATTATAATAAATAAGAAGATAAAATATTTTAATAATAAACAAGTAATTATAACTCATAACCCTAAGGATTTATTAGGAAGTGTTTTGAAAATAGTTTTAAATTTGATTCTATTTGTAATATTTTTTTAGAATAAAAATACATATGGGAAGATTTTGGACATGTTTTCTTGTTTTTCAAATATTTATTAAAAATTCAAATATTTATTAAAAATATATTTTATTTATAATATTTTATCTATCAAAAACTTGTGTTTGAAAACAATTAATAACTATAGACAATTTGATATTAATTTTTTAGTTTTCATAATAATAATAATAATAATAATAATAATAATAATAATAAGTGAAATATATATATATATTCCATTGTGTTTTTTTATTTATTTTAATTTTCTTCTATTTTTTATTTCTTTTTGTTCCCACTCGATTTTAAAATAAGTGGATTATGATTAATTTTTAATTTTTTATTAAAAAAAAGGAAAATAAACAAGTGGATTATGATTAAATTTTTATTTATTATTTAAAAAAGGAAAACAAACAAGTGGATTTTTAATTTTTTATTAAAAAAAGGAAAATAAACAAATGGATTGTGATTAATTTTTAATTTTTTATTCAAAAAAGGAAAATAAACTAGTGGATTTTTAATTTTTTATTAAAAAAGGAAAATAAACAAGTGGATTGTGATTAATTTTTAATTTTTTATTAAAAAAGGAAAATAAAAAATGATTAAACAAATAATTTTTATATTAAAAAATTCAATCAGTTTTCAAAAATTTAAAATTATAAAAATTAATTCAAAAATAATTATCAAATATCCCTCAAATAAAGTTAAAATAATTTCTTTATTCGTTCCAAACCATCCTTTCCGACAGCCCAAGAAAGTTAAAATAATTTTTTTATGCGTTCCAAACCATCCTTTCCAAACCATCCTTTCCGGCAGCCCAAGAAAGTTAAAATAATTTTTTTATGCGTTCAGCCCTTCCTACCCTCCTTCTCCTCTTTCTATCATCAAAACTAAAAAATTCCAAGCTTCAACGCAGAGATGAGAGAGGTTAAAGAGATGAGAAATCCACAATATTCCCATGCTATAAAAGGCCAGGCAGGCCAAGCGAGCCAAGGGCCTATTCCACCAACATATAGGTGAGTGGGGTGCCATACCCTCCTCCTCACTCCGGCAAAACCTTTGTTTCCAAAAACTATTATTATGAGGACTCCTTGTCTTCATCATGGGGATTCAGTGATCCCGAGATCAAGAGAAGGAAGAGGATCGCGTTGTATAAGGCTTATGGCGTCGAGGGAAAGATGAAGGCCTCCTTGAGAGGTGGGTTTTGTTGGGTTAAGAACAGAGCTAGAAGATTTTATTTATTTTTATTAAATTGGGCAAAATCAAAGATTTTGCATTTGGGTAAAAAATTTGTTATTTTTGCATGACCTGCACTTCTTCTTCCTCTTCGAACCCTAACCCACCATTGCCCAAATTTGAAATCTACCCAAACCCCCCAATGTACAGAATACAATTTCATTTAATTTTTCATTTTCCTCTGTTTGGTTAGTAAGAAAGCTAAGGAAAATGACGGAAAAAAAAACTTACCTAGTAGATGTTGCTAGTGGAGCTACTGGTGGGAGCCGTAGATGGTGGGAGCCGCAGGTGGTGGGAGCCGCAGACGGTGAGGAGAGATGGTGGGAGCTGCAGAGAAGAGAAAATAATAATTAGGGTTTTTGTTTAATGATTTCAAATGAAAAAATTGGGTCTTCAGAGTAGTGGATTGCTGATGTGGATTCAAAAGACTACTTTGACAAATAGTTCAGGTGGTGAGAGCCGCAGACGGTGAGGAGAGATGGTGGGAGCTGCAGAGAAGAGAAAATAATAGTTAGGGTTTTTGTTGAATGATTTCAAATGAAAAAATTGGGTCTTCAGAGTAGTGGATTGCTGATGTGGATTCAAAAGACTACTTTGACAAATAGTTTGAAAGATGTATTAATTTGGTTTTTTTTTTCTAGTAAACATTACTTTGACTGCAAACTCAGAATTTATCATACCTGCCCTACCTTGTTTAATTTTTTAAATGGGATGGGGATAAGAATTATTTTGAATAAATAGGACGGGGTTAGGATGAGGACGACCGTCCCGAACCTGTCCCATTGCCATCTCTACTTGTAAAGGGAAGACATGGAGCCACCAACTCTCCGTCCCCATCAAAAATTTGCAAACTAACCACATGGCCACAAAACAACCCCACAGTCTCTACACTTATCCACAAAATGAGAATTGGTGGACAGTACTAAATATTATTGATCCACTTTACGGTAGAACGTGACTGGTCAGTGAAAGTTTCTGGTCCGAGCTTCACATGGAGCGTAGTAGCCAAACGCTGGCCAACCTTTTGGGAAATTATATGATTTTATGCTCCAAGTCAACACGTAAAGAAGACGTAGATGGAATCATAGGCCAAGTGCTTTCATAACGAATTCAAAGGATGGAAAAAACCGTAACTCAGTAATTGACCAACATGGGCTGTTGGGTTTGATTTTGTCACCTAAATGAGTCTGCGTACACTTGTTTTGACAATACACGTTTTGAGTTCCGTCACACATCGCCCTTTCCACCTGGCTACAATCAATATTATCCCTTTCCCATTTGTCTTAGAACCTTGGGACCTTAGAAGTTTCCATGTTGAATGTCATTGCCTAAGAGAATAATATTGTATTCACATTGTTTATTATCAATTTAAAGTAAGAGAAAATGTGATATATGTAATAGACTCTTCTTAAATTATTAATATAATTAATTAGTGGATGCAATACAGAGAGATAGACATATGTTATGAACTCCTTCTGATTGAATATATGTTATATACATTTTAACGGGATGGATGATATATCATGGAAGCAAAACGAAAAATGAGACTTGGTTCAATCATTTTTTAATTGTAGGTATAATTGTTCGACAGATGTTATGTAGAGAGAGAAAAATAAGTAGATATCATATAAGGAAAGCCGGAGAATATATAACTAAGAACTCTTCTTAACCGAGTGTATATATATATTGGTTCCTAATTTTTTTTCTTTTACATCATTGGATGTTGGAGTAATCGGATGGAAAGTTAGAAACATATGTACAACCATTCAAGGTACCTTATGGGATAGGAATGAAGCCATTGGCTCTGCCTTGTCTCAAGAGGGAAAGTTCCTGTGGAAGCTTGCTGCTAATGCACTAAGCAATAATCATTTTCAGTATGAGTACCATCAATTTTTTGTAGTGCTTCTCCTTTTCTCCAATTTCCCTCTCCCATTGGAAATCTGGAAGGCCTATCTCCTATTTAATTTAAATAATTTCCAAATGGTGATTGATGATGACCATCCCATTAGCCACAAATCTTACATATTCCCATATATAAATCCTAAGCCAGTTGAAGTGTTGAATATGAATGAATTTAAAAAATAAGTGTTCTTTGTTTCATATCTCATTCAATCATGTAATCCCTTCTATAATTAGTGGGGATGCCTATTTTGATCAGTGAGTTGCTATTTGTTTTTCAATTTGAATATCGAACAAAAATCACTATAAAAATATGATTTAGGTCATGTTTGGTGACAATATTAGAAAAAGATTTTCAATTCTCCAAAATAAAAAATAAAAAAGATAGGTAAGAAAACAAATTTTTAAATAATATTTATACAAATATGATGAAGAATAATTAAAAATAAATTATTACATATAAAAATTATTTTTAGACATATAAAATAAATTAAGAACATTTTAGGTTTTTAAATAAATTTTTATTCTAAGAAACATAAAAAAAAAAAAAACAATTTTCAAAAGTTGATTTTTAAAACACTTTTCATACATAATCTTAGATTTTAAATTTAAGATAAAATTTAGAATTTTTAACTTATTTTTTATTAAAAAAAAAAATCATTGTGACAAACCCTACATCAGCCTCTTTGATCAACCCATCTAGCCAAAAATAAAAATAAAAATAAAAATAGGAAGTAAATTTTTTTATTTTTATTTTACACTCTTCAAATAATTTCTTTAACTTATATCTAAACTTATTTCTTTGTACTCAATTTTATATTTTTGTACTTCAATCGACATATTTCTATAATCATTTAAGATTCAGATTTAATCATACACTTAAACATGGTTATGGAACATAAAATTTGTTTTAAATTTAAATTTTTAAAATTAAAATTTCACAAATAAAAGCGAATATGTCTTTTGAAGTAGGCACACACAAAAAATATAGATCCATAATATCATAGATATACAAATTAGGCAAATATTTTTTTTTCTAAAAATAAATGGCATACTTTTACCAAATGGAACATTCCAATTTCTTCTATAAAATATAGTCGATTCTCTTACACTATTCAAAATTAAAGATATTTTACTGTAATGTTTCACGCTTGCTTGAGATTGGATCAATTTTTTACTTACACGTTTTTTTTTCAAAGATGCCCTTAGATTAATGTAAAATGTCAACTGCGCAGACATTCCTGTTAACAAAAGTCAAGAAGATAGGCTAGCTGAGAACAAGTGCGTCCGTAATGGTTTCTAAGACTTATTGTTCAGATAAAAGGAGACAGACACACGGCGTGTAATGGCGAATTGGGCACACCAGATTTGTAATCCTGATGCCTAACACCAAGTTCTGTGTTGACCGATTGTACTTGTCAAATGGATGTACGTCGGTATGAGAGATGTTTTCAAAAATAATTTTGAGAAACAAAATTTTAGAATAATTTTTAAATACTGTGCTATAATATTTTATAAAATAGAAATTTGTTTAGAAACCCTAAAATATTTTTACTTCCGATGCATGTAACACTTAAACTTTTTTATTAAAATAATTATTTTTAAATATTAAAAAGATTAAAAATATTTTCTAAAATCAATATCAAATATATTTTAAATGTATTTTAAAATATAATTTTATATGTAATATTTTATGTTTTTATCATTAGTATTTATATAATTACTTTTAAAATAGTTTTTAAAAAATAAATAAAAATAATTAAAATATGTTATTTAAAAATACCTTATAAAAAAACTCTGTCCTATTTTCTGATTATGAAATATGATTTTTTTTTTCATTAAAGAATAGAAAATTATTCTATAAACATAGTTAACAAAGTGGTCTGAATTCCCAGATTGTCTCCCTATTTTGGAATTATGATGGGCGGCCTTTCTGTGGCAGCAGGAGGCTCAGTGGGCGGAATGGAGCCCATTTTGCAAGCAGGCCACAAAGTCGTTTGCTTTTCGTGATTGCACTAGAAATTTCTTTTGATTTGATAGCAAGAAATCATCATGAGAATAACGTTTTGGAAAATTAGACATTTGTGAAGATATAAATATATAAAATTTTATCAGAAATTGGTAGTTAAAAAATGTTAGTAAAAAAAGGAGGGGAAAATATTGATGGAGTTGAAGACGACCGAAGCTGGCCTAATTTCCCAAGTCTTCAAATTCTATGCAACTTGAGTCTCTCCAAAACTTAGAATTTAAAAATTCGTCCCAAGCCTAACTTTTGTTTACTTAATTAATCAAATGTCTGCCGTGCTATTAGACCATCCAACCTCCATCCTCCCTATAAATACCCTCAAATCTTCAAACCAAGACCATTCACATTTTCACATCTTCCCTCACCCACCTCCTCTTCTCTTCTTCGTCTCAAGCCTCTCCCCAACATGAAGTCCCTAAAGCTCGTTATTCTCATGCTGGCCCTGCTCTTGGTCATGGCTGCTGTACGTTCAGTCTCATCAGCTGAAGAAGAAGACTTCATGTTTGATCTAGACCAGGATGACAGCATCGCTGCTGAAGCTGAAAATTCTGATCAACTTCCATTACTTGAAAGCGAGCAGCCGATATCGCTTAGGGGGACTAGCCGCTTTCTGACGGAGGCGGCCCGGATCAAGGTGACGTGCGACAAGTACCCTACAGTATGCCGAGCCAAGGGAAGTGCAGGGAAGTACTGCTGCAAGAAGAAGTGTGTGAATGTGAGGACGGACAGGCTCAACTGTGGGGCGTGTGGGAAGAAGTGTAGGTACTCTGAGATTTGCTGCAAAGGGGAGTGCGTCAACCCTTCTTCAGACAGGAGGAATTGTGGGGGCTGCGGCAAGAAGTGTAAGAAAGGGAGTCTCTGCGTGCATGGGATGTGCAGCTACTCGTAGATTTCTGAGCATTGTTGCTGTACATGGGAAAATTTCTATATTCATGTAACTATGGCGAGCCATCACCATTTGATGGGCTTGCAAATCCGAGTTTTTTCATTTTTTTCTGATTCTTCATGAGGTCTTTACTGGTATAGATGACAACAATGAGCCAGTTCACAGTGCCTGAAATCCAAGACACTTCTTCTCTACCGGACTGGCCGCTTCCTGCTCATTACTGAGCAAGGAGAGAAGGATTGCAGGAACTGTGGATGGAGTGTGTAGTTACAAATAATAATTTCATGTACACTTCCTATGATGGAAAGCGGATCGTGTTGATGATTCGTTCAATAAAAGGAACATATGGGATATGCTATTATCCTCCATTGTTGAAGTATGATATCTTGCTTTTGTTGGCTATAAAAAATTACTCAACAGAAATCAGAGATAATAATACAAATTATAAAGATACAATGCAAATCTCTTAATCTTCTTAAGAACATAAAGATTAAATAATCCACCAATCGAGGTACACATAAGTTTTAACCTAATTGGATATGATCATATCCACGATCATTCTATTGTAATAAAAGAAATATTATAAAGAACATGATAAGATATAATGATTAAATTTCAAAATATCTTACATTCTTTTTCAAAATATATATATTTTTTTATTAAACTAAATATCCCTTCTTCCTCACCTAAAATATTTATAGATATTCTTAATAAATTTTTATTTTATAAAAGTTCCATTATGATGATATATGAATTTAAAATATGTTTTTTTTTAATGATATTAGGAATTCGTGACATTTTTAAGTGCAAAACAAATGTACCCTTGACTTCTATTCCCTTTCTATGTATTTGCGTATATCATCCTCTAAGTAATTAAGTACAATATTTGTTCAGCCTATTGTTTGTATGGGACGTCCAAATTATATGAATGAAACTGTAGCTCCTTTGGCTTTTAGCTGATGCAGATTGCCAGTACTATTTGTTGTAATTAGAATTACCTAGAAATTGAGAACACTATTGTAAAATACCAAAATTACATGAATATTGGTTAAATAGTAAAAACATACATCATTATTGTATGTTTGGTTTATGCGATTTGTGCGCATATCATTCTCTTTAAACAAATTGTCGGGTTACAACAATATGTTCGAAAATAGATCATCCAAATGAGAGTTCTTAGGATAGGTTAATTGTGGAATGTGACGACAAATATTATGAAAGATTTTATTTACTCTCACTAAATATGAATTGACTTTTGATAAGATGATCAAAAATTGATTCACTGATCAGTATTGTATAATATACTAATATATTATTATCTTATTTGTTAAAACTCACGTGCAACCCTATAGAAGCTGGCTCATGAGACAAAATCATGACTAAGCTTTAATATAAATGTAACTATGTAAGTAACTAGGGACATTACCCATAAGAAGTAATTAGCATGATACACATAATTGTTCATTACCAAGGATTTAAGCATGTGGGTGATCACATAATAAGTTATAAAGTAAAGTCGTGTCACTCATACATCATACAATTAGCTTAACAATCACATAACATAATTAATTTAACAGCTGTCATGTCTTTATTCCATTGGACATTCTCTTCTCCAAAGAGAAGCACTTTGATATGTCTTTCTTTAATTTTCTCTCTTCCTAATGATGAAATTTGAAGTCATGTTGATGAAAATAGAAAGGAAGAAAGGGATTCTTCTATCTATAATCCAACTAGAATATTGAAGTAAAATTTTTGTGCAATGTGGGTCAAATTGGGCATGCGCTAGAGGTGATACATGTTATATACCCCCATGAATTCAAGTTTAAGTTTCCCTTCCAACAAATTTCATTAAGAATAGTTTTATTCAAGTAGTGAAATATTGGAAGTACATTCAATATTTTCAAATACTATATAATTAAACATGTGAGATATTATTAAAATATGCACTAGGTAGTGGCATATGTGCATTTCAATTTCAATAATATTAATATGATTGATATATGCTATGCTTATTATTGCGATTGCTTAGTAAAACATGTTATAACTTGAAATAATTTATAGATCAAAATTACTGGCTACACGTGGATACAAAAACAGTAAGCTTCTAATTTTCTTTCTTTTGAATCAATCAGTGTCTTTTTATGGGTCAGATATTCAGTGTTTCGAGACTGTGACCCATTTCACCTTTTGATTAGAGCAGTACCATAACTATATCCATATCCTAACTTTGTAGACTTGATGACCTACCCATTTTGAGTCTGACATGACACCACACCTTGGTACCATTATATGACCTTACCATTTTTGTTCACCTTAGCATACTACAGTACCATTGCTTATTCTTTCCATCCTTTATTTGATCTAACTAGGTAGAGTTTGAGATGGTTAGACCTGAGGTGAGCTCTGCATGATGATAAATGGATCATGATGATAGCGTGGTTTGACTGCTTGATGATATTGCTGAGGCAGAGGGGTTATCATGGAGCATCCATATTTGAGCCATTGCACATGACTTCAGAGAGTCGAGATGACTAAAGATGGTGATTTTATGAGACGATGGTGAATGACTTATGATGATAGAGTGAGGTGATTGTCAGAGGGCTTTAATGATTATCACAGAGCATCGGTGGGAGCTTTCACATGATTGCAAAGAAGTTGACATGGTTGTGTTTGATAGATGTTAGTATTTGGTATTGACCATGTGATATATTGAGGGTGTGATGTATGTGGTTGTGGTTAAATAATGGGTGGTCATTGTTTCATGAGCTCATTTACCCTATTTACTTTATCATCCTCACATATAGAGTTACATGTTGCTAGCCCTTTGAGCCTCACACGAGCAACATAACCTTTTATTTCATCACTTCATTTACCTATTACACCAGGTTGGGGACCCTATAGTGTTTGCATGCTTTGATTAAATACATCATGAGTTCTAGACCTGACATACATATTCAGGCCTCATCTCTCACCCTTCATTGTGATATTTTCCATTTTGACATCATCTCATCACTTTTTTCGGCATCACATATCACCACTTGTGATATTCATTATCTATCTTTTCTCTAATCATTGTTTAATCAACATTATCCTTGTTTCACCTTGAGTGGTGGTTTTTCACACATCACTGCATGGAGGATTGTCACATTCTTTTCCCCCGTTCACCCCATGGGCAGTAGTTTAGAGGTCTTAGTTTGAGATGTTGTCTTATTAGTGAGGATTCATGTTATATCTGTATGTGGAGATGGTTTGATCATTTGGGTATGTATTTTCATTGGAGGTCATTCATTATTGATCAGAGTATGCACAAAAAAAAAAAAAAAAAAACAAAACAAAGAATATAAAAGATAATGCATTTTTCATTGTACCGTTTTCCATTGACTACATGTATGGATGTGCTGGTTTGCTTCATTGAGTTTGTGTGTTAAAGATAGTTCATATGGGAGTTTCTTTTTGAGATTTTATCTTAGTATATATTTGGGTGAGAGTATGAGTCGTCCATTCGATTTTCGTGAGAGGCGAGCAACCTTTTTTTAGGATTTTTGGATTTTTGCCTTATTCGTCATTGCATCCATTTTTATGTGACTACTTTCCATGTTTAGATGCAGGTTGACCATCACTCACTTTCCTATCTTTTTGTCTTCTTCTATCTTTATTTTATTCCTTCATTTCACTCTACCTCATCTGATTTCTTTCTTTTATCATCCTGCTTGATGTTTGACTTGGGTTTTATAGGACCTCAGGCGCTATCAACTCTCCTAAAAGCAATTGCTTGTAGGAAAGGTGCATACCATAGCCTTATAGTGCATTCACCTAAGCGCCCATGGGCGAACACAAGGGGAGTTGATGGACGCGGCCAACCCTCCGATGTGCCAACAATCTCCCCCCCAGCGACACCCCTAGGGTTCAAACCCATGACCTCGGCTCTGATACCACTTGTAGGACCTCAGGCGCTACCAACTCTCCTAAAAGCAATTGTTTGTAGGAAAGGTGCATACCCTAACCTTATAGTGCATTCACCCAAGCGCCCACAGGCGAACACAAGGGGAGTTGATGGATGCGGCCAACCCTTCGATCTGCCAACAGGTTCAATATCCACACTTCATTCTTGCTTATATGATATGTCATTCATTTATTATCATTTTTCATGTTGGAATCTTTATGTCCGCAACTCATAATGTTTTATACGCATTGCTTCTCATGCATGAGGGGTATAGGGATTATATCATTGGGATTATTGAGCCTAGTTTCCTCTTGTTTCTTTCACCCTCTTACCTTAGTGTAGACCCTCCATTTTATTCTCCTAGCACATGTCCTATTAGGTATTTGTTCGATACTTTACAACAATTTCCTGGTAGCCCATTACTACTCGTGTAGCCTATATTTTCTAAGCCACCTTGGAGATTTTGGTTAAGGGATTTACCTAATCCCATTGTGACTTTTGGCAGCCCTATTTAGACTTAGGATCACTTAGGCACCTCAGGCTCACTTAGGCACCTTAGTGTCACAAGATGCTTCACATGACCCTCTCCATGGCCTTATATAGGAGGAGGAAAGCTTCTAGAGACTTCTATAGCCATCTACACTAAGCCATTAGTGGGAAGAGTGTGGGAGGTTCTAGAAGTGCTTAGAGATGTCCACACATCTCTACACTATGGTGGAAGGCATGAGAGGAGTCCAAGGCTTTCTAGAGACTTCTAGGAATCTCTTGTATATTCTTGTACATAGGGTTGTACATAGAATAGGGTAGGATGTTCTAGAATATTCTTGATTTGTAAGGAACCCTCCAAGGTTCTAAATAGTTCCATTGGTGCCTATAAATAGGTGAGACCCTCATTTGGCCAAGGCACCACCCAAATCACTTCCTAACCAAGCAAGTGAGTCTTCAAAGCACTTGTAAAGGCTTCTTTGAGTAATAAGAGCTTCCATTCTCTAAGAGTTGACTACTAAGCTTCTTAAGCTTTCGAGTTACGAGCGTCTTAGCCTAGCAATCTAAGCATTGGGAGCAAGGTTGACTTAGCAAGGTCAAGCGTCTTGACTTGCCTAAGTGCCGCACGAGCTTAGTGAACGACTAAGTCCGTGACATTAGGCCCACTTATGCACCATATGTCCACTTAGGCACCTTAGACCCATTTAGGCACACTTGACCCATTGGGCATCACCTTAGGCCCACTTAGGCATCTTAAGTCCATTTAGGAACCCTAGGCCCATTTAAGCACCCTAGGCCCATTTAGACACCTTAGGCCCATTTAGGCATCCTAGGCTCATTTAGGCACTCTAGGCCCATATAGGCACCATAGGCCCATTTAGGCACCTTAAGCTCATTTAGGCACCCTAGGCCCATTTAGGCACCCTAGGCCCATTTAGGCATCCTAGGCCTATTTAAGCATCCTAGGCTCATTTAGGCATTCTAGGCCCATTTAGGCACCCTAGGTCCATTTAGGCATCCTAGGCCCATCTAGGCACCCTAGGTCCATTTAGGCATCCCAGGTCCATTTAGGCACCCTAGGCCCATTTAGGCACCCTAGGCCCATTTAGGCACACTTGGCCCATTAGGCACCATCCTAGGCCCACATAGGCATCCTAGGTGTCTAAAATGCTCATTTAGACACCTTAGGCCCATTTAGGCACCCTAAGCCCATTTAGACACCTTAGGCCTATTTATGCACCCTAGGCCCATTTAGACACCATAGTGTCATATGATGCTTCAAATGAGCCTCCTCATGGGTTTATATAGAGCCCAAGAAGTTTCTGGAGATTCTTGGAGCCATCTACACTAAGCCATTGGAGGGAAGAGTGTGGAAGGTTCTAAAGGTGCCTAGAGATGTCCACACATCTCTACACTATGGTGGAAGGCATGAGAGGAATCCAAGGCTTTCTAGAGAATTCTAGAAATCTCTTATACATAGGGTTGTACATAGAATTGTGTAGGGTATTCTAGAATCTTCTTGATTTGTAAGGAACCTTCCAAGGTTCCAGAGAGTTCTATTGGTGCCTATAAATAGGTGAGGGCCTCATTTGGCAAAGGCACCACCCAAATCACTTCCTAACCAAGCAAGTGAGCTTCTAAGCATTGTATAGCTTCCTTTGAAAGCAATAAAGCTTCCATTATTTAAGGGTTGCCTACTATGCCTTCTAAAGCTTCCAAGTTGTGAGCGTCTTAGCCTAGCAAGCTAAACATTGAGAGTAATGCTGACTTAGCAAGATCAAGGGTCTTGGCTTGTCTAAGTGCCGCACGAGCTTAGGAAAAGACTAAGTCCGTGACACTAGGCCCACATAGGCATCCTAGGCTCATTTAGACACCTTAGGACCCTTTAGGCACCCTAGGCCCATTTAGGCACCCTTGACCTATTTAAGCATCCTAGGACCATTTAGGCACCCTAGGCCCATTTAGGCACCCTAGGCCCATTTAGGCACATTGGACCCATTTAGATGCACTTGGCCCACTTAGGCTCACTTAGGCCCACTTAGGTCACTTTTTAGGTAATTTTTTGCATGTTTGCATGATTGCATTTTTTGTATGACTTGCATGGCTTGTTTATTTTAAAGTTGCGTGACTTGACTTTTTATTATATTATTTTTATTTATTTTATTTATTATCTTGTCTTTTTCTTCATCTATTTTATTTCCTTATTATTTTGCCACTTTTCCGTAATGCTTGTCCTTATTTATCTATTTTAATTTAATAATTTTGTGTAAATATTTTTATATTTTTATTTTTTAGTACTGTTATTATTATTATTATTATTATTATTATTATTATTATTATTATTATTATTATTATTTTATTACTTGTCCTTATTTATTTGAAATTTTGTATGAAATGTATGGAAGGTGTGCACGGTATTGATATTTGGAATGTGAGATTTCCTTGGATGCATGATCATTGGAGATGGAATGGATACCATATTGAGATTGGAAGATACGTTTTGGGAGAATTTAAGGAAATGTGGCTCTAGGAGATAAGGAAACAATTGAAGATTGACATGGCTTGGAGAAAGAAATTGGAGTTTGAGGTTTTTCTTTAGAAAGAGAGACAATTAAAAAGAAAAAAGAAAAAGGAAGACTACCAATTTGGTTTTGGAGGAATTATAAGGTCGTGCATTTAATGAAGAAAGTAAGTGGGTTCTTTAGAGGAAAGTGAGATTTTTCCTTAGAAGCAAAATAAAAGTCAACACCTTTTGTTTGGAAGCTTGAGACCACACTTGGGAAGGTTTTTCAGCACATTTTTTGAGGATATGGTTCAAAATGAGGGTTGTGTCTAGGTATGGAAAAGAAAAATTTATGGGCATGATGAAGAAAGGATTAAATGAGAGACTTGGTTTCAAGAAGTGGATGAAAGAGAGGATGGCAGAGCAGATCCTTTCTGATATCTCCACCGTGGCTGCAAAAAGGAATTTGTGGGGGGGGGGGGGGTGCACATTTTAGAGGAAATGATTGAAGGAAGATTGGAGTAAAAAATGAAGAACAAGATTTTTTTTAGAGAGGATCTGCCATTTAAAATATAGAAGCACCAAAATTTCTCAAAGGGGATCTGAGACACCCAAGTTTGAGACACCGCCAAGAAGAAATCTTCATGGACAGCCGCACATGGGAGGAGAGGGTAGTGGTTGCACATAGGGAGGAATGACAACCACTTGATGCTTAGAAAACATTGATGATCATGTGGTTGAACTTTGAAGATGCATCCATTACAAAGAGCGGGCTGCTACATGAAAAAAAAAAAAAAGATTTTTTTAGAGAGGATGATTGACGATTTTGGGTATTCAAGGGAGGAATGACAACCACTTGATGGTTAGAAAACATGGATGATCGTGTGCTTGAACTTTGAAGATGCAACCATCATAGAAAGCGAACTGCTACATGGAAAAAAGATGACTTTTTGAGAGAGGATGATTCACGGTTTTGGGTATTCAAGGGAAGAATGACAACCACTTAATGTTTAGAAAACATGGATGATCGTGTGCTTGAACTTTGACGATGCAGCCATCACTTTGGATTTTTTTAAAATTTTCTTATGTCACTAATGCTCGGATCCGTAGAAATGCCACCATGCTTTGACTCCACTTTCATGTTGAATGTAAGTAGAGATATTTACATTTGATTGAAGAGATGTAGCAATCATATTTGAGAAGAATTGCAACAGCCACTTTGTCATGCTTAATGGAGAAAAAAAAATTCATGGCATATGTGTGAGATAAGTGGCAATCACGTGGTGCTGTAAGTGGATTCTTAATGGCTGATTTGTTTTTCCTTGATACTTATTCATGGATTTCAATGGTGTTAGGAGGAGAAAGAATTTTTTTTAAAAGAAATTTTCAACACGTGGAGGAGAGAGTAGAGAGAATGGAGTGTTGTTTTTTCTAGTTGTTGGAGTGTTACATCTCATATTGAAAGCATGGAATTAAAAAGGAAAGAAGAAAGACTTAAAATAGAAAGCAAGTTAGATGAGAAGAGTTAGTTAGAAGAGTTGTTATTTCAGTTTATTCTTTACTCTGTTATTTTGTCATTGATGTATTATAAATAGGACTCAAGTCTGATGTAGTTTTTCAATTTTTCAGTTTCTGCAATTCATTTTCCTTTGTGTCCTATGTTTCTTGGTGTTTTTCATCAGTTTCATATTCTTCTGATTCTCAACATGGTATCAAAGCCAAACCCTAAAGCTTCCATAACCTAAATCGATCAATTTCTTCTCAACTTCTGCCTTGCGAAATTCTACTCTAGAATTCTCGCATTGATTGTCTTCCAGCTTCTTGCATTTTCTTGAATAAATTCTTGAAAATGAGTTCTGGTGATTCTCCTCTTGTCAATCCCTCTTCTATGCATCCTTCTTCATCTAATTCTTTTAATCAGCCTCCTATCAATCCTTCAGATGACTCATCAAGTTCGTATTACCTACATCCAAGTGACAATCCTGGTGCTTTGTTAGTATCAGAAATCTTCAATGGAGAAAACTATGTTGCATGGAGTCATTCAATAGTCATTGCATTGACAGTAAAAAACAAGGTACAATTTATAGATGGTTCAATTGTTTCTCCCTCTACTGGTCAGCTTGTTAAACACACAGCATGGTTAAGGGCAAATAATCTGGTTCTTTCTTAGTTGATGAATTCCATTTCAAAAGAAATATGAAATAGTTTGTTGTTTGTGGTATCTGCTGTTGATATTTGGAATGAGCTTAAAGTCAGATATCTCAGGAGTGATGGACCAAGGGTTTTCCAACTTGAGAAATCTTTGAGTTGAATCAGTCAAGGTGTTTTGTCTGTCACTGAATATTTCAGTACCTTTAAGACCCTTTGGGACGAGTACATTAGCTATAGGCCATTTCCAACATGCACTTGTGGCAAGATGGCAACATGCACTTGTGAACTTTTCAACTTTCTACAAATCATATAGCAATCTGATTATGTACTCAAATTCTTGGTGGGGCTAAATGATTCTTATGCCTCTATCAGAAGCCAATTGTTGCTAACGGTTCCATTACCAAACATGTCCAAGGTTTTCTCTCTATTGCTTCAAGAAGAAAGTCAGAGACAACTCACAAATTTTGCTACATATAATGAGACTCATGCTTTGATGGTAAAGCAATCCAATCAGCATAATTACTAGCCACAATCTTTCAAGGACAAACCAAAGAAATCTGCCCTACACTGTAGTCATTGTGGCTATAATGGTCACACAATGGACAAATGTTTTCAACTTCATGGTTATCTCCTTGGCTGGAATGGACTAAAGGGAAAAAGAAATATGGCTTATGCTTATGCTGCCATTACTACTCTAGAGGTCCCCAATCAAAATAGCAATGAGCAACAAAAGTTTTGTTTCACTCCAGAGGAATTTCATAAACTAATGGCGCTTGCAAATTCAGTTCAACCCAATTCTTCCGATCAGAATAATGTCCAACTAGCTGTTAACCTTGTCTCCATCTCTCACTTTTCTGGTAAAGTTCAACCTACACTTAAACCAAAATTTTTTTTTTCTTGTAATTCTGTTACTTCTAAGACAAATTCCACTTCATATTGGCTTCTTGATACGGGTGCAACATACCATATGATTTGTTCACCACTTTTATACCATTCTACACCTAAACCAATTAATGCATCCATCAATCTTCCTAATGGTACTACAGTTCCAACCACACACATTGGTACTGTATGTCTCTCAAATTCCTTATTTTTACATAATGTCTTGTGTGTTCCTCATTTTTCATTCACTCTATTATCCGTTTCCAAACTCACTAAACAATATAATATTTCTCTTACCTTTACTACTTCTCATTGCCTTTTACAGGACCAGTCAATGGAAAAGATGATTGGGATTGCTCTTGAAAAAGAAGGACTTTACCATCTAATTCCAGCTTCATCACAAGCTAAAACCTGCAATTCATTTCAGTTTAATTCTGCTCCTCTTGCTTTGTCCTATATTCACAAACACTTAGATATATGGCATTGTAGATTAGGATATGTATCTAGTTCAAGATTCCATTCCCTCAAACAGATTGACTCTACTATCACTCTTGATCATACAAATGATTGTGACATATGTCCTTTAGCAAAGCAAAGAACGCTTCCTTTTTCTGTATCATAGAGTAATTCTAATAAAAGTTTTGATTTGATCCATTGTGATATATGGGGTCCTTTTAACACTACTTCTTATTTTGGTTTTCGATATTTTTTAACTATAGTCGATGACTTCACAAGGTGTACTTGGGTATACATGATTAAAGCTAAATCAGAAGTGCCATCTTTAATCAAAACTTTCTGTAAAATGGTAGTAAACCAATTTTCTTCTTCTGCCAAATCTATAAGATCTGATAATGGACCATAATTCTTACTCACAAAATTCTATCTTAAATATGGTATTTTGCATCAGAGAAGTTGTGTCGAAACTCCTCAACAAAATGGTGTTGTGGAGAGAAAACATCAACATTTACTAAGCACTACTAGAGCCTTAATGTTTCAAGAAAATCTACCATTAATTGTTTGGAGTGACTGTGTGCTCACTGCTGCCCACATAATCAATAGAATTCCCACTCCTCTACTTCAAAATAAAACCCCTTTTGAAATGATTTTTAACAAAACACATAACCTTTCTCATTTAAGAGTTTTTGGCTGCCTTTGTTTTGCATCCACTTTAACTATTCACAGACAAAAATTTGATTCACGAGCCACAAAGTGCATCTTCCTAGGATATCCTTATGATATTAAGGGTTATAAACTTATGGATCTAAACACCAATAAGATCCTTGTTTCTCGGAATGTCATATTCCATGAAACAATTTTTCCTTTCCAAGTATTGCCCCAACATCCTGAAACTCATTCCTTTATATTTCATTTTTCACAATCCTTTTCAGATTCACCTTCTACCACCTCATTCTTCAATTCCTATCACAATATGGGATCTGCATCACCACCTAATAATTCTCATTCTCTCTCTGAACCTCCTACCCTTCTTGAATCCAACTTACTTACATTTCTCTCTCCATCCCATCTGGATTCAACTGACCCTGAAGTCCTACAACTCAGAAATCAACCAGAATTAAACAAAAACCTTCATATTTGTAGGACTATTATTGTGGTGATGTCTTTTTTTTCTCAAAATGCAACTCAAGCATCTACTTCAACTGATTATTCTCCTACTAAAGGTAATTTCTATTCTTTTCACCATTTTCTTCTACTAGTAGACTGTCTACACCCCATAAAGCTTTTCTCACCTCTATCACAAACTCTCCAAAACCTAAATCATACACCCAAGTTTCTCACCTCCCCGAATGGCAAGCTGCCATGCAACATGAACTTACTGCTTTGGAGTTAAATAAAACTTGGGAGCTTGTTACTCTTCTTAAAAATAAAAGGACTATTGGTTGTAAATGGGTATTCAAAGTGAAATATAAAGCTGGTGGAACTATAGAAAGACATAAAGCTAGATTGGTGGCAAAAGGGTATACTCAGCAAGAAGGCCTCGATTTCTTTGATACTTTCTCTCTCCTGTGGCCAAGATTATATCCATTCGCTTACTACTTGCTGTGGCTGCCGTCAAACAGTGGCATCTTCATCAACTAGATGTCAATAATGCATTTTTGCATGCTGATTTACATGAAGAGGTTTACATGGAATTGCCTATTGGGTTGGCTGTCCAAGGTGAACAGAAAGTTTGTCGTCTTTTAAAGAGCCTCTATGGCTTGAAGCAAGCTTCCAAGCAATGGTATGCCAAGCTATCCCAGGCCATTCTTTCCTATGGATTTGTTCAAGGTAATTTTGACTATTCTATGTTCATTAAGAAATCTAAAAGTTCTTTTATGGTCTTATTAGTTTATGTGGATGATGTGCTATTGGCAAGTGATAGCATTCTGGAAATTGAAAGGTTGGAGACCTTTTTAGATGCCAAGTTCACTATTAAAGACTTAGGCCCACTGAAATACTTTCTTGGCTTGGAAGTTGCAAGGTCCAAGACTGGTATCTTATTATGCTAATGAAAGTATATACTTGACACACTTAAGACATTGGTTTAACTGGATCCAAACCTACTGCTTTCCCTATGGAATCTACCCTCAAGTTATCAGCAAATGATACCAATTTCTATGAAGATCCATCAGGTTACCGAAGACTCATTGGCATATTACTTTACTTAACTCTCACTATGCCTGACTTAGCCTATTCTGTATGAGTACTCAACCAATTTTTAGCAAAACTTGCTGTCAGTCACCATCAAGCGACTATTCGAGTACTGAGGTATCTAAAGGCCACACCAGGGCAAGGTCTCTTTTTTCTTTCTTTTTCAGATTTTCAATTAAAGGGTTTTTCCGATAGTAATTGGGTAGGTTGTGTCGATACTAGAAAGAGTGTCACTGGTTTTGCAATTTTTCTTAGCAACTCATTGATTTCATGGAAATCAAAGAAACAAGTTATAGTTAGTCGATCCTCTATAGAGGTAGAGTACTGAGCCCTTGCAACTACCACCTGTTAAATTCAATGGCTTTTGTATGCCTTACAAGACCTGGATTTCAAACATTCACAGTCAGCTTTGCTATATACTGACAGTAAATCAACAATGTCCATCGCCATAAATCCAATTCAGTATGACAGAACAAAGCACATCCAGATTGATTGCCATCTTATTCGCGAAAAATTGCAGCAGCATGTTATTAAGCTTTTCCATATTCCATCGCGATTACAGCTCGCAGATATCTTTACAAAGCCTTTCGGTTCTCTACCTTTTCTTTATACTCTTCGCAAGATGAACATCATTAACATCTATGTTCATCTTGAGGGGGGATGTTGGAGTGTTACATCTCATATTGAAAGCATGGAATTAAAAAAGAAAGAAGAAAGACTTAAAATAGAAAGCAAGTTAGATGAGAAGAGTTAGCTAGAAGAGTTGTTATTTCAGTTTATTTTTTACTCTGTTATTATGTCATTGATGTATTGTAAATAGAACTCAAGTCTGATGTAGTTTTTCAAATTTTCAGTTTCTGCAATTCATTTTCCTTTGCGTCCTCTGTTTCTTGGTGTTTTTCATCAGTTTCAGATTCTTCTGATTCTCAACACTAGTGATATCCAACATTCTGAAGGGGTGAAGAAACACGTTGATCTGGATGGATTTGGAGCAACATGCCATATGTTCTGATCTTTCAACAGCCCATGCATGGACTCTTTCCCACAGACTGCCACTTGGAGATGTGAGGGTTACATAGCATATTGGGATTAAAAGAGTTCCCTACATAGTTCAGAAAAGATATATACAGTACGCATGATTGGAGAATTGACACGTAAGTTGCCATGTTGATAAGGATTGAAGCACACAACCGTATTCCCCACCATCAAGGGGACTGACACACATCATTGAACACTAGCATGTACATTGAGTGCAAGAGAGGGCGACTGCATCATTGATTCTCTAGGGACTAGTAGCCATAAATTCTTTTCAAAGTGGGTTGCTGATTACTACTCAAAAAGAGCATATTTTAGATAATAATTCTCATGATTTTCACGTCTTTTGAGTAGTAATTATGCCTAAAACACTCAATTAACATGTTGTCTCCCTTGCAAGAGTTACTAACAAGTTTTATGAAGTTTTGAAGTCATTTCAAGGTATTTTTTTGATAAATTGGTGACAAAAGAGATGAATCAAATTGAAAAAAACAAATAAAGTTGATGATGATCCAAATGCATAATGAAAAAAGCAATGCAATCGGTTTGGATCGGGATTTGGAGGTAGTTGATGTGGAATCAAGAGAAAGAAATGAGAGAAATTGCAAAGAGGAATCGAAAAAGCATGTTTTTCAATTTTGCATGACCATGCGAAATTTTCGCACAGTCATGCGAAATGAAACATAATAGACTTGGCTGCAGCACACAAAGGAAACGTGAAAAGTGATTTCGCATAACCATGCGAAGTTTTCGCACAGTCATGTGAAACGCTCCAGGAAGACGAAAATGAAGCTGATGGACTTTCCACTTCGCACCATCATGCGAAATTGCTGGGGGCTCATGCGAAAATGCATTTTCTCCAAATTCCTTGATGAATAAGCATCCGGAAGACCTCTTAGATGATGTCAAGTGTCCTCTTGACCTTGGCCTATAAATAGAAACGTGATTGACTCATTTGAGGACTTTTGATACATTTTCTAATTGTAGAACTTTTTTGATTTCTTTTCTCTATATAATTCTCTACTTTCCTTCATTTTCTCTCATTTTCTCGGTAGCCAAACATATCTTGTGAGATCAAATCTCCAAGCATGAGTGGCTAAATCTCATTTTTCTCGGAAGAGGGAGGATCTAGAGGTAAGATCTATGGTGAATAAGAGAATTGAACTTGAATTGCAAAGGTAATTTGATCCAATTGATTGATTAATTGAAATTTGGGGATTTTTCTCTTCAAATTGTCTTGGATGATTACTAAAATGCAAGCTAGGTAGATTCATCAAATTCTTAATGCTAGATTTGATGAAATTGAATAGTTGCATAGTATGAATCATTGGAAGATAATTTAAGATGAATTGAATATATGATTCAAATTGATCTCTTGGATTAGATTACCTAATTTGAAGAGAGATTAGATCTAGACCTAAAGCTAAATCAAAAATTGGTTTAGATGAAGATTTAGGTTTTCAATCTAACTTAATGAAAATTAGATCTCAACGCCTATTCACCATAGAAATTGCTCTCTAGAAAATCCTAACTCCAAGAATCTCACCTCTTATTAATTTTCTTCTCTTTTACACTTCATTTTCCTCTCAATTTGAAAGCATTGTTATTATGAAATTTTATCATGCATTTTCAAATCAATTTCATTTGATCACAATCATTTCTTATCATCTCATTTAAGCCTTAATTACCAAGAATAATCCAATATTGTGGACGGAATCCCTAATGGCTTTGTGGCCCGACCCACACGCTGTGTTAGGTTCTCGTTGCGGGAGATCTTGGAACGTGCCTGTCGTGTGAATGCGCATACAAATAAGGTCACTATTCGCCTACTACTAATAAGGGCGGATAGTGGATTCTAGATTATATCTTTTGGGTAGGCTAGACTGGGGTTCTGGGAAAATCTATAACCACTATACTACAGTAGTTTGTACTAAAACCACTTTTTGATCAGGTACAAATTGCTATAGAATAGTGAATTGGGTTATAAATTTTGTTTTGATCCAACAAACGACAAAATCCGAGCGATCAAAAATGACGCCATTGTCGGGGATGGTGCCAAGGTGATTAAGGCTAATTTTTTTGGTGAGGATTAACCCTTGTGATCCACATCACAAGATTGGTGAAGTTCTCTTTACCAATTTTCCATTTTTTTATTATTATTTTTATTCCATTTTTTATATTTTATTTTTCTCTTTTGTTTTTTTTTGTTTTGTTTTGGTTTTTCTTAGCTTGTTTTGTAGGCTCTCCATTGCATGCTACATTGAGAATAGAACTCAAGGGAGAGATTGAAAAGGACTTATATTGCTAATCATTTTTGGTTTGTGATCCAATTGTTGAGGAAATGGAAAATCAAGGGGAAAATCAACAAACTCAACAAGAACCAAACAATGGCAATTCTCACATGTCTAGATCAATGAGAGAATATATGCATTCACAAAGGATAGGCATGGGATCATGTATAGTTCTTCCTAATGAACCTATTGTGATAAAAACTCACTTGGTACCACTTCTACCGCAATTTCATGGAATGGAGAATGAGAATCCTTACACTCACATCAAGGATTTTGAAGAAGTTTGTCATACTTTTCGAGAAGGGACTGCATCCATAGAGCTTATGAGATTGAAGCTTTTTCCATTCACATTGAAGGATAAGGCTAAGTTGTGGTTCAACTCATTGAGGCCCCAAAGCATAAGGTCATGATTGGAACTACAAACAACTTTCTTGAAGAAAATTTTCCCCATACATCGCACAAGTGGCTTGAAAAGGCAAATTACCAATTTTGTGGCATTGGACAATGAAAATTTTTATGCTTGTTGGGAAAGATATATGGAAGTAGTCAATGCTCGTCCTCATCATGGTTTTGATACATGGATGTTGGTGAGTTACTTCTATGAGGGCATGTCGCCAACTATGAAGCAATTGCTAGAAACCATGTGTGGAGGTGACTTTATGAGCAAAAGTCCCGATGAAGCCTTTGAATTTTTGAATTATGTGGCTGAAATATCAAGGTCATGGGATGAGCCACATGAAAGGGATTTACACAAGTCCAAGTCTCAAAGCAATTCAAAAAAAGGGATGTATATGTTGAATGAAGATGTTGATTTACAAGCTAAAATGATAGCTTTGACAAAAAGGCTAGAGGAACTTGAAGCTAAGGGATTTCATGAGGTGAATTCGATATATGATAATCCAATTTACATGGAGCAATGTTCTAGTTGTCAACCTATAGAACATGAAGTGAGTGATTGTCCTACAATACCAACTATGGGGGAAAGACCTGTTGAGAATCATCCGAACATGTCATGGAATTGTGGAAAAAAGATCCTTCCACAAACGACAAAATCCGAGCTATTAGCTGCCACGCTGCCACCTTTCAAATACCACACATGGATGCCTTGGAGTTTTAATTGACGCACCAAGAGATCCTTCCACAATTGTATACATAGCCTGCAATGTAAAGGAAGGTGAAAGACATTGCAACAGTTTGATTCAATGAGGAAAGGTAAGTAAAGGTTTTGAGTTTTGGTTTTTAAAAATTGAAAATTCGGAATTTTGTTAATTAAGCTTCAATTCTTTGTTTTAGACAAAAAAAAAAAAAAAAAAAGTTATGATCTTTGTTTCGATTTAGTTTTGATTCTTATATTAGTTCGAAAATGTTTATTTATTTTTTTGTTTTAGTTTGATTCTTTGACTTAGATTGGAGAAGTTTGAAACTTTGTTTTGGTTTTGGTTTTGGTTCATCATGATAGTTCTATAAAGCTTGATATTTGTTTGGATTCATTTTTATTTTCAATAAGTTAGAATTATGTTATATTTGAGTGTTATATGGGACGTTATATTTGATTAAATTGTTAGTTCTCTTTATCTTTGATACTTATTTTATAAGCACCTTAGAGAATTCTTGAGTTTGAACTTTCTTTAGAAAAAGTTTTTCATTAAATTGACATTTTGAGTTGAGTCAAATTTTCTTTTTTCAAAAATAAAATTTTCCATCATAAGTTTGGCTCCTTGATCCCAAATGAAAGGTAGCCAAAAAGAGGATCCAATTTAGTTTTTCTCTTATTTTCAAAACCCTCTCAAGTTAGAAATCAAAAATCTCTATTTTGTATCTATTGTATGGGATTTAACAAACCATTGGGTCCTTTTTTTTTTACTTCCCTTAAATTCATTTTCAAAATCATTTAAATCACAAATAAAAGGTTTTAGAAAACATTCATTCTAGCTTTAGGCAAAGAACACACTTTCTATTAAAATTATGCAACTAATTTCATTTAAGTTACATTTCTCCTTTGTTGTTTTTTTTCAAAAATTTGGTTTTTATTCACATAGGTTTGGACTTGTAATCCCAAAACTAATGGGGATACACAGGTAAAACTTACGGAAATTGAATGGGGACTTGATGGAACCCCTACATAAGAAAATTTTTCAAAACTCTTTCTTGCTGCCAATTTTCACTCAACCACTAACCTTCTAGATTTAAAATTCGTTTAAGCAAATTTAGAATATTTTTTAAAAAAATTCCAAAACTTGTATGACTTTCCTCACTTCTTGAACTTGAATTTAAAGTTTTGTTTGATTTAGAAAGTCATTTTAGAATAGAAGATATAAACGAGTCTTTACGGGGGCTCCGTTTTCACCCAATTCTAGACACTCGAGATCTTTTTGAAAAAATAAAATACAAGAAGACTTTTTAAATTTGATTGAATATTGTTTCTCAATTTTAGGCTTCTTGAAATGGATCTTAGACACATAAAATATTAAAAAATATGTCTTTTTGGGGGAGATATGATTTTTCAAAGTCGTACCTACTGTGAATACTGGATTCTGGACATCTGATTAGTTGGAGCATTGTAAAAATATTTTTGAGTATTACCCAACCCTGAATTTATTTTTCTTGTGATATAGACACCTTGAAAGATGTATGTGATTTTTTTATGAATTTATGTGATTATTTATTATTTTAAAAAAATTGTTTATGCATGTCACTTTTTCTTATCTAATTTGGACTTTGTAGAACCTTTAGGTGTCTTTGTTGCAACCTGTCCTTTGAATGAGTGTTTGGATTTCGGTATGTTGATCTAGATGTGTAGGAGTCATTTCCTGATATTTTTCATAATTAAATTCCACTCTAAGCCATTTTTTTTAGAAATTGTTTTGTGATGATTCCTTTTCTAACAACATGCTAATGGTTTTATACTTTACTTGAAATTGTTATTATTTTCGGAGTCATTTGATTTATCTTAGCTTAATTTTGGCTTTGGCACTGTATATCAAATATAATAAAGATGTTTTTTGATATATACTTGCCCTAACCACTCTAGCATTTTTTTAGGAATCTTATAAATTATGCATGCTATCCAGGTACGCTCTCTATCACTTACTTTTCAGAATTCCATGAACATACATGTTGTTATGAGCCTTATTTATGCTTGATAAGATCCTTAGATGCCTAGATGTATGTTTGATTTTCTTAGATAAAATACATGTTGTGTGCTATATTTTTATACTAACTTTGATGTTTTATGATAGCGTATAAGAAGCAGTCTAGGTACACACCTGATTACTACTCAAAAAGAGCATATTTTAGATAATAATTCTCATGAGTTTCACATCTTTTGAGTAGTAATTATGTCTAAAACACTCAATTAACATGTTGTTGCCCTTGTAAGAGTTACTAACAAGTTTTATTAAGTTTTGGAGTCATTTCAAGGTATGTTTTTGATAAATTGATGACAAAAAAGATGAATCAAATTGAAGAAAACAAATAAAGTTGATGATGATCCAAATGCATAATGAAAGAAGCAATGCAATCGGTTTGGATTAGGATTTGGAGGTAGTTGAAGTGAAATCAAAATGAAGAAATGGAAGAAATTGCAAAAAGGAGTTGTAAAACCCTGTTTTTCAATTTTGCATGAACATGTGAAAAATTCACACAGTCATGCGAAATGAAACAGAATAGGCTTTGGTTGCAGCACACCAGGGGAAAAGTGAAAACTGATTTCGCATGACCATGCGAAATGCTCCAGAAAGACAAAATTTGTGCTGATGCATTCTCCACTTCGCACAATTGTGTGAACTTGTTGGGGCTCGTGCGAAACTGCATTTTCTCTAGATTCCTTGGTGAAGAAGGCTTCAGAAGACCTCTTAGATGATGCCACATATACACTTGACCTTGGCCTATAAATAGAAACTTGATTGACTCATTTAGAAACTTTTGATACATTTCCTAATTGTAGAACTTTCCAGATTTCCTCTCTCTATAGAATTTTCTACTTTTCTTCATTTTCTCTCTAGCCAAACATGCCTTGTGAGACCAAATCTCCAAGCATGAGTGGCTAAATCTCGTTTTTCTTGGAGAATGGAGGATTTAGAGGCAAGATCTATGGTGAATTAGAGAAATGAACTTGAATTGCAAAGGTAATTTGATCCAATTGATTGATTAATTGAAATTTGGGGATTTTTCTCTTCAAATTGTCTTGGATGATTACTACAATGCAAGCTAGGTAGATTCATTAAATTCTTAAAGCTAGATTTGATGAGATGAATAGTTGCATTGTGTGAATCATTAGAAGATAATTTAAAATGAATTGAATATATGATTTGAATTGATCTCTTGGATTAGATTACCTAATTTGAAGAGAAATTAGATCTAGACCTAAAGCTAAATCAAAAATTGGTTTAGATGAAAATTTAGGTTTTCAATCTAACTTGATGAAAATTAGATCTCAATATCTATTCACCATGGAAATTTATTTCTAGAAAATCCTTACTCCGAGAATTTCATCTCCTATTAATTTTCTTTTATTTTACATTTTATTTTTCTTCTCAATTTTAGACCATTGTCAAATTGATTTTTCATCATGAATTTTCAAATCAATTTCACTTTATTACAATCATTTCTTATCCTCTCATTTAAGCCTTAATTACCGAGAATAATCCATCCTAGTGGACGACACTTAAAAACCACTATACTACGGTAGTTTATACTAAAACCATTTTTGATCGGGTATAAGCTACTCTAGAATAGTGAATTAGGTTATAAATTTTATTTTAATCAAATAAACGACAAAAATCTGAGCGATCATCACCCTAAATTTTCTTTCTGGTTTGTAATTGGTTTTCTTATTTAGCATGTTATTTTTTGGAAATCACCTTAGTTTACCTAGATACCCTCAATCAACCGATTAATTGTCACATTCCCCTTAACTTAGTCAGTAGAGACCTCTTTAAGGCTTAGAGTGGTGCTACCTCTTAGAGGTATCTTCCCAATAGGTAACCTGATCTCTAGACCTTGACTCGGGTTTTTCACAGACACACTTTTCCAAAAACTATAGAGTCATTTTTTAGGGTTTTATTTCTTATTTTATTTTTCCTTTAAAATAAAAATAAAATAAGTGGTGACTCCAATTTTTCTAAAACTATTTTTTCACAAATAAAAGCGAGTCTCACGATCGAGTGGGAGCACACGTGAGAAATGCTGGTCCACAAATTGGCGACTCCACTGGGGACTATGAGGATCAAACTTGAACACTATTTGAGGAAAATGTGGCATTTAATCGGTCGATTAGAAGGTACCTCCTTTTTTAGGTAAGGTTATCTGATCTTCTTGCTTGTTTGGTATGCATCTTAACATGTTTAATTGCCTTGAATGATCACTTGACTGATTTGTTCATTTTAGCATGATTCACTCTCACATATGCTAGAAATGACTTAGTTTGTATGATACATATCTATTTCGCATGACTGTTTGTTGCATGACAACCATTTCTCTTGCATGATTGCTTGTATTTGTTTACTATCTCACTTTAAATCTTAGGTTTTTCGGATGCACCTACTTCATTCACTGTGCACTTTAGATTATCCTCGAATGTTGAGATATGAGATAGCCTTCACCATTAAGAAACCCCTTGGGAACATGAGGAAGTGCATGTGTGCAGGTGATGACCACTTTGCATGGAAGCACCATGTCTCTTTTAAGGTGTGCAGAGGGTTGCGTACCACCGGAGGGTACGATCGCTTCTGCTAAGGATCCTTTAACCCACCCATTTTATCTTATAGAGCCACCTTAACCTTATAGGTTAGCCTAGACCCAATTAAGATTTCACTCTTACACGTGGGTGCATTTGTGGACCTTCTGAGCTGCCTTAGTCACAATTGGGTTCAGTTACCCTCTTCATGGTCTCCTTTTGGTGTGCTCAGAGATTGGTACATGTTTGTGTTTCAATTGAGCCACATTTTTGCATTGTAATTAGTGCATTTCCACCTCTTTTGAGCTTCATTTGTGTCATTTATCTTTTCGTGTCTTTGTACCTTATAGGAGTGTTATTCGCTTCAATTTAGATTTGACTTCTTATATTGGAGTTGGAGATAGATTGATCAGGGTTTCAAAGCAATCAGGTATGGATCCTCAGCATGATACAATTGATCGACTTACAATCGCCATGACTCTATTCAGGAGGCATTAGTAGATTTGAGCCAGATGATTGATAGACGGTGAGATAGATCACATCTAGTTCATGATGAGATGTCATGTGATTTATTGCCTCCCACCACCCAGTTAGCCAGTGACATTGTTAAGGGTGACATCGTACATATGATGAGTTTAGTGGATACTGAGTCAAAGTTCATCGGATGAGAGTTCTTATAGAGGATGTTGTTTTTTCTCTAAGATGGAAGATTTGATTGACATGGTTTTCTTCATGATGAGCCTGAGATTGATGTATTGGATTATAGTTGGATGGTTAGCACAAATTAGCTAGAGATAGTTCACTCTCTTGATATGCTTGAAATCTCCATCGTTGAGAGTTCAGAAGAGATTCAGTTTATTTATGTTAGGGCATCCCGCTTATGTTGATGATATGTTTGAGGACGATGTTAGCCCAGTTATGGTCATAGAGATTCGTCTATTCTAGGAGACCCTAGGGACTTACTTAGAGTACACCACATGTCATTAGAGAGTTAACCATAGAGAGGAAATATGACTGATATATCTGGATAGAGACTAATTCTCAAACCTTACCAATGTGGATCAGTTGAAGAAGTATTACATTTGAGACCATGGTCGCAGGATGGGTGGCCATAATTTCGATTAGCCTTACACTTTATCACTTCTATCTATATATTATATCGTTGCTAGCCCATTGATCCTCATGTGGTACGTTAAAGCCTTTTTCTCTTTCTTATAGCCTTGATTACCATTTCTACACTCGGGTTGGGGCCCTTTGATGTATATGCATGATTTGCTAGGAAAGTCTCATGAGCTTTATACTTATAGACCTATCTTCTCATTCTTGTTACTATTCTCTTATCATCCCATTTGTTTTATTTTACTATCACCATATTTTCATTCTTTTTCTTGCTTTTATCATTATTTGCTTTATTTTATCTCTTCTCTTCCTTGGGTTGATGATTCTTCACATCTTGGTACAAAAGAAGGTAGTCATAGCACTTCATTCATCCCATCATTTGGCATTGATTCGGAGATTTTAGTTTGAGAGGTTGTCTCATGGGTTGGGGGTTCATGTATTCATTAATGATTTGAGAGAGTTTGTTCATTCCTTACTTCTTTCCCATTTGAGTTCGATTTATTGATGATTAAAGCATGCACATTAAAAAACAACAAAAACAACAACAAAACAAAAAAACAAAAAAAAATCAAAAAAAAAAAAATGCAATGATATGTTTGTGTATGGTATCTTGCTCCATTGGGCACTTATGTCACCTTTTGAGGTCTATTTATTAGGCATATTTGTCATTATGAGTTCTTGTGAGATTTTTATATGAGTTTCCACTCCTTGAGCCACTCTTGTTATGCATTAGGAGTGTCAAGGGTTCATGTGAGTGTTCTATGAGATCCTATACTTCTTGGATCATGGTTGATATGCATTAGGTATGAAAGATAAGTGACCTTTTACTAGGGTCTTTGAATCATTGTCTTATCCATCATTCCATCATTGGTGATATGACTTTCTTTTATTGTACTGATATGGGTTGATCATCATTCATTCCACTTTCTCATTGCCTTATTTTGTATCTCATCACCTCTTTCCAGATCTTCATTCCACTTTTTATCCATTCCCTACATATTGATACACATTACAAATTCGATATCTTCTTCACATCATTCACATGTTTCATTGATGGTTTGACCACTCATCATTTTTCTTGTTTCACCATCAACATTTTCTTTGGTTACCTTTAAGTCTATGGATCATGAGATTTTTCTATTCATTACATCTTGTACACGAGGGTATGGGTTTGATCATTGGGTATTTGAGCCTAGTTTCCCTTCATTTCTTATACCTTATCACCCTGGCTTACGTTACATCTCATGTCTTAAGACCACCCTAAGGCCATGAGATCAAATGCTATCTTTGATAGCCTCTACTTAGGCTGGTGTTTGGGATTTGGTTGACATATAGACGTCGTCCTATTTTTTCTTCTAGGGGATGCTTCTTTGATGCTTGGAGGTGATTTAGTGATGGATGTAGACAATTGCTTCATCTTATAGATGATATTTAATGTCGTCTGGCTCCCCATTCTACTGTGTATCAACTATCATACTGGGGCATATTCCCCTTTCATTTGGTTGAGATGAGCCCCTACTTTGAGCATTGGCATTTTCATCGATCAAAGTTCTCTAATGGAGCATTGTTGAGCTCATTAACGATTTTCATGATTCTAGGTTCCATTTGCGGAGTATTTCTGAGATGGACTAGTAGATTATTGTTGAGCTGGGGATAGCTGATTGATGATGTTTGATTCATTCTTTGTTGTGCACCAGATATCCACACTGGGGCATATTTCTCCTTTTTTCGAGATCCTTAGTCGTGGTTGGGTTGTGTGGCTATCCTTGATCTTGATTATTAAGATGCTTGATTGATGTTAGTAGATGGTTTATTGATGATGAAAAATGTGTGACAGGTGATGTCATATTCTTTGTTGTGTACTAGATATCCATACTGGGGCATATTCTCCTCTCCTTGTCAAGATTTTGTTTGCACAGTGGTATGAGGACGAATGATTGATGTTGGTTATTTACCTCATGACTTTGACATCAGATCTTATACTAGTGCATATTTCTCCATTTCCTTTTAGTATCCTTGAGATTAGGACAACAGTCATCTTGGTTTTAGATTGAGTACTAGTATGGGGCTTCCGACGATTGACTGTATCAGGACCTCCCTACATGGATTTGTTGAGACAGAGATGGATTACATCAAGTTTCATTCGAGGAGCATAGGTGGATCCTTTAGCCAGATGCTCATGAGATATATTGTTTTGGTCATTGATTACCTTGCCGGTTGGGTTATCCAGATGAGCGGTATTTTTATGCACTTTGAGATTTTCTTTTAGATAAGTCGCGTTTACACACTCCAAGATTTACGTTTTGAGATTCGTCAACAAAGAAGCTCTTGAGACATAGAGAGTTCTTTCAGTTTAGATTTCTCAGAGGTTCGTCATGATACATTGGTTTCTAACCCATTGATTTCAGCGGATGATTGATTTACTACGTGTTTCAGCAATGTGAACACATTGGACACTAGGGCATATTTCCTTTCCTAAGCCTAGTAGTCCAACCCCTTGCATTTTGAGCATACGACTTTTAGCCCATTTGCTTCTCATCCACTTTCGAGTTGGTCTTCTTTATTCGTGACATTTAGAGCCCAAAGCTCTCGACCTAGAGTCGTTTTTCATTCATGACCCAAAGTAATTTCTTTTCCATTTAGAGCTCAGAGCTCACGACCTAGATTTGTTTTTAATTTATGAACCAGAGTCATTTTTTTTTCATTTAGAGCCCAGAGCTCTCGACCTAGAGTCGATTTTTCATTTATGACCTAGAGTCATATCTTTTCCATTTAAAGCCCAGAGCTCACGACCCAGAGTCGTTTTTCATTTATAACCCAGAGTCATTATTTTCCATTTAGAGCCCAGAGTTCTCGACCCAGAGTCATTTTTCATTTATAACCTAAAGTCATTTCTTTTCCATTTAGAGCTCGAAGCTCTCAACTTATAGTCGATTTTCATTTATGACCCAAAGTCATTTATTTTCCATTTAGAGCCTAAAGCTCACGACCTAGAGTCGTTTTTCATTTATGACCCAAAGTCATTTCTTTTCCATTTAGAGCCCAGAGCTCTTGACCCAGAGTTGTTTTTCATTTATGACCTAGAGTTATTTCTTTTCCATTTAGAGCCTAGAGCTCACAACCCAGAGTCGTTTTTCATTTATGACCAAGAGTCATTTCTTTTCTATTTAGAACCTAGAACTCACAACCTAGATTCATTTTTCATTTATGACCTAGAGTCATTTCTTTTCCATTTAATTAGAGCCCAACACTCTCGACCTAGAGTCAATTTTTTCATTTATGACCTAGAGTCATTTCTTTTCCATTTAGAGCCTAGAGCTCACGACCTAGAGTCGTTTTTCATTTATGACCCAAAGTCATTTCTTTTTCATATAGAGCTCAGAGCTCTCGACTCAAAGTTGTTTTAAATTTATGACCCAGAGTCATTTTTTTTCAATTTAGAGCCTAGAGCTCTAGACCTAGAGTCGTTTTTCATTTATGACCCAGACTCATTTCTTTTCCATTTAAAGCCCGAAGCTCTCGACCCAAATTCGATTTTCATTTATGACCCAAAGTCATTTCTTTTCCATTTAGAGCTCAAAGCTCTCGACCCAGAGTCCATTTTTTATTTATGACCTAGAGTCATTTCTTTACTTTTTAATACTTAATAGAAATAAAATATTACAAAGACAAAAACCTAATATTTAACACTATTAACTATTAAGTTATATTTAGAATTAAGTAAAAAAACAAACACCACCTTAGTGTTCAGATAAATGAAGACAGACACGCCCCGTGTAATGGGCAATTGGGCGCACCAAATTTGTAATCCTAAGGCCAAACACCAAGTTCTATGTTGACCTGTTGTACTTGTCAAATGGATGTTCGATCTGAGAAATGTTTTCAAAAATAATTTTTAGAAACAAAATTTTAGAATAATTTTTAAATATTGTGCTATAATATTTTATAAAGTAGAAGTTTGTTTAGAAGCCCTAAAATATTTTTACTTCCAATGCATGTAACATTTAAAATTTTTTATTAAAATAATTATTTTCAAATATTAAAAATATTAAAAACGTTTCCTAAAATCAATATCAAATATATTTTAAATATGTTTTAAAATGTAATTTTGCATGTAATATTTTATGTTTTTATTATTAGTATTTATATAATTACTTTTAAAATAGTTTTTCAAAAATAAATAAAAATAATTAAAAAAAATTTATTTAAAAATACCTTATAAAAAAACTTTGTCCTATTTTCTGATTATGAAATTTGATTCTCTTTTTTTTTTTTTATATTAAAGAATAGAATATTATTCTATAAACATAGTTAACAAAGTGGTCTGAATTCCCAGATTGTCTCCCTATTTTGGAATTATGATGGGCGGCCTTTCTGTGGCAGCAGGAGGCTCAGTGGGCGGAATGGAGCCCATTTTGCAAGCAGGCCACAAAGTCGTTTGCTTTTCGTGATTGTACTAGAAATTTCTCTTGATTTGATGGCAAGAAATCATTGGTTTCATTTCAAATATATAAATAATATAATCATCAGAATAACGTTTTGGAAAATTAGACATTTGTGAAGATATAAATATATAAAATTTTATCAGAAATTGGTAGTTAAAAAATGTTATTAAAAAAAGGAGGGGAAAATATTGATGGAGTTGAAGACGACAGAAGCTGGCCTAATTTCATAAGTCTTCAAATTCTATGCAACTTGAGTGTCTCCAAAATTTAGAATTTAAAAATTCGTCCCAAGCCTAACTTTTGTTTACTTAATTAATCAAATGTCTGCCGTGCTATTAGACCATCCAACCTCCATCCTCCCTATAAATACCCTCAAATCTTCAAACCAAGACCATTCACATTTTCACATCTCCCCTCACTCACCTCCTCTTCTCTTCTTCGTCTCGATCCTCTCCCCAACATGAAGTCCCTAAAGCTCGTTATTCTCATGCTGGCCCTGCTCTTGGTCATGGCTGATATACGCTCAGTCTCATCAGCTGAAGAAGAAGACTTCATGTTTCATCTAGACCAGGATGACAGCATCGCTGCTGAAGCTGAAAATTCTGATCAACTTCCATTACTTGAAAGCGAGCAGCCGATATCGCTTAGGGGGACTAGCCGCTTTCTGACGGAGGCGGCCCGGATCAAGGTGACGTGCGACAAGTACCCTACAGTATGCCGAGCCAAGGGAAGTGCAGGGAAGTACTGCTGCAAGAAGAAGTGTGTGAATGTGAGGACGGACAGGCTCAACTGTGGGGCGTGTGGGAAGAAGTGTAGGTACTCTGAGATTTGCTGCAAAGGGGAGTGCGTCAACCCTTCTTCAGACAGGAGGAATTGTGGGGGCTGCGGCAAGAAGTGTAAGAAAGGGAGTCTCTGCGTGCATGGGATGTGCAGCTACTCGTAGATTTCTGAGCATTGTTGCTTTACATGGTAAAATTTCTATATTCATGTAACTATGGCGAGCCATCACCATTTGATGGGCTTGCAAATCCGAGTTTTTTCATTTGTTTTTTTTTTTTTTCTTCTGATTCTTCGTGAGGTCTTTACTGGTATAGATGACAACAATGAGCTAGTTCACAGTGCCTGAAATCCAAGACACTTCTTCTCTGCCGGACTGGCCGCTTCCTGCTCATTACTGAGCAAGGAGAGAAGGATTGCAGGAACTGTGGATGGAGTGTGTAGTTACAAATAATAATTGCATGTATACTTCATATGATGGAAAGCGGATCGTGTTGATGATTCGTTCAATAAAAGGAACATATGGGATATGCTATTATCCTCCATTGTTGAAGTATGATATCTTGCTTTTGTTGGCTATAAAAAATTACTCAACAGAAATCAGAGATAATAATACAAATTAAAAAGATACAATGCAAATCTCTTAATCTTCTTAAGAACATAAAGATTACATAATCCACCAATAGAGGTACACAGAAGTTTTAACCTAATTTAATATGATCATATCCACGTGAATTCTTAATAATCTATTGTAATATAAAAAATATTATAAAGAACATGATAAGATATAATGATTAGATTTCAAAATATCTTACATTCTTTTCCAAAATATCTTATTTTTTTCGATTAAACTAATGATCCCCTCTTCCTCATCTAAAATATTTATAGATATTCTTAATTTATAAAAGTTCCATTATGATGATATATGAATTTAAAATATGTTTTTTTTAATGATATTAGGAATTCGTGACATTTTTAAGTGCAAAACAAACCGTACCCTTGACTTCTATTCCCTTTCTATGTATGTGCGTATCTCATCCTTAATTGAGTACAATATTTGTTCCCGCTGATATAACCAAAAAAATCTTCAGCCTATTGTTTGTATGGGACGTCCAAATTATATGAATGGAACTATAGCTCTGTTGGCTTTTAGCTGATGTAGATTGTCAGTACTATTTGTTGCAATTAGAATTACCTGGAAATTGAGAACACTATTGTAAAATACCAAAATTACATGAATATTGGTTAAATAGTAAAAACATACATCATTATTGTATGCTTGGTTTATGCGGTTTGTGTGCATATCATTCTCTTTAAACAAATTGTCGGGTTACAACAATATGTTCGAAAATAGATCATCCAAACGAGAGTTCTTAGGATAGGTTAATTGTGGAATGTGATGACAAATATTATGAAAGATTTTATTTGCTCTCACTAAATATGAATTGACTTTTGATAAGACGATCAAAAACTTGATTCACAGGTTAGTATTGTATAATATATTGATATATTATTATCTTATTTGTTAAAACTCACGTGCAACCCTATAGAAGTTGGCTCATGAGACAAAATCATGACTAAGCTTTAATATAAATATAACTATGTAAGTAACTAAGGACATTACCCATAAGAAGTAATTACCATGATATACATGATCGCTTGGATTTTTGTCGTTTATTGGATCAAAACAAAATTTATAACCTAATTCACTATTATATAACAATTTGTACCCAATCAAAAAGTGGTTTTAGTACAAACTACTGTAGTATAGTGGTTTTTAGGTATCGTCCACAAGGATGGATTATTCTCGGTAATTAAGACTTGAACGAGATGATAAGGAATGATGGTGATCAAATGAAATTTACTTGAAATTGCATGATAAAATCTCAAGATAGCAATGTATTCAAATTGAATTGAAAATGAAGTGTAAAAGAGAAGAAAATTAATAAGATGTGAGATTCTCGGAGTAAGGATTTTCTAGAGAGCAATTTCCATGGTGAATAGATGTTAAGATCTAATTTTCATCAAGTTAGATTGAAAACCTAAATTTTCATCTAAACCGATTTTTGATTTAGCTTTAGATCTAGATATAATTTCTCTTCAAATTAGGTAATCTAATCCAAGAGATCAATTTGAATCATATATTCAATTCATCTTAAATTATCTTCCAATGATTCACACAATGCAACTATTCAATTTCATCAAATCTAGCATTAAGAATTTGATGAATCTACCTAACTTGCATTGTAGTAATCATCCAAGACAATTTGAAGAGAAAAATCCCCAAATTTCAATTAATCAATCAATTGGATCAAATTACCTTAGCAATTCAAGCTCAATTCTCTAATTCACCATAGATCTTGCCTCTAGATCCTCCCTCCTCCGAGAAAAACGAGATTTAGTCACTCATGCTTGGAGATTTGATCTCACAAGGCATGTTTGGCTACCGAGAAAATAAGAGAAACTGAAGGAAAGTGGAGAATTATATAGAGAGAAGAAGTATGAAAAGTTCTACAATTAGAAAATGAATCAAAAGTAAGGTTTTTAAATGAGTAAATCCCGTTTCTATTTATAGGCCAAGGTAAAAAGGACACTCAGCAACATTTTAGAGGTCTTTCGGATGCTTCTTCATCAAGGAATCTGGAAAGAATGCATTTTCGCACGAGCCCCTAGCAATCTCGCATGATGGTGCGAAGTGGAGGATCCATCAGCTTCAATTTCGTTCTTCTGGAGCATTTCGCATGATTGTGCGAAAATTTCGCATGGTCATGCGAAATCACTTTTTCATAATTTCCCTATGTGCTGCAGCCACAACCTTTCTATTTCATTTCGCATGATTGTGCGAAAATTTCGCATGATTGTGTGAAAATTTCGCATGGTCATGCGAAATTGAAAATCATGCTATTTCGGCTCCTCTTTGCAATTTCTCTCATTTCTTCATGTTCAATCCATCTCCACCACCTTCAATTAAGCTCCAAATCCCAATCCAAACTGATTGCATTGCTTCTTTCATTATGCATTTGGATCATCATCAACTTTATTTGTTTTCTTCAATTTGATTAATCTCTTTTGTCACCAATTTATCAAAATTATACCTTAAAATGACTCCAAAACTTCATAAAACTTGTTAGTAACTCTTGCAAGGGCAACAACATGCTAATTGAGTGTTTTAGGTATAATTACTACTCAAAAGATGTGAAACTCATGAGAATTATTATCTAAAATATGCTCTTTTTGAGTAGTAATCATTCCCCCCAACCAACACATGCTAGTCCCTTAGCAATGGTATAACAAAAGAAAACAAAAATAATACCAAACAAAAGAAATCATAAGTCACATAAGAAAATCATTTGAAAAAAAAAAATCTTTGAAATTTCCATAGCATAAATGGTTGATAAACAAGCACACCCTACTATCCATAGGTATCAACAAAATCCCAACTTATTTACTATCTCTAATAGAAAGAATATCATGGAAGTCAAGGTATCAAAAACATATCCATTTTCATTTCCCAAACAATCTTTCCAAACAAGTCTTGAGTGTAATTAAGCTAACTCCCGAATATAGTACTCAAAACTAATCCTCCCCCCCAGCCTAACTCAAATTATCTCAAACAACAAAAATCACTCTCTCATAGGTCAAGAACGCACCTATCTTTATTTTATTATTTTTTTTTTCAAAGGACTTATTGTAGGAGTGCAATGCTAAAGGTATCTCCAAGTATATGGTCCATGTAGCGGGGATTCATCGATGACTCCCAACCATAAGGCATAGGGCACCAAGTTTATAGGACTATTTAACCAGCCACTAACTTCTCAGACTTCACCCCGGACTCCTCAAATTAGGATCCAATACCTTAGCACCTACAATTGAGCTCATACTCCACCTATCCACCCATGTAACAAGCATTGAGGTCGGTGGCTCCCAACCAAAATGGCTTAGGGCACCAGGCTTTAAAGACCTTTGGGCCATATACCCCTCGGACCTTGCTCAGGTTTCAAGGCAAGCATAACTCAACCTTTTTATTCATCAACTTTTTTTTTTTCAATTGGCCATATTGGCCTCTTTTTAAGGTGTCTCAACTCAATTCAAGAGTAATCAATGTTACAAGACAATTAAGTCCAAGTCTTAAGGTTAGAATAGTTTTTCATCTTATATCCGGGGTCTAAAGTGCACAGTATGTGTCAAGACTCAAATAGAAATGACCCTTTGGAAAGTGAAGACTTCAAAGTCAAATCAACTTTAATTCACATAACCAATCTTCTAAGATCAAGCAAATAAGCTAGTATTCTAAATCAACTTTTTCCAAGTTAGGTTTGCTCATTTATCAATCACAAATGCTATAGTCATCTAAAAAAAAATCTCACCAAATAAGTCACAAATGTGATTTATGAAAAAAAAAAATTATAGAAAAACTAATAAAACTAATAACATATTTCCTTCTCTTCATTTTTAACCCTCCCCCCAACCTAACTTGTACATTGTCCTCAATGTGTAATGAAAATATACAAAGAAAGGAAGGGAAGATACCTCAATCTCTCATGAATTTCAGCTTCAATAGCTAAAACAAAAATAAGACCACAAATGAGAATTGTCGGATATAAATGACATAAGAGAAGAAAATATGAAAACAAATCTATTAAAAACCAAAAAAAAACTATGTTAGAAACACAATGTATGGAGTAAAATCAAGGTATAGATGATGACAATGTCCAAAGAAAACATGATTTCAATGATAAGTTAAAGATTATCATGGAGTTTTTGAAAATTTCACACAAGTGTGCAAACTAGACAAGAAGGTGAAGTGTGTTGCAACCACTTTCTTCTTTTGAAAGAACTTGGCACAATCATGCGGAAATTTGCATGTACATGCGAATTAGTCAAGAAAGTTCTATCTTATTATAACCTTCAACAAAATTTCACATAGTCATGCAAAAATTCGCATGCTGATGCGAAATGCTCAAAAGGGTTCATTTTTGCAACTATCATTTTCAGTTTTTGCACAGTCATGCGAAAATTTCGCATGACTATGCAAATTGTGATAGAAACTCATTTTGCACATTTCCAAAGGTATGAAAACTCCCCTGTTTTGGCATGAAAACTCCTCTGTTTTGGCATGATTCCCCTTGGCATGACTGTGCTGTTTTGGCATGACTGTGCAAAAATGGTGATGGACCATAAAAACTCATTTTTCCTTTGCTTCATGCATTCCATCCATCCGGAAAGTCCTTCAAAACACAAATCAAAGAATTGAGATGAATTTATTTAATGGAAACTAAAAAAAATCAAAATAAAATAAAAAAATCAAAATTCAAAGGAGACTAAAGAAATGAGAAGCCATTGGGCTAGCTAGCCATTGACATGACTAAGCCCATTAACATTTGCATCAATACTCAATTTGGATATGGCTTGCAAACAATGAATGGACCAACTCCTTGGTACTTAAGCTTTCCCGGAAAAATATGTGGCTTGAAATAGCCTTCTTTGAACTTGTTCTTTTGTATAAGTTGGTCATGCCATTCCTTGAGTTTCTTTTTCATGGTCTTTGGATTATTTTTCATACCATGCTTCATGGTTTTCACTTTCTTGAAACTGAAAGACCATTTCATTAACTTCAAAGGTTGAATTTCTTCATTGATCCTCCAAACTTCAATCCGTTCATTGGAAATTACTTCACCAAGTTTTGAAAAATTATCTTCAACCTTTTCTTTCACTAGCTCTTCCATAGGCAATTCAATCAAATAAGCCTCCTTAAGTTCCTCATCCTCTTTGGTACCATGCTTCTTATATGAATGAAAAATGTTCAGCTCAATTGTCCTGTTACCAAAGGTAAGTTGCATCACTCCACTTTGACAATTAATCAATGCATTTGCTGTGGCAAGGAAAGGTCAGCCAAGTATAATAGGAACATGGTTGAGTCCACTAGTTCCTTGTTCCGTATCAAGCACCACAAAATCAACCAGATAATAGAAGTTATCGATTTGGATCAACACATCTTCAATAATTCCTCTTGGAAACTTAACCGATCTATCCGCCAATGAAAGTGTGATGGAAGTAGACTTTAGTTCTCCAAGCCCCAATTGCTTATATATCGAGTAAGGAAGAAGATTCACACATGCACCCAAGTTTAAAAGTACTCTTTTCACAAAAGTGTTGCCAATCTTCACTGAGATAGTTGGACATCCCGGATCCTTATACTTGATTGGAGTCTTGCATTGGATGATTGCACTAACTTGTTCAGTCAATAAAGCTTTCTTTTTCAAATGCATCCCTCTCTTTATGGTACACAAATCCTTAAGAAACTTGGCATAGGTTGGAACTTGTCTTATCATGTCAAGGAGTGGTATATTAACTTTGACTTGCTTGAGAACTTCAAAAATTTCTGGAGCATTATTTACCACTTTCTTGGATTGAAGAGCCATGGGAAAAGGTGGAGCTAAGAGCATATCTTTCTTCTTAACCTCTTCTTTAACAATCTCATCTTCCTTTGATCTATTATCATCATTCACCTCTTTTCCTTTTTCTTGTTCTTTCACATTTTCCTTTTGTTCCCCTCTTTTATTCTCTTTTGGTTTTGGCATAGGTTGATCAACTTGCTTACCACCTCTTAAGGTAATGACTGCTTTGACTTCATCCTTCTCAATAGAACTTTCACTTGTCTCTCCAATTTCATGGACTCCACTTGGATTTTGTTGGGGTTGTGAAGAGAATTTTCCTTTTTCTTGCACCGTATGCATGCTTGTGAGTTTAGAAATAACAAGTTGCATATTATCAATCTTTTGTGTGAGATTGGTTTGCAAGCTATCAAATTTCTGATTGAAAGATGTCTCCACATGATCTATCATTTGGTTTACTTGAGTATTGATATTCTTTTGATCACCAATAAAATTTCCCAAAATTTTACTCAAGTTTACAATAGCTTGCTCAACTAAAGAAACTTGTTGTGGAGAGTCTTCCATGAATTGTTGGCTTTGTGAGTGTTGCCTTGAAGAAAATTGCTCTTGTTCACAATTCCATGACATGTTCAGATGACTCTCAACAAGTCTTTCCCCCATGGTTGGTATTGTAGGACAATCACTCACTTCATGTTCTATAGATTGATAACTAGAACATTGTTCCATGTAAATTGGATTATCATATATTGCATTCACCTCATGAAATCCCTTAGCTTCAAGTTCCTCTAGCCTTTTTGTCAAAGCTACTATTTTAGCTTGTAGATCAACATCTTCATTCAACATATACATTCTCCCTTTTGAATTGCTTTGAGACTTAGACTTGTGTAAATCCCTTTCATGTGGTTCATCCCATGACCTTGATATTTCAGCCACATAATTCAAAAATTCAAAAGCTTCATCGGGACTTTTGCTCATAAAGTCACCTCCACACATGGTTTCTAGCAATTGCTTCATAGTTGGCGACATGCCCTCATAGAAGTAACTCACCAACATCCATGTGTCAAAACCATGATGAGGACAAGCATTGATTACTTCCATATATCTTTCCCAACAAGTATAAAATTTTTCATTGTCCAATGTCACAAAGTTGGTAATTTGCCTCTTCAAGCCACTTGTGCGATGTATGGGAAAAAATTTCTTCAAGAAGGTTGTTTGTAGTTCCAACCATGACCTTATGCTTTGGGGCCTCAATGAGTTGAACCACAACTTAGCCTTATCCTTCGATGTGAATGGAAAAAGCTTCAATCTCATAAGCTCTATGGATGCAGTCCCTTCTTGAAAAGTATGACAAACTTCTTCAAAATCCTTTATGTGAGTATAAGGATTCTCATTCTCCACTCCATGAAATTGAGGTAGAAGGGGTACCAAGTGAGTTTTTATCACAATAGGCTCATTAGGAAGAACTATACATGATCCCATGCCTATCCTTTGAGGATGCATATATTCTCTCATTGATCTAGACATGTGAGAATTGCAAATGTTTGGTCCTTGTTGAGTTTGTTGATTTTCCCCTTGATTTTCCATTTCCTCAACAATTGGATCACAAACCAAAAATGATTAGCAATATAAGTCCTTTTCAATCTCTCCCTTGAGTTTTATTCTAGCATGCAATGGAGAGCCTACAAAACAAGCTAGGAAAAATCAAACCAAAACAAAAAGAACAAAATAGAAAAATAAAAGATAAAAAATGGAATAAAAAAATAATTAAAAAACATGGAGAATCGGTAAAGAGAACTTCACCAATCTTGTGATGTGGATCACAAGGGCTAATCCTCACCAAAGAAAATGCCTCAATCACCTTGGCACCATCCCCGGCAACGGCGCCATTTTTGATCGCTCGGATTTTTGTCGTTTATTGGATCAAAACAAAATTTATAACCTAATTCACTATTCTATAGCAATTTGTACCCGATCAAAAAGTGGTTTTAGTACAAACTACTGTAGTATAGTGGTTTTTAGGTATCGTCCACAAGGATGGATTATTCTCGGTAATTAAGGCTTGAACGAGATGATAAGGAATGATGGTGATCAAATGAAATTTACTTGAAATTGCATGATAAAATCTCAAGATAGCAATGTATTCAAATTGAATTGAAAATGAAGTGTAAAAGAGAAGAAAATTAATAAGATGTGAGATTCTTGGAGTTAGGATTTTCTAGAGAGCAATTTCCATGATGAATAGATGTTAAGATCTAATTTTCATCAAGTTAGATTGAAAACCTAAATTTTCATCTAAACCGATTTTTGATTTAGCTTTAGATCTAGATCTAATTTCTCTTCAAATTAGGTAATCTAATCCAAGAGATCAATTTGAATCATATATTCAATTCATCTTAAATTATCTTCCAATGATTCACACAATGCAACTATTCAATTTCATCAAATCTAGCATTAAGAATTTAATGAATCTACCTAACTTGCATTGTAGTAATCATCCAAGACAATTTGAAGAGAAAAATCCCCAAATTTCAATTAATCAATCAATTGGATCAAATTACCTTAGCAATTCAAGCTCAATTCTCTAATTCACCATAGATCTTGCCTCTAGATCCTCCCTCCTCCGAGAAAAACGAGATTTAGCCACTCATGTTTGAAGATTTGATCTCACAAGACATGTTTGGCTATCGAGAAAATAAGAGAAACTGAAGGAAAGTGGAGAATTATATAGAGAGAAGAAGTATGAAAAGTTCTACAATTAGAAAATGAATCAAAAGTAAGGTTCTTAAATGAGTAAATCTCGTTTCTATTTATAGGCCAAGGTAAAAAGGACACTCAGCAACATTTTAGAGGTCTTTCGGATGCTTCTTCATCAAGGAATCTGGAAAGAATGCATTTTCGCACGAGCCTCTAGCAATCTCGCATGATGGTGCGAAGTGGAGGATCCATCAGCTTCAATTTCGTTCTTCTGGAGCGTTTCGCATGACTATGCGAAAATTTCGCATGGTCATGCGAAATCACTTTTTCATAATTTCCCTATGTGCTGTAGCCACAACCTTTCTGTTTCATTTCGCATTATTGTGCGAAAATTTCGCATTGTCATGCGAAATCGAAAATCATGTTATTCTGGCTCCTCTTTGCAATTTCTCTCATTTCTTCATGTTTAATCCATCTCCACCACCTTCAATTAAGCTCCAAATCCCAATCCAAACTGATTGCATTGCTTCTTTCATTATGCATTTGGATCATCATCAACTTTATTTGTTTTCTTCAATTTGATTAATCTCTTTTGTCACCAATTTATCAAAATTATACCTTGAAATGACTCCAAAACTTCATAAAACCTGTTAGTAACTCTTGCAAGGGCAACAACATGCTAATTGAGTGTTTTAGGCATAATTACTACTCAAAAGATGTGAAACTCATGAGAATTATTATCTAAAATATGCTCTTTTTGAGTAGTAATCAATACATAATTGTTCATTACCAAGGATTTAAGCATGTGGGTGATCACATAATACGTTATAAAGTAAAGTTGTGTCACTCACATCATATAATTAGCTTAACAATCACATCACATAATTACTTTAACAGTTGTCATGTCTTTATTCCATTGGACATTCTCTTCTCCAAAGAGAAGCACTCTGATATGTCTTTCTTTAATTTTCTCTCTTCCTTATGATAAAATTTGAAGCCATGTTGATAAAAATAGAAAGAAAGAAAGGGATTCTTCTATCTATAATCCAGCTAGAATATTGAAGTAAAAGTTTTGTGCAACGTGGGTCAAATTGAGCATGCACTAGAGGTGATACATGTTATATACCCCCATGAATTCAAATTTAAGTTTTCCTTCCAACCAATTTCATTAAGAATAGTTATATTCAAGTAGTGGAATATTGGAAGTACATTCAATATTTTCAATTATTATATAATTATATATGTGAAATATTATTAAAATATGCACTAGGTAGTGGCATATGTGCATTTCAATTTCAATAATATTTATATGATTGATATATGTTATGCTCATTATCGCGATTGCTTAGTAAAACATATTATAGCTTGAAATAATTTATACATCAAAATTACTAGCTACACGTGAATACAGAAACACTAAGCTTCTAATTTTCTTTATTTCAAATCAATCGATTTCTTCTTATGGGTCAGATATTCAGTGTTTCGAGACTATGACCCATTTCACCTTATGATCAGAGCAGTACCATAGCTATATCCATATCCTGATTTTGTAGACTTGATGACCTACCCATTTTGAGCCTGACATGACACCACACATTAGTACCATTATATGACCTTACCATCGTTGTTCATGTTAGCATACTATAGTACCATTGCCTATTCTTTCCATCTTTTCTTTGATCTAACCAAGTAGAGTCCGAGATGGTTAGACCTGAGGTGAGCTCTACATGATGATAAATGGATCATGATGAAAGAGTGGTTTGACTGTTTGATGATATTGCTGAGACAGAGGGGTTATCATGGAGCATCCAGATTTGAGCCATTACACATGACTTCAGAGAGTCGAGATGACTAAAGATAGTGATTTTATGAGACGATGGTGAGTGACTTATGATGATAGAGTGAGGTGATTGTCAAAGAGCTTTGATGATTATCACAAAGCATCAGTGGGAGCTTTCACACTATTTCAAAGAAGTTGACATGACTATGTTTGATAGATGTTAGTCTTTAGTATTGACCATGTGAGATCTTGAGGGTGTGATGTCTCTGGTTGTGGTTAAATGATGGGTGGCCATTGTTTCATGAGCTCATTTACCCTATTTACTTTATCACCATCGCATATAGAGTTACCTGTTGCTAACCCTTTGAGCCTCACACGAGCACCATAGACTTTAATTTCATCACTTCATTTACATATTACATCGGGTTGGGGACCCTATAGTGTTTACATGCTTTGATTAGATACGTCACAAGTTTTAGACCTGACATACATATTCAGGCCTTATCTCTCACCCTTCATTGTAATATTTTCCACTTTGACACTATCTCGTCACTTTTTCCAGCATCACTTATCACCACTTATGATATTCATTCTCTATCTTTTCTCTAATCATTGTTTAATCGACATTATCCTTGTTTCACCTTGAGTGGTGGTTTTTCACACGTCATTGCATGGAGGATTGTCACATTTTTTTCCCCCGTTCACCCCATGGGCAGTGGTTCAAAGATCTCAGTTTGGGAGGTTGTCTTGTTAGTGAGGATTCATGTTACATCCATATGTGGAGAGGGTTTGATCATTTGGGTATGTATTTTCATTGGAGGTCATTCATTATTGATCAAAGTATGCGCAAAAAAAAAACAAAAAACAAAAAACAAAACAAAACAAAGAATATAAAAGATAGCACATTCTTCATTGTATCGTTTTCCATTGACCACATGTATGGATGTGTTGGTTTGCTTCATTGAGTTTATGCGTTAGAGAGAGTTCATATGGGAGTTTCTTTTTTAGATTCTATCTTAGTATATATTTGGGTTAGAGTATGAGTCACCCATTCGATTTTCGTGAGAGGCAAGCTACATTTTTTTAGGATTTCTGGATTTTTACCCTATTCGTCATTACATCCATTTTTATGTGACTACTTTCCATGTTTAGATGTAGATTGACCATCACTCACTTTCCTATTTTTTTTGTCTTCTTATATCTTTATTTTATTCTTTCATTTCACTCTACTTTATCTGATTTCTTTATTTTATCATCCTACTTGATGTTTGACTTGGGTTCAACATCCACACTTTATTCTTGCTTATTTGATATGTCATTTATTTATTATCATTTTTCATGTGGGAATCCTTATGTCTGTGACTCATAATGTTTTCTACGCATTGCGTCTCATGCATGAGGGGTATGGGGATTATATCATTGGGATTATTGAGCCTAGTTTCCTCTTGTTTCTTTCACCCTATTACCTTAGCCTACGTTACGTCCCATGTCTTAAGACCACCCTGAGGTCGTCACTTCACACATTGTACTTGACAACTCACACATGGGCAATACTTGAGATTGGTTGGAGATTATTTCTTAAAGCATGATGAATGAGGAGCTATGATATGATTTACATTGGGGTATACCCCGCTCATCGATGACAGTTTCTTTTGGGATGATATCTTGCACTGGGGCATAGTTAGTTACTTCTTCACTTGGATTGTGATGGATTGAGAGTTATGGAATGACCCTACACTAGGACATTTTCAGAGAGCACTTTTATTGGAGATACAGTCACTCTACTTGATACTCTACATTGGGACACATTCCTCTCATCAATGGTTGATTGTTGAGATGACGGTTTATTTTGAGACACGGTTGCTTTAGAGATTGTGTATGATGGACACAACCACTCTGTTATTTTTATGGAGGACAGGGTGATTAGGATTTGTTTATATTATATTTGTATTTTCATTTTCAACATTAAGTGATAAGATTGACCTTGTTCTAAGGACACATACTGAGACATAGCTCTTTCATTGATGATGGACTTTGATTTATCTTGGAGCATGATCACTTCAAATAGTTTATACTAGGACATAGCCACTTCATTCTCATTCATAGAGCACATGGATTTTGATTCATATGAGTTTTTTCTTCTGATTATCAATTATTATACTTAATGAATATTGTTTGATCTTCGTTTTGTCCTTTGATATGCATGTGATAATTTTATACTTGAGCTAACCTTGTTTCCATGATAGCGCATTATTATTTGCTGTTAAGATATGCTCCCACTCCTACTTCACTTATTTATTCGTTCTCATCCTCGATTTGTTTTATTATTCAATCATTTTATTAGTATCCATCGATTTCCTTATCAATTGTCACGTTTGTTTAACCTTATTTAGTATAGACCCATTTTTAGAGGCTTAGAGGGGTGTTATGGTCTTTATCGTACCTTTGCAATAAGCAACCTGACCTCCGAACCCAGGTTTGGTTTTTCACAAACCGTCTTTTCCAAATAAGAAGTCACACTTAAGGTTTTTTTTTTTCCCTTAAAATAAAATAAAATTAAATTAAGTGGCGATTCCAAATCTTTTCTAAAAAAAAACCATATTTTTCAATAAATAAAAAAAATGAGTTTGTCATTGAGTAGGAACGCATCGAGCAAAAATATGGGATCCACATCAACCCATCTACCCAAAAAATAATATATATATATATATATATATATATTTGAAGTAAATTTTTATTATTATTTTACACTCTCCAAATAATTTCTTTATCTTATATCTAAATTTATTTCTATGTACTCAATTTTATATTTTTGTAATTAAATCTTATGCATTTGTATCATCATTCAACATTTAGATTTAATCATATACTTGAGCATAGTTATAGACTTCAAAATTTGTTTTAAATTTATTTTTTTAAATCAAATTTTCATAAATAAAAGTGAATCTTGTTGGGTACGCATGTAAAAAACACAAATCCATAATTTCGTAGATATACAAATTGGGCAAATATTTCTTTTTCCTAAAAGAAAATGGTATACTTTTACCAAATGGAACATTCCAATTTCTTCTATAAAATATAGTCGATTCTCTTACACTAATCAAAATTAAAGATATTTTACTGTAATGTTTCACGCTTGCTTGAGATTGGATCAATTTTTCACTTACACATTTTTATTTTTTCAAAGATGCCCTTAGATTAATGCATGCGAATGTGTACAATCAACTGCGCAGACATTCCATGTTAACAAAAGTCAAGAAGATAGGCTAGTTGAAAATAAGTGCGTCCATAACGGTTTCTAAGACTCATACGGTGTTTGTTTTTTTAATTTTTTATAAAAATTAATTTTTAAAAAAAAATTAGATTGTTTATTTTTTTACTTTTTCATAACTTATTATAAACTTTGTACTAAATAGAAAAAATCAAAATATATAATTTTTTCTAAATAGAAAAAATAACATATTAGTTTTTTTTTTACTTTTTAATACTTAATAAAAATAAAATATTATAAAAACAAACAACCTAATATTTAACACTATTAACCATTAAAGTTCTATTTAAAATTAAGTAAAAAAACAAATATCATTTTAGTGTTCAGATAAATGGAGACAGACCCACCGCGTGTAATGGGCAATTGGGCGCACCAAATTTGTAATCCTAAGGCCTAACACCAAGTTCTGTGTTGACCTATTATACTTGTCAAATGGATGTATGTCGATATGAGAAATGTTTTTAAAAATAATTTTGAGAAACAAAATTTTAGAATAATTTTTAAATATTGTGCTATAATATTTTATAAAGTAGAAGTTTGTTTAGAAGCCCTAAAATATTTTTACTTCCGATGTATGTAACACTTAAATTTTTTTATTAAAATAATTATTTTCAAATATTAAAAATATTAAAAACATCTCCTAAAATCAATATCAAACATATTTTAAATATGTTTTAAAATGTAATTTTGCATATAATATTTTATATTTTTATTATTAGTATTTATATAATTACTTTTAAAATAGTTTTTAAAAAATAATTAAAAATAATTAAAATATTTTATTTAAAAATACCTTATAAAAAACTTTGTCCCTTTTTCATTAAAGAATAGAAAATTATTCTATAAACATAGTAAACAAAGTGGTCTGAATGCCCAGATTGTCGCCCTATTTTGGAATTATGATGGGCGGCCTTTCTGTGGCAGCAGGAGGCTCAGTGGGCGGAATGGAGCCCATTTTGCAAGCAGGCCACAAAGTCGTTTGCTTTTCGTGATTGTACTAGAAATTTCTCTTGATTTGATGGCAAGAAATCATTGGTTTCATTTCAAATATATAATCACGAGAATAAGGTTTTGGAAAATTAGACATTTGTGAAGATATAAATACATAAAATTTTATCAGAAATTGGTAGTTAAAAAATGTTATTAAAAAAAAGGAGGGGAAAATATTGATGGAGTTGAAGGCGACAGAACCTGGCCTAATTTCATAAGTCTTCAAATTCTATGCAACTTGAGTGTCTCCAAAATTTAGAATTTAAAAATTCGTCCCAAGCCTAACTTTTGTTTACTTAATTAATCAAACGTCTGCCGTGCTATTAGACCATCCAACCTCCATCCTCCCTATAAATACCCTCAAATCTTCAAACCAAGACCATTCACATTTTCACATCTCCCCTCACTCCCCTCCTCTTCTCTTCTTCGTCTCGATCCTCTCCCCAGCATGAAGTCCCTAAAGCTCGTTATTCTCATGCTGGCCCTGCTCTTGGTCATGGTTGCTATACGCTCAGTCTCATCAGCTAAAGAAGAAGACTTCATGTTTGATCTAGACCAGGATGACAGCATCGCTGCTGAAGCTGAAAATTCTGATCAACTTCCATTACTTGAAAGCGAGCAGCCGATATCGCTTAGGGGGACTAGCCGCTTTCTGACGGAGGCGGCCCGGATCAAGGTGACGTGCGACAAGTACCCTACAGTATGCTTAGCCAAGGGAAGTGCAGGGAAGTACTGCTGCAAGAAGAAGTGTGTGAATGTGAGGACGGACAGGCTCAACTGTGGGGCGTGTGGGAAGAAGTGTAGGTACTCTGAGATTTGCTGCAAAGGTAAGTGCGTCAACCCTTCTTCAGACAGGAGGAATTGTGGGGGCTGCGGCAAGAAGTGTCAGAAAGGGAGTCTCTGCGTGCATGGGATGTGCAGCTACTCGTAGATTTCTGAGCATTGTTGCTTTACATGGTAAAATTTCTATATTCACGTAACTATGGCGAGCCATCACCATTTGATGGGCTTGCAAATCCGAGTTTTTTTTTTTTTTTTTTCTGATTCTTCGTGAGGTCTTTACTGGTATAGATGACAACAATAAGCCAGTTCACAGTACCTGAAATCCAAGACACTTCTTCTCTACCGGACTGGCCGCTTCCTGCTCATTACTGAGCAAGGAGAGAAGGATTGCAGGAACTGTGGATGGAGTGTGTAGTTACAAATAATAATTGCATGTATACTTCATATGATGGAAAGCGGATCGTGTTGATGATTCGTTCAATAAAAGGAACATATGGGATATGCTATTATCCTCCATTGTTGAAGTATGATATCTTGCTTTTGTTGGCTATAAAAAATTACTCAACAGAAATCAGAGATAATAATACAAATTAAAAAGATACAATGCAAATCTCTTAATCTTCTTAAGAACATAAAGATTAAATAATCCACCAATAGAGGTACATATGATCATATCCACGAGCATTCTATTGTAATATAAAAAATATTATAAAGAACATGATAAGTATAATGATTAGATTTCAAAAATATCTTACATTCTTTTCCAAAATATCTTATTTTTTTCAATTAAACTAACGATCCCCTCTTCCTCATCTAAAATATTTATAGATATTCTTAATAATTTTCTATTTTATAAAAGTTCCATTATGATGATATATGAATTTAAAATATGCTTTTTTTTTAATGATATTATGAATTCGTGACATTTTTCAGTGCAAAACAAACGTACCCTTGACTTCTATTCCCTTTCTATGTATGTGCGTATATCATCCTCTAAATAATTGAGTGCAATATTTGTTACCGCTGATATAACCAGAAAAATCTTCAGCCTATTGTTTGTATGGGACGTCCAAATTATATGAATGTGTAAACTGCAGAGAAAGAAAATGAATTTCTGTATATTTATTCATAACATAAATATCTCTATTTATACATGCTATGCTAGTCTATCTAAGGTAAGTCTCCTATATTTACATCCTATAATCAAGCCTATAATCAATACATAAATAAGGTAAGTCAACTAATTGTTTCTAATTCTGTAACACTCCCCCTCAAGCTGGAACATAAATGTTAATCATGCCCAGCTTGTTACAAAAATATTCAACCCGAGTTCCATTTAACGCCTTTGTGAAAATATCTCCTAGTTGTTCTCTAGTCTTCACATAACCTGTGAAAATCAGATTTTATTGAATCTTCTCACGAATAAAGTGACAATCTACTTCAATATGTTTAGTTCTTTCATGATATACTGGATTTGAGGCGATATGAATAGTTGTTTGGTTGTCGCACCAAAGTTTTGCTGGCATGGGAGTCTTTATTCCAATCTCAGTTAGAAGATGATACAACCACATAATTTCACACGTGGCTTGCACCATGGCTCTGTATTCTGATTCTGCACTAGAGCGAGATACCACATTCTGCTTCTTGCTCTTCCAAGATACAAAATTCCCACCAACAAAGACACAAAAGCCCGTAGTGGATCGTCCATCAGCTTTGGATCCAGCCCAATCAACATCTGTAAAACACTCAATTTGAGCATGTCCATGATTGTTGTACAACATGCCTAGACCAGGAGCTCTATTCAAATAACATAAAATCTACTCCAAGGTTGCCCAATGCTTCACTGTAGGTGCAAACATAAACTAACTGACAATACTGACTGAGTAAGCAATGTCTGGGTGAGTCACTGTAAGGTAATTCAATTTCCCAACCAATCTTTTATATCTTTCTGGATTATCAAAGGGATCACCATCATCTTTCGTCAAATGTACATTAGGGATCATCGGTGTGCTACATGGCTTGGCTTCCATCTTTCCAGTTTCTGCAAGTTAGTCAAGAACATATTTCCTATGTGACAAGAAGATTCCCCTTTTGCTTCTTGATACTTCTACTCCCAAGAAATATTTTAGCTCGCCCAAGTCCTTTGTGTGAAACTTGGAATGCATAAACAATTTGAGAGAAGAAATTCCTGCACAATCATTTCCTGTAATGACAATGTCATCAACATAAACAACGAGAAGAATAATACCATTTGTTGACTGTCTATAGAAGACTGAATGATCAACTTTGTTTTTGTTCTTCCCAAACTCTTGAATCACCTCACTAAACTTGCCAAACCAAGCTCGGGGACCCTGCTTCAATCCATAGAGAGATTTTTTGAGATGACACACTTTCCCATACTCTCCATGAGCAACAAACCCAGGTGGTTACTCCATATATATTTCTTCCTGGAGATCTCCGTGAAGGAATGCATTTTTTATATCCAACTGGTGCAAGGGCCAGTGCTGAGAAGCAGCAATTGATATAATCAGGCGGACTGAAGCAAGTCTAGCTACTAGAGAGAAAGTATCAGAATAGTCCGCCCTATAAGTCTGAGCATAGCCTTTAGCTACAAGTTTGGCTTTCAGTCGTGCCAATGAGCCATCAAGATTAATTTTTATTGCAAAGACCCACTTACATCCCACAGCGTTCTTTCCTATTGGTAAATCAACTAGATTCCATGTGTGATTGACTTTTAGAGCTTGTATCTCCTCAAGCATTGCATTATACCATCTAAGGTGATTCAGGGCTTTCTTGACAATTTTAGGAATAGAGATAGAATCTAAAGAGGCAACAAAAGCCCTCAAGGAAGGAGACAAGTTATCATAAGAAACGAAATTAGCAATGGAATAAACTGATTTGCACTGACATTTACCTTTATGAAGACCAATGGGGAGGTCAAGGTCACTGGGAGGATCAGATAACGAAGAAGTTGATGCAGGACATGTATCTTTTGTCTCCTGACGCCTGGAGTATTCCTGAACAATTAGTGGCTTAGCTGGAGCAGGCAGTAAATCAACAATAGCGTGTGGTTGCTCAGAAGAATCAGTGGGAGTACTTGGGGTGGTTACTTGATATATGAGCCAATTTTCACCCTTCCCATCACTTTCTGAATTTGGGGGTGAAGAATAAAAAGGTGTATCTTCTGAAAATACCACATCAGTCGATACCACATAGTTGTTGAGATCAGGAGAAAAGCATCAATAACCTTTTTGAAGACGAGAATACCTTAAAAACACACATTTTAGGGCTTTGGGATCTAGTTTAGTCATAGATGGCCTTACATCTCGAACATAGCAAATGCTTCCAAAAATTTGTGGTTCAACTGGAAATAGAGGCTTCTTTGGAAACAATATACTGTATGGGATTTTATCATTGAGTACCGTAGATGACATGCGATTAATAAAAAAGCAAGCAATAGAAATTGCATCAGCCCAAAACTGTTTAGGAACCTTCATCTAAAACAAGAGTGCCCGGGTTGTTTCTAGTAAATGTTTGTTCTTCCTCTCAGCAACTCCATTTTGAGAAAGAGTATCCACACAAGAGAACTGATGAAGAATCCCGTGTTGAGTCATGTAAGTCTGAAATGAGTTAGACATATATTCTTTGCCATTATCACTTCTCAATGTTCGTACAGAGACATTAAACTGTGTTTTAATCTCAGCACAAAACGCACAAAAATGAGCGAAAACTTCTGAACGATTCTTCATAAAATAAATCCAAGTCGTTCAAGAAAAATCATCCACAAATGTAACAAAATATCGAAATCTAGTTTTAGAAGTAACAGGACAAGGTCCCCAAACATCAGAGTGTACTAACTCAAAAATAGATTCAACCGTCTTATTAACTCTTGGGCTTAACGAACTACGATGATGCTTTGCAAAATGACATGATTCATAATTAAAAAAAGGTAAACTATGAAACTGAGGACATAACTTTTTTAACACTGGTAAAGAGGGATGTCCCAAACAACAATGAGCTTCAACTGAAAAAGCAATGTTAGAACAAGCAACCGACCGAGGTACCCACGCATCAAGAATGTAAAGACCATCAGATACATGTCCTTTACCAATAATCTGCTTCGTCATAAGATCCTGAAAAAGGCAATGGTTAGGAAAGAATGAGATACAACAGTTCAGATCTTTGGTAAGTTTACTGACATATATCAAGTTAAAGGCAAGCTTAGGTAAACTTAGAACAGATGACAAAGTGATAGAGGATGTTGGTTTGATAGTCCCAGAACCCACAACATTAGAGGTTGACCCATCAGCAATGGTAACAGGAAAATGGGCTAAATGTGATCGAAAACTAGAGAATGTTTTAGGATTACGTGTCATGTGATCGATGACACCTGAATCAATTACCCATTTGTTTGAGGGGGAGATAAGACATGTTTTACCTGTCTCAGCAAGAGCAGTAACCAGAGTAGATTTCTTCAATGATTCTTGATACTGAGAGAATTTTGCAAACTCATCGACTGAGACCATGACGGTCTTATCAGAAGAACTTGAAAAAGTACTAGAGGTGGTGGCAACATTAGCAATCTGATTTCTTTTATTACGATTTTGTAATTTCTTGCAGTATTTCTTGGCATGGCCCAGCTCATGATAGTAGTAGCAAACAATGTTGCTTGAATCATTGTTATAGCTATCAGAAGTCTTACTTCCTCCCCTGTTGTTTGATTTTTTCCCAGTATCATTGCTTCCTCCTTTGGCAACAAGAACATTATTAGTCTGCTAGATAGATGAGGTACCTTCGGTACGCAAAATTCTACTAAACACTTCTTGAAGTGAACCAATCTCAGAAGTGGAAAGAATTTGAGATTTAGTAGTCTCAAATTCAGATGGAAGGCCAGCTAAAAAACTCATTACCGGCCATTTTTTTCTCTTTGAGTTTGTAGCACCTTAATATCAGTACTGAAAGGTAAAAGTACAATTAACTCCTCATAAGTCTTCTTAAAATCCATAAAATAAGTTGTGAGAGATTTGGCCTCCTTTTCAGCATGACAAAGGCTTTGCACACATCATACATTCGGGACAAATTCCCTTTGCCAGAATATAAGAACTCCAGATAATCCATTAATTCTTTAACAAACTCACAATAATTAAGTAGTCCAACAATTTCACTATCAATAGAATTCCTTATTTGTAGGAATAAACGTGCATCATCCCTTATCCAAGTCTTTCTAGTTTCATCATAAAGGGTTTCCATGGTCAGGTGATCATCTTTTTCAACACTACGCAAATAAACTCTAATTGTCTTGCTCCATTCCAAATAATTAGTGTCATTCAATTTATGATCAGTTATTTTAGATAGTGTTAGAACTATTTCAGTTATAGAAGCTTTGTTGTCAGTCATTTTAACTGATATTCAATCACCACAATAAATATAATTCCAGCAGCAAACCAGAAATAGTTGATACCCAAAATGAATTTCCACAAGGAATCATAAAACAAATCAAAGGGACAGAACCTGCCAAGGATATGTTCCTCTCAACAGTTGATCAAACGCCCGAGTGCCACCTGAGAATGGCCGAAAAGAGATGGGAAATGTCGGAAAGTCAAATCGATGAAGAAACAACAGTCTCACGCGCTTCCACGCGTTGGTGCGTGAAAGTTGCTCCCGAAGCTTTGATCGGCTCGTGAGACTCACGCGCGGCTCATCTGGCCACCGAACTTTGTGCATTGGTCGAAAACAAGAATGTGTTCCTCCCTAGGTCAACGATGACGCAATCCAAACTCAAAAAACGTAATAGGTTACTATTCCAGACTATTAGGAACAAAACCCAAAAAAATCCTTTGAGTCAAACGTGGCTTTGATACCATGTAAATTGCAAAGAAAGAAAATGAATTTCTGTATATTTATTCATAACATAAACATCTCTATTTATACATGCTATGCTAGTCTATCTAAGGTAAGTCTCCTATATTTACATCCTATAATCAAGCCTATAATCAATACATAAATAAGGTAAGTCAACTTATTGATTCTGATTCTGTAACATAATGGAACTGTAGCTCCGTTGGCTTTTAGTTGATGCAGATTGCCAGTACTATTTGTTGCAATTAGAATTACCTGGAAATTGAGAACACTATTGTAAAATACCAAAATTACATGAATATTGGTTAAATAATAAAAACATACATTATTATTGTATGCTTAGTTTATGTTGTTTGTGTGCATATCATTCTCTTTAAACAAATTGTCGGGTTACAACAATATGTTCGAAAATAGATCATCCAAACGAGAGTTCTTAAGATAAGTTAATTGTGGAATGTGATGACAAATATTATGAAAGATTTTATTTGCTCTCACTAAATATGAATTGACTTTTGATAAGATGATCAAAACTTGATTCAATGATTAGTATTGTATAATATACTAATATATTATTATCTTATTTGTTAAAACTCACGTGCAACCCTATAGAAGCTGGCTCATGAGACAAAATCATGACTAAGCTTTAATACAAATGTAACTATGTAAGTAACTAGGGACATTACCCATAAGAAGAAATTAGCATGATATACATAATTGTTCATTACCAAGGTTTTAAGCATGTGGGTGATCACATAATAAGTTATAAATAAAGTAAAGTCGTGTCACTCACATCATATAATTAGCTTAACTATCACATCACATAATTAGTTTAACAACTGTCATGTCTTTATTCCATTGGACATTCTCTTCTCCAAAGAGAAGTACTCCGATACGTCTTCCTTTAATTTTCTCTCTTCCTAATGATGAAATTTGAAATCATGTTGATAAAAATAGAAAGGAAGAAAGGGATTCTTCTATCTATAATCCAGCTAGAATATTGAAGTAAAAGTTTTGTGCAATGTGGGTCAAATTGAGCATGTGCTAGAGGTGATACACGTTATATACCCCCATGAATTCAAGTTTAAGTTTCCCTTCCAACCAATTTCATTAAGAATAGTTATATTCAAGTAGTGGAATATTGGAAGTACATTCAATATTTTCAAATATTATATAATTAAACATGTGAAATATTATTAAAATATGCACTAGGTAGTGGCATATGTGCATTTCAATTTTTCAATAATATTTATATGATTGATATATGCTATGCTCATTATCGTGATTGCTTAGTAAAACATGTTATAACTAAAAATAATTTACAGATCAAAATTACTGGCTACACGTGGATGTAGAAACACTAAGCTTCTAATTTTCTTTCTTTGGAATCAATCGGTTTCTTCTTATGGGCCAGATATTCAGTGTTTCGTGAGTAGTCTGATGAATTGAAGCTACCGAGAAAAAACAAAACGTTTTTCCCACATATTTCAGTATAAAAACCCATCTCCTATCAATATTGCTTCACCACTTCCTCTTCCCTACCCAGTTCTTCACAGCTTCTCTTCATTCATGGCCATGAAGCTGCTAAAACTCCTCTTCATACTCTCCATCACCACCTCCATTGTTTCTGCAGCATCGAGTGCCAATGAAAACAACGAATGCAACTCCATTGTTGGAGCAGCATGGAGTGCTGATGAAAACAAGGAAGACTCAGCTGTGGAAAGCCACTTAGCATTGGAGAAAATATATATATTTAAATAAATTTAAATATTTTTGTAAGAATTAGTCATAATTTTCATTGTTTAAATAAATTTAACTCTCTTATGTTTTTTAACTCTCTATGTAACGCTTAGACAACTCAAGGTTATATAAGTACAAATCTATAATTATTATATATATGCTTACATTTACGGCAGACTCAAGCTATCTATGCATGCAACTAGGAATGGCAACGAGGCGGGTTCGGGACGGGTCGCCCCCATCCCAACCCCATCCCGTTTAGCAAAACCAATTCTCATCCCCGTCCCGTTTAAAAAATTAAACGGGGCGGGGCGGGTATGGGAATTTAGCCTTTTTTTTTTTTTAATTACTTTAAAAAATTTTAATTACATTAAAATAAATATATTTTATAAATAATAAAATTATTATATTTTTTATAACTTATTTTATTAAAATTTTTTATTGTTATCTATATATTAAAAATAGTAAAATTAAATTTTAAATTAAATTAATTTTAAAATTAAATTAAATTAAAATTTAAAATTAATTTTATATGTAAACGGGGCAGGGCGGGGCGGGATGAGGCAATACCCGAACCTGCCCCGAACACGTCCCGGGTTTTAAAAAAAAATCTCATACCCGTCCCAAACCCGTTTAATAAATTTTAACCCCGTCCCATTAAGGGCGGGGCGGGGCAGGCACCCGAAAAAACCTGCCCTGTTGCCATCCCTACATGCAACCGTCCAACACCAAAATATCTAACCACTGCCACGAATGTTTGATAGTGATTATGCATATTTGCACGTCCATACCCAGACTAAATCAAGGATTTTGCTGGTTATATCAGTGAGAAATGTACTGAATTGAATTTTATTATCAATGGAGATGAGGTATGAGCACCTTAATAGGCATGATACATAGTGATCAATCCTGTTATTCACCTAATATGAGAAGTAATACAAGTCATTTATGAATCAATAAAACACTCAAGCTTAGTAGCAGGTTTTGTAGCGATAAAATCATGCATAACTGCACATCCCGTAAAGACATGCCTCCCAGTTCTTGCACTTCTTGCCGCAACTACCGCAGTTCAATGGATCGACATAGGGGTTCACGCAATGCCCGCTGCAGCATATATAGTTGTGTCTGCACTTGCGGCGGCACTCTCCACAGTTATTTGGATCCTTCGTTAGGTTTACGCATTTCTTCTGACAGCAATCTGGACCAGGGGTGGACTTCCGACGACAAATCTGTGGAAACTTATCACAGATCAAGTACTTGTTCTGCAACATGAAGTCACTAGTCCCATTTGAAGAAGTTGTTTCTTCGCCTTCAGGCAATGCTAAGTGGCTTTCCACAGCTGAGTCTTCCTTGTTTTCATCAGCACTCCATGCTGCTCCAAGAATGGAGTTGTCTTCGTTGTTTTCATTGGCACTCGATGCTGCAGAAACAATGGAGGTGGTGATGGAGAGTATGAAGAGGAGTTTTAGCAGCTTCATGGCCATGAATGAAGAGAAGCTGTGAAGAGCTGGGTAGGGAAGAGGAAATGGTGCAGCAATATTGATAGGAGATGGGTTTTTATACTGAAATATGTGGGAAAAGCGTTTTGTTTTTTCTCGGTAGCTTCAATTCATCAGACTACTCACGAAACACTGAATATAACCGATTGATTCGAAAGAAGGAAAATTAGAAGCTTAGTGTTTCCGTATCCACGTGTAGCCAGTAATTTTGATCTGTAAATTATTTTGAGTTATAACATGTTTTACTAATCAATCACGATAATGAGCATAGCATATATCAATCATATAAATATTATTGAAATTGAAATGCACATATGCCACTACCTAGCATAGCATATATAATATTCTTGTAACACTTTATCACATGCCACTAACATTTGATGTAGTATCTAGCTTTTGAAGCAATCGCACCAAAGATGGGTTTGTGCTCTATTTGGTTAAATATATATATATATATATATATATATATATATATATATGTTTAAAATGTGATAAATTCTTTCCACTCAAATTGAGAATGAGAGAAAAGCTTCAAAAGTAATGTAAGTCCCTCACCTTAAAATTTTTCATATTCTAAATAAATATTTGTCTTTTATACTAACCATTTTAAAACCTTATTTCTATTTGAATGGTCTTATTTAGTATAGGGAGTTTGATGTTTTGCATATTTTGAGTGACGTAGTGCTCTCAACTCCATAAAGGAGTTGTTTGGTTGACAAGAAAAAAAAAAAAATGGATCAAGTGCTTTAATTTTATGAATAAAGGATTTAGATAGAAAAGAATTAAGGTAAGTAAAAAATCAATTCATGGGGTTTTGGACTAATACAATAATATATTGATAATTGCTTAATTATGTAATGCAATGGGATGAAAATAGCATCTATATATTTGGGATGACCACAAGATGTTTGTTCCATTTAGGAACAATTTGGTTAAGCAAAATTTTATCATATATTAAAAGATGTTTTCTTCTTTCTTTTTCCTTTTTACAAATTTTGCCTATTAATACATGAAAGTCCAATATTTTAATTGAAGCAAAATACTCATGCATCAATATTTATTTATTCATTTTTTGTATTGAACGTGACGAATGATTTGATTGATACCTGATAGTTGAATAAACGAAAAAATTAAAAAAATATGAAAGTGCAAACACACGTAACATCATCTTATATAATAAGATTAATTTATAATACGTTTGAGAGTATTAATAACGTTAGGAAGGCGTTTTAATGTTTTGAAGCATTTCCTTATAAGAGTTGAATATTTATATGATTGATATATGCTACACTCATTATCATCTAGATTGCTTCATATATAATCTTTTAACATTTTATCATATGTCACTGACATATAATGTATTGTGTAACTTTTGAATTGATGGCACCCAAGACAGGCTTGTGCTATATTTGATTGAAAAAAAAAATTAAAACCTTGTTTAAAATATGACAAATTATTTCCACTCAGGTAAATTGAGAATGATAGATGTTTTGATAATTATGAGGTCTCTCACCTTGAAATTTTTTATATGCCAAATAAAAATTTGTTTGTTTGAAGCATTGATAACGTTAATGTAACACTTTATCATATGCCGCTAACATCTATTGTAGTGTGCAACTTTTGAAATGATGGCACCCAAGATGAGTTTGTGCTATATTTGATTGAAGTAAAAAAAAATGTTTAAAATATGACAAATTCTTTTCACATGGAAAATTGAGAATGGCAGAAGTTTTAGAAATGATGAGGTCTCTCACCTTGAAATTTTGTATATTCCAATTATAAAAGTTTGTTTGTTTTTATTTTTTATTTTTTAAGCATTGATAATGTTAATGTAACAATTTATCATATGCCGCTAACATCTTATGTAGTGTGTAACTTTTGAAGTGATGGTACTCAAGATGAGTTTGTGCTATATTTGATTGAACTAAAAAAAAAATGTTTAAAATATGACAAATTCTTTTCACCGGGCAAATTGAGAATGACAGAAGTTTTGGAAATGATGAGGTCTCTCACCTTGAAATTTTGTATGTTCCAATTATAAAAGTTTGTTTGTTTGTTGGTTTGTTTTTTTTTTTTTTTGAAGCATTGATAACGTTAATGTAACACTTTATCATACGTCGCTAACATCTGATGTAGTATGTAACTTTTGAAGTGATGACACCCAAGATGAGTTTGTGCTATATTTGATTGAAGTAAAAAAAAAATGTTTAAAATATGACAAATTTTTTCATCGGGCAAATTGAGAATAACAGAAGTTTTGGAAATAATAAGGTCTCTCACCTTGAAATTTTGTACATTCCAATTATAAAAGTAAGTTTTTTTTTTCCTTTTTTTTTTTTTTTTTGAAGCATTGATGAGATTAATGAAACACTTCATCATATGTAGCTAACATTTGATGTAATGTGTAACTTTTGAAGTGATGGCACCCAAGATGAGTTTGTGTTATATTTGATTGAAGTAAAAAAAATAATGTTTAAAATATGATAAATTCTTTTCATCGGGTAAATTGAGAATGATAGAAGTTTTGGAAATGATGAGCTCTCTCACCTTGAAATTTTGTATATTCCAATTATAAATGTTTGTTTTTATTTTTTTTATTTTTTTTGAAGCATTGATAATGTTAATGTAACAATTTATCATTATGATATATCGTGTAACTTTTGAAGTGATGACACCCATGATAAGTTTGTGCTATATTTGATTGAAAAAAAAGGTTTAAAATATGATAAATTCTATCCACCTGGCAAATTAAGAATGATAGAAGCTTTGGAAATGATGAGGTCTCTCACCATGAAAATTTTCATATGCCCAATAAAAGTTTGTTTTTTTATGGGACACGAGCGTGCACGAGCATACGCCTCGAGATGTATGCACGAACATATGCCTCGTGATGCCTGCACGAATGTATGCATCAGGATGCGTGCACAAATGTATGCATCAGGATGCGTGCACGATTGTACGCCTTGAGGTGCATGCCATTGTAACATACACTATGGGATGCATGCCATTCTAACGTACGTCCCGAGATGCATGTGTTTTCCATATTTGGAGTGATAAGAAAAAAATGGGAAAGCAAATATGTCTGATCAAGTACTTTATTTTAGGAATAAAGGCTTTAAATAAAAACCAATGCACGTAAAAAGGGTTTTGAACTAATACAATAATATATTGATAATTACTTAATTATGTAATGAAATATATATAGGATAAAAATATCATTTATGTATTTGGAATGATCATGAGGTGCTCACTCCATCTAGGGACTATTTGGTCAAACAAAATTTTTATCATATACAAAATTTGTAAGTTATCGAATACATATGTATAAATTTTTTAAAATCATTTTAAAAATTATTTATAATAAAAATACTACTAACAAAATAGTTATACATTAAACATTTTTATTGTAACTACTTCCAAATCTACTCTTTAATTACATATAAATTTTAGTCATTTAAACCAAAGGAAAAGTATGTTTTTTCATATAACCTTTAACCCGGTATAATGAGTAAATGGGGTGATAAGACAAAAAATGTTATAATATCCACATGATCAACAAATAACTCCATATATAAGAGTGATTAAATAAATATGTTCACAAAACGACGACTACTCATTCTTTGACTACAATCTCAAATATTGTGCTTTTAAGGTCTCACATGATCAATGCTAAACATCAATGTCTATCCAATATAGTCATGTAAATCATTTGGAATCAATGTGCAAAAGTCTCAATTAAAATACCTTTGAAAAAATCATAAAAATATAACAAAAATTTTTAAAATTTTTAATTTAATATATTTATATAAAAGTAATTAAAATTTTAAGAATTTTTTTTATAACATATATTATTTATTACTTTCAAAAGTCAAGAAAAAAGGCACACTTTATCCTTAAATCAATTTGATGGAGTCCACATTCGATTTCACTGCAAAATTTTGCCCTTTAAATTAGGTTGATGGAGCCCACATTTGTCAAAAATATGGAGTAGCCATTAATCTTTATGTGCCCATCAACAACTTGCAAATAAACCACATGTACACAAAACAACCAAACAGCAACACGGCTTGTCCACAAGATGAGGATTGGTGGATAATACTAAATACTATTAGTCCACTTTATGCCAGAATGTGACTGGTCAGTGAAGGTTTCTCTGGTCCGAGCTTCACACTGAGTCCTCCTAGCTAGCCAGACGCGGGCCAACCTTATTGAAAATTATGTAATTTTCTATGGTGAAAGGTCAACACGTAAGGAAGTCTTACATGGGAACGTAGCCAAGTGCTTTTATAACGAATTCGAAGAATTAGAAAAAACCAATTAAAAATTATATATGACCATGTGGTAACAGCTATTCAAAGTAGCTTATTGTATAGAATTAATTTATTCAACGCTTTATCTCTTTTCCCATTTTGTATCTTACATTGGAGATATAGAATTAATTTGAGAGTCTAACTCCTGTTTACATCAGAATAAGTGTTCGTAAATAGTGATTGATGATGAACAACCCATAAACCATAGATTATTGCGGAGCATTGGGAATGAGCAATGGTATCATTCAAATGGCACATGTTAACCCAAACATGGATGTATGATCCAAGACAAACCAACACAACAATGTAAATTGACCCTTGATAGGCATGATAAGATGATAAGCACATTTAATATGATGGGATGCCCATTTAATTTGATTGAACATCTTCATAACCCTTGTTTAAAGGCCTTATGTTAATATTAGTGACAATAATGATGTACCACTTGGAAATAGGATTTGTAGGAACTTGTAAGAAGCTACAGGCAAATTCATAACCATTTGATGAGTTTTGTTGATGTATAATATCGTTATTATTTTAAATGGTTATATACTCTTAATGACCTTTGATCAACATTCAAGCAAAGCATGATCCAAGCTCGCTATCGTTGATGGTACATCCATTTGTGTTGGCATTTTCTTGGTCACTATAAATATATATACCACAAATTGGAAAAGTTTTAGGACCTTTAATCTTTTTTAATTAAAGTGGTTACAATGGCATTTTTGGCACAATTTGGAGTAGGTTATAAAATGTTAAAAACTCTTTATTGAGTTGAATAAAAGTGGGAAAGAGTTTTGACTTAGGATCTTTGAAATGAGAGAGGTATATTAATGGAAGGGTTGAGATCTAAAAATATCATATACGAAGTGCATAAGATACCAAAGGACACATATCTATACTACCATATTCATGGTAAAAGTAAAAGTTTGTGCATACATAAAATAGTTATAAGTCACAAGTTATTATTACACTTGAAGGATCAATGTGATATTTAAGGGTAAAATTATGGTATTAAATGGTATTTTTCTGAAATTATATTGAAAAATACTATAAATTAGGGGATATTATATGCCCACCTTTATCTCATCTAAAATTCGTTGTATTATGTTTGAGGTTTGATTGCTTTATATTTTACATGTGACCTTATTAATTTGTACATAAAATCATATTGTTTTATATCTTGCACATGATCTCATTATTTATACTTTGTGTTGTTATGTTATACCTTAATCTTATTATATCTAATCTTGTTTATATTATTTTAAATCTTAATTCTATTTTTTGTTCCTTAGTCTCGTATACTTGTATTATTATCCAAATACTCCAATCTCATCATACACTAATCATTCATATAAAAGATTTGAAATGAGGAGGAATAATAAATTTTATTATATGTAATTGTTTAGATAAAACACAAAGTTAAGGGTCACTTATAGTACCAAAGGGTACTTTTTCGGTGTATATTACACTATCAATTACTTAGTACTATATATATATATATATATTTTATCTCATTATTTATATCCTAATTCTATTCATTTGTACTCACATATCTTAATTTTATTTGTTTATAATCTTATTTAATTGTTTAAATCTCATCATATATATTGATTGATTTAAATCTTTTATTATTGAGATACCACTGAGTTAACATTTTCCCAAAGTTTAATCAAATTTAAGGTGCTTGTGATTTATGAAGGAGAAACATCCTAGCATCCCCGACAGCCATGTGAGGCACACTGGATGCATCTGTAAGATACAATGTATAAATGTGACCAAGCCCCACCTCGCACCGCTCCAGTCCGGTCAACCACATGCACCCTCACAACTTTGTCAAATCAAAGATATTTCTCCATAAAATAAACCCAATATCAGAAAGAAAAAAAAAAATCTTTATTGCACTTTTTAGATAATTGTTGATGTGTAAATGTCAACTAGATCTGCAGATAATTTAACACTAACAGAAGTCAAGAAGATGGGGTTCATCCTCATTAGCAGAACAAGTGCTTCAGTAACGATTTCTACACTGAAAGAGAGAGAGAGAGAGAGAGAGAGAGAGAGAGAGAGAGAGAGTAATAGGCTTATAGCTTGATTGATGTGGGTGTTGGTGCTTAGATGAAAGGAGACAGATACAAGATCTGTAAAGTGTAATGGGCAACTGGGCACACCAGATCTGCAGTGCTGATGCCTAACATTATATGTTCTAGTTGACCTCATGTACTTGCCAGGACATGGAAAACTCCCAGACTGTCTCTACATTCTAGTGACCCTTCTGTAGCACAAGGAGGCGCAGTGGGTGGAGATGGAGCCCATTTTACAGGCAAGCCACAAAGTTGCCTGCCTTTTCCATATTGTTCTGTGAAATTTCTCTTGATTTTGATGGGTGAGTGTGAAATTATGAAAAAGAGCAGAATGAAGAAAATGGTGTTTGCATTCATGGCTTTCTGACCCTACCAAGAAGCTCACGTATGGCTGGTAATGGAAGTAAAATTTATTTATTTTATAATAAAATAAAAAATGGTATTAAAAATATATTTTAACTTGTCACAATGATTATGATAAATGAGGCATTTTTTTATTATTTTTCTTTTCTAAAATAAATATGTTTTTATGAGAAAGTCATTTTCGTTTGGACCGATAAATTAGTTAAGGATATGAAAATAAAAATAATATATTAGACTGGTAATTGTTATCATTTTGATTCAAAATTTTAAATTATTAGATAAATTAACACCCTTTCTTGCAAAGGATTTGATATTTCACGTGAAAAGCGTAAAAAAATAAATAATGAATGAGACATGGATGGACATTTAAATTTTAAAGGTGGACATTTAGGGGTATATGGTAGAACAAGTTAATGAATTAAGTTATTAGATAAATTAAATATGTTTGATAAAATAATTAATGATACAATTTAAAATAAAAAACAACTTTAAGTAATAGATAAAAATAATTAATTTATTATTAAATTCACATTTCCATATTATCTTTTTACCCTCATTTATTCTCGTTACCTCTATGATATTTTTTTATTCCACGAACTCTATTATTACTGAACATCATTTATCCTAACTATAATTTATGAGAATAAATTTATCAATTTAATGATTTAGAGTAAATTTCAAATTAATTTTATCAAACAACCTTAATATTTAAAGTTAAAAATAAGTAATAAATTAATTTTAAGTCAATAACTTAAAGTTAACTTAAGTCATTAAATAATAAGTATTAAGTTTTATCAAATAGCTCATTAACCTCTACTAAATTAAGAGTTTATTTGACACTGAGTTTAGAAAACGTTTTTTTATCTTTCTAACACTTGAAATTTTTTATTATTTAAGTATTAGAAATACTAAAAACATTTTTTAAAATCACTTCCAAACGCATTCTAAAAACCTATTTAGGAATGGTTTTGAGGGGTTGAAAAATGATTTCATATTTAAATGTAACAAATAAAAAATAAGTTATCCATCATAAACATAAATATTGAAAAAAAATAAAGAAGAAATTTTAATGAAAATGATTTTAAGAAGTTTAGAATATCATAGGAAACTTTTTTTTAATAAAATTTAGGTATTTGATAAATTTTTTAATATGACATCACTCTCAAAAAATTTTAGAAATCACTTCAAATCATTCCTAAATAGTCTTTCTTTTTTTATTATTATATAACAAAGTAATAATATGTATATTTAATTATTTTTTGTTTATATCCAAGTTAATGTGATTCTTCTTAAAACTAATTTCAAGGGAAGTCCTATTAATAGACTAAAAACGGTTTAACCAAAATCTTCCCCAAAGGGATTCTAAATCTTCAATATTCATCATGATTCTATTAAATTGGCAGTTTGGTATGTTTGAACTTTTAATGCTTGAAGTGTTCATATTTCTCCTTAACAACCTTGCAGTCATCAATATTAAATAAGAAAATGGCCGAAGACCTCTCTAGCTAGTGGTAAAGATTGTGGGAGGTTGGAGGTCGAAAGTCATGGTAATGATTGAAAAAATATATTCATCTAAAATAAAATATAAAAAGTAAAAAAGTAGATCGTGTTTAGAGTTTCCTGTCAAAGTAGTTTTTTAGGAAAAAAAATTTCTCAATCTAATCTCTTGTTTTATTTTTTATTTATTTTAAAACTATAGTTATGAAAAATGATTTTTAAAACCATAGTTAATAATTATAATTTAAAATTTAAAATTTAAAATTAAAATTATAATCGGGAAACTATGATTTTATACACTCAAAACAGACAAAAAAAAAATCATGTTATGAGAAAGACTAAATTGATAAATATTTTGTAAGAGAGCCTATTTTCACTATTTTTTTTCTTTAAAAACACCACTTTGACATTAAACTCCTGTCTTTACTTATTTCCCATGCTTGTTATTAATTGTTTTTTAAATTAAAAAATAAGTCTAACATCATACTAAAAGAGATCTCTTATATGGCCTCATTTGTTTGTTCATCCTCCTATATTTTTATGCCCCAATCAAAGTCAAGTTTGACATAATCATTGATAGTATTTTTAAAAAGCATTTATAATATAAAAATGTTATTTTTAAATATAAAAAAAATCAAATATTTAACAAAATTTAAAAGCCATTTTTAATATATAAAAAAATTATTTATAATATTTTATAGAAAAATATTTAATAGATGATTCACTTAAAAACATTTTTTGGAAAAGTATCTTCGTTATGATATTCTTGTTTAAAAATCCTTTCAATCACATTTTAATTCAATACCACATGTTTTTACTAAAAATATTACATAAAATCATTGATAGGGACTGTACAAAGAAGGACACGGTTAATGAAAATGAGGAAGATACATGGATAGCACAGAAGAAGACCGAGGCATGTGGCCTAATTCGTGTGTTACCATTTACCAATAGTGTGCCACTTGAATTCTCCATCATTCTCCAAATCTTTTGAGCATTAAATTTACTTGAAAGCCAAACTTTGGTCTCCGACTCTCCTTCAATCACATTGTAGGCCGTGGAGTTAGACCACTCCACTACACCATCTTTTGTCATATTTTACCCATATAGCCTCGTCACCCACTTCCATTCTCCCTATAAATACTCTCCACCCTCCACCCTCCACCCTCAACCATTCACATTTTCCCTCTCCCTCCCACCCATCTCTTCTTCTTTTCTTCTCCATCTCAACTCTCTCTCTCTCTCCCCCCTCCCCCCTCTCTCTCTCTCTAGATCTCTCTCAATTCTCTCAAAAAATTGAAAAACATGAGTACCCTAAGCACAATTTTCATGCTGACCGTGGTCTTGGCTTTGGCTGCTATAAACTCAGCAACATCAGATGAAGAGGAGGAGACCTTCTTTGAAGACCCAGATAACAGCAGTAGTGTTAAAGCTGAAAATACTGAGCCTGCAGAGAGTAAGAAACCGGTGTCGCTTCGGGGGGCTAGCCGGTTTCTGGAGCAGCGAGCCAGGCTGACATGCGACAAGTATCCTAAAGCATGCGAGTCCAAGGGAAGCAGCACTCGAGATAACCTCTGCTGCAACAAGAAGTGTGTGAATGTGAAGGTGGACAAGCTTAACTGTGGGGCGTGTGGGAAGAGGTGCAAGTTCTCTGAGATTTGCTGCAATGGGCGGTGCGTCAACCCGTCTGCCAACAAGAACCATTGCGGGGGCTGCGGGAATAGCTGCCAGGAAGGGGATTTTTGTGCGTTTGGGATGTGCAGCTACAGCTACGCGTAGAGACTCAAAGAAAGCCGAGCTATGCTTGGACAAATTTTGTATTTGCGGAATCTGTAACTGTGTAGAGAAGAAGCCATCACCATTTGATGGGCTCGCCCCATCCATGTATTTTTCATTTTTTTATGGATTCTTTGATACTCTTTGATCATGTAAATATAAACTCCCTTTTGTTCTCACAACAATCAACAAAACATATCTTTTGTCCAACATAGTATTATATCAGCCTTGTTTGACGGAAGATCATGTATTCTAACCTCACCATCCTATATTTATCTCTCAAATTGAGGGGTTTGTCCAATTTATTAAGTTCGAATGTAAGCCATTAACATAGCTATATATATCTTTCTATAATAGTTGTACATGAAAGATAGGGTTGTACAAACATATTTTCAAACAATTTGGGATGTTTTAAGATAAATTAATGTTAGTTTAGATGTACTTTTTTATTTTTAAAATCATAAAATAATCCTATAACTTTTGCATAAAATATAAGAATTCTAAGAGTATTGTATTGAAAAATAATAATAATAGTTTTAAAAACCATTTTAAAAATAAAATTGAGATATTACTATATCAAATTTAAAATTTTTAAAAGTGGTGTTTAAACCTATAAGATAAGTTTATATTTTTTTACAAGAGATTTTACTTTTTATATAAATTTTTTTTACTATTTTTAAAAACAATTTTAAAAAAATAGTTTTTTACTATAGTTTTTTTTTAAATTGTTACTTAAAGTTTGAGGGAAAGCTTTTTTCGTAATGGTAGTATCAAAAAAGCACCTCAAATTTGTAACTATTTTTAAAAACGGTTCTGAAAAATAGTTTTTAAAAATTATTATATGATTTTTTGTAAAATAATAGTTTGTTTAGAAATATAAAATGTTTTTAATATTATTAAATATGTTTTTAAAATAATTTTATATTTAATTATTTTACATATTTGTATAGTTATTTTTCAAAATAGCTCTAAAAAAATAAATAAAAATAACTTAAAACAATTAAAAGATGTTATCTAAACACATCTTATTTTTTTATTTAAAAACAAAAAACAAAAAAAAAAGTTTTTAGGTCATCAAACCTATTTTTCTTTTTTCTTTTTTTAATTCTACATTAAAAAAATTATTCTTAAAAATCGTGGTGATACATGTCCTTTATTACTATTTTTCAATTTTAAAAATAAAAAATAAAAAATATATCCCCACGAAGACTAAGAAGTTCAATTTCAATTATCATCTTTTTTTTCCTTTAGTTTTATTAAAAGAAGACCGTAGAATTGGCATTAGCGAAGAATTTGTTGGCGAGTAGTCCCAGAGTTTGGCACGATCAAAAAGTAAAAATAATTGCAGATGCCCAATAACGTGGTTACAAATTTCAGGTGTTTTTGCCGTATGAATTCATTGAATTGTGAAGAGACCTTGACCCGATCACCGTGTTACACTCTCTATTAGCATCATTTTGATTAAAAGGCCTTGCTGACTTCGCCCGTGGCGTCGCTCCAATTCCATTCTTGTCAAAATTCATATTGACTGACTAAAAATAATACTTATAAAATACGAAGGCCCAATTGCTTTATCTAACTTTAGGTTATAAAAAATGGAAAAAAAATCTACTAAGTGGGATATCAAACCTTTTCTCCCGACAAGTTAAAGCATATAATAAATATTAAAATTTTAAATTAAGAGATGAAGATATAAAATAATAAAATAATAAAATAATATATAATATATAAAGTAATAAAATTGAGATACAGATCGATGAAACCTTTTACATGTGTGACATCATATGATGGATGATATTTTTACATTATGATATCGAAAATATATCTTTTATTGCTATAATGTAAAAGTGAAATAATTGAGAAAATATGTGGTTTAGATGATCTCAAGGATATGTCATGGAACATAACATCTGGTTGGTCATCATTTGGGAGGTCTAAAAAAGTGGGAACATATAAAGTTATGGGGGGCATTTTCTTTGTTTGTGGGTGATGAGGATCAGCCACTTTGGGAAAAGAGTGAGAAGGCGCAATGCATTTGGAGAAGTGGGCATGCTGCAGCATAATGAGAATTATTGGTGTTGTGGCCCTCTATAGTTGTGACCCTTTTTCTTTATTGTTGCGATTAATTTCTATGAATCCGAGTCTCCTTTTATAATGGTGGACCTCGTGTTTCCTTAATTGCATTTTACCTTTTTTTATTATAGTGGATTTGTGTGTGCTAACATTTTGGGTATTATTTCTTAATCAAAATACACGTTGCAACCTATAATTAGTAAAACTTGCACCTTATTTGGTTTTTTTTTTAGCTAAATGGCAACATTTTTAATAAAAACAATTTTTTTTATATAGTTTTAGAGCGTGTTTAAAAATAATTTTATAAAATGTTTCTAATTTTTTTAACACTTAAAAACTTTTATTTTTTAAATATTAAAGATGTTATAAATACTTTTAAAAATCATTATCAACTACACTCTCAATCAAAAATTGAAATCAAAACAAAAAATTTTAAATTTTAAAGTTATTTGATTAAAAGAGTCATTAAAAACTCAATTTTAAAAATTTAATCCTTAATAATTTTTTGATCTCATTTTGATAAAAATACCTTCATTTTTTCTTATCAGAACAATTCTTTCTTTTGAAATCTATATATAAATATTTCAAATAATTAAAAACATTTATGTTAAAAATAAATTACACTTCAAAAAAAACGTAATAAAATATTAGATTCACAAATATGATAATCATTTAATTCCTTTTAACTAATTAATTCCAAATTTTAAATGATACATAAAATAACTTCAAATAAGTAAAAGTAAAGTTTTTAATGTAAGTAATATTTTTAAAATTTTTATTTTAAAGTCATAAACCCTTCTAACAAAATTAGTCATGCAAAAGAAATTATGGAGCTTTAAGAACAACTTTGGTTTCTTATAAATTAATCCACACAAAGCCTAATCTTATTCTCAAATACCCTTCTTTTAAGCTTAATTAGTAAGAACTTTTATACTTATTTAGATAATTTTATTAAAAAAGTTTATCATATAAAAAAATTTAAAGTAAAAGCTTGAAAAATGTTATCTCCATTAAAAGTTTTATTTTAATTTATATAAAAAAAATATTTTATGTTTAATAAGGTTTTTATAATATCAATATTATTTTTGAAAATTATTACTTAACTTAGGTTTCACCTTCTAACTAAAAAAAAGGCATAAAATTATTCTAAATCAGCTCTAATTAACTTAAGCTTTTAGGTAATGATTAGCCCATAACATAAACCAACCATCAAGGCTAGCTCAATTTTCATGTTAGGTTACTAGCTCATTAACATAGGGGTACTTGAAGATCTTAGGTAATGATGGATCAATAATATATATAAAGCTTATTTGAACTAAAACCCAAATATTCATAATAATCTTGAGAAAGCTCATTGAGACCTATACCTATGGCTATCACCACGTAACCTAAAAATAATTTTGTATTCATTGAAATAAGCAGTCATTTTTTTATTTTATTCTACAAACATATTTAACAAACTTTTGACAAAAAACTATTTTGAAAACATATATATTTTTTTTTTTGGAAATCATCTAACCATACACCAACTACAAAAAATATGATATTTTAAAACTTTACTTTTTTCTTTTTAATTTTGGTGTAAAATGGGAAAAAATATTGTCTATTCATGCACTCCAATAATATTTTCAAATTTGTTTCATAATTACCTTTAAAAGTAAATGACAAAGTATACACCAATTTAATATCACATGTTAACAAGTACATGTGTCATTTTTTTTTCTCACATCAATATATCTCCCTTACCACTTGTCCCATTTCACTTTTTTTTTTTCTCAGGCCACCATAATCCATTGTCACATATTATAGTTTTTATTATTATTTTTATTTTTTTTCTTTATATTCTCTTTAATATGCTCGTACATTTTCTCATAAAACTTCTTTAATTTTTATTTATTTTTACTCTCTAATTTTTCTATATTTATTGATTTTAATTATTTTTTGACATATTAAACTTAAAATGATAATATATAATAAATAAATAATATAACAAATTAAAGAAAAACAAAATATATAATGGACAAAAATGAAAATGTTACCACACAAATAATAATGATTTTAAATATTAATTATAATAATACATTTTATAAATTAAGGTTTAAATTTAAAAATTCCATTTTATTATTTAGAAGTTTATGATATAAGATTTTTTATATTAATACTAAACAAAAGATTTATTTATTTTGTAAATTCTATCATATGTAAAAGTAAAAATATCATTGTAATATTATTTTATTATTTACATTATTTTTCTTTTAATTTTCATTTTAAATTTATCATATCAAAATCACAATAAGTGATGATGCTTTTATAATTTTTCTTATGATTTTAAATTGATTGTGAATCTAACTTTTTTTTTTTGTTAAAATCTTTAATTTTTAATTAAAAGAAAATATATTTTTCATAAAAAATTGTATTTAACCTTTTATATTAATTTCATAAAAAATAGGTACATCCTTAAAAAAAGAAGGTAAATTAATGCTTAGGAAAACCAGAAACACTATCATACTTATCATGGTGTAAATATTCCTTTGGAACCCTTGATAAGTAATTGGAGGTCTTTGTCCACCCCAAAAAGAACTTTGGGATCCTAGGTATATCCATTCTTAGAGGAACCAAGACCCCTATTTTCATTTTCATGGTTCATATATTCCTTTAGGGACCCTTGAGAAAGAATTAAAGGTTATTCCCCACCCTAAAACGGACATTGGAACCCAATGTACATCCTAAAGACAATTTGGTACATCGCTTATAAAATTTGGTACATATTTCATAAAATTTGACACATCCTTAAAACAATTTTGTACATCCAATCCATGAGCTACCAAGACCTCTATATTATTACCCATGGTTCGTTTATTTCTTTAGGGATCTTTAGGAAGTAATTAGAGGTCGTTCCCTACTCTGAAACGAACTTTTAAACCCTATGTACATCCTTAAGGAAATTTGGTACATCGTTAAAAATTTTTGATACATCCAATCCTCGGGTTATCGAGACCCCTATCTATCTTCCCATGGTCCATATTATTCTTTGAGGACCCTTAGGTAGTGATTGGAGGTCATTCCCCACATTAGAAAGAACTTTGGCACTCTTAGTACATCTTTTACAAAATTTGGTACATCCTTAAAAATATTTTATACATACTTGAGCTATTGAAACTTCTATCTTATTACCCATGGTCCATTTATTCCTTTAGGAATCTTTGGGAAGTGATTGGAGATCGTTCCCTACTCCGAAATGTACTTTGGAACCCTAGGTACATCATTAAGAAAATTTGATACATCCAATCCTTGAGCTAACGGAACACTTATCTTGATTTTCATAATTCATTTCTTCCTTTGGAGACCCTCAGGAAGTTATTGAAGGTCGTTCCCCACTTCATAACGGACTTTGGCAACATGGGTACATCATTTACAAAATTTGGTACATCCTTCACAAAATTTGGTACATTATGAAGGATGTACCAAAATTTTTTAAGGATGTACCAAGGGTTCCAAAGTGCATTCTAAGGTGGGGATCGACTCCCAATCACTTCCTTATGGGTTCCAAAATGAAATTATGTTTTATCCATGTTTAAATGGGGGACCCAAAAATAATAGGATCGGATGTATCAAATTTAATGAATGATTTACCAAATTTTGTAAAAGATGCACCAAGCGTTCCAAAGTGCATTCCGAGGTGGGGATCGACCCCCAATCACTTCCTTATTGGTTCCAAAATGAAATCATAGACCATCCATATTCAGATGGGGAACCCAGAAGCAATAGGATCGGATGTACCAAATTTAATGAAGAATGTATCAAATTTTGTGAAGGATGTACCAAGGGTTCCAAAGTGGGTTTCAAGGTGGGGATCGGCCCCCAATTACTTTCTTATGGGTTCCAAAATGAAATCATGGGTCATCCATGTTTGAATGGGGGTCTCGGAAGCGATAGGATCGGATGTACCAAATTTAATGAATGATGTACCAAAGGTTCCAAAGTGCATTTCGAGGTGGGATTGCCCCCCAATCACTTTCTTATGGGTTTCTAAATGAAATTATGGACCATCCATGTTCAGATGGGGGTCTCGGAAGCGATAGGATTAGATGCACCAAATTTTGTAAAGAATGTATCGAGGGTTCTAAAGTGCGTTCCGAGATGGGGATCGACCACCAAACACTTTCTTATAGGTTTCAAAATGAAATTATGGACTATCCATATTCAGATGGGAGTTCCAGAAGCTATAGGATCGAATGTACTAAATTTAATGAAGGATGTACAAAACTTAATGAAGGATATACTAAATTTTGTGAAGGATGTACCAAGGGTTTCAAAGTGCGTTTCGAGATGGGGATCGACCCCTAATCACTCTCTTATGGGTTTCTAAATGAAATTATGGACCATTCATGTTCAGATGGGGGTCCCGGAAGCGATAAGATCGAATGTACCAAATTTAATGAAGGATGTACCAAATTTTGTGAAGGTGTGCCTAATCGTTGAGGTGGGGATTGACTTCATGTTATGTGAGGAGTCGATAAAAGGGAGGTTGACCCATTAACACCTTGGGAAGGCATTCAAACATTTACATTGTACCCTTAAAATCAATGGAAATGTTTTTATACAATAACATTAGTTTGGTATGTTATGTGTAGAAGGCAATCTAGGGGCGCTCTTTCCATTTAAAAGGCATGTCTATGTGTGAATGATATTATATTACTATGCTACATGCAGAAGGCAAAGTAGGGGTGCACCCTTCATTGCATAGGCAAGTCCATGGGTATGATAACATTATTTTGGTATACTATATGTAGTATGCAAACTAATGACACACCTTTGATTTTAGAGGCATGCCTATTGTTGAAGCCATTATATTGGTAGGCTATGTGCACTAGCCAAGAGCACAACCTTCATGGAAGACACATGAATGTGGGTGAAAAACTTATTTTTGTTAAGTTATGTGCAATAGGAAAAAAAATAGGCATGACTCTCTATCAGAGGCATGCCTTTAGGATGACTAGATTTGAGGTGTGGGTTGGGCAATAAGGCAAATGGAGGCATGTTGATAGCTTGAAAGGTTGGCCCTTGACATTCATATGAAATAAGCGATGGAAATAATTGCTTGTTGATTTAAAATCATAGATTTTTTTTAAAGAATTTTTTAAAAAAAATATTTAACATTTAAAAAAAAAAAAATTGTTTATTTTTTATTTTTTATTTTAAATCTATATTATCATTTTATTTTATATATTTTTTTTTAACTACTTTTTTTATTTAGCTCATTACAGGAAATTATCACTTCCAAGACCCCCATCTAAACATGGATGGTCCATAATTTCATTTAGAAACCCATAAGAAAGTGATTGGGGGTCGGTCCCCACCTCGAAACGCACTTTGGAACCCTTGGTAAATCATTCACAAAATTTGGTACATCCTTCATTAAATTTTGTACATCCTTCATTAAATTTGGTACATCCTTCGTTAAATTTGGTACATCCGATCCTATCACTTTTAAAACCCTCATCTAAACATGGATTGTTCGTAATTTCATTTAGAAACTCATAAGTGTTTGGGGGCTGATCCCCACCTTGAAACACACTTTGGAACCCTTGGTAAATCCTTCACAAAATTTGGTACATCCTTCATTAAATTTGGCACATTCAATCCTATTGCTTCTGGGACCCTCATCTGAACATGGATGGTTCATAATTTCATTTTGGAACCCATAAGGAAGTGTTTGGGGGCTGATCCCCACCTCGGAACACACTTTGGAACCCTTAGTACGTCATTCCCAAAATTTGGTATATCATTCCCAAAATTTGGTACATCCTTCATTAAATTTGGTACATCCGATCCTATCGCTTTTGGGACCCCCATCTGAACATGGATGACCCATAATTTCATTTATAAACCCATAAGAAAGTGATTGGGGGTCGATCCCCACCTCGAAACTCACTTTGGAACCCTTGGTACATTCTTCACAAAATTTGGTACATCCTTCATTAAATTTGGTACATCTGATCCTATCGCTTCCGAGACCCCCATATGAACATGGATGGTCCATAATTTCATTTAGAAACCGATAAGAAAGTGATTGGGGGTTGATCCCTACCTCAAAACGCACTTTGGTTGGTACATCCTTCACAAAATTTGGTACATCCTTCATTAAATTTGGTATATCCGATCCTATCGCTTCCAGGACCCCCATTCGAACATGGATGGTCCATGATTTCATTTTGGAACCCATAAGAAAGTGATTGGGGGTCGATCCCTACCTCAGAATGCACTTTGGAACACTTGGTACATCCTTCACAAAATTTGGTACATCCTTCATTAAATTTGGTACATCTGATCCTATTGCTTCCAGGTTCCCCATCTGAACATGGATGGTCCATGATTTCATCTTGGAACCAATAAGGAAATGATTAGGGGACAATCCTCACCTCAGAACGCACTTTGGAACCCTTGGTACGTCCTTCACAAAATTTGGTACATCCTTCATTAAATTTGGTACATCCGATCCTATTGTTTCCGGGACCCCCATCTGAACATGAATGGTTCATGATTTCATCTTGGAACCCATAAGGAAGTGATTGGGGGTCAATCCCCACCTCGGAAAGGATGTACCAAATTTTGTAAATGATATACCAATGTTGTCAAAGTTCGTTATGAGGTGGGAAACAACCTTCAATAACTTCCTGAGGGTCTCCAAAGGAAGAAATAGACTATGGAAATGGAGATAAGTGTTCCGTTAGCTCAAGGATTGAATGTATCAAATTTTCTTAATGATGTACCTAGGGTTCCAAAGTCCATTTCGAAGTAAGGAACGATCTCCAATCACTTCCCAAATATCCTTAAAGGAATAAACGGACCATGGGTAATAAGATAGAGGTTTCAATAGCTCAAGTATGTATTAAATATTTTTAAGGATGTACCAAATTTTATAAATGATATACCAAGAGTGCCAACGTTAGTTCCAATGTGTTGAATGACCTTCAATCACTACCTAAAGGTCCTCAAATGATAATATGGACCATGGGAATATAGATAGGGGTCTCGATAGCCGGAGGATTGGATGTATCAAAATTTCTTAACGATGTACCAAATTTTCTTAAGGATGTACCTAGGGTTCCAAAGTTTGTTTCGGAGTAGGGAACGACTTCTAATTACTTCCTAAAGATCCCTAAAGAAATAAAAGTACCATCACTTATTGTGATTTTGATATAATAATTTTAAAATAAAAATTAAAAGAAAAATAATGTAAATAATAAAATAGTATTACAATGATATTTTTACTTTTGCATGTGATAGAATTTACAAAATAAATAAATATTTTGTTTAGTATTAATATAAAAAATCTTATATCATAAACTTCTAAATAATAAAATGGAATTTTTAAATTTAAACCTTAATTTATAAAATGTATTATTATAATTAATATTTAAAATCACTATTATTTGTGGGATAATATTTTCATTTTTTTCCATTATATATTTTGTTTTAATTTAATTTGTTATATTAATTATTTATTATATATTATCTATTTAAGTTTAATATGTCAAAAAATAATTAAAATCAATAAATATAGACAAATTAGAAAGTAAAAATAAATTAAAATTAAAGAAGTTTTATAAGAAAATGCATGAGCATATTAAAAAGAATATGAAGGAAAAAAAGAAAAATAATAATAAAAACTATAATAGGTGACAATGGATTATGGCAGCAATGGAGGGAAAAAAAAAAAAAGTGGAAACGCGACAAGAGGTAAGGGAGATATATTGATAAGAGAAAAATAATAAAAATAAATTACACATGTACTTGTTAATAGATGGTATTAAATTGATGTGTACTTTGTCATTTACTTTTGAGGGTAATTGTGGAACAAATTTGAAAGCACTATTGGAGTGTATGAATAGACAATATTTTTTTCCATTTTATACCAAAATTAAAAAGAAAAAAGTAAAGTTCTAAAATCTTATATTTTTTGTAGTTGGTATATGGTTAGATGATTTTCCCTTTTTTTAAAACAAATTTAAGATGTTTATATATATTATGAAATTTTTACATATGTACATAAGTGTATAATATTTTTATAAAAAAAATAAATTGAGAAAACTATTTTTATGTTTAAGTTCTCAAACAAAATTTTGTTCCTTAAAACAATGAAGAACTTCGAAAAATAAAAAAAGTTTTCAAGTAGATGACAAAGTTCTAAAGAGGCAGATAACAAAGTTTTATTTATATGATCATATTGTTGAGATTTACTTTTGATCACATTTTTCTTATAATGATACATACTTAGATGGCATAATTTCTACTTCTTATCACTTTCTTCACACCTTACATTCTAGTACCAAAAACATTTACAAGGAAATTTTTTTTTTTCAGACATGTTTAATCCCCGGAAAGTATGAAGGAAAATGTAAAGAAAAAAATAAAAGTAAAGAAAAAGTGAAAATAAAATTAAAGTCAATAAAATATTTTTATATCCAACTTCAATCTTGTTTTACTTATTTAACTCTTACATGTAAAGGTTAGATAATTTTAAAATATATAAAAATTTTACTCATTTTAATTATATTTGATTTCCTTTAATATTTTTTATATTAAAATTAAATATTAGAAACTCATTTTTCTCCACATTTTTTTTCCTCACTACTTTTCAAGCATAACCTTAGGTTACATTTGATTTTCAGAAAATTTGAGAGAAAATAAAGAAAAAAAATAGAAGGAAATAACAAATGAAAAAAATAAAAAATAAATTTAAAGTCAATAAATTATTTTTATTTGTTATTTTAAATTTATCTCACTTATTTTAACTCATAAATATAAAAATTAGATAATTTAAGTATGCATAAGTTTCTAACTAGTTTTAATTATATTTAAAAAATTTTAATATTTTTTTTTATATAACCAAATATGATAAAATTATTTTTTTTTAATATATTTTTTTAAGCTTAATTTGAGTGAAGCCGCTGCTATTCTCCCACACTAAATTTTTTTTTTTTTCTACTCATACCATGTTTTATTCTCCGACCAACCCCCACCAAATCCATTGAACACCCATCATCCTAGAATATAGTAATTAAGGTAAAATACTAAACAAATTCTCCATTCCTAAAGCTTCAACGCCTACAATTGCCACCTCCACAAGCCCAAGGACTCGTGCCACCACGTCTAATATCCATCCCCAAAATCCTACTCCTCCAACAGAGCTGACTTCAACACTAGAAAAAGTCTCAAAGTCGTGGGCACCACCTCCATATTGACTTAGACGCTCCTATTTATTCCTCTCCCTCCATTCCTCCCTCCCCAAAGCCATGGCCTACACAGCACTTTTCCTAGTGCTTTCCTGCACTCTAGCCTACTACGCTTCAACTTTACAGGCTTACTCATCACTAGACTACACCCCTCAAACGTTCACAAGCTATATGCCTAGCAGTTCTAAGTCGTCCACTAAAAAAGTCATGAACCCAATAGACTCTTGCTGGCGCAGAAAGGCCAATTGGGCCTCTAATCGCCGCGCCTTGGCTGACTGCGCTGTAGGCTTTGGTAAAGGCGCAATGGGAGGAAAGTATGGCGCCATGTATGTAGTCACTACCCCTTCTGATGATCCGGTGAATCCCAAACCAGGCACACTTCGTTATGGTGTAATTCAGACTAAGCCGCTTTGGATCGTTTTTGCTAAGGACATGGTGATTACGCTGAAAAATGAGTTGATTATGAATAGTTTCAAGACTATTGATGGGAGGGGAGCGAAGGTGGAGATTGCTTACGGGCCGTGCATCACTATACAAGGTGTGAGCCATGTTATTATACATGGGATTAGTATTCATGACTGTAAGCCTGGGAAGTCTGGCCTTGTTAGGAGTACTACGATGCACGTTGGTCATCGCCTCGGCTCTGATGGCGATGCGATCAGTATATTCACTTCTTCGCATGTTTGGATTGACCATTGCTATCTCGCTAGCTGCACCGATGGCCTTATCGATGTTATTCATGCGTCTACTGCTATCACCATTTCTAACAACTACTTCTCTCACCATGATAAAGTATGTAAAAGAAAGGAATTTTCCTAGTTCCAACTAGTATGCAATTGGATATTGCTATAGGGTAGCTTAATCTAAGTGCATTTATGTATATATATAGGTAATGCTGTTTGGGCACGATGATCACTTCACTGCAGATAAAGTCATGAGTGTTACAGTCGCCTTCAACCATTTTGGCACTGGTCTAGTTCAAAGGATGCCAAGGTAAGGGAGACTATTCAACTGCCGATAATTTCCACGAACTTAGATCAAATGTATCTCAGTTTGATTAGTATATTTGCAGGGTTAGATTTGGCTATGCCCACCTTGCCAACAACAAGTATGATGAATGGGAGATGTATGCCATTGGTGGGAGTGCTAATCCAACCATCTTAAGCGAAGGGAACCACTTTACTGCTCCTGACAATGCCAACACCAAAGAGGTACAATGATAAAGTACAACGATAAAAATGATTTTCCAATTATAGGACGGTATTGGATGTTTCAGAGTTTTAGCATTGTATTTGTATTGTGCATTGATAGATTCTTGTATGACAGGTTACCAAGAGAGAGGTTAAAAGTGGTTGGAAGAATTGGAAATGGAGGTCCTCTAAGGATAAATTTGTGAATGGTGCATACTTTGTTCAATCTGGATGGGGAAGCTGTGCCCCGCTTTACTCTCGATCCCAAGCATTTTCTGTTGCTGATGGTTCAATGGTTCCTGCTTTAACATCTGATGCGGGTCCTTTGGGTTGTTCTGCTGGCAAACCATGTTGATTTCTCCACACATTTTGTTGTAATCCATTGTACCCCTTTTGTAAACGACTTCTTTGTTCTCTAATTAGCTTTACTTTCATGACCTTGGAGATTTCCGAAAATCTGAAAGGTCGGGCTAGGCGCCCCTGGCTTAGCCATATATGAGACTAAAGGGTTGTAAAGAACTTGTGCTTATATATATATATATATTTGCAAATTCACAGACCATGTTCAAGTTGTAGAATTAATTGTGCCAGTAACACCCTTCAAAATACTAACCTACACAGATGGGAAACATTCAATTTTAATTTGGATTATATATGAACTCAGAAAATGAAAATTGATGGACTTTTGCAATACATGGCTATGAAAATAAAACCAGATGTGCCTGCTATTCATTGTGTTGCCATTAATACAGAAGCAAAAAGTGGGATCACTAAGAAATATTGTAGTGTGGATCAAGCCATCAAACTGGCCTATTGCAGTGGGAAAAACAGGTTGAAAATAGAGAGGGAAAAGGAAAAAGAATATAGGTGGTCGATTTGCTTTGGCAGATTTATTCTCAGAATAGTCTATTCTCATTGCTCTGAACCCCACAAGCCACTGGTGCTTTTTTTCTCAATTTGATTAAGTACCATATCCCAGCTGCAATTCCCACCACCCCAGCAAAGGAAACTGCAGTTGCTGTCCCTGGAAAAATCAAAGTCCTGATCGTCAACATCACAGTAGATACTATAGGCAAGCCCTTAAATAACATGAACAATAATATATAGATATATATATATATATTTCACCTGCAATTACTCCAATCCTCTTATTATGCCGAACAACAAGATCTGCAACATTAAAAGGATCATAGATGTTATTTAATCTAGTCTCATCTCCCCAAATTTCTCAATTCTAAAACTGGTTTGGTTCCATCAATAACCCGAAAATTCTGAGGATACATACTTCAATAATTAAGTTACTTTTGTTGATGTTCAGTAAAAGGGAAACCATAGCATGCTGCATTTGGGGTATGAGCAAAATTAATGTATCCTTTGCAAGGAAATATGAATCATTCTCTAACAGATTTGGCAAAGGATGTGTGAGCATAACTTTAGTAAAAGCCTAAGACACATACCTTTACAATAGGTGGTAGTATTTCCTTGCTCACAAAGGCACAAGAAATCCTGTGTTTGAGTATCAAATCCACAAGTTCCACCTCCCTTCGTAGTATCCTGGCACTGGAGGCATCGGGTTGTCACTGGAATATCGAAATCTACCCGAACCCCATACTCAGGAATCTGATCATCCGGAGGATTTCCACCACTGCTTCTCCAGTACACACTAGTATAGCTTGCACAATACTTCAGCATCAGCCTGAGGGATTCTGTGGCTTTGGGGTAGTAAGAGCAGCATGAACTACCACCCAATGCCGAAGCACATTCCGGTAAGTGCCGACAAAGATAACTAGCACTGTCACAAGACGAGTCACACCGATCAGGGAAGCGTTCGCAGAAGATCGGCTTGGGTTCGACGATCACATCATCTTCACTACAGTTAAAGAAGAGGTAGTCATTCTGTGGGGAAAGGGAGAAATGGGTGCTGGTGTCGAGACTAAATGGCCTGGTTGGGCGGAAGGCATCCCCATCTTGGCAGTTCCACATGAAAGGATCAGAAACTAAAATGTGGGGATCTGAGTAGCTCAGGCTACGAACTGGGTACCTCCCGGAAGGGGTTCTGAGTTCAAGCTGGCCGGAATCCGGGCACACAAGGATGTGTCTGTAGTAAGGGCTGCCGCAGCCATCATCAATACCGAAAGGGTAGTTGATTGGAATGCCACCACAGGAGGTTCTGCAGAGGCTTGCTTGAGCTGCAGTGAGGGTGAGAAATGGAAAGATGAGAGGAGTAAGAATCAGGAAAAACAAATGATAAGCAAATGAAGAAGACAAGCTCTCTGATATGTATCTGCAGGTGAAGAGAGAAGCCATTAGAGACGTTGACAGTGGGAGGTGGTGCCTAATTTGTGAAGCAAGGTTTGTATAGTTTAAGGAAGGAATGAAGTCAGATAATTAAAGTGAGAGAGTCAGAAGAAGAATTGAAGAATCCCAATGAGTGATGTTTCTTCTTTTGTTTCTAACTTTCTCTTTTTCCTTTTTCTTTTCTTTGCTTTTGTACTTTGTTTTCCATTGTTTGTGGTTGGTGCTTTTGCTTTTGGTCTGAGAAGGGTAATTCAGGGATGCTTCTGGAGCATGTCTGAGGTATTCATAGTCTCATAGATACCTACATATGGGAACCCAAGATTTTCAGGCAATGTTGCTTGATTCCATGAAAAAAAAAATTGTAAGAAAGCTGCCATTTCATAGTTGCCCATAGCTGCTGAGATATTGATAATATATACACACTTGAATGGATATATTAGCTAATAACTACCTTTACAAATAAGTCATATCCGTCAACCTTAAGTAAAAGTATCTAGCTTGCCCATTTTTTTTTTATATAGAATTCCATTTGATATGATTGTAACTTTTACTACTCATTTTTCTAGAAAACATCCCACTTCTAATTTTACTAAAAATAATTTTTAAATTTAATTGCTAATAAAATATTATTTAAAACAATGTTTTAGACATTCCAAAATTTTACTAACCAAAGTTTTGAGGTCATATGAATAATTAAGATCTGACTATGATATTGAAAGGAACTTTTTCAATATCATACCAAAAAAGTACTATCAATCAAATGGTATATCATTTAAAACTACAACTTCATTACTTTGTACCTTATATAACTGTCGTTATTTTATACATTTTTCTTATTACTATTTTAATTTTGGTTGCATTATTTTATATTTTGATTTCATTTATTTACATGCTCATTTTAATGGTTCATATTTTACTATACATTTTGAACAACTCAGATCAAAAGTTTGATATGTTGCCAATTTGGTACCACAAATTTTTTTCAAATAGTTATTATATTTATCATTAGATCTAGGATAGGGATGGATTAGGCTGCAGATTGGATGGGCTCGAGTTTAATCAGGATAAGTCCAATCCAAAATGAATGTGTGAATTTGGGCTTAAGCCCTTGTCCACACTCTCATTTGGGCCTTAAAGCTAATCCAGGCCCACCCAAGCCAGTAACACTTTGAATTGGGTGTCCAACCCAATGTGCCTTGAAGTTAAAACCTTGAGTGAGATGACTCAAAACTCTTAAGTAGCCCAATCAACATGACGGGGCAGTAGCCCAAAAAGGAGGATTAGTACCGGGCCTAAATTTAGGCCATTGACCACAAGTTTGGCCCGTTCAGCCTGAAAGTTTTGGTCCAAAACCAAGACAGGCCCATAGCAAAGGATTGTCTTCAGAAAAATCATGGATATGCTGTTTATAACCCCTTAAATAGTGTGTTAGTGCAAGTATGCAACACCGTATCAGCTAATTAGGTGGAGTGCAGCTACGCTTTCTATTTAAAAAAAAAAAAAAACAACCAAAAATGGTAATAATTTCTACATAAAATGCAAAAACTCTTCGAGACTTACCTTAAAAAATATGTGGTTTAGAAAGTAATTTTTAAGAATATAATATATAAAATATAGAAGTTTCTATTTTAAAAAACAAAAAGAGTGCCACGTTTAACTTTTTCTTTTTCTTTTTTTTTAATATTTTTCAAATCAATTAATTATAATTCCCGGTCCAAAAGGCCAGTCAGAAAACCAAACTAAGTTGGGCCTTCAGCCAGGCTAGGTTGGCAATTAAATTTCCAGCCCAACCAACAGCCCACCTTGACCTAGCAAAGGCCGGACAAAGCCCAAACCCAAGCCAAGATGGCTTGAGCAGGGTCCACTTGACCCACTCAAGTTCTTGACATTTATAGATGGTTTTACCCAAGGGTGTGTGCAAAAAACTAATTAAACTTATAAAACTGATCAAAGTAAACTAAATTTTTTAATCAATTAAATTTTAAAGATTTTGATTTTCTAAATATAAAACCAAACTAGATCTGTTCGGTCTGTGATTTCTATTTAAAAAATTAACAATAAATCAAATCAATAGGAAGTTATATACATCTATAATATACAATATCTATTAGTTATATTATTAATCTATTACACACTTTTTATATCCGATATGATTCCAAACAATATCTACATAGCTTTTTTTATATATATGATTGATCTACTAAGTATTATTAACATACACTATAACTTTAGTTGTTACTCTCATTGGGTTATAATAATATAATTTGAAATAGTTTTTAATAATATAATTTGTGACAACACTATAGAGTGAGAGGTTCTTCTAGGCGGGCAACTTTGGGACAACACTATAGAGAAAGCGGTGCTTTCGTGTAACATGTTATGGTCTCAACACCCTTACGAGGTAATAATGAGCTTCACGTGCTCTAAGCCCGGCCCCCACGAGATTAGGAAGATTAGTTGCAATCTAAGCGGCACCACCCACTCTACCCTACCACCTATAAGTGGTCGTGCATCCTATACACGCCTAAAAATGAACTACAATGATCTTGAATAGGAATCCTACAATAATAGAGAAAATCCTCATAAAAAGATCATTAGATCAAGTACCAATGATTTTGTATCTAATCAAAATCTTGGCTAATTGATTGAAGTGATTTGGTATCCAATCAAAATCTTGGCTAAATGATTGAAGTGGATAGCTCTAGTAGACCCACGGATCATGGAACAAATAAGGTATCAACTAACTTATTAAATAACATTATTTAAGTTTTTTTTATCTATAATGTGCAATTATGAGTTTTCTTTTTATTTTGGTCCAAATAAACAATAAAAAAACGGTTTTGTTGTTAAACCATAACAAAGTAAATCAACGTAAATTAATTATTGTTATTAAATCAAAATGAGTTGATGGTTTTTCTCTTTAAGTTCTATTAATTCAGTTCTTAATGCATGAAAATCAATTAAATCAATTCAATTTGATTTTAATACTCAAAATTGAACCGACCAAATCATACATACCCCTTGTTTTCCCCCTCAAACCTCCTAATTTTTATTTCTAAACAAAAATAAATATATGAAAGGATGAAACTATCCTCACATTTTTCCACCCATCCAACCCCCAATCTTAATCTTATCTTCTTAATCACTTCAAATTTTGTTTGAATTCCAAGCATTATAAAATCAAATTTGGTCATTTGAAGTTCTGTGGGATGAGTTGGAGGCATGATAAATATAAAATTTAACATGGTCCCAAATGTCACAACTGCCAAAGGATAATATTCAACCCACTCCTAGTAGAGAGGTACTCTCAATCCCACCTTAAGCCCCTAGTCTTGGTCTAGAGATAACCTAACATATTGGTAAATGGTAACTCCTACGACTCCACTTCAACAATTTTGGCAAACCCAAATGATTTTGATAGTCTAATATTTGGTTATTATTCAAACTGGTTCTTTGAAAGATAAATTTCACTTTTTTCGATCTTAAAAATAAAACATAATTTAGCATAAAAGTAATGATAATATTTATAGAGTTATAGTTTAACTAAGTATACATTGTTCACCCCTTCATAATTATTGAAGTTTTTTTATCTTTTAAGTTTATTGATGATAAAAGGTGGCCTCAGAAACCTTGAATATGAGGATTCACTCTAATATTATTTATAATAGTATATTTCATCTTATATAAATATTGTTTATTTTATGTTAAGGTCTATATGAATTTCTTTAATACCATTTACAATAGTATGTTTCATCTTGTATAGATATTGTTAATTTTAAGTCAAGGTCTAAATGAATTTTGAACAACCTACACAATTAAGAGAAGGTACTATATATAAGGTCTCGAAATATCATATTTTTGTTTCCTAACATTTGTAAAGTCCATGTGCAAAACTCAAATAAGATGAGTTATAATTCAAATAAGTTTGATGAGTAGTACTAATCCATTATCTCTTGATTTAAGATTTTAGTCTTAATAAGTTTGACATATGTATTATTATAACATATTTTTAAATGTCCCTACCAAATATCTCTACACTATCACTTTTTTTTTCAAATAAAGCACAAATTTCAAAAGGCAAAAATGTTTTCATCATTTTCATCTCACCCCTCCCCTTTCTCTCTTCCTTTCCTTTTTTTCCTCCATCTTCCTCCTTGGGTTTTTTTACTCAACATGAAGCACAAAAAAAATAAAAAGAGGGATAAATTAATAATGCCTAATTATATAGTAGGCATCGCCTGACATAACAGAAGGTTGGGGTTTTCATGAGTGGGAGTATAGTAAAGAAGAAGAGGACATATTTATGTTTTATTCAAAGGGGAAAGAGATTAGATGAAGATATTTAGTAATTAATTCTCTTTAATCTATACCAACAAGTATTTCTTTCATAATACCAAAATTACCCTTGTAAATCTTGGCACTCCCACTTGCCTTCCAGCTTCTACTCAAAGCCAAGTATTAATCCAAAGCAGTATTCAGTACAAGTAGAGGCTACTATCAAAGAAAAAAGGCAACGGGATACAGTGGGCAACTCATGAACGTCCAATTTAATTAGGGGACAAGTTGTGGAGCAAATGGGGTCCATTGTGCAACTAGGTTGACAATGAACATAGGTTTTGAAGAAAGTTTCAATCTGCATGCATGCACCATGCTCCCTAAGCTGTCCTCCATTGCCTGGTCCACAAAAGGTGCTGCTTTGATAGGTAGGCAAGTCTGCTCAAACTTGGGAAAAACAGTGTCATAAAATTAAAGCAATCAAGGGAAAATTTTAATTTTTTTTTCCCTTTTTGGGTCTGTTTATCGTATTAGATAGTTGAATCTAGGGTTTCTTCTTACCATATGGAAGTTGAATAGTGTGAAAGGGATCTTTATATGGACAAGGTTACACGTAAAATTGTGTCAATAAAGTCCAAAGTGATTGCCCACTTGTCTTGTTAAAGTCCATGGCTGTTCCTCAATTTTGACCGTTTGGTCCAACCAACCATGCACCCAATTTTCAACTTTGCGGCCTGTGGATTAAGGCATCCACAACCACATGGCCATTCAAAAAGGGTAATCATACTTAATTTCCAACTAAATAGAAAAGAAGAAAAAGATTAATCAATGGCATTAAATCTTTGATTAAGATAGCTTCTTCTTTTTTTTTCTACATTTTAAAGTGATTATATTAATGAACTTTTTTTAGTTCAATCTTTTATATTAATCTCTTTTCCATTACCATGTTTAGTTCTTAAAAAATAATATTAATACCAAATAAAGTGAATTTCTTATGTTTGAATGCCTCAAAAAAGTAGAAAAAAAATCAAAAAATGAAGGGAAAATATTATAAATTTTTCTTCTCTAAATATAAAGAAAAATTGAAGAAAGTGAAGTCGTAGACAATTTAATATTCTATTCTTCCTCTCAACTTCTTTGTAGATTATCAAATAAAAGAAAATTCTCATAAGTTTTTCTCACATTTTTTTTCTTCATATTTTCTTATATTTTTCCTTTGTATTTTTTCTCCATTGAAAATTTCAAATTAATAGTTTTTTAAAGCATGTTGTATTTATTTTAATAATTTAATTGAAGTTGGAATCATAATTTTCAAATAACAATTTTCATATTATAAATTATGTATAAAATAGTTTTCAACATGATTTAAAGAAGATTTTTCTAAGTAAACTAACATTCTATTAAGTTTCACATCGAGCTCTTTCAAATCATAAGAATTTTCAACTAAATTATCCAAAATGGCTACAATAGTTTTGATGTTCCTTAGAAAATAGCTATTGAGCTATAAGAAGTCAATATAAACATATCTTATTCAAATAGGGCTAAAATATGATGTGCAATGAGCTCGCCCAAGATTGAACAATGACTATCCCCATTTACTTTTCTTCCCAAAAACTTGGATAAAAAATAAATAAATAATAATAGTAAATAAAAATAAAAAATTTGAAGAAGAAAATTTGAAGAAAGTGAATTCATAGGCAATTTAATGTTCTATTCTTTTTCTCAACTTCCTTGTAGATTATCAAATAAAAGAAAATTTTCATTAGTTTTTCTCACATTTTTCTTCTTGACACTGTCTTATATTTTTCCTTTGTATTTTTCTTCCATTGAAAATTTCAAATTAATAGTTTTTTAAAGCATGTTGTATTTATTTTAATTTAATTTAATTGAAGTTGGAATCATAATTTTCAAATAACAATTTTCATATTATAAATTATGTATAAAATAGTTTTCAACATGATTTAAAGTAGATTTTTCTAAGTAAACCAACATTCTAGTAAGTTTCACATTGGGCCATAAGAATTTTTAACTAAATTATCCAAATGGTTACAATAGTTTTGATGTTGCTTAGAAAATAGCTATTGAGCTATAAGAAGTCAATATAAGCACATCTTATTCAAATAGGACTAAAATATGATGTGCAATGAGCTCACCCAAGATTGAACAATGACTATCCCCATTTACTTTTCTTCCTAAAAACTTGGATAAGAAAAAAAAATTGAAGAAGAAAAAGAAAACAACATCATATCAAAAGTCTTAAGTTATGCAATTCAAAGATTGAAAGCCATAACCTACATAATTTGTAACAAGTAAATCAAGGGAATATTTGAAATTCTTGAAAATAATTTTTTTGATTTAAAAAAACATATTTAACAAAATTTCAATTGAAAATAATTCATTTTTTAGAAATTATTCTTTTTAAAAAATTGTTTTTAGAACAAATTTTATGTGTTTTTATTATTTTTTTTAGAATGTTTTGAATAACAATTAAAAGTACAAAGAATATTTTTAAAATTTTATATTTTACATAAATATATAATATCTTTGTAAAGAATAAGTTAAGAAAACTACTTTTCATACTTCAATCCCAAATCGAATTTCAATCCTCGTTTTAAACACGGGAAACAAAGATAAGGTTCAACATGTTGGATCGAGTCCAGTTGGGAGGTTGAACACATCTGACTTTTTCATGGTCCGTTCATAAATAAATCATAATTAGTGAAAGCACCCAATGAAAGCAGATGTTTATCCCATATTTGTATTTATAGACTTTGAACAGTAGCCACAGAATGAAAGAAAATGGGAATGGACGCTGCAATTTGATTTACAATGAATGAGGAGTTTGATTTTCTGTTCTCACTCTACTTAGAAAAGCACTTTAAATCTGAAAGCACTTTTCACAGCATAAGACTATAATGCAATTGATCTGTCGGTCCAAAAAGGTTTGAAATTCAGAGAAATCTGTTTGAACGTGGAAAAAAAATCACAATCAAAGGACACCCAAAACCCTAATGCTGCTGCCCACAAGAATTAAGTGGACCAACCGTGTTTGGTGCCCAAGGAAAAGTCCTAGAAAAACCAAAATCAGAGACACCCCTTTTGATGAAATGGTGGGAATGAGAAGTGGCCACAAACTCATGTACGCAACCAGTCTCACAGCCATTCAACTCTCAAAAATCAAAAGTCTCCAAATTAACTTCCCTTTCTTTATTGATGACGGTCCAACCTAACCTGATAATACAACTATATATATATAATTTTTCTCTGTAAAGCTAAATCCTCTTCACAGTCAACTCTCTATTACTTCTTCCAGCCTGGTTATGCCTCTGTTTGGCCTGAAGATAGGATTAATGGAGACCCCCTTTTGGGTGTTTTGGTGGTGTGGGGGAACACCCATGTGGGACTGGTGATCGGTGATAGTGATTTATTTATTTATTTATTTGGTTTCTTCAGGTTGAGAGATTTGAATTTTGTAATGGGATAGAAGAAGAAGAAGAACGTGGGAGGAAGGAAGGGTTTTGGGTAATATTTAATAGCTGCAATGGGAGACCAAGAGAAGAAAGTCATGGTGTGTGACAGTGGAAAGAAGAAAATGGGTGTCTCACTTCTTTGAAAAAATGGAGCTTTTTGGTTGTTGCCTTGAAAAAATTTCACCAGCATCGGCTGCCTGAGATGGTTTTTTTTTTCATATTTGAATACTTTTGGTTTTTATTATTAATTTAATCTTTGAATCATTTTACAAATTAATATAATAAGTTCCAAAGATAAGATCTATAGACTTATCTATTTGTTATTCTTTTATATCTCATTAGCATGTTTCAAAACTGCTTTTAAAAATAATTTTTTTAATTCTAAAAAAATAATTTTTTAGATTAATTTTTAGAACAAATATGAAATATTATTATTGTTTTTTTGTGGTCGACTATTCAAAGGATGTAAATACTTTTAACATGTTTACTTTATTCATAAGTATAGATTATATTTGTGGAGAATAATCCAAAGAAATTATTTTTAATATTATTAAAAAATAAAATATTTCTCCCTCATATAGTAAAAACATATGATATTACAAAATTTTATATTGTGTATCTCTATCATATGTGATTACTCAACACAAATTTAGCTTATAATAAAATGCATTTTAAGTTCAATATACATTACTAATCCACTATAAAATAACCTAATTTTTTAGGTCACATTACTTAATATGGTCTCACATTGAAGTAGTCAAACAATCTTAATTAAAATGTTCCATTCAAAGTTTTTTTTCGAATTATCTCTTGTTTAGGCCTTATTAAGAATGTTTCTTTACTTTTGGCGTTAGCTAAAAATTGAAATAAAAACAAAGGTTATGATTTTCATAGAAGAGTACCGGCATTATAGAGTTTTCATTAGGGTTATTCAATACCAAGACATTTTTTTCGGTACAAACAATCATTTAATTATAAATTGGCATATTTCTATAAGGTTTTATATATTTTGTATCTCATTACCTCTTACCCTAACTCTCATTTCTTTCTATCTTTGTATACAAGTTTCATATGTTCGAACCATACGATTTAAATGTAATCATGCACTTGAGCCACTTAGATTACAAGTTCGATGTAATTCCTAATTGGTATCATAGCAAATTTTCCTTTTCATTCAACATAAAATAATTTTCTAAATAAGTCAAGATAGGATTTGGAAGGTCATGTTTGGTTCACTTTTTATTTTTTAAGTTCAATAAGAGTTTCTATATCTATTTAGCTAAATTTATTTAAATAACATATTTAAAAAAAAAAACTTAATATGAAAATCAAGAAAATGTTGTTTTTATATCAATTCTATTTTAATTTATGCAAAAAAAATTTCATATTTAACAAAACATTTGCAATACTAAAAGTTTTTAAAAATTATAACTTCAGTTTTAATATCGACTCTTTACTTTAGCAAAAAAGGAAATTGCCCCAAAAAAGGTCTAAATAACATTTTTCTAAGTTTGATAAGAAAAAAAAACTAAAGCAATAAATTGAACGCCTCATTTTCATCATTGAAAATGCAATAAAAAATCTAAATTATTTTATGAAAGTACAAAAAATGAGATTTGTATGCAAAAAAATTGAGATTAGAGTATAAATAAATAAGACTAAGGTATGAAGGAAATGATAATGAGATCCAAATAGACATTCGACGTAGTATAATTAGTTGTGTTTTTCAATGGGTAATTAAAGAGTTGTCACCTTCTCTTAGATTGTAGACCACACTAAGCAAAAATTGAGAAAAAAATTGACAAGCACTAAATAATAGTGAGAAAATTTTGCCAAGAAATTCAAAAGTTTAAAACCACTTTTATTGGGGCCATGGAAGAAATGATCCCACAGTTTTCCTTAATTTTCCTTGAACCATTTGCCAACTGCTGTTGAAATAGTTGCCATTGCATTGATTTTGGTCATACCTTGCCAACTAATACACAAAACTTTCCACACGGAAAAAGTTGAATCTCCCTTAATGAACAGTGGTGCAGGTTTGAAAAAATCGTCAAGGAAGGCCAAAATCATACCTAGAGAACACAAAAATAAAAGCCAAAAAAGAAAAAACAAAGGAAGAAAACCCAATCGCCCACGTTTTAAATCTGCTAATTGAACAAAACTCAACTTTTTCTTCTTGGGCTGTGGCCTCTATTTGAACAGAATCTCTGTTCGGTACCATCCCCCCCAACCCCCTTTTGTCTTTTGATTTTCTTGGGTCCCGTTTGTTTGAATAGAAAACTCCTTCCTGCTCCCTTTTCTTTAAACTTTCCACGGCGGATCTCCAAGACCAATCCATGAACTTGCTAAGTGTGAAACAGTCACATCAAACGCCTTATTATACAAGTTCAGGATATGGTAATTTTCTTTGTCTAAAGGAAAAAAAAAATAAGGAAAAAGTTAGCCGTCATTGTTCTTTTTCCCGTATTACGCCAGTTGTCATATTTTCTTGTAATTATTATTAAATCTAGATTCATTTAATTTATGAAGCTGACATCACATATTTAAAAAAAATTAAAAAATAAAAATAAAAATTGGTGGTTAATAACTTAATAGTGATCCTTGGCAGCCTGGTGAAATGGGGCAGCAACTGATGTCATTCTCAGCCGCTCCTTTGATTTTCTCTACTATAATGACATTTTTAATGTGATAATGATTTTTAATTAATAATTATCTCAATTATTATAGTATAGAAACCTCTACTACTATTCAAATAATTGTAAAAAAATAAAAATCATAACTCTTTTTTATATTTTAATAAAAACTAATATTTTCTTCAAATTACTAATAAATATTTGATGTTGTAAATTTTTTAGTATAAGGATGTGAAGTGAAGATAAAAGTTTATAATATATTTTAATTAAAACTATTTTATGGAATGGTAACACAATCTTATTAAAAGGCTATAGTCCAAGTTAGGTATTAAAATATATCTTTTTAATATTATACCAAAAATATATGATCATATATGTGATATAATGGGAAAGATTTTATTATTTTATACCCAGATCTTATTACTTTGTTTCTTATTTATACTTTTGTTTTCTTTCTAATCTTGTGTTATGATTTCATATGTTTTTATTTTTAACCAATGTTTTCAAATTTGGCTGTATACTTTACTTGAACCAAATCATAGACTTTTCTAAAACAATTAAAACAAGTCATATTTAATTTTTTTTTTAAAATTCTATTGAATTCTTGGCTCCAAATTTAAAAAAAAAAAAAAAAAAAAAACACCCACACACACGAGATTGGATCCATGGTCAGAGGAAGAAAAGAAGTAGATCAACATCTACTCTCCAACCAAAAGACCCGGTCCCACCATCACCACCACGAAACAGTCAACTGGGCCCCAGGCCCAGTAGGCCCAATCCTTTCCTCCATACACAGCGCAGGCCCGAGCCGGGCCGTCAAATTCGTTGACTTTTCTTTCTTTCTTTTTCCATTTTTTCCAATTTTTCCCTCACGTGGAACGCGCCGCACAGGTCGGAGGCGGTGGATTTCGAGATTTCCACGAAACGAACCAGTCAAACTGAGTCTTGACGAAATGTGGACGAAGTGGCCTGTATGTGGGGCCACTCAAGCCAGCTGTCTCTCTCCCTGACGCACCTCCTTACGTAACTTTATCATCCCCTTCTCTTTACTCTGTCTTCATCCCCCCTCTCTCTCCACTTGGTCTACGTTCCAAGCCCTTTTTATAGGCGTCCCCATTGCACCGGCAAAAGACTTCAGACTTCAACTCACCCTTCTCATCATCTTTTTGTCTCTCTATATTTCATCTGTCTCAAAAATCTCTTCCGCATTTTTTTCTTCTTCCGTTAATTTTGTTCTTGATTTGATTTTATGGACAAAGGATGGGGTCTCACCCTTGATTCTATTGCCATCAATTCGTTTCTCAACAAGCGCAGCCGTGGGATTCTGGAGTCTGGCCCCATGTTGGACATGCCGGTGGGTGATGAGAGGCGGGAGGTGGATTTCTTCGCCGAGAAGACTAGGAGCGTCAGTGTGAAGAAGGAGAATTCTCATGTGGATGAAGCTGCGATCACTGATTTGGATGTCAATGTAATTAAAAACGCCTATATCCCAACTGAATTATCGTCTCTCTTTTTTTTTTGTCAAAATTGTTGATTGAGATATGGGGTTTTGCCCTTTCTTCCGTGTTTTTGACAGACTGGGTTGAATCTTCTGACTGCTAACGCGGGAAGTGATCAGTCGACGGTGGAGGATGAGAATCCGGATAGGGAGAATAAGAGAGCCAAGATTGAGGTGAGGGGAGAGGAAGAGAAAGCTATTATCTTGAATTTGATTTGATTTTATTCAGTTTTTGTTAATTTTGGAGGTTTCTGGTTCAGGTGGCGCAATTGCAAGTGGAGCTTGAACGTATGAATGCCGAGAACCAAAAGCTGCGAGGGATGCTGAACCAGGTGACCAACAACTACAGCACTCTTCAGATGCATCTCGTCACACTTATGCAGCAGCAGAGCCAGCAGAACCGTGGAGCCGAAAGCCTCCAAGAACATGGGGTAATTTTAGTTTATATTTAGTCAGGTGCGATGATTAATCTTGTTGTAGTTGTCTATAATTCTCATTGTTTTGTTGCGATGTGTTCAGTCTGTCGGAGGAAAATCTGATGAGAAGAAACATGAGGTTGCGGGAGCGGTGGTGCCCAGGCAGTTCATCGATCTAGGCCCAACTGCCACAGCTGACACGGATGAGCCATCTCAATCTTCATCAGAAGAAAGAACCCGGGATCTCTCTGGATCACCCCAGAATCATCAGGAAAACGGAAAAGGAGCTGGCAGGGAAGAAAGCCCAGAATCTGAAACACAAGGTTGGGTCCAGAACAAGGCTTCCAAATTGAGTCCTCCCAAGACTATTGATCAGTCCGCAGAGGCCACAATGAGGAAAGCCCGCGTCTCGGTTCGTGCCCGATCAGAGGCTCCCATGGTAAGAATCCAATAATAATGTTTGAAAATTCAACTAGAACCCCTCTGATTTGTAGTCGTCACAGTGTGGATTGGGATTAATCGAATATGTGTAACTGCAGATCACTGATGGATGCCAATGGCGCAAGTATGGGCAGAAAATGGCGAAGGGGAACCCATGCCCGCGAGCCTACTACCGATGTACCATGGCAGTTGGCTGCCCAGTTCGCAAACAAGTAAGATTCAGCCCCATTTCTTAATTGGGTCTATGGTTTTCAATCATTTTCCAATCAAAATTGTAGCTGAAACATGAAACTAATACAATTCTGGAAATTCGTCACAGGTTCAGAGGTGTGCCGAGGACAGGTCAATATTGATAACTACCTATGAAGGAACCCACAACCACCCACTCCCTCCGGCTGCAATGGCCATGGCATCAACGACATCAGCAGCTGCAAACATGCTACTTTCAGGATCCATGTCGAGCGCAGATGGACTAATGAACCCGAATTTCCTGGCCAGGACGATACTCCCTTGCTCATCTAACATGGCGACTATTTCAGCTTCAGCGCCATTCCCCACAGTGACATTGGACCTCACCCACACTCCTTCCCCATTACAGTACCAAAGGCCAACTTCCCAGTTCCCGGTCCCCTTCGCCGCCCCGGCTCAGAGCTTCCCCTCCGCGCAAACCTCTTCTCTGCCTCAAGTTTTCAGTCAGGCCCTCTACAACCAATCCAAATTCTCAGGGCTGCAGCTCTCTCAGGACATGGAATCAGCCCACCAAGCTCCACCAACATTGCATCAGCCACAGCCAGCCTCATTGGCTGACACAGTGAGCGCTGCCACAGCTGCCATCACCGCCGACCCAAACTTCACCGCAGCTCTCGCAGCTGCCATAACCTCGATCATCGGCGGTGGCGCCGCCCACCCAAACACCACCATTAACAGCACCTCCAATGCAACCAACTCCAGCAACACCAACAAAATCAGCAGCTTCCCGACGGGGAATTAATCAGAAGTCCTGTTCAAATTTTCCGGTGTCCATTAATTCACTTTTTCCCTTTCTTCCTTCTCACTCCTCGGGGGTGAGCTTGGGGTTTTACATGTCCATATATTTTTGTCTTTGTTGTGGGAGGGTTAGCACACAGTAATCCATTCTTTTCTTTATTGTTTCACTTCGAATAATTTGATTCAAATGTTTCGGTACATACAAAGAACAAACAAAAAGAAAAAAGAAAAAGAAGAAGAATATGATCATCAACGAAGTCCAATGCTCCATTTTCACATTTTCATTATTCTCTCTTCCAACATGGAATGAAAGACACCCCAGTACTGCATATTCGCCATGGATTTTCCACAGTCAAGAAACTCGGCTTTGAAGTTTTGACACGTAAATATTAATTCTCAAGCCACCCACCACGCTCTGACTGGGACGAAGATAAGACTTGGAGAAAGGAAACTCCTACGTATACGTTTAATCGAATAGTTAAGAGGGTCAAAATCTAATAAAGAAAAGGGTTTAGGTAGTTTCGTGGATGGTATTGAAGTTGGGCTTTTCTGATTGGGCAAATGGGATCCGTTGTTTGACTTCTGTTTCCACAGTCTGCAGGCCAAAATGTCCAATCATGTGGATTATACAAAAATTGAAGACCAACGTGCAAGTTTTTTAGGTCGCACCGTACCTTATCCCCGTACATTGGTCGAAGCTTCCGAGTCCATGCCCAATAACATGCGCACACATGCTCCCATGTGATACGAACCAATAGCCTGTCGACGGAATGAAAATAAAATAATGGCCTCTTCGAAAGTAAATCATTTGAACAAATATTTACGAAATATTAAATATTAAACTTTTAATTATTATTATTTAAATATTAAAAATATTTCATAATTTTATTTATATATTTTGTTTTTTTCAAATGAATGGTATTTATAAAACATATTTTTCAATTTTCTTTTTATAATCTTTATAAATTTTCTCGTATTCTTAGTTGAGACTTAAAATGTGTTTAACAGTAATTTTAAAAAATATTTTTAATATTTTTAACATTTAAATGATATAAATTTTAAAATATTAAAAAAATTTATAAACACTTTTTAAAATTACTATTAAACGAGTTTTTAGTATTATTAATTCATATGTAAAAAAGAATGAAATATTATTTTTTTCATTTTAAAAATTACTTCAAAAATTAAATAATGAATAATAATTTTTAAGAACTTATGGTAAATTCATATTACTGTATTTTATGTAGAATATATTACTATTTTTTATTTTAAAAATAAAAAATAAGAAATATATTTAAACGAAAAACACGATTTTTTCACCATTTCTTTTAAGAATTTTTACTTTTATTGTTTAAAATTTTATATATATATATATATATATTAATATTAAACACCATTTACAAAGTATGAAACTACTGAAAAAGAGAATAATTGAATAGGTTGTCTTTACAAATTTTGAACTTTTATTCAACTTTCTAATTCTAATTAATATGATTCCAACCCTAGTTCAAATAAATAAATAAATCAAAACAAAAACTAAGAAGATATTTGTTTTTTTGGTTTTTTGCTGAAAGCAATTTGTTTACAAAATTTAGATAGTTTGTTTTTCTACTTTTTCATGACTTGTTATAAACTTTTTACTGAATAGAAAAAACCAAAATATTTAATTTTTTCTAAATAGAAAAAATAACATATTGATTTTTCTTTACTTTTTAATACTTAATAGAAATAAAATACTACAAAAACAAACAACTTAATATTTAATACTATTAAGCATTAAAGTTCTATTTAGAATTAAATAAATAAAAAAACAACCTAAGGAACTATCCAAACGCGGGATCAACACAAGAATTTAGAAGTGAAAGCTCCATGGAAAAATCTTTCCTTTGATATTTAAAGCATATACATCCTTCCTTGTGAGCATTATCAATGACATGGCCTAGATCTCTTCAACTTCACAGCCAATCAAAAACATTTTAAAAAATCAATGGCCATTAATCAAGAAAAATGTTTTAAAATTTTATCATATTGATGATTAGTCAAATCCTTGTGATCATTTTGCTACGAAGACCTTGACAAATCCATCTAGAACATTTGAAAGAAATTTGAAAATTTTGTCATGAAAACCTTGACAGATCCATCAAAATGAAAGAAATTTGAAGATTTTGTCACGGGAGGAATTACCACCTTAGAGGTGATTAAAAAGACTATTGATGGATTTTATTGTAATTTTCATTATGTTTTTGATTTTGATGTTACTTTTAATCTTATAAACTCCAAATTCATATTATTCATCATACATTTTTTTTTGCAATTTTCATCATATTATTGATTTAGATACTGTTTTCAATCCCGTAAACTCCAAATTCATATTATTCAATCTTGCATCTTAAAACAGACACTTGCCTTGCAATTTGAATGAAAACGATAACTCAAGATATAGTCAAAATTGTTGTGATCTTGAATTGCTCAATTTTCAAGGATACATCAATGCATCGCTTAAATTTGTTTAGACAGAAAATCCCAACTACTTAATAATAATAATTTAATATCATTTTAGACGGATGTTAACCTCTACTATTAAAAAAACAAAAATTAGTAAAAATCAAAGTCATTGAATTAAATTACATTTAAAAACAAAAACCAGTCTTTCTGCTTTCTATACCCAAATAGATCAAATTATATTAAATAAAGTTATATTAAAAAAATTTGCCCAAACATCTTAAAACTTGTTTACACGGAGCTTTAATTAATTTCAAATCAAAACATCAAAATCTTTGTATTATGAAACCTTGACCTAATGGTATCATATTTCAAAGGAGAAATATAAATCTAGAAAACAAGAAATAAAAGACAAAACGTACACTTCATTAGTATTTGAATGCATGAGGTGAGGTTATGTCTTACTTGTAGGTTTTAAAAATATTTCATAATGGGCTACCCTAAAATTCAAAACTCCCTTCTAGAGCATTTTGAGGTGTTTACATGGGCGGGTCCATCTATTTCTATAAGGTCTTTGTGGTTTTCCTTTGTTTTCCTCATACGTGTCAAATGAGACAACATGTCATAATAAGCTTTTGAAGTCTCATACACGCATTAGTCACTTCTAAGAAATTCCATCTTGATATATGATTAGAAAATTAATTAAAATAAAAATGGGGAAAAATTAAAATCGCAAATGTAATAAATTAGAATCCTTTCAAGAAATTTAGCTTCTATTCAAAATGGGCTTGAATATGGTCCTATTTCATATTCACATGATATGGGCCCAGTTTTAATGGATGCGTCCATCCTACAAATATCCTGCCACTCAGGGCCCATTGGATGACCATTTTTATCACTTGGGAAAATTGTGTTTGAGGAGAAAAGCTAAAAGTAGGTGCTTCTTTAACACTCCCTGTTTACGTACTTTTTTAATTTTAATATAAAGTATAAGTCTTTATTGTTCGTTTTGAACTCATGATTTTAAAACTTATTTAAAAAGAATTTATACATATATAACATTAAATTTTTTTTCTCATATATGATATAAGAGTCACATGATATACTTTTAAAAATTAATTTTAAAATTATAAAAAGTTAACAAATTTTAATACCTCAATTTTTTTAAAAATTATTTTTAAAAATTATTAATTTTTTAAGCTAACTTTTAAAGAGTTTTCACATTCTATTTTTTTTTAAAAAAAAAATACAAATAAAAGTTATGACATTTTATGGGATATTAAGAGAGATTCAAGAATTTCCTACTCCATTGAAAAGTATAACTTTTATAGCTATTAGATCTATATGATGTGTAAATAAAAAATGAATTAATAAATATAAAGCAACACGATAATGCAAATTTTCTTTAAATATTTCTAAAATTAAGTTGTATCCTTTTTTTTTTTTTTCTTATTTTAACCATTTTCCTTCACCTTTTCGGATATCTTGGATATTTTTTTTTTCTTTTTTCTATTTTTAAAAATATAAAAAAATGACGATTTATTTGATAAAATATATTCTCTTATATAAAAAAATATTAACTTATATCAAGTTCAAGAATTATTGGCATGTGAAAAAGAGAAAAAATAAATAAAAGAAGAGAAAACCTAGGAAAGTATAATCTTTAATATAAATTAAGAATCCTTAAAAAATTTTGACAATTTTTATCTAAATACGTGCAATATAAATTAAGTGAAAATTATGATATATTAACATCATAATTTGGTTGAGGAGTAATTAACATTTAATTTTTTATTTTACAATATCAAATTTATACTTAAAAAAGTAATAAATATTTAATATTTTCCTTTTATAATATTAATATTATCATAAATGATGATTTTGATTTCCATGGAATCATAATAAGACTTAATTATTAGAGCTTATGATCTTAAAAAGTGTTTTTTCTTTTTTTCTTTTTTTAAAAAAAAAATGAATTATGTGTTTGATAAAATTTAGGAAATATTTTTAAAATTTTGAAAAATTATTTACAGTATTAAAAGATTAAGAGTGTGTTTGATAGTAATTCTAAAAAACATTTCTAATCACTGAAAACATTGATATAAACATATTAGTATTTTTATGGGAATATGATTTTAATTTTATATTCTTATACTAATATGTTTGTAATATGAAAGTTAACATTTATTTTTCAAAGGTGAAAATGCTAAATTACAAACATTCAAATAGCGTATCAAGATTGTTTTGTTACCATTTTAATAGGAAAACCCGTAAATGCATAAAAGCAATCGGACATAATTTCAATATATTTAATTATCATTTCATTCTAAAAAACACTAAAAATAATTTAAATTTATTCTAAAAAAAATGGCTCAATTTTTAAAAACAAGTCCTCATGAAAACCTTGTTGCCAACCTCCAACACAAAATTTGTCAAATTCATATAGTTGACAAATCCATTCATAATTTTTAACAAAAGTTACAATGTTGGTGTTTTTTTTTTAAATAAAGGTAAATTGCAAATATTATCACTCAATTATTTATGTCTCAAATTGCATCCCAAACATTTTTTTAGCAATATCAATCTTAAATTATGTCCAGATGTCTAATAACTTTTTTATTAGGATTTTTCTAATCCACTAACTCATGTATGTTTATATGATATATTTGAACATATATATCATAGTAAAATTATGTATTAGATATTGGACAAAGTTTTGTTGATATTACTAAAAGCAAAAATTAAAAATTGTTTAGTTCTTAGAAAATATTAAGAATAGAATAAAAAAAGTATTAGAAAAAATATTTTGTTTAACATGAAAAATATTAAAATCAAATGAATATAATTAAAAATAGTTTAAAATTTATGCTTTTTAAATTATTTTATTTTTATATAAAAGAAAATTAAATATAATGAGTTTGAAGAAACGTATAAATATAGTTTACTAATAATATTAATTCTTTTTCATTTTCCAATTTACAGGAGAATTCAAGAAAAAAGAATTGAATTTTATTCTCTACTTTCTTTTCCTTACATTTTTCCTTAAATTTTTAAAGAATTAAAGATAGATTAAAAGAATTTCTCTTACATAAAAGGTTAGAAAAAAGTAGAGAAAATACATTTCTCAATAATAAAAAAATTTCTTCAACTTCTCAATATATATATATCAACCAAACTTATTCCAAAAGATAGAGATCATTTGTCTTTTGCAATTATTTTCGGATTCAATCTCACTTCACATCCACGGATTTCAACCAAATTCAAGCTCGTCAATTTCTCCTATAAATAGAGACTTCAAGATCAATTCAAGGCAAATGCACAAGAGCAAGTGACCAAGAGTTAGAAAGTGTTCTCCAAAATTCTCTTCTTAGCTTTTATATTATCTCCTTTCAAAAATCTCTTCCTTTGTATTCATCTGCTGTCAACAAGCCAGTCTGTAATCAAAATTCTCTTGTAATCAAGGTATAATTTTCAATACAAAAGTTTTATTTTGAGATTAATTTCTTTGTTTTTATGTTCAATTTTTTGCTATAAATTAAACAAAATTAGACATTAAATATTTTTGTTTTTCTGCTTGAGTTCATAAACAAAATTAATCTTTTGTGTGTATGAACTATTTTATGTCCTAAGTATGAATGGTATCAGGATCACGTTCTGTTTAAGAACTGAGTGGTATTACGAATTGAAAACAATCTTTAATCGCTAAATTTAGTCCTGAATTAATTCAAATTGAATTTCCTGTAAACGTCTTGGTGAGCCTAGATAGAGGTTTTTAAGGGCAGAATGAGCATAAGTCTTATGTTGATTCGCTTGTGGTGGTCCCTGTTTAGGAAATTATTTAAATTGATTAATGATACGATTGTGATTATTTTCTATGATAATAAGTAATATTATAAAGAGATTAAGTAGGTCTAATTATTTCACTTACTCAAAATATTGTTAATGGTCAAGAAAGAAATATAGTACAAATAGAGAATCAATTACATAATTGGTCAATTTCACACATGAAAATTAATATAATATATCAACAAGGAAATTTTGAATTTAGTCAAAATTATTCAATTAAAGCTAAAGAAAAAACTATTTCTCTTAATCAAAATTTAGAAAGTCTTCAATTATTAAGTCAAGACACTATTAATCATCATAGAAAGAAATTTAATTATGTTCATATAAGATTTGTTCAGCAATAAAACCCTTGTTTCGCTTAGGTTTAGATATTATTGTGTTTGTCTGCCTAAGAGACGTTAGGTTAACAAAATTTACTGATTTTATCCTTAGTATGATTCATTCAAACCTTGCAAATAGTCCTATTTATTTTAACCGTTTTCCCAACTTCTCCATGAACATAAATGATCCAAGTATTATCTCAAGTTTAACTTTAAACATTAAAACCAAAAAATATGAATTTTGTAGAAGAACCTCAAACTATAACAATAATCTATAGTATATATTATAAAGTCATGACTACTCAATTAAATCTTAGAGTCGTGTGTCAGTTTGTCAAAGATGAAACATTAGAATCCTAACAGTACTCAAGCCTTTGTTCTTAAAAAACTAAAATGAAATGAAATTACTCAAATAGGTCAATGAGAGTTAAAAGATTTAACAAATTCAAAACCAATTAAACCTTTAAGAATTTTTTCAAAAATTATACAACATACTAATGGTACAGTTCAAATAGAATTTAGTCCAACTTCAAAATATTCATTTACTCAAGATTTTATTTTTGTAAGACCATCTACTTCAAATGCAAATTTAAATATTGCTGATTTTATTCAAAAAATTCCTATTCCTATCTATCAACAACAAAAATCTCCTCATGTGTCACCTACTCATTCTGACATTTATCTTAATCAAGTTAATATTATTCATAAGAAAAATTATAAAAAATACTCATTTTACTTCTAATGTAGATTTGATAAAATTAGATTATTTTTCCTCTTACAATAGTCGTAAAAGAGCTTATTTTCAAACATTTCCTCCTTAAGCTAGAAATGCATTAAGAAAAGAAAACACTATGAAAAATACATGAATAAAAAGAAAATGACTATTCCTTTTTTCCATTGGTTTTTCAAACTTAGAAAACAAAGAAAACAAACGCATAACTTTAAGAGATAAAGTAGGATATCAATTAGCAATAAAACACGCAAAAATTGTTCAAAAAAGAATTTCAATAATAACCTTAGAATTAGGTTCTCAACCACCTCTAAATAATCATCAATTTAATTTTGATAATAATTCAATTTTTGCGTCAATCTTCAAAATTCCAAGAACCAAAGATGAACAAAGTCCCACAATTTACAAAGATATTAGACAAGTTCAACAACAATTAAATTATACAAATCATTGTCTTCAACATTTAAATCAACAAACAACAAAAAATTTTCAATTTTTGTTTTCTTTTGTCTCGAGATGGAAGAAAAGTGAAACATCAAAATCAACTTTTTCTTAATCAAAATCAACATTTTCTTCAATTTTATCATCATCGTCATCATATTCTACTAAGTCTTTAGAACAACATTTTATTATTCCTATAAATGTTGCAAAATCAAACATACAACTCGCTACACCAACATAAACAATGCTAAAAGAAATACAACTTATATTAAGTAAACTTAGTATTAATGGTATTAATCAAAATAAGAATCAAATTCAAACTATGACAAAAAATAAATCACAAGTCAATAAAATAGAAGAACAATTCAAAATGTGTCCAGATTTAATAATCAACCCCTCTCGACAATTAATGCAATTTCTAATAATTTTGTAAGTAGAAAAAAATTATTATTCAAAACCCTTTTTTTCCTAACATTCAATTAAAAGAAAGAAATTATCAATTAGTTGTTAGTTATGATGGTAGTAGTTTTTATGAATGGAATATAGATGGAATGAGTGAACATCAAATGATTAATTTACTTCATAAAATGATGATGACTGCTAATGCCTATAGAATCAAGACTAGTAATTTTGATTTTCATGCTATTAGTATTTTAGTCATAGGATTCACTGGTTTACTTAAAGGTTGGTGAGATCATTATTTGAGTCAAAATGATAGAGAATACATATTAAATGCAAAAAAAGACAATAGTAAAAGAAGAAGGAACATTAGTCTAAACTTATGAAGAAGACGTTGTTAATATTTTAATATTTGTAATAACAAAACATTTTATAGGAGATCCAGTTTTTTTTTTTTTTAAAAAAAAAAAACTTCTAAAATCCTTAATAATCTTAGATGTCCAAAACTTCAAGATTTTAAGTGATATAGAGATATGTTTTTAGTTAAAGTTATGTCAAGACCTAATTGTGGAAGTCATTATTGAAAAGAAAAATTTATATTTGGTTTACCAACTTTATTTGATGAAAATGTTAGACAAAGAATTAGAAATACGTATAACGGAAGAATTCCTTATGAGTCATTAACATATGGAGAACTAATTACTTTTAATGAGTGTTTAATTATTTACACAGATCTTAAATTAAAGAGTCAAATGAAAAAGGAAAAACAAGATAGTAAGAAAGAATTAGGAAAATTTTGTTCATATTATGTGTATGATACAATAATAGCTCTTTTAAAAAAGAAAAAGTGTGGCAAAATAGGTGATTATTTAAAAGGCTGTAAACTAGAAAATAAAATCAATTCTCTAAAAATCAGTGATAAACTTAAACATTTAATGATAGGAATAATGATTAATAAAGAAAATGAAGATTCAAGTGAAAACTACGAATTAGAAGAAGATAATCAAATATTAATAACTCAAGAACTATCAAGTGAAGTGTCAAGTCAAGATGAATCAGATGATCAAAAAGATTGTGATGATATTTGTGCATGTTCTTATAAATCGATAAATTTGATTTCAAAAGATTCAAAACCTCCTTTAAATATTTTTATTCATAATTATTTACCCCTCATAAATTCAATATATTTTCAATTTTGGTATATTAAAGATAAACTAATTAAATATCTTATTCATGCTTCAAAAGGTGTACTAATTTTTTAATTTTCTTTATAGATGGAGCAAGAACAATTAAGTTGGGAAATTCACTTTTTTGGTGTTTCCTAAAAGTAATCTGTCATTTCGGATTCATAAAGATATAAAAAGTTTAGACATATCACAAAAATGCATTTTAAATAACCTTTGGAATGCAAAAAGCGATATCCAAAAGTTAGAAGCTTTAAATGCTTTGTTTTTTCATTTTAAATCGTTAAATGATAACTTAGACAATTTTTCTAACCCTTCAAATTCTGATATGCATTGCCTCTTAATGGATACAGATCTTGAAAGTTTCAATTGCAGGAAAATTTTTGAGGAGTCGAAAGCTACATTTTCAAAATCTTTTCAAAATGAATTTCAAAATGAATCTCCAAAACTTTTTGATGAAAACTTAGAATTTCCAAAATCAAGATTTTCATTCTTCAAACAAAATAATTTAAATCTCCCTCAAGACCTTAGACAGATAATAAGTCAATAGGCCCAAGGAGAAGCTAAGCAAGAACATATAATGCAATTTTTTGTTGACTATAGCACTTTTGGAGTTACTATTCAAGGGATAAGTTTCATTTGACATACTCTTTATGGCAACACCAATATTAAATGTCCAAAGTTTGATCCATTGTGTAGGGAAATTTCATTAGAAAGTCATGACTGTAAGTGTGCTCTTACTTACAATATTTGCAAGACCAATATTGACTTAGACAGATATAGACCCATAGTCATCAAATTCAATAATGAGTCAATAGAACTAACCCCTACTCTTCTCATGGATTATGAGTTACTTTATCAACTAATTTTCTCCAATCTTGAGCAAACTGATGGATTTGGAAGGAAATTAGTAGTTTGTATATTAAATGTCTTTATCAGGGAATTCAAATAAGTTGAACTCATTATCGAAAGTAAGCCTCCTGAATGAACGATGGAAGAGTCTATCCAGTCCAACACCTAATCCTTATCAAATCTAATAACAGAAAACATCAATTATTTGGTATAGAGGACCCTTAGCCCTATACTAAAGTTAGCCTAAAAAAACAAATCCGACATTAGAGATTAAGAATGATTGCAAGAGACCTTGATTATGAGATTTATAGTTTTTCTAACTATAATCTCATCATAGAAGAAAATATTCAAAAAATTATCTCTGCAAATGTCTTTCCAGAAGTCCCTTTTCTATTCCAAACCCAATTTTCCTATCTTGTTGATAAATACAAAAAAAATTACGTCATTTAAAAAAACTTAAAAGATTTTTGAAAAATATCTCTTGGAAATGCTTAGTTGAAAAAATATAAAAAATCTTTTATACATCTATATCTTTGTACATTTGTCTTCTTGTATTTATCCAATAAAAAAAAAGTTTAAAAACTATTCAATTAATAGTGGTAAATAGTGTTGAACGGTACTCAAATAATATTCAAATAGTAAAGTGGTCTTTTAAATTGACAACTTTGATTTCAAAAAGAAAACATGTGGATACGTGACCTTTTTACCTATAGTATCCTTGCAAAGATTCAATGCTTTCATTTGAAAATGGAAAGAAAGAGGTCAGTTGTCTTCTACAATTATTTTTGAATTCAATTCACTTCACATCCATTGATTTCAACCAAATTCAAGTCCGTCAATTTCTCCTATAAATAGAGACTTCAAGATCAATCCAAGACAGAGGCACAAGAACGAGCGATCAAGAGTTAGAAAGTGTTCTCCAAAATTCTCTTATTAGCTTTTATATTATCTCCTTCCAAAAATCTATTCCTTTGTATTTATCTTATGTCAACAAGCCAAATAGAAGCTCTCTTATAATCAAAATATAATTTTCAATACAAAAGTTTTATTTTGAGATCAATTTTTTTGTTCTTATGTTCAATTTTTTGTTATTAATTAGACATAATTAGACATTAAATATTTTTATTTTTTTGTTTGACTTCATAAACAAAATTAATATTTTGTGTGCTTGAACTTTTCTTTTCTTTTTTCTATTTTTAAAAATATAAAATAATGACAATTTATTTGATAAAATATATTCTCTTATATAAAAAATATTAACTTATATCAAGTTCAAGAATTATTGGCATGTGAAAAAAAGGAAAAAAGAAATAATTTTAGATTATTTTATATTTTTTTATGGGATGAATGAATCAAAATATCATTTACTTCAATGAATTGAAATCTCACCTATAAATAGAATTTGATTTTTGTTAGAATTATTTTTTATTTTATTCCTATTTTTATAAAATTTATTCAAACATAAGAACAAATGACGAAAGTAATGAAATGTTTATTCTCATTCCTCATTTTCATGTATCAAACACTCCATTAAATATAAAAATTTTCAAGTATTAGAATGACTATATTCTTAATTATTATAGTTCAAAACAATAGAAAGTGTTCGTGTTTTGATAAATTTTAGAAAATAATTTTAAAATTTTGAAAAAGCAAAATTAGTTATGGTATTAAAAAATTAATTGTAGTATTTTTTTTTTTGGAGAAACACCTGCACTATAATTAAAACATTTTTTTAAAAAAAACACTTCTATTAAAATCACTTTCAGAAAAAACGAAACTAACCGCCATCCAAAGATGTACAAGCCAGAAAACACCAAATCTCCGTGCACCGCTCCACACCTTAGTCTAGACCCTCTCAAAAATCCAAACGGAAAAAAAACAAAGAGAGGTGTCGCGTGCTAAGGAACCCAACCGCATGCTTTACTGACACGTCAGCACTCGGTTGTAACGCCTAAAGCCTTAACCTTATCTCCTATCCCACCACATTATCTTACTCACACCCCCTAATCACCGACCATAGTACGATCAACGTCCCCAAACCTCTCGCCCACATCAAAGCCCCGCGTCGGCCGCACCCGATCCCCGCTCCCATTATCCTTTTCTTCGTGCTTCTAACCTCCCAAAACGAGGACCTCGTGTGAGAAGAAAGATCGACGGCTAGGATCGAAAGTTGACACTAAATATAATGAAAAAATAAAAAATATCTGTTGAGAAAAAGCTAAAATTGACGTAGAATAGCGACTATAGAACGGTAGCTGAGTTGGGCATCGGTGGTGGTGGTGGGTCTGAAAGGTAGATTTATATTCCCCCTGTCTCTTCTTTCCGATTATTCTCTCCCCTTTTTATTTTCTTAGCTTCTTCAACTTTCCTCTCTAGATCGGTCTTCTCCGTAGGTGGGTTTTTTCTTTCGTTCTTTCTTTTTTTCTTTTTGGTTAATTTTTGTTCTATTTTGTTGATCTATGTGATGATGTTGATTATTTGTGTTCTTTGAATCGGTGTTTGGTTTTGTGATGCTCATGATCAGTTGCTGGTGTTTTGGGGAGTGAGTTAGGGTTTAGTTTTGCGGTTTTGTGGTTAGTTCTGTTTGACTAGTGAGAAAAAGGAAGGAAAAGTCAAGAGAATGATTTTTTTGGTTGTATCGGAGAAATTGAGAAACTGAGAAAAATTCAGAACTGATTGCACTTATTTTCGTAGTTTTCTCGGAGGTATAATTTTAATTTTCACCTAGGAGTCAGGAAATTATTATCTTTATCATTATTATTATTATTATTATTTTATTTTATTGTTTTTTTGTTTTTTGGTTCACAGCCGATCGTTGATGATTAGGAAAACCCAAAGAAAAAACATGCAAATAAACAAAAATAAAAATGAAATTTCGGAGTCTTGTATCCCATGATTTTTTTTTTGGGTAAAGTGAAAAAATGATCTGTTCTATTCGGCTAAAAAAGGATAATGAAAACAAAGAGAGAGAACAGACAATCCGTTGACCGAATGGTTCCATTAGGCTTGTTTGGAAGAAGAGTTTTCTCAAGTATTATGATGATCTCAGTTTTGATATTTGTTGTGTTTTCTTAATCAGCTTGGAGGTGGGCCTGTAATCATGGGTTTTGGAATTATATATATTCATTTTGATGAATTTAATTGTTTCAATTGTAACTTGTAGGTCAACATGGAAGCCAAACTCAAAGCTGTCCTTGTGTCTCTGTTCCTTTCCTCCCTGTTGTTTTCTCTGGTTTCTTCTGCAACCACGGATGGGCTGTTTAGAATTGGACTCAAAAAGATGAAATTGGACCAAAATGACCAGCTTGCTGCACGGCTGGAGTCCAAGGAAGGGGAGTCATTAAGAGCTTCTATTAGGAAGTATTTTCGTCATGGTAATCTTGGGGACTCTCAGGATACAGATATTGTGGGACTGAAAAACTACATGGATGCTCAATACTTTGGTGAAATTGGTATTGGTACTCCCCCTCAAACGTTCACTGTAATCTTTGACACTGGTAGCTCAAACCTGTGGGTTCCATCATCCAAGTGCTATTTCTCGGTGAGCTTCCATATTTCTGTGGAATGTGACAATATGTTAGTGAACATTTTTTTTTCCATTTCAAGTTGGTTGGAAGCAAGAGAATCATCATGTGTTTGAATTTTGTCATTTTGGTGCAGGTTCCTTGCTATTTCCATTCAAAGTACAAGTCAAGCCAATCAAGTACCTACAGGAAGAATGGTTTGTTCTTATCACACATCCATTATGTCTTCAAAAGTATCATTATTATAATTTTTTCAGATAGTGGTGTTAATTGGTCAATATTGTGCTTGTGTTAATATTAGTATGATTCAACCGCAGTGTTTTGTATAATGTTTGCATCAGCCACCTATATCCTTGCTTGTGTATCTTTGGACAACTACCACATGGGTTTTGGAATCATTGTCTAAAATTATATCTGAAAATTGGCCACTTAACAAACTCGTCATCCATCATGCAGGGAAATCTGCTGATATCCATTATGGTACTGGAGCTATCTCAGGTTTCTTTAGTGAAGACAATGTGAAAGTTGGTGATCTTGTTGTGAAGAATCAGGTGATTTTGAGCAGTTTTTCCTCTTGAATTTGATTGATTATTTTGACTATGGCTGCCTATGCTAAAAACTGTGGGTCCTTATCAGGAATTTATTGAGGCAACTAGAGAGCCCAGTGTCACATTTTTGGTGGCCAAATTTGATGGTATATTAGGACTTGGATTTCAAGAGATTTCAGTTGGAAATGCCGTCCCAGTGTGGTATGTTGGACAACTTTGATATTTTTGTGTTGTGGATTGTTTGATCAAGAAGGCTTAGTTTACCTGTTTTTTGTTGTAGTATAACAAACCCATATACTAACTTCTTTAACTTTTTCCGAGGTCATTCTCATTGACCCACAATCAGGCTTGCCTGATTATTCTTGAATTTTTGTGTATGTGATGAGGCATGTGCATGTGTTACAGGTACAACATGGTGAAACAAGGTCTTGTTAAGGAGCCAGTATTTTCATTCTGGCTCAACCGCAAGACAGATGATGATGAAGGGGGTGAACTTGTGTTTGGTGGAGTTGACCCCGATCACTTCAAGGGTGAGCACACATATGTTCCAGTGACGCAGAAAGGCTATTGGCAGGTTGGTAATCTGCAATGTTGTCGCTTATAGTGTAAAACATATCTGATTTTTATCATCAATTATTTTCTCATTTTGTTTATCTATATTTCTTGTTGATAGTTTGATATGGGCGAAGTTCTTATTGATGGTGAAACAACTGGTGAGACCCCTCTTGAAACCATTGTGTGCTTTATAAACCAAAAAGTAGGAAATTGGAGGAAAGAAGGAAAAGCCTAGATTTAGAGACCTTTTTTTAATGGTATAAGCACATAATTAGTATGATTATTATGTCAGTTTGACACAAGCATACCACCTCAGGGTACTGTGCCGGAGGTTGTGCAGCAATTGCAGATTCTGGAACTTCTTTGTTGGCAGGTCCAACGGTATGTATCAGTACTCTTAAGAGTTTGGTTAATTGTTTTTATTTTAACTTCTGTCCCATCAAATATTCTTCTAGGATTTATTGTACTAGTTGATACACTTAATATTCTCATTGGAGGAAATTTGATCTTTCGTAATTTAGTTTCAAAAGTTGTACACCTGTTTGTGGAAATAGGAGTCCGCTACAAATTGTTTTTCCATGTGTTCAATACCCATGGTTCCAACTCCTGATTTCAGTTTTGGCTTAAATTCCATCTGTATCATCCCGCTACAAATTGTTTTTCCATGTGTTCAATACCCATGGTTCCAACTCCTGATTTCAGTTTTGGCTTAAATTCCATCTGTATCATCTGAACTTATACAAATTCTGTATGGAAGGTTGAAAAAATTTAACTATTTTCTTTTATTTTTTGCCCCCCCCCAAAAAGTAGCTCATTTTGGTAGCTTCCCTCATGGTTTAGAACTTTGTCAAGTAATGGCAGTTACTATCGATCCAGTTCTTCAGTTTGTAGGTTACTATTGATTGGAGAACTGTTTAGCTGAAAGATGGTACCTTTTAGTGGAGCATGTTAACAGGCTTCCCTGTTGATGTTAATACTTTGCGGATGCATTAAAGTGCTTGGGTGCATCCAAATTTCCTGCATCTGTGAAAACCATACAGAGTATTTTCGATTATTTAAAGCATTGCTCTGTTCATGACTGGCTTCTGTGGTGTTTAGTCATTAGCTTATTGCAAAAATCTCTCATTTTTTAAGTCAATACTTTATATAATTGACATTCCAGAAGCATACTGGCTCCTGAGGGTTTTTACACCGACATGTAAAAGATGCAATAAGAATTCACAGTAAATAGAATTCACATCGCCAAATAAAACGGCTGTGATATGAAAGCCCATACTTTTAGCGCTATAGCAATGCATCTCTAAAAATATGGTTGTTTAATTGATTCAGTCTGTCTTTCTCAGGCTGTTGTTGCTATGATAAATCATGCCATTGGAGCCACCGGAGTTGTTAGCCAGGAATGCAAGACTGTAGTTGCACAGTATGGGGAAACAATCATGGATTTACTTTTATCAGAGGTGAACACTATCTTTTTATTATCTTTTATCTAGTTTAATTTCTCAATCTCCAGATTACTTCACATGGCTGCTCAAACATGTTCCACATTACGTTTTCATAACTGGGGAGGTGTTACTGGCGTTAATTGTTTCCAGAATATGTCTAATGTACTTCTATAATTAACTGACTACATCTTTTGGATTTTGTATTTTACAGGCATCACCACAGAAGATTTGCTCGCAAATTGGGTTGTGCACCTTTGATGGGACTCGTGGTGTTGGGTCAGGCGCAAAATATATTCTATTATTATCACATTGTTTCTTTATTATAAATTATATCAGGAAAAAAAAAATGCAGCTTGTGCATCTGCCAACTGATGTTATTATCAGTTACCTTATCCTGACTATATCTATGTGATAAGCTCATTGGTTCATGAATGTGCTTGTGTAGCATGGGCATTGAGAGTGTTGTGGATGAGAAGAATGGTGACAAGTCATCTGGTGTACATGATGCTGGATGCTCTGCTTGTGAGATGGCAGTTGTCTGGATGCAAAGCCAGCTTCGGCAGAATCAGACAAAAGAACGTATATTGGAGTATGTGAATGAGGTGAGCTTTTTGCCTAATTTTTTTATTTATTTTTTGGTTTTTAATCCTTTAATCCTGCACAAGGGTGCTTCAGCATTGACTTTGACCTTCGATACAATTTCAGCTTTGTGATCGACTGCCGAGCCCAATGGGAGAATCAGCTGTGGACTGTTTACAGCTTTCTTCCATGCCTAATGTTTCCTTAACTATTGGTGGTAAAGTTTTTGATCTCTCAGCAAATGAGGTATGACATTACTCCTGTTTCTTCTAAATTAAGATATATTATTTAGGGTTCTAAAGCTAAGCGAGATTAGGTGGGTGTAATAGGTTACTCAGTTACCCAACTTCTTTTAAGTTCCCATTTTGGAAAAATTAGAATTAGAATATTGTAAGAAGTGATTGCTGAATATGGTTTTCTGGTTTTCTGACCCCCTTATTAGCACAGCTGATTTTCAGTAGTCGCACTTGTGTTATTTGCTCAATTAAACGGTCACCAGTAAACATACATACATATCTGAACTTGGTTTGCATTCCTTTTCATTGTCCTCACATTACTTTTCTTGGTTGATCAGTACGTGCTGAAGGTGGGCGAGGGTGCTGCTGCACAGTGCATTAGTGGCTTTATTGCCATGGACGTCCCTCCTCCACGAGGACCCCTCTGGTATTTTATTCCCTTCCCAATTTACTTTCCTAGTGTCCCATACCATCCTTCGATGCTGGTGATGCTATTTTCCACTGATTCCAATTATGTACTGCAGGATCCTGGGAGACGTCTTCATGGGTCGCTACCACACCGTGTTCGATTATGGTAATATGAGAGTTGGATTTGCAGAAGCGGCATAAGAGAAACCCACCTGGGGGACTCTTGGCTTCTTCAAAACTTGAATCTCTTATCTAGTAGATGTTAATGAGTGCCTTAACAGACACAATGGAGTTTAAATTACATATTGAAAAAGTAAAAAAGGAAAAAGGGTTGTAATAACGGAGTTTAAGAATGGAGTCTGTGAGGTGCTGGCTGGCTTCTGATTTGGAAACATTACTCTCTTTCATGTATATATTGCTGCTTGCTCTGTTTTAATTAATGTAAAAAAGAAAAGAAAAAATCATGTGAAAAGGTCGCACTCTTTTTGGGCCAATTTTGTGTTTGGGTGTTTATTTAATCACTACTTGCTCACTCTTTCTACCAAACCGATGGTTTAATTTCTATTCCAATTCTATGTCGCTAAATCTTATGATGTTAAATTAGTTTGTTTTTTTTTAAAAAAAATATTTTTTGGATTTATTTTTATTTTTATTTTTATTTTTATTTTTATTTTATATCTAATCCAATTCCGTATCCTCAAAACTTATCATGTTAACGAGCTTGATTGAAGTTTTAAGGGGTGACAATTTTGACACACATTCTAGTGAGTTGAGTGCAGGTTACGTGTATTCTTGTTCATGTCATCCAACTATTTGACCCACGACACAACCTTTTTATGATCCATGATCCATTTAATCCATATATAGCAATTAATTTTTTATATTTAAAACCAAAATATGTTGGGGGTAGTGGTCTATAAATTGAACAAAATGGAGTAATTAAAAAATTAATACAAAATGTAAATATTGTACAATAATTGATTAACTTAATAATCTAATTTAACTTAGCAAAAATATATTATATTTTTTTCTATAAGAATTTCTTCAAAATAGTAATATAATCTTTACATAAACATTATATTTTTTCTTTTGAGCTTTCCATTTTTGAACTATCCCTTTCTTCCTCTAAACACTGCACCACATTAGTATACATTTAAAACACATTTCCAAAAATTAAAATAAAAAAATCTAGAATTAATATCTCAAAATAATATAAACCACTATACAACAAAAAAAAAAATCAAATTATAAAACCTCTCTACCCGAATTAAATTGTAAAATGGTATTCGCTATTATTACCAATACCCTAATTTTAAATAAAAATGTGTGTTTTTAATCAATGCATATTTCATATAGGTGAAAAAATAAATCCTTAAAATCCTTAAAATTTCATAAATTCTTTAAACGTGATCTTTAATTAAATGTCACATGTATTGAGATTTTATCTAACTCATTTGAAAGACATGATTGACAATAATAGATATAATAAAGGAAAAATACAAATATGCAATTATTATTTCAAACACATTTCACTATTTTCCAAATTTTAAAAAACATGGAGTAATGAACAATCATGAACCTATTCAAATACCATTGTATGACATCCCAAAAAAATTTCAAAAATTTCGAAAACAAATACTACACCCACGACTCAATAGATTCACTTTCCTCTTTCGTTGGTAATAAAGATGGTTACCTATGTGAGGTTGAGGTTAGAAAGAGAGCTTTACATACAAAAAAAAAATGTGAGGAAAATGAGAAAAAAAAAAAAGAGGAGGAAGTTGAGAGAGAGAAATGCATGAGAAATGTGTTTTCACAGTGAAACAAAGAGAATAAAAATGTCTAAAAAGGGTCAAGTCGCTGAAGAATGGATAAGAAGATCATTTTTCCAATTTTAAAGTTATTTTGGCCTTTCTGGCTTGACAGATGTGCACGGATCTTAGTTTCCAAGGGACACAATCCATACACACAGGGGCTGGCGGGTATGGTTGTGATCATCTAGTGAACAATATGGGCGGCCAGTAAGGCTATGTTACATTACATGAACATGCTCACATTCAGGCTGAGTTGGAACCTGGTTGTTTTTTTTTTTTTTTTTTAAATAATAAATAATCTTAACATATCTTGTATCTGGAGAATTGGTGGGATGAGTTGGGGCCCTTGGGGCTGTTTCAATCTCTGAATTCTAAATTCCAAAACCCTGAAAAAGGCCAAACTTCCAACTACCCTTCCCACACCCCAATAACACCAAGCCATTCATTCATCAAAAGAAACCACATCTGCCGTGGGGTCCCCAAATCCCAATCCTTTACTGAGAAGCCTCCAAAAAAATACAGATGAGGGTAGGTCAGGGGCAAAGCCTGTTGTGTGGTGTGTGAAGAAAGCTACTTAATGATTGGCCAAGCTTGGAAGCTATGCCATCACTCCAATGCCCTAAAGCCCCTCCAACCCGCCTCAACTGTTACCATAACTAACTAATAAGATAAAGAGAGAAGGGTTGGTGTATGACACTATGTCTGCTGCAGAAGTTGGGCGGCTTTAGTTTTATTACCATTACTATGCCTTTTCCCCTTTCTTTAGTCTTTACAACCAATTCCCAACTGTCTCCTTCTAACATATTCTTTCTCCCCACTTTTGGAGTTAGTTCCAACCTTCCCTCCCCACCTATCTCATCCTTTGCTTTGATTCCCTCTTTGATTATAACTTCACCCCCAATCCAAACCTTCTCCCCCTGAAATTCATACCTATTATTAAATGGGTCTATAGATATTATAAACCCAATCACAAATCATCCATGACTTCGAGGTTTTATCATAAAATCATGTAATAAATCAATAAAGTCTAAAGTGGTCTTTCTTTCTCCTTTTAAGTTTACTTATTGTATGAGAGTTAGTGAATATAATTTCTACCAAACATACATAAGTTTTTAGTTAATACATGAAAGTATATACCATAATTTTTCTATTTTTATATAACTACATGCATTGGATGATGGATGTGAAGTAATGGGTTATTATCGGGGAAATAATGAGCCGAGTATATAAAATAGTTTTATTGTTTTGTACCCAAATAAAAAAATCACTTATTAAATGATTGTCTTATTATTTTAAAATTATTTCAAAATCACTCCCAAATCCCAAATGAGATGTATGAGGTGAAAATGGATGAAGTTGGGGGGTTACTTAATATTATCCAAAGAGGAGGAGCCTTCACAAAATCATCTGCCCATGTCCATATCACACAATTCTCATATAAAAGAAAAAAGTTGAGAGATTGCCCACAACTCACAACTGTAAACACGTGAGCACGTGCCACCAAGTGGAGGGTATTATTCAGAGGCACGCAACCGCCGGTGGGCGGCCAACGACGTTGATCCACCCTCCTTCTGCCATGTGGAGCCCTCCCAATGCATCCACCCAATTCTAACTCCAAGCCAACCACATTGATCAAACCAAACTCTTAAATAATATAAATTTCGATTCTTTCAAATTTCTATATATATATATACTTGTAAACTATCTTCTCCCAAGTTTTCAAGTTTCAACCCACAACTACCAAATCTAACCACACCATGGACTGGACTAGGGGATGTACCCTTGGTCGTGGGTCCTCCGCCACCGTCTCCATCGCCACCTCCCACCTCTCCGGTGACATCTTCGCCGTGAAATCAACTGAGCTCTCCCAGTCCAAATTGCTCAAGAGGGAACAGAGGATTCTCTCCACAGTGAGGTCTGCTCACGTGATTGAATACAGAGGGTGGAATGTCACGTGCGAGAATGGGAAGCAGATGTACAATCTGTGCATGGAGTACGCCGCCGGCGGCACGCTCAAGCAGCGCGGCAGCCTGGGAGAGGCCGCCATCAGAGCCAACACGCGCGCCATTCTGCAGGGCCTTCAGTACCTACATTCCAATTGCATTGTCCACTGCGACATCAAAAGCGAGAATATTCTGATCACCGGCGACGGGTTGAAGATCGGCGACCTGGGTTGCGCTAGACTCGCCGACGATTTCTCGGATTCGGTTTGTGGGACGCCGGCGTTCATGGCGCCCGAGGTGGCGCGCGGGGAGGAGCAGGGGTTCGCCGCTGATGTGTGGGCTCTTGGGTGCACGATCATTGAGATGGCCACCGGGCGGGCGCCGTGGACGGATGTTTCCGACCCGGTTTCGGCTGTTTACCGAATTGGGTTTTCCGGGGACGTGCCGGAGATTCCAGGGTGGGTGTCGGAGGACGCTAAGGATTTTTTGGGGAAGTGTTTGGTGAGGGACCCAGTGCAGAGGTGGTCAGTTGGCGAGCTTCTTGGGCACCCTTTTGTCAACGAAGCTTGTGTTTTTTCCAAAGAAGTTTATGGGTCAAGTTCAAGCAGTCCGACAAGTGTGTTGGATCAAAGGTTCTGGAGCTCCTCCATTGAAGAACTGTACCCATTTCACAAGAAATCTTGGAATTCTCCAAGGGAGAGGATCCACTTCTTGGCAAATTCAAATTCAAATTCAGGATTGCCCAATTGGGGATGGGATGAAAATTGGGTGACAGTGAGGAGTGGCAGCATGGAAGAACCAGAGGTGGTTTCTGAGGCTCCCACAGCCACCATGGCTTGGGCCGGTGAGGACCCTGGCATGGTAGGTTTCAGGGAACCCACACCCACTGCTGCAATGGACAGTTGTAATAGTTGTAATTTGTCACGTTTAAAATGTAAATGCATGAATTATGTTTTATGTGGAAATCTTAATTTTGATTTTGTGGCAAATTTTAATGATAGTTCCAGTCGTCTAGTCCACCTCTACCATAACTTAACTAAATTTGGGAGCAAAGTTGATTTAGCAATTTCAAATGGATTAAGTTGTGTTAGTGTCACATGATTGTTCGGAAACTAGATGAGTCATGAGCTTGGGTAATCTTCATAAATGATCAATAAATTGCTCAAATGAAAGCTAGAATGGACTTTCTGTCCTCATCCACCCTAACTCCTAATTCATCTTTCGTCACCATTACTCAAGCATCTACCTCAAACACGAGAAAAAAATGTGTTTTTATTCACATATAAAAAAAAATAGAAAATAAAAACCTTTAAAATGAAGGGAATGTGTACTTATATATTATGCAAATATTCCTTAAATATTTTTTATATTTAAATTTTTTTTATAATATTCTATAAATAAGTAAATGAATACACCTTAAATTTGCAATCTTTTCTTAAACAAGTTTTCAAAAAGTTGTTTGGGTGAAATATTTGTATATCTACTTTTTATTTTAAAAACACAACATTTTTAAGAATGTTTTCCATGTTGAAGGATTTGTTAGAATAAATTTTTTTGATATTTTTTAAAATAAAAGTCTGTTTAAAACTTAAAACATTTTCAACTTAATTTTTTTTATGTTTTTAAATATTTCTTTAAAATAAATTTTATTTTATTTTTAATCATTCTCCATATTTATATAATTATTTTCTTAAAACAATTTAAAATAAACAAATAAAAACAATTAATATTTGTTAGTAGGAAACATCTTATTTTCGGAATAAGTTTTCAAAAAATTGTTTTCTTATCCTGGTGGGAATATTTTTAGAATAATAGTTGGACAGGCTCTGAACCCATCAATACTATTTTCTCCATCTCAATATTGAAACCATTGCTTTATCAGCTCTTCTTTTTTCATTTTTCTCTGCAAATCCCCCCCCCCCCCCCCCCCCCTTTTCCTCCCTTTTCCTCAATCATGTTCTATGGTCCATAACATGTATCTTACAGCCTTCAAAAGCTTCCATTATTCTTGGTTCTCATTTATCCATAATGAATCCTATCAGTATTGTATTTTCTTCTTGTTATCCCATCATTAATTCAGAGAATTGTTTTGTGAAGCTTGCACCAATTTTTCTTATATAAACAACCCAGTAATAGCAAAGCTAATTGAACTTCAAAGTCATCATTAATCCATTCTCAGTAATGGAAAACAGAGGAGCTCAACCCCCAATTGAGCTCATGGTGGAGGCTACTTCGAATAGCACAAGCCAAGAATATCATAGCCACGAAAGCATCGTCTCCAAGCCACCATTGGAATCCTTCTTAACCAGGCTCCATGCTGGTTACTTCAGAATAAGCCTCTCTCTGGGTAGCCAAGCTTTGCTATGGAAGACTCTGAGTGAGGCCAAGAGCGACTTGCAACCTCTTCGGCATGTGTCCCAGATGCTCCCTCTGCTGGCTTTCCTCCTACTTTGGTATCTCTCGTTTTTCACTCTGATATCACTCTCTTTTCTCTACATCCTCAGATGCTTCTTTCACTTTCAGATGGTGAAGGCAGAGTTCTTACATCATGTAGGAGTGAACTACCTGTTTGCTCCTTGGATTTCTTGGCTTCTCCTGCTTCAGTCAGCTCCTTTGGTTGTCCCCAATACTCTTTCCTATCTAGTTCTCTGGTGGGTGTTTGCCATTCCAGTTCTGGCGCTCGATATAAAAATATATGGACAATGGTTCACCACAGAAAAGCGGTTTTTCTCCATGGTGGCGAACCCTACAAGCCAGATATCAGTGATTGGGAACTTGGTTGGAGCGCAGGCTGCTGCGCTGATGGGGTGGAAAGAGAGTGCAGTTTGCATGTTTACACTAGGCATGGTCCACTATCTGGTGGTTTTTGTCACTCTTTATCAGCGTCTGTCGGGTGGTGATCGGCTTCCAGTGATGCTCCGGCCTGTTTTCTTCCTGTTCTTTGCTGCGCCGAGCATGGCAAGCTTGGCTTGGAAGTCGATATCTGGGACTTTTGACACCACTTCAAAGATGCTTTTCTTCCTCTCACTCTTCCTCTTCACATCGCTGGTAATTCTACACTCCTGCAAGATGTTTCAAGGCTAAAGGAAACATCAATTCTAAGTACTTTACAGTTTAATTCTCCGAACAAATTCAGAATGCAAATGACAAAACTGAAAAACTCACATGGAAAAGCATTTCAGAAAACAGAACATTATGGAAGATAATCCTACAGCAGCATCAAAACCTAAAGGGTTTCTGTCTTTTTTTCCTTTTTTTAATGGAAAACAGGCATGCAGGCCAGCTCTTTTCAAGAAATCTATGAGGAAGTTCAATGTGGCATGGTGGGCTTACTCTTTTCCCCTCACCTTCCTTGCTCTAGCCTCTGCGGAATATGCACAGAAGGTGGAAGGTGAAATAGCTCCTGTTCTGATGCTCATGCTCATAGCCTTCTCTGTCTTGGTTTGCCTCAGCTTGATGCTCTTCACTGCACTCAACACTAAAGCCCTTCTCCTTGGAAATGATCCCATTCTGAAATTTCGCAAATCTCAAAACAAGGAGGGCTTGACCATGGTGTATAGGAATGGAGGGTAACTACTCCCAAACCCTGTTTAATTTTCAACTGCAACTCTACCCTTGTCACTCTGTAGTTTGGTTTCTTAATCTGACAATATACCTGTACTGAACATAATCTACAAGATAAAGTTTTGGCACATTTCATGTAATTTTTAAGTAATGAATTAGTAGAATATTTATAGAATGGACAATGAAAGCTTAATCAAAGGATCAAAGGATAAGATGAATATCAGAAGTAACAATTTCTTGACTATTGAGGAGAAAATCTAATTAACTCTACTTCAGCACTCAGCTACATAAATCAATTGACACAACCCCCAAATCACTCCTACTCCCCACCCCAAATTTTAATTATTATTTTTTTTTTGAACTTTTGCAAATATTCTCAACCTTTGTATGGATGTCAATTAATCAGTAATGAACAAACACATTACAGAACTTCCAACCAAGTACTGTGAAAAAGTAAAGCAGATACAAAAACTTGTTCACAAATATGTGACTGGTTTCTTATGTGTTCTTCTTGCTACCAGAATGTGACAATCTTCGGTCTAATGACTGCAACTGGTTCCGAAGATTCTGGTTTTCCTCAAGCAAACGGTCGTATTCAAGAAGGAAGCCTTCAGATTGTTTCCTCAGAGCCACAGCATTGGTTTCTGCAGCCTTTGCTTCTTTTGTTTTTGTCTCAATTTCAGATTCCAGCTGCTTAAGCTTTGCCCCTAATGCTGCCATCTCTTCCTCCATGGCTTTGATTTCTGCTGAACCACCAGTTTTTCCATCCTCAAAGCCTCGGTTTTGTTTCTTTATAGCTTCCATGCTCTTCCTTCTTAAACGGAGTTCTCTGATGTAGTGATGTAGTCTGTCTATCATTAGTGCAAGGAAGAGGGTGAATCCTGCATGTAAGTCCCCCAAAAACATCATTACAAATTCATAGGCAATGGCAATGGGGTTAGAAGCTGAAGGGTAAAAGGGCTAAAAATAAAAATGCACATTAACCATAAATTTCATACTTGTACAAGCGTAGCAGAATCAAACTGCCAATATCGAATTGGATAAGAATTTTGATAGGTTAAATTAAACACTGAATTCTTGGATAAATGTGAGCTTCTAGAAAAAGAACATATGATTTTTTAAAACAACAAAAAACAGAGCAACTAGTTGCATAAATATATACAGCAAGAAAACAGTACTATTTTCCCACCTGCATACCCCCTTAGAAATATGTCCAGCATACCCTAGGAGCTCTGAGATATTTAGTAGATATTCATTCTAAAATGGAATTACAAATGGATGGATATTAAAAAAGAAAACAAATGGCAACAACAGGAACTGTTCAGAAAAAACTGGGACAAGTATATGGTAAGTTTTCATACTCATGCATTGTTTTGTTTTTCATCCTCAACAAAGTAAAGATGAAGGGAGATGGGGTGGGGTGGGTTTGGGTTGAAGAAGGAATCATTGCAGCCAGATCATTTCATCAATGGAGCATTAATATTGTAGTTTCTAGATCTTGTTGTTTATTATTATGAAAACTCAAATCATTCAGACTCCCCTTGGTTTGGTTTGGAAAAATCAAGACCCAGAAGCTGGTTCTGTAGGAATCACACTATCAATGTGTTCCAACAATTTGATATTTTTTCCTTGTAATGAGACTCGTTTCCAGGAAATAAGCTCACAACCCACTCATGGCAATTAATTGGAACTTCAATAAGGTCACACACCAACGTCACAACCAAAGTGACAGACAACTGACTTGACATCATTTACCCTCCTTTGCTAGATTCCATTCTCTGGTTAGACCTACCACAGGTTAGATGATCTAGGAATATGGCCACCCTGCCCAAGTATACACTAGCTTGAGCACATTTGGGCAAGCATCATACAGAGTTAAATGTGGACGATGAGGGCATGATGTAACTGATATTATGACTAGACAATTCTACATGCACTAATTTCACACTTTCACATCCTCGTCAAAGGGGGAAAAAAGGTTGCAGTAAAACCTAAATTTATGATTAAGTGGCTATACAGATGTCATCACCTGATAACAACTCATCGATCAAGAGACTTCGGGAGAACAAGCAGGAAATAACATAATCCTGCCTTATTAAGGCTTCAGTGAATTAGTCAGTTGGTGTTAGTAGTAACAGTAAGACCTAAAGGTGGAAATTGCAACATCGGCAAACTAGATGAAGGTGATCTCACAGGCACAGTAATGAATCTAAAAGCTTTCACTGGGAAAGCATTGTGTTGGATGCTGTAGAACTAGGATTTCAAATAGGAATGGTTCAACAAGCTTGCTTTTACTCTGGATTGATCCTTGGTTCAGATTTAGAGAAATTCAAGTTCAATTCCAAATCCACTGTTCCAAACTTTCAATCATTTTCATTCCAACTCCATCTCTACGGTAAAAGCAACATTTTTCTAAACTAGCAAGATTGTAATTCGCGATCAAATCCAACTCTGCAAACAATTATTCTTCAAGTTCAAATCAAGCATATTCGAAATTTCGAATCAGAATCACCGACAATCCAAAAAGACTATAATTTATTCAACAAAATTTAAACTAAACCAAAAAAGAAAAAGAAAATCAAAATCAACCGAATAACTCAAAAAGAACGTAGAATTACCCATAAGCGAAGTCTCCAGAAGATGCTTGGCCATCAGAACCTGATCCGTGGGATTAACAACATCATCATCGATCCCACGCTTCCGGATCTTCATCATACTGTACACACTCGAGATCAGCACCACCAGCACCGTTGCCGCCACCGTCTTCACCATAATAGGGCCTCGACCGCGCTTCACTCGATCCAGCCCCATGATCACCAGCTTCCTCAGTGGAGTCTTGAAGAGGAGCACCATGATCATAGCCATTTCGGCGAATATCACCGTGAACAGTAGCTGAATCATCTCCGACCAGCGAGATCTCACGGCTGCGAACGAGAGAGAGACTTTCGGTTCGACGGCTCAGATGAGGGCTGTAGGTCAATACGATGAGACGAGATGTCTCGGAACAGAGAGTGAGCAGAGCTTAAGAAGAGATGGAAGGAAGAAGAGACCCACAGTCTGAGACTATAAAATTATTTATTTAATATACTTTATTTTTAGGTTTTAGAATTAAGAGAATTATTTATTATGTTTTAAGTGTGAAAAAAAAACAATGAAAAACATTAAAATAATTGATTTTAATATAAATATAATAATTTATTTTATGAACTACATCACAAATAAAATAAAAATTTATTTAAAATATTATTAACAATGAGTTTATTATTTTTCATGTTATTTTCCATCACATAAATTTATTCAATAAAAAAATCCATGATTAAAATTAGCATAACAACTTTTAGTTTTTATATATTAATATTTTAAATTTGAATAAAGATTTAAAAAATTAATAACATTGTTGTTTTTTTTTTTGTGTTTTTAATATATTTCTAATTATTAATTTAAAAAAAAATGATATTAGTATATTTATGAATTAATTTCATTAGATAAAAAAATATCATAAATAAAATGGTAAGAAAAATATATTTGTGAGTGTGAAAGTGAAGTCATTTAGTGGGATATTTAAAATACAAAAAAAAAATTACTATTTTTTAAAATTCAATAGCACATCACTTGAATAATTTTATTAACATAATACGTGAAGGTAGCCCAATTAATTTGGGGGAATACCAAGAAATATGGTACTAATTCGAATCTTACCACTGATGATATCTAAAATTTATCCGATACTGGTTGTTTGGTCACCATCGTGAGATTTAGGTCCCTATAAAAAGTTTTAAGAACTTAGTCATAAAAAGTTCCTCAAAGATTCTTCATATTAAAAAAAAAAATTATTAACACAATACAAGATTTATAAAAAAATTTAATATAAAAATCTTAATAGGAAGCCAAAAAAAGTATATTATTTTTTTATAAAAATTCTATTTCGGCTTGTAAATCAATTCTGTGGTGTTCAATAAAATTTTATATCTCACAAAAGTTCAATTTCAACTTATTTAAGAAGCCCGCTGTATACTTAATAAAATATTTAAAATATAATAATAATGTCTTTTAAAATGATGACTTTTACCTGAATTCGATAATTTTAATTAAAGCCAAAAAATAAAAATCCATTTGCCATTATAATATTTTTGAAAACTCATTTATAAAAAAATTAAGCTCCGTTTAACAAAGGTTTAAAAATAGTTTTCAAATGATTTTTAAAAACAAAATTTTTCAAAATTAATTTTGGAACAAACCCTGAATGCAAGATGATAATGAGTGTTAATAAAAGTCCAAATTCTTTCAAACTTTGAAACCCCAATTAAAAAAATTTAAAATCTAAGTCGGCAGCTCCAATATGTGACCAACATTTTTCAAAGTTTTGAGTACGAAAAGAGAAGAGTGAAGTAAGAAAGCATGGAGAAAACAGAAAAGGCAGGCAACAAAGATTAATTAAAGTTAGGCCCACTACCCATAGGCCTTTAAATTTTGAAATCTTTCAATTCCATCCACTTGTTTTTTAATTTTCCAATAAGAGAACCAATTTAATTTTGAAATCAAAAGTATCTCAAGGATACTGTTTTTTTTTTTTTTTTTAAATGGTCTTCGACCACAATTTTAAAAAATAATTCTTGAATAAAAGTTATTTTTTTAATTTTTATATTAAAATAAAATATGTAAGCATCTTAAATATATTAATATTTAAAAAAATTTAAAAACAAATAAACAGGTGAGTAATTATGACTGGTTTGCTCACAATTGAATCCACTCCCATATTTTTTTAGATGAGATTCAAGGTGGAATTCACATGCAACAAAGGTCTTAAACACTCAGACCAACCACACTATGGTGGTGTTTGTTTTTTTTATTTAATTTTATATAGAACTTTAATGCTTAATAGTGTTAAATATTAGATTATTTGTTTTTGTAGTATTTTATTTATATTAAGTATTAAAAATTAAAAAAACCAATATATTATTTTTTCTATTTAGAAAAAAGCTATATATTTTGATTTTTTTTATTTAGTAAAAAGTTTATAATAAGTCATGAAAAAATAGAAAAACAAACAATCTAAATTTTAAAACTAAATTGCTTTTAACAAAAAGCCAAAAAAATAAACATCACCTACAACAAATTTCTGAATTAATTCCAGCCCCACCTTCATCAAGAAGGATCCAACCAACAATATCAATGTCAAATTTATACAACTAACCAATAGAGTCAACAACCATGATCATAGGCCGTTGCCAAGCAATAAAAGTAGATCTCCTTTTGGGGCATGTTCATTTTACATTTGAATATTGCAGAGGGATGCTGAAAAGCAATGGGGGATTGGTGGGGCAAAGTGACAATGTGTTCACATTCACAACCCACTCCTACACTTTCTTCTCTTTCGCTCATTCTTGAATTCATTTTTGCCAAAATTTATATCACATAAGCTTATCACTGATAGAAAGATATATAGGTTGTAATTACAACCTTTATGTTAGGTTGATTAATTTAAAGAAAGGAAAGGAAATTTTAAAAAAATTATGGGAAATAATTTAATAATATTTGGATTTCATAAAGAAAAATGTATTTCTTAGATCTAGTTTGTATATGATTTCTTTTCTTTTTTTAAAAGAAAAACATAAAATAATAATAATTTTGGTATAAAAATTAGAAATTTTTATAAAAAAATGTAGAATTACCTTATGTTCTTAAAAATTACTTTACAATATTTTAAATTTTTTTTCTAATTACTCAATTTTTTAAAATGGGTTTTAAAAATCATTATATTTTTAATTTAAATCTTTGAGAGTTGTTGTCTTTTATATAGAAGATATTATTATATTGGGCTTTTAAAAATATAAAATAGAAAATATACCGAAATGGATACTTATTAATTTAATTATTAATAAGAACCTTTTTTAAGCCTTCCAAAACAAAGAACCAGAAAATTAATTTAAACATAGGAGATAGTTAAGATCCCTGGACAAATTTTAGGTTTACATTTTCCTTAAAGGTCAACAGATTATTGTTTGTCAACCCCATGAAATCTTTATGAAAACTGAAACCTAACAAACAATTTATACATCTTGGAGTGATCTACTTAACTTTTCCTTCCTGCTGTATTCTGATTCTCAGCATGAAAATTCTTTAGTACTTTATAATGGGTCTCAAATTCAATGGAGTGACAACAATGTACCGTAAAGAGAATCATTCGGTAGCAAATCCAACATTGAGTATATGGTTTATGGATTAAAGCCAACCACCCACCCCCATTGGAAAATGAAATTGACCCGGAAAATGCATCAGTTTTAGTTGAATTCATAATTTCTTAATTTTCAGTTTTGGTGAGCAGATGTGTTCAAATTGCTGTATAGAAAATGGACTAATTCAATTTCCATGGAATATTCAGATCTTTTAGCAGTCTGATTTCAATTGAATGAATGAATACATGAATTACTAGATTGTACAGCCCTATTGTGTTTATAGACAAGGTTAGCTTACAATGATATACAAGATTTAGTGTATTATCAACAAAACTAAGGATGAACCTCTAGGATATTAGAAGAGCTTGCTTGCGAACTCTTCAATGGCCTCTCCTTTTTTGGAAGAAGAATAAGAGGATGCTGCCAGATCCTTGAGCCCGGACAAGCTTCTTCCTAGCTGTAGAGCCACCTTCGTTTCAAACAATTCCCCGTTCTCTCTTCTCCCCACATCTCTTTCATTCAGATTTGACTCTATGGTCTCTTCCATCATCCGGAAGAAGCCTGCGTTGCTTCTATACATCTCAAACACCATGCCCATTTGCCCGCCATGCTCCATTGTGTTCACCACGCTTGCCATGGCTCCAGCTACGACTCCTAGTGTGGCGGCCCAGGGACCGTGAGAAGATCCCACGAACGCAGTTCCACAAGCCGCTAAGCCTGTCAATAAGGGACCAGAAATGGCGAGCATCCTGTTAACTTTCAAGGCTATTTTGCCCAGCCTCAAATAGTCTTCAGTGTCCTTTCTCTTCAAAACCCCAACTACTTCTCTCATTTCTTCCTCCAACTCCACACTCCAACCATTTCCATCTGTTCTCCCACTCTGCCTGTCCTGCCTTCGCCTGTGCTCCGGCCACCATACAGCAGGCTCCACAGTTTTGGGGAATTTATCGAGCATCGCTCCTAGTAAAGGAAGCGGGAAGGCCTTGTCCAGTGACAAAACTTTCTCCATAACTTCCTCAACATCGGTACTAGTAGGAGTGCCACAAGAGAGTGTTCTTTGAATCTGGCCATGAAGCTGCTTAAACAACCTCGCGGCATTGCGCTGTTCTTCGACGAGTTGAGATGGCTGGATCTTATTCATCACCACCAACATCCCAGTGGCTGCCAAATACATCAGAGTGGAAGAGAGCTTGAGAGCTACAAGGGGTCCTCCTACACTTGTAGCAGCAATTCCAGCCATGGTTGCAGCAGTGAGTGTGATTGCATTAATCGATGTCAAAAGAAGATGGTTCCAATTATCACGCTGCTCCCCGATATTCTTGTGCATCTCCACTCTATCTGCCACAGCCTCCATGATTGCATGGAGTTTAGCAATCACCGAAGGATCAGAAACATCGCTCACAGAAGGGAAAATACCATTAGTACTCGGCTCGTATTTCTTCTCCAAATTGCTGGTGGTTGCAGCTGTGAGACCAACTCCCATGTCCAGTACTTCCTGTAGTACCAAATCTCTAGCGGGGAGGTTCAAAGATAGGCGGCCGGGCTGGAGTTTAGGCATATTGATAGTAGCTCTTATCATTCCTCTCCGGCAACGAGATGAGGAATAAGCCACTGACGTAATAACAGCCGATGAAAATTGAAGACTCACCATGTCCTCTCCTTGAACGATCTGTATGAGTTTCTTCTTGTTGCTAAGATTGGTTGATTCTAATGGGTATGTAGTGAATGGCTTAGGCTTGTAGTGAAATGTGGTGGCAATGCAACCTGGATTATATATAGGGAATGGGAGTGGACCAAGTACGCTATTCAACGTTTGAATGGTCTCATGGGTCTTGGCTTAGACCTTTTCTTGTCTTTGGTTAATTGGTGTTTCACCTCTCAATTACGCTGCTTGTCAAATAGGGCATTGAGGCAGTACTTCATTGACTTTTAACCTGCGAAAACCAGTAAAACCTTGAAATAGGCGTAGGCATTACAAGTACATATTTTAATTAAGAGTTCAAAATCCCAATGAGTACGAACAATTCCTTCAGCTCATTATCACTCGTTAGAGATATTTGTCAAATGTTTTTGAGGTGATATATGATGAAGAATTTAAATTTAAATTCCCAATAAGGGGTCATGACCAGAAATAATAAAATCAACTTTTGCTTCTCCAATATTTCTGGGTCTGAATTCTGTAGCCACATATCGTTGATCAGCAGATATATTTGACGTAACTAAAACATGGGATTTGTTCAAAGATTACAAGTATTTTGAGCATTATCACCATTATTTGGTCAAAAAGTGCTACTGTTATAATCCAACATTCAGCCTGTCTGAGACCCAAATGTTATGGCTTAAAGCAAGCACTAAGTGCATTGTATGGTCAAATTAATGGATACTTCAAGCAAAAATCTATGTTGTATGTTAAGACGAGGTATGAATGAAATATTTGGTATTTGCCTTTTAAGTTTATGGTTTGATTTATACTAGTGAATGTACGTATTATTTTAATGAAAGAATTTTAAAAAGATGATGATCACTAAATTTGAGATGATTGATTTAACTTGATGAGTTATTTTCTTATGTTGGAAATACAGAAATTTTTATTTTTCAAGAGAAGTATAAAAATATTCTTCTTTAGAAATTTGAAATGAAGAACTAAAATCTAATGAAAACTCTTATGAATGTCAATGAAAAATTTTATTTGAATGATAGGGGATAAAAGGTTGATATTCAAGAGTAATGAAGTTTGGTTGGTAGCTTGTTATATCTCACCAATAATAGGTTAAATATTATGCAAGCAACAAGTCTCTTATTAAGGCTTATGCAAAGTTCAAGCAAGCTTTATTATGATGCAAGTAAGAAAGTCTTAAGATATTTAAAAGGAACAAGTTCATATAGTATTTGGTACACTAATATAACTGATCTTTAGCTTTGTTTTTTTTTTAAAAATTTTGTAGTGATTGGATAGGTTTCATCGAAGATTGAAAAATAACCATAGGCTATATTTTCAATCTTAGTTCAGGTTTGTGGAATTCAAAGAGTCATCAATTGCTTTGTCTTCCTTAGAAGCGGAACATATTGCAACAACTTTTAGAGCTTATGAAATTATTTGGTTAAGAGGAATTTTAGAAGATATGAAACAACATTAAGAAGAGCCCACAATTATCCATTATGATAATCATTCAACGATTTTTGTGACAAACAACCTCCATGTTTCATGGGTGCACAAAACATATAAAGATACTTTTTCATTTTATCAAAGAGTTGGTAGTCAAAGTTATTATTAAGATGATATATTATAACATCAATGAATAACTTGGTGATATATTTATGAAATCTCTATCTTTAGAGATATTTGAGTTTTCACGGATATTTTAGGAGTTGCAACATTTCAGCATTAAGTAGAGAGTTGGAATTAATGTTGATATTTTATTGGTTAGCTACAATTTTATTTTAAATCAAATAAAATAAAAAATATAGTATACCATCTTTGGAAGTATTCCATACTTGTATAAGTGGATTAGTGTTAGTCAACTAGTAGTTAACTTATTTAAGAATTTGTTAGAGTTGGATTGTTTATTTAAATGCAAATTGATTAATAAAAAATCAATCTAATTCAATTAGACTTCTTGCTTCTTATCCAAACATTTTTAAGTGCTCTATTTTATTTTTACTTCTCACTTCTTAATAGTTGAACTTCTTTTGGATTATCAGGCTCATTCCTTAACTTAGGCTTTCTTTGGTGCGATCGATCTCACTTGTAGATTTAGAAATATTTCCCTCAAATATGGGAAGAAAATTGTGAAAATATTTCAATTAAAAAGTAAAGAGTGTGTGTGGGAGGAGGAGGGAAAACAGGGAAACTAGAATTATACCAGGCACATGCAATGATGCTGTGGAAGATGACACGGAACTGGAGCAACACATACTGGTGATTGACCCATCCCACCACCGGCTTGAAGGCCCAGAGCCGCATTTACATCCATTAGAGATTTTCAAAAGGATGTAATCATATCTGATAGTGTAAATAATGATCAATGTATACAGCACTGCTGGATAATCCTTCTTGATCTTAGTTTTCACATGGGTCTAGGGTCTTCTTGCATTTCATAAGAGTATACAATCTAAGGGTCTGGTCATGGACTGTAAGTATTTTATATCAATGCCTCTATGCCAAGCCTAGTCACCAATCTGCAATTTTTTTAGGCTTTGTTTATATGGTTGTTTACTCTAAATTAAATATTGATTGAGGAATTTCTTATGCCAATATGTAGCAAGGTCAACCAGGGAACTGGTTTACATCCAATGCCTTCATTGCATCTATCTCTGATGTGCATATGGCCCTCTATTCCTATGTATTGCTTGCAAGATTCCATATAGTATTGAAGTTATACAAGGATCAAGGTGAGGGTTGCCTACCTATATTTCCATGAAACTTGAAGATATGATCATGGACATTACCCTCAACAACCAGCCCATAGTAGACCATTTATACAAAGTTGTTCCAAGGTGAAGATGTCAATTATTCGATGACCCCCTGAAATAAATAATTTAATTCGGCAATTAATTAGAATAGAACAACACGTTAGACATAAATCAGTACCCGTAGTAGACCCTAGGATTTCCGGAAATTTAAGGTTCACATTTAACCCTAAAACTCCATGAAATCTATATAAAAACTGGAACATTATTTCTACATCTTGGAGTCTATTAATTAATTTTTCCTTCTTGTTGGATTCAAATTCCCAGCATCAAAGTTCGTTAAAATTCAATGGAGTGACAACTATCTACTGTAAAGAAAGAATCATTTGGTGGCAAACCCACCATTTACTTTGCCTTATGATAGAAGTCAGAACCTCCTCAGACTCAAAAGTATCTGCCTTATTTCAATAGAGTTCAAACGAAGGAATGATAATTTTGACCTTTTCCATGTATAGTTTACACTGTTTTTCCTCCCCTCTATATATAGTATATATGGACTCGACTAACCCACCAACCCCATACGAAAATGAAACTTTTCTGTCTCAGAAGCTGCATTTTCTTAGTTGCCATTTAGATTTTCATGCTTTCTTCACTAGAAAAAAAAAAAAAAAAAAACCAAAGAAATTTTAGATGATAAAGAAAAAGTATAAAGTATTGCATTGTTTATTATTCATGGACTTTCATCTCCAAATTGACCCAGAAATACATCGGTTTTAGCTGAAAGCATATAAAACTTTTTAATTTTCAGTTTCGGTGAGCAGATGTGTTCAAATTGCTGAATAGAAAACGGACTAATTCAATTTCCATGGAATATTCAGACCTTTTAGCAGTCTGATTTCAATTGAATGAATGAATAAATGAATTACTAGATTGTACAGCCCTATTGTGTTTATAGACAAGGTTACAATGATATACAAGATTTAGTGTATTATCAACAAAACTGAGGATGAACCACCACGATATTAGAAGAGCTTGCTTGCAAACTCTTCAATGGCCTCTCCTTTTTTGGAAGAAGAATAAGAGGATGCTGCCAGATCCTTGAGCCCGGACAAGCTTCTTCCTAGCTGTAGAGCCACCTTCATTTCAAACAATTCCCCATTCTCTCTTCTCCCCACATCTCTTTCATTCAGATTTGACTCTATGCTCTCTTCCATCAGCCGGAAGAAGCCTGCGTTGCCTCTATACATCTCAAACACCATGCCCACTTGCCAGCCATGCTCCATTGTGTTCACCACGCTTGCCATGGCTCCAGCTACGACTCCTAGTGTCGCGGCCCAGGGACCATGAGAAGATCCCACGAACGCAGTTCCACAAGCCGATAAGCCTGTCAATAAGGGGCCAGAAATGGCGAGTATCTTGTTAACTTTCAAGGCTATTTTGCCCAGCCTCAAATAGTCTTCAGTGTCCTTCCTCTTCAAAACCCCAACAACTTCTCTCATTTCTTCCTCCAACTCCACACTCCAACCATTTCCATCTGTTCTGCCACTATGCCTTTCCTGTCTTTGCCTGTGCTGCGGCCACCATACAGCAGGTTCCACAGTTTTGGGGAATTTATCAAGCATGGCTCCTAGTAAAGGAAGCGGGAATGCCTTGTCCAGTGCCAAAACTTTCTCCATGGCTTCCTCAACATCGTTACTAGTAGGAGTGCCACAAGAGAGTGTTCTTTGAATCTGGCCATGAAGCTGCTTAAACAGCCTCGCAGCATTGCGCTGTTCTTCGACGAGTTGAGATGGCTGTATCTTATTCATCACCACCAACATCCCAGTGGCTGCCAAATACATCAGAGTTGAAGAGAGCTTCAGGGCCACAAGGGGTCCTCCTACACTTGTAGCAGCAATTCCAGCCATGGTTGCAGCAGTGAGTGTGATTGCATTAATGGATGTCAAAAGAAGATGGTTCCAATTATCACGCTGCTCCCCGATATTCTTGTGCATCTCCACTCTATCTGCAACAGCCTCCATGATTTCATGGAGCTTAGCAATCACCATAGGATCAGAAACATTGCTCACAGAAGGCAAAGTAGTATTAGGTCTGGACTCGTATTTCTTCTCTACATGGCTGGTGGTTGCAGCTGTGAGACCAACTCCCATGTCCAGTACTTCCTGTACCAGATCTCTAGCGGGGAGCTTCAGAGATAGGCCGCCAGTCCGGAGCTTAGGCATATTGATAGTAGCTCTTATCATTCCTCTCCGGCAACAAGATAAGGAATGAGGCAATGAACCAATAACGCCTGAAGATTGAAGACTTGCCATGTCCTCTCCTCGTACGATCTGTATGAGTTTCTTCTGGTTGCTAAGATTGGGTTATTCTAATGGACGGGTATTGAATGGCTTAGGCTTGAAGAAGTGTAGTGAAATGGGGTGGAGATGCAACCTGGATTATATATAGGGAATGGGAGTGGACCAAGTATGCTGTTCAACGTTTGAATGGGATCATGGGTCTTGATTTAGACTGTTTCTCGTCTTCGGTTTATTGGGGGTTTCACCCTTCAATTAGGCTGCTTATAAGCCAGGGCATTCAAGCAGTCCTCCATTGACTTTCAACCTGAAAAAACCAGTAAAACCAAGGAATTGGCAAAGACATTACAAGTATATATATTTTAATTAACTGTACAAAATCCGAATGATTATGAACAATTCCCACAGCTCATTTATGACTTTTTAGAGATATTTGTCAAATGGATTGAGGTAATATATGACCAAGAATTTAAATTCAAATTCGTGGTAATAGCACTAATGGGTCATGACCACAAACAATAAAATCAATCTTTAATTTGCTTCTCCAATATTTCTGGGTTTCAAACCTGTAGCCATGGACACCACCTTTTTTTTTTTTTTTTCTTTGTTTCCCCTCTTCTTCTTTTTTTTTTTTTTTTTTTTTTGTGACTAAATTGTTGCAAAATTTAATGAGAAATTTAAATACTTTGCACTGAAACCTCTTGTGCCTTGCTTATCACAATGATAACACTTAAATTACCTAATCTTTCTTGTTGCCTTTCTATTTAGTTTTTCTTAATCCATATTCTTTAGTTACTTTGTGACTATCACCTAAAATAGTATTTTCCCAATCAAAATAACAAAATGAATCCTCCACTCGTGATTTCTATGTTTGAGTGAGTGGGTATATGAGAGAAAGAGAGTCCAATGGTAAGAAATTAATATGTGAAATTGAAAATAATTAAAAAATTTACCTATTTCAAGTGCTCAATTCTTACCTGAATGCATGAGGGCTTTTAGATTTTCACCAAAAAAATATGAGAAAACTCATATACCTAGGATTATAATGTTAAGAGGTTTATAATTTATCGAAAAAAATAAAAATTATAATAAACAATTGATCAATCATCATGTAGACAGTCAAACTGTAAACAAATTTAACAACATTTATATCGCTATATATTGAAATCGTGCAATCAATCCACAAATTGACCAAAAATACTTACTCCATCACATCTAATGGTTTGATGATATTTAATATTTAAATTTTGGGAACCAAACATATTCTAAGAAATGCCTTTTTTTTTTTTAACTAGATCCATCATCCTCGGCTGTTGCCAAACAATACTAAAATTAGATCTCCTTTTGGGCATTTCAATTATATATTTGAACAATGCAAAGGGGTGATAATATAATTATGTTACCAGTTCTTCACTTTTGAGTAAATAAATGGGAATGGTGAGGACAAAGGGATAATGTCTGCACATCGACAAGCCACCCCACAATTTCTTCTCTTTTGGTCATATTCTTGATTGCATTTTCGCCAAAGTTCACATCACATAAATTTAAAATTAATTAAATGAAAGGTAATCATAGAAAATGTAGCCATAATTACGACCTTAATGCCTCTTGGAGTCTATTTAATGGAATGACAACTATCTACTGTAAAAAGAATCATTTGGTAGCAAACATATTCGTTGACTTTGGCTCCTATGATAAAAGTCAGTGTCTCCTCGACACACTGTCTTATTTCAATAGAGTTCAAACAAGGAATGATAATTTTGAACTTTTCCATGTGTGGATCATTAATTACGTGGTTTGTCTTCTTCCAATGACTTTTATGCATATTATGGATTCTAATAGCCATCCAACCCCATAAGAAAATGAAAATTTCAACCTCAGGAGCCGCATTTTCTTAGTTGTCATTTGGATTATCATGCTTTCTTGCACTAGAAAGAAAACCAAAGAAACTTAGATGATAAAGAAAATCGATAAATTATCACAGTGACCCGGAAAATGCATCAGTTTTAGTTGAATTCATAATTTCTTAATTTTCAGTTTTGGTGAGCAGATGTGTTCAAATTGCTGTATAGAAAATGGACTAATTCAATTTCCATGGAATATTCAGACCTTTTAGCAGTCTGATTTCAATTGACTGAATGAATACATGAATTACTAGATTGTACAGCCCTATTGTGTTTATAGACAAGGTTAGCTTACAATGATATACAAGATTTAGTGTATTATCAACAAAACTGAGGATGAACCACCACGATATTAGAAGAGCTTGCTTGCGAACTCTTCAATGGCCTCTCCTTTTTTAGAAGAAGAACAAGAGGATGCTGCCAGACTCTTGAGCCCGGACAAGCTTCTTCCTAGCTGTAGAGCCACCTTCGTTTCAAACAATTCCCCGTTCTCTCTTCTCCCCACATCTCTTTCATTCAGATTTGACTCTATGCTCTCTTCCATCATCCGGAAGAAGCCTGCGTTGCTTCTATACATCTCAAACACCATGCCCACTTGCCCGCCATGCTCCATTGTGTTCACCACGCTTGCCATGGCTCCAGCTACGACTCCTAGTGTGGCGGCCCAGGGACCGTGAGAAGATCCCACGAACGCAGTTCCACAAGCCGCTAAGCCTGTCAATAAGGGACCAGAAATGGCGAGCATCCTGTTAACTTTCAAGGCTATTTTGCCCAGCCTCAAATAGTCTTCAGTGTCCTTTCTCTTCAAAACCCCAACTACTTCTCTCATTTCTTCCTCCAACTCCACACTCCAACCATTTCCATCTGTTCTCCCACTCTGCCTGTCCTGCCTTTGCCTGTGCTCCGGCCACCATACAGCAGGCTCCACAGTTTTGGGGAATTTATCGAGCATCGCTCCTAGTAAAGGAAGCGGGAAGGCCTTGTCCAGTGACAAAACTTTCTCCATAACTTCCTCAACATCGGTACTAGTAGGAGTGCCACAAGAGAGTGTTCTTTGAATCTGGCCATGAAGCTGCTTAAACAACCTCGCGGCATTGCGCTGTTCTTCGACGAGTTGAGATGGCTGGATCTTATTCATCACCACCAGCATCCCAGTGGCTGCCAAATACATCAGAGTGGAAGAGAGCTTGAGAGCTACAAGGGGTCCTCCTACACTTGTAGCGGCAATTCCAGCCATGGTTGCAGCAGTGAGTGTGATTGCATTAATGGATGTCAAAAGAAGATGGTTCCAATTATCACGCTGCTCACCGATATTCTTGTGCATCTCCACTCTATCTGCAACAGCCTCCATCATTGCATGGAGTTTAGCGATCACCAAAGGATCAGAAACATTGCTCACAGAAGGGAAAGTACCATTAGTACTCAGCTCGTATTTCTTCTCCAAATTGCTGGTGGTTGCAGCTGTGAGACCAACCCCCATGTCCAGTACTTCCTGTAGTACCAAATCTCTAGCGGGGAGGTTCAAAGATAGGCGGCCGGGCTGGAGTTTAGGCATATTGATAGTAGCTCTTATCATTCCTCTCCGGCAACGAGATGAGGAATAAGCCACTGACGTAATAACAGCCGATGAAAATTGAAGACTCACCATGTCCTCTCCTTGAACGATCTGTATTGAGTTTCTTCTTGTTGCTAAGATTGGTTGATTCTAATGGGTATGTAGTGAATGGCTTAGGCTTGTAGTGAAATGTGGTGGCAATGCAACCTGGATTATATATAGGGAATGGGAGTGGACCAAGTACGCTATTCAACGTTTGAATGGTCTCATGGGTCTTGGCTTAGACCGTTTCTTGTCTTTGGTTCATTGGTGTTTCACTGCTTGTCAGCTTGGGCATCGAGGCAGTACTTCATTGACTTTCAACCTGCAAAAACCAGTAAAACCTTGAAATAATAAAATCAACCTTTTGCTTCTCCAATATTTCTGGGTCTGAATTCTGTAGCCATATATCGTTGATCAGCAGTGACGTAACTAAAACATGGGATTTGTTCAAAGATTACAAGTATTTTGAGCATTATCACCATTTTATGAAATTTCCAGACGTCTTTCTTTCCAATCAACATACCGTATTCCAATGAGAGAATAGGCTTTCTTTTTGTCAATTTTTTTTTAAAAAATTTTATGACTAAATCACAAATTCAAAATAATTTATTAGTAGGGTCAATTATTATTCAAAAATAACAATGAGAAATAAAGAGATAAGTTTAGTCTTGATATTTTTTTTTTTTCTTACAAGCTTTATAGTTTTTATTTTTATTTTTTATCTATACGTATATATTTGATTTTCTTCCTATTTCTATGACAAATCAAATAGATATTTTGAGTTTTTTATATTTTATTTTATTTTTTCCTTTTTTATGATCCTAACACAAGGTAATTAATTATCAGAAAAAAATCCCTCAATTATTATAGGAATTATATTATAATAAAATGATTGGTCTCATTAATGTTTATAATATAATTAAGATAATTGATAATATATAGAAGAAAATGGAGAAGTTGTTGTTCTCAATTATAGTTTATTTAATAAAAAAAAAACATTTTAAATATTTTTCTAACTTAGAAAACAAGTTTACAAAACTTGTACAAAATCAAAAATTTTTAAAAATAATTCTGAAAATAAAACATTTTTTCTTTTAAAAAAAAAATTGACAAGTTTTCAATTGTTTTTAAAGAATATTTTGAGTAAGAAAAATGCTTTGGGACTTTTTCATGGTACATAAAATATATAAATACTTCTTAAGAATAAACCACCAAAACTATTTTTTATATTAAATTTCTAATCAAAATTTTGTTAATTTTGTTAATTTTTCTTTTAAAAACGATTAAGAATTACTCTTAATATCTGTTCTAAAACTGTCGGCCCTTTGTATTTGACTGGTCGCTGGACCATGGAGCGGCGGTTAGAATTTGACAGTTTGGCGGCATCCTTTAGCAAAGATGAGGTCATGGGAATAGGAGGACAGGCGCCAGTGGGCGCTGGCCCTAGTTTATTTGGTCAAAAAGTGCTACTGTTATAATCCAACATTCAGCCCTCCATGGAAATTGTCTTGAGACCCAAATGTTATGGCTTAAAGCAAGCACTAAATGCATCGTATGATCAAATTAATGGATACGTCAAGGAACAAAGTGAAAATCTATGTTGTATGTTAAGACAGGAGGTATGAATGAAATACTTAGTATTTGCCTTTAAGTTTATGATTTGATTTATACTAATAAATGTATTATTTTAATGAAAGGATTTTAAAAAGATGATGATGATTAATTTGAGATGATTGATTTAACTTGACGAGTTATTTTCTTACCTGATGAGTTGTTTTCTTATGTTGGAAGTCATCTAATGGGATGCAAAAAAATTTATTTTTCAAGAGAAGCATGAAAATAATCTTCTGAATGCCAATAAAAATTTTTGTTTAAATGATAAGGAAGAAAAGGTTGATATTCAAATATAATGAAGTTTGATTGGTAGCTTATTATATCTCACCAACAATGGGTTAGATATTATGTAAGCAACAAATCTCTTATTAAGGTTTATACAGAATTCAAGCAAGTTTCATTACGGTGCAAGTAAGAAAGTATTAAAATATTTAAAATGAACAAGTTCATATAGAATTTGGTACACTAATACAACTGAAAGGAAAACCTGGTGACCTATATATTTTTAGTAGAAAACACTACCCATATTCTCTATCAATCTCCTATTAATCTTGGTTGTAATATCCATATTCTCTATCAATCTTCTACCAATCTCGGTTGTAATTTACAGCTCACACACATCTCTTGTTACCAGTATATAATACAATGAATCACAAAGGAATGACATGCTCTCATTTTTTTATTCTTTGTGTAAACCTAACAATAACTAATCGTTAGCTTTGGATTTTTTTTTTTATTGTGATTGGATAGGTTTAATTGAAGATTGAAAAATAACCATACACTATATTTTCAATCTTAGTTCAGGTTAGTGGAATTCAAAGAGTCATCAATTGTTTTGTCTTCCTTAGAAGCGGAACATATTGCAACAACTTTTAGAGCTCATGAAATTGTTTGGTTAAGAGGAATTTTAGAAGATATGAAACAACATCAAGAAGAGCCCACAATTATCCATTATGATAATATTCAACAATTTTTGTGACAAAGAACCTCCTTGTTTCAGGGGTGCACAAAACATATAGAGATACTTCTTCATTTTATCAAAGAGTTGACGGTCAAAGTAACTATTAAAATGATATATTATAACATCAATGAATAACTTGCCGATATATTTATGAAATCTCTATCTTTAGAGACATTTGAGTTTTCTTGGATATTTTAGGAGTTGCAACATTTCAGCATTAAGTAGAGAGTTGGAATTAATGTTGATATTTTATTGGTTAGCTACAATTTTATTTTAAATCAAATAAGATACCAAATTTTGTACTTGTATAAGTGGGTTAGTATTAGAAGGCTAGTAGTTAACTTATTTAAGAATTTGTTAGAGTCAGATTGTTTATTTAAATGCAAAATGATGAATAAAAAATCAATCTAATTCAATTAGACTTCTTGCTTCTTATCCAAACTTTTTTAAGTGCTCTATTTTATTTTACTTCTCACTTCCTAATAGTTGAACTTCTTTTGGATTATCAGGGTCATTCCTTAACTTAGGCTTTCTTTGGTGCTATCATCTCGCTTGTAGATTTAGAAATATTTCCCTCAAATATGGGAAGAAAAATGTGAAAATATTTCAATTAAAAAGTAAAGAGTATGTGGGGGAGGAGGAGGGAAAACAGGGAAACTAGTATTATACCAGGCACATGCAATGATGCTGTGGAAGATGACACGGAACTGGCCCTCTATTCCTATGTATTGTTTGCAAGATTTCATATAATATTGAAGTTATACAAGGATCAAGGTGAGGGTTGCCTAACTATATTTCCATGAAAACTTGAAGATATGATCATGGACATTACCAGCCCATAGTAGACCATGAATACAAAGTTGTTCCAAGGTGGAGATGTCAATTATTCGATCATGAACACCTTAAATAAATAATTTAATTCGAAAATTAATTAGAATAAAACAACACGTTTGACATAAATCAGTACCCATAGTAGACCCTAGGATTTCCGGAAATTTAAGGTTCACATTTAACCCTAGAAGTCAACATGTGTGTAAAAGTACTCCACGAAATCTATATAAAACTAGAACATTATTTCTAAATCTTGGAGTCTATTAATTAATTTTTCCTTCCTGTTGGATTCTAATTCTCAGCATCAAAGTTCGTTAAAATTAAATGGAGTGACAACTATCTAGTGTAAAGAAAGAATCATTTGGTGGCAAACCCACCATTTACTTTGGCTTATGATAGAAGTCCGAACCTCCTCAGACTCAAAACTACCTGCCTTATTTCAATAGGGTCCAAACGAAGGAATGATAATTTTGACCTTTTCCATGTATAGTTTACATTGTTTTTCCTCCTCCAATGGCCTCTATATATAGTATATATGGACTCGACTAACCCACCAATCCCATAAGAAAATAAAACTTTTTTGTCTCAGAAGCTGCATTTTCTTAGTTGCCATTTGGATTTTCATGCTTTCTTCACTAGAAAAAAAAAACTAAAGAAACTTTAGATGATAAGGAAAAAGTATTAAGTATTACATTGTTTATTATTCATGGACTTTCACTCCAAATTGACCCAGAATACATCGGTTTTAGCTGAAAGCATATAAAACTTATTAATTTTCAGTTTTGATGAGCAGATGTGTTCAAATTGCTGTATAGAAAACCGACTAATTCAATTTCCATGGAATATTCAGACCTTTTAGCAGTCTGATTTCAATTGAATGAATGAATAAATGAATTACTAGATTGTACAGCTCTATTGTGTTTATAGACAAGGTTAGCTTACAATGATATACAAGATTTAGTGTATTATCAACAAAACTGAGGATGAACCACCACGATATTAGAAGAGCTTGCTTGCGAACTCTTCAATGGCCTCTCCTTTTTGGGAAGAAGAATAAGAGGATGCTGCCAGATCCTTGAGCCCGGACAAGCTTCTTCCTAGCTGTAGAGCCATCTTCATTCAAACAATTCCCCATTCTCTCTTCTCCCCACATCTCTTTCATTCAGATTTGACTCTATGCTCTCTTCCATCAGCCGGAAGAAGCCTGCGTTGCCTCTATACATCTCAAACACCATGCCCACTTGCCCGCCATGCTCCATTGTGTTCACCACGCTTGCCATGGCTCCAGCTACGACTCCTAGTGTCGCGGCCCAGGGACCATGAGAAGATCCCACGAACGCAGTTCCACAAGCCGCTAAGCCTGTCAATAAGGGGCCAGAAATGGCGAGTATCTTGTTGACTTTCAAGGCTATTTTGCCCAGCCTCAAATAGTCTTCAGTGTCCTTCCTCTTCAAAACCCCAACAACTTCTCTCATTTCTTCCTCCAACTCCACACTCCAACCATTTCCATCTGTTCTGCCACTATGCCTTTCCTGTCTTTGCCTGTGCTGCGGCCACCATACAGCAGGTTCCACAGTTTCGGGGAATTTATCAAGCATGGCTCCTAGTAAAGGAAGCGGGAATGCCTTGTCCAGTGCCAAAACTTTCTCCATGGCTTCCTCAACATCGTTACTAGTAGGAGTGCCACAAGAGAGTGTTCTTTGAATCTGGCCATGAAGCTGCTTAAACAGCCTCGCAGCATTGCGCTGTTCTTCGACGAGTTGAGATGGCTGGATCTTATTCATCACCACCAACATCCCAGTGGCTGCCAAATACATCAGAGTTGAAGAGAGCTAGAGGGCCACAAGGGGTCCTCCTACACTTGTAGCAGCAATTCCAGCCATGGTTGCAGCAGTGAGTGTGATTGCATTAATGGATGTCAAAAGAAGATGGTTCCAATTATCACGCTGCTCCCCGATATTCTTGTGCATCTCCACTCTATCTGCAACAGCCTCCATGATTTCATGGAGCTTAGCAATCACCATAGGATCAGAAACATTGCTCACAGAAGGCAAAGTAGTATTACGTCTGGACTTGTATTTCTTCTCTACATGGCTGGTGGTTGCAGCTGTGAGACCAACTCCCATGTCCAGTACTTCCTGTACCAGATCTCTAGCGGGGAACTTCAGAGATAGGCCGCCAGTCCGGAGCTTAGGCATATTGATAGTAGCTCTTATCATTCCTCTCCGGCAACAAGATAAGGAATGAGGCAATGAACCAATAACGCCTGAAGATTGAAGTCTTGCCATGTCCTCCCCTCGTATGATCTGTATGAGTTTCTTCTGGTTGCTAAGATTGGGTTATTCTAATGGACGGGTATTGAATGGCTTAGGCTTGAAGAAGTGTAGTGAAATGGGGTGGAGATGCAACCTGGATTATATATAGGGAATGGGAGTGGGCCAAGTATGCTGTTCAACGTTTGAATGGGCTCATGGGTCTTGATTTAGACTGTTTCTCGTCTTCGGTTTATTGGGGGTTTCACCCTTCAATTAGGCTGCTTATAAGCCAGGGCATTCAAGCAGTCCTCCATTGACTTTCAACCTGAAAAAACCAGTCAAACCAAGAAATTGGCAAAGACATTACAAGTATATATATTTTAATTAACTGTACAAAATCCGAATGATTATGAACAATTCCCACAGCTCATTTATGACTTTTTAGAGATATTTGTCAAATGGATTGAGGTAATATATGACCAAGAATTTAAATTCAAATTCGTGGTAATAGCACTGATGGGTCATGACCACAAACAATAAAATCAACCTCTAATTTGCTTCTCCAATATTTCTGGGTTTCAAACCTGTAGCCATGGACACCACCTTTTTTTTTTTTTTTTTTCTTTGTTTCCCCTCTTTTTTTTTTTTTGTGACTAAATTGTTGCAAAATTTAATGAGAAATTTAAATACTTTGCACTGAAACCTCTTGTGCCTTGCTTATCACAATGATAACACTTAAATTACCTAATCTTTCCTATTGCCTTTCTATTTAGTTTTTCTTAATCCATATTCTTTAGTTACTTTGTGACTATCACCTAAAATAGTATTTTCCCAATCAAAATAAAAAAATGAATCCTCCACTATTGATTTCTAATTTGTATAATTTGTAACCATCAGTTTTATAATTAGCACAATACTAAAAATCCTTGAATAACAAAAGCTATAATAATACTTGTTGGGAAAAAAATTAGGACATTTCAATAATTCAGATATAAAAACTGAAAGTTTAAGATCTTGTATTGTGGAACTACCCAAAAAGAGGGATATGCAATTTATGTAGTTTTTATTGATTTAGCCCAAAGGTTACAAATTTTTAGTTTTTATATGTTCTTTGATTAGAAAATAATTGACCAATACAAACAAAGAGTACTCAATCATATACATGGATATGCAATATATATAGAAAACCACTTATAAAGTTTCTCAAAGACTTTAGGAATTTAAAACCTTTAGGGTCAAAGAGCATAAAACTAGAATTCACTAAATTTTAAAAATTAGGTATATGGTTTTATCTCATAGTTGCTACTTCTTCATAATATACATATATTCTCACATCTACAACGTAACACCTCTGAACACTTTAGTAAACTCTTCAATACCTTAATGTGAAATGATTCTAATACCTCAAATCCAACTAATTTTGATTTTGATTTTGATTTTTTTTTTGTGACAATGTTAAGTGCAAAGAATAATGACATAAATTTTAGGCACATTAATTCAAAATCATACAATAGCATACATATGTATAAGGGATAAACCCTAGTAGACTTGGACTCAAATTAAAAATAACATTTCGCCCAAAAAAAAAAAAAAACTTGAGAAAATTAGGAACTTTGGAAAACTGTTGAAACCGGGTTGGTTAGTGTTATGCGTGTCCCTTTCTTCTTTCTTTTTTCTCTCCCTCTTGTCTTATTTTTATGTTTGAGTGAGTGGGTATCACAAGATTCACAACCACCACATGGAAAGGGTGACACCAACTTATATATATAAATATATAAGAGAGAAAGAGAGTCCAATGGTAAGAAATTAATATACTGTGAAATTGAAAATAATTAAAAAATTTACTTATTTCAAGTGCTCAATTCTTACTTGAATGCATAAGGGCTTTTAGATTTTCACCAAAAAAATATGAGAAAACTCATATACCTAGGATTATAACGTCAAGAGGTTTATAATTTATCGAAAAAAATAAAAATTATAATAAACAATTGATCAATCATCATGTAGACAGTCAAACTGTAAACAAATTTTAACAACATTTATATCGCTATATATTGAAATCGTGCAATCAATCCACAAATTGACCAAAAATACTTACTCTAAGTGGTCAACACTATTTAGTCACCTTCGAAGAGCTGGTGAGGTCCCCACAATACTCCATCACATCTAATGGTTTGATGATATTTAATATTTAAATTTTGGGAACCAAAAATATTCTAAGAAATGCCTTTTTTTTTTTTAACTAGATCCATCATCCTCGGCTGTTGCCAAACAATACTAAAAGCAGATCTCCTTTTGGGCATTTCAATTATATATTTGAATAATGCAAAGGGATGATAATATAATTATGTTACCAGTTTCACTTTTGAGTAAATAAATGGGAATGGTGAGGACAAAGGGATAATGTCTGCACATCGACAAGCCACCCCACAATTTCTTCTTTTTTGGTCATATTCTTGATTGCATTTTCGCCAAAGTTCACATCACATAAATTTATCATTAATTAAATGAAAGGTAATCATAGAAAATGTAGCCATAATTACGACCTTAATGCCTCTTGGAGTCTATTCAATGGAATGACAACTATCTACTGTAAAAAGAATCATTTGGTAGCAAACCTATTCGTTGACTTTGGCTCCTATGATAAAAGTCAGTGTCTCCTCGACACACTGTCTTATTTCAATAGAGTTAAGGAATGATAATTTTGAACTTTTCCATGTGTGGATCATTAATTACGTGGTTTGTCTTCTTCCAATGACTTTTATGCATATTATGGATTCTAATAGCCAACCAACCCCATAAGAAAATGAAATTTTCAACCTCAGGAGCCGCATTTTCTTAGTTGTCATTTGGATTATCATGCTTTCTTGCACTAGAAAGAAAACCAAAGAAACTTAGATGATAAAGAAAATCGATAAATTATCACAGTGACCCAGAAAATACATCAGTTTTAGCTGAATGCATATTTTCTCAATTTTCAGTTTTGGGGGCGTTGTGTACAAATTGCTGTATAGAAAATGGACTAATTCAATTTCCATGGAATATTCAGACCCCCACTAGTCTGATTTCAATTGCATGAATGAATAAATGAATTACTAGATTGTACAGCTCTATTGTGTTTATAGACAAGGTTAGCTTACAATGATATGCAAGATTTAGTGTATTATCAACAAAACTGAGGATGAACCTCTAGGATACTAGAAGAGCTTGCTTGCGAACTCTTCAATGGCCTCTCCCTTTTTAGAAGAAGAATAAGAGGATGCTGCCAGACCCTTGAGCCCGGACAAGCTTCTTCCTAGCTGTAGAGCCACCTTCGTTTCAAACAATTCCCCGTTCTCTCTTCTCCCCACATCTCTTTCATTCAGATTTGACTCTATGCTCTCTTCCATCAGCCGGAAGAAGCCTGCGTTGCTTCTATACATCTCAAACACCATGCCCACTTGCCCGCCATGCTCCATTGTGTTCACCACGCTTGCCATGGCTCCAGCTACGACTCCTAGTGTGGCGGCCCAGGGACCGTGAGAAGATCCCACGAACGCAGTTCCACAAGCCGCTAAGCCTGTCAATAAGGGACCAGAAATGGCGAGCATCCTGTTAACTTTCAAGGCTATTTTGCCCAGCCTCAAATAGTCTTCAGTGTCCTTTCTCTTCAAAACCCCGACAACTTCTCTCATTTCTTCCTCCAACTCCACACGCCAACCATTTCCATCTGTTCTCCCACTCTGCCTTTCCTGCCTTTGCCTGTGCTCCGGCCACCATACAGCAGGCTCCACAGTTTTGGGGAATTTATCGAGCATCGCTCCTAGTAAAGGAAGCGGGAAGGCCTTGTCCAGTGACAAAACTTTCTCCATAACTTCCTCAACATCGGTACTAGTAGGAGTGCCACAAGAGAGTGTTCTTTGAATCTGGCCATGAAGCTGCTTAAACAACCTCGCGGCATTGCGCTGTTCTTCGACGAGTTGAGATGGCTGGATCTTATTCATCACCACCAACATCCCAGTGGCTGCCAAATACATCAGAGTGGAAGAGAGCTTGAGAGCTACAAGGGGTCCTCCTACACTTGTAGCAGCAATTCCAGCCATGGTTGCAGCAGTGAGTGTGATTGCATTAATGGATGTCAAAAGAAGATGGTTCCAATTATCACGCTGCTCCCCGATATTCTTGTGCGTCTCCACTCTATCTGCAACAGCCTCCATGATTGCATGGAGTTTAGCAATCACCAAAGGATCAGAAACATTGCTCACAGAAGGGAAAGTACCATTAGTACTCAGCTCGTATTTCTTCTCCAAATTGCTGGTGGTTGCTGTTGAGATATTAAAAATGCTTTCCGTATATCATTCTTTCCTTATATTATTTAGTGTTGAGATATTAGGAATGTTTAAATATTAGGAAAGTTGAGATATTAAGAATATTGAGATATTAAGAATATTGAGATATTAAGAAAGTTGAGATATTAGGATATTAGTTGTTATTTCTTTATATCATTCTTTCCTTGTATCATTCCTTCCCATTCTTAGAATGGTGATTACCCTCTATATATTCTCTATACATGAATGAATGAAAGTATGAATGAAAAAAACTATCATTTATCAATTTGAACATACCATGTTCAAATTGATGAATGGTAGTTTTTCATTCATCAATTTGAACATGGTATCAGAGCCATGGAACTGAAATCCTGGATATTTTGTCGCTATAGTAGTCCGACAGCGATCATCCATCCTAAGACAAGCCCTAATATTGATAAGTCAACCTTCAAATGCACTCACTATAATAAGATTGATCCCACCAATCTGGATATCCCACAATTTCAAAGCAACGACTCTTGGTATGACTAGGAAAACAATGAGGAACCGAGGATTTGAACCATGGACCTTTAGATCATGTTTAGGCTATCAACATTTTGTTATTAATGATAATAATCGTGATCAACGGAAGAAAGATTCCAAGAAAACCTCGATTGCAACTGTTGCCGAAATAAAAATAGAGGCTAATGTTGTTGAGAAAGCCTCTGCATTGGTAGCCGCTACAGATCATGATGGTAAGTTTTTAAATACTTTTACACCTGTTATTAATAGTGCATGGATAATTGATTCTGGTGCTACAGATCATATGACTTTTGATTCTAGACAGGTTTCACCACTTAGACCTTCCTCACAAAAAATTATTTCCACAGCCAATGGTAACACAACCCCAGTCATTGGGGAAGGATCCTTAACTCTTACTGATACTTTGAATTTGGATTCTGTTTTAGTTGTTCCATCTTTAGATTACAATCTTTTGTCAGTTTCTCAAATCACCGCAGTCTTATCTTGTATTGTCATTTTTTGGCCTGAATTTTGTGTGATTAAGGACATCCAAACAAGACAAACGATTGGTTGTGGTATTAAGAGGGGAAAACTCTATTACTTGGACTTGCAGTCAAATGATTCAAATAAGTTGCAACAAGCCTTGATGGCAGATGGATCTGAGGGGGAGAAGAAAAAGTCTGAAATTTGGTTGTGGCATCGACGTTTGTGACATGCTTCCTTTGGTTATTTAAAAAAATTGTTTCCTAATTTGTTTGCAAAGAGTGATATTTCTGGTTTCCATTGTGATATTTGTGAATTGACTAAAAGCCATCGTGTTTCGTTTTCGTTAATTTTGAACAAAAGTCCGTTTCCTTTTATGGTTATACATTCTGATGTTTGGGGCCCATCCAAAGTCCCAACTTTGAGTGGCTCACGTTGGTTTGTTACTTTTATTGATGATTGTACTAGAATGACATGGTTATGTTTGATGAAGACCAAAGATGAAGTGAACTTGTTGTTTCAAAAATTTCATAAAATGATTGAAACTCAGTACAATGCAAAGGTTCGGGTTCTGCGTAGTGATAATGGTGGAGAATATCAAAGTTCTGATCTTCAAAAGTATTTGGAAGGACATGGCATCATTCATCAGACTACTTGTTCCAATACACCCCAGTAAAATGCAATCGCTGAACGGAAAAATCGACACTTGTTAGAGGTTGTTCGTGCTTCTTTGATAGCAACAAAAACACCGATATCTTATTGGGGAGAAGCAATCACATCTGCCGTATACTTGATCAATCGGGTACCTTCCAGCTCAATTAACTTCCAAACACCTCTCCAAGCTCTTACTAATGTCGTAGTTGCCCCAACTGTCCCAAATCTACCTCCTCGTGTTTTTGGTTGTGTGGCATTTGTGCATCTATACAAACACCAATGCACCAAGTTAACTTCTCATGCATTGCAATGTGTGTTTGTTGGATATGCATTGCACAAAAAGGGATATCGATGTTACCATCCTCCAACTCGACAAATGTATATTACAATAGATGTGGTGTTTCATGAAGATTCGATGTATTTTTCATCTGAGTCTGAACTTCAGGGGGAGTACCATAAGGAAATTCAGACTCTCGATTATGATTATCATATCTCTAAGGAGAATGAATTTGGACAATCTGAACTAGTGAACCAAGAAGCGGGTGAGTTGGATATGAGTGGTCAATAATTTGGGTCCGAAGATGTCTTCACTGAAATACCAAACCAATCGTCGTCTGTTGAAGGTGTTTTTAATTTGGAACCTGATCCATTCATGAAACGGTTACCACACCGTCATAATAGAGGTATTCCTAAACCCACATATGAACCTGAATTGTCTACCAAAGTCAAATATCCCATGAGCAACTATGTGTCTAACCATCGTTTGTTTGAATCAAATAAGTCATTTGTAAATCAATTATCTACTGTAACTATTCCTAACAGTGTGCAGGAAGCCTTAGCTGATCCAAGATGGAAAGCAGCCATGAATGAAGAGATGAAATCATTGCAGAAGAATGAAACATGGGAACTCGTAGAATGTCCACCAGGAAAGAAACCAGTTGGGTGTCGTTGGATCTATACTGTGAAATACAAGGCAGATGGTAGTATTGAACGATTTAAAGCAAGACTGGTAGCAAAAGGGTACACTCAAACTTATGGAATTGACTACACAAAGACATTTGCACCTGTAGCTAAGATCAACACAGTTCGAGTATTACTATCTTTAGCTGTAAACCTAGATTGGCCATTACAAAAGTTCGATGTGAAAAATGTTTTTCTGTATGGCGAGTTATCTGAAGAAGTATATGTGGATCTTCCACCAGGATGCATGGTGTCAGAAAAGCAATGTCACAAGGCGTGCAAATTAAAGAAGTCATTGTATGGGTTGAAGTAATCCCCGAGAGCATGGTTTGGAAGGTTTACAAAGTCAATGAGAGCTTTTGGCTATCGTCAAAGTAATTCAGATCATACTTTGTTCCTGAAAAAGCAACATGGTAAGATTACCGCACTCATCGTATATGTGGATGACATGGTAGTTACAGGAAATGATCCTGAAGAAAGAAAAGCTCTGCAAAATTATCTATCTAGAGAATTCGAAATGAAATATCTAGGTCCTCTGAAATACTTTCTTGGGATTGAAGTTTCTCGATCAAGTGAAGGAATTTTTCTGTCTCAAAGAAAGTATGCCTTAGATCTTTTACAGGAGACTAGAATGTCGGGATGTCAACCTATTAATACACCAATAGAAGAAGGTTTGAAATTGTGTGTTGAGCCTAATCAAGTATCAATCGATAAGGGAAGATACCAGAGACTTGTGGGGAGATTAATGTACTTAGCTCTGATACCATCTTCAAATTGATAAATAGTAGTTTTTTCCATTCATACTTTCATTCGTTCATGTATAGAGAATATATAGAGGGTAATCACCATTTTAAGAATGGGAAGGAATGATACAAGGAAAGAATGATATAAGGAAATAACAACTAATATCTTAATATCTCAACTTTCATAATATCTCAATATTCCTAATATCTCAATATTCTTAATGTCTCAACTTTCCTAATATTTAAACATTCCTAATATCTCACGTCGCTCGTTCAAGTGCAGAAGCAAAATTTAGAGGTATGACTCTAGGACTTTGTGAGGCATTATGGCTAAGACTTCTCTTATAAGATTTAGGTTACCTATCTAAGCAACCAATCCGATTGTTTTGTGACAATAAAGTCGCATGTGACATTGCTCATAATCCAGTACAACATGATAGTACAAAGCATGTCGAGGTGGATAGATTCTTCATTAAGGAAAAGTTGGATGATAAGATTGTGGAATTGCCTAAGATTCGATCAGAAGATCAATTGACCGATATTCTCACCAAAGCTGTCTCAAGTCAAGTGTTCTCAAAATTTTTAGACAAGTTGGACATGTGTGACATCTATGCACCAACTTGAGGGGGAGTGTTGAGATATTAGGAATGTTTTCCGTATATCATTCTTTCCTTATATTATTTAGTGTTGAGATATTAGGAATGTTTAAATATTAGGAAAGTTGAGATATTAAGAATATTGAGATATTAGGAAAGTTGATATATTAGGATATTAGTTGTTATTTCCTTATATCATTCTTTCCTTATATTATTCCTTCCCATTCTTAGAATGGTGATTACCCTCTATATATTCTCTGTACATGAACGAATGAAAGTATGAATGGAAAAAACTACTATTTATCAATTTGAAGAGTTGCAGCTATGAGACCAACTCCCATATCCAGTACTTCCTGTAGTACCAACTCTCTAGCGAGGAGGTTTAAAGATAGGCGGATGGGCTGGAGCTTAGGCATATTGATAGTAGCTCTTATCATTCCTCTCCGGCAACGAGATGAGGAATAAGCCACTGACGTAATAACAGCCGATGAAAATTGAAGACTCACCATATCCTCTCCTTGTACGATCTGTATGAGTTTCTTCTTGTTGCTAAGATTGGTTGATTCTAAGGGGTGTGTAGTGAATGGCTTAGGCTTGTAGTGAAATGTGGTGGCAATGCAACCTGGATTATATATAGGGAATGGGAGTGGACCAAGTACGCTATTCAACGTTTGAATGGTCTCATGGGTCTTGGGTTAGACCTTTTCTTGTCTTTGGTTCACCTCTCAATTACGCTGCTTGTCAAATAGGGCATTGAGGCAGTACTTCATTGACTTTTAACCTGCAAAAACCAGTAAAACCTTGAAATAGGCGTAGGCATTACAAGTACATATTTTAATTAAGAGTTCAAAATCCCAATGAGTATGAACAATTCCTTCAGCTCATTATCACTCGTTAGAGATATTTGTCAAATGTTTTTGAGGTGATTTGTGATGAAGAATTTAAATTTAAATTCCCAATAATGGGTCATGACCAGAAATAATAAAATCAACCTTTTGCTTCTCCAATATTTCTGGGTCTGAATTCTGTAGCCACATATCGTTGATCAGCAGATATATTTGACGTAACTAAAACATGGGATTTGTTCAAAGATTACAAGTATTTTGAGCATTATCACCATTTTATGAAATCTCCAGACGTCTTTCTTTCCAATTAACACACCGTGTTCCAATGAGAGAATAGGCATTCTTTTTGTCAATTCTTTTTTTAAATTTTTATGACTAAATCACAAATTCAAAATAATTTATTAGTAAGGTCAATAATTATTCAAAAATAATAATGAGAAATAAAGAGATAAGTTTAATCTTAATAATTTTTTTTTCTTATAAGCTTTATAGTTTTTTTATTTATTTATACGTATATATTTGAAATAGATATTTCGAGTTTTCTACATTTTATTTTATTTTTTCCTTTTTTATGATCTGTAATTAATTATCAGAAAAAAATCCCTCAATTATTATAGGTATTATATTATAATAAACTGATTGATCTCATTAATGTTTATAATATAATTAACATAATTGATAATATATAGAAGAAAAATTATTCTGAAAATAAAACATTTTTTCTTAAAAAAAAAAAAAATTGACAAGTTTTCAAATTTTTTTTAAAGAATATTTTGAGTAAGAAAAATGCTTTGGGACTTTTTTCATGGTACATAAAATAGATAAATACTTCTTAAGAATAAACCACCAAAACTATTTTTTTATATTAAATTTCTAATCAAAATTTTGTTAATTTTTCTTATAATTTTATATTTTATTTAGATTTCATATAACCTTATTATTTTAAGATTATTAATTTATTAATAAATAAAATATTCATTTATTATTATACTTATCAATTTATCTTTATTGAAGTAATATTAGATCTTTAAGTTTAAATATATAAATTTTTATTATTAAAATATTTTTTTAATTTCAATAATAATTTGTAATTTAATATTTTTAATTAAATTTTAAAGTAAAATAATAATAATAATAATAATTGAAGTCTCAATTGGTAATTGAGGCTTTAGTTAAAAAATGAAGCTTCAGTTGGCAATTGAGACTTCAATTTAAAAATGAAATCTCAGTTGGCAACTGAGACTTTAACTTAAATTTTGAAAAAATATATATATGATGTGATTCCTATATGACAATAAGAAAGCCAATTTTAACGTAAGTTTGGTAAGGGGGCTAAAATTGATATTTCTTTACATGAAATGGTTATTTTGCCCCAAAACTCTCATTCTAAAGCCCCAGCTTGATCTAGGAGTTTTGGGCCAAAATGGGCTTCTTCATAAACTTAATATTAAAAGTGGGCTTCTTCCAAAACTAATGTTCAAAATAACCCCCATCAATCCACATAAGCATAAAACCCAGTTTTTTATACTATTTTTGTTTACTTTCCCAGTTTCTCATCCCATATTCTATTCTTTGTGAAATTTTTTTCTTCAAAACCGTAGCCCCACCAGTGGGCCACTGTGAGGGAGACATTGTTGGAGCTACAAAGCATCAAGGTTGAGGTTGGTCTCAATCTTCTTTTTGCCTTGTTTTATGTAAAGTTTTTGACACTTTCCCTTTTTTTTCCCATATCAGAATCTCGGTTTTTAGAAATTTTTTTTCCCATTGCTTTTGGTTTTCTCTTTTGTTTACGTCCTTCACAACTATTTTAGCATAAATGGTTTGTTATCATCCAAATATTGAAGCCCTTTAAGATGTAGATGTTTGTTGAAGTTTCTGGGGAAAATGAAAATTTCTGGGGAAAAATGATAGATCCGTAATTCTAATATCTGACATTTATTCTAGTTTTTTTTTTTTTTTTTGTCCCTTTTCTATTGGGACTTTGGGAGAATGAATTTTATATCCTTCCTTAAAGTTGCTTTCCAACGCATCCTAACTCAAGACATATATGTGAGCTTGGTGTCTCACACAGGGCCTACGATTGTATATTGTGATGATTAATGTCTTGAGGACTCGTTTCAACATCTACCTTGTTAGCTTAAGCATCATATAGGGTAACTTGCATGGAAAAACAGGGCTCGATTTTGTAGCATCTCGTTTTGGATCTGGATTTGTAACGCACTTAAATGGTCTAACCTTGATTTCTCTGATGAATGAATTCACTTTTTTTTTTTTTCCTTTTTTGGTTGGTAATAAAATTCTTTTAGGTCTTAATTGGTTTTTAGCTTGAAGGTGCTCATTACAGTGCCCGATAGCTTGAAACTACAATTGAGTCGTCGAGTAACAAAAGAAAGGGTTTGTTTGAGAGTTTTAGGTTTTTCAGGTCAATTATTATTAAATTAACATTACTTATAATATAATTTATGTCATCTACATCAAAGACTTATTATTACTTATTAAAAAATAAAAATAACTATATAATTGTAATATCTTTTACTATCCTAAACTCGCTTTTGGATTTTTCAGGGGTTTAATGTTAAGTTTTTAACTTTTGTGAATTTGATAATATCATTACTAAATTTATAAAATATTTATATATTTGGATATTTAAATGAATAAATGAATTAATAATTAAAATTTGAAGGTGTAGTAGAGTCATTTTTATAAATATATCATATTTAAATACTTTACTTTTAAATAAACTTTATAAAATATACTGTTATTTATTTTTATTTTCATATTTTCAATTGCTAATTTACTTAATATCTTGTTTTTTTAAAAATAATATTATTTAATTTTATGACAAGTCAACATAATACATGAATAATATTTAATAATTAAATATTAATCATATTTATTTTGACACATTAAAATCTATATATAGACTCGATGTGATTTGATTGGTTGTTTTTTTCAATATGTATCGAATTAGTTCGGCAGCTGGACTAAGATCGCAACAAAAATTTGGAGACATGATGGGCCCTAAACATAATAAGAAGAGTAAGAAAAAAAAAATGTCATTCATCACTTCTTGCTCATTGGATCTCTTCATGTATGGGTTTGTGAGAAACTAACCAATAAATGCTTCCCAACATTATCCCTTCTAGAAGATAAAAGAGACAGATCCTTCGTAGAAGGATGAGTCCATATCACCCGAGGTTTGCTTTACCATTAGCTAACCAGATTCAATTTCACACTAACATGGTCATGTGGACCCCGCATTTCGGCTCATGCGTTTCCCACTCGATGACGAGCTCGATTTTTATTTGAAAATTTGATTTTTTATTTGATTAAAAGAACTGACTTGGAGTCGCCACTTATTTTTGTTTTATTTTTAAAGGGTAAACAAAATAAGAAAGGAAAACCCTAGGTGTGACTCCTTGTCTTGGAAAAGGTGGTCTGTGAAAAACCGGATCGGGTTCGGGGGCCAGGTTACTTATCAGGAAGGTACGGTAAAAACCGTAGCACCCTTCTAAATCCCTAAAAACAGGTCTCTACTAATAAAATGAAGCAATCATGGCAATGGACGAGTAAATCAATGAGTACCCAGAATAAATCATGCACGCGTGAGAATCAAAATATGCTTGGACAATTACCAGAGTGAAAGTAGGTGCGTACCTGGGCGACGAGCCACCATGCGCTATCAAGAGAGAGGTTAGTGCACAAGTAAGAAATAATAGCATGCATGTCGGAGAGCAGGATAAATAAATCATGTATGATAGCCAAGTCAATCAATCAATCAAATCAATCAATCATGAGGAAAGCACGTATGGCGGGCCCCCACCAAAGCCCATTCATTTTTGCAGGAATTAATATCACAAATCTCATTATTCTGGAATTATGAAAATAGCATTCATGTTTATATAAAACCAAGAGAAATCGAAGATTATTTGAAACCCGAAGAGAATTAAAACTGTTAGAGAAAAAATTGAATTTTTGAAATTTATTTGGAAATTGGAGTCTCGAAAATTATTTGAAGATTGGAGTCTTGAGAATTAAAATTAAAAGTTGGAATTTTGGGATGTCAAACTTGAAGGAAATTAGAATCTTAGAAATCGGAAATTAAGTTCGAAAGTTGGGATTCAAAAAAATGTTTAAAAAATGGAATTTTGAAATAAATAAATGACCTAATAATAATAAGGACGAAAATAATGATTAAATAAATGAATGGGAATGCTGGAATTTTTGAAATTGGAAATTAGATTTAGGAGTCAGAAAGTTTAAAGAATTGTTTAAAATAGAATTTTAAGATAAATAAACAAACTATTAGTGATTAAATCAATGTGAATATGAGAATTTTCAAGATTAGGAATTTAATTTGTAAATCTGAAGTTTTAAAGAATTGATTTAAAATGGAGATAAAATACTAATGATTAAATAAATTAATGAGAACATGAGAATTTTCGGGATTAGGAGTTTAATTCGGAAATCAACAATTTTAAAGAATTTGATTTAAAACGGAGTTTTGAAATAAATAAATAAAATAACAATAATTAAATAGATTAAAGTGAGTATGAGAGTCTTCGGAAATCGAAATTGAGTTTTAAAGATCGGAATTTTGAAGTATTATTTGAAGGTTGAATTTTTATAAATTGGGCTTGGAAATTGAAAGTTAGAAAGTTTGAATTAATAATAATAAGGTTTTGAAAGTTTTAATCAATGATAATGATAATAATAATAATAATAATAAGATTTTGAAAGTTGAGGTAATAATAACAATAATAATGAGATTTTTGGAAGTTTGGATTAATGGTGATAATAATAATGATAAATAGATTTTAAAAATTGAGTTAATAATAATAATAATAATGAGATTTTTGGAAGTTTGGATTAATGATGATAATAATAATAATAAATAGATTTTTGAAAATTGAGTTAATAATGACAATAATAATGAGATTTTTGGAAGTTTGGATTAATGATGATAATAATAATAATAAATAGATTTTTGAAAATTGAGTTAATAATAACAATAATAATGAGATTTTTGGAAGTTTGGATTAATGATGATAATAATAATAATAAATAGATTTTTGAAAATTGAGTTAATAATGACAATAATAATGAGATTTTTGGAAATTTGGATTAATGATGATAATAATAATAATAAATAGATTTTTGAAAATTGAGTTAATAATAACAATAATAATGAGATTTTTGGAAGTTTGGATTAATGATGATAATAATAATAATAAATAGATTTTTGAAAATTGAGTTAATAATAACAATAATAATGAGATTTTTGGAAATTTGGATTAATGATGATAATAATAATAATAATAAATAGATTTTGAAAATTGAGTTAATAATAATAATAATAATGAGGTTTTGAAAGTTTGGGTTAATGATGATACAAATAATGATAATAAATAGATTTTTGAAATTTGGGTTAGTAATAATAATTATGGGGTTTTGAAAGTTTGGCTTAATGATAGTAATAATAATAATAAATAGATTTTGAAAGTTTAAGGTAATAACAATCATAGTGGTGATAATAATAATAGTGACAAGAATAATGATAATAACAATAATAACAATAATAATAATAACAATGATGGTAACAATTAATAATAAGGATAATGACAATGATGATAATTAATAATAATAATAATAATAATAGTAACAATAAGAATAACCATAATAATAATAATAATAATAATGACAATAATAATAGTAACAATGATAATAATAATTAATAATAATAACAATGATAATAATAATCAATAATAATAATAATAATAAGGATAATAGTAATAATGATAATAATAATTATTAATAATAATAATAATAATAATAATAAGGATAATATCATAAACCCCATGGGCTCAAGCCCATGCCCACGTCCAACATAAAACTCAATCTACAGGCCCAAATCCAAATCCAAATCCAAAACTAAACATGAAATCAGGCCTGAGCTGCAACTCAAATCTGAGCCCAGAGTCTTCATGGGCTAGCCTAAAACTTATTCCCATCACAAAATTTGGCCCAATACCCCAACTCAAACCCAAGCCCATACTTCATCTTCTCCACAGCTTCTTCTCCACCTGGGCATCCTCATCTTCACCAGCAACCTTTCTTGGCCGCCACCTTCACCGACAATGGGACACCCATCACGCGTGGGATCATCAGGAAAGCATGACGTCCTCGGTACCTCCTTTCACCGACACCACCTGCATCACCACGGCCGAACATCATAGCGAGAGCCACCACCTCCAGCTCCGCCTCAATAGCGCCCGGAAATTCAGCCATTCCAAGCGTCGATGGCTTGCCTATGGCCCTCTTGATAACCTTAAACGCGTCGGTCTTGATGGTCATCTCAACTAGCATGAACCAATGCGGCGCTCCCACTCTTACTCTTGAAGCTTTAGAGAGGTTCCACGAACAGGGCCCTTTTGGATCCGCTTCGGCATTTCCGCGGCCACCGGGGTGCTTCTGGTGCTTGCCGATCCGGCCATGGCCGGCGCTGACGCCTCCTCTCCTCTTCCTATTCTTCTTGAACCTGGTTGTCACCCTTGTGTCTTGCACCGCCTAAGGCTTTAGAATCTCGGGGGTGGTCTGCGGAGAGAATAGATAATAGAGAAGATGATGGGTGAGTCGGGTATAAGGAGGTACAAGCATGATAGGCATGAGGGGTGCATGTGGGGATGTTTGGGTTTGATGGACAGGCACGGGTGATGAAAGAAGACACGGGTTCAGTGGGTATGAAGGTGGGTATGGCGGGCTTGATGGTAGAGAGAGAAAAGGTGATGGGGAAAAGAAATGAGGAAGCCGGGTATGAAGACGAGTGGAATGAGAGGGGAGGCTTGACAGGTTGTGTTAGGAACGGAGGTTGTCGTGTCATCCCCTGTGGAGCAGGAGGGAATGGGGCTGCTGAGATTTCAGGTGAGGGAGCGCATTCTCTGTTCTGGAAATGGCAGTCACGAACCCGGCAAAATAATCCAACAACTCTTTGGGCAATGAAAATGCAACAGATTAGGTTCAGCAACTATGCCCATGCGAAGACCAAAGGCAATGCTGACCATGACCCTTGGTGATACGGATAGCTTCCGAGAACAGAGAGTGAATAGCAAGGAAGCAAGCACCAAAAAAAAACAGAGCATCCAAATGAGCTTAATATTAACACTTACCTGAGCCCTCTCTTATATTGAAGTTAATAGGTTCGGTATAGGTGGGAAAACCGGGTGGAAATAAGATCCTAGGATATGATTCGAACACAAAGGAGAGCTAAAAAAAAACGGGATTAAATCACTCTCAAACAAAACTTCACATGGAGAACAAGGAATGAATACATCATCACGTGATTATAGTGATCCAAGAGGATGTCTATAGCAAACAAACTATGGTTCAGCACACGTACCTGGGGATGCTCCTTCTCTTTTCCCCTGTTTTTCTCTCCTAGTTCCTCTCTGGATGCCCCTCTCTCCAGTCTGAAATCCCTTCCTCCTTTTTCCCTTTTCTCCTCTGTTTTTCTTCTGTTCCTCCCTTCCTCAGCAAGCCAGCCGTATCCCGTCCAATCTGCCCCCCGAGAGCCGCCCACTTGAGTCCCCTCTCTCTGCCCCAAAAACCAGCTCCTAACCATCATGTCGAGCCCCGGGAAAATAAAAATAAAAATTCCCAAAAAAGTCCTTGCTTCCGGGGGTCTACAGGTCAGCTTGAAGGTTACCTGCTTGATATTCTCCACTTATGGGAGTAAATTATATTATTCATTCTATTATGGTAACAAAGTTTTTAATTGTATATTTCATATATAAAACAATATAATAACCTTAGGATATGGTTTTTATTTATGAGATATTGAAAATTATTTTTTTACAAGGTTCTTTAAAAAATCTCTTTTTTTTTTAAAGTTACATATTTAACATATATTTTTTTTTTTAAATATTAAACAGATAATTTTTAGTTGTAAAAAAATTAACATATTTAACATATATTTATTTTAAAATTTAATTTTTAATATAAAATATTAATTTCATTTTATCAATAAAATATTAAAAGTTAATCTCATCTTAATTATCAAATTAGAAAAATAAACTAAACGTGTTTGTAACCCAAACACATGTAAAACATTTTATTGGACCAAAAAATAAAATAAAATAAAATATGTCAAATTACGCAATAATAGACATAATAGTAAGCTCAATAGTTTCTCAACATCCAAACAAGAGAATTACCATTAGATAGTTTTCTAAAAATATTTTATAAATTTTTGTATTGTATATAAGTATGTTGTAATTTTATGAATAATAAGTTGAACAAATTGTATTTCATATTTCAATTCTCGAACATAAATTTGTTCTTAAAAACAATTTTTAAGAACTATAGAATATAGTTAGTTGACTAATCTTTTTAGATGTGATATATGTTAATGGAACTCGGGGAACTTCCTTAATAGCCTTTTATTATTATTATTTTTCATGTGTTTGTACAAATCGTCAATGGAGAAACTGTTAGGTAAAAGCTAGTAGTTAGGGAATGATGAAATAATTCTTATCCATTTTGAATATGCTACCACCCCAGACAAGGGTCCTAATGCCCATATTGATGTTTAATATTATGACCAATGCTACAATTTATTGTCATTATTTAGGTCATCTAAGACATACTCATGATTTTTTATTTAAAAATCAATAAAAGAAATTGAACCTAAACCCTATGCTATTTTATTTTATTTTTTGACTATAAAATGACATGTTAATTTGTTGTCATGAGTTTTTCATCTCTATGAGTTCTTCATTTTGAAATATTTATTGATATTATCATATTAATTCATAATATCATCCTACTTTTTACTTATACACTTATTTGCTTATAAATTGCTTTCATTTGAGTTGAACTTGGTATTTAGACATGAAGCTCTATTACATTCCAATATTTATTTGGTTAAGTCTTTTATGAATCATTGACCGTAAATTAGTATTTTTTACTTGAATAAATATTATTTTTTTTATATAATAACAATTTGTTATTATCTATGTGAAGGCAATTATGACCGATTCCATGGTAGAAGTGCTATGTTATTGGAATGAAACAATTTTGAGGACAGAAACGGATTTGAGATATATTGGAAATAATGTAGAGATTGATCCTATAGATGTGCTCATTCATACGACCTTTGTTGTGTTGTTGAACATGATATATGATATAATTGATGTTGACAGACACTATCAATTGGTCTTGAAATGTTGACACTATCAGCCCCCTACCTTTTTATTCTCACGATTAGTACAATCACTCATCCCTTCAGACGTACTATCAGTGCAACATGCACCCTACTTATTTAGACCTACTATCAGTGCAACCCCTACCTCTTATTTATTTAGACTTATCTTCAGTTTAGGCCCCTACTTCTTCAGACCCACCATCAGTTAACCCATTACCTATTCAGACCCACCATCAATACAACCCCCTACCTCTTTAGACCTCCATCCATTACAACCTTCTACCTCTTTAGACCCACCATCAGTACAGATTGACTCATCTACTCAGCTAGATTTACCGCCAGTCATTCCGAGGGGTAGGCGAGGCCTACATTGACCTAGATTGCTACCTCCAACACCACCTCTATTTCCAGTTCCAGCCCCATCACAGACAGATGTTTTTCATGTGTCACATATAGTACCTGCTACAATTAGAGAGGAGCGTCCAAAAAGGAAGAGAGTATCAATTACACATAAGTTCTCTCCTTGTGGAGGCATGTAAAATTATATATGTTTTTTATTTTCCACTATATTAATGTTTACTGGATATTTTTTGTGACTTTGATTAAACTACTAAAAATTGCATTTTGTAGTAGACTTTTTCTAATGAATTTCATTGACTAATTTTGTCAAAAAATCTATATATGACAACTGCGGATTAAGAGTATACTATTATTTTGATTAAGATAAATTTATTATAATAAAAATAAATTAATATCTTAAAAAACAACAAATTAAATATCTTAAATTAATAAATTATACAATTTTATATATTATTTATATGTTATATAAGTTTATTATTTTAAGATTATTAATTTATTAATAAATAAAATATTAATTTATAATATCTTCTATTTATCAATTTATGTTTGTTAGAGTAATAATAGATTCTTAAGTTTAAATATAAATGATTTATTATAAAAGTATATATTTTTAATTTCAATAATAAATTGTAATTTAATAGTTTTTAATTAAATTTGAAAGTAAAAAAAAAATTATAATTGAAATCTCAGTTAACAACTGCGGCTTAAAAGTATACTATTATTTCAATAAAGATAAATTTATCATAATACAAATAAATTAATATCTTAAAAAACAACAAATTAAATATCTTAAATTAATAAATTATATAATTTTATATATTATTTATATGTTATATAAAATTATTATTTTAAGATTATTAATTTATTAATAAATAAAATATTCATTTATAATATCTTTTATTTATCAATTTATATTTGTTGAAGTAATACTAGATTCTTAAGTTTAAATATAAATAATTTATTGTTTAAGTATATTTTTAAATTTTCAATCATAAATTGTAATTTAATAATTTTTAATTAAATTTTAAATTAAAAAAAAAAAACTAAAACCTCAGTTGACAACTATAACTTTAATTCAAAAATGAAGCCTCGGTTGGCAACCGTGGTTTTAGTTCAAAAATTAAGTCTCAGTTGCCAACTTAGACTTCAGTTTAAAAATGAAGTCTTAGTTGGCAACTGCGGCTTTAGTTCAAAAATGAAATCTCAATTGTCAATTGAGGCTTTAGTTTAAAAATAAAGTCTCAATTGGTAACTGCGACTTCAGTTCAAAAATGAAGTTTCAATTGCCAATTGAGACTTTAACTAAAATGATGAAAAAATATATATTTTTTATGACATGGCGTTTATGTGGCACCAAAGAAGTCAATTTGAACATAAATTTTAAAAAGTGGTTAGATCTTATATTTTTTTTAATAAATGGACCATTTTGACCCAAAACTCTCAATAGAGTTCAAACAAGGAATGATAATTTTGACCTTTTCCATGTGTGGATAATTAATTACGTAGTTTGTCTTCTTCCCATGACTTTTATGCATATTATGGATTCTAATAGCCAACCAACCCCATAAGAAAATGAAAATTTCAACCTCAGGAGCCGCATTTTCTTAGTTGTGATTTGGATTATCATGCTTTCTTGCACTAGAAAGAAAACCAAAGAAACTTTAGATGATAAAGAAAATTGATAAATTATCACAGTGACCCAGAAAATACATCAGTTTTAGCAGAAGGCATATTTTCTCAATTTTCAGTTTTTGGTGAGCGTTGTGTACAAATTGCTGCATAGAAAATGGACTAATTCAATTTCCATGGAATATTCAGACCTTTTAGCAGTCTGATTTCAATTGAATGAATGAATAAATGAATTACTAGATTGTACAGCTCTATTGTGTTTATAGACAAGGTTAGCTTACAATGATATACAAGATTTAGTGTATTATCAACAAAACTAAGGCTGAACCTCTAGGATATTAGAAGAGCTTGCTTGCAAACTCTTCAATGGCCTCTCCTTTTTTAGAAGAAGAATAAGAGGATGCTGCCAGACCCTTGAGCCCGGACAAGCTTCTTCCTAGCTGTAGAGCCACCTTCGTTTCAAACAATTCCCCATTCTCTCTTCTCCCCACATCTCTTTCATTCAGATTTGACTCTATGGTCTCTTCCATCATCCGGAAGAAGCCTGCGTTGCTTCTATACATCTCAAACACCATGCCCACTTGCACGCCATGCTCCATTGTGTTCACCACGCTTGCCATGGCTCCAGCTACGACTCCTAGTGTCGCGGCCCAGGGACCGTGAGAAGATCCCACGAACGCAGTTCCACAAGCCGCTAAGCCTGTCAATAAGGGACCAGAAATGGCGAGCATCCTGTTAACTTTCAAGGCTATTTTGCCCAGCCTCAAATAGTCTTCAGTGTCCTTTCTCTTCAAAACCCCAACTACTTCTCTCATTTCTTCCTCCAACTCCACACTCCAACCATTTCCATCTGTTCTCCCACTCTGCCTGTCCTGCCTTTGCCTGTGCTCCGGCCACCATACAGCAGGCTCCACAGTTTTGGGGAATTTATCGAGCATCGCTCCTAGTAAAGGAAGCGGGAAGGCCTTGTCCAGTGACAAAACTTTCTCCATAACTTCCTCAACATCGGTACTAGTAGGAGTGCCACAAGAGAGTGTTCTTTGAATCTGGCCATGAAGCTGCTTAAACAACCTCGCGGCATTGCGCTGTTCTTCGACGAGTTGAGATGGCTGGATCTTATTCATCACCACCAGCATCCCAGTGGCTGCCAAATACATCAGAGTGGAAGAGAGCTTGAGAGCTACAAGGGGTCCTCCTACACTTGTAGCAGCAATTCCAGCCATGGTTGCAGCAGTGAGTGTGATTGCATTAATGGATGTCAAAAGAAGATGGTTCCAATTATCACGCTGCTCACCGATATTCTTGTGCATCTCCACTCTATCTGCAACAGCCTCCATGATTGCATGGAGTTTAGCAATCACCAAAGGATCAGAAACATTGCTCACAGAAGGGAAAGTACCATTAGTACTCAGCTCGTATTTCTTCTCCAAATTGCTGGTGGTTGCAGCTGTGAGACCAACCCCCATGTCCAGTACTTCCTGTAGTACCAAATTTCTAGCGGGGAGGTTCAAAGATAGGCGGCCGGGCTGGAGTTTAGGCATATTGATAGTAGCTCTTACCATTCCTCTCCGGCAACGAGACGAGGAATAAGCCACTGACGTAATAACAGCCGATGAAAATTGAAGACTCACCATGTCCACTCCTTGTACGATCTGTATGAGTTTCTTCTTGTTGCTAAGATTGGTTGATTCTAATGGGTATGTAGTGAATGGCTTAGGCTTGTAGTGAAATGTGGTGGCAATGCAACCTGGATTATATATAGGGAATGGGAGTGGACCAAGTACGCTATTCAACGTTTGAATGGTCTCATGGGTCTTGGCTTAGACCTTTTCTTGTCTTTGGTTCATTGGTGTTTCACCTCTCAATTACGCTGCTCGTCAGCTTGGGCATTGAGGCAGTACTTCATTGACTTTCAACCTGCAAAAACCAGTACAACCTTGAAATAATAAAATCAACCTTTTGCTTCTCCAATATTTCTGGGTCTGAATTCTGTAGCCATATATCGTTGATCAGCAGTGACGTAACTAAAACATGGGATTTGTTCAAAGATTACAAGTATTTTGAGCATTATCACCATTTTATGAAATTTCCAGACGTCTTTCTTTCCAATTAACATACCGTATTCCAATGAGAGAGTAGGCTTTCTTTTTGTCAATTTTTTTTAAAAAAAATTTATGACTAAATCACAAATTCAAAATAATTTATTAGTAAGGTCAATTATTATTCAAAAATAATAATGAGAAATAAAGAGATAAGTTTAGTCTTGATATTTTTTTTTCTTAAAAGCTTTATAGTTTTTTTTTATTATCTATACGTATATATTTGATTTTCTTCCTATTTCTATGACAAATGAAATAGATATTTTGAGTTTTCTATATTTTATTTTATTTTTTCCTTTTTTATGATCCTAACACAAGGTAATTAATTATCAGAAAAAAATCCCTCAATTATTATAGGTATTATATTATAATAAAATGATTGGTCTCATTAATGTTTATAATGTAATTAAGATAATTGATAATATATAGAAGAAAATGGAGAAGTTGTTGTTCTCAATGATAGTTTATTTAATAAAAGAAAACATTTTAAATATTTTTCTAACTTAGAAAACAAGTTTACAAAACTTGTACAAATTCAAAATTTAAAAAAAATAATTCTGAAAATAAAACATTTTTTCTTTAAAAAAAAAAAATTGACAAGTTTTCAATTTTTTTAAAAGAATATTTTGAGTAAGAAAAATGCTTTGGGACTTTTTCATGGTACATAAAATATATAAATACTTCTTAAGAATAAACCACCAAAACTATTTTTTATATTAAATTTCTAATCAAAATTTTGTTAATTTTGTTAATTTTTCTTTTAAAAACGATTAAGAATTACTCTTAATATCTGTTCTAAAACTGTCGGCCCTTTGTATTTGACTGGTCGCTGGACCATGGAGCGGCGGTTAGAATTTGACAGTTTGGCGGCATCCTTTAGCAAAGATGAGGTCATGGGAATAGGAGGACAGGCGCCAGTGGGCGCTGGCCCTAGTTTATTTGGTCAAAAAGTGCTACTGTTATAATCCAACATTCAGCCCTCCATGGAAATTGTCTTGAGACCTAAATGTTATGGCTTAAAGCAAGCACTAAATGCATCGTATGATCAAATTAATGGATACGTCAAGGAACAAAGTGAAAATCTATGTTGTATGTTAAGACAGGAGGTATGAATGAAATACTTAGTATTTGCCTTTAAGTTTATGATTTGATTTATACTAATAAATGTATTATTTTAATGAAAGGATTTTAGAAAGATGATGATGATTAATTTGAGATGATTGATTTAACTTGACAAGTTATTTTCTTACTTGAAGAGTTGTTTTCTTATGTTGGAAGTCATCTAATGGGATGCAAAAAAAAATTTATTTTTCAAGAGAAGCATGAAAATAATCTTCATAAGAAATTTGAACTGAATAATTAAAATCCAATGAAAACTCATTTGAATGTCAATAAAAAAATTGGTTTAAATGATAGGGAAGAAACGATTGATATGCAACAAATCTCACCAACAATAGGTTAGATATTATGTAAACAACAAATCTCTTATGAAGGCTTATGCAAAGTTCAACTTAGCCTTTCTTTGGTGCGATCATCTCGCTTGTAGATTTAGAAATATTTCCCTCAAATATGGGAAGAAAAATGTGAAAATATTTCAATTAAAAAGTAAAGAGTACGTGGGGGAGGAGGAGGGAAAACAGGGAAACTAGTATTATACCAGGCACATGCAATGATGCTGTGGAAGATGACACGGAACTGGCTCTCTATTCCTATGTATTGTTTGCAAGATTTCATATAATATTGAAGTTATACAAGGATCAAGGTGAGGGTTGCCTAACTATATTTCCTTGAAAACTTGAAGATATGATCATGGACATTACCCGGCCCATAGTAGACCATGAATACAAAGTTGTTCCAAGGTGGAGATGTCAATTATTCGATCATGACCACCTTAAATAAATAATTTAATTCGAAAATTAATTAGAATAAAACAACACGTTTGACATAAATCAGTACCCATAGTAGACCCTAGGATTTCCGGAAATTTAAGGTTCACATTTAACCCTAGAAGTCAACATGAGTGTAAAAGTACTCCATGAAATCTATATAAAAACTAGCTAGAACATTATTTCTAAATCTTGGAGTCTATTAATTAATTTTTCCTTCTTGTTGGATTCTAATTCTCAGCAATCAAAGTTCGTTAAAATTAAATGGAGTGACAACTATCTAGTGTAAAGAAAGAATCATTTGGTGGCAAACCCACCATTTACTTTGGCTTATGATAGAAGTCAGAACCTCCTCAGACTCAAAAGTACCTGCCTTATTTCAATAGAGTCCAAACGAAGGAATGATAATTTTGACCTTTTCCATGTATAGTTTACATTGTTTTTCCTCCTCCAATGGCCTCTATATATAGTATATATGGACTCGACTAACCCACCAATCCCATAAGAAAATGAAACTTTTCTGTCTCAGAAGCTGCATTTTCTTAGTTGCCATTTGGATTTTCATGCTTTCTTCACTAGAAAAAAAAAAAACTAAAGAAACTTTAGATGATAAGGAAAAAGTATCAAGTATTACATTGTTTATTATTCATGGACTTTCACTCCAAATTGACCCAGAAATACATCGGTTTTAGCTGAAAGCATATAAAACTTATTAATTTTCAGTTTTGATGAGCAGATGTGTTCAAATTGCTGTATAGAAAACCGACTAATTCAATTTCCATGGAATATTCAGACCTTTTAGCAGTCTGATTTCAATTGAATGAATGAATAAATGAATTACTAGATTGTACAGCTCTATTGTGTTTATAGACAAGGTTAGCTTACAATGATATACAAGATTTAGTGTATTATCAACAAAACTGAGGATGAACCACCACGATATTAGAAGAGCTTGCTTGCGAACTCTTCAATGGCCTCTCCTTTTTGGGAAGAAGAATAAGAGGATGCTGCCAGATCCTTGAGCCCGGACAAGCTTCTTCCTAGCTGTAGAGCCACCTTCATTTCAAACAATTCCCCATTCTCTCTTCTCCCCACATCTCTTTCATTCAGATTTGACTCTATGCTCTCTTCCATCATCCGGAAGAAGCCTGCGTTGCCTCTATACATCTCAAACACCATGCCCACTTGCCCGCCATGCTCCATTGTGTTCACCACGCTTGCCATGGCTCCAGCTACGACTCCTAGTGTCGCGGCCCAGGGACCGTGAGAAGATCCCACGAACGCAGTTCCACAAGCCGCTAAGCCTGTCAATAAGGGGCCAGAAATGGCGAGTATCTTGTTAACTTTCAAGGCTATTTTGCCCAGCCTCAAATAGTCTTCAGTGTCCTTCCTCTTCAAAACCCCAACAACTTCTCTCATTTCTTCCTCCAACTCCACACTCCAACCATTTCCATCTGTTCTCCCACTATGCCTTTCCTGTCTTTGCCTGTGCTCGGGCCACCATACAGCAGGTTCCACAGTTTCGGGGAATTTATCAAGCATCGCTCCTAGTAAAGGAAGCGGGAATGCCTTGTCCAGTGCCAAAACCTCCTCCATGGCTTCCTCAACATCGTTACTAGTAGGAGTGCCACAAGAGAGTGTTCTTTGAATCTGGCCATGAAGCTGCTTAAACAGCCTCGCGGCATTGCGCTGTTCTTCGACCAGTTGAGATGGCTGGATCTTATTCATCACCACCAACATCCCAGTGGCTGCCAAATACATGAGAGTTGAAGAGAGCTTGAGGGCCACAAGGGGTCCTCCTACACTTGTAGCAGCAATTCCAGCCATAGTTGCAGCAGTGAGTGTGATTGCATTAATGGATGTCAAAAGAAGATGGTTCCAATTATCACGCTGCTCCCCGATATTCTTGTGCATCTCCACTCTATCTGCAACAGCCTCCATCATTGCATGGAGCTTAGCAATCACCATAGGATCAGAAACATTGCTCACACGAGGCAAAGTAGTATTAGGTCTGGACTCGTATTTCTTCTCTACATGGCTGGTGGTTGCAGCTGTGAGACCAACTCCCATGTCCAGTACTTCCTGTACCAGATCTCTAGCGGGGAGCTTCAGAGATAGGCCGCCAGTCCGGAGCTTAGGCATATTGATAGTAGCTCTTATCATTCCTCTCCGGCAACAAGATAAGGAATGAGGCAATGAACCAATAACGCCTGAAGATTGAAGACTTGCCATGTTCTCTCCTCGTATGATCTGTATGAGTTTCTTCTGGTTGCTAAGATTGGGTTATTCTAACGGGCGGGTATTGAATGGCTTAGGCTTGAAGAAGTGTAGTGAAATGGGGTAGAGATGCAACCTGGATTATATATAGGGAATGGGAGTGGACCAAGTATGCTGTTCAACGTTTGAATGGGCTCATGGGTCTTGATTTAGACTGTTTCTCGTCTTCGGTTTATTGGGGGTTTCACCCTTCTATTAGGCTGCTTGTAAGCCAGAGCATTCAAGCAGTCCTCCATTGACTTTCAACCTGAAAAAACCAGTAAAACCTAGCAATGGGCAAAGACATTACAAGTATATATTTTAATTAACTGTACAAAATCTGACCGATTATGAACAATTTCCACAGCTCATTTATGACTTTTTAGAGATATTTGTCAAATGGATTGAGGTAATATATGACCAATAATTTAAATTTAAATTCGTGGTAATAGCACTAATGGGTCATGACCAGAAACAATAAAATCAACCTTTAATTTGCTTCTCCAATATTTCTGGGTTTCAATGCTGTAGCCATATATGACTTTTTTTTAAAATTATTATAACTAAATTGTTGCAAAATTTAATGAGAAATTTAAATACTTTGCACTAAAACCTCTTGTGCCTTGCTTATCACTATGACAACACTTAAATTACCTGATCTTTCCAATTGCCTTAATTTCTATTTAGTTTTTCTTAATTCATATTCTTTAGTTTGTCACTATCACCTAAAATAGTATTTTCCTATTCGAAATAATAAAATAAATCCTCCACTACTGATTTCTAATTTGAATAATTTGTAACCATGAGTTTAATAACAGTGTTATGAATGTTACCCAAACCATCCATTATAATCAGCACAAAAATAAAAATCCTTGAATAACAAAGGCTATAATAATATTTGTTGGGAAAAAAACTAGAACCTTTGAATAATTCAGATATAAAAACTTAAGAGTTTAAGATCTTCTATTGTGGAATTACCCAAAAGAGGGATTTGCAATTTATGTATTCTTTCATTGGAAAATAATTGATCAATACAAGCAAAAAGCATTCAATCACATACATTGACATGCCATTTATATAAAAAATAAAAATTAAAATCACTTACAAAGTTTGTCAAAGACTTTGGGAAACCTAAAAATTTTAGGGTCAGAAACCATAAAACTAAAATTCATAAAATTTGAAAAATTAGATATATAATTTTACTTTATAGTTACTATCTTTTGAAACTTATACCAATAGAACCTACATCTATTCTCACATCTATGACACAATACATTCATGCTTCTTAGTAGACTCCTCAACACTTTAAAGAGATACCATTCTAATACTTCAAACCCAAAGAATTTTGATTTTTTTTTTGTTTTTTTTTTTCTTTTTGTTTGACAATGTTAAAGGTAAAAAATAATGGCATAAATTTTAGGCACATCAGTTCAAAATCATTGAATACCAAACATATGTATAAGGGATAAACCCTAGTGGACTTGGACTCAAATTAAAAATAACATTTTACCAAAAAAAAAAATCGAAAACTTGAATTTGGAAAATGGTAGAAACCGGGTTAGTTATTGTTCAAAGACTTGAGCGCTATTCAAAGGCAGTTAACTACTATCCCTGAGGGTGCTTAAGTGCTCTCTCAAAAATTTCTTTTTCAATTAAATTTTTATGCCCAATTTTTCTTTTCTTTTCTTTTTTCCTTTTTTTTGTGATAATCTTTCAATTGAAATTCATTTTTATACTTAATTTTTATATAATTCTACTATATGCCTTATATAAGTCATTGACTTTTTCATAACCCAATAATACTTGTCTAAAAGCATATAAAGTCTTAATCTACCAACATAACTAAATAACCTAATACACTAATAGAAACAAGTTTAAGAGAACCGATTAATTCTTTTTCATCCTTTGAGTAATTAAATAGACATGTAAATTAACTAAGAAATATCAAGCAAATAAAATAGGAAAAATAAGTCAACAAGATTTACAAAATTTAAGAGATTAGTTTTATGTAGAAAATAATCTAATGTGAAAAAAGAAAAAAAGAAAAAAAACTCATTAGTTGCAATCCACTCAAATCCTCTATTAATAAAAAAATTATGGGGTAAAATTAATTCAAAAAAAAGAAAAACTAGAGACTATCATTCATTAGCTACTCATTCAAAGGTAGATTTCAACAAATATCATTAAATTCAAAAGTTTGCATCTTTTCAATGTACAAGCAATAAAAAGAGAATAAACAATTTATGATTCAAATTGATGAAAACATAACTTAGATCACTACCAATAATATATGGAAATTTTAAGATTAGAATACGTAAAGATTAACAATCGGATCTTATGTTATTCATATGAGAAAAACTCCTAATAACAGAGATTAAAATATCATATATCAAAGGATTAATTGATATTTTTTAGATTTTATCAATCTTATGGCGACTTTAATGTTATGTCACAATCTCTCTCTCTCTCTCATGTTAGATTGAGTAGATGCCACAACCTCCACAAAATATATATATATATATATATATATATATATATATATATATATATATATATATATATATATATATATATTTGGTATGACCCCTTCCAATGTGAAGGTTGTGGTACCTACTCACTCTTCTTTCTTTTTCTCTCCCTCTCTCTTATTTTTAAGTTTGAATGAGTACCACAACCTCCACATGGACAGGGGCCACGCCAACTTCTATCTATAAATAAATAAGAGAGAGAATCCAATGGTAAGAAATCAATACACTACCAAATTGAAAATAATAAAGAGATTTACCTATTTCAAGTGCTCAATTCTTACTTGAAATTACGAGGGATTTTAGATTTTCACCAAAAATTATAAGAAAACTTATATACCTAGAATTATAACGTTAAATGGTTCACAATTTATAAAAAAAGATAAAAATTACAATAAAGGATTGATCAGTCATCAAGTAGGCAGTCAAACTGTGAGCAAATTTTAACAGCACTCATATCACTATATATTTAAATCGATTACTTTATATTACAATCAATCCACAAATTGACCAAAAATACGTACTCTTAGTGGTCCACACTATTTAGTCACCTTCAAAGAGCTGGTGAGGTACCCCACAGTACTCCATCACATCTAATGGTTTGATGATATTTAATATTTAAATTTTGGAACCAAACATATTCTAAGAAATGCCTTTTTTTTAAGACATAATTTGACTTCTTCTTTTTTTTTTAAACTAGATCCATCATCCTCGGCTGTTGCCAAACAGTACTAAAAGCAGATCTCCTTTTGGGCATTTCAATTATATATTTGAACAATGCAAAGGGATGATAATATAATTATGTTACCAGTTCTTCACTTTTGAGTAAATAAATGGGAATGGTGAGGACAAAGGGATAATGTCTGCACATCGACAAGCCACCCCACAATTTCTTCTCTTTTGGTTATATTCTTGATTGCATTTTCGCCAAAGTTCACATCACATAAATTTATCATTAATTAAATGAAAGGTAATCATAGAAAATGTAGCCATAATTACGACCTTAATACCTCTTGGATATGGCAAAAGATCGCATGGCAAATTTTAGGCCCCAAAGGTCAACAGAGGATTGTGTACACCCTATAAAAATCTTTTTAAAAACTGACAACTAACACAGAATTCATACCTCTTGGAGTCTATTTAATGGAGTGACAACTATCTACTGTAAAGAGAATCATTTGGTAGCAAACCCATCGTTGACTCTGGCTCTTATGATAAAAGTTAGTGTCTCCTCGACTCACAGATATCTGTCTTATTTCAATAGAGTTCAAACAAGGAATGATAATTTTGACCTTTTCCATGTGTGGATCATTAATTGCGTAGTTTGTCTTCTTCCAATGACTTCTATGCATATAATGGATTCTAATAGCCAACCAACCCCGTAAGAAAATGAAATTTTCAACCTCAGGAGCTGCATTTTCTTAGTTGTCATTTGGATTTTCATGCTTTCTTGCAGTAGAAAGAAAACCAAAGAAACTTTATGATAAAGAAAAACGATGAATTATCACAGTGACCCAGAAAATACATCAGTTTTAGCAGAAAGCATATTTTCTCAATTTTCAGTTTTGGTGAGTGTTGTGTTCAAATTGCTGTATAGAAAATGGACTAATTCAATTTCCATGGAATATTCAGACCTTTACCAGTCTGATTTCAATTGAATGAATGAATAAATGAACAAATGAATTACTAGATTGTACAGCTCTATCGTGTTTATAGACAAGGTTAGCTTACAATGATATACAAGATTTAGTGTATTATCAACAAAACTGAGGATGAACCACCACGATATTAGAAGAGCTTGCTTGCGAACTCTTCAATGGCCTCTCCTTTTTTAGAAGAAGAACAAGAGGATGCTGCCAGACCCTTGAGCCCGGACAAGCTTCTTCCTAGCTGTAGAGCCACCTTCATTTCGAACAATTCCCCGTTCTCTCTTCTCCCCACATCTCTTTCATTCAGATTTGACTCTATGCTCTCTTCCATCAGCCGGAAGAAGCCTGCGTTGCTTCTATACATCTCAAACACCATGCCCACTTGCCCGCCATGCTCCATTGTGTTCACCACGCTTGCCATGGCTCCAGCCACGACTCCTAGTGTCGCGGCCCAGGGACCGTGAGAAGATCCCACGAACGCAGTTCCACAAGCCGCTAAGCCTGTCAATAAGGGACCAGAAATGGCGAGCATCCTATTAACTTTCAAGGCTATTTTGCCCAGCCTCAAATAGTCTTCAGTGTCCTTTCTCTTCAAAACCCCAACTACTTCTCTCATTTCTTCCTCCAACTCCACACTCCAACCATTTCCATCTGTTCTCCCACTCTGCCTGTCCTGCCTTTGCCTGTGCTCCGGCCACCATACAGCAGGCTCCACAGTTTTGGGGAATTTATCGAGCATCGCTCCTAGTAAAGGAAGCGGGAAGGCCTTGTCCAGTGACAAAACTTTCTCCATAACTTCCTCAACATCGGTACTAGTAGGAGTGCCACAAGAGAGTGTTCTTTGAATCTGGCCATGAAGCTGCTTAAACAACCTCGCGGCATTGCGCTGTTCTTCGACGAGTTGAGATGGCTGGATCTTATTCATCACCACCAACATCCCAGTGGCTGCCAAATACATGAGAGTTGAAGAGATCTTGAGCGCTACAAGGGGTCCTCCTACACTTGTAGCAGCAATTCCAGCCATGGTTGCAGCAGTGAGTGTGATTGCATTAATGGATGTCAAAAGAAGATGGTTCCAATTATCACGCTGCTCCCCGATATTCTTGTGCATCTCCACTCTATCTGCCACAGCCTCCATGATTGCATGGAGTTTAGCAATCACCGAAGGATCAGAAACATTGCTCACAGAAGGGAAAATACCATTAGTACTCGGCTCGTGTTTCTTCTCCAAATTGCTGGTGGTTGCAGCTGTGAGACCAACTCCCATGTCCAGTACTTCCTGTAGTACCAAATCTCTAGCGGGGAGGTTCAAAGATAGGCGGCCGGGCTGGAGTTTAGGCATATTGATAGTAGCTCTTATCATTCCTCTCCGGCAACGAGATGAGGAATAAGCCACTGACGTAATAACAGCCGATGAAAATTGAAGACTCACCATGTCCTCTCCTTTTGTGATCTGTATGAGCGTCTTCTTGTTGCTAAGATTGGTAAATTCTATTGGATATGTATTCAGTGGCTTAGGCTTGAAGAAGTGTAGTGAAATGAGGAAGAGATGCAACCTGGATTATATATAGGGAATGGGAGTGGACCAAGTATGCTGTTCAACGTTTGAATGGTCTCATGGGTCTTGGCTTAGACTCTTTCTTGTCTTCGGTTTATTGGTGTTTCACCCTTCAATTAATGAGGCTGCTTGTAGGCTAGGGCATTGAGGCAGTCCTCCATTGACTTTCAACCTGCAAAAACCAGTAATTAAGAGTTCAAAATCCCAATGAGTATGAACAATTCCTTCAGCTCATTATCTCTCTTTTTAGAGATACTTGTCAAATGTTTTTAAGGTGATATATGACGAAGAATTTAAATTTAAATTCCCAATGATGGGTCATGACCAGAAATAGTAAAATCAACCTTTTGCTTCTTCAATATTTCTGGGTCTGAATTCTGTAGCCATATATCGTTGATCAGCAGATAAATTTGACATAACTAAAACATGGGATTTGTTCGAAGATTACAAGCAGTTTGAGCATTATCACCATTTTATGAAATTTCCAGACGTCTTTCTTTCCGATTAACGTACCGTGTTCCAATGAGAGAATGGGCATTCTTTTTCTCAATTTTTTTTTTTTTAAATTTTATGACTAGATCACAAATTCAAAACAATTCATTGGTAGGTCAATAATTATTCCAAAAAAAAAAAAAGAGAAATTTAAAGCTTTCGTTTGGGTCTTAAAAAGTTTGTGTGAAAGTACAGTAGGCATAATGGACTGACGAAAGGAAAAGAAAAAAAATTGTAATGAAAACAAGGGGATGAAAAGTTTAATCTTAATAATTTTTTTTCTTTTAAGTTTTATAGTTTTTTTAATTTATATGTATATATTTGATTTTCTTCCTATTTCCATGACAAATGAAATTGAGATTTTGAATTTTCTATATTTGTTTTCTAACTTAAAAAACAAGTTTACAAAACTTTCAAAAAATCAATTTTTAAAAAAATTATTTTGGAAAGAAAATGTTTTTTCTTAAAAAAAAAAAAGTTTGACATGTTTTTATTTTTTTTAAAGAATATTTTGAGTAAGAAAAATGTTTTGTGACCTTTTTCATTGAACATAAAATAGATAAATACTTCTTAAGAATAAATCATCAAAACTATTTTTCTAATATTAAATTTCTAATCAGAATTTTGTTGATTTTTTCTTTAAAAATGATTAAAAATTAGGTGATGTTTATTTTTTGATGGAATAGAAAAAGGAAAATATTTGATTTTTTTTATTCGATTAAACTAATATAATTAAACTAAATTTATTGATAATAAATTCATCTTAATCATATTAATTAATATATAAGATATTTTTAATTAAATAAAAAAAATCAAATATTTTAATTTTTTATATACGACCAAAATACAAACTTCGCTACTTTCAACCTCTGTTCTAAAATCTATCAGCCTTTTTATTTGACTTGTCGTTGGACAATGGAGCGGCGGTTAGAATTTGACAGTTTGGCGGCATCCTTTAGCAAAGATGAGGTCATGGGAATTGGAGGACAGGCGCCAGTGGGAGCTGGCCCTAGTTTATTTGGTCAGAAAGTGCTACTGTTTTAATCCAACATTCAGCCCTCCATGGAATTTGATCGGAGACCCAAAACTGAACCATTCCTCATAAGTCATAACCATTTCCAGCTTTTTAGCCCGGATGAAGGGTGTAAACACAACACAAAAAAGAAATAGCTTTTTATTCTCATGTTGTGGTTGTCGCTTTCACCAGGAAGCAATTTGTTTGATTACAATCTGCTTTGCCTGTACTAAAGATGGACCCATAAATATAGTCGAGATTACACACACATTCAGTTCAAAGGTTAATAACCCCTACAGAAACTTTGGACTTTGTAGAGATCATAGTCTTGTGCTGTGTCACATAGAATGTAGTCCTAGCTGGGAGTATTGATCATTTGAGATGGGTGGCCTTTGGTTCATTCACTTAGGCTTTCTCTTAGGAATGTGTTTTCGACTCTTTTAGGAAGTACACCTTAAAGTCATGTATTAGTGGGTTAGTGTTAGTAGGTTAGCGGTTAATTTATTTAGGAGTTTGTTAGAGTTTGATTGTTTATTAAGTAAATTAATGAATAAAAAGTCAGTCTAATTCAATTAGGCTTCTTGCTTGTTTATACAATGTTTCTGAGAGCTCGATCTATTTTATTTTTATTTCTTACTTCCTAACTATTATAGATAAGACAACTTTTTTTGGATTATCATTTGATGCTAGAGTCAAATTAATCAGAAGGCAAACAATGTTGGTCCTACCCTAACTCAGTCTACCATATCCCACCTTTTCAAGGAAGTGGATATGATGTTTGAAGCATGAAGATGAGGACTCTCTTTATTTTCTAAGATTTATGGGAGCTTGTGGATGATAGGTGTGAAGAAGAGGAGATTTCTCAATGGGCTATTAGAGGTGTACGAAACAAAAATGTTAAGGCGTTGTTTTTTATCCAATAAGCAATTTCAAGAAACTATATTTCCTCAAATTTATACAACAACAAAGTCTAAATAAGAATGCTTTGCAAATAAGATATTAAGACACAACTAAGGCACAAATCATTAAATTTCAAACTCTTTGTATAAAGTTTGAAACCTCACTCATAAAAGATTTTGCCAAAAAAAAATATCAGAAGCATTGTCTATCTTCAGGAGATTCAAGATCGCGTCGAAAAGTACAATGGTTTTCCCTTGAAGATTTTGTGAAGAGATCATGCATGGTGATGAATTTTGTTTTAATGAGTTTGATAAATTTTGTAAAGATTATGATAATTGGAGGCAGTTAACAACCAACTACACTTCTCAAGAAAATGGGTGGCATATAGGAAAAATAGAAGTCTTGTGGAGATGGCTAAGAGTATGTTGAAAGCAAAAGGACTTCTAAATTGTTTCAGGACTGATGCAATTCATATTGCACTCTTAATAAGAGTCTGACATTAGCATTACACCACCAAACTCCTTTTGAAGCATGGATTGCATAAACTTGATGAAACTAAAGGGTATCAATTTTTAATCCTATCACCATGCAACTAATTATCAGTTGTGATGTTGTGTTTGATGAGAAAGAAACTATTGGAATTGGACATTGCAAAATTCTTCAAGTGCACTTTTTCAAGGTGATGAGTTGGTACAGACTTATTCTTCAAAACATTGAATTTAACATGGTAATAATTTCAATCCTTTCACAAGTCCTTTTCAAATCAAGATATACTTCATCAACATCTTCAAGGACCTTATTTTCTGGCTTCATCAACATCTACAAGAACCTTATTTTGAAAATTAAGTCTTTGAAAGATATATATGAGTAGTGTGAAATGTGTCAATTCACTCAATTTAATATATTAAAATTTTAAGATTAGAATACTTAAAAGATTTATAATTGGATCTTATATTATTCATATGAGAAAAGCTCCTAATAATAGAAATTAAAATATCGTATATCAAAGGGTCAATCAATATTTCTCAAGATTTTATTGATTTTTGACGATTGTAATGTTATGTCACAACCTCTCTTTCTCTCTAATGTTAAATTGAGTAGATACCACAACCTCTAACATTTATATATTTTTGGTGTGACCCCTTCCAATGTAAAGGTTGTGGTACCTACTCACTCTTCTTTCTTTTTCTCTCCTCTCTCTTATTTTTATGTTGGAATGAGTACCACAACCTCCACATGGGAAGGGGCCACGCCAACTTCTATCTATAAATAAATAAGAGAGAGAGTCCAATGGTAAGAAATCAATACACTACCAAATTGAAAATAATAAAGAGATTTACCTATTTCAAATGCTCAATTCTTATTTCAAATTACAAGGGATTAATTTTAGATTTTCACCAAAAATTATAAAAAAAAAAAAACTCATATACCTAGGATTATAACGTTAAATGGTTCACAATTTATCAAAAAAGATAAAAATTACAATAAAGATCAGTCATCAAGTAGGCAGTCAAACTGTGAACAAATTTTAACAGCACTCATATCACTATATAATATTAAAATCGATTACTTTATATTACAATCAATCCACAAATTGACCAAATATACTTACTCTTAGTGGTCCACACTATTTAGTCACCTTCAAAGAGCTGGTGAGGTACCCTACAGTACTCCATCACATGTAATGGTTTGATGATATTTAATATTTAAATTTTGGGAACCAAACTAAGAAATGCCTTCTTTTTTTTAACTAGATCCATCATCCTCGGTTGTTGCCAAACAATACTAAAAGCAGATCTCCTTTTGGGCATTTCAATTATATATTTGAACAATGCAAAGGGATGATAATATAATTATGTTACCAGTTTCACTTTTGAGTAAATAAATGGGAATGGTGGGGACAAAGGGATAATGTCTTCACATAGACAAGCCACCCTACAATTTCTTCTCTTTTGGTCATATTTTGATTGCATTTTCGCCAAAGTTCACATCACATAAATATATCATTAATTAAATGAAAGGCAATCATAGAAAATGTAGTCATAATTACGACCTGAATACCTCTTGGAGTCTATTTAATGGAGTGACAACTATCTACTGTAAAGAGAATCATTTGGTAGCAAACCCATCGTTGACTTTGGCTCTTATGATAAAAGTGAGGTTCTCCTCGACTCACAGATATCTGTCTTATTTCAAAAGAGTTCAAACAAGGGAATGATAATTTTGACCTTTTCCATGTGTGGATCATTAATTACGTAGTTTGTCTTCTTCCAATGACTTTTATGCATATTATGGATTCTAATAGCCAACCAACCCCATAAGAAAATGAAATTTTCAACCTCAGTAGCTGCAATTTCTTAGTTGTCATTTGGATTATCATGCTTTCTTGCACTAGAAAGAAAACCAAAGAAAGTACTTTAGATGATAAAGAAAATCGATAAATTATCAGAGTCTCAGAAAATACATCAGTTTTAGCAGAATGCATATTTTCTCAATTTTCAGTTTTGGTGAGCGTTGTGTACAAATTGCTGTATAGAAAATGGACTAATTCAATTTCTATGGAATATTCAGACCTTTACCAGTCTGATTTCAATTGAATGAATGAATAAATGAATTACTAGATTGTACAGCTCTATTGTGTTTATAGACAAGGTTAGCTTACAATGATATACAAGATTTAGTGTATTATCAACAAAACTGAGGATGAACCACCACGATATTAGAAGAGCTTGCTTGCGAACTCTTCAATGGCCTCTCCTTTTTTAGAAGAAGAACAAGAGGATGCTGCCAGACCCTTGAGCCCGGACAAGCTTCTTCCTAGCTGTAGAGCCACCTTCATTTCGAACAATTCCCCGTTCTCTCTTCTCCCCACATCTCTTTCATTCAGATTTGACTCTATGCTCTCTTCCATCAGCCGGAAGAAGCCTGCGTTGCTTCTATACATCTCAAACACCATGCCCACTTGCCCGCCATGCTCCATTGTGTTCACCACGCTTGCCATGGCTCCAGCTACGACTCCTAGTGTCGCGGCCCAGGGACCGTGAGAAGATCCCACGAACGCAGTTCCACAAGCCGCTAAGCCTGTCAATAAGGGACCAGAAATGGCGAGTATCCTATTAACTTTCAAGGCTATTTTGCCCAGCCTCAAATAGTCTTCAGTGTCCTTTCTCTTCAAAACCCCAACTACTTCTCTCATTTCTTCCTCCAACTCCACACTCCAACCATTTCCATCTGTTCTCCTACTCTGCCTGTCCTGCCTTTGCCTGTGCTCCGGCCACCATACAGCAGGCTCCACAGTTTTGGGGAATTTATCGAGCATCGCTCCTAGTAAAGGAAGCGGGAAGGCCTTGTCCAGTGACAAAACTTTCTCCATGGCTTCCTCAACATCGGTACTAGTAGGAGTGCCACAAGAGAGTGTTCTTTGAATCTGGCCATGAAGCTGCTTAAACAACCTGGCAGCATTGCGCTGTTCTTCGACTAGTTGAGATGGCTGGATCTTATTCATCACCACCAACATCCCAGTGGCTGCCAAATACATCAGAGTTGAAGAGAGCTTGAGGGCCACAAGGGGTCCTCCTACACTTGTAGCAGCAATTCCAGCCATGGTTGCAGCAGTGAGAGTGATTCCATTAATAGATGTCAAAAGAAGATGGTTCCAATTATCACGCTGCTCCCCAATATTCTTATGCATCTCCACTCTATCTGCAACAGCCTCCATGATTGCATGGAGCTTAGCAATCACCATAGGATCAGAAACATTGCTCACAGAAGGGAAAGTAGTATCAGTTATGGACTCGTATTTCTTCTCCACATGGCCGGTGGTTGCAGCTGTTAGACTAACTCCCATGTCCAGTACTTCCTGTACCAAATCTCTAGCGGGGAGCTTCAGAGATAGGCTGCCGGTCCGGAGCTTAGGCATATTGATAGTAGCTCTTGCCATTCCTCTCCGGCAACGAGATGAGGAATAAGTCACTGACGTAATAACACCTGATGAAGATTGAAGATTTGCCATGTCCTCTCCTTGTGTGATTTGTATGAGTTTCTGCTTGTTGCTAAGATTGGTAAATTCTATTGGATATGTATTGAGTGGCTTAGGCTTGAAGAAGTGTAGTGAAATGGGGAAGCGATGCAGCCTGGATTATATATAGGGAATGGGAGTGGACCAAGTATGCTGTTCAACGTTTGAATGGTCTCATGGGTCTTGGCTTAGACTCTTTCTTGCCTTCGGTTCATTGGTGTTTTACCCTTCAATTAATGAGGCTGCTTTAATGAGGCTGCTTGTAGGCTAGGGCATTGAGGCAGTCCTCCATTGACTTTCAACCTGCAAAAACCAGTAAAACCTTGAAATAGGCGTAGGCATTACAAGTATATATTTTAAATAGGAGTTCAAAATCCCAATGATTACGAACAATTCCCTCATCTAATTTATGACTTTTTTGAGATATTTGTCAAATTTTTTGAGGTGATATATATGATGAAAAATTTAAATTTAAATTCGCAATAAGAAGAATTTTGAATGTATTAAGATATGTATTAAGATATTTAATCTTAATACATTTTTTTATTTGTTTTATAACATTTTAAATTTATATGTATTTATTTGATTTTCTTCCTATTTGTATGTATGATAAATGAAATGGATTTTTTTAATTCTCTACATTTTATGCTTTTCCTTTATTATGATCCCAACACAACATAACTATTGTAAAAAAATTCCAGAATTATTATAGGTGTTACATTAATAAAATGACGTCAGTGGTCATAATTTAACCAATAGAATTGATAATATGTAGAAGAAAATGGAGAAGTTGTTCTTAATAATAACTTTTTTCTTTTTTAAAATATTTTTCTAACTTAGAAAACCATTTTTTTTACAAAATTTTTAATAAAATCAATTTCTTAAAAATTTATTCTGAAAATAAATAAAAAAATTAAAAAAAAGACATTTTTAATTTGTAGAATATTATGAACAAGAAATGTTTTTTGGGACTTTTGCTTTATAAATAAACTACATAAGCACTTCCTAAAGGATTAACCAATAAAACCAGTTTTCATATTTAAATTTCTGATCTGAATTTTGTTTATTTTGTAATTTTTTTTCTAAAACCTATTAAGAATTATCGTTGAGACCTGTTCTAAAACCTGTCAGCTCTTTTTATTTGACTTGTCGTTGGACCGTGCAGCAGCGGCTAGAATTTGACGGTTTGGCGGCATCAGTGTGCAAAGGTGCGGTCATGGGAATAGGCCAGGAGGACAGGAGCCACTGGGTGCCAGTATAGCCCTACTTTATATTCTGAGATCTCCAAACCTGAATCATTCCTTTGACTATTTCCAGCATTTTAGCCAATGGATGAAGGCTGTAAATACAACACAAAACAAAAGCTTTTTATTTCCATACTATTGCTTTCGCCTTCACTAGGAAGTAATGTGTTTGATTGCAATCTGCTTTGCCTGTACTTAACATGGACCCATAAATATATTCAAGATTATACACATACAATTCAGCAATCCCTGAAATCAAAGGTAAATAATCCCTACAGATACTACTGACTTTTAGAATACATATATGCGCGCACATAAGTGGATTAGTATTAGTAGGCTAGTAGTTGATTTATTTAGATGTTTGTTAGAGTTTGATTGCTGATTTAAAGTGCTCCATTTTATTTTTACATCTCACTTCTTAATAGTTTTGGATAAGACAACTTTTAATTTGGAATGATCATATGGTATTAGAGTCAAGTTAATCAAATAAAAAATAATGTTAGTCTTATCTTAACCGGAATTGTCATCCCACTTTTTCAAGGAAGTGGATATGATGTTTGGAGCATGAAGATGATGACTCTTTTTATCTCTCAAGATTAATGGGAACTTGTGGATAAGGATTATGAAGGAAAGGAGATTCCTCCAAAGACTATTAGAGATGTACAAAAGAAAGATGTTAACATATAATCTTTTATCCAACAAGTAGTTCTAGAAACTATCTTTCCTCCGATTTTTGTAATAATAAAGTCTAAAAAAGTTTGGGATACTTTGCAAACAGGGTATAAAGGCACAACTCTTTATAAGAAATTTAAACATCACTCGTGAAAGATAGTAATTGTCTCCATGATTACTTGTGTAATATGCTTAAGAAGTTTGTTTAAGAAGTGTGATTGTATAATTATAGCAATAGAAGAGTCCACGGATTTAAATGTACTAACCATTGATGAGTTTTTTGGTTCCCTTCAATCCCATGGAGAAAGGTTGAAAAGATATTAAGAAATATCTATTGGAAATCTATTCCAAACTAAATTGCAATTTTCCAAAGATAAAACAATTAAGGCAACGATAAGAAGTCTAATAACAAAAGAAGACATGGAGAGTGTTGTTCCTATGGTAGAAGAGAGAGAGGAAGTGGAAGAGATGGAAGAGGTGGTGGACATTAAGGCAACCACAACCACTACCAAAATGAGTTTAGCGAAAAAAGGTTAAAGTTATAATCATAAGTTAATTCAATGTTACTACTATAATAAATTTGCTCACATAGAAAAATATTTTGGAGATAGAGAGGCAGTTAACAACCAACTAAATTCCTAAACAAAATGAAGTGGTAGTGAAGAAAAATATAAGTCCTATGAAGATAGCTAAGAGTATAACTAAATTCCTTATGAGTTTGTTAGAGTTTAATTACCTATTTAAATGCATAATGATGAATAAAAATTCAGTCTAATTTAACTAGGCTTTTTTTTTTCTTTTTTTTTTTCTAAAGTTTTTGAATGTTCTATTTTATTTTTACTTCCCACCTCCTAATAGTTATAGAGAAGAAAACTTCTTTTTGGATTATCAAACTCGTCTTTGTTTAGTTCACATAGGCTTTCTTTGGTGAGATGGACCTGGCTTGTAGAGTCAGAAATATTCCCCTAAAATATGAAAAGAAAAATGCGAAAACATTTGATTAAAAAGTAAGAGCATGTGTGGCAGGAAGTGGGAAAAGAGGGAAACTAGGATTATACCAAGCACAAGCAATGACAGTATGGAAGATGGCACGGAACTGATGCGGTTCATATACTGGTGATTGACCCATCACAACACCGGCCAGAATTGCATTTGCATCCATTAGAGATTGTCAAAAGGATGTAATCATACCTGAGCGTAAACAATGAAGTACCGTCCATGATCGATGTATATTGTTTGCAAGATTTCATATAATTAAGTTATACTGACCATGATCAAGGGTTAAGGGTTGCCTACAACCAGCCCATAGTATACCATGAAATAAATAATTTAATTCGGCAGTTTAGAATAGAACAACTCGTTTGACATAAATCAGTATCAATAGTGGACCCTAAGATTTTCGGAAATTTGAGGTTCACATTAACCCTAAAAGTCAACATGTGTGTAAATTCCATGAAATCTTTATAAAAACTGATACATAATTTATACATCTTCAGGTCTATTAATTAAACTTTCCTTCTTCTTGGTGTATATATTCTAAGAATTCTCGGCATCAAAATTTGTTAATAACTTGATAATGGGTCTCAAGTTCAATGGAGTGGCAACTATCTATTGTAAACAGAGAATCATTTGGTAGCAAACCCACCATTGACTTTGGCTTATTATAAAAGTCAGAACCTCCTCAGTCTCAAAAGTAAGTGTAATTTTCAATAGAATTCAAGCGAAGGAATGATAATTTTGACCTTTTCCATAAATAGTTCACACAGTTTTTCCTCGCTAATGACTTCTATATATAGTATGGGTTCTACTAGCCCACCAACCACATAAGAAAATGAAATTTTTCTATCTCAAAAGCTGCATTTTCTTAGTTGTCATTTGAATTTTCATGCTTTCGTTCACTAGAAAGAAAACCAAAAAGCTTTAGATGATTATAAAGAAAAAATATAAAGTATTACACTGTTTATTTATCATGGACTTTCATCTCCAAATTGACCCAGAAGCACATCAGTTTTAGCAGAATGTATATTTTCTTAAATTTCAGTTTTGGTGAGCAGTTGTGTTCAAATTGCTGTATAGAAAATGGACTAATTCAATTTCTATGGAATATTCAGACCTTTACCAGTCTGATTTCAATTGAATGGATGAATAAATGAATTACTAGATTGTACAGCTCTATTGTGTTTATAGACAAGGTTAGCTTACAATGATATACAAGATTTAGTGTATTATCAACAAAACTGAGGATAAACCACCACGATATTAGAAGAGCTTGCTTGCGAACTCTTCAATGGCCTCTCCTTTTTTGGAAGAAGAATAAGAGGATGCTGCCAGATCCTTGAGCCTGGACAAGCTTCTTCCTAGCTGTAGAGCCACCTTCATTTCAAACAATTCCCCGTTCTCTCTTCTCCCCACATCTCTTTCATTCAGATTTGACTCTATGCTCTCTTCCATCAGCCGGAAGAAGCCTGCGTTGCTTCTATACATCTCAAACACCATGCCCACTTGCCCGCCATGCTCCATTGTGTTCACCACGCTTGCCATGGCTCCAGCTACGACTCCTAGTGTCGCGGCCCAGGGACCGTGAGAAGATCCCACGAAAGCAGTTCCACAAGCCGCTAAGCCTGTCAATAAGGGGCCAGAAATGGCGAGTATCTTGTTAACTTTCAAGGCTATTTTGCCCAGCCTCAAATAGTCTTCAGTGTCCTTCCTCTTCAAAACCCCAACAACTTCTCTCATTTCTTCCTCCAACTCCACACTCCAACCATTTCCATCTGTTCTCCCACTCTGCCTTTCCTGTCTTTGCCTGTGCTGCGGCCACCATACAGCAGGTTCCACGGTTTCGGGGAATTTATCAAGCATGGCTCCTAGTAAAGGGAGCGGGTATGCCTTGTCCAGGGCCAAAACTTTCTCCATGGCTTCCTCAACATCGATACTAGTAGGAGTGCCACAAGAGAGTGTTCTTTGAACCTGGCCATGAAGCTGCTTAAACAACCTCGCAGCATTGCGCTGTTCTTCGACGAGTTGAGATGGCTGGATCTTATTCATCACCACCAACATCCCAGTGGCTGCCAAATACATCAGAGTTGAAGAGAGCTTGAGAGCCACAAGGGGTCCTCCTACACTTGTAGCAGCAATTCCAGCCATGGTTGCAGCAGTGAGTGTGATTGCATTAATGGATGTCAAAAGAAGATGGTTCCAATTATCACGCTGCTCCCCGATATTCTTGTGCATCTCCACTCTATCTGCAACAGCCTCCATGATTTCATGGAGCTTAGCCATCACCATAGGATCAGAAACATTGCTCACAGAAGGGATAGTACTATCAGCTCTGGATTCGTTTTTCTTCTCCACATGGCCGGTGGTTGCAGCTGTTAGACTAACTCCCATGTCCAGTACTTCCTGTACCAAATCTCTAGAGGGGAGCTTCAGAGATAGGCTGCCGGTCCGGAGCTTAGGCATATTGATAGTAGCTCTTGTCATTCCTCTCCGGCAACGAGATGAGGAATAAGCCACTGACGTAATAACTCCTGATGAAGATTGAAGAGTCGACATGTCCTCTCCTTGTATGATCTGTATGAGTTTCTTCTTGTTGCTAAGGGTGGTTAATTCTATTGGATATGTATTGAATGGCTTAGGCTTGAAGAGGTGTAGTGAAATGGGGTGGCGATGCAATTATATATAGGGAATGGGAGTGGACCAAGTACGCTGTTCAACGTTTGAATGGTCTCATGGGTCTTGGCTTAGACTCTTTCTTGTCTTCGGTTCATTGGTGTTTTACCCTTCAATTAATGAGGCTGCTTGTAGGCTAGGGCATTGAGGCAGTCCTCCATTGACTTTCAACCAGCAAAAACCTGTAAAATTGAAATAGGCAAAGGCATTACAAGTATAGAGTTTAATTAAGAGTAAAAAACCCCAATGAATTTGAACAATTCCCTCAGTTCATTTATGACTTTTTAGATATATTTGTCAAATGTTTTGAGGCGATACATGATGAAGAATTCAAATTTAAATTCCCAGTAATGGGTCATGGCCAGAACTGGTAAAATCAGCCTTTTGCTTCTCCAAGTTTTCTAGGTCTGAATTCTGTAGCCATATATTGTTGATCAACAGATAAATTTGACATAAGTAAATCATGGGATTTGTTCAAAGATGATTTGAGCATCATCACCATTTTATGAAATTTCCGGACGTCTTTCTTTCGAATTAACATACCGTGTTCAAATGAAGTTTTTTAATTTTTTTTTTAATCTTTATGACTAAATCACAAATTCAAAACCATTTATTAATAAGCTTAATAATTATTTAATGAGAATGTTAAAGCTTTGTTTGAATCTTAAAAAAATTGTAAGAAAGAACCCTAGGGATAACTGATAGGAAAAAAGTAAAGGAAAAAAAAACGTGGACTAAATGTAGAATTTCCAAAATAAAACGAAGTCAAATATAAAAATAATAAAATTGCGCAAATATGGAATTCCTGCAGGAGTGCTTGAGCACTTAAGGAGTTTTTAAATTATTTTTAAAAATATTTATGCTCAATCTTAAGTTAATTTCATTTCTTAATTAATTTTAATAAACTTTTCTTGAACTTTTCTATATATACTTGTGTCATTTAATCAATGAAGTAACAATCTTAAATCTTTAATGGAGAATAAGATTTACAATTTCCAAAAGTTGAAACAAAGTTGTTGACTCAAAATAATTGACAAGGTCTTGATTTCAAGAATATTAACCCCATTGTATATAGTCAATAAATTGGTAATTGGGACTTCTCTATTTTGTTCATGTGCATATTTGCTTCTTTTCTTTGCTTGTCATGAATATTAAATTTCGATTTTTTTTCTCATATTTTCTTTCAATTATTTATTTTTGTTTTCTTTCATTTTTTTGGATTAAAACCTTATTGGATGTTTTCAAAGGAGAAAATATTGTTCATATTACCATTTTATCACCTACTAATGTTGAAAAGTACTGATAAGAATAAAGGTTAGAAGTATGAAATTTATCCCATTCTAACCTTTTCTTTTCTTTCTTTCTTATTACCAATCACCTCTTCAATATTAGTAAGCAATGAAGATTGGTAATAGAGGTGGTAATACAAATAAATTTTACTTGCAATAACAATATTTTACTATGATTATATTACAAGATCTTCCTCAATGCATGGAGGTCAATGTGTTATTTCTCATAAAAGAGCTCGTCCAAACTAGAAGGGCTTGGTTTTACATCCATTAGAGATTGTCAGAAGGATGTAATCCAATCTGATAGTGTAAACAATGAAGTACCATCCATGATCGATGCATGCATACTGCACTGCTGATTAATCTTCTTGATCTTAGTCTTCACATGGATCCAGGGTCTTCCTGCATTTCATAGGAGTATACAATCAAAGGGTCTGGTCATGGACCATACAATTTTATAAGTATTTTATATATATGAAATGCCTCTATGCCAAGCCTAGTCACCAATCTACAATTTTTCAGGCTTTGTTTATATGGTTGTTTCCTTAAAAAATATTGCTTGAAGAATTTCTTATGCAAATATAGCACCCGTATACTATCAGTATCAGACACCAAGGTCAACCAGTGAACTGATCTACATCCAATGCCTTCATTGCATCTATCTCTCGTGTGCATATGCAAGATTTCATATGATATTGATGTTATACAGGGATCAAGGGTAAGGGTTGCCAACAACCAACCCATAGTGGGCCATCAATAGAAATTTGTTCCAAGGTGAAGATCATGTCAATTAATCAATGACCACCTGAAATAAATGATTTAATTCGGCAGTACCCATGGTAGACCCTAAGATTTCCGGAAATTTGAGGTTCACATTTAACCCTAAAAAGTCAACACGTGTAAACTCCATGAAATCTTTATAAAAACTGACACATAATTTATACATCTTCAGGTCTATTTAATTTTTCTTCGTCTTGTACATTAATTCTAATTCTCAGCATCAAAATTCGTTCATAACTTGAGAATGGGTCTCAAATTCAGTGAGTGACAACTATCAACTGTAAGGAAAGAATCCTTTGGTTGAAAACCCACCACTGACTTTGGCTCTTATAATAAAAGTCAACCTCCCCAAACTCAAAACCTGTCTTATTTCAATAGAGTTAAGACGAAGGAATGATATTTTTGACATTTTCCATGGATGGTTTACACACCTTTTCCTCTTCCAATGACTTCTATATATGTATGGTGTGGATTCTACTAGCCCACAAACCCATAAGAATTGAAAATTTTCTACCTCAGAAACTGCATTTTATTAGTTGTCATTTGAATTTTCATGTTTTCTTTCACTATAAAGAAAACCAAAGAAACATAATTATGATAAAGAAAAAAATATAAACATTGTTTTTTATTCATGGGATTTCATCTCCAAAGCGACCTAGAAATACATCGGTTTTAGCTGAATGCATATATATTTTTCTTAATTTTCAGTTTTGGAGAGCAGATGTTTCAAATTGCTATGTAGAAAATGGACTAATTCAATTTCCGTGGAATATTCAGTCCTTTACCAGGCTGATTTTCATTTATTGAATGAATGAATGACTTACTAGATTGTACAGCTCTATTGCGTTTATGGACAAGGTTAGCTTAATGACATACAAGAATTGGTGTATTATCAACAAAACTGAGGATGAACCTCTAGGATATTAGAAGAGCTTGCTTGCGAACTCTTCAATGGCATCTCCATTTTTAGAAGAAGAATAAGAGGATGCTGCCAGATCCTTGAGGCCGGACAAGCTTCTTCCTAGCTGTAGAGCCACCTTCATTTCAAACAATTCCCCGTTCTCTCTTCTCCCCACATCTCTTTCACTTAGATTTGACTCTATGGTCTCTTCCATTAACCGGAAGAAGCCTGCGGTGCTCCTGTACATCTCAAACACCATGCCCACTTGCCCGCCGTGCTCCATTGTGTTCACCACGCTTGCCATGGCTCCAGCAACGACTCCTAGTGTCGCGGCCCAGGGACCGTGAGAAGATCCCACGAAAGCAGTTCCACAAGCCGCTAAGCCTGTCAATAAGGGGCCAGAAATGGCGAGTATCTTGTTAACTTTCAAGGCTATTTTGCCCAGCCTCAAATAGTCTTCAGTGTCCTTCCTCTTTAAAACACCAACTACTTCTCTCATTTCTTCTTCCAACTCCATACTCCAACCATTTCCATCTGTTCTCCCACTGTGCCTCTGTCTTTGCTTGTTCTGCGGCCACCATACGGCAGGTTCCACAGTTTTGGGGAATTTATCTAGCATTGCTCCTAGTAAAGGAAGCGGGTATGCCTTGTCCAGGGCCAAAACTTTCTCCATGGCTTCCTCAACATCGGTACTAGTAGGAGTACCACAAGAGAGTGTTCTTTGAATCTGGCCATGAAGCTGCTTAAACAACCTAACAGCATTACGCTGTTCTTCGACGAGTTGAGACGGCTGGATCTTGTTCATCACCACCAACATCCCAGTGGCTGCCAAATACATCAGAGTTGAAGAGAGCTTGAGGGCCACAAGGGGTCCCCCTACACTTGTAGCAGCAATTCCAGCCATGGTTGCAGCAGTGAGTGTGATTGCATTAATAGAGGTCAAAAGAAGATGGTTCCAATTATCACGCTGCTCCCCAATATTCTTATGCATCTCCACTCTATCTGCAACAGCCTCCATGATTGCATGGAGCTTAGCAATCACCATAGGATCAGAAACATTGCTCACAGAAGGGAAAGTAGTATCAGTTATGGACTCGTATTTCTTCTCCACATGGCCGGTGGTTGCAGCTGTTAGACCAACTCCCATGTCCAGTACTTCCTGTACCAAATCTCTTGTGGGGAGCTTCAGAGATATGCCGCTGGTCCGGAGCTTAGGCATATTGATAGTAGCTCTGATCATTCCTCTCCGGCAACGAGATGAGGAATAAGCCACTGACCCAGTAACACTTGAAGATTGAAGGCTCGCCATGTCCTCTCCTTGTATGATCTGTATGGGTTTCTTCTTGTTGCTAGGACTGGTTGATTCTAATGGGTATGTGTTGAATGGCTTTGGCTTGAAGAAGTGTAGTGAAATGGGTGGCGATGCAACCTGGATAATATATAGGGAATGCGAGTGGACCAAGTATGCTGTTCAACGCTTGAATGGTCTCATGGATCTTGGCTTAGACCATTTCTTGTCTTCGGTTTATTGGGGTTTCACCATTCAATTAGGCTGCTTGCAAGCCTGGGCATGGAGGCAGTCCTCCATTGACTTTCAACCTGCAAAATCCAGTAAAACCTTGAAATAGGCGTAGGCATTACAAGTACATATTTTAATTAAGAGTACAAAATCCCAATGAATATGAACAATTCCTTCAGCTCATTTACGACTTTTATAGAGATATTTGTCAAATGTTTTGAAGCGATACATGATAAAGAATTTAAATTTAAATTCCCAATGGGTCATGACCAGAAATAATAAAATCAACGTTTTACTTCTCCAAGTTTTCTGGGTCTGAATTCTGTAGCCATATATTGTTGATCAGCAGATAAATTTTACCCAAGTAAAACATGGGATTTGATAAAAAATGATATGCATTTTAAGCATCCAGACGTCTTTCTTTTCCAATTAACATACCGTGTTACAATGAGAGAATGGGCATTCTTTTCCTCAATTTTAATTATTTTTTAAAATTTTTATGACTAAATCACAAATTCAAAACTATTTATTAATAAGGATAATAATTATTCAAAAATTCTAATGAGTCTTTCTTCTATTTTGGAAAGAAAACATTTTTCTAACTTAGAAAAATATGAAACATTTTTCAACCTTAGAAAAACAAGTTTAAAAAGGGTTCAACAAAATAACTTTTTAAAAACTTATTCTAAAAGTAAAATATTTATTAAAAAAATTAACATATTTTAATTATTTTTTATAGAATATTTTGAAAAAAAAATAATGCTTTGAATATTTTATATTGTAACCAAGTAGCCAAATTCAAGGTAAAGAATAAACCAACTAAACTACTGAATTTCTAATCAAACTTTTGTTAATTTTGATTTTAAAAATAATTAAGAATTATTTTTAAAACCTGTTCTAGCACCGTCCGCCTTTTGTATTTGATTTTGTGGTTGGACCATACAGCGGCAGTTAGACTTTCACAGTTAGGCCGCACCAGTTTGCAAAGATGGGTCAATGGGAATAGGAGGGCAGGCGCCAGTGGGCGCTGGCCCTAGCTTATTTGGTCAAAAGAGCTACCATTAGAATCCAACATTCAGCCCTCAATGGAATGTGATCTGAGATCTAAAACTGAACCATTCCTCATAAGTCATAACCATTTCCAGCCTTTTAGCCATGGATTAAGGGTGTAAACACAACACAAAACAACAGCTTTCTATCCCCATATTGTGGCTGTAGCCTTTACCAGGAAGCAATGTGTTTGACTACAATCTGATTTGCCCGTACTAAACATGGACCCACAAATATAATCGAGATTACACACACATAAAGTTCACTAATCCCTTAAGTCAAAGGTAAATAACCCATACAGAAACTTCAGACTTATTAGAGATTATAGTCTTGTCTTGTGTCACATAGAATGTAGTTCTAGCCGGGGAGCATTGATCGTCTGAGATGGGTCATCTTTGGTTCGTTCCCTTAGGCTTTCTTTGCTGCAATCGACCTTGCTTGTAGATTCAGAAATATTCCCCTAAAATATGAAAAACGAAATGCAAAAATATTCCATTAGAAAGAAGGTGTATATGTTTGGGAGGAAGTGGGAAAACAGGGAAACAAGGATTATACCAGGCACATGCAATGACACTATGGAAGATGACACGCAACTGGAGTGGTACATACTGGTGATTGACCCATCCTACCACCGGCCAGAACTGCATTTACATCCATTAGAGATTGTCAAAAAGATGTGATTATGTTTCCACATGTATGGCAATTATCATTGAGTTCATATCTGATAGTGTAAACAATGAAGTACCGTCCATGATGTATACTGCACTGCAGGATAATCCTTCTTGATCTTAGTTTTCACCTGGGACCAGTTTCTTCCTGCATTTCATAAGAGTATGCAACCAAAGGGTTATATGAAATGCCACTATGCTAAGCCCAGTCACCGATCTGCATCTTTCAGGCTTTGTTTACCAATTTGTTTACTCTAAAATACAGCACCCTTATCAGACACCGAGGTCATCAAGGGAACTGATTTACATCCAATGCCTTCAGTGCATCTATCTCTAAAGTGAATATGGCCCTCGATTCTTAAATATCATTTGCAAGATTTCATATAATGAAGTAATACAAAGATCAAGGTGAGGGTTGCCTACCTATATTTCTATGAAAACTTCAAGATGCAATATGGACTTACCCTCAATAACCAGCCCATAGTAGACCATAAATACAAAGTTGTTCCAAGGTGAAGCAGTCAACTGTTCGAGGACCACCTGAAATAAATAATTTAATTTGGCAGTTTAGAATATAACAGCTTGTTGGCATAAATCAGTGCCTTGACTATTTGGAAATAACTAATTTTACTTTTCAGTTCAAGAGGAAATGAAAAGAGAGGCACATTATTAGTTCATTCGGTTTCAGTTCTGCAAGAGGAGATGCTCACGACTATTTGGGATTACAACTGTAGTCATACAGTTCCAAAGTTTCAACCCCTTTCTTCCAACTTCTCATCAAATAGGGTACAAGGGAGAGTAAACTGCATACCTTCTTGGCCACTGTCTTTGAATCTTTCTTCCCCTTAAAAAGCTTATCCAGTAGTATATGCAGAAAATGTCCGAAGGGCCCAAGATAAACAAATCCAAGAAGCTGCATGTAGCAGGTTAGGATAATTATATTAATTGAGAGTTGAAACTCAATAAGCAAAATTGTCTACACATGAATGAAAATGAACATATTAGCAGTTAGAATAAATATAGTAAAAGATCTCAGCCTCTTTTCTCTTTAGTAGTCTCCAGTTTCTGCCTCACAATTGGTTTGCATTAGGCCAAAACAGGGGATGCAGCAATAGCATTCATACTTCAAAATCAAAATAAAAGATGTACAGGTGGAAATTAGAATTAACATGAGCTACGTATAAGGTAGATTTTCCACTAAGAATAACAGTAACTAAGATTGTGTTTTAGGATTTAACAGAGAACCCCACAAGCATACTGTAAATATCAGTAGGTACCTTTTGTTTTGTTCTGAGCTTTCCAAACCAGAAAAAGTTCCATAGTTAATATTCATGAATCTCTCTCACCCAAACCCAGAAAACCAGGTCAATAGCGTGAATCTGTCGCATTTCAACATGCCAAATGTGAGTCATGCCCTTACTTAATCTAACCTGGACACTACTTTTCACCACCCATAATTCCTTTCTAGTAGCTTGCGTTCATTAGCATCCACAGAAATGAAACCATTCAAAAAATAAGTTCATATAGCACCTAGAAAATCAGCAGGAAAGGAAAAAAGAGAAACGAAAAAGAGCAGATAAAACAGAAATATATGCCTGCCTCTACCTTAAAACCTTCGGAAAGTAAAACCAGATGCCTATTGGACAGGAAAAATGGGATAGTGTGTTGTTCTCATAAAAGAAAACCACAATGAATTATGAGTTCTAGGACAAATGAAAAATGGAAAGGAGAATGCCCTCTTACTGTTTCTTTCACTTTCTGGGAAGAGGGAGAAAGGTATTTTCCCCCAAGCTCCTCAGCATCATCCAGATTTTAGAGCCAGTGATCTTACTTTAGCCAAAGTAGGTCTTCAATGTGGAATAGTAGAATGGTTCTTCACAACATAGACTCTCAGAAATCAAATTGAATAACTAATAGCAATGACAAAACTTCAAGCAAGCATAACTTTTGGTATCAAATTTCATAGAGAGCTCTCAACATGTCTAAGTGCCAACTCCTCCGCATAACCATGAAAACTACAGTATCATCTGAACAGATAGAACCACATTATGGGTGCTGTCCAAACAACTTGAGATCACGAATGATCACTGCATTCACTGTCTGTTGGCTGATTGGGTGGGCCAATAAACTCTAACTTTGCTATTAATCACTATTGAACCTATACCAGTGTCCCCCCCTTCAGCCTTATAGTCTCAAAATGCAATTTTCTTCAGTCATGTATCTCCTTCAAAAGTGACAACACACCCAATGTCCAAAGGCCACAACACAAAGAAATCCCAAGCTAATTTTGATCTCTGATCATCAATTTGTAATGAATATTAATTCAGTGATGAAACAAAAAATCAAATTTTCATGCCCAGTTATTTTTCTTGTTAAATTGCCAATTTAAAAAAAAAATTAAAAAGATTAAAAAAAAGAACAAAACAAAAGCATAAAAATAATGGACAGAGAGCCTACCACTTTGAGAAGAAGACGCTTCAGTTGAAGTTTCTGAATACCAGATAGCTTTTGAGAAACTATGTCACTGACAGCTGACAACACAGCCGCTGTAATGGCCTGCATCCACCTCAAAACCCCAAAATCCGAATCATTAATCAAAAGAACAAAACCCAATTCATAAAATCCAAAAACAAACACTGTCCGTTTGATTCCGGAGAAAATGGAGGGAAAAAAACTAAAATAAATAATAAAGAAAGGGCCAACCCAGTTACCCAACAAATATTGCCCTCCAAAGTCCCGAATTTTCCCATCAACCAAACAAACCCATAAATCAGAAAGGCAAGAGAAAATGACAAAAGCGCAAGAGAGGTATGTGGGGACCTTGGTTCTCAAAGGGTGATGCTGAAGTTGTAAAAGGTACTGCTGCAAACCCTTCTTCGCCAATGATCCCATCCTTCACCTCTTCCCAACCCGTGATTTCTTGATAGAGAAAGAAAGGGAGAGAGAAAGAGTGAGGCTCTGTCCTCCCGTCCTCCTTGCTCTTGATTCAGTCAACTTTATGGTCACGCCCACTGAAATATCTACCTAGTTTGGTAGTATAAGCGTGGGAACTTCCGTGGTGTGGACCCCACATATCCGGTTTGGACCGGCCGGCCTTGCCCGGGTTAGCTCGGAGAATAACCCGATACTCATTTGCACAAAGCTCTATATTAATTTCGTAATCTCTTGAAATTTCATGAAATACTTTATTTTTTTATCTTATTTATTTATTTTTATTTTAAATTGAAAAAAAATTGATAAAATTTTAAATTTATGATCATCAAATATTCAATTCAAAAAGATAAATAGAATTTATTCTAAATTTATTTAAAACCTGATTACTTTGATTAAATTTGTGAGTCACATGAATTAACTACCAAGTGTGTTTAGTACCATGGGTCTTTAGTAAATAAATACCATGATAAATAAATTTTATAAAATCTGATTTTCAGGAAGATAAAAAAAATGGAAATTATAATAATAAAATGAAATAAAATAATGGTTTATTTTGAAATATTTTAATGGGAATTTTGAAATAAATATCATAATTTCTATAATTTTAATGAAAATGGAAGGAAATTATGAATTGGGAGAGACTAGATTTTCCTTGTACACATTTCATTTTATGTAAAATTAATTAAAAAAATTAATTAATATCAAGATTGGAATTGAGAAAACTAATTATAGTAGATAATTGGCTCAATGCTATAATTAAATTATAAATTAAAAAAAATCATTATTATGTTCCTATATCTTAATTTTATCAATAACATTTTTAATAAAAAAAAAACTTTTAATATTTAGACACAATTGAAGGTCGACATAAACCGAAAATAATATAGTAACTTAAGTAGGATAAGAATAAAAGTATTATCATAATTATGAATAAATATATAAATTTGGAGAAATTGCAATTCAATGAATCAATAAATTTAATTTCCTTTTTGAAAGTACATTCGAATGTTGTTTGTATTGTGTTATTAATTATATTATGATTTTAAGCTATGTTAATTTTTTAAGAAAGGGAAGAAGGGTATAATTTGAAATTTTTATTCCCAAGCTTGGATGTAGCTACATTGGTAAAATAGTTTAAATAAGTAATCATCGGGTTTTAGTTTCATAGGAAAAAATTCACTCTATGAGGAAAAATATACATACTTATTTTTAACTTGACTTTTTTATTTATTCCATAAATTAAATATTAATACAATATGATACATCACATTAAATATAATATTTTAAAATATCATTTCAGTCTTATATAATATTTAAGGATATTCGAAATAACATTATATGATGTACATATTATATTGTTTTAAAGAATAAGGCTTCCTTTATAATAACTTTCTCTTTTTGGGTTAAGGTACATAACTTAAAGTCCAAACCATAATTTTTCGGGGTACTCAATCTCAAGAGACCTTAAAATCTATCAAATTACACATTGAGACTAATTTATTGAAACATGGAAACATAATTAGGGAAAATATTATTGTGTCAATTCAGTATCACGTAGAACAAATACAACATGTAGGCCATTGAATTGTATGCTAAATTTTGGATTTTTGAATAAATATAAAAAAAAAATTAAGTAAAAATATTGAACACGTGGCATTTTTCTACTGATGACCACTTTTCAACGCCCCTCGATCGGAAACCCTATAACCAAGCCGGTGACGGCAGGACTGATGTCAATTGCATGGATCAACCGCCACATGAACTGAAAGCAACAGGTTTTTATTAAATCATAAGACGTCGTACAAGAGAATCTCAATTAATTTTGCAAATTATGATAGCCAAAAATTAATGAACGAGTCATGGAATGGGCCGAGTCAAGGCAGTCTGCAGTCAATGTTCCAAAGTCTGACCTACCCTCTTCAGCTATTCAACCAGTTGCTCTCTATAAATACCATCAACCGCCTCTCTTCTCTTCACATCAAACCACAAACAACAGAAAAACCAGAGAGATCAGAACCCCATCAATGTCTTCTTTACAGTCTTCCTCTCTTATACTCTCTTCTTCCAAGAGATCAATCAACGCTGCTATCCATCTTCCAAAGGCTAGAACACCGGCCAGTTTCTCCATTCCAAAGCCACCCTTGACAACAAACCTCAAGGTTGCTGAGGAGTTGAAGATCGGAGATGGGTTGATCACAGAAAAAAGCAGTGTGAAAGCTGCTGATTCTGCAGCCACAGCCAAGCTTTACGCAATCTTGGAGGCTGTGGTTGATAGGGTGGAGATGCACGTCAATCTTGGAGAGCAGAGAAATAACTGGAACACCCTTCTGTTGAATTCTATCAATATGATCACTCTCGCTGCTGCTACCATGGCCGGGGTTTCGGCCAGTGTTGGGGTTGGAGAGCCCCTTTTGGCTTTTAAGGTGTCGTCTACTCTCTTGTTCTCTGCTGCCACTGGCATGCTGCTTGTGATGAACAAGATCCAGCCGTCCCAGCTGGCGGAAGAGCAGCGAAACGCGGCGAGGTTGTTCAGGCAACTCCAAGCCCAGATTGAAACTGTACTCGCTGTTCGGACCCCAACTCAAGCGGATGTCGAGAGTGTGATGGAGAAGGTCTTGGCTCTGGACAAAGCTTACCCACTTCCACTGCTTGGTGTAATGATCGAAAAGTTCCCGGAAACGTTCCAGCCAGCTGTTTGGTGGCCGGGAAATGATTCTCACCAAGGAAGGAGAGAATTAGAGAAAGAATGTAATGAGAATAATGGATGGAGTGAGAAGATGGAAGTGGAAATGAGGGAGGTGGTCAAAGTGTTGAAAAGAAAAGATGCTGAAGACTACATGAGACTAGGCAACCTGGGGTTGAAGATGAACAAAGTCTTAGCCATCTCAGGCCCTTTCCTCACTGGTATGGCAGCAGCCGCCTCCGCTCTTGCAGGGCCTTCTTCCCAAAGCCCATGGGCGGCGACACTGGCAGTTGCCGCCGGATCATTGGCCAGCGTTGTTAACACCCTGGAGCATGGTGGGCAAGTTGGGATGGTGCTGGAAATGTACAGAAACTGCACAGGCTTCTTCCAAAACATGGAAGAATCCATTGAGTCCACACTTGGAGAGACTGAACTTCAGAAGAGAGAAAATGGAGAGTTGTTTGAAATGAAGGTGGCTTTGCAGTTGGGAAGAAGCTTGTCACAGCTTAGAGATCTCGCAGGAGAGGCAGATTCCACAAATGAATTTGCAAGCAAGCTCTTCTGACAGAATCTCTGTATGATCATGAATTGCCACATAGAAAATTTGTTAATCCCCTAATCTCAGTATAGTCGATGTGTAAATAATAATCTGTTTCTTTCTTGCTATATACATACATTAATGTTAGACCATTTAAAACATCCATTTTCTTGGTCAATTTCTTGGGCCATAATACATTGAATTTGCAAGGAAGTCGTTTAGTTTCAATATTAAATACTGTTTAGATTGTAGACATCACCTAATGTGTCATGTTTGGGAAAGGAGAAAGGTCAACAAAATTAGAGAATTTAAAAAGGGATATTTGGTTAAAAGGCCTAAAATAAATATGAAATTTGAGAAATGTCCTTCCTTTTTTTTCTTTCTTTAGAAAAATGATCCATTTGAGGTATTTTTATCCTTCTTTAATCCCTTTAAAAACACAATTTCTCTTTTATTTCCTGTCATTCTCCTCCCATACTGCTACCTCCCTTTTTCAACAAAGTTCAAATCATAGAGTAAAGATTAACGAATTGAAAATTAAAGTCTTACTCATGTCAAAAATACAAAAATATCATCATTCCTTTTTAAAATTACATTTGAATGTTGTTGTATTGTGTTATTAATAATGCTATGATTTTAAACTATGTTAATTTTCTAAGATGGTGAGGAAAGATATAATTTGAAATTTTTATTCCCAAATTTGGATGCAGGCTAGGATAGTAAAATAATTTGAATAAATAATCATTAGGTTTTTAGTTCCATGGGAAAAAATTCACTCAAAGAGGGAAAATATACATATTTTTGGGATTGGAATATCCCATATTCATCTTATTTTTTTCCCCATAATAGGTGAAATAAGTTTTCTAATCTTATCATTATTTATTATATGATCATATTTATTCTAGATATATGATAAGAGTGAGATATCATATTTTATCTTATATTTGACTTATGAAAAAATAGAATAAGTTAAATCATCGTTTAAAACATCCTCGAATATGGGATATAATACTTCTTATACAATTTTTGTTATATATATTATAGAATTTGATAATTTTAATTTAAGATATGAGAAATTATATTTAATTTATTATAATTTCATTTTATTTTCTCTTTCTTTTTCATAATTTTTTTTTATATTACTCACTTTGGAAAACAAAATTTTTTATTGATTAAATTTTTAGTACGAAAGAGTACATACATAACATAATCTAAAATAATATTAATAAAAAATATTATTGAATATAAATTTTATATATTTAACAATATTATGTAACATTTTTTATTTAAATATTTTAATTATGAGAATTATTGGCAAAAAAATAAAAAATCACTTATTAAATTATAAACAATAAAATGATTTCTAAAAAAAACACTACACATAAAGAAAAAATGTATATATTTTTTTCCTAGAAAACTTTGGGATGTGATATATTTATATTTTTGAAATATTATATGTTTTTTATTTCTTTTACGAATTAAACATTACTACAATATAATATATCTTACTAGATATGATTATCATTTTATTTAATGTTGTATGATATTTAAGGATACTATATCACATTTAAAATAATATTATAGGGTATATTATTTCTAAGGTATATAATAAAATTTGGATTTTTGAATAGAAATAAAAAAAAATAAGTAAAAATAATAGGACTTATTGCGTACGTGGCATTTTTCTACTGGTGACTACTTTCCAACACCACCCCCCCACCCCCATCTAAACCCCGGTGACGGCACGGCCGGTGTCAATTGCATGGATCAACCGCCACATGAACTGAAAGCAACAAGTTTAAGACGTCGTACGAGAGAATCTCAATTAATTTTGCAAATTATGATAGCCAAAAATTTATGAACGAGTCATGGAATGGGCCGAGTCAAGGCAGTCTGCAGTCAATATTCCAAAGTCGGACCTCCCCTCTCCAGTTATTCAACCAGTTGCTCTCTATAAATACCATCAACCGCCTCTCTTCTCTTCACATCAAACCACAAACAACAGAAAAACCAGAGAGATCAGAACCCCATCAATGGCTTCTTTACAGTCTTCGTCTCTTATATTCTCTTCTTCCAAGAGATCAATCAACGCTGCTATCCATCTTCCAAAGGCTAGAACACCAGCCAGTTTCTCCATTCCAAAGCCACCCTTGACAACAAACCTCAAGGTTGCTGAGGAGTTGAAGATCGGAGATGGGTTGATCACAGAAAAAAGCAGTGTGAAAGCTGTTGATTCTGCGACCACAGCCAAGCTTTACGCAATCTTGGAGGCTGTGGTTGATAGGGTGGAGATGCACGTCAATCTTGGAGAGCAGAGAAATAACTGGAACACCCTTCTGTTGAATTCTATCAATATGATCACTCTCGCTGCTGCTACCATGGCCGGGGTTTCGGCCAGTGTTGGGGTTGGAGAGCCCCTTTTGGCTTTTAAGGTGTCGTCTACTCTCTTGTTCTCTGCTGCCACTGGCATGCTGCTTGTGATGAACAAGATCCAGCCGTCTCAGCTGGCGGAAGAGCAGCGAAATGCGGCGAGGTTGTTCAGGCAACTCCAAGCCCAGATTGAAACTGTACTCGCTGTTCGGACCCCAACTCAAGCGGATGTCGAGAGTGTGATGGAGAAGGTCTTGGCTCTGGACAAAGCTTACCCACTTCCACTGCTTGGTGTAATGATCGAAAAGTTCCCGGAAACGTTCCAGCCAGCTGTTTGGTGGCCGGGAAATGATTCTCACCAAGGAAGGAGAGAATTAGAGAAAGAATGTAATGAGAATAATGGATGGAGTGAGAAGATGGAAGTGGAGATGAGGGAGGTGGTCAAAGTGTTGAAAAGAAAAGATGCTGAAGACTACATGAGACTAGGCAACCTGGGTTTGAAGATAAACAAAGTCTTAGCCATCTCAGGCCCTTTCCTCACTGGTATGGCAGCAGCCGCCTCCGCTCTTGCAGGGCCTTCTTCCCAAAGCCCATGGGCGGCGACACTGGCAGTTGCCGCCGGATCATTGGCCAGCGTTGTTAACACCCTGGAGCATGGTGGGCAAGTTGGGATGGTGCTGGAAATGTACAGAAACTGCACAGGCTTCTTCCAAAACATGGAAGAATCCATTGAGTCCACACTTGGAGAGACTGAACTTCAGAAGAGAGAAAATGGAGAGTTGTTTGAAATGAAGGTGGCTTTGCAGTTGGGAAGAAGCTTGTCACAGCTTAGAGATCTCGCAGGAGAGGCAGATTCCACAAATGAATTTGCAAGCAAGCTCTTCTGACAGAATCTCTGTATGATCATGAATTGCCACATAGAAAATTTGTTAATCCCCTAATCTCAATATAGTCAATGTGTAAATAATAAAGAAACTGTCGCTTTCTTGCTATATACATATAATGTTTGACCATTTAAAACATCCATTTTGTGGGCTCATTTCTTGGGCTACAATACATTGAATTTGCAGAGAAGTCATTGAGTTTTAATATTAAATACTGTTTAGATCGTTGACATTACCTAATGTGTTCTGTTTTGGGAAGGATAAAGGTTAACAACATTAGAGAATTTAAATAGGAATATTTGGTTAAAAGGACTAAAATAAGAGTGAAATTTGGTAATGATATTTATTTTTTATTCTTTAGAAAAATAACCCGTTTGAGACATTTTTACCCTTCTTTAAAAACACAATTCTTTTTCATTTCTTGTCATTCTCCTCCTATATTGTGACTTCCTTTTTTCAATGAAGTTCAAATCCTAGAGCAAAGATCAACGAATTGAAGATTAAAGTCTTACTCATGTCAAAAATTTAGAAAAAAATAAATAAAGTTCTTTCATATTCTTTCTTCTCACCATCCATTTTTCTCTTTATTTTCGGTTAGGGTTTGTTGGGGTTTTTTTAGTAGTTTCATATGAACTTTGATAATATTGAAAATGAGGTTGAATAAAAAGTTATCACTAATTAATGAAATCTTAAATCACACTTACATTGAAAAATTGAGGTTTTAACTGTCTCACTATTTCATAAATGAAACTTAATTATATCTATGTTCGGACAAACATTCTAACAAAAAATATAATTTTAATCAAGTTATTAATTCATAGATGAAACAAAATTTAATCTTATGTAAATTCTTTTTAAATTAAAGTTAACTATAATACAATTCAGATCATCATTATAATTAAAATTTTAACTTTAATTAAATCCTTTATAAATGAACTTAACTATTATATATTATGAAAACTTTTTCTTAATTTACCTTTAAGTTATGAACTTATAATATCTTGAATGAAAATGAAAAGAAGAGTGTCTTTTCATTTTTTTTTTAAATTTTTTATTTAGTTTTTTTTATGAGAATACGATTTATAAGAGAAAACATCATTTAAGAATGAATAAAAATGAGTTAGACAAACAACTAAAAAAAGAAAGTTGTGATGTTGAAATATTAAGTTAAATATCACGATATTTTGGATCTCTTCGAGACGAAAAAAAAAAGGAAGGGAATAAAATAGAGGTGTAAATTTGTCCAAATGGTGGCAAATTTTAACAAAATCAATGGGAGTATTTTTCCAATTTAATGAATATTTTGGACCCACTTGTCCAAATACCATTTAAATGTCCCCACCAACCATAAAAAAAAAGTACTACAGTGCACGTGGAGGCCAACTACGAAGGGATGAGCACGGGCTTGAATTGGGTGGCTATGACCATAGAGTGGTTGACTTTTGAGGTCCTACAAGGGAAAAATAATGGTTGGTTCTAAATTGAAGTGGGCCATTGAACCATTTTGGGTCACTCCTGAAGCTTCTTCAAACTATTTAAATAATCAGTCAACAGAATAAAAATAAGATCAAGAAATAGTGATGGCTAATAAGGCCGGTTGAAAATAGTTGCAAAATTAATTTTTAAAATTAATATTTTGTAGAGTAAATTATTTTGGAAATTGAAGTGTTATTTATTTATTTATTTTTAAAATAATTTTTATACATCATTTTTTATTTTTAATAATTCTTTATGTCTACCTAATTATTTTTTTAAACATTTCTAAAATGTAAATGAAAATAATTCAAAAATAAAAAATATTTAAAACCTTCAAAAGATGTTAAACACTAGAAGATGTTTTTTAAAAACAACATATTTTCCATTTTTAAAAATAAAAAACAATCTTATGATTATTAAACCTATTTTTCTATATTTTTTATTATAAAAAACAAATAACTATTTTCGAAGAGTTATCAAACATGATTTTAAATATTTCAAGAAAAGGATATGGAGTAATGGAATTGGGAATGAGAAAAAAATTTTAAAATATGATTTGGGATGAATATCCTATTATATATTATTATATATAAATTTATATTTATATGATTTAAAATAATAATATTATATATAATATAATATTTAAAAATTTTAAAAATAAAAATATTTATATTTAAAAATTAAATATAAAATTACGAAATTAAAAATATTAACATAGGTTTCCATAGAAGAGGAATTCATTCTCACAATAGGCATCCTTTATCCCCATTGTGTTTAGTTTAAGACATGAATGAAACTTAAAAATGAAAACAACTTGAGGTCAAGGGCACTAATAATCCAAGTCAGGATTAGGGATGTGAAAATAAAATGTAAATTTATAAACGGGGATTTCTTGAGTTCATCCTATTCCATTAACATTCATACAAAAAAACTTCAAAATTAACTGATGCAATTCTCCCACATAAGTTCTTAGTAGATTATAACTCAAATGCTCATCAAAATTAAATTCATAATTTATCATCGCATCAAAGTCATTGTTTCCAACGTTATTACGTGAATTGGTTCTCCTTATCATAAAGGGGGGGAGGGGGGATGAATCACCCATCCTTTTCACAAAAATTTTAACAATACATGGTAGGGTGGGACTGGGATAGAATATTTGTATACTTGCTTCCTCTAATTTTACTTTTTTCATCTTTTTGTTTTTAAAATTTAAATTTGATGTAAAATAAATATGATTTATAAATAAAGAAATATTAGAAATATTTCTAATTTATTTTTATGAAAAGTAACATTTTATTTATGTTAAAATTTTGAAAAATAAAAAAAAATTGACTAAATTAACTTTTTATTTAAAATCATGTATGACATGAAATATGGGATGAAAAATAATAAGTTATGTATATTAGATTGACTATACACATAGTTTATATAGGAGATTACAAGAGAATAAATAGGAAACAAGAGATAATAGGAAACTAACTTATTCCTAAATCAGAAAATTATCTAATTGAATCCCTCAATTTAAGGGATTTTAAAATAATTCTCCTATTCTATTTTACAACTCAATTACAACATATTTACAACTCGACACTCCCCCTCAAGTTGATGAATAAATGTTTTCCATTCCCAACTTGAATACAAGATCGTGAAACATTGAATTGTTTAGCCCTTTTATTAGGATATCAGCTAATTGATGTTCCGATGAAACATAGGACATACACACTATTCCTTTCTCCAAATTTTCTTTGATGAAATGCCTATCAATCTCAATATGTTTTGTCCTATCGTGTTGTATAGGGTTATGAGCAATATTGATAGTTGACTTGTTGTCACAATAGAGCTTCATAGGACCATCCCACTTGATTCTCAAATCATCTAGAATAATCTTCAACCAAAGTAGTTCACACAACCCTTGAGCAATGACCCTAAACTCCGATTCTGCAGACGACCTTACTACCACATTTTGTTTTTTACTTTTCCATGTTACCAGATTACTTCCAAGAAAAGTACAATACTTTATAGTTGATCTTCGATCCACTAGGGAACCTGCATAGTCAGTGTCGATGTATGCTTCTAGAGCAAGAGTATTGTTCTTCTTGAACAAAATTCATTTCTCGGGGTTGTCTTTCAAGTAATGCGGCACCTTGTAAGCAGCTTGAAGATGAGGTTATCTTGGATCATGCATGAATTGATTGATCATGCTCACCGAGCAAGCGATGTTTGGCCGAGTGTGAGCAAGGTATATGAGCCTACCAACTAGCCTCTGGTACATTCTTTTATCCACCATTGGTTTTTTTTTTAGCTTTTCCCAGCTTGTGGTTTGGATTCATTGGGATAGAGACTGGTTTACACCCAATATTCCCTGTTTCTACTAATAAATCAGTCACATACTTTTGTTGAGAGATGGAGATTCCTTGTGTGGAATATGTCACCTCAATATCGAGGAAGTACTTCAGTTTCCCTAGTTACTTTATCTCAAACTCTGTTGCTAATCTCTGTTTCACTTCATGTTTTTCTCTCTCATCATTTTCAATCACTATGATGTCGTCAACATAGACTAGAAGAGCAGTTACTCCCCCTACAATCAAGTGCTTAATGAAGAGAGTGTGGTCACCTTGGCATTGTTTGTACCCAGACTCTTTCATGACTTTTGCAAATCTCCCAAACCAAGCCCTAGGAAATTGTTTTAGCCCATAAATGGCCTTTTTCAGCTTGCACATCTTGTTACCCGTGTTTCTCTCAAATCCTGCTGGGATGTTCATGTAAATCACTTCATCTAAATCACCATAAAGAAATGCAATCTTACCATCATACTGTAGGAGTTTCCAATTGTAGTGGGCAACCAGTGACAGCAGGATTTTTACAATATTCATTTTTGCAACTGGAGCAAAAGTCTCTTGATAATCAACTCCATAAGTTTGAGTGTACCATTTGGCTACCAATCTTACTCAATGTCTCTCAAGAGATCCATCAGCCTTATATTTCAGTGTGAAAATCCACTTGCAATCAACAATGTTTTTCTCTTTTGGTCTTTCAACAATCTCCCATGTTTTATTATTTTCTAATGCACTCATCTCCTCTCTCATAGCATATTTCCATTCATTTTTTGTCAATGCCTCATAAACAGTGTTAGGGATGATAATGGTGTTTAGACTCACAATGAAATTCTTGTGGGTTGGTGATAAGTGCTTTAGAGACACAGTGTGATAGTGGATAGAGTGGTCAGTTAGTGCATTTTCTAGTGTCTTTTCTGACAGCAATGGGAAAGTCTAGGTCTAGGTTGTCTGTTGAGTCAGTGGAAGTTTCATCAGGTTGTGTATGTAAAGGTGGGTCTGATCTTACCATGATTTTATTCTCAGGGTCTAAGTTGGATTCTTGGACCTGCTTTTGTTCTGGAATGACATTTTTTCTTAAATACACCTTAGGAAACTATGGAAAATTGCAAGTGACTCAGGTGTGATTGGCTCGGATGACTCAAGTTTTTCATCACCATCGGTTGAGACATGAGGAAGGTCAAGAGGTTCAAAGGCAAAAGGTACAAAGGACTCACAATGATTATCTTCCATAATTGAAATCTCCCCTTAAAGAGAGAACTTGGGGAAAAAAGGTTTATTTTATGTGCATGTGACATCTGCAGAGATGTAAAATTTTCTGACTGAGATATTGTAACACTTGTATCATTTTTGAGTGGATAAGTAACCAAGGAAGACACATTTTATGGCTCGGGGGTCTAGCTTGTCTCTATGTTGGTTGTGGACATGAACAAATGTAGTGCACCCAAATACCCTAGGAGTGAGCCCATTTAAGGTTCTAAAGTGTGGATAAAAACTCATAAGTATCTCTACGGGGCTTTTGTTGTCTAACACTTGTGAAAGAATTCTATTTATCATGTATGTGGCAGTAAGAACAACTTCCCCCCAATAGGACTTAAGAACATTCCCTTGAAAAAGTAAGGTTCGGGTTGTGTTGAGTAAATGCCTATTTTTCCTCTCGGCTACCCCATTTTGTTGGGGTGTGTTAACACATGATGAGTCATGAAGAATACCTTGTGATTGAAAATAAGGTGACAAAATCTGGTTGAAGTAATCTCTAGCATTGTCTATCTTAAAGCTTTTTATTTTAACCCCAAATTGGTTTTGAACCATTGAGTGGAAATTAGGTATAACAATGCTAACATCATATTTTTGTTTAAAAAGAAAAATCCATGTAACCCGAGTGTAATCATCAATTAAGGATACAAACCAACGAGTCCCAGAAACATTAGGTATAGTTGAAGGACCCCATATATCACTATGAATCAAATGAAAATGATGAGAACTTCTTTTATTGCTAATAGGAAAATATACACGAGTATGTTTTGCCAATTCACAAGTTTCGCAATGAAACTCATAAATATCTAATCCTTAGAACAAATGAGGAAACATGACCTTTAAACCCCTAAAAAATGGATGACCTAGACGTATGTGATACAACCAAATGGTGTCTTTATTTGAGGAATTGAGAAAAGACAACTACAAAATATTATTAGTTTTCTGAGATGATTCAAGGTGGTAAAGACCGCTCATTTCCTTAGCAATTCCAATCCTCCTCCCCGAGCCTTGTTCTTGAAAAACACAATAAGAAGGGAAAAAAATAGCATAACATTTAAAATCATAGGTTAGTTTCTGAATGGAAACAAGGTTGACCGACAATTTTGGTACATGGAGGACATTTTTAAGAATAAGGGTAGGTGTGATGTATATGTCTCCGAAACCTGCAACAGTAGCTAAAAAGCCATTGGCCACTGCAATTTTCTTGTTACTTGGGCTTGGGGTATAAGTATGGAAAAGTTGAGATTTGGAGGTCTATTATCCAAGAGTCATCATAAACTCTGTGTGAGACATTTATGCAAAAAGATAATGAAGATGTACCTGAAATAGCCAAAAAACAAGTTCTAGTAGGTTTGTCAAGGGATCCCAGCAAGCTTCTCAGCTTCTCCATTTCTTCACTATTGAACCCGCCTGTTGCTGAATTTTCCTCAGTTTTAGGCTGCTTTGCCATGTGTACTTGAGGCCTTTGCTGCCCTCAACAATTTCCCCATTCACGGCTTGGTGGCTTACCATTCAACTTCCAACACTTCTCTTTTGTGTGCCTTGGGTTCTTGCAATAGGTGTACCAAAGATAGTCCTTGTTCTCCTTCCACTGATTGTCTCTACCTAAGTGTTTAAGCAGATCATTCTTTCCTTACTCTAAATATTCTATTTTCGGAATTAGGGTTGATCCATCTAAGGTTTGTGGTCAAGTATAACACTCTTTCGGTTTTTCTCGCCTCGAATCAGTGTTACCACCTCATTAAAGCATGGAACCTCCTGCTTGCTAAGAATCTGGATTCTCACTTGATCAAATTCTGGGTTAAGCCCAACAATAAAATCATAGACTCTATCTTGCTCAATGAAATCCTTTAGAGCAGCGACATCCTTAGGACATTTGGTTTTTATCACCCTATAATGATCAAGTTCTTGCTACAAAGCTTTCAATTGATTGACATATTCAATAATTGTTTTACTTCCTTGTTTTGCAACAATTGTCTTCACCTTAACCTCATATACTTGAGTTGCATATCTAGCTTTTGAATATGTCTGTTGGATTGCGTCCCAAATATCCTTTGTTGTAGCCTAAAGCATACATGTGTGGCTAATATCAGGAGTCATAGAATTCCACAACCACGCCATAATCATAGAATCTTATTCATCCCATGCTTTAAAACTGGGATCTCCTGGTTTCGACCCTGTACTCATAAGATGGTTGATCTTCTTTTTCCTTTTCAGCACAGTGCGAACAAGTTGAGACCATTTAAGGTAATTTTTTCCATCCAGCCTATACGTAGCCTGAATGTTTTGCAATTCCCCGGGTTGTTGAGATCGAACAATCTTCTCCGATTGTGTTGTAGTAGTCGTCTCTGCAACCTCAGACATCTTCCATGAAAAACATGATCTCTTGGGAATTAAGGCAGATTGCAAAACAAAAAACCAACAGTAATGAAGGCTGGTAAAAGAACACGTGAAATACTCTGTTTTGCATTCAGAAAACAAAGCAAAACAAAGCAGAGAAAGAAAACGTGAATAACAAAAAAATCCAATTATGAAGGCAAAAAAAATGGCGATGAAGGCCAGAATGATGCCCATGTTTTAAAAACCTACTGCTATGGTACCATGACATGAAATATGGAATGAAAATACAGGATATTATGAGATAAGAAATAGGAAATAAGAGACATAATAGGAAACTAACTTATTCCTAAATTAGAAAACTATCTAACTAAATCCCTCAATTTTAGGGATTTTAAAATAATTCTCCTATTCTATTTACAACTCAATTACAACCTATTTACAACTCAACAATGTATAATTCAAGTAAGGCAGGATGAGACAAAGTCATACTTTCCGAATTTCTAAAAATTTCCCAAATTCATTTATCTTTGTCCAAATTTGTTAAACTCTAAAAAAAAAAAAGAAGATAAATAATAACACAAATTGCCTTAGTAATGATATCTTGTGATTCTCTCTTGTCACATTCAAAGCTATATAACAATCTATTAAGGTTTATTAATTCGCTTTTGAAGAAAATGTGCATCGAGAAACAATCAATTATTAAATTTAATTTGATTTTAATAAAGGAACTTGACATACACAAACTTTGACTCATTGAGTAGGATAAATGATAATTAACATAAAATACAATTAAGAATTTGAATTTTTTTTTGAAAAATACTTTTAGTTTAAAAGGTGTTTTTTTTAAGAAAAACACGATGTTTGACAAAATTTTAGGAAACATTTTAAATTTTTTTAAAAATGACTTAAATTGTAAAAAATAAAAATAACTTAGGATGTGTCTGGTATGTGCAAATAAAGAGTGAGAATAAATATTTTATTTATATTTCCATTTCAATTTTTGTATTTGGATGCATATAGGAATATAAGGTTAAAATGATAATTTTTTTTTCATGAAAATTTAAAAAAAGAAATAAATTGTCAATAATACCTATATATTTGAGTTAAAATTAGTAAAACAAAATCTCACATTATACATCATTTGAAATACTTTTTTATTTTTATTTAAAAAAATCCTTAAAAGTTTTTTTTCTTGCTAAATAATAAAAACCTATTTGGCTACGTGATTTAGAAACAAAATTTATACTTCTTTGTTATTTGGAAACAATTTTTTAAAATAAGTTAAAATAGAAAACTGTTATTCCATTTTGTAATCTAGTAACAAATCCATATAATAAAAAATTTGGCTCCTTTATACCTTAAAAAAATTAAATTTTATTTTTTTTATATTCATTTAAAATGAAATAGCATTAATAATTATTAATTTTGAATAATCATTCTTTATTTAAAAAAATTAATTATGATTTTATAAGATGTTAATATCCATATTTTTATAATATTTATAAAAACATATAAATAGTATTAGAAATTATTAATTTTGAATTATTATTATTTATTTTTAATAAAATAAATCAATTAATATTAATAAATGTATTTTTATAATATTTATATAAAAAAAAATTTATGGTTTTATTATATTGTTAATATTCATATTTTATTAAAAAAACTATTTTTTTTAATTTATTTATAATTAAAAATATGTTTTGTTTTTAATACGACGTGAATTAATTTAATTTATATTATATAAATTAAATTTATAAGTTTTATTTTTTACAAAATCAAAATAAAAAATATTTTTAAAAACAACTTACCAAAAAAATTCTTTAATTTTTTAATTTTTAAAAATAAGGAATCAAAATACTTACTAATGGGATGAATTGAAATCCTAGATTTTATTTCCATTGGAATATAATAATATAACGAAAATAGAAACCAAAATGCATATGTGTACCGGTGCGTTGAACCCATGAAGTGAACCAAACCCAAAGGCCACCCGCGTCGGCTCGTGGAGTCTGTCTAAGGACTCGCATTCCATTCCATTTCACTCCCTTTTTTTCTCTGCAGAAAGCGATTCGAGTCAAGCGATTCCCATCAAAACCCTAATTTTTTTTCTTTCTCTTTCATCAATCTCGTCATCTTCATCCAGGTCGCAATTTCACTTCTCTCTCAATATATACGAAAAAAAAGAAAAGAAGATACGATCTTTGTATTTGGATAATAAAAGATCGTAGCTATTATTAGTATTGTTATTTTAGTGTAGTTTCTATTTGAATCATTTCTCTGTGCTGTGTTTGGTTGCCTAGAAAACGCAGGAAAAGAAAGGAAAGGCAAGGCTTTTTTGTGCTAGGTTTTTCATTTCTGGGGCACAGGAGCTACGCTTTATGTAGCTTTCAAAATATTCGTTTGTTTTTCATCGATATTCTCAGTTTCCAAGCAGTTCTTATGATCGCGCATTAATTGTGGATCGGAGCTCTGAAGCGAGATTTTTGAATTTGTTAGGGGGCGTTAATTGAAGGCACGATGTGGGCGATTGTGAGGCGAAAGGTTGCTTCTGGAAGCTCGGCTGCTTCGGTAGGTCCAGATAGATTAATTAATATATTTTGTTGATTATTTATTAAATTTCAACTGTCTGTTTATGCTTGTCTTTGCGTGAATCTGTGTTAGCTCATTGTATACGAAATGGTGTTATGACTTGTTATTCTATTGTCTTGATCAGGTTTTAGGGCAGTCATTGAGTAAGATTCGACCTGCTGCGGCATCCGTACCGCGAGGATACACAACCACTGCAAAAGAGGTGTTTACAGCTTCAATTAGTTTCTCAAATTGTTTAAAACAAATAATGTTTGTTAACTAATCAAACTGATATCATCTGGTATCAATTTATCTGCTGTCGTATTGTAGAATAGTCAATATGTTGACGTCTTCATTTGTTTATTTTTAATTTTTGATTTAGCCGTCTGAATTTTATTGGTTTGAATTTGAATTGGTTGAAATTGCTGAATCTACATTAGGACTAGCTTTGGACGTGGGGGTTTTAGATATTTTAATTAATTTTCTGTTTACTGCTGATTTTTCCAAAGTTGTGCACGAGATTTGAGGCAATTTGTATTAAGTTAAAACAAAAATTGTCTGGTTTTCTGAATTAACAACTGAACTTTTCTATCAGAAAATATGCAGCAATTCAATTTGACGCATTGTTTCATTTTGAATTAGAAGTTGGATGATGAGTCAGGACTAGTTGATGAATAGAGCAATCATCAATTGGAAATTGGGAGTTCTGTAAGTACTCACTTGGGATTTTGAGGGCAAACCAATTGTTTTATGGGCTTTGAGCTGGATGGTGGCAGAATAACTTTGTTGGATTATTATTGAGCAATTAAATAGCATTTCCTTCACCTCTTTGTGTTTTGGCTGGTACTTTTCTTCAGTACATCTGTCATCTGAGTCATTAATCCTTTTCAATAAATCTACGTATGTTGTGAGTATATATATACCTCATACTAGTTAAAATCATTGGATTGATTTGTGGGAGAAATGTCTATATTGTCTTGTTTCTAGTCTGTGTATTATCATGTATTGGTAAATTGATACGCTTATATCACGGCCCTATTGAGATTTTTTATATTGAATGATATAACTGGCCAATTCATTTGAATTAGATTCCCTTAGGTTCCATTCAGATCATGAACTGCGCAAGGATGAAGGGAAAGAGAAGAAAAGGAAAAATGAACAAAAATAAAAAATAAGTTTGAACCTGTAAAAGATTTTTGGATCTGTTTCCGTTTTTCTCATTTTATATAAAAAATGAAGAATTTGAAAATGTTTTAAGTTTTAAATATTTGTTTTTAAGTTTCAGTTCTGTTCTAGTTTCCATGGCAAGCCAAATAAGAAAATATGAGATTCTTTCCTTTTTTTTCCGTTTGATTTGTACTTCTCAATATGCAAATGGACCATCAAACTCAGATAATAGCTCTCTCTCTTTTTTCTCTCCTTTCACTTTCAGTAAGTTGTGGTTGACTTTAGAATTGTAGTTTGCTTTGTTGTCATCCAATATATAAACTTCTGACTCGTTTTCCTACAACTATTTTGTGCAGGCATTACTTCTTGGAGGAGGATCAAAAATTATACGGAATGTTGGTCACTACAAGTATCTGGGTAATTATACTATACTCTGTACCATGACCCTTACCTTGTGGCACAAAAATTATTTTGGACATGTGATTCTGCTTCAATTTTGTTACTGATTTTGCTAAAATTTCGTGTCATCGCAGGTTCTCTAGTTAGTTCAAAGCCTGTGAGGTTAGCAACATATCCATATTTCTCTTCTTTTTTTTTTTACTCTCTTTTCTTTTTGTGAGGGGTTCTGAGGTGGCACCAGCTAAGTTAATGAAACCTGACACTGAATGAATTTCTTTTAATCTTTTTGAGTATTAAAATTCTCTTTTGGCTGCCTCAGACACTTATAATTTGTCAAGAAAAAAATTAGGATCTCCATCAACAAAAAAAAAAAAAAGGTTTCATCATGTTAAGCACTTTATTATTTCTTCTTGCGTCAAGTTTATATATTTTTTTTACCTCATCTTAAGATGTTTGTGGTGTACAGAGAAGTTACGTCATTTCTTCAAATAGATTCTCCAATCCAAGTGCAGCATAGGCCATTTTCTTCAGACAAAGGTGTGATTCCATCATGATTCTCTGGGTGATTTTATTTTAAAATATATGCTGTCCTCAGTGTTAAATCTGCATAAACTCAATTGCTCAATTTTCGTAATGAAGGTGATCTGGTGGATGCTGTTGTGCCTTTTATGGGTGAATCTATTAGCGATGGCACTTTGGCAAAATTCTTAAAGAGTATGTTGTCCAACAGAGCTGGTTTATAAGTGCTTCTGTTGCAAGATCTATTGTATGCTTTATGCCGTAAATACCGTATGCAACTATAATTTAATCTCTTTTGGGACTCATTCTCTGATAAATTTGGAGCAGAACCTGGTGACCATGTAGAAGTTGATGAGCCAATTGCCCAAATTGAGACTGATAAGGTATTTCTGCTAAGTTTCATTGATCAAAATGTTTCCTTTCTGAAAAAATTGCTGACTATTATTCAAATGACATAACTAGGTGACAATTGATGTTGCGAGTCCTGAAGCTGGTGTGGTCCAAAAGGTGATGTATCAGAGGAATGCATAATGAATTAATTACGAATGCATTAACTTTTTAGCTCTTCTATTCTTAGAAAATCAACGTGGTCCTGAATTTGTGTTATTGGTTTATGCATATAATTTCTGTTAGTTTGTAGCCAAAGAAGGTGATGTCGTGGAGCCAGGTACCAAGATAGCTGTGATTTCAAAGTCTGGTGAAGGTGTAACACATGTTGCTCCATCAGAGAAGACGCCTAGCAAGGCGTCTCCTGAGCCTTCTCCTACAGAAAAGGAGGCAGTGGATAAGCCAAAGCCTAAATCAGAAACTCCTCCTCCTAAGGAGAAGCCTAAAGCACCTGCACCACCACCTCCTAGACCTTCAGCTACAGAACCTGTGCTTCCTCCCAAGGAGAGGGAAAGAAGAGTAAGCATCATGAACTTAATTATTTATTAAAATATACCTGTAATCCTGTCTGTTAGGGGTTCTGTAAAATTACTATATTCCACTTCATTTGAGGGAGGGAGCTGGATGGGGGTTGAGTGGTCTGTTTCTTACTAAGTTCAGATCCTGGTGCTACAATATTTGGAACTTATTCTTATTGCAGGTTCCTATGACAAGATTAAGGAAACGTGTTGCAACACGTTTGAAAGATTCTCAAAACACTTTTGCAATGCTGACCACATTCAATGAAGTTGATATGTAAGTTGTATGTTACAGTTTGAATTATTTTGATTATAGTCAGTATTATCTCATTTTTTTGTCCACTTAATGTAGCTGCCTTTCATTTTAGCCAAGTGCCTGATCTTTGTTCTGAATCCATCTTCATGTTTATATAGTTTTTATATATGAAACATGATCATGTGTGCATAGTTCCATCATGCTGTATATAATCCATTTTCCCTTTCCATTTCAGAAAATATTAATTTGTTGACTCACTTTTTCGTTGCTGCTGTGTGCTTATTTTGTTTAGGACAAACTTAATGAAGCTCCGTTCTGATTATAAAGATGCTTTTCTTGAGAAGCATGGAGTGAAGTTGGGGCTGATGTCTGGATTTATTAAAGTATGCATTAGGATTTGATGTCATTCAGTTCGTTACTATTCAGGTGTTAACATGTTTGTGTGTTTGTGTTCATTCAAAATTGCACTTTTCAGTCATGAATCTTAATTATTTTTCAGGCTGCTGTTAGTGGGCTCCAGAATCAGCCCATCATCAACGCTGTTATTGATGGGGATGACATTATTTATAGAGATTACATTGATATCAGTATTGCTGTTGGTACGCCCAAGGTTTGTTCCTAGTCTAGTTAATAATAGAGCGTTGGGATGCTCAGTGATAATTCAATTGGTTAGTAGTGCTTTACATTGCATCTAAACATACGATTTTGCAGCTGATATGGAAGCACTACCATGATTGCCTTACACTATGTGAATAAGGTCATTTATTGCAAAAGAGAGTGAAGAAAAATGAAGTCATTGAAATACTATAAAAAACACCATGGATTCATTTTAAATTGTATATAAAACGGAATGCAGTCAATTGGATTTCCATGAGACATCTGACGCTCTCTGTGTAAGTTTATTAGGACTGTTAAAGGTAATTTGGTACAAAAAAGTGTGATCATGTTGGTAGAGAAACATGTTTGAGAAGATAGTCATTGGGAGATCATGTCATTTTCATTTCATGCAAAAAAATGCAAATGTGTAACTGTTCACATGTATGCATCCTCATTACATTATTAAAAAGTTGATAGCATGGGCCATCTAGCAGAATGGTTTTGTACCATGAGCTGAGTACCATTTGTGGGGTCTCTGAAACTCATTTTTACCTAGTAGTAATTATGTGTTAGTAGAAACTTAGAGGGCTTTTTGGTAAAACTTAATACTTAATGCTTAATGATTTGAAGCGACTTTAAGTTAAATTGTGCTTAAGTCATTACTTTGATTTATTACAGTCATTTTTGACTTAATTACAATGTTAAGTTACTTTACCAAACATACTTAATATGTTTGATAATTTAAATTAAGTCATTAAATTATATTGGTTCAATAAGTTGATTTATCAAACAACCTTTTACTTGACTTCTTTCAAAATTTTGATTTATAATGTTTAGTGAGGTACATCATCTCTTTTATTTTTTGTCTCAATTAAATGCTTAGTATTGTTTTGTCAAACTAAAATTGGCAAAGGTTGAAATAGGGTTGTTTTTGAAAATGAGGATTTTTTGATCCAAAGTTTGAAATATTCTTTTGTTTGTTATTTGTGGTCTTGGCCAAACTTGTGTATAGCTGAATGACTTAATTCTTTAATTAACTTTTTTGAGTGGTTGGGCTATAGATGAGGGTAGATGAGTTTTTTGTATCCTTCTTTCTTTTGTTTTTGCCTATAGGTGCTTGTTGTATACTTCCTGTATGCTTTAGGTTAATCGTTGGGCATCCTGTTTTTATTAATATATTCTTTTTGTGCCTTTGAAATAAAAAAAAATAAAAAAATTAGCAATTCAAACTAAGCCCAACAACACCTCCCCCTCTCTGAAAAACTCCATCTTTGTGATAGGGATAGATTGAACACTCCTTTAGAAAGGTTGCACCTAGCAGCTTTCCCCAATATTTTATATTCATTTGATTGTGAAAAAAGATCTTTTATTCTTTTCAAACTATGGAAATATCTATTTATTTAAAAAAAGATTGACATCTTGTTGTTGTGATAAGAATAGACTGATCACTCTTTTAGAAAGGTTGTACTAGTGGCTTTCCTTTATATTTTATATATATTTTTTGATGGGAAAATAATGTGTAGTATTAGTATAGCGCCTTGCAAAAAAGAGGGGGGGTGCCACAACCCATGTATCAAAAGTTGTCTAGAAAGCTCCTCATTAGGAAGAAAAGAAACATGGTTTGCATGTCAAAGACAATAGGTAGTGGGTTGCTGTCAGTATGGACTCCACCTCCGATGGGTTTGATTAAGTTAAACTTTGATGTGGTGTGGAAAAAAAATAAGTGGTCTAAAAAAACCACCTAAGCAGATTGGTTTTGCATGAATTTTTTTTTTTTTTATAATTTGGTTTTATAAGTTTCAAATCAAATGAAATGGGTTTAGTCTATGGTTTTACTTTCCAAAAATTGAAATAGATCGAATTGAACAAGCAATTATTTATACACCTGAATACATGTGTTGTGTATTTATTAATTTCTTTGTAACATAAATTTTCATGATTTTCCATACTTTGAAACAAATTGGGTTGATGTATGACACGAAATATGGGATGAAAAATAATAAGTTATGTCTATTAGATTAACTATACACACAGTTTATATAGGAGATTACAAGAGAAGAAATAGGAAACAAGAGATATAATAGGAAATTAACTTATTCCTAAATCATAAAACTATCTATTTACAAAAATAGGAAACTAATAAAACTATCTATTTACAGAAATAGGAAACTAACATAATAGGAAAATAATTCTCCTATTTTATTTACAGCTCGACAGTCTCCCTCAAGCTGAGGAATAGATGTCTTCCATTCCCAGCTTGAATACAAGATCGTGAAACATTGAACTGTTCAACCCTTTTGTTAGGATATCAGCTAATTGATGTTCTGATGGAATATAGGACATACACACTACTCCTTCCTCCAATTTTTCTTTGATGAAATGCCTATCAATCTCAATATGTTTTGTCCTATCGTGTTGTATAGGGTTATGAGCAATATTGATAGCTGACTTGTTGTCACAATAGAGCTTCATAGAATCATCCCACTTGATTCTCAAATCATCTAGAATAATCTTCAGCCAAAGTAGTTCACACAACACTTGAGCAATGACCCTAAACTTTGATTCTGCAGACGACCTTGCTATTACATTCTGCTTTTTACTTCTCCATGTTACCAGATTACCTCCAAGAAAAGTACAATACCCTGTAGTTGATCTTCGATCCACTAGGGAACCTGCATAGTCAGCATCAGTATATGCTTCTAGAGTAAGAGTATTGTTCTTCTTGAACAAAATTCCTTTCCCGGGGTTGCCTTTCAAGTAATGTAGCACCCTATAAGCAGCTTGAAGATGAGGTTCTCTTGGATCATGCATGAATTGACTGATTACGCTCATCGAGTAGGCGATATCTGGCCGAGTGTGAGCAAGGTATATGAGCCTACCAACCAGCCTCTGGTACATTCCTTTATCCATAACTGGTTCTTCTTTAGCTTCTCCCAACTTGTGGTTTGGATCCATTGGGGTAGAGACTGGTTTACACCCAATCTTCCCTGTTTTTGCCAATAAATCAATCACATACTTTTGTTGAGAGATGAAGATCCTTTGTGTAGAATATGTCACCTCAATACCGAGGAAGTACTTCAGTTTCCCTAGTTCCTTTATTTCAAACTCTGTTGCTAATCTCTGCTTCAATTCATGCTTTTCTCTCTCATCATTTCTAGTCACTATGATGTCGTCAACATAGACTAGAAGAACAGTTACTCCCCTTGAAGCCGAGTGCTTAATGAAGAAAGTGTGGACACCTTGGCTTTGTTCGTACCCAAACTCTTTCATGACTTTTGCATATCTCCCAAACCAAGCCTTAGGAGATTGTTTTAGCCCATAAGGGCCTTTTTTAGCTTGCACACCTTGTTACCCGTGTTTCCCTCAAATCTCGGTGGGATTTTCATGTAAATCACTTCATCTAAATCACCATGAAGAAATGCATTTTGAACATCATACTGTAGGAGTTGCCAATTGTAGTGGGCAACCAGTGACAACAGGATTCTTACAGTATTCATTTTTGCAACTGGTGAAAAAGTCTCTTGATAATCAACTCCATAAGTTTGAGTATACCCTTTGGCTATCAATCTTGCTTTATATCTCTCAAGAGATCCATCAGCCTTATATTTCAGTGTGAAAATCCACTTGCAATCAACAATGTTTTTCCCTTTCGGTCTTTCAACAATCTCCCATGTTTTATTGTTTTCTAATGCACTCATCTCCTCTCATAACATTTTTCCATTCCCTTTTTGTCAATGCCTCAAAAACAATGTTAGGGATGATAGTGGTGTTTAGACTCACAATAAAATTCTTGTGGGCTGGTGATAGATGCTTAAGAGACACATAGTGTGATAGTGGATAGAGTGGTTGGTTAGCGCATTCTTTGGTGCCTTTTCTAACAACAATAGGAAGGTCTAGGTCTAGGTTGTCTGTTGAGTCAGTGGAAGTTTCACCAGGTTGTGCATGTAAAGGTGGGTTTGATCTTACCGTGATTTCATTCCTAGGGTCTAAGTTGGATTCTTGAATCTGCTTTTGTTCTGGAATGGCCTTTTCCCTTGAATACACCTTAGGAACCTATGGAAAATTGCGAGTGACACTGGCTGGAACAGGGGATGACACGGGTTCAGTGGTAAAATTGGGTGACTCAGGTGTGATTGACTCGGATGACTCAGGTTCGGATGACTCAGGTTCTTCATCACCATGGGTTGAGACATGAGGAAGGTCAAGAGGTTCAAAGGATTCATAAGGACTATCTTCCATCATTGAAATATCCCCCTGAAGAGAGGACTTGGGAAAAAAAAGTTTATTTTCTGTGAAGGTGACATCTGCAGAGATGTAAAATTTTCTGGCTGAGGGATTGTAACACTTGTATCCTTTTTGAGTGGATGAGTAACCAAGGAAGACGCATTTTATGGCTCGAGGGTCTAGCTTATCTCTATGTTGGCTGTGGACATGAACAAATGCAATGCACCCAAATACCCTAGAAGTGAGCCCATTTGAGGTTTTGAAGTGTGGATAGAAACTCTTAAGTATATCTATGGGGCTTTTGTTGTCTAACACTCGTGAGGGAATTCTATTTATCATGTATGTGGCAGTAAGAACAGCTCCCCCCCAATAGGACTTAGGAACATTCCCTTGAAAGAGTAAGACTCGGGTTGTGTTGAGTAAATGCCCATTTTTCCTCTCGGCTACCCCATTTTGTTGGGGTGTGTTAATACATGATGAGTCATAGAGAATGGCATGTGATTGAAAATAGGGTGACAAAGTCTGGTTGAAGTAATCTCTAGCATTGTCTGTCCTAAAACTTTTTATTTTAACCCCAAATTAGTTTTGAACCATTAAGTGGAAATTAGGTATAACAATGCTAACATTAGATTTTTGTTTAAGAAGAAAGATCCATGTAACCTGAGTGCAGTCATCAATTAAGGATACAAACTAACGAGCCCCAGAAACATTAGGTATAGTCGAAGGACCCCATATGTCACTATGAATCAAATGAAAAGGATGAGAACTTCTTTTATTACTAATAGGAAAAGATACACGAGTATGTTTTGGCAATTCACAAGTTTTGCAATGAAACTCATAAATATCTAATCCTTGGAACAAATGAGGAAACATGACCTTTAAAACCTTAAAAGATGGATGACCTAGACGTAGGTGATATAATCAAATGGTATCTTTATTTGAGGAACTAAGAAAAGACAACGACAAATTATTACTAGTTTTCTAGATGATTCAAGGTGGTAAAGACCGCTCCTTTCCTTAGCAAGTCCAATCCTCCTCCCCGAGCCTTGTTCTTGAAGAACACAATAAGAAGGGAAAAAATAGCATAACATTTAAGATCATGGGTAAGCTTTTGAATGGAAACAAGGTTGGCCGACAATTTTGGTACATGGAGGACATTTTTAAGAATAAGGGTAGGTGTGATGTATATGCCTCCGAAACCTACAATGGTAGCTAAAGAGCCATTGACCTTGTTACTTGGGCTTGGGGTATAGGTATTGAAAAGTTGAGATTTGGAGGTCATATGGTTTGTGACATTGGAGTCTATTATCCAAGAGTCATCATAAACTCTATGTGAGACATTTATACAAAAAGAGAGTGAACGTGTACCTAAATTTTCCAACATCTTCCAGGAAAAAACCTGATCTCTTGGAATTAAGACAGATCGCGAAACAAAAAAATCATCAGCAATGAAAGCTAGAAAAAGAACATGTGAATAAAAAAAATCCAGCTATGAAGGCCAAAAAAATGGCAATGAAGGCTAAAATGATGCCCAGGTCTTAAAAACCTACAGCTCTGATACCATGACAAGAAATATGGGATGAAAAATAATAAGTTATGTCTATTAGATTGACCATACACAGTTTATATAGGAAATTACAAGAGAAGAAATAGGAAACAAGAGACATAATAGGAAACTAACTTATTCCTAAATCATAAAAATATCTATTTACAGAAATAGGAAACTAATAAAACTAGCTATTTACAGAAATAGGAAACTAACATAATAGGAAAATAATTCTCCTATTTTTTTTACAGCTCAACAATGTATATTATTTTAATATGAATTTAGTTATGTATTATTGTAACTTTGAGACTTAGTACTTATCCATTTGGACTATGGTAAAAGGATTTGAATTGAGACTAAGGCTTTGAAACACATTGGGTAGATGTATATTATTTTAATATGAATTTAGTTGTGTATTATTGTAACTTTGAGACTTAATTGTTATCCATTTGGACTATGGTAAAAGGATTTGAATTGAGACTGATGCTTTTTAGCTAGTTGCAATAGTATTATTAATACCTTTTGGCTTGCATGTTTATTATTAGGTATTTTGCATTTTATCCCAAATTAACAAAAAATGGTCGATTTAGAAATAGAACTGAATCAAGTTAGACAGGTTTAGTGACTTAGGTTGTTCCTTTCCTTGGTCTCAATGTAATGATGTGCTAATCGTGGAGTTAAGCATATGCTTTCTTTGTACAAAAAATTTACCCTCTTGAGATGCATTTTGTTGCTCTTTTTACACATTTTCTTGTTTAATCCTTGACTTGTATAACTATCTTGCTGCCCTTTCCCCTTTTTTGTTCATCTTTTGTATTCTTGGAAGGATTTTTCACGCTTTGCTTGGGCTTAAAAATTTCATATCAACAAATTGTTTGTTTAGTGGAAAAAAAGGGTAAGTAGAAAAGAAACAGAATGAACAACAAACATCCTTAGTTGATCGTATCAAAAAAGCATGGAGAGTTGCTCCTTTGTGCTTGTTGTGAGCTTTTTGGAAGAAAAGGAACAAGAGGGCTTTTAATGATGTTGAACAGTCTAACTAAACAATCAAATCTGATTAAGCAATCAACTCCAATTGTATGTATAATTTTGTGAATTGTTCTATGGTGCATATAGAGGACTACACAACTTCTATGGTTTGGTTGAGCTTGTTGTGAGCTTAAAGTAAGGAGAGGATTTAAATATTTTTTTTTCTATTATTATATTTTACCTTTTTGCCTATACGAAGTGTTTTTTGTATAGTTTGTGTGCACTGTACTACACCTTTTTGGCCTCTCAAACAAAAAAAAGGTCTAACAAAGAGCAAGATTTTTTTTGATAGGCAAATGGGAAAATATATTAAAAGCGCCTAAGAGGAGGTACACCAAAATATACATGATGTATACAATAATAGACGCCCAATGCAAGCGAGAAGAAGTTAAACAAAAAAAACCCCCTTTCCTTACTTGAAGCTCAAGTAATCTACACAATCTATCATGGTCATTGAGTGGTTTTTTATGTACACTCTAACCAAATTTACAAAAATATATATAAATCAGATTTGATTGCTTGGTCTAATTGCTCAACTTCCTTAAAAGACCTCCTATTCCTTTCTTATCAAAGAGTCCAAAACAAGTATAAGGGTGTGACCCTCTAAGCTTTCCACTCTTTCTTCCCCATGAAAGAGCCATGCCACCCAAAAGGTTCCTTCTAATTGAAAAGTGCATTACCTAAACCACTCCAAAGGGAGAAAATATCAATTGTCACAACAAACTTGCTTTGGAACAATGGAGAAGCAAATGATCTGTCGTTTCTCCCTTGCCTTTGCACAAATAACACCTATTGTGCAAAGTTTTCCCCCTCCTTTTGAGTTGATCAAAAATTAGAATTCTGCCCCAAGTCACTTTCTAGGCAAAGAAACGAACCTTCAATGGTGCCCATGTGCTCCACACTACCTGCCATAGGAAAGGCTATCTATCTCCCTTAGTTGAGGATGAATAAAGGTATCAAATTGAATTTTTTTCGCTCTTGGACTCATTCCATCTCAATTTTTTCCTTTTCCTTTTTAATTGACAATCATTGCAATTTTTATAACAAAGTCTTCATTTCCTCAAGCTCCCAATCATTAAATTGCCTTGAAAAGCGGGGCTCCAACCCCCCTCCCCCTTCCCTAACTTGCTCCCACGCCTCCGCTACCCATCCATCTTTGTTTGACGTAAAATAGTGAATAAGTTTGGGAAGGCTTCTTCTAAGGGTAAATCCTCACACCATACATCTTTCCAAAATTTGACTTGCTTTTGATACCCTCCCACTCATTTTTGACAGCTTTCCACACCCCAATTTCATATCCTTATCTTGTCCTTGTCGAACACCACCTCCCCCTTCCTTCTTTATGAACAAAAAGATACTCATCTTTATGTACTCTCTCATTCCTCCCTTTCCACAAGCAGCAAAACAGGTAGGCAGGTCAGAGTTAATCTCCGCACCAACTTTGTTACAATGAATAAGGATTTGGTATTCATAAAAAATAAAAAATAAAAAAATGGATTTGGTTTTCTATCTCTTTAGTTCTCTTACAGAAATTGCATTGTTAACTAAGGACCACCCTCTTTTCACAATTGGTCAATGTTGAGAATCTTCTTCCAAGTAGCCTTGAAACAAAGAAACAAACGTTTAAAGTTGCACTAGAGCCTCACACCTCCTTTGCAGAAAAGACATTCGCTCTTACATTGTACAAAAAAGTTAATAAGAATTGACCAAAAAATGTAGCTCCTTCATCTCTTTGAACCATCTTCCCAACCCCCGTCCTTAGTAGTCTCGTGGAATGAATGTACTCTAATAAACCACCCATTGTCTATAGCTCCCAATCTTGAAAGCGCTTGCAAAAACAAAGGTTCCTATGACCTTGATCTTCCTCTACCACCCATACATTTGTCACTTTTCTATTCTTGGCCACAACAAGACTAAAGAGATGGAAAAGCTTCAACCATAACCTAGTCCTAGGCCCATTCCTCATCCAGATTGAACTCTAGGTCTTAAACTCTTTCCATCCCCTTCTAATGGCTTTATAAATCCCACCCTAAAGGCCTTTCTTGCTTCTAGTGTACTCCATCCATCTAACACCTCAAAACTTGCCCTTAATGACCTTTCTCACAAATTATCTATCTCATTCACATATCTCCGCAACCATATAGCAAGCAAGACCCTATTCGAGGTAGAGAGCCTTTTGATTTCTAATCGACCATCCTTTTTTATTTACACGTACATATGGTTCACTAAGACAAAGCTTTCGCCTCTCTACTTGATTTGCCCACAAGAAGTCTTTCTAGATTTTCTCTAATCTTTTGTCGCTCTTGAAGTGACCATCAACAATCATCTATGATCGATTGATTTTTCGTCATTTATTGCATCAAAACACAATTTATAACTTAATTCACTATTCTAGAGTAGCTTGTACCCGATAAAAAATGGTTTTAGTATAAATTGTTGTAGTATAGTGGTTTTTAGGTGTTGTCCACTAGGATGAATTATTCTTAGCAGTTAAGGCTTGAATGGAGGAAAAAAAATGATTGTGATAAAGTGAAATTGATTTGATAAATCATGGTGAAAAATCAAAATAACAATGGTTTATAATTGAGAAGAACAATAAAATGTAAAATAAGAGAAAATTAATAGGAAAAGAAATTCTCGAAGTTAGGATTTTCTAGAAAATAATTTCTGTGGTAAATAGATGTTGAGATTTATTTTTTATCAAGTTAGATTAAAAATCTAAATTCTCATCTAAACCGAGTTTTGATTTAGCTTTAGGTCTAGATCTAATTTCAAATTAGGTTATTTAATCCAAGAGATCAATTTAAACTATATATTTAATTTATTTTAAATCATCTTCCAATGATTCATACAATACAACTATTCGATCTCATTAAATCTAACTTTAAGAATTTAATGAATCTATCCATTTTGGAATGTAACAGTCATTCAAAATAATTTGAAGAGAAAAACCCCCAAAATTCAAGTAATCAATCAATTGGATCAAATTACCTTTGCAATTCAAGCTCATTTATCTAATTCACCATCGATCTTGCCTCTAGATCCTCCTTCATTTGAGAACAATGAGATTTAGCCACTCATGCTTGGAGAGTTGGTCTCACAAGGCATGTTTGGCTAGTAAGAAAAAGAGAAAAATGAAGGAAAATAGAGAATTCTTTTAAGAGAGATAATATAGAAAATTCTACAATCAAAAGTGTTTCAAAAGTCTTTTTAATGAGAAATTCAAGTTTCTATTTATAGGCTAAGGTCAAGTGAACACTTGACATCATCTAAGAGGTTTTCTAGAAGCTTCTTCATTCAACAATTTGGAGTTAATCAGCAAAATAACCATTGTGCATAAGATATTCACATTTTGCACGATCTTGCGAAATTCTAAGGTGAGTGGCAGCAGCAACATGTTGAAACACTTTTTGGACCATTTCGCATGAGTGTGCGAAATTTTCGCATGTTCATGCAAAATCAGCTTGCACATCCCCCTTAGCTTGTAGCACAAATCCCTCTTAGCCTGTAGCATAAATCCCTCTTCTGTTCCATTTTGCATAGTCATGCAAAATTTTCGCATGATCATGCGAAATTGCACCACATGATTTTTAAGCTCCTCTTTGGTACTTCATTTGGTTCTTTTGACTCCCACTTTAACTACCTCAAATTGACTCCAAATTTTGATTTGATTACATTGCTTCTCCCTCAAAAGATTATTTGCCCTCTTCAATTTCATTTCTTTCTTTTGTCACTCAATGCATCAATATCACCTTGAAATAGCTCCAAAACTTTACAAAAATCGTTAGCATATCTTGCAAGGGCAACAATGTATTAATTGGGTATGTTAGACATAATTACTGCCCAAAAGGTATGGAATTCATGAGAATTATTATTTAAAATGTGTTATTTTTGAGTAGTAATCAATCTACCTTCCTTAGACAAATATGATCTCTCGAGAAGCCAACATTTCCTTAAAACACTTCTTTGTTGGATCCTAATTGAGCAAGATTTGAAAGAAGGTATCCTATGAAAGACCTAGATAGGTAGAATGAAAGGCGTTCATCCTACAACCAAGAAAAGAGGCTAAGGCTCTATTTGGGAAGTATTTTTGAAAATAGGTTAAGAACATTTCAAGATCCCAAATAGACTTTTGTTCTACAAACCATTAGAGAAAAAAAAAGTAGTTATCTAATGGTTTATAGAACAAAAGTCTGTTCGGGAATTTGAAATGTTCTTAACTTATTTTCTATGTTTTAAAAACAACTTTTATCTATAATGTTTTTTTAATCATTCTTCATATTTATATAATTATTTTTTAAAATAGTTCTTAGACAACAAGTGAAAACAATTGAGAAGAACTAAAAAGTGTTTATGAAAAGACCCTATTTTCTGTTTTTTGTTTTTAAGAGCAGAAAATTGCTTTTCAATTTCTGGTTACCAAATATGTTTTCCTTTTTTTTTGTGTTTTGGAGAATAGACAATTGTTTTAAAAAATAGTTTCCAAATAGGGCTTAATCTCTCCACCACTTGCCCCCCCCCCCCCCCCCCTATGGGGATTCTCTCACTTTTATTTTTATTTTATTTAATTTTTTAATTTTTGATAACTAAGGAACCTTCCATTGTTAAGCCCTTAGGACTCTCCATGGGACCTAAACCTCAGGGTACTGATTGCCCCGCAACAACTAGCACCGGGTAAATTCAAGGTATCATTAGTGGCAGGATTCGAATCCAACACCATGTGCCACTTATTGGAACCACACTTCCCAGTGTTCGTTCTGACCAATTAGGCTACCTTGGCGGGTCTCTCACTTTTATTATTAAGCCTTCAATCTTGACACTAGCTCAAAGCATGTTAGAACCTATTGCATATATCTCAACTACTCCTCACAAGCTCCTAAAACAACTGGGTATCATTCTTAAAACAAAGATGAGTCAATTTCTCCTGTACTCCTCCCCTTCCACTAGCCTTTAAGCTACTAATAAGCCCCTCTTGCATTGCCCCTCAAAATGCACGTCTTTAGAGCTTCCATTGCCAAGTTACCAACATAAATAAACAAAGAGAAATATGATTACCCTGCCTCAAGCCTCTAGAGCTCTAAAAAAGTTTGTAAGAGTCCATTCACCAATAATGAACATTTAGTAGGAAATGTAGTTATTAATTCAACCCACTCATTTGTGCCTAAATCCCATTTGCTTCATAATTGAAGGAAGAAACTTCCACTTCACATGATCATGTACTTTCATAATATGTAATTTGCACACTAACCTTGCTATTGAGCTATATTTTTCTTGGAATCTATTGGCTAATTTTCTATCAAAGTAGATTGTGGATTGGGAACTTTTACATTTTTTGGGGACTAGGAAGATATCTATTCATTTTTAGAGAGAAATTGATTGCCTTTTTCATGAATTGAGATTGTAGTTTTCTTTAGTTTTTTATTCGATCAAAATCTGAGAGAATGTATGGTAAAACTTAAATACTTTTTACTTAATGATTTGAGTTAACTTTAGGTTAAATCATTCTTAAGTTGTTGATTTAAAACTTATTACTTAATTTTTACTTTAAATATTAATGTTGTTTAGTAAAATTAACTTAAAATCCATTATAAATCATCAAATTGACATATTTACCCTTATTTTAACTAATGTTTATACTTTCATTAATCTTAAAACTATAAATTATTTTGTCGAACATTCATATATAAAGTATTATAAATGCATAAGATAATTACAAAAATATTTACTATAAAAGATGAGTTGTGAATGTGAAGCCATTGATGTAAAATATACTCACTAAATATGGACAAATAAGACAAAAGAGATTTGAGATTAAGAATAAGTTAACTATTTTGACTTAATATTTAAAGTTATTCTTGATCTTAAGTAGTGATATTAAATTATTTTACCAAACATGCTTAACCTATTTAATGACCTTAATTAAGTTATTAAATCATATTAAGTCATTGAAGTTAATTTATCAAACATCCTTTGGTTAGCTGGAATGAGTGCATTGATGGTAGTCCAGGTTTTTCACTTCTTTTGTTTACTTATTTGGAATAGATTGCCTCTCTCTTAAATTTACCGGACAACGAATGCCTTCATTTCCTTCAAGATAGTTATCTTCATTGGTCAATTTGTATCTGTAGTAATTTTCTGATATGCCCTTTCCATAGCTTTAAGTTTGCTTGGACTCTTATCTTTGGATGTGTATCTAAATGTGGTTTGCTTCCACTGAAATTCTTCTTCAAGGGACTTGTCGTTCCAGTGATTCGCAATGCCGACGGAATGAACTTTGCTGATATAGAGAAGGCGATTAACACTCTTGCAAGGAAGGCAAATGATGGCACCATATCTATCGATGAGATGGCTGGTGGCTCATTCACAATATCCAATGGTGGTGTCTATGGAAGCCTGTTGAGTACCCCAATCATCAACCCTCCCCAGGTAAGAAGCTTCATAGACCATTCTTCTATCCTGTTAGGATAATTTTAGGATTTCTTACTGTTCACATATTTCTTTTGAATTGTCTAATGAATTGTGAAACTTGGCTGAAGATGGGGCCCAATCCACACCCTTCCAGTAGGCCTAACTAAGATTGTGAAACTTGATCTCATCTACTGATCATATTGGCATTTGTTAAAACTAAGATTTGGGAAATGGTTTTAGAATCCTTGCATTGAAAAATTATTTTGAAGCAGAAACAATGTAGTACATAAATGGAGGAAAACATCTTAGTTGGTCACACGCATGTCTTTGGAGTTCGTATCCTGAAAGAAAGCAGATTCCCAGGTTGGGCATGTCTGCTCATTACACATATGGCCCAGGATTTGTGCATGACACTACAATCAATAATTTCATTCATCCCACTCTTAACATCCAATGCTTTTACCAAGATATTGTTTCCCATTTGAAACTGGCTTAGTTCTTTCCCTTTTCTTGATGATGTTTACAGTCAGCTATCTTGGGAATGCACTCAATAGTGAACCGTCCAATGGTTGTTGGGGGCAATGTCGTCTCAAGGCCAATGATGTACATTGCACTAACATATGACCACAGGCTGATTGATGGAAGAGAGGCAGTTTTCTTCCTGCGCCGTATCAAAGACGTCGTGGAGGATCCTCGGAGGCTACTTCTTGACATATAAAGACACCAGAAGCAGCATTCTGATTTCCTGTTTGTTGGTATACTCAGTTTAACTGAAGCAGAATAAACATTTTATGCCCTCGAATTCAAATTTATGTAGGGTTACTTAGTTCACCCTAGCAACAAGTTCTTCAATTGCGGCGCACCATAATTTCAGTTTGGTATGTGAGAATTCGTTAAATCTATGCGTTTCCTGTTTCAACTTTCAGAGGTTTTTCCCAGTTTGTTTTTGTCTGAAGGTGAGAGGGACCCTGGTTACTGCTGTGTTTACTCTTTCCTTTGCAACATAAAAATGTTTATTGCCCGGCTCAAAATTATGGGCTGTAGCCTGTTTTTTATATATTCATGTCAACTTTAAGCTGTATTTCGGCTGCCTGCTATACACTGTTTGAGACCAGGATAAGTTTTTATTTTTCACTTTACATAAGTGCTAAGTTTTATTAACTATGAAGTAGCTTTCCGGACAAGTCAAACAAAAAAAAAAAAAAAAAATTATTGACAATTTTCTACTCATCATCTCCAGGTATTCCGAATACTTCTCGGTAAGAGCGCATTGTGATTTAGGGAGAATATATTTTTGTATCTTTTTTCCTTGGGTGATTGCCCTTGTGTGTCGGGGTTTCGCTAGTTTGTTATTTTTTTCCTACAAAACAGAACGGCTATCCATTGACCAACGCAGTAGGCTATTTCACTAAGAATTCTTCCAAGTCTAATTTACTGTTAGCTGGACTTGTAGACACTGAAATTATGATAGAAGGCTTTTATTGTTGATTCAGTAAAAAGAGCATAATATAAATACCATATAGCATTGATCTAGCCACGTTACATGGGGCAATTCCTTCCAAAGATGTTCACCCTAACGCAATGGCAATGTGGTGGCTGCTCTTACTATTTAGCTTACGATATCATGACTGCGGTATCCTAGTGTGAAACTAAACAGCTTTTGGAGCCAAGTTTTTCATCATTGATCAGCTTGCACCTTATATAGCTAGAGTGTACAGCATGTTTGTCCGTCTACTAGCCACTATGTGATGTGTACGATCACAATGTTAGTTTTGTGAGATAGATGCAAAACGACGCATGCTAAGAGAAGCCTCCTCACATAGGGGATGGTCAAAAGGCAGGTTGGGGACAAGTCACCCAATCTCGAGCTTGTAATTTTTATTTATATTTATTTCTATTTCCTCTCAAAATAATAATAATAATAATAATAATCACAACAAAAGGAGGATGGCGAGTATAGGAAATTCTCATATTCGTCCCTATTTCATTTTTAAATTTTTAGAAATTAAAATTATATTTATAAAGAAATGAATATTATAATTTTTTTATAAATTATTTTTATGATTTTTTATTTATTTATTTTATATATTAAAGAAGTTGAAAAATTAAAAGATCAATTAAAATAATTTTTATTTAATATTATATATAATTGAGGCAAGGCAAGGGTAGGGGGACATATCTAAACCCAACCTAGGTTCAAAACAATTTTTCAGAGTTGTCTCAAACTCACTCATCTTGATCTCAAAGTCATCCCAAACTCACTTATCTTAATCCCAAATTCATTTTATTAGGGATGGGGTGACATAGGTAATAAAAAAAGTTTAACCCATTGTCATTTGTATCTTTACACATGCAATTCCCTTTGTGAGTAGTAACGTTAAATTGATGGCTAAGTACAGATCAGGCTCATTCCTTAAAGTTAATTCAAAACTAATGCTACCTTTTTTACTAGTTCATTTATTTAAGCACAAAAACAAGAATATATTTGGGATTCCTACTTGAAAGATAGAAAGTTGTCATGATGAATAAATGAAATTCATTAATATTTATATTATGATTTTGGTTCTCTTTTCATCATTCTATATTTAGCATTCAGGTCTACATCACTTGTATTGTACACGATTTGAATGCGTTAAAAGTGACAGAAAATTTAAGTCATATGTTCCTTGTAAGTAATTGAATTGTTCACGGTAAGTTCATGGACTTTAACAATTCATTTGAAATTTTAGTATACTATTTCCTAATTGGAAAGATGACTGGTTTTGGTTCTTATGGTGAATATATAACATGTGTGGTTATGCATTGGATAAGACTTAGGGTAAGTAATGAAATTAGTTATTGGATAGTTATGCCTTTACCAAGCTATTATATTGGATGAACTCTCAACTTTGAGAGAATATTGAGTAGTGTTAAGATCTCTAGTGGCTTTAACCTATGAGTGTGACCATAAGGTGATCATTTATTCTTTATGGATTGAGTTGTTGATTAAGGTAGGAAGGAACATGTATTATCAATATTACATGAATTTGAGACACTATGCCCCCCTTGGGGGTGATCATAAGGACTTCTAATCATAAAATCTGTGGTTGTAGAAATTTCTTAAGTGAAATTTGATATACGCTTTTAAAGAGTTAGAATATGTCAATTGATTACATAATACGATGATCTAAAACTCAATGATGGTAGAGGTAATATTGAGAAGTTGATAACACTCACTTTTTTAGATTAAAAGCACTAGTTTATGGGGAGCTAACATATAGTCTTTAGTAGGTCATAGGCTCAAATTTTTTATCTCAATCTAATATCATTAATACTTGAAAGTAGTTGACTCTATAGTGAGATGTTAAGTCAACTTTATAATTGGATTAAGATGGAGCTAGTATTTTCCTATAGGTCCTAGTGGTCCTTACTCGAGCTTGTACTCCTTAATAAGACGTTTTTTTGAGGATATTTATGTTCTTTATTTACATGTGTGCGTAGGGAGTTTTGATAAATACAAAATATTGTATAAGAGCTTATGAATGATCTCTTTAGGTTGAACTAATTAATTAATGAAAACTTAATATGACTAATTAATCAATTAGGACCCAAGTGGGTTGGACTAAGTCACCCAACTTTAAGATAACTTCAAGTCACTTAAGCCTATTAGAAACCTATATAAACCCTACTTAGGGGTTAGGGCTTTAGTTTAGTCTTTCAATTCACTCTAGAGAGAGGAGCCCTAACTACCATCCCTCTATGATGCTTCTACCACCTCTGGTGCTAAGATCTAGGAGAGAGCCATCGAAGTTTCTAAACAATGCCGTTGAAGCTTTAGAGAAAGTGAATGCAAAATTTCTTGATTGGGAGCTACAACTAGTTGGTTTCTTGGCTACTTTTATCCATGTCTAAGGGTGTATTAACATGTATGCTGGGATGTGAAACTGCATTCTATATCTACGAGATGCTAGAGATCTATTTTTTCTCACAAAGGCAAAAATAACTTAGTGCAAAACTTGACTTCAGATTACCAAGGAAGGTCCCTTATCAATTAACGAATATAAGTTCAAGATAAAGGATCTTATTGATTCACTTACATTTGCTAGTCACTTTGTTTCTGCATCTAATCATATAGATGTTTTTAGAGAGATCTAAAGGCGCCTATACATCTCCATAAATGAATAGGAGTCATTAGAATTGTGTGAAGTCTTCTAGAGAATTCTTATAAAATCTTATATGTAAGTTGTACAACTTGTACATACAAGTTTTTGGAGTTGTAAGGAACCCCTTATAAATAGATGATGACTCCACTTACTCAAGGTACAGAACACTTGAGAGTTTCCAAGCTGTTCTTATGAACTACAAGCTTCCGTTTTTTTAAACTCTCAATATAGTTTTCTTTGTTCATTTCTAATTTCTGTGTCATCGCTTTGGTACCTTAATGAGGTGCTAATATTTTTTGTGGTGCTTTAGTTGTCTCGATAATTTGCCCATAAATGTTTGATGAAGCATCATCTAGCATTTCCAATGAATCAGCCAATCTTCTATCTTCTTGCTCCAAAATTTTTAATGGTAATCTTAGCTTGTTTCTCTCTTTTTTCATGTGAGTAAAATGCAACTCTTTAACCACCACTTCACACTCTTTGTTTGATTCAACTGATCGATTATCATTTCTATAGAGAAAATAACTAACCTCCCGCTTGATTGGTGAGAAATCATGGAAAATCATTATCCATTTGGTTCCTGAGAAAATCCTGCAGGAATATAAGAGGAATAAGGTTTTTAAATCTTTTAGAAACATAGAAAGCGAACTTCACTCCACTGTGCTTTAGTGAAACATAAAATATATTATTTTTCTTCCTTTATTTGAGCCATTTCTCTTACCAACCAAACATGCAAATGAAAAAGATGGAATCCTATATCTCTTTTCCTCTTTCTATATTGCCTTGGCTGCAAAACAGATCTTTGTATAAATGAGAGAAAACCACCGAAGCAACCAAGCAAACAAGCCTTGATCTACAGTAGGAAATTCCATCGTCTATTTGAAGACTTCATCATTCATCTCCATATATATATATCATCATCCCATGCTTCATAGTTAGCTATTAACAACATTTGCAGATTAAAAAAAAAAAAAAACTGAAAAATAGGAAGAAACCAAGCATCAGAAACATTACAATTGCAGATGGGCTCTGGGCCCAAGGCCGGGACTCTAACTCATGTTTAGTGAGCGAAAGTGGTGGAAGCAAATATGTGAATTTTCTTGGAGACCTCCTAGGTGATTTTCTTTATTAGCATATGAGATGATGATTTTTATTTTTTTTTACATCAAATAATATGCAATTAAGGATTTTAATAATATATGAAAATTATCATTGAATAGTGTTTTATTGTCATATCAAAAAAATTAAAATATATATATATAATCTCAAATTTTTTAGATCAGTATTATCTTTATCTATTTAAAAATAATTTAAAATGCATATACTTTTTAATCAATCATTTAATTATTTTCTAAAATGCCTTTTTTACTTGTCATATATTTTCATATTAATGAATTAAAACCCAATTTTTCTTCCATATATATATATATTGATAGAAATAGAATATAATAAAAGATATAAATGTTAAATGAGTAAATATTATACAATTGGATACACAAAATCTTAACATAAAAGGAATGTAATTAATGGTATATAATAAGTAAAAGTGTTACTATCTTTCATAAAATAGCTGAAATGACATGCTAATTAATGATATAAGTATTAAATAACATGTTATTTTATTGAATGAATAATGAACAAATTAACCTTGTAGAGATATATAAAATCTAGAAAATAAACAATGTTGTTTGTCTACTATTTTCTTTTCCTATATTCCAATTAATACATGCTAATATGGGTTAAAAAATTGCACTTAATATTTTCTTTTTTTCATTAAATGATGCTTTTGGATAAGTTTTTTTCCCATAAATCATTCAAGTGTAATTAGCATTCCATTTTTCTTACATTTTCTCTTGAGATAGTGGATTAAATACCACTTGTGCTTGGATACTCATTTACCATTCAAATCCTCCATATATGTCATTTATGGTTATTTGTTTAGTATTACCCACTTGTTCATTACTCACTTAACATTGTTTCTTCTATATATATATATATATATATATTTTGATAGAAATAGAATATAATAAAAGATATAAATGTTAAATGAGTAAATATTATACAATTAGATACACAAAATCTTAACATAAAAAGGAATGTAATTAATGGTATATAATAGGTAAAAGTGTTACTATCTTTCATAAAATAGCTGAAATGACATGCTAATTAATGATATAAGTATTAAATAACATGTTATTTTATTGAATGAATAATGAACAAATTAACCTTGTAGAGATATATAAAATCTAGAAAATAAACAATGTTGTTTGTCTACTATTTTCTTTTCATATATTTCAATTAATACATGCTAATATGGGTTAAAAAATTGAACTTAATATTTTCTTTTTTTCATTAAATGATATTTTTGGAAAATTTCTTTTCCCATAAATCATTCAAGTGTAATTAGAATTCCATTTTTCTTATATTTTCTCTTGAGATAGTGGATTAAATACCACTTGTGCTTGGATACTCATTTACCATTCAAATCCTCCATATATGTCATTTATGGTTATTTGTTTAGTATTACTCACTTAATAGTAGATAGAGTTGAGTCTATGTGATTACTTATTTTGTATTCATATATAAATATATATATATATATATATATATATATATATATATATATATTCTAATTAATACATGCTAATATATATTAAATTTTTTTACTTAAGTTATGTTTGGTCTCAAAAAGTATTAGGGAAAGAAAAAAAATGATAAGAAAAATAATTTTCTCATGTTTGGTTTTATTATAAAAAATATGAAAAAAAAGTTAAATATGATTAAAATTATTAAGAAATTTGTATATTTTTAAATTATTTAATTTTTATATAAAAGATTTAAATATATGAAGAAAAAAAATAGTATATAAAATTAATTTATTGATTTTAAATATATTTTTTATTTTCCTTACTTTTTATTTCCTTTTACTTAAGAAATTTGATTTTTTTTAAATATATTTCTCTATTTTCTTTCACTCACATTTTTTCTTAAACTTTTCCCGAGCTAAATATAATCTTACTACTCTTTCTTTTTTTCATTAAATGATACTTTTGGATATATTTTTTTTCCCATAAATCATTCGTATTTAATATTCCATTTTTATTAAATTTTCTCTTCTCCGGATTCAAATCCTTGTCATTTATGGTTATGTAATTGGGGAAATCATGTAGCCATACCCCAACTAAAAAAAAAAAAGAAAGAGATTTTAGAACTTTACTTTTTACCTGATTTCCCCAATGTCATTTACACTAGTGTCCAACATTTATCAAGTGTAAACCAGTCTGACGGAGCCAACTCATTGCCACCTTTGTAGAGTAGAGGGACAATTCCATAAATATTACAACATAACGTATGTTCATCATCTCATTTGCTAGAAAACACTCCTTCGGACACTCCAAGAAAATTCACATCTTTGCTTTCCACCACTTTCTCACTCACCAAACATGGGTCGAAATTCTCTTGCTGGAGTTCCAGAGCCAACTGCCGTCGGTGGTAAAGTCTCGGACACTGTTTCTTCTGCACTTACTTTTCTTCCATATTGTTTTCAATTCTTATCTTGTTTTTTGTTTTTTGTTTTTTTTTTCTTTCCTGTGAGTACTGATGGTTTTAGTACTTGTGATTAATGTTGAAAGCTGAAGACGAAAGACCTGGGAATGAAGATAGCTCCAATGATATGGAAATGGATGACGAACCGGTCTTGGAACAAATAATGGAATTTGCTTCGGCCAATCGAGGTTTGGCTTTTTTTTTTCCTCTTCCTTTTTTTATATAAAGATCTATTTGGCTGTTGATAAAAAAAATCAAGGAAATGAGAAAGATGTAGGATACCATGTTTTTCATCTACATCTGTTTGGTTGTTGAGAAAAATGATTGAAAGAAAACAAAACAAAGTTTTGAATCTGAAGTTTCAAGTGTTTTGGACTAAAAAGAAAGAAAGAAAGAAAGAAAGAAAGAAAACTACACCTAAGAAATGAATAATAGACAAATCATAAGCTGATATTGTATATCGTTCTACAAATCAAAAGCTCAAAACTCAGAACATATATACAGCAAAGCAACAACAATACAAAGCCAAAAATGACGCAGTTGCTGGCGATTGATCATGTGAACTTAAAGAAAATCTGAATTTCTTATACTTACAGATGAACTTAGAAACAAAAGCAAATATCCATGATAGGATGTATGAATGATTTCATGGAAAAGTGTGATGGTTTAGATGAAATAAAAGTAGATAATTAACAATAGAGAAAATGTCATTCGGATAGAGTCATGCCCAGAATCAGATCTACAATTGAATAAGATTAATTCAAAGCACAGCTTAATTGCACTTACAGAATTCAGGTTCTCTACTGAAATTAAACCCTAGAATTATCTAACCATTAAGAAAGCATTCGTAGTGTATTAAAAGAATCAATTAGATATATCAAGTTTAAGAGAGATATCAAAAGAGCTTTGAAAATGGATGAGAAAACCATAGATCTTACAGTAGGAAGTGAGTTATATCTGAGAATTTACGTATCCTTGTATACTAAGCATAGTGGAGTATTGGAGTGTGCTTTTTGTTTGTTTAAAGATTTGGGATTAAAAGCTTATTTCTTTTAGTACTTCTCCAAATTTTCTCAGAAACCAAATAAGTCCTTGTTTTCTTATCATTCTCACAGGTTTTTACTTTCTTGTACTCTTACTAACTCAAAAAAATTGACACATTGTTTCAGATGACAATTCAGATCAATTGAAAGGAGACGATGAACAGATTGTTGAAGACTTTAATTTTACTTATATGAGAAGGGGGAAAAACAAGCCAAGATTACAGTGGGAAATTTTGGAAGAAGAAAATAGGACATTGGTTGATTCATTTGAAATGCAAAATGATGCTTCACATGACAATGAGGAGGACATTGCAGAGACTGCCGAGGCACCACCCGAGATGCTTGTACCCTTATTGAGGTACCAAAAGGAGTGGCTAGGGTGGGCATTGACGCAGGAGGAGTCTCCTTGTAGAGGGGGAATTCTCGCCGATGAAATGGGGATGGGGAAAACCATCCAAGCCATTGCTCTTGTCCTTGCCAAGCGCGCTATAAACCGATCAAATGCCGGGACAAGCAGCTCCTCACCTACACTTGTCATATGCCCTTTGGCAGCCCTGAAACAGTGGGAAACTGAGATCATTCAGTGCATGCCACCAGGAAGTGTAAAGGTGTTGGTGTACCATGGAGCAAGGAAAAGAGTGACGGGTCAGGACTTCTCGGGGTATGATTTTGTCTTGACCACATATTCAACCGTGGAGGCAGAGTGCAGATGCCGTGTACTACTTCCCAACAAAGTCTGTGATTTTTGTGGGAAGGAGTTGGATAGAGAAAATATGAACTTCCATGGTAGGATTCTCTGTCAGAAAAGCTACCAAGGCACTAGGCACCCCCGTGAGATGCATGATAATGGTGCTGGTAGAAATACGAGGGATAGGAGCAGTAGGAAGAAGCAAGATAAAGCCAGGACTGGTTCTTCCAAGCTGAATCCAGATGATGCCAAACCCTATGAACCTGAGAGAAAACTTTTTCTCGGTTCAGTTAGATGGGAACGCATAATTTTGGATGAGGTATATATGTTTTCATTTGATTAATTTTAGAGTAACAAAACTTTTGGTAAAGCTTAATAATTAATATTGCTTAATGACTTTAAATTAAATTATATTTAAGTTATTAAATCATATTAAATTATTAAATTGATTTATAATTAAATTGTTGAATTGATTTACCAATCATTGTTAACTTTTAGTTGTGATATTAAATTTCTTTATCAAACATACTTAATATGTTTGAATCAAGTTATTAAATTAATAATCTGATTTATCAAATACTTTTCGATTGTTTTTTGCTTTCTTTTGTTTTTTTGTTTTTTTATTTTTTGCCTTTTTCTTCTCCCGTGGAATCAAAATGGCAATCATGTTTTATCTTTTAATGTAGGCTCATGCCATAAAGAGCAGGAACAACAGTACAACCAAAGCCATTTTGGCTTTGAAATCAAAATATAAATGGGCTCTAACTGGCACTCCACTTCAGAATAGTATGGAAGAAATTTATTCACTGGCAAGTATACTTCAAATTTTTGATATATTAGTAACTACATTATTTTTTATAACCTTCAATGATAAATTAATCTGCTACCTGCTCAAATATGTTCACAGATTCGCTTTCTGCAAGTATATCCATATGCATACTTCTTTTGTTGGTGGTGTGATTGTAAATCCCTTGATTATGTGTAAGTATTATATATTTTGGTAATTTTTTTATGGTATCAGCATTTGGTTCAGTCTTGTTGGTATTGAACTTAGAATCCATTTGGTTGTAATTTTGAGATCTGATTCTAACACTAGAATTTTTTTTATCAAAAGAATTGCTTTCAAGTGATAGAAAGATTAAAAAATACGTCCTAAAATCACTATCAGATAAACTCTTAATCCATTATGCATCCAAGGCACAGTACTCTACTTCTTACATTAAAGTCTCACTCATGCTTTTTGGTTGCAGTCACTCGGCAAGTTGTCCTTGTATCCATGGGAGGCATTTTTGTTGGTGGAACAAGGTTAGTCCTTGAAACTATGGATCATGTTTCTTTAACATGCATCATAATTTAAGTCAAAATACAATGAAGTTCAATAACAAAAATTTAGAATTGTAGAATTAACATAAAACAAAGTTCTAATATCATGTGAGTCCAGTGATTTGTTGAATAACTTGTTCTTTTGCATTAGGGTTTCAATGTTAAAATTCTTTATATGTAAAGGAGTAAATTGATAATGATGAATAAATTTCCTAATTAATTTTAGAACTCCCTTGTTGGAGGCTTTAAAGGAGTATTTGATAGAAATCTTTAGAGGTGTGTTTTGATTTGACCTAATTTAAGATTCTTTGTCATTGTTAGTATGTTAGTAGACCGCTACAAATGGAAAATCATCAGAACAGTAGACGTGCGAGGATTTTGTTGACGCAAAAAGTTTTGAAGAGCATAATGCTAAGACGCACCAAAAAAAGTATAGCGGTTGATCTTGGCCTCCCTCTCAAAACTGTAAGTGCTGATTTTTTAACTTCTTGCCCAAGGTTGATATATAGAAGTTATGAACTCTTCTTTTATTTTTTTCATATTTCTTTTTGACTCTCTATATCCTATTTTTCTCAGGTTACACTTCGGCGGGATGCATTAGATATCACAGAAGAAGATTACTACCAGACATTATACAAAGAATGTCAATTAGAATTCAACAGGTGCCTAATCCTCTCACTGTGATATGCTTCTTCTCATCCTTAATTGCTTATAATTATTTAACTACAAGGAAAGGTTTTTTTTTCTCCTTTTCATTCGGTTGTTGTTCTCTTCTCCACTCACCTCCTGTGAGTTCATTTTTTCAAAGAGTCTACCTCTTATTCCATGGACACCATATATAGTTTGAAACTTGTTCATACATTGTACCTCTCAATGTAGTCCCCTTGTTTTGAGAATTTTTAAGGTTTCACCATCAATATTGTTACTTACCATGCTACATACTCCGCTTTAAATTTGAATACTTTTACCTTATTACCAATTTCTATAGGCAATTGTTGTTATGTGACAAAGGTAATTCATACTTCGGTGGAGGATTTTGATCCTCGGCTTGTGGACCGTTGCCTTGAAACTTAACTAAGCTAGCGAGCATTTTTCTTTACATATATTCAAATGCAGCGCTAAGTCTAATCATTATCTTGTTTAATGTAATATGCTTTATGGCTGGCAGGTATGTTGAAGATGGCACCCTGATGAACTATTATGTTCATATATTGGAACTTATTACTCGATTGCGACAGGTGAATTGTAAACCTTCGCAAAATATGAATTATACGGGAATATATGATACTTTCTCCATGAGGTTGAACCATTTTCATCTGGGGCAAAATCAATTCTAACCTCCCTTGGAGTTAAGCTAGACTGATTAATTTTTGTGTCATTAGACTTACTAGGCCATAAGCAATGGAGTTAAGCTAGATTAACTTTGTTGGGTGCTCATGGGAATTCAAGCCTGTGTGGAATAGATGGTATATTGACCCTTGATGTAAGCCATAATGATAGGGAATTTATGTATCTATTCTCTAGTTTTTTCTTATACTAGTCGCTGCTCCATCTTTGATTTCCTTGAGTAGTACATCAATTTACTGACGAGATATATATCCATTTCTTTTCCAGAACTGTCACCTTATCTTTCTAGCATTGTATCATATGTTTTTTCTAAGATCTAGGTTGTAGAACTCTTTCTCATATTTAAAATTTTCTTTTACATTATCTCTCAAGTTCCATCTACATGATGTAAACTTCATGGATTCTTAATTTTTTGAGGGAGAATTTTAAGGGTATGTTTATTTGAAATATTTTTCCATTCTTTAGAATAGAAAACAATTTATTACCTTAAAGAACATGTTTGACAATTTTATTTTTTTACTAAAGACGGTTTTGAAATTTTGTTTCAAATTTTTGGAACAGATTTGAGGTGTACTTAGTTAATTGCTTTTGCATAGTATAAGAAACAGTTAAAAGTATAAATAATATTTTGAGATTTTTTACATTCTATATTAAGTATATAGATTTTTCACATAGAAGATGTCAAGTCTAAATTCTCAAATAAAATTTTGTTCATAAGATTTGTTTTTAAAAACAATTTTTTTTTATTTTATTTATGAACTATCCTAAAAAACGTGAACAAAAACCTAAATCTTTCAACTTGGAACCATCATTTTCTAACATGCATGGTAAACTAGACATGCTTATCATAGTTCTCTAACTAACAAACAAAACCATTTTCACTTGCCTTTAACCAATCTTTCTCATTATCCACAGGCTCTAGATCATCCATACCTTGTGGTTCATTCAAAATCTGGTGAAGCTCTATGTGACATTTGCAAATGGGTGGCAAAAGATCTTGTGGTGAGCTATCATTCGCCAAATTTGTTATTTTATTTATGAAACTACAGTGATCAAGTGATCTTCATCAATAAATTGACTTTATTTATTTGTGTTGTGTTGGATGTTTCTATGGCCTCAGGTTACCTCTTGTGGACATACCTTTTGTAAGGCTTGTTTGGAAGATTTTACTAAAATCTTGGGAAAATCTTTGTGCCCCACATGTTCACTCCCATTTACACCAAGGAAGATTTGTGGTGGTCTATTTGCAGAAGCAATGGGCTTTAAAACTTCAAGCATCTTAGGAAGAATTTCTCTAGGAAATTTTCCAACAAGCACCAAAATAGAAGCTCTGGTATGCCATTTCTGTAGTCAACATCTTTTTCATTCAATTGTTGTAGTGCTTAGATAGTGGGTGTTAGGATTGAGTCTTATAGGCCCATCATGGTTAGCGCTTAACACTTCCGAATGGAAGACCAAAGGACCAGAATTGTGGCCCTTCAATCACACCAATTGTTTATTTGTTTCAATAAAGGAGACATCCCCAAGAATTGAACTTAGAACCAAACCCTTAAGATCCACCTAAATGTCAATCCTGGTACCATCTGAGCTACTATTGTTGGGATTGAACCTTATGGGCCCACCATGGTTGGTGCTTAGCACTTCCAAAGGGAAGGCCACAGGCCTAGAACCGTGACCCTTCAATCACACCAATTGTTCATCAATTGTTTATTTGTTCTAATAAAGGAGACGTCCCCAGAAATTGAACCTAGTTAAGGCCTAACTCTTAAAGTCCACCTAAATGTCAATCTTGATACAATTTGGGAGGATTGACATTTTGGTGGACTTTAAAAGTTTGGTCAGGATTGACATTTAGGTGGACCTTAAAAATTTGGTCCTAGGTTCAATTCCTGAGGACGCCTCCTTTATTGAAACAAATAAACAATTGATGTGATTGAGGGGATTGATGCGATTGAGGGACTATGGTTCTAGGCCTCTGGCCTTCCCTTCGAAAGTGCTAAGCACCAATCATGGTGGCTCAATCCCAACGTACAGTCGATACATTCCTCTCTCTCTCTCTCTCTCTCTATATATATATATATATATATATATATATATATATATATCCAGAATTAAGCTTATAAAAGATCTTTTGATTTCTTAAAAGTCAAATCCAAATCAGGCCCAACAACTCCAAAATGTAACAATCTTTCTTAATAACGCCAACAATCAATTGCTTATAAATACTTCCTAGCATTCTTCTTATGGTTGGCATATTTGGTTTTCAATCCTATACTTTTTATTTATTGTAATCATTTTGTAGGAAGCTGAAATCAGGTTCATTGTATTTCTATCAAGACATATACTCAGAAATAAATCCTTTCTAGAACTTGCATATTTGGCTTGGGATTGTATTCTATTTCTTATTTAATTTTTTCATTGAATGTTAATCTTGCAGAAGGAGGAAATCAGGTTCATGGTTGAAATGGATGGTTCTGCAAAAGGCATTGTTTTCAGCCAGTTTACATCCTTCTTGGATTTGATAAGCTACTCCCTCCATCAGGTATATAAAACTGAGAACCTTCATATTTAAATAGTCGTACACACAACAAAATTGGACATCTTAATATACTGTCCCTTTGCAGTCTGGAATCAATTGTGTTCAACTAGTTGGTAAAATGACTGCTACTGCAAAAGACGCTGCGGTAAAAAGGTTCAACGAGGACCCAGATTGCAAGATCTTTCTTACAAGCTTGAAATCTGGAGGTGCTGCACTCAATCTCCCAGTTGCATCATATGTAAGCCAGGTCTTTCTTAATGTCATATATCTAATTTTGTTAAATTTGCTAATGAACAAAGGAAGGAATATAGTTCTATTAATTTGAACATCTTTTTTTGCTTTGCAAGATGCTTGATTATATGTTTAAATTAATTCTCTATGTGATTGAAAACCAATAAATTTCTAGCTACGTAGGGCTTCCAACCTCCTTGTATAAACTATCAAGCTCTAATTAAATCTTATATTGGATATGTGTAGGTTTTCTTAATGGAACCTTGGTGGAACCCTTTTGTTGAGCAGCAGGCATATGACCGAATTCATCGGATTGGTCAATATAAACCGGTTAGGTATACATCTAGTTCTTGCCTTTTATCCTTTTATACTTCATTTCTACAAGATTATTAGCTAGTTAATCCTTTTCCCTTTGTTGAACCATAATTTTATTTGCATATTTTAGAGTCATAAAGTTTATAATAGAGAACACTATTGAGGAGAGGATTTTGGAGCTCCAAGAAAAGAAAGAAAGCTTATCAGAAGGGTAATTAAGCCTAGTTTGCGTTCACCTTGATATTGGTTTTGGTGGCACTAGTAGTTGGAATTTTTGAACTTTTTGTTTTCTTACAGGGCATTAGGTTCTACAGACATGCTGGGGAATTTATCAACTGAAGACCTGAGAGATTTATTCATCTAGACCAGAGTTTTGCTATATATTGATGGTATTTTTTTTTTCCTATTGGAAAGAATATGTAGGAAAATGTGCCAATGTAAAAACTTCAATGTTCATCTGCATATATTGTGAATTAAAATAGATACAAATTAATGTTGTAACCCAAAATGAATACACATTAACATAATGAGAAATGTTTATTTGTAATGAAGTTAGGGTAAAGAGAGTGTTGAAAGTGTTCAAAATTTCTTTTTGTGTTTGTTTGTAAGTCCTTGAAATTTTCTCATTTCCATAATATTGTGAAAAAAAGTTACAAGATGAAGATGGATATGTGAAACTTCTACTCAATTAAGTAGAGATGTGAGAAAGAATAAGGTACTTATAGTGAAGTAATTAAGAGTTTATGTGATTTAAGATATAATTACGAGGAAGAGGGAAATATGAAATATTTTCATCCTCAATAGTTTCATTTTTTTTATTCTCTAATATTCTCTATGATATATATTCTCTAATATTCTTTGTCATAGTGTGATAATTCGCTTTCGTCATAAGGAGACAATCGACAATAAGGTGTTAAACAAGCCAAGCATGTGATAAATTTCTTCCATTGAATAAAGATCATTTATTTTTTTATTTTTTCCATTTCTCTAAACTTCAATTCATTACAAATAAACAACACTTCACTTAATTTTTCTGACAAATCTATATTACAAGCACCCTATTTCCTTTAATATACAATTACATGCAGATGAACTTTGAAGTTCTTATGTGGGTGTATTTTCCAACAAAGATTTTCTCCGACAAAAATAAAATAGACTACTATTTAAATAAAATTGCACCTACACCTGATCCGAGGTGCAACTATCTAGTGACCTTGCATATGAAACCTCTATGCATGAGGGAATTAAAATTTTATCTTCATTGTACTGATCATATCAGGACTTTATGAACAGAAAAACTATAGTTTAGATGAATAAATCTCTCAAGTTATTGACTGAGAAACTGCCTAGTATGTCTGTAGCACCTAATGCCAAGTAAATAGGACAAAAAATTCATTATAAGTTACAAAATTAGATGTCTTCCAAGTAAAGGTAAATGCAAATCAGGCTTATCCTTCCAAACAGAATTTCTTTCTTTTCTTGGAATTTCAAAATCCTATCTCCTCCATCGTGTTCTCAATTATAAACTTCACAGCTCTAAAATGTACAAGTTCAATTATGCTTTAAGAAAACGAATTACTGGGTAAACGATTTAGACGAAATGAAGTATTTTAGGATCTTACAATTAGAGAACACAGGAAGAGATCACTTACATTTGATGCAACTTGGAGACTGACAGCAACACCTCCAGCTTTTAAATTCCTAAGGAAGATCTTACAATATGGATCATCATCAAACTTTTTCACTTCAGCATATCTTCCATTCATAATCCACTACTAGAACTTGAACACATAGTTAAGGCCATAATGCAAAAAGAACAATACATTGAAATGCCAAGGTTTGTTCTCAATACAAATAGTTAAACCTGAAGGTTCAATTTACTTGATGGATGGAATAACATATCAAATCTAAGCAGGATGTAAATCAGTAGAAAAAAGATTGTTTTCGAGCTTGTTACATAATTGTGACAAATATTAAATTGCAAATCTGAGGCCAAACTAAAGAAACCAGTAAAATTTTACAAAGATATTAATCTAATAAACCTCAAATATCAATCTACTTCTAATTTGAGGATCATCTTCTGGAACATCACTAGCTTGTCTCAGGGCTATGTCCAGGATTCTGACAAGCTGCCTTGAGTTGCGAGTTGTGTTCCTTTGCCAGAGAGAATCATGCAACATCCGACAAAGAACTACTCCCTTAAAGGCTTAAACTAAGAAAATCTGCTACCTGCTACTACCATGTGTGAGGTGGGTCTAGTATGGTGCCCAATATATATATATATATAGAAGCAAATGAAGGTTGGCTGGGTTCCATGTAGTCTCAACACTGGACATGGTAGCAGTAGGTACCGAATTTCTTGGTCTGCAGAAGGAGCAGTTCTTTGTTGGATATCGCGTGGTTCTTTCTGGCAAAGGGACACAACTAGCAATTCAGGGTGGCTCATCATAATCCCAGACACAGCCACAGGACAAGCTAGTGATATTCCAGAAGATCATCACATTAGAAGCAGATTGATATCAGAGGTTCGTTAGACTAATATCTTTTTATATAAAGATTTACTAGTTCTTTTATTAGTGTAGACTCAGATTTGCAATTTACCGATAACAATTATGTAACAAGCACGAATATATCAACATTATTGTACTGCAGGGTGCCAGAAGCTTCAAAGTATCTGCAAATCACAAAGCACATCATATGAGGCAAACTCAATATCAAATTCAGCATTAGACTTAAATATATAGAAAGTGTTCGCTAGCTAAGTTACTAAAGTTTGCATTTACCTAGGTTCAAAACTCTCACTTTTAGCTTGAAACTCTTTCATATACCAATGACTAATTATCTTCTAGAGTGATAGATGGTATATTTAAACTTAAAACATATTAACAGTATAAGTAATAATATTAGTTGATGGGAGAAATTCTAAAATTGACATAACAAGTGTACATATTGAGAAGTACAATTTATGGGAAAGTTTCAAACTAATTAGGACTTGTGGTGTTCATGGAGCAAAAGGGATGATCATCTTTGACAAAAAAGGAATTTACGGTTGTTGTGTATCAATAGAGAAGAAAAATAATTAAAGAACTTATCTAAATGAATAGAAACAAATGAAAACCTTCTTAGAATAGCTAAATAATCATAATAGAGGATGAGAAGAAGCACCATTGCATGAGGATTATACACATCTTGAATTGTAATTGACATTCTTTATATAGTGTCTTGTAATAATCTTCTTCAACAATACCTAAAGAAGCCCGTGGCAAGGCGACTTATGAAAAAATTGGATACCAAAATGTTTAAAATGAAAATAAAAATATAATAAGAGCTGAGTGATATCAATATTAGGGAATAAATTAAAAGAACGATACTACAAATTTTGTGAAGGAAGGAAAGATCAACACCTCTACTTTCTTTGGCATGCCTTAACATTATTTTTTTCATAACCTTTTGTGTCTACAAAATCATGGTTCATTTGTATACATGACTGGTAATTTCCTTTTCCTAGTTGTTTGCTAACATACTATGAGTGAGAAATAATCTCAAATTAGAAAAAATCTTGAAGTATAGATTATCTCATGAATTCACCAAAATATATAACAAAGGGAGTGATCTAAAGAGTAAATTTACCAATCATCAATTACTCATTCACCTAATAACATCATGAAATTAATCAAGTACAAATGAAACCATTTCTCTCTTTCTCATAAGAACATATGCAATTAATTTTCTTTTTAAAAAAATGACTTGTCTTAAACAAATACAATGTAAGAGGTTTCATTGAAGAAAAGAAAATCTAACATTCATCCACATACCTGAGCGGTCACTTCATAACTCTAACCAAAGACGAAAGCAAAATGAAAAGCGAAAGAGCACTTGACAAAGACAAGTGTGATAAAATTAGGAAGTTGTCATACTTCCTATTGATAAGTTAGTATGGATACCTATATTTATAGGTAGAGGAGTGGGTCAATTTATCATAAGTTTTCGATATGGGACTCCAACATGCATCTGAAGCTGCCTTAAGCACCTTTGAGTTGATCAAAAGGCATGTGAAGCTACACAAAGTTGCCTTAAGCACTTTCAAGTTACTCCAAGTTGATTAAAAATATTCTTCAAGGTTTTGAACATTTTGGAATTGTCTAGAGTGCCTTGGTGAGCGCAAAACTACAAATTTGCATGAAATTAAGGCACACCATACAACATGCTCAATGAAGCAAAAATTACTGAGATCAGTAAGCACACCAAATGACATAGACTCTCATGAGTTTGCAATGGAGTCAAAAGCCAAACTTAAGTCCATTATACCTTGGTAGTTTTAAACTAGCATGAAGTACCCAAACCCAACTAAAAAAAAGGAATTTATTCTTGCAATTGCTTTTAGTTTTGAATTGACAACCTAGCTAGTCATTCTTTAGATTGAGTACAAGTTTTTCAAAGTTCTTCATTTATAGTCATCTTTGAATAATACAAAGTTTTCAATTTAAATGTTTGGATGATTAAATTTGACAAAATTAATGTCTTATATGGTAGTCATCCTTAATTAAGCTTTCAAGCTAAGAGAGGATATTGTAGATACTATCACCAAATAGGTCTCATTTTAGATTTATTAGGGGCTATTATGTAGACAATATATATGGACTCCAATAACAATTGCAAAGAAATAGCCAAAAAAGCCTAACTCACACAAATATTATAAATATAACCACAATTTGAAATAACTATAGCAAATAATAATAATAATAATAATAATGCGTCTAAATATTTTGAGCAAAAAAATATTCATTTAATAAAAAGAACCACATAATTAAAGAAAATTAAAAAAACCTCTAAGCAATACTTTGTTAAATATCAAATATGGGATGAAAGAATAGCATAAAATTAAAAGTCCATTTAATCACACGCATAAAAGAGGACTCAAACAAACATACCCATAGAAGAGGACCCAACCAAACAATGTCTTAATTTCAACCCCTTAGTCTTTATCTCTATATCATACATGTAAGCTAACAAGATTTGACAATTAAAGTCCACTTGGAAGGTGGTTTTGGAAGGGATAGATGTTTTTTAATGCTTGAAAATGTTTCGTTAAAAAATATGATCAAATATTTGACAAAATATAAAAATTTTGGTTGTTTCTAAGGTTTTATATCATGTGATGGATTGTATAAAATTATTCTAAACCCTTTGTTTGTTCAATCCCTTTTAATTTTGCATATCAATATTAGTATAAAACATGACATTTTGAAAGAAAATTCATTTATGTTATGATCTAAAAGATTAGGGCATCTTTCTAAGCATTTTGGTATTTAGAGTGATCATGGTTATGGACAACCACTTAATGAATCTTGTTAGAAAAATCGGGCTAATACAACCTTAAGAGGGGGTGAATAGGGTGATGGTCTATTTTTACAAATTTGAATTATGTGAATGCAATAAACAATTATATGCAAATATATAATAAAACAATATAAAGATAATTACATATAAAGTAAAAGAGCAGGGAAAAAAAATGTAAACACAAGATTTTTATAATGGTTCGACGTAACCCAGCCTACGTCCACTTTCATCTAACTTCAATCCCAAGCTTAAGGTTTCACTAATTCAAGACTTTCAAACCAAGTCTTCAAGCAATACAATTGGATTATGGTTTCAATCCACCCTCTTTAACTTTTGGCTTCAAGCACCCTTTACAATCCTCAAGAGATACCTCACTTTTAAACAACCCCTTAAGTGATACCACACACTTGAGAATCCCTAGGTGATATCTCACACTTAGATTTTTCCTTTCAAAGATTTACAAATAATTTCACAAAATCCTAGTACAAAACTTTAGGCTCAAATGTACAAGAAAAACTAGAATTGAAAGGTGAACTAATGATATGCAAGTTTTAAAATAATAGTGCACTAAAAAACACTCTCCCAAGGCTCAAATATATTCAACAAATTATTAGGAAGGTTAAGCTCTTAAAATAATAAAGATTAGAGCCTTTTTATAGAGGAAAAATGTCAAACTAGCTGTTGGGGATTCGTCCAATCAAGGTCTGGTTCGATCGATTAACTAGCTGTTAGCATTTAATGCTAGACAAGTGACCATTGGACCTTGAATGCCCCTTGACAGCCCCTCAACTGATTGAGGTTCAACCGCGACCACCCATTGACCGGTTGAGATTCAACCTTGACCGATTGAACAAGCATTCTGGAAGAGAGATAAGGTTTTTGCACCTCTCGACCAATTGAGTTGAACTGGTCGACTAGTTCCTCATCCGGTTCAATCGGTTGAGTTGTTTTTTACTCAGCAACCATATTTTTCAACTTAAAACCTTTTAAACAAGTTTGGAAAGCATTTGACACAATGTTTTAGTTAAAAACAATAAATCATCCCATTTTAAAAGATTTAAAACAAATAACTCTTAGATGATTTTAATGCATAAATGAATAAAGTAATGCATGAAAAACCTAGTGCACCAACAACCTTACAAAGAGATCCTATGAAACTTAGGTCTTGAAAAATATTTCTCTTTGAGGTTTTTTTCTTCTAATTGATTTTCCTTTGGCTTGGTTTTGTCTTTGTGATTGCCATTTTAGAAATTTTATTGTCTAATCACACTTGAAATATAATCATTAGTTTCAAACTTTGTTTTGTTATCATCAAAACCGAGATTAACCAAACCTTAATTTCATAAATCTAGTAAAAGAAAACTTATATCGTCATTATAGACCAAGTGGGAGAATATTGAAATCAAAAGTGCTCTTAATAACTATACTAAATTTTATTTTCTTAAAAGCTTTGGTTAATCATTTTCTATGTATGTATTTGGGTGATATTAAATTAAATTCATTTTGAAAAACACAACACTTATAAAGTTCATAGAAAAGTTCAGAGTATCTAATCTAATGAGTAGACAACCATTAATGGAAAGAACCATAAAGCACAAACACACACACACACACACATATATATATATATATATATATATATATGAAAGAATTTTGTGGTCTCTCTCTACTTACATTCATTTATAAGCATTATCCATATTTATCATTGAGGAGTACATAAAAAAATGGTAGGAGAGTGAAGATCAAGGGTGTTACACTAAAAGAATTTCAAACCATATTGAAGTTAAAGCATCATGTATCTAGGTATGTTTTCTTAGTACTTTATTCATATCCTAGATCACATTTTAAATGTTGATATTAAACACCAAATAAAAATTTTCTAACAAGAACTTTATAAAACTAAAAGCCCATATAATCCCATGCATGGTAGAAGACTCGAACAAGCCCACCCATAAAGAGGACTCAACCAAACAGGGCCTTAGTTTTAAGGTCCTAAGACTTTATTGCTATTGTTATTTGGAAAATATGTTTCGAAGGTGATTTTGGAAAGGATAGATGTTTTCTAATGGTTGAAAGTGTTTTATTGCAAAAATGAGACATGGCAAAATTTGAAAATTCACTTCTAAAAAATTTGAAATTTGAAATAATTCATGAAGTAGTACTAGGTACATGTTTCCAAAATTCACTTTTTTGTTATATAACATATTACCAAAAATGCTATTAAAAATACCTTTTTGATTTGATTTGTATTTAAAAAAAAACTCACTAATTCTACGTAAAAGTGATTTTAATGGAAGTATTATTGATAAAAGCACTATGGGTTGAAAGTGCTTTTACCAAAACCTCTTGCAAATGGACCCTTAAATAAGTGTGTTTTGATACAAATAATTTTTTAGAAAACAATTAAATGAAATGTAAATTAATAAGTGTGTCTAGTTAGATACACTTTTGGTTTGTTTGTTTTTTTTTTTTTTCAAATCAAAAAATAATACTAACTTTTTTTACAAGATATCAAAACTTTTAGATGTTTACATTAAAAAAATAATAATTTTAAAAGCCGTTCAAAAATAATTTTGAGGTATCAAAAAAATTTTACTTTCTCAAATTTTAATTTTTTTAAAAAATAATTCTTAAAGATATAAGATAAATCTATACTTTTTATACAAGATGTTTTACCTTGCATATAAATTTATTACAATGTTATATTTTTTTAAAAATAATAATAAATGTATTCAAACAGGCACTCATTACACAAAAACAAAATTGGCATGTAGAATTTCTTTTTTTTTTTACACAATAATAGAAAAACATTAAGGCTATGTTTGGTTACCGGAAAGTATTAAAGAAAGAAAAAAAAATGAATGAATATAATTTTTTCAAATTTTGTTTTATTATGGAAAATATGAAAGGAAGAGAAATATAATTAAAATTATTAAGAAATTTATATATTTTAAAATTATTTAATCTTTATATAAAATAGTTAAATAAGTGAAAAAAGTTGGAAGTAGTACATAAAAATAATTTATTGATTTTAAATCTATTTTTTATTTTCCTTAACTTTTTATTTCTTTCTAATTTTCTTCTTATTTTCTTTCCCTTGTATTTTCCTTCAAACTTTCTAAGAACCAAACATAGCCTAAATGATATGTTAATGAATGTTAAAATAATAATTTACAAAAATAATTTTTAAGACATTACTAGAAAGTAGTTGAACGGTGTGATAATGCATAACATTGTAAATATAAAATGAATAGCTTTTTATATAGATTCTTCCCCCACCAAAGCCTATTAACTATGTGAATAAGAAAAATGTAGCTCATTGACCGAACTTCTCTGTTGTACCAAAATACTTAAGCCTAATATGTAGTAGCTTTGGCCAAGAAAGATCAGAGAAAAAATTGCTACGACTTTTGTAGTATTCTAGATATTGTTTTCAATGACTGACTTATGGGATTTGTCAATACTAAGGTAAATGAATTGCTTTTGTTTGAATCCTAAAATGGAAAACGATATGTAAATAATGTGAAACTAAGTAAAAGAAATTAAATTAATAGAAAAATGAATAATGATTTTAAATTCGATTGATTCAAGTTTAGGGTTTTCCATAATCCAACTTAAGGTATAGAAATTAAAGAAAACAAGGGTCTTTTAAGAAATATGATTTTAGGGTTTTGGGATCCTTGACCGCTTATGATCAACTTGAATTCTATAACTCAAAATTGCATCTGAAGCCTAATTTTTCTTTTTTAAAACAGATTCTTAAAACCATAAAATGAATGAGATTAATTACTAGTTTAAGATTTGGATTTTTAACCCTTCCTACTTGTTATAACTTTGGTTTAGGATAAATAACGATAGAGAAGACAATGATAACTAATGATTAAGAGTCACCAAAAATCACTAGTATCAGGTAATAACCTTATTGTATTATTCCCTAAACTAACTCACAAGGATAGGATAAATAAATTAATAAATTGTCACCCAACTAATAATTAATCTCATTGTTATAATAATTTACCCATTGTCCCTATAGGTTTCCTAGCCCTTAAGTTTTCATGCTTCAAGCTCCAAGTTGGTTTCTTAGCCTCTCATAAGGGTGATGTCACATTTACAATCCATAATAGGGTAAAAATCCATAATTCAAATAAAAAGAAACTAAAAACAATATATTTGATAAAGAAGAAAAGAAAACAAACCGAAATTCTTGTCTTTTTCCACTTACAATGTCAAACTCTCTCGAAAAATATCCAAAATATCTAAACTCTAGAACTAAGAGAGTTTATATAATATCATTAATTACCTAACATGTGGTACACTCTCATTGGTCACTTATTACAAAATAATTACCTAAAAATGATTAAAAAATAATAAAATATTGATTTCTAATTGTGTGGGGTCCACTTAGGGCAGTTGAAGTGCCCTAGATGCAATTCCTAAGGTAGAGGAGGTGAAACATCAAAGTGGTAGTAGGTGAATTCAAAATTGAGGTCATTTCGTTGGATTTCAAATTCATAAGTTGAATTTCAAAATAGTCCTTCAACTTTGCACAATTGTCTTCAAATGGTCATAACTTCTTTATTTCAACTCTAATTTGTACACTATTTGAATCATTGAACTCCTGACATATCGAGCTTCGAAACGATATATGGTATGTCTAAAATGGACTCCAAGAAGTGCTCCAAATTTGTCCTCAAAATTAGAGTATATGTTACCACTAGATATTGAGTTCTAAATTTCTATGCAACTGAATCTTACTTCATGCCTCGTTTCCCATATTTTCTTGCCTTCTTTCTTACTCCATAATAGTCATTTCTCATCTTCCAAATTCATGATATCCCCGTCTTGCCTTTCCTCATGGTCCATAAGTCTTGACTCACTTATTTCCTCACTTGACACTTTCTTAATATTTCAAAATCTAATATGATTCAACTTGCACCATTTTCTTCCCTTGAACCTTAGATAAATCTTAAAAAATACAAGTTAAACTCATAGTTAGGATCTTAGTATCGATTTAAGTCAAATTGGGTGATTTGAGTGTCCTTTGGTGCACAAATTATATCGAATATGTGTCATTAAAGCACATATTTTAACTCCAATCACTCATAAATGTTTTTTTTACAATTTTTATAAAAATTCTTCCACACCAAAGTCTATCAACATATGTGAATAAGAAATATATAATTTATAAATATCCTCTCTACATGCAAACCTAAATAAAATAATAAAAATGACATGTCAATATGATGATATGAATATTGGATAAAGATTCTTCGAGTAAATAAATGAGTAATCTCTTACAAAAATAAATAGTTTTTTCACACAATCTATACAAAAGAGATGTTACCTTTCTCAAAATTAGTCAGCTTGGGTTCAACAACACTGAGTAAAATCTATATGACTTCTGATAATTATACTCATAAGATAATGGGGTTTCGATCTTAAACAATAAAATCATCAATAAATGAAACTCACACTCAACATTGTTTTTCATCAAAACCAAAATATAAGCAGCTTTTAAGCAATCACCCAATAATAGGAACTTTTGGACAAACAAATCAAGCCCATACATGCTCATATTGCTCCTCTTTCAAGCATTCTCTCTTTTTCCTTTTGCAAAGTATACAAGAAACGATTACAAAGAAGCTTACTTTTGCCACTTGATACAAGGGTGCTCTTAAAGAGGTTCATTGCCAGAAGAAACAGATACTATTGACATTTACAAATAATATGCTACAACACCTAGAACAAGGTCCAATATCCCACCAACCTCCACAATAGACAGGATTAGCTGAGATGCTGAACACCACTGAACTTCCTCTCTCATTATCCATACGCAGAATCCACTTCATTTTGTTTCACTTTGCCACTTTTTTGGTTTCTCATAATAACCACCAGCCAAATATGTCAGTTTGGCAATTATACCTATGGCTTACATGAAGAAGATGTTGAAGTCCTTAACTGTTAGTTCTTCCTCAAGATTTGGTAAATCAGAACTATAAAATAAATAAACAAGTAATCAATTAGTATGGCAGATAGGGTCTCATCATATATATATATGTATCCAGGTGAACTTATACTCGTTTACCTCTGTGAATTTTGATTTTTCTTTGCTTGCAGCTCCAGAATCCTCTCTTCTATTGTGTTCTCAGTTACAAACTTCACAATTCTAAAAGTTGAAATGTTTCTTGTTAGATGATTTGGTGAGAAGATAGGATCTGTGGATGAAAAATTAGTAGTACCTTACTGCCTTGTGCTGACCGATTCGGTAAACTCCATCACAAGCCTGCAACTCCACAGCAGAGCTAAAGAAGGGTTCCATCAAGAAAACCTAGGGACCATTACAAGAGTAAATTTGAAAAGGTAACATACTTAGAACCTAAAGGAAGCAACCAAAGCACTTGTTATTTTCCAACTTCCCGATAGATAGGACTAGTTTGTTGCCATTGCTATTCACAAGGCAACTGACAATATATATAAAAAGATGCACAGGTGGTCTCTATGCTATTCGTTTTTACATTTCATTGATTGTAATTTGTATGCAAGATAGAATATTTTTCCATCCTCATATCAAGGCAGCTAAGCATTGCTTGGATCAGGGATACTTTGTGTGAAAGTGCAAGGGAAAGAAATAAAAAAGAATGGAAAATAAAAAATAAGTTTAAACTCAATAAATTTGTTATCAAACTTCTTCAAATCCATTCATATTTTACATAGAGAATGGAAAACTTGAAAATTTACAAGTTTTTAATATATCTTCTTCTTTTTTCTTCCTGTTTCCAATAGCAAACAAAACAAGGTAATTCCAAATTCCGTCTGATTTCTCATAGTAAACCAAACAAAAGAAAAGATTCACTCACATATGATGCAACAGAGAGATTCAGGGAAAGACCTCCAGCTTCTGAAGTAGTGAGTAAGATTCTGCAATCTGAGTCATTAAAGAACCTTGATACCAATGCATTTCTTGCAGCAACATCCCCCACCAGCTTAACACAATTTATTTGAGACTGCAAAGGGATCAATATATGTAAATGGTTATAACCTTGCCATGTTTAAAAAGAAAAAATAAAATAAAATAAAAAATTGAAATCTGCATGTCGTAGTCTACCTTCTGCAAGGAGTAATCAATTAAATCCAAGAAAGAAACGAACTGGCTAAAAACAAGAGCTTTTGCAGAACCATCTGTTTCTACCATGAATCTGATTTCTTCCCTCTTTGAACCATAAAAGTTAAACAATTAAGTTGAAAATAAATAAAGGAATAAAACAATAAACAAAATATAAAAAATCTAGGAAATAGTTAAGATACATGGAGCAAAAGAGAAATGGAGACAACCAATCTGTCATAGTCAGGATGAAGAATAAAAGATAACTTCAATAATTTTGATATGGAGCATACTCAATTAGAACATTGGTTTTAATAATCCCAGACATATGATATAATTGTGCATAGAATATATGTATATATGTACCATGTGTTCATTCATGTATTACATTGGAATGAAGCCATAGGTAATCCTAGAAAACCATAGTTTGATTTGAGTAGTGTATTTTTCAACCAACATAATGTCACGTCGATAAACATTTTCTAATGAGAGGGTCATTTAGGAAAAAGAATTTAAATGTATCTAAAATACAGTACTTCCATCATTTGCTAGATTATTTAATTGAATCACTTGCAAGTTAGGATTCAAGCCTTATTCTTAGTCTTCCTGTTCATGGTTTAGGTTCTTTTTGGATGAGGGATTTGAAATTTCTGTAAATTCCATTTAAGATTAATATTGGATCCTAGTGAACACATTAGCTATCCATAGATCTAAATCATTGAAGATATGGTTTATTATTTATGTGGTATCCTACATTTTGTAGACAAACATATATCGTGTTAAATGGCAATATTTTGTCATGACTCTAGGAACTTGGATTGTGGAGTTTGATTGCTTATGCTCTTTAGTCTTTGTGATCCCTTATATACACACACACTCGTTTACATGCTTTAGTGGCAAACACTATTGTTATATTTCACATTAAATTATAATGAGTGAACCAGATCAACTAAAAATGAATTTGCAAATTCTCCCATTGACAATTGTTCATTCTTAAATCAAGGACAGGAAAGAGATTATTGTAGATCAGGCATACCAAAGCTTCAATTTTTGTGCTTGTCTGAAACTCATTGAGAGCAATTCTGTTTAAGATACTTGAGGATTTAAAGTCCTTAAAGGTTGTTCCAGAACCAGCATAGTTCTTCAATGTGGAATCATTCTTCTTCATTGCTGATTTAACAGAAAATGGTGTTGGGCATGCAGGACATAAAGCTACTCCAAAGGCTGGAGCAAGAGACTGCAGGCAAGTCTTACAAAAGACATGCTTGCAAGATGCAACCTGAAATAGAAAGGAAAACAGAAAATCCTTCTTTGACACTGGATGGTGCTATGTAAGAGACTACAAGAATGGTAACTCACCACTTTATCTTCTAAGGCCTCATGACAAATGCCACAGACTTGATCAGCAGTAGCCAAACCAATCATATATTTAGAATAAATCACAAGATATGGGTGATTGAGTGCCTGTGGAGTTACAAATTAGTCAAATGCATTGGTAAAAATTTTTTTCATTGGTTGGCATTGAAAGTGTAAAACTACATGTTTCCATTAAAAGGCCTAAAGAAATTAACTCAAACTTTATCAAAAGTTGGCCTTTTGGATTGGTACTTAAAAATCCCTATTGTAATGTCCTGGATAATAGTTAAGGAGCCACTAAATTCTCATGCTATAGAAACTAGAATGGTCACTGACCTCAAGTAGGCTTGGAGCAAGTTCATTGTTTGCATACAACCACAATGGAGTTCTTTGAAAGTCCACTATTTATGAATGTCCATGTCATGGGAAAATAAAAATTAAAAAAATAATTCAGGAAACATGCAAGTTTTCACAATTTAAAGTGCATTGGTGACTGATTCCAAGCAGGGGTGCAGGTTCCAGAACAATAAGTGCAGTATACAGTGGAGTTCTTCAAAATATTTGCATTTTCTCTTTTACTTCACAGGAAACGAAAAATAAATAAATAAAGTAATGAACATAGCTGTAAATTTTCAAGTTCTGAAGAGTTTTCAAGCTCCTGTGGATTAGTTAGGTGAGATCAAATCCTTAACAGAAACTCAAATCCTCCTATCCTTCTTTTGCTTATGTTCAAGGATTAACCCATAAGTAGGCAGGAATAGTGAAGAGAGAGACAATAAATAGGCAAGTTGATCATGTTGCTTTAATAAGAGTCAATCTCCCTCATTTGACAAACAAAATTTCATTTCAAAATTCACCACCAAAGGATCAGAAACAACTGAAGAGTTTAAGCTGAAACACAAAATAAAAGACGCTCGAAAGTGATTAAGCTTCAAATAAACTAATTTGTTCACTCTTAAAAGATATTAGTGTTGTGAATGGCAGACAATTCCTTTCCCTCCATCATAAATTATCAAACAGCCTCCATACACAACACCTCACCCAAGTCCATCCTCTGCCCCTCCTTCCACATGTAATGTCTGTAGGCCCTACTCAAAACGCCATTCAAAGCCCATAAAAAAGCAAATCCAATACCTATATAACCAAAACAACTAAAAAAGGGGAAAACAGGTCCCCTTTGTCTCAAACCGCAAAAAAATTGTCCAAAAAGGCCTATTAAACTTCTATTGATGAGTATGAAAAAAAAACTAACAAAATACAAAGCTATAATCCATATCTCAAATCTCTCTATAAACCCTATTTAATTCCTAACTCACATAACCACCTATTTACATGCCTTTTGCACTATCTAACTTGCACAAAACTCCTTATCTACCTACTCAATTGTAGAACCCAAATAGTTCTTCCTTATAGCAGGAAATAATTGCTTTCTCCAAAACATGCATTTTGGCTTGATTATCCGACCATGATATTCAATCATCTAATTTAAAGACTTGTTCCTTTTATGATCACTTCTAAACAAGCTAATAAGTTCATTATCTCCATTATCCACTTGTGTCATCCTTTCTAGAACCAACAAGGCAAACACAATAGTAATGCTCTTCTCAAAAAGGCATCCCTCATGGAACTCTTACAAGACCCTCATCAAATCCTTGCACTCCAAATAGAAGCCTTGATACAAATCAAAGGCTTTAACTACCTCCAGCTCTCTCACAGTGCTAGCCACTTCTTATACTTCTTCAAAAGGTGTCCAACAATGCCTTCCCGTATCATCCATGTAACTTTGCTTCTTTGTTCCTTCTCTCTTCAAATCTTAAGTTCCCAATACTTTTCAAATTTACCATTTCATCATTTTATTTAATTTTAACTGTATTTGTCATAAAAAAAATTATATTGTTGTTTATGAACATAACCCAAAAAAGTCACACATCCCAATTGGGGTTAATTGCATGAATCCTCTCTTTCCATTCGGTTCTAAGAGTTATTCGATTTTTTACTTGAGCAAATACCCGAGAGACTAAAGCTTTCATTCATATAATCACTAACTAAAATCTGCCACCTATGTGCTAATTTAGGCACTTGAGGGTTAGACTGAATATAAATGATGGCTTAGGCAACACTATAGGCAATTTTGAACTCATTGATGTTTCTTGAAGAGGCAAACTGAACCTGGTGGAAGATAATACTAAGGAACTTGAAGAGACAACGCAGTGTGCATTTCCAAAGCTAACATGTTCTCAACATCGCAGAAGTTACAGAAATGAACAATTGAACTAGTAGAGATGAATATTAAGAAAAATCAACTAACGCAGGATTTATGGTAGAGGTGGCAAGATATCTCTTGATGTTTCTAGGAGAGCTCTGGTGAACATGGTCAGATAATGGCAAATTAACTTATTTCCAAGATCTAAATGGACTGATATAGAGAGGAAATTCTATATCAAAACAATGCAAGAAAAGCATATTCATGCTTCACCTTCTGCAACTGTGTCAAAAGTCTAATTATGCAAGCGCAATCTATCCATGAGTGTTCAGCCGTAACATATCTGCATGCCACAAAGCACAGCAATAAAGCATGTCCTCAATCAACTTCAGCATAACAATTATACAAATAAGAAAAGAAAAGGAAATGAAGTGAACTTTAGTAGCATTAAAGACAAGCTAAGATTTAATTCTTAACATACAGAGTATGTGAAGCCACAAGGAATACCAACTCCATATCAAGATTTGACTTGTGTAGTTATGGTTAAGAAAATTCCTAAGGTAAATGTTAAAAGTACTAATTATGGAGGAAAGGTAGAATATGCCTTAACATTGACAAGTTTGCTTATATGTGGTGGATACATCATATGGACAACCAATCCATGTAGGTATTTTTGAATAAGAAAGCAGTTGATTTAGTCCCAATCCACCTTAATTTCCATAAAATAATTTTCTACTGCATTTTCTCATCACATGGATATGTCAGAATGAATGATGTACTTCTAAGGATACATTTAACACATCATCATACTCTAAATTATAGGAAAAAAATGGATACTTTCAAAATTAATGTCTAAGAATTTGAGGATTAGATGGACTTAACCACCTACATTCACACCAAGGCCTTACTCTTGCTCTCAAGTATGTGGTGCATGTTGAAGCCCCACTAATTTGTTAAGGTGACTTTACCCTACATGGTGCTCTCATGCAAAAATCAAGTCAATCTATGCATCAAGCCCATAGAATTGTTATTTTTATGCTAGAAACCTTAGATGCTGCGTACAAGGACAAATATGTTCATATTTATTGGTTGTAATGCATAGTCAATGTAAATTTGATGCTATTTGCCTTAAATGCAAGGCCTAAACACATGTCATGTTTGTCTTGATGGTGTCATGCATAAAAAGGTTCCAATACATTTTTTATATATATATAGGTAAATTTTTGTCCCCATTGGGACTTGAACCTGGAACTTCCCACAAACCCTCTCATCCCTTTACCACTTGAGCCAAAAAGGGTTCCAATACATCAAACCTACCTTTTCCACATTATAGTTCAATGCAAATATCAGTCACTAAATACAACTGAACATTGCATAGGCATAGAAATAACAAAAATAGGCATTGTCAAAGACTCTTAAATAAGCCTAACAAGAGCTCCTATGTTTGTTTAGGCAATACTGAAAATATTTCTTCTCGTGAAAGCCCTTTTTGGAAAGCAAAGCCATTATTGCTTTCCATGAAAGTCCTCTTTATGGCTTATGTGAAAAAATTCCCCTTTTAAAATCATGACTTTAGTTTCATCTTTAGCTTCTAAATAAATTCAAAGAAAGAATTTACTCCAAAAAAACCTTCTTTTTTTTTTTTTTTTTGATAGGTAAATTGTTGGGGGTTAGTGGGATACACCCAAAAAAGTCTATAACAATACTCAAATTTAAAGTAGGCTAATAGAATGAAGTAGTAATCTAAAGGCGGGTGGCAAGGGCTAAAGTAAAAACTAGTCTTCCATGTACTAAGAGCCAAAAATTAGAGAATTAATCATTCAAACTAACATATAAGAGAAAGAGGCGAGAACGGGGATTAGAGTAAATCCTTATATTCTATGTTCTCAATGGCTTTTCCTTTCTTCAATAACCAATTAAAAGGAATGGAAAATTGCACCAGGGCAAATAAACACATGCTAAAATGTATGAAATCTACAACATTTTTTTTTTTTGATAGGTAAAGATAATTCATTAAGAGCCAAAAGGCTAGAGAAAGGGTATGAAATCTACAACATAGTTAACTAATATATATGATGTCATATTTGTAAATTTTGGTCAAAAAAAAAAAAATGTTAGGTTAATCGAAAAAGGGAAACATTCTATACATTCATGCCCATATGTGTATATATGTGTTTATGTATGTATCCGTGTACTAGCACATGAAGTGAAACCTAGAACCTTCCTTTAGCCAAGTCTTAGGGCTTGGGAGAAGAAAGAATCATATCGAAAGAAGTTAATAACAAATTGATTTTATAGCTAAACACTAAAGAAAAAAAGGAAAAAAGAGATATGGTATAGAACTTGGTTGTGGAAGGATGACACACCTGTTAAAATATGATCGATATTTTTCATATAGTGTCTTATAATACTCTTCTTCTCTAATATCTAATGCACATCGTCTCACTCTAACCTATAAAAAATAAGGAAACAAGAAAATCAAAAAAAAAAAAAGACAAAAAAAGGAAAAAAAAAATAGCTCAAGGATATTATTTATGAAAAAGTAGTTAGAAAAGCTACACCCACAATTTTAGTTGGAAGGCAAAGTTCTTTTCTACTTTCTTTAGTGCGCCTTAACATTATACTTTTCAGAATCTTTTGGGTTACCAAAGTCTTGGCTCTTCTTTTTGCATCACCTTCCTGTCTCATTGGTTTACCAACATACTAACAAAGAACAATTAATAGATATAACCAAGGTTCAATAAATGAATTGAATTTTAAATCCTGTTGACAGTTGAGTGAAAACAAAATTCGAGTATCATAAGTTTTAAGATCCATTATGACACTCCAAAGAAGTTACTTTAGAACAAAAAGAAATTTCCAAAATTAAGAAACATGCTATTCATAGATTTCTCTATCACCAAACAAAAGAACTGTTGCATTGGAACCAAAAGCACACAAAGAGGATACAAAGAAATTTTTTATTAAATATGTCCAATTTATCTTTCAAGTATGTTACCAATTTAAAACTCAAAAATGATTCAAAATTGAAAATTTTTAGAAAGTAAGAAAACCATTTTGTTGATCCTATGATAACACATTAGTTCTCATGTTGAGTATCATAATTTCTTCAAACTTCTTGTTTTATAAATGAACTCTAGCTCTTCCTACTTTTTCGCATTATTCATTGATTTTACTTTTTTGAAATTCCAATCGAAATTCCTAACATGAAAAAGAAAAAAGGACATGTCCTTACTAAAATTAGGCTTCCTTAATGATAAAGAGGGGTATTATCAAACATAGTTTGCAGGATTTTTGCAGCTAGATGCATAACATTATCCTACACATCAATATCTGGCTTTTCCCCTATCTTTCATAAATAAAATCACATGAAATTGTTTTAATTGAGACCCTCAAATTTGATAGAATTTTAGATCTAGAGTATATTCTCATATTCAGGATTTTTACTAAGGCTACATTTGAATCATGGAAACTATTAAGGAAGTATAGGAAGGAAGAAAACAAGGAGGAAAAAGAGAAAGAAAGAAAAAAAAAAGGAAAAAAAAAAAGAAAATATCAATTTGAACATATTAACTTTTTTACTAGGTTGTTTTTCCAATACTATTCCTATTTTAGAGAATAAAGAATTTTAAATGCATAGGGTTTTCAATAATTCTCATTATATTTCATTTTCTTTCATGTTTTTTGTGACAATACAAACAAGAGAATTGGAGCTTCCATCATATTGCTTTTTCCTTTTCCCATTACGTTCAATAATCCAAATGGAGTTTAAAATCCTTTGCACCAAGATCCAATCATTGAGGTTAGGATTCAAGAAACAATATGATTGATAATGTAAAACTACCTTTTTCCACCAGGAAAAGCAATAGTTATGAGCACAACGATGTTCGGGCCTACAAGTGTAGAGCATAAGTCAAATGTGAAGTGAAAATAAAATCGCATATACAAATTGTAAAAACAAGGAAAAGATAATGATTTCTTTATGATACTTAATAGAAAAAATCAACTTCGATATATTAACTAGTGTGATGCCTAGCTAGCACACTTAGAATACACTTAAATAGCGAAATTTTCTCATGAAAAAGTAGAAAAGAAAAGGAACTTGAGGGTGTCAACACTCAAACCAAAGGATTAATAGAGTCTCACCTCTCACATCTTAAAGTGCTAAGAGATCTCCCTAAACTTTATATTGTCCATTCAATAACAACACATTTCTATAGAAAACATACATCCACCTAAGTGGGTGTCAAATATAAAAAAAAATAAAAATTTCTTTGTCCATTCTTAATATCATCATACATCTAAAGAGGACATGTCTATTGCCTCACATGCATTCCAACACCAAGGCAATATCAACAAGTAACACAACCAAGAAATATTAGAGCCTTGGAAGAAAAAACACACGTGACAAATCATTATAATGCTTTGAAAAGAAAGACAATCAATGTCCATGTTGCAATAAATGTGCATACCCTATTAGCTTTTGGAATAATCTATGCTAATCTATCTATTATTATGTAGATAAAACAGCCAAATTGTTGTTTATCTCAAATTCGATTTTCTTAAAAATATTATAAAACAAAAAATCATATCATCTTAAAATATATTTTTAAAGAAAAACACAACTTTTTCAAATAGTAATCATTTACAACACCACAACTTCCCAATACTCCTCTAAGAAAAATCATCCAATCTTTAAATTACTCTTCCTTGGTATCAAAAAATGTTGTTCCACACTTGAAGTGTTTTTTTTTTAAGTAATAATTGTTTTTATGTAGATTAGAAGGTTGTTCATTCCCTGATTCCTCCTTTCTATCATTTGCCTTTGTCTTCCTTTTACAAATTCTTACATGAACTTGAATTTGCTTTTTTTTCTTTAATCTTAAAGTAAATTCTTTATAGTAAAAATTCGATTAATCATATAAGCTGACTTTTTAACACAAATTATAAATTTTGACAAATTTTTTTACATACACTGAAATTTTAGGAAGAGGATTATAAAACTATTCTCCAATAACAACAAAGACATCCCGATGCTAATTTTTTGAATTGTAGATCTTCTAGAATTGTTTGTTAGATAATAAATTGTCACTAAAAGAACTTTTTTTCTTAAGGAGAAATCTATGCAAGATTTTCTCTTTTTCTCAAAGATAATAATTGTTCATTATACATCTTACCAATTTTTATTATCAATTTATGTCTACAATAAGGTTTTTCTCACACGTGCATTTATTTGTTTTTGGTGACTAATACTAATAATATGCCAGCAAGCTTTAATATGAGAATAGGGACAATATAACAAAATCTATATACATTTAAAAGTGGCATTGACCTAGTACCAATATAGTTTTTTCTGGAAGCTATTTCGATCCAAAATTCATAGGTCATGGTATTTCCAAATAAGGACACTGAGAAGTCAATTAATAACAAACATACATCACACTCCAGTTGTAGAAATAAAAATACATTCTTGAATAAGTGCATGTAAAAATTATTCAATACATACATGATACTAACTGATTTCCAGTCACAAGAACGACAAAAGTAGTATGCATAAGGAAAAATTTGCAGGAAGCGGATCTGCATACACAAAAAAAAAGTATCAAACTTATCTCCAAATCTAAAACCTATACCATGCTAACCTAATGGTGATTTGGAGTACACTAACCAGTGAGTAAAGATCTTGGAAATTATTCTGAACTGGAGTGCCGCTTAAAGCCCATTTGTATGAAGACTTCAAAGAAAAAATTGCTCTTGTAGTATAACAATTTTTGTTTCTTATGGAGTGAGCCTACATCAAAGCACAAAAACTGTTGTAAATAATTTCATAGGCACATTATGTTGAAACTTTTCACAAAAAATTTACCATTTTTGTTCAAGTGAACCAAAACTTCTATCTAATTTATGACTTCTTCAAAAGTCAATGACATACATTTGGCCTAAATAGATTCCAGCTATGTGGCAGACCCATAGCCCATCAAAAGAAATACTAAATTGCACTTATTTATCAGCCCACTGTCATCTTCCTCTTGGAAGGAATAGTAGGAAATTGAAGGATAAAGTACTAGAAACCGAAAAAATTACTTGTCAAATCATAGAGTCGTGACAAATTTTATTGAAACATGTTTGCATCCTACAAACCACAGTGAGTTGAATTCCCAACTGGTAACCTGAGGTCACATGACAAGGCCTCTAAATAAAATTGAGCCCTTAGCTTACTTTTGTATGTCAATTCTAGTACATGCATCTTTCAAACCTATATACACATATACATACACATAAACACATCATCTAACAACCCAAACACCAAGTTCAGGGGCATTATGGTCAATTCACATCAAACTCAAGGCCCAACATGTGAAATGGCCCTAAAAACAAAACAAACTGTGGCAGATCAGGGGCATCCCATACATAGATAGATTTTATTGAAACATGATTATATACTACTCACCTCAGCTGGTTGAACTCCTAACTAGTAACATGAAATCACTTGAGAAGGCCTCTAGACACCATTGAGGCCTTGGCATATGTGATTATCAATCTCAGTACATGCCTATATACATATACATATACATATGCATACAATACAGACATGAATGCACACATATCTACCATGCCTAAATTTATCAAAAAATTCTGATTGAACCTTTTCACACATAAGATACTTCAGTATGATTTTAGTAGATTGATGCAAATATACCTCATCCAGAATAATCCGTTGCCACTTAATTGAGTGCAAAGAGAATTCCGTAGTGATTGATGGACTTGACTTGAAAGATGAAGTGTCTGCCTTCTTTTTCTGCTTAGGATTCTTCTTTTTTTTAGTGCAAGAACTCTTCCCTCTACTACCATCAGAATCACTTGTATTATCTTCTGAACTTGCACATCTTGCTTCCATTTTGGAAGATTTCAGTTTCTCCTCAGACTCTCTCTCATCAGTTCCAACTCTCCTTCCTTTACAATAAAATGTGTTGTGTGAAGCAAGATCTTCGGGAAACCTCCACTTCCCACACAATTCACACCTTGCCATGTAAGAGGTCTTGTATTTTGTAAACATAGTCTGATAAGTTGTCAGAACAAAATCATAACTCGATAAGTCATGAACCACCTTGTTTCTGTCATCCCCGTGATAGACCAACACTTTGGTGCTCCCTTGAGGTGTACAACGACCAATCTCCTTCTCCCAATGCGACAGACAAACTGGAGGACAAATAATGAGTGTGCATCTAGTTTCTGGCAATTCTGCTGACTGTGAACTGGATGAAGGTAATGCTTTAGATGGTCTAGCGTCAATTCTATGGATTGGCTTTTTTGCAAGAACCAGTGCAATGACTTGGATTGTTTTCCCCATTCCCATCTCATCTGCAAGAAGCCCTCCTCTAAAAGGTGACTCCTCCTGCTCTAAAGCCCAAGTCAGCCATTCCTTTTGGTGGCTCAAAAGAGGTACAAGAAAAAGTGGGGGTGCCTCAGTAGTTTCCAAAATCACTTCATCTTCGAAATCAATAAGATGGTTTTTTATTTCAAAAAAATCTAGAAATGTCTCATAATCTTCTTCCAAAACTTTCCACTGTAGTTTCGGTTTGCTCTGTTGCTTTTTTCGCCCTCTCTTTGGTCTATGCTCTGATGCATCTTCCTTATCATCATCAAAAACATCTTGAAGTCTCCCTTCATCATCTTTCTCCCTTTCTGGTTCATCAAGTATTTGTAAAGAAACAATACCAAAATTAGGTTAAAAAATTTCTCTAATTTGAGAATTCACAAACACAAGCAATAAAAAAATTCTATAGAATGACCACCTGAATCTAGGGCTAAAGTTTTCTGTCTCAACAAATGCTAAAAACAAAGCACTCAAGTCCCTTGATCCAAATACAACCATTCAATTTGGGCCATAAACTCAAAGCTTCATTTTCTTAGCTTTTCTTCAATTTTACCAAAAATGAATGCTGAGTAGATACTCTTCGGATTAGGTTTTCTATATATATATATATATATATATGTAGACACATACATTTACACAAACACATCACATTTTATTGCTACCTGAAGTGAAGTTAAACTTTCTCAAATTCAGCAACTACAATTGCTGAGGCAAAGGGAGAATAAGGGAAAATGTTCATCCAAATTTGCCTAGTTCAGCTAATTGGCATGGAAGATTTGACATTTTCATTCCATATAACAAAAGGAACAAGAGCCATAAGGTCAAATTTTCATGACTGGACAGAACAACTACCTTATTTCTCAGAAAGCAAAGAAGACAAAGAAACTTCCTATTACAGAATTCTCCAGTTTAAAGGTACCAATCCCCAGTTTGGTTGCTCAGAAATTTGAAGAAAGAAAATAAAAGAAAACGAATCTTGATTCTCATGAAAAATGAAACTCCAACACAATAAAATCCAAATAATAGTACAATTTTAAGTTTTTCATTCTTTCTGGTGCCAAATAACATAAACCTAAAACTCAAACTCTCAATTATTTTCTTTTCCTGCATTTTCTTACCAACCAAACATACCAAATCACCAAAGAAAACAAGGACCCCACAAAACACAAACCTTCCTCGCCAGCGCTGTCCTCCTCCTCCTCTTCTTCAGAGCTTTCTAGGGCTGCAAAGCTCTTAGCTTTTCAATAAGGGGAAAAGAAAATGAGTCGGAGATTGGGAGTAGAAGCATAAGATAAAATGGTGAAACACAATTAACAAAACTTCTGATACTCACGTGGAAGGGCAGCGATGCGATTAGACCTGCGAACCATGTTTGGAAAGACCGAAAATGATGGAATGAAAAGTTAGGGTTTTGTTGCAGTTTGCTGAGAATTTCAGAGATTGAAAAGGCATAAGTCGGTGAGTGGCACTCTGGAGTCTTGAGCTCCCTTGGGCGGGAAAATTGTTTGTGGCTTTTTTATTTATTCACGGAGTCAGTCCTCGCACGTGCCAGGCGTTAAGATGTGAGAGGTGAGGCTATTAGCCTATTAATACTTCCGATTTGAGTGTTATTGTATTGTCTCATATGGCTCGGGGGAGTGAACCGTAAAGAGAAGGGTTTCACAACAAATTATCCTTTTTCTAGAGCGCAGGCATGCTAAAGAAACAAAATCAGTGTCTGTTGGTAAGTCATGTATGCGCCACTACAGTCTTGAACTAAAACAACATTGGATAAAAAGTGGACCTATGACAAAATATCGGAAGTGTGTCAACGAGGGCACTGGACCCCAATAGAGGTGAACTATCGTATCCCACATTACTTGAGAAGTGAATGGTGAAAAGTCATATACGAAGGGTTTTCATAACACATTATCAATATATTTTCTTGAACGTATAGACCTAATAAATAAGCAAAATGGGATCTGTGTGTGAAATATTGGGTGGAGAGTGGGGTTGTGATTGTTATATTATATGTTTTTAATAATTTCACCATTAAATTTCTAAAATGCAAAATGGAGCGTAAATATCTCAAAATTCCAAGACTTATGATATTGAAAAGGTATCACCAATCTAAGGCCCCCATGTACACATATTGATCTCACCTTAATTTAATTATTTTGTACTAAACAATTTGTTATTTTGCAATAATAGAGGCCACCATGTGAAGCTTCTACCTTGTAAGAAAGGATGTGAGAAATAATGAAGTCCACATAGTAAAGTAAAAGTTCATATGATTTAAGATATAAATACGAGGAAGAGAGAAACAAGACACCTTTTCTTATTTAATAGTTTCATTTTTTTTATTCTCTAATATTTCATAAGATATATATTCTTTATGTTATACTATGATGATTATGTTTCATCAAGGAGAGGCAATTGATAATTAAATATTAAAAAATAAATCATGTCATACATTTCTTTCATTCAATGATATGATCGTGTATTTTTTTTCTTTTCATTTCATTTTTGTAAACTTCATTACAAATAAACAACTTTTTACTTAATTTGTCTGACAAACCTATATTACAACCCTTTTTCTATAATCCTTCCAACTTTTTTTCTTTCTTTTCTTGGAGTTTCAAAATCCCTATCTCCTCCATTGTGTTTGTAATCATAATTTCACAACTCTAAAATGTGCAAGTACGATTATGCTTTAAGAAAAGGAATTACTTGATAAACGATTTAGAGGAAATGAAAGTATTTTAGGATCTTACAATTGGAGAACACGGGAAAAAATCGCTTACATTTGATGCAACTTGGAGACTGACAACAACACCTCCAGCTTTTAAATTCATGAGGAAGATCTTACAATATGGACCATCATTGAACTTTTTCACTACAACATATCTTCTGTTCATAATCTACTACTATTAGTACTTGAAAACATAATTAAGGCCAGAATGCAAGAAAGATGATGCATTGAAATGGCTAGTTTTGTTCTCAATACAAATAGTTAAACTTGAAGGTTCAATTTACATGATGGATGGGACAATTTATCAAATCTAAGAAGGATGTAAAAAAGTTGAAAAGGTTGTCTTTGAGCTTGTTATAACACAATTGTGACAAGTACTGAACTGCAAATCTGAGGCCAAACTAAAGAAATCAGTAAAGTTTAAAGAAGATATTAATCTAACAAACCTCAAATATCAATCTACTTCTAATTTGAGGATCATCTTCTGGAACATCACAAGCTTGTCGCAGGGCTATGTCAAGGATTATGACAAGCTGCCTTAAGCTGCGAGTTGTGTTCCTTTGCCAGAGAGAATCATGCAATATCCGACAAAGAACTACTCCCATAAACTAAGAAAATCTGCTACCTGCTACTACCATGTGTGGGCTGGGTCTAGTATGGTGCCCAATATATATATATATATAGAAGCAAATGAAGGTTGACTGGGTTCCATCTAGTCTCAACACTGGACATGGTAGCAGTAGTTACCGAATTTCTTGGTCTGCAGAAGGAGCAGTTCTTTGTTGGATGTCGCATAGTTCTTTCTGGCAAAGGGACACAACTAGCAATTCAGGGTGGCTCATCATAATCCCAGACAGCCACAGGACAAGCTAGTGACATTCCAGAAGATCATCACATTAGAAGCAGATTGATATCAGAGGTTCGTTACACTAATATCTTCTTAAAGATTTACTTGCTCTTTTATTAGTGTAGACTGAGATTTGCAATTTACCAATAAAAATTATGTCACAAACACAAATATATCAACATTATTGTACCGCAGGGGTGCCAGCTGCTTCAAAGTATCTGCAAGCCACAGAGTACATCATATGAGGCAAACTCAAGATCAAATTCAGCATTAGATTTAAACATACAGAAAATGTTCGCTAGCTAAGTTAGTACTTGTGGGGAAGTCTCGAACTAATTAGGACTTGTGGTGTTCATGGAGCAAAAGGGATGATTGTCTTTGACAGCAAAAAAGGAATTTACAGTTGTTGTATATCAATAGAGAAAAAAAATAAAAAACTTATCTAAATGAAAATGAAAAGAGACAAATAAAAAACTTCTTACTAGCTAAATAATTATAACAGAGGATGAGAAGAATCACCATTGCATGATGATTACACATTTGAATTATAATTGACATTCTTTATATAATATCTTGCAATAATTTGCTTCAACAATACCTAAAGAACCTCGTCGCCGCAGGGCAAACCATGAAAAATTGGATACCAAAATGTTAAACATCAAAATAAAAATATATGAAGAGCTTAGTGATATCAATATTAGGGAATAAATTAAAAGAACAACAATACAAAGCGAAGAAAGAAAATATCAACACCTCCAAATTTTTTTGCATGCCTTAACATTATTCTTTTCATAACCTTTTCGTGTCAACAAAATCATGGTTCATTTGTATGCATGATTGATAATTTCTCTTTCCTAGTTGTGTACTAACATACTCTCAATGAGAAAGAATCTTAAATTAGGTAAAATTTTGTAGCATAGATTATCTCATTCATACTAAAATATTATTTCAAAATATATAGTAAAGGAAGTGATCATCAATTACTCATTTGCCTAATAGGAACATGAAATCAATTACAAGCGAAAACATTTCTTCTTCTTTTAAGAATATATGCAATTGATTTTTTTTTTTTTAAAGGACATATATCTTCAACAAATACAATGTAAGAGGTTGCATTAAGGAAAAGAAAACCTAACATTCATCCACATACCTGAGCGCTCACTTCATAACTCCAACCAAACTTAGGCAAAAGCAAAATGAAAAATGAAAGAGCACTTGACAAAGGCCAGTGTGATAAAATTAGGAAGTCATCATACAAGCTTCCTATTGATAAGTTAGTATAGATACCTCTATTTATAGGTAGAGGTGTGGGTCCATTTCTCATAAGTTTTCGATATGGGACTCTTAATACGCATGTGAAACTAAGCGAAGTTGCCTTAAGCACCTTCAAGTTGATCGAAAGGCATGTGAAGCTACATGAAGTTGCCTTAAGCGCTTTTAGGTTGCTTCAAGTTGATTAAAAGTGTTCTTCAAGGTTTTGAACATTTTGGAATTGTCTAAAGTGCCTTGATGGGCGCAAAACCACAAATTTGCACGAAATTAAGGTACACCATACAACATGCTCAATGAAGCAAAAATTACCTAAATCAATAGGGCACCAAATGACATAGACTTTCATGAGTTTGCAAGGGAGTCAAAAGCCAAACTTAAGTCCATTATACCTTGGTAGTTTTGAACTAGCATGAAGTACCCAAATCTGACTACGACAAATGAATTTGTTCTTGCAATTGCTTTTAGTTTTGAATTGATAGCCTAGCTAGTCATTCTTTAGATTGAGTCAAGTTTCTCAAAGTTCTTAATTTATAGTCACCTTTGAATAATACAAAATTTTCAGTTTAAATGTTCAGATGTCTAAATTTGACCAAAAAAATTTGGCTTATTTGGTAGTCATCCTTGATTATATTGATTTTGTTTTATCTTGATTCCATTATATGCACATTTTGATGTGATTATGGGTAGCCACTTAATAAATCATGTAAAAGAAAACTTAGTCATCATTAGAAACCAACTAGGAGAATATCGGAACCAAAAGTGGTCTTTAATTATTTTAGCCCAAATTCTTCATAAAGGTTGTTTGATGAAAAAATGAAAATATTGTGATGCATATTTAAAATTACATTGAAAGAATAATTAGGACAATCATGATCCATATTAGCAGTTTATTTGTTCAAGTTATACCTTTAGAATTCAGAGTGATTATGATTATAAGTAGTCACTTAATGAATCTAATAAAAGAAAATTTATATCATCATTATAGGCCAAATGGGAGACTATTAAAATCAAAAGTGATCTTAATTAATAACTACACTAAATTTTCTTTTCTTAAAAGCTTTGGTTCATTATTTCCTATCCATGTATTTTAGTGACATTAATTTAAATTCATTTTGAAAAACACAACACTAATCAAGTTCATAGAAAAGTTCAAAGTATATATCTTATAAATATACAATCATTGATGGGAAGAACCATAAGGCACTTACTTACACATAAAAGAAGTGTGTGGCCTCTCTCTCTACTTACATTCATTTATAAGCATTATCCATACTCATTATTGAGGAGTGCATGGAAAAAAAATAAGAGAATGAAGATCAAGGGTGTTATGCTAAGATTTTCAAATCATATTAACATAAAACATTATGAACTAAGGAATGTTTTCTTTTTCATATTTTATTCATTTTAAATGTTGGAATTTACACCAAATGAAAATTTTCTAACAAAAAGTTTATAAAAAACTAAGAACCCATACAATCCCATGTGTAAAGGAGGACTCAAATAAGCACACACACCTATAGAAGAGGACCCAACCAAACAGGGCCTTAGTTTCAAGCTCTACGTCTTTATTACTATAACATACATGTAATCTAATAAGATTTAACCTTTAAACCCATGTGGGAAATATGTTTTGATAGTGATTTTGGAAGGGATAGACATTTTCTAATGCTTGAAAGTGTTTCGTTACTAGAAATGAAATGTTTAGTAAAATTTAAAAATTCACGTCTAAAAATTTGAAATTTGAAATAATTCATGAAGTAGCACTAGGTATGCGTTTCCAAAATTCATTTTTTTTGTTGTATAATATATTACCAAAAATACTATTCGAAATACCTTCTTGGCTTATTATAACTAATTCTAAATAAAAGTGTTTTTAATAGAAGTATTATTGATGAAAGCACTATAAGTTGAAAGTACTTTAACATCACTCAGAGATGGACCTTAAACAAGTGTTTTGATACAAATAACTTTTTAGAAAACAATTAAATGAAATGTATACTAATAATTGTCTTTGATTAGATACACTTTTTTGTTTTCTATTTTTAAAATCAAAACATAATACTAACTTTTTTATAAGATACCAAAACTTTTCAATGTTTTACATTAAAATGATGATAGTTTTAAAAACTATTAAAAAAAATTTGACCTATCAAGAAAAAATTACCATCTCACAATTTTTTTTTTTAAATTAAGTAATTCTTAAAGAAATAAGATAAATCTATACTTTTTGTACAAGATGTTTTACCTTTTATATGAATTTATTACTATGTTTTTTTTTTTTTTTTTAAAACAATGAGTGTATTCAAACATACACTTAGGTGGTGTTTGTTTTTTTTACTTAATTCTAAATAAAACCTTAATGCTTAATAATGTTAAATATTAGGTTGTTTGCTTTTATAGCATTTTATTCTTATTAAGTATTAAATAAAAAAAATCAATATGTTATTTTTTTTTATTTAGAAAAAGCTACATATTTTGGTTTTTTCTATTTAGTAAAAAATTTACAATAAGTCATGAAAAAATAGAAAAACAAACAACCTAAATTCTGAAAACAAATTGTTTTCGATAAAAAACCAAAAAAACAAACATCACCTTAAATTGCCAAAAAAAAAAAAAAAAGTTCGCATGTATAATTTTATTTTTACACAATAATAGAAAAACATTAAATGATATGCTAATGAATGTTGAAATAATAAATAAGTAATATTTATAAAAATATTTTTTAACACATTGCTACAAAGCAGTTGAACAAGGTGATAAAGAATAATATTTGAAATATAAAATAAATAATTTTTATATAAATTCTTCCCCACCAAAGTCTATTAACATATGTGAATAATAAATATGTAACTTTATAAATGTAATTTTATAAAAATTCTTCCCTACCAAAGTCTATCAACATATGTGAATAAGAAATATGTAATTTATAAATATTATTTGTACATGCAAACCCTGCATAAAACAGTAAAAATGACATGTCAATACGATGACATAGTAAATAAATAAGTAATCTCTTACAGAAATAAATAACTTTTTCACACAACCTATACTAAAGAGATGTTACCTTTCTCACATTTAGTCAGCTTAGGTTCAGTTGCCCTGGGATGTTACCTTTCTCACACTCAATATTGTTTTTCATCAACACCAAAACAGAAGTGACTTTTAAACCAAAGTTAAGCAAAGATTGATCATACTTTTATCAATCACCCAATAATAGGAATATTTGGACAAACAAATCAAGCCCATACATGCTCATATTGCTCCTCTGTCAAAGCATTCTTTTTTTCCTTTTGCAAAGTATACAAGAAACAAGTACAAAGAAGTTTACTTTTGCCGAGGTTTTCTCATAATCACCACCAGCCAAATATGTCAGTTTGCCAAGCATACCTTTGGCTTACATGAAGAAGTAGTTCAGGTCCTCAACTGTTAGTTCTTCCTCAAGATTTAGCGAACCAGGTAATGCACTATAAATAAATAAACAAGTTATCAGTTAGTATGCAAGATGTGGTCTCATCAGATATATCCAGGTGAAGTAATACTCGTTTACCTCAGTGAAATTTGGTTCTTCGCTGCTTGCAGCTCCAGCATCCTCTCCTCTATTGTGTTCTCAGCTACAAACTTCACAATTCTGAAAAGTGAAATGTTTCTCGTTAAATGATTTGGTGAGAAGATAGGATCTGTGGATGAAAAATTAGCAGTACCTTACTGTCTTGTGCTGACCGATTCGGTAAACTCTATCACTAGCCTTCAACTCTGCAGCGGTATAGAAGGGTTCCATCAAGAAAACCTAGTTACCATTACAAGAGTAAATTAGTAAACATACCGCATTTAGATACTAAAGGAAGCAACCCAAGCACTTTTTATTTTCCTCCTTCCCAATAGTACCGGTTCTCTTATATATTTTATTGACTGTAATTGGTATGAGGAGGAATTGCCTCAGTTTGGACTTTAGATTTCCTTTTCACCTTTGTATTCTGGTCATGCCCCTTTTTGTTGGGCAGTTGTATAAACAAATAGGTCTGTCCAAAAGGACATGTCAATCGATTGAGAGTATCTCTTGATCAAAGCATAAATGACTGCTTCTAAACAAATGAACCAGCATGTGAATTGAGTGTAGGCTGTTTTTCTCAGATTTTTGCAAAACAAACATTTTTTTAACCTAGTTCTAAAATTTGGGCCCTTAGGGGTTTACCCTTGGAATGGCATAGGTGCTCCAATATGGACAAAGATTTCAACCCTCCAAACTTCAGAGGATGAAGTGGATAAAAAAAACAAGCTTAAAGAATAAAAATACAACTTAATCTTGGACAGAATAGTTAATAACAAAATGACTTGGGGATGCAAAATCCTAACATAAGAGTCTCAAGAACTTAAAAAAATCAAATAAAAGAGAAATGACTCATTCAAAATTGAAAGGGGAGTTTCATTTTGGATTAATTTTCTTTAGACCAAGGACAAAATACTCCATGAAAATATTTTCAATCAAAGGGAGTACAATCTATGCAAGATAGAATATTTCTTCAATCCCCATATCAAGACAGCTAAGCATTGTTTGGATCAGGGCAAACTTTGAGAAAAAGTACAAGGGTAAGAAATTAAAAAAGAATGGAAAATAAAGAACAAGTTTCAACTCAATAAATTTGTTACCAAGCTTCTCCAAATTTATTCATTTTTTACGCAGAAAATAGAAAACTTGAAAACTTACAAATTTGTAAATGGTTTTCATAAAATATCTTCTTTTTTTCTTCTTGTTTCCAACAACAAATAAAGTAAGACGATTCCAGATTCTTTCTTATTTCTCATAGTAAACCAAAACAAAAGAAAAGAGTTGCTCACATATGATGCGATGGTGAGATTCAAGGAAACACCTCCAGCTTCCAAAGTTGTGAGTAAGATTTTGCAATCTGGGTCTTTGAAGAATCTTGATACCAATGCATTTCTTGCATCAACAGTGTTATCCATGACCAGCTTTACACAATTTATTTCAGACTGCAAAGGGATCAATATATGTAAATGGCTATAACCTTGCCATATTAAAAAGAAAAAAGAAAAAAATAACAATAAAATGAAAATTTGAAATCTGCATGTCTTAGTCTACCTTCAGCAAGGAGTACTCAATTAAATCCAAGAAAGAAATGAACTCGCTAAAAACAAGAGCTTTTGCAGAACCATCTGTTTCTACCATGAACCTGATTTCTTCCCTCTTTGAACCATAAAAGTCAAACAATTAAGATGAAAATAAAGGAATCAAACAACAATCAAAATATAAAATATCTTAGGAAATAGTTAAGATACATGGAGCAAAAGAGAAATGGAGGCAACTGATCTGCCATAGTCTAGATGAAGAATAAAAGATATCTTCAATAATTTTGATATAGAACTTACTCAATTAGAATACACTTTGGTTTTAACAATTCAAGACATATGATATATGTGTGCGTAGGATATATTTGCAAATGTACCATGTGTTCATGTATGACAATGAAATGAAGCCACAAGTAATCCTAGAAAACCATAGTTTAATTTGAGTAGTGCATTTTTCAACCAATATGATGCCATGCCGATAAACATTTTCTAATGAGAGGGTCATTTAGGAAAAAAAATTTAAATGTATCCAAAATACAGTATTCTTCCATTCATGGTTTAGGTTCCAAAATAGAGGGTTCTTTGATTGAATTGCTTGCAAATTAGGGTTCAAGCCTTATTCTTAGTCCTTCCATTCATGGTTTAGGTTATGTTTGGATGAGGTATTTGAAATTTCCATATATTCCATTTAAGATTAACATTAGTTCCTAGTGAATACACTAGTATCCATAGATCTAAATCAAATAGAACAGGTCTAAATCATTCAAGATATGGTTAATCATTTATGTGGTATCCTATATTTTGTAGATAAACATATCTTATGCTACATGGCAATATATATTGTGTCATGACTCTAGGAACTTGTATTGTGGAGTTTGACTGCTCCTGCTCTTAGGTCTTTGTGATTCCATATATACATGCGCTCATTTACACGCATCAATGGCAAGCACTATTGTTATATTTCACATTATGAGTGAACCAGATTAACAGAAAATGGATTTGCAAATTTTCCCTTTGACAATTGTTGATCTTCTATAGATTATAAAAAAAAAATTCAGTTGTAAATCAAGAACAGGAAAGAGATTATTGTAAATTGGGCATACCAAAGCTTCAATTTTTGTGCTTGTCTGAAATTCATTGAGAGAAATTCTCTTTAAGAGACTTGAGGATTTAAAGTCTTTAAAGGTTGTTCCGGAACCAGTATTGTTCTTCAGTACGGAATCATTCTTCTTCATTGCAGATTTACCAGTAAATGGAGAATCATTCTTCTTCATTGCAGATTTACCAGTAAATGGTGTTGAACATAAGGGACATAAAGCTAGTCCAAGGGCTGGAGCAAGAGACTGCAGACAAGTCTTACAAAAGACATGCTTGCAACATGCAACCTGAAATAGCAAGGAAAACAGAAAATACTTCTTTGACACTGGATGGTGCCTATGTAAAAGACTACAAGAATGGTAACTCACAACTTTATCTTCTGGAGCCTCATGACAAATGCCACAGACTTGATCATCCTTTGCCAAATCAATCCTATATCTCCTTCCTGGTACTGGACCTTTAGAATAAATCACAAGATATGGGTGATTGAGTGCCTGTGGATTTACAAATTAGTCAAATGCATTGATAAATTTTTTTTCACTGGGTGCCATTGGAAGTGTAAAACAATAAGTTTCCATTAAAAGGCAAAAGAAATTAACTCAAACTTTATCTTGGAGTGGTACTTAAAGATCCCCATTGTAATGTCCAGGGTGGTAATTAAGGAGCCACTAAATTCTAATATCTAATATTGTAGAAACTAGAATGATCACTGACCTCAAGTAGGCTTGAAGCAAGTTCATTGTTTTATATACAACCGCAATGGAGTTCTTTGAAACTCCATTCTATATGTATTTCCATAACATAGGAAAATAAAAACAAATAATAATAATAATAATTCATTGAACATGCAAGTTTTCACAATTTAAAGTGCACTGGTGACTGATTCCAAGCTGGGGTACCGGTTCCAGAACAATGAGTGCAGTATACAGTGGAGTTTTTCAAAATATACATTTTTTTTATATTTTTTATAGCTGTACATTTTTAAGTTCTGAAGAGTTTTCAGGCTCCTGTGGATTATGTTAGATGGGACCAAATCCTTAATAGAAACTCAAATCCTCCTATCCTTCTTTCGCTTATGTTCAAGGATTGACCCATAAGTAGAGCAGAAATAGTGAAGGGAGAGCCAACAAGTAGGCATGATCATGGTGCTTTTAATAAGAGTCGATCTCTCTCACTTTGACAAACAAAATTTCATTTCAAATATCGCCACCAAAGTATTCCAAACAATTAAAGAGTTTGGGTTGAAACATAAAATCAAGATGCTCTAGAGTGATTAAGCTTTCAAATAAACTAATTTGTTCACCCTTAAAAGACAGTAGTGTTGTGAATGGGAGGCAATTCCTTTCCCTCCATAAATGATAAAAAATCCTCCATGTACAACACCTCACACAAAGTCCATCCTCTGCCCCTCCTTCCACATGTGATGGTTGTGGGCCTTACTCAAAACACCATTAAAATTAAGCTACCTGCATAACCCAAACAACTACAAGAGGGGAAAACAGGTTCCCTTTGTCTCAAACTGCAAAAGATTTTCCAGAAAGCCCTATTAAACTTCTATTGAAGAGTATGAAAAAGAAACCAACAAAATGCAAAGCTATAATCCATCTCTCACATCTCTCTATAAGCCCTATTTAATTCCTAACTCACATAGCCACCATTTATATGCCTTTTTCACTAACTTGCACAAAATTCCTTATCTACCTATTCAATTAGAGAACCCAAATAGTTCTTCCTGATATCAGAAAATAATTGTTTTCTCTAAAACATACATTTTGGCTTGACTGTCCCGCCACTACATTCAATCATCTAACTTAAAGCCTCGTTGTATTTTATAATCACTTCTAAACAAGCTAATAGGTCTAATATCCCTATTACCCACTTGTGTCATCCATCCTAGAACCAACAAGGTAAACACAATAGTGTAATGCTCTTCTCGGAAAGGCATCCCTCATGAAACTCTTACAAGACCATCAAATCCTTACAATCCAGATAGAAGCCTTATGACAAATCAAAGGCTTTAACTGCCTCCAACTCTCTCACAGTCCTAGACAATTCTTATACTTCTTCCAAAGGTGTTTAATAAATGTCTTCCTGTATCATCCATGCAACTTTGCTTCTTTGTTCCTTTTCTAATCTTAAGTTGTCAATGCTTTTCAAATTTATCATTTCATCATTTTATTTAATTTTTTCATAAATAAAAAATAGTTATTGTTTATAAACAAAACTCAAAAAAATGTCTCACATCCCAGCTGGGGTTGATAGCATGAATCCTCTCTTGCCATTTAGTTCTAAGAGTTATTCAATTTTGTACTTGAGCAAATGCTTGAGAGACTAAAGCTTTCATCCACATAATCACTAACTAAAATTTGCCACCTATGTGCTAATTTAAGCACTTGAGGGTTAGACTGAATATAAATGATGGCTTCGGCAATACTAAAGGCACATTGAACCCGGTGGAAGATAATACTAAGGAACTTGAAGGGACAATGCAGTCGGCATTTCCAAAGCTAATATGTTCTTAGTATCAATACAGCAGAGGTTATAAAAATGAACAATTAAACTAATGGAGATGAATATTAAGGATATTCAACTAATGCAGGATTTATGTTAGAGGTGGCAAGGTATCTCTGATGTTTCTAGGAGAGCTATGGTGAATGTGGTCAGATAATGAGCACACTTATTTCCAAGATATAAATAGTCTGATACAGAGAAGAAATTCTATATCAAAACAATGCAGAAAAAGCATATTCATGCTTCACCTTTTGCAACCGAGGCAAAAGTCTACCTATTTGAGACCAATCTGTCCACGAGTGTCTAGCCGCAACATATCTACATGACACAAAGCACAACAATAGAGCATGTCCTCAATCAACTTCAGCATAACAATTATAAATATAAGAAAATAGAAGGAAATGCAGTGAACCCTAGTAGCATTAAACACAAGCTAAGATTTAATCCGAAAATATTTTCAGAAAATATTTTGAAAGCATGCATTGCTACTCTAAGTTGGAACCTCTCTTGCAGGAACCTTTAGAAGATATTGAAAGAATACTTATTAGAAAACAATTTATTATTTTTTTCATCATGCAATAGACAGTTCTTTTGAAAAATAGAAGAAAACATCAAAACAACTGCAATTTTTTTGGGGAAACGGAAGAGAGTTATCTCAAAATCTAATATAATATTCATAAATTTTCATAAGCCTAGAGGATGATCATGATTGTGCTAGTTCTAATGGATAGAGTATGTGAAGCCACAAACAATACCAACTTCATATCAAGATTTGACTTGTATAGTTATGGTTAAGAAAAATCCTAAGGTAAACGTTAAAACTTAAAAGTACTAATTATGGAGGAAAGGTAGAATATGTTTGACATTGACAAGCTTTCTCATATGTGGTGGAGATATCATATGGACAACCAATCCATGTAGGTGTTTTTGAATAAGAAAGCAATTGATTAGTCCTAATCCACCTTAAGTTCCATAAAACAATTTCCTACTACATTCTCTTATCACATGAATATTTCAGATTGAATGATATGCTTCTAAGGAGACATTTAACACATCATCATACTCTAAATTATAGGAAAAATGCGGATATTTTCACAATTAATGTCTAAGCATTTGAGAATTAGATGGACTCAACCACCTAGATACACACCAAGGCTTTACTCCAGCTCTCAGGTATGTGGTGCATGTTGTGAAGCCCCAGAAATTTGTTCAGGTGACTTTACCCAACATGACGCTCATACAAAAATCAAGTCAATCTATGTATCAGGCCCATAGAATTGTCATTTTGGGGTTGGAAGCCTCAGATGTTGCATACAGGGATGAAGATGTTTATATTTATTGGTTGTAATTAAGGATAAAAATATCGGTTTCGACGGATATATCTGTAGTTGGATTTTACGGATATATTGAGAAATACTAGTAGATATTCTAATACAAAATATTGGTGAAAGGAAAACTAATCAAAACTCATGAAAATATCAATGAAACAAAAACTAATCAAAACTCATAAAAATGATTAAAAAAAAAAAAAAACAATAACACATGCATTAAAGTTGTTTTAATGAGCGAATTGATATATGTATAATAAATTTGTAACATTAGACAGATATAGTCAACAAAAAAATAATATATCAAATTTGAAAACATGTTCATATTAAATGATAATATATCTAATTTGGATATATTGAATAATGTAAAAGATATAATGATATATATACATATATGCAAGCGTGTGTATAAGTATTTTTTATTTAAAAACATTGATAATTTTTATTTATAAATTTATATTCGACTTAAATTTAATTATTTATATAAAATACATAATAAGATAATAAAAATCAACTTATTTATAATTTATAAAAGAATATATATATATATATATATTCATGTGATAAACCATTGTTAATAGATGTTCACTTCAATGGTGAGACTGTGAATCTCAAATATGAAGACTTGGGTTTGAATCCTTTCTTTGCTTTTAAGGTGTTTTTTCCTTTAACACCTTAAAAAGAATCCCACATCAAAATCCCACAAGAAAACAACCACTTGTTTAATAATAAGGTGGCCCTTACGTGCAATCAACAATATGGGTAGTGGAATAAATATGAGCCTCAACTTGGGCCTTACAAGGTTAAAGATAAATTTTGGTAGAAAATGATAAACGTGATGATGTGTCAACAAATGGGAAAAATTGAAGATATTGCCGAAAAATTGGTAGAATATCGGTGTTTGGCCAATATATCAATGAAAAATGTAAAAAAACTTCAAAAAATAGATCAAACGATATACTGGTACCCGACATATTGACAAAAATTAACGATATTTCCCAATATTTTCATCCATGGTTGTAATGTATAGTCAGTGTAAATTTAATGCAATTTATCTTAAATGTAGTGTCTAAACACGTCATGTTTGTCTTAATGAAGCCATGCATCAAAAGGGTTCCAATACATCAAATCTACCTTTTCCATATTATAATTCTGTGGGAGGGCGGGTGCTCTCTTCTTCTTCTCTTTCTTCTGGGTTTGTCCGGGCTGGTGCGAAGGTGGCAGCCTCGTCTGGTTTGATCACGTTGAACGAGGGAGAGGAGCAGCTTCCTTTGAGCATTATTCTGGCAGACGGTAATATTGGGGTAATGGATACCGAGGGGGAGAAATCCTTGGGTGGTGATGGAGGGGGGGTGAGGTTGAAGTTTTGTTACAAGAGTTGGAAGAAAGAGGAGATCGGTGGGACGACAGTTGTTTGGCGAGATTCAGCAAGTTCTTGGGTTTTTCGACGGATGGAATTGAAGGTGAAATATTGAATCTGCTCCTAAGGACTAAGAGAAGGAGGGAGCAGAACATCAAGAAAGAGATTTCTGGATCCATGAAGTTTGATCGCGAGTTGAAAAAATTGGAGTGGTCCGTTAATTATAATGGTGCGAAGAAGAAGAAATCTTTGGTCAGAGTTGGCGGGGTTAGAACTTCGATTATTAGATGAAGATAAAGATACTTTCTTGGAATGTCAGAGGTGCCAATGACAGGGCCAAAAGGAAGGTTATTAAGGCTTTGATCAGATTGCAAAGAGCGGATTTGGTGTGTTTGCAGGAGACCAAAATTCAAGTTATGACCAGGGAGATTGTCCACAGTCTTGGAGTGGGGAGGTTTTTAGGTTGGGACGCTATGAGTGCTAGGGGGGCTGCTGGTGGGGTTGTAGTGTTTTGGGACAAGAGAGTCTTGGAGCTAGTAGACATGGAGGTGGGACTATTCTCAATTTCGTGCCGGTTCAAAAACTGCGAGGACGACTTCTTGTGGGTCTTTTCGGGAGTGTATGGGCCCACTGTGAAGCGTAATAGGGAGCTGTTCTGGGAAGAATTAGGTGCCATTCGAGGGTTATGGTCGGATCCCTGGTGTATTGGTGGGGACTTCAATGTGGTTAGATTTCCCAGTGAGCGTAGTAGAGAAGGCAGAATCACTTGTTCCATGAGAAGATTTTCGGAGGTGATTGAGGAGTTGGCCTTGAGAGATTTGCCTATCCAGGGGGGGCCGTTCACGTGGACTGGAGGGCTGAATGGTCTCTCCAGGTCTAGGTTGGATCGTTTTCTAATTTCGGAGGAGTGGGAGAATCACTTCAGTGGGGTTTTCCAGTGTTCTCTTCCAAGACCCGTGTCTGATCACTTTCCCATTCTGTTAGATGGAGGAGGAGTGAGGAGAGGCCCAACTCCGTTTCGATTTGAGAATATGTGGTTAAAGGAGGACGGGTTTAAGGATTTGTTAAAAGGCTGGTGGCAAGGATTCAATTATAATGGGTCCTACAGTTTTATCCTGACAGAAAAATTAAAGGCTTTAAAAATTAAGCTGAAGGAGTGGAATTCGGAAGTTTTCGGCAGAATTGGAGTGAACAAGAGGCTGGCATTGGACAAGGTGTCTTATTGGGATATTCAGGAGCAACTAAGAGTTTTAAATGACTGGGAGTTAGAAGCGAGAAAGGAGGCTAAGGAGGATTTCAAGAAATGGGTGCTTATGGAGGAGATTTCGTGGTGACAAAAGTCAAGACAGATTTGGCTGAAGGAAGGTGACAAGAACACGGGATTTTTTCACAAGATGACAAATTCCAATAGAAGGAAGAATTGCCTGAAGAAAATTAAAGTCAATGGCAACTGGCTGTCTGAAGAGCAGGAGATTCAAAGGGGTGTGGTGAGGGCCTTTTAGTCTCTTTTATCGGATCCAGGTGGTTGGCGCCCTAGTGTGAACAATCTGGAGTTTGACAGCTTCGGGGCAGAGGAGGCAGCTAGGCTGGAGCTAATGTTCACTGTGGAGGAGGTATTCCTGGCTCTTTCAGAGTTGAATGGGGACAAAGCCCCTGGCCCGGATGGGTTTACCCTAGCCTTCTGGCACTTTTGCTGGGACTTCGTCAAAGACGAAATTATGGGATTTTTCAAAGATTTCTTTGAGAGGGGAAAGTTTGTCCGAAGTCTGAACACCTCCTTCCTTGTCTTAATCCCAAAAAAGGGCGGGGCTGAAGACTTGACCAATTTTAGACCCATCAGCTTGGTGGGAAGCCTCTACAAGCTGCTTGCAAAGGTCTTAGCCAATAGATTGAAAAAGGTTGTGGGAAAAGTGGTGTCTACCACCCAAAATGCATTTGTTGAAGGTAGGCAGATCCTAGATGCAGCGTTAATAGCCAATGAGGTTATAGACTCATTGCTGAAAAGGAAGGAAAGTGGGGTTTTATGCAAATTGGATTTAGAGAAGGCCTACGATCGTATCAATTGGGATTTTTTGCTGTCTGTGATGCAAAAAATGGGCTTTGGGGAGAAATGGGCTGGGTGGATCAAATGGTGTTTATCCACTGCGTCGTTCTCTGTTCTGATCAACGGTTCTCCAACCGGTTTTTTCCGCAGCACTAGGGGGTTAAGGCAAGGGGACCCCCTTTCCCCTTACCTTTTTGTTTTAGGAATGGAGGCTTTGACTAGCCTCATTAATAGGGCTGTGAGAGGGGGTTACCTCTCAGGCTGCTGCATAAGGGGAAGGGAAGGTGCAGAAATTCGAGTCTCACACCTGCTGTTCGCTGATGACACGCTGGTCTTCTGCGAGGATTCCCAAGAGCAATTGGCCTTTTTAAGTTGGTTACTCTTGTGGTTTGAAGCCATCTCTGGATTGCGCATTAATCTGAACAAAAGTGAAATTTTGCCGGTGGGTAGAGTGGAGAACGCTGAATTACTAGCTGCTGAATTGGGCTGCAAAGTGGGATCTCTTCCTTCTACCTATTTGGGGCTCCCTTTGGGTGCTTCGCATAAGTCGGTGATGGTTTGGGACGGAATGGAAGAGAGGACGCGCAAAAGGCTAGCCTTATGGAAGAGGCAATTCATTTCCAAGGGTGGAAGAATCACTCTTATTCGGAGCACTTTGGCGAGCATGCCAACCTACCTCATGTCCTTAATGCGTATGCCAAGAGTAGTTAAATTAAGGCTTGAGAAAATTCAAAGGGATTTCCTTTGGGGAGGGGGTGCGTTGGAGAAGAAGCTCCACCTAATAAAATGGGGTATTGTTTGTTCTCATAAAAAGAAGGGTGGGTTGGGGATTAGAGACCTCACTATTCTCAATAGGGCCCTTTTGTGCAAATGGAGTTGGCGGTTTGCGGTTGAAAGGGAATCCTATTGGAAGCTTATAATTGGCACGAAGTTTGGGGTTGGTAGTGGAGGTTGGTGCACTTGCGGGGGTAGGGAGGGCTATGGGGTGGGGCTTTGGAAAGAAATCAGCAAGGAAGGGTTGTTGTTGCTCAACAATGTTTCTTTTTCGGTGGGGGATGGTAAAAGGGTGAGGTTTTGGAAAGATAATTGGTGCGGGAACACTCCTCTTTGTGAGGCCTACCCCTCCTTGTTTGAATTAGCGGTTTCTAAAGACGCGAAGGTTGCGGACTGTTGGGACTCAATGGGGGAAGTGGGCGGGTGGAATCCCCGCTTCCTTAGACCTTTCAATGATTGGGAGGTGGAGGAGGTGGAGAGTTTCCTTCTGATCATTCAAGGAAAGAGGCTGAATGCTGATTTGGAGGATAGGATGGTGTGGAAGGAGACGAAGGATGGGATCTTCTCTGTAAAATCCTGTTTCAATTCTCTTGACCACAGCAGTGCAGTCCCGTTTCCTTGGAGAATTATTTGGAGTTCGTTTGTTCCTTCCAAGGTGGGCTTTTTTGCTTGGGAAGCCTCTTGGGGGAAGGTGCTCACTCAAGACCAACTAAAGAGGAGGGGCTGGAAATTAGCTAACAGGTGCCCCTTGTGTTGTGATGAAGAAGAGACGATAAATCACATCCTTATTCACTGTTCTAAGGCGAAGGTCTTGTGGGATCTCTTGTTCTCCTTATTTGGTGTTAATTGGGTTATCCCTTTTTCAGTTAGAGACACTCTTTTAGGTTGGCTTGCTCCCTTAAAAGATAAGAAGCGTAGTAAGGTTTGGAGGGCAGCTCCTCTTTGCTTATTTTGGACGGTTTGGAAGGAAAGAAATAGGATAGTTTTTGAAAATGAAGTCCTATCAATTCAAAGATTGAAAAATTCCTTCATGTGTAATCTCTTATCTTGGGCTAATTCTTCCATAGTTGAAGACCCCTTTTCCTTGTTTAATTTTGTGGACTGAGTAGGTTCTTGTTGAGGGCTGGTAAGGGTTTGTCCTTTTTGTTTCTGGTTTTTTTGTAGGTGATGCTTGTATACTCCCTGTATACTCTAGGTCGCCTTTTATGCCCCTTATTAATATATTTCTGTGCGTTTATCTATCAAAAAAAAAAAAAAATTCAATGCAAATATCAGTAACTAACTATAATTGAACATTGCATAAGAATAGAAATAAGAAAAATAGACATTGTTAAAGACTCTTATTTAAGCCTAATAAGAGCTCCTATGCTTGTTTGGGTAATCTTGAAAATATTTTTTCTTGTGGAAGCCTTTGTTGGAAAGTAAAGCAAATATTGCTTTCCATGACAATCCTCTTCTAGCTTACTTGAAAAGTTTCCCTTTTTAAAATCATGATTTTAGTTTCACCTAGTCTATAAAAATACTCAAATTTAAAGCAAATTAATAGAATGAAGTAGCAATCTAAAGGCAAGTGATAGGGGCTAAAGTAAAGATTAGTCTTCCATGTACAAAGAGCCAAAATTAGAGAATGAATCATTCGAATAAAGCCTTATCTTCTATGTCCTCAATAGCTTTTCCTTTCTTCAATAAGCAAGTAAAAGGAATGGAATATTGCACCAGGATAGATAAACACATGCTAAAATAAATGAAATCTGCAACATAATTAACTAACATACATGATGTCATATATGCAAATTTTAGTAAAAATAGTACATGTTAGTTAATAAAAAAAGAGTAACATTTTATACATTCATGCTCATATGTGTATATACGTGTGTATATATATATACATATATATATATATATATATATATATATATATATATATGTATGTAGATATATATATATATATGTATGTATGTATCCAAGCAATAAAGTGAAACCTAGAACCTCCCCTTAACCAAGTCTAAGGGCTTGGGAGAAGAAAGACTCATTTTGAAAGAAGCAAATTACAAACTTTTTTATAGCTAAACACTGAAAGAAAAAAAAAAGAAGATAATATAGAGCTTGGCTGTGAGAGGATGACACACCTATTAAAATGTGATCGACATTTTTCATATAATGTCCTGTAATACTCTTCTTCTCTAATATCTAATGCACATCGTCTCACTCTAACCTGTAAAACATGAGGAAACAAGAAAGTAAAAAATACAAAAATAAAATAAAATAAAATAGGAAACTAAAATAGCTTAGGGATATTATCCATGAAAAAGTAGTTAGAAAAGCTACACCCACAATTCTAGTTGGAAGGCAAAGTTCTTTTCTACTTTCTTTAGTACGCCTTAGCATTATGCTTTTCAGAATCTTTTGGGTTACCAAAGTCTTGGCTCTTCTTTTTGCATCACCTCCTTGTCTCATTGGTTTACGAACATACTAACAAAGAGAACAATTAATAAAAATGACCAATGTTCAATGAAATGAAATTGAATTTTAAATCTTGTTGAAGGTTGAATAAAAACAAAATTCTGATATCATATGTTCTGACATCCGTTATAACACTTCAAAAAAATTACTTTAGAACACAAAAAAAAAAAAAAATTCAAAATTAAGAAACACATCATTCATAAATTTCTTTATTTCCAAACAGAAAAACTGTTGCATGGGAACCATAAGTACATAGAGAAGATACAAAGAATTTTTTTATTAAATATGTTAGATTTTATCTTTTTAATCATATTATCCATTTAAAACTCATAAAATTATTCAAAAAAAAAAAATAGAAAGTAAGAAAACCATCTTGTTGCCTCAAAGTTATAAATCTTATTACAAAAATATATATATAAAAAAAAAAACTTGCAACATGTTGATTAAAATTCCTGCAATATGTTGATCCTATGATAACTCATATTGAGTATTATAATTTCTTCAAACTTCTTGTTTTATAAGTGAACTCTAGCTCTTTCTACTTTTTCATATAATTCATTGATTTTATTTTTTTGAAATCAATGTTGAAGTTCTCAACATGAAAAAAAAAAAATCTTCTTACTGAAATTAGGCTTCCTTAATGATATAAAGAGGCATTACTAAACACAGTTTCAAGATTCTTGTAGCTAGATGCACAACATTATCCTACCAATCAATATTTGCCTTTTTCCCTATCTTTCATAAATAAAACCACATGAAATTGTTTTAATTGAGGCCTTTGGATTTGACAAAATTATAGATCTAAAGTATATTATCAGATTTAGGATTTTCACTAAGGCTACATTGGAATCATGGAAACTATTAAGGGAATGTATCAAGAAGAAAATAAGGAGGAAAAAACAAAAAGAAATAAAGAAAAAGAATAAAAAAAATATCATTTTGCACATATAAACTTTTTTACTAGGTTGTTTTTCCAATATTATTCCTATTTTAGAGAACAAAGAATTTAAAATGCATAGGTTTTCAATAATTTTCATTATATTTCATTTTCTTTCATGTTTTTTATGATAATGCAAACAAGAGAATTTGAGATTCCAACACATTATTTTTTCCTTTTTCTGTGGTGTTCCATGATTTGCATGGGGTTTAAAGTTCTTTATACCAAGATCCAATCATTTAGGTTTAGATTCAAGAAACAATATGATTGATAATGTAAAACTACCTTTTGCCACCAGCAAAAGGACCAATTATGAGTCCAACAAAGTTCGGGCCTACAAGTGTAGAGCATAAGTCAAATGTAAAGTGAATATAAAATTGCATGTACAATTTGTAAAAACAAGGAATAGATAATGATTTCTTTATGATACTAAATAGGAAAAATCAACTTCAATATATTAACCAATGTGATGCCCAGTTAGCACGCTCATAACACACTTTTCTCATGAAAAAAAAAAAGGGAACTTGATGGGATCACCACTCAAACCAAAGGATTATTGGAGTCTCACCTCTCACATTTTAAAGTGCAAAGAAATCTCTCTAAACTCTATGTTGTCCAACCAATAACAGCACATTTCTAAAGAAAACATACATCCACCTAGTGGGACTCAAATATGAAAAAAATTTCTTGTTCATTCATAAAGAAAAGGAGCATGTCTATTGTCTCATGCATTCCAACGCCAAGGCAATATCAACTAGTAACACAGCCAAGAAATTTTAAAGCCTCAAAAAAAAAAAAAAAAAAAAAACACATAACAACTCACTATAATGCTTTGAAAAGAAAGACAACCATTGTCAAAGTTGTAATGAACATGGATTTCTTATTAGCTTCTAGAATAATCCATTCTAATCTATCTATGCTAATATGGAAATAAAATGATCAATTTTATTGTCTTTCCCAAATTCGATTTACTTAGAATAAAAAAATCATACCGTCTTAAAGTTTATTTTTAAAGAAAAAACAACTTTTTCAAATAGTAATCATTTACAACACCACAACTTGGCAATACTCCCCCATGAAAAATCATCCGATCTTTAAACTACTCTTTTTTGACATCAAAAAAAGTTGTTCAACACTTAAAGTGTTTTCTTTCAAGTAATTATAGTTTTTATGAATAGCAAAAGAGAAAGAGAGAGAGAGAAATGCCTTTAGATTAAAAGGTTGTTCAGTCTCCGATTTCTACTTCTTGTTATTTGCCTTTGTCTTCCTTTTCCAATTTCTTATACGAAATTGAATTTGCATTTTTCTTTTTCATCTTAAAGTAAATTCCTTATAGTAAAAAATTTGATTAATCATATAAGGTGACTCTTTAACACAAATTATGAATTTTGACAAAAATTATTTTACATACAATGAAATTTTAGGAAGAGGATAATAAAACTATTCTCCAATGCCAACAAACAATGATGGAACTAAAAAATGAGTTAAGGAGGGGGACAAAAATACTAATCTATTTTTAGGGGGGGCAAAAAAAGGCGAAAATCAATTGAATAGCTTAATGGTAACCTAGGTTTCCTCCTAAAATGAAGGATACAGGTTCGATTTTTTTAAATTTCAAGAAGGCCATTTGCCTCCCCTAAGCCCTATGTGGCTTTACCCATGCCAACGAAGACATCATAATAGTAATTTTTTGAATTGTAAATCATTAGAATTGTCTGTTTGATGGTGAATTGTCACTAAAAGAACTCTTTTTATCAAAGATAATAATTGTTCATCATACATCTTACCAATTTTTATTATCAATTTATGTAAACAATAAGGTTTTTCTCACACATGCATTTGTTTGTTTTCAGAGACTAGTGCTAATAATATGCAAGCAAGTTTTAATATGTGAAAGAGGACAATATAACAAAATCTATAAACATTTACAAGTGACATTGACCTAGTACCAATATAGTTTTTATTGGAAGCGGTTTCAATCCAAAATCCATGGGTATCTACATGGTATTTTCAAATAAGGAAGCTGAGAAGTCAATTGAGAATGGACATACATTACACTCCACTTGCAGAAACAAAGATATATTCTTGAATAAGTACATGTAAAAGTTAGAATAACAGTTCAATACTTACATGATACATTTCCAGTCACAATATTGACAAAAGTGGTATGCATAAGGAAATATTTGCAAAAAGCGGATCTGCATGCACAAAAAAAAAAAAAACATCAAATTTATCACTAAATTTAAAAACTATACCATGCCAACCTAATGGTGATTTAGAGTACACTAACCATTGAGTAAAGTTCTTGGAAATTATTCTGAACTGGAGTGCTACTTAAAGCCCATTTGTATGAAGACTTTAAAGAAAAAATTGCTTTTGTAGTTTCGTTTGTTATGGAGTGAGCCTATATCAAAGCACAAAAACTTGAATCACTGGATAAGATATTTCATAGGGACATTATGTTGAAACTTGAATCATTGGATAATATATTTGACTTCTAATGAAAAACTAGTGTAAGTAAGAAAAAGAAAAAGAAAAAGGAAAAAGGAAAAAGGAAAGCACATGCAAAGACATGCATGGACAATAGAGTTACACTAACTCAAAGCTCATTAACTCAGATTATATTAAGAACATCAAACTACCCAAGTTATTCTCAAAAAACCAAAAAAGAAATAGAACCTCACCTTTATCTGTTAACTATTTCACAAAATATTTGCCATTTTTGTTCAACAGAGCCACAAGTGAACCAAAACTTCTATCCAATTTATAACTACTTCAAAGTCACTAACATACATTTGGCCTAAATCCATTCCATCTTTACTCAGGTAAAACTAGATCCAGATCTATAGCAGACCCATAGCCCATCAAAAGAAATATTAAATTGTACTTATTTATCAGCCTACTAACATCTTCCTCTTGAAAGGAATAGCATGAAATTGAAGGATAAAATACTAGAAACCAAAAAATTACTTGTGAAATCATAGAATCATGACAAATTTTATTGAAACGTGTTTGCATCCTATAAACCATAGTGAGTTGAACCCCCAACTGGTAACCTGAGGTCAAATGACAAGGCCTTTAGGCCTCTAGGTAAAATTGAGCCCTTAACATCCTTCTGTATGCATGTGTATGCCAATTTTAGTGCATGCATCTTTCAAACTTATGTACACGTATACATAACATAAACATATCATCTAACAACCCAAATACCAGGTTCAAGGGCACTATGGTCGATTCACATCAAATTCGAAGGCCCAACATCTGAAATGGCACTAAAAACAAAACAAATTGTGGCAAATCAGGGGTATCCCGTACATACATGCCAGATTTTATTGAAACATGATTGCATACTACTTACCCCAGTTGGGCGAACTCCCAATTAGTAATGTGAGATCACTCGAGGAGGCCTTTAGATACCATTGAGCCCTTAGCATATGTGTTTATCAACCTCAGTACATGCATATATACAAATACATACATATCTACTATGCTTAAATTTATCAAAAAATTCTGACTAAACCTTTTCCCACGTAAGCTAGTTCAATATGATCTTAGTGGATTGATGCAAATATACCTCATCCAGAATAATCCGTTGCCACTTAATTGAGTGCAGAGAGAATTCCCTAGTGATTGATAGACTTGACTTGGAAGACAAAGTGCTTGCATTCTTTTTTTGCTTGGGATTCTTCTTTTTATTATTGCAAGAACTCTTCCCTCTACCACCATCACAAACACATGTACTATCTCCTGAACTTGCACATTTTGCTTCCATTTTGGAAGATTTCAAATTCTCCTCGTACTCTCTCTCAGCAATTCCAAATCTCCATCCTCTACAGAGTGAAGCCAGATCTACGGGAAACCACAACTTACAAGAGGTCTCATATTCCGTGAATACGGTCTGATAAGTTGTCAAAACAAAATCATAGCTCGATAAGTCATGAACCATCTTGTTTCTTTCATCCCCATGACAGACTAGCACTTTGGTGCTCCCTTGGGGTGTACAACGAACAATCTCCTTCTCCCAATGAGACAGAGCAATTGGAGGACAGATAATGAGTGTGCATCTAGTTTCTGGCAGTTCTGCTGTCTGTGAACTGGATGAAGGCAATGCTTCACATGGTCCAGCGTCTATTCTATGGATTGGCTTTTTTGCAAGAACCAGCGCAATGGCTTGGATTGTCTTCCCCATTCCAGCCTCATCTGCAAGAAGCCCTCCTCTAAAAGGTGACTCCTCCTGCTTTAAAGCCCAAGTCAGCCATTCCTTTTGGTGGCTCAGAAGAGGTACAAGAAAGTGCGGGGGCGCCTCAGTAGGTTCCAAAATCACTTCATCTCCGAAATTCATAAGATGATTTTTTATTTCACAACAATTTAGAAAAGTCTCATTCTCTTTTTCCAAAACTTTCCATTGTAGTTTCGGTTTGCTCTGTTGCTTTTTTCGCCCTTTCTTTGGTCCATGCTCCAATACTCCTTCCTTGTCATCATAAAAAACATCTTGAAGTCTCCTGTCATTGTCTCCTTCCCTTTCTGGTTCATCAAGTATTTGTAAAGAAACACAACCAAAATTAAGTTCAAAATTTTTCTCTAATTTGAGAAACCACAAACACAAGGAATAAAAAATTCTAAAGAATGACCACCTGAATCTAGGGCTAATGTTTTCTGTCTCAACAAATGCTAATGCTTCATTTCATAGAGATGACGGGACAAAACAATAAAATAAAACGAATCTTGATTCTCATGAAAAATGGAACTTCAACACAATAAAATCCAAATAATAGTACAATTTGTGGTTTTCATTCTTTCCTGTGCCAAGTAACAGAAACCCAAAACTCAAACTCCCAATTATTTTCTTTTCCTACATTTTCTTAGCAACAAACATACCAAATCACCAAAGAAAACAAGGACCCCACAAAACACAAACCTTCTTCGCCAGCACCCTCCTCCTCTTCTTCTTCTTCAGAGCTTTCTAGGGCAGCAAAGCTCTTAGCTTTTCAATAAGGTGAAAAGAAAATGAGTCGGAGATTGAGAGTAGAAGTATAAGATAAAAGGTAAAGCGCAATTAACAAAACTTCTGAAACTCACGTGGACGGGCAGCGATGCGATCAGACCTGCGAACCATGTTTGGAAAGACGGAAAATGATGGAAGGGAAAGTTAGGGGTTTCTTGCAGTTTGCCGAGAATTTCAGAGATTTTAAATGCATAAGTCGGTGAGTGGTTACTCTGGAGTCTAGAGTTTGCCAGGGCGGGAAAGATAGTTAACGCCTTTTTTATTTTTTCACGGTCGGTCCTCGCACGTGCCAGGCATAGCTGTATGGACGCGCGTGTGAAAGAGATTTTATGTTGTCACATTCTATTGTATGTTTTTGATAATTTCAAAATTAAATCTATAAAATGCAAAATGGAGTGTGAATATCTCAAATTCTAAGACTTATGATATTGAAAATGTATCATCAATTAAAAACCACCATATATACATTTTGATATCACCTCGATCTAATTGATTCGTACAATACTTTATTATTATATACCTTATTCGTTGATTCCCTATTATTAAAACCAAATCAATTTTATAAAACTTTTATTATTATAATTATAATAATAATAATAATATAAAAAATCCAATCGTTACTCTTTGATAATACTAACTCATCCCTCTTCCCAAATTTAAATACAGGGAGCTTGAACTCGAGACTTTCATTCCTCTTAAAGCAAATCTCTTATAATACGAGCCTGGTCTCATATTTAGATATAGGGGAGGTTAGAAGTTAAGACCTGGAGGCTTAAACTCGGGACTTTCAGCACTACACAAAAGAGCAAATGTAGAGGGGTTGTTGTAGACAAGAAGAGTGATCAAGCTTCATTGTAATGGCAAAGGCTCCTTACGGAATAGATGGTATGAAAGAGACAGATATATAAATTTTCATTTCGTCTTGAAATTATTGCAATACAGAAGGGACATCAGTATGTCAAAGGAGGAGGAGGAACCAATTAGAAAAAATCCCAAAGCTGGAGAACCAGACATGAATTAGGATGGCTTGTAGTATTTTGTTGGCACGAATGGCATCTTTGTGACAACCCCATCATAGGGCTTCCCTCGAATCAGAATCTTAACTTTGGTGCCGGCCTTGTGGGATCCAGATTTGACGTACCCCATTCCTATGTTCTTCTTCAGGCAGGGGCTGAATCCTCCACTGGTGATTTCACCGATGTTGTTTCCTTTGTCATCCTGAATTTCGCTGTGGCTTCTAGCAGGGGGGCCTGAAGAGAAGAAGCCGACACGCCTGACCGAAGGGCCCTCTTCAAGTTGTTTGAGTATCACCTCAGCACCCAGAAAGCCGCCTTCTGCCCTTCTTCTCTTCCCTATGGCCCATGTGAGTCCTGCCTCGACTGGGGTTACGTGCTGTTCCATGTCATTACCATATAAGCACAGCCCCGCTTCAAGGCGGAGACTGTCTCGTGCACCCAGCCCTGTTAACCTTACCTTCCCTTCAGATTTCTCCAAGATTGCTTTGGCAAGATCTACTGCATTCTCGGAAGGAACTGAAATTTCAAATCCATCTTCACCTGTGTACCTGAAAATTTTCGTGTAAAGAAAATATCAAGTGTCTTGTTGTGGGGTTTGTTGATTCAGACAGTCATCATATTGCAATTTGGATTGTGACTAAATCATTAAAAAAATTTCATGGACTCAGCCAGAAGTTTCAAATTTGATTCCTAAGACTGGTTTAGCCAGAATTCCAAGTATCACTTAGCAATACTAACAAACAAGATCCATAGAACACAACATCATATAAGAGACACAACCATCAATTCAGATAAATCTCAATTGGCTTGCCAATCCTGACTTTCCCTGCTGAGGAACATTTATTAATTTGTCATGTCCTCATAGTAGTTCATTTGTTCTTTGCCATGCTGAAACTATCATGAATGTTTTGGTATCAATAAACTAAAATTCTCCTTATCAATCTGAGTATCAAAACAGAAGTTTCCCCTTTGTACTTTGAACACCCTTAGCAGGTGGTGGATCCTAGAACAAACATCTTTAAGGTCATCCCAGCCACTCAACTCTGATTGGATTATCTTTGTACTGAATTCCACATATTTTAAAACCAAAATCCGAAAGTGAGAGAATACAAAAATTAAACTAGATTTAGAAGCACTGAAGCTGGTGCAACATCGAGGTTTAACCTAGTCAAAGTAAGTCCTTAGTCACTTCATGATTCATGAGATTATCTAAAACAACCAAAAGAATTCAATTAAACTGAATTTAGGTTAGAATTCAAATCTAATTAAAACTCTAAAGAAACAAAAGCATGAAAGAGTTTGTAATCCAATCACTGATCATAGCTTAAGTATGAAAAACAACCATCAGATGATTCCATGACTGCATGGGCACCTTCAACAAAACATCATACAATGAAAACTAGAGCATCTAATTCTTTAATTATTGAAAAGAAGAAGAAGAAGAAGAAGAAGAAGAAAAATGAAAATGAGTTGATTGAATTAGGATTCTATCAGGAGAAGTGATCAAGTGTATTTGAGATGTCTGTGGACCCTGTACATGGTAACAAGCCATTGGCTAAAACAACCAGCATGCAATGTATCAAATATTGCTTCTAGGTATGGATTTAACAAATGATTTGTTGACCAGGATGAGAACAAACAGACCTTTACTCCATTAGATTACAATTCTTCATCAACTTATATGATTTCATTATCTCAAATCCAGAAAGCAAGGCAATCAATCAGGTCCCTCAACCCAGACCCATTATTATTTTTAAACTAGTGGAAAGGAAATGAGAAGAAAGGGAAAAAAAGAAAAGGAAAACTATACCCTGTCCTAGTGAGAAAGCAGGTTGCTCCGTTGATATCCAAGATTTGGAACTCCCCAAAAAATAACTTGCTTAAATCCTCTTTTGTCAGGTGTTGAAGAACTGGGGCAGCAAGGGGACCCTGCATTAAGTCATCAAGAAATACCTTTATGGATATCATGCAAGATTGTTATCTTTGATAAAGAAGCACTAATTATCAATCACTGAGCAAATGGAAGGCTGTTTTAATCCCCACAACCATGAGGATAATAATTATTCAAAAAACTTATTGGCTAAATATTGTGTCATATTTCAAATTTAACATAAAAGACAATACCTAACCCCTTCTCTGTATCACCATTTTCTTTGGGAAATTTTTGATTTTTCATGTAAATGGTAACAGAAGAAAAAAGGAAGAGAGCAATAGAACCACGATAATAATGATGGGGACACAAAGCATTAAGCAGTCAAATTGCAACAACATATTTCAAGTCCCACCAAAAATCTTTTTCAAACAAATCTTTTAAGAATTCAACAGGACAATTAGGGAGAATGCCCAACCTAAACTAGAGATAAAGACTGCAATAACGTATTTCGAGTTCCACCAAAACTCTTTTACAAAAAAATCTTATAAGAATTCAACAAGACTAATAGGGAGAATGCCCAACCTAAACTAGAGATAAAGCACCTTACAAGAGAATAACCTTCATAGAAAGCACTACGCAAACGCTTTCAGACACTTGATGAGAGAGAATCAATTATGATGATGGCTGAATCCGAACATCAATTAAATGCATGGATTAATAAACAAGCCACATAATTCGAGAGATAGAGCCAAATACTATTTAAAAGTGTAGAACACCTACTCTGACCAACTGAAAAGAAATACTCTAGAATTGCTGCAGGTGAAAAGTATATTACAACTAGAACTCTCAATGGAATTCAGAGTCTTTGAGAAATGACCTGGAGAGCTAGAAGAGACCTCTCATCATGGATATGCCATGAGACGTCCCCGCCTTTGGACTTGTAAGCCTTCATATGCTCCTCAATGTGGGCCAAGTCCTTATCCCTACACCCGGCATTCACAACCAGGTAGATGTGGTTATCCTTCACCTTGGTGATCACAGAATCATCAATTGCCCCTCCTTTCTCATTTGTAAAGACGGTTAAAGTCCCAGTCCCAGGGGCAAGCCCAGCAACATCAGCAATGACAAGCTTTTCCAGAAAAGGAATGCAGTCCTTTCCCTTGAGGCTTAGCCCACACATATGGGAGACATCAAAGAGGCTACCATTCTCCCGACAATTCACCGTAGAGTCCATAATCGAGTCCTTGTACTGAATAGGCATGCTCCATCCTGCAAATGGAACCATCTTCCCACCATTGGCAATATGAAAGTCATAGAGAACTGTCTTCTTGAGCTCGGCTTCTGAGGCAAAGCATCGACGAGCTACAGCCTTCTTATCAGCCTGAGCAAGCCTGCGGGTAATTGATTGCCCAAGTTGCCACAGACCCCCTCCTCTCATCTTTTTACAAGAAAATATCTGACAACAAGAATTAAAATGTTTTAGTTTTCAGAAACAGATGGAGATTTGCAAATGGGACTCTAAGAATACATCCAGAACCTTTTGATAAATACAAATAAATCATCACATCAGTCGTCCAGAAAATTGCTAAACAGGCATCGAAACCAATCTTAAAATGGGTATCTGAAAATAGGCCCATTTGTTTGAGTGGAGACATCAAATCAGGCAAAGAAATGTATTAAAGGAGGCACCTTGTTATTGAGAGTATGAGATTACAGGCTATATCATGGAGAAATATACATAGCATGAATAGATTGAATCTGGTAATGCCCAACCTATTTCATTAAAAATTCATTCCCAAATATTAAAAAGGCGTCCATTTTCCATCATTTTGAAGTATCACAATGATGCAAACCTTGTCACAATGAACCTGCACTCTAATGCATCAATAACAAAGGTAAGCTGATACCCCAGTCGGATTTCCAGATCTTCCTTCCCAAAAAACCAATCAAACCCCAGCAGTTCTATGATATCTTAAAATCAAAACAAAAATCTGAAGACATCAACTACTTCTGTGTGCAGCAATGAACAAAACAGAATCACTACATTACATGTCACGTACGATTTGAACAACATATCACCAACAATCCAGAATACATTCCATAATCCCTCAATTCAACAATGACTTACAAGAAAAGAAATGGGCTCATTCCAAATCTCATCCAACACCCCAACCCCACATCACAGATCAAAGACACCAACCAAAACCCAGATCTCAATAACAGAAACCCACCCACCAAACAAAAAACCCAAAAAGAAAAACTTACATTGACAGCTTTCCGTCTCCAAAATCAAGCAAATCTGGGACCCCAATAGTGCAGAAGTGCAGTAGCTAGAGATAAACCAATCAAAAACTCGTCCTTCTCACCATATATATATATATATATATATATATATAGGATAAATGAATAAATGATATTAAATTGGAAAAAAGGAAAGATTATGTTAGAAAAAATAGAGAAATGGTTGGTGGGTTGTGGTGGGTGAAGGAGCCCAAGTCGAGACAGGAACACCCCATCGTCAATGAGTGGTGCTAGGAGTCACTGGGAGGAGTGGGCGCGGAGGTGTGGTAACCTACTGCCGAGGCCCATCTTATTGCTGTGCACTTGGAACATCAGACGGTTGTAACTGTGGTAGTGATGAGATGAAGAGATGAAGGGTTGGAGTGTGGTGGGTGTATGGGAGTTTATATGGCAGTGAGGACATGGGGACTGGAAACAGTGATGGGCAATCTAGGTTGTCGCGAAATCAGAGGAGGAGATTTAAGGAAAGAGAAAAAAGGTGTTGAGATTTTGGGAAATGTAATACAACATACGAAAAAGGACAGTTCCCTAGTAGAATGTTTTTGAAGTTAGAATATGAAATATACTCATGATCTTCTTGGAAAAAAATTTTGTTCCAAGTTAAGGAAAAATCTACAATATGATGTTGTATATCAAATTTTTGAATCCAAGTCATTAAAAAAAAATAATAATAAACAAATAACAAAAATGAAACCTTTCGTACAAAATAATGTGATAGAGTAAAATATATAAATTTGTATATGAGTGAAAATAATATCAAAATAAAAATATAAAATTGTCTTATTAATCCCATTTTTTTAGTATAAGATTAGAAAAAGAAAAAAAAATGGTATCATAATGAATAATAAATTTTAATTACAACTGAATATTTTTAATGTAATCTTATGAAGACAATTTTAGATTGTTTTATAAGATTGAAGGGAAGTTTAGAATATCATTCAAACCGTATTTTTATCATATATTATTGTATACTAAAATTATATTTAAGAATGAAAATAAATTATATTATTAGAATATCTTTTTGGTATTTATGGAATATGATTCAAATCGATGAAAATATATATACTAAAATCTAGTTGTTAAATAATAATATAAGTATATGAGATCACATTAATAAATGAGATCAATTAACGTACAAATAAATAAAATCGAGTATGGACAAATACAACAAGGTAAAACAACAGGATTATTAAATGTGGGTATAAAGCATGACATATGTGACATTTACATATTGGTTATAGAAATGTTAATTCAAAATTTTAAATAAAAATTAAAATATTTTGAACTAATCTATCAAAATATCTCAAATTCTTTTAGAATTAAAAGAAAATTAAATAAATAAAAGGGGCTTACAAAATCTTATCCAACAATTCTCTGAATCCATGGTTTAAGGAATCGCCCATTATGAAATTTTTCAGCACACTTGGCATACTGTACACAGCAGGGACCACGAAAACGGCGTCGTTTTCGAGGAGTGGAAGTTGGAAACAAGCAAATCCAATCCTGAGAAGCGAAGTGGACTTCCCGGCCGAATCAGTCCCCACACCCAGCACTCGGTCGTTGAGGCCAGAAAATTTATGAGAACTCTCGCGAAATTTTAGGAAATTTCTCGGCAGCCATTCAAAATATTGGTGGCCTCAGTCATGACAGGCATTAGATTTTTTGTTACTCTTTCTTCTATTCTCGATCACGAAGATTTCATTGTTGCTCCTAACCCCTAACCAGGTGAGTCCCTTTTCTTCTCTTTGGAAAAAAAGACCTGTTTGGTCGCCGATAAAATAGGAGAAATAAAAGAGCAAATCACGATTTGGGTCTTGATTTTTACGCTGTTTTAGTATGTAAAACACAATGTCTGAGTGGTCATCAATTTCCTTGCTTTTTGCTCCTTTTTTGTTCTCGGTAACCAAACAGATCATGACTGTGCCAGCAATAACCTTTGTTCTTAGGCTTTGAAATCATTAAATAATATCTGGGTTCTCCTTGTTTGGCTTGGTTTTGAAGGTAATTGTATAATGTTTCAACCATGTTGACGGTACATGCTCTGAGAGTGATTTCAATTGTGGAAAGCAATGCACTGAATGAGGCCTCTCCGTCCATGATTACATATATTAAGCCCTTATTTAATACTGTAATTTCTCCCATCAATTTTTCGGGTTCTTGTAGCAAAAGATTGTGTTATTCCTCTCTTTCTTGGAGAGACCATAATCGCCTTAACACCCATCACCTATCTCACCAAGTATGTTCAAAGAAATGGCTGGTAAGAACTAAGAAGCCCTATTTGTATTTTTTTCTTTCTCCTGGTATTTTCAGTTAACTTTGGATTTCTAATTGGTGTCCAAACTTCAATGTGTTCTCTTGCTGTAACTGTTATAGTGCCGGATGCATGATTCAATTTCATCTGAGGATGAGTATCGATCATCACGCAATATAGCAATCAGCTTGTTTAGGCGATACAGGAATGTTGTTGACAGAGGAGGAGGTGACAACCTAAAAGTATATTTGATCTGTTACTGCATAGAATTTTTTGTTTCTTGAATCTTTTAGGCATTCTCTGTTAACTCATTTGGTTGCTGATGCTCAGGAGTTCATCAGTGCTGGGGTGAATGCGTATGCATTGGGGTGCACTGATGAAGGATTAAGGAAAGAACTAACAGAGATGAAGGAATCTGGTTTTGAAATTGAAACAATGCAGAGTTATGGTGGCAGCACTAGTTTGAAGTCCAAGATTTTCTCCGAAGAGGTTAGTCACTCTTACGTAGCTGAACAATTCGATAAATTCAAGTTTCATACATGGTGACTTGGTAATATTGGTTAGGTTTATCAGATTGTGAAGTATCCTTCAAAAACAGTGGGAGCAATTTTTTTTTTTTTTTCTATTGGAAAAAACAGTAGGAGCCAAGGGGTGAGGAACATTTCTATATAGACGAATAAATCTATATACAAACATTTTTAGTATATACCAAAAAGACAAGGGCCCCTTGAAACAGAGTTTTTGACTGATGTTCAAATTCCTCTTGTTTCTGGATTTCTTTTGTGATTGTACACAATCAATGCTTCTGATCTTCAAAGTTTCAGTCATTTTGGTATTGCTTAATCGGAAGGGTTATATATTACAATTTGGCAATGGAAACTGTACTCTTTCTGATATTAGGCATTACCTACATGATTATCGATGGCCATGAAATTTTGCTGAATGGATTAGAATTTGTAATCCAATTTTCTCAATTTCACAATGCAGATTGATGAGTGTATTCTTTGGTTGAGCATTATATTCATCACCATCTTGTGTACACCACAACCAACTATAGTTAGATGGTCATCTACACCTTCTGTGTCAGATGAAATAAGGCTGCAGTGGAAAGGCTTTTGTGCTCTCATAGCAAATGCATATTATGTGAAAGGAATGGCATGGTGAGTTTCTGTCAAAACTCTCAAATCGAGCAGTGTGCACAACTATAACATCTCTGTGGATGCAAATTTTATTCATGTTTACTCATTGAACCAAGTATGAGTTGAGTACTTGTGAATTAGACATCATTATAACTTTAAGGACTTGCATCATTGTTCGCACTTGGGGTCAAAGAATTTGAAACTTGTTTTTGTTTCTAAGGTTGTGATTCCTGTTATATGAAAGATCACTTGACTCATCTTTGAAGCACACAATTATTACCCCATGCCTGGAAAAACTCCGTTTAGTTTCACTTGACCCCTCCAATGCAGCTCTTAGCAGAATTGAAGGAAGTTGAAATTTCCAAGCTGTAAAAAATTGCTTATGGAGACTCACCCATCTGCTTTCTACTTTCATGTGCTTACCACAGGCTTCCAGTAAAGACTCTTCAACTGGAGCAGATGGCAGTGGTGGGAAATGCCGAGGAACCATCTGTTGTTGCTAGTAGAATGCGATTAGTGTTTAGCACACTTGAGGTTAGTTGAGCTTTCTTACATTTTTAATGATTCATGGCACAGATAGCATATGATCAAGATGAACTTGAGCTACAGAGGAACAATGAGAACATAGGGCCCGTCTGCCATTTTTCTATTTCTGATTGATCAATTTTTTGTTTTATATATTACAAAGTAAGCTTTGTAGAGGAATACGAACCCAATGTCCATGTGCGCAGTGCGCCCCCCAAGGAGTGGGTTGTAGTTAGAGAGAGCATATTTGAGTTTGTAGGGCTTGAAGATATGGGAACACAGGTTTCTTTTTGAACTTAGGTTTAAGATACATCTGATTAATTTGTTTCCATGTGCAGGTAGTGAGTCCACAGTGGCCAAGAGTCTAATCCTGTGATTCAATATGAAGGATTTTCCTTGGATCTCGGGTTTGGCGAACCAATGATTGTAAATTAGTGTAGCATAAGATCAAGCAACGCTGAAATTTTTTGTGAAAATCCCTTCATAATACATGTGGATGTTTGTTAATATTTGGATGATAAGTTTCTTCCCATTTGCAATAATCAGGGCTCAATCCCAGTTTTAACACGGATGATGCAAATATCATATATTCACCGCCTGTTGAGGTGCAAGTTATCTTTGCAGATGCCCTTCTCATTTGTTCGTGTTTTTACTTTTTAGTGTTAAATTCCCAGTTTTATGTTGCTCCTCCATTTTCTTCCTTCTGTTTTTCCTCTTCTTTTGCTCCCCAAAAGCTACCAAGTTAGCAACAGAAAATATAATAACTCAGAGAAAAGGATGGTATGGTAAGGAATGAACTAATATTACTCATATTCATCTGCTTTGTTTCTCTAATACATTTGGATAAGTAAAGAAATTAGACAAGCCAAAATTGCAAGTGAGTCGTATATAAGGAACTCCTTCACAGCTGAGCGGGACCAATGAGAGCAGCAGCATCTTTCAGCTTCTTCCGTGCCCGCCAATGGACAGCAGCTGCTGTTTCTGATGTACCCATCTGTAGATTGTTGAGAAATTTCAGCCAAATATGATGTTGAAGATGAGTTCAACATCCAACATATCATGGAAAGCATAAATAATGAGCGTTAGAACAAACGCAAATTTGTAACTAATGGGGACAATGAAACCAAGGCCTTTTGGCAAAGTTTTTTAAAACAGTTCTCAAAAAAGAATTTAAAATGATTTTTTTGTAAGATTAGTTTTCAATTGTTTTAAAAAATAAACTTATATTTGAGACTCAAATTTTGTATTTAACCAGTTGGGGCTGTTGTCCTTAGGACAAGTTCACTGCGTTTTAGATTTGTTTCATTATAAAGGTTCAAAAGGCATAATCCATTTTGACGAATTTTATTTTTCTGGAGGTAAAGCAGATAAAAGTTTTACCTTAATCTCCATAGAATAATAATCTTGCCACAGGTTGATATCTTGGTCATAAGTCGTAAGCGCCGATTCAAATAACTTCCTGGCATTTACGAGGCAATCTTTATCATTGATTGCTGCAAGGTTCAATTCCAACTCAATGCAAATTTTATACATTGGAAGACCTGGCCGAGGTAAAGCAAGAAACCTGCACTTGAAACAGGATAGAATATAAGCAACTTCCAAATAGGACTAAGTACAGCTATTAAGAGTAACGATGCTTTCACTAGTTTAGCATATCAGTGCACTATTTCTTTCTGAAAAAACCAATGGCTTATGATCTATTATCAATAAAAACAGTGCAATTAGTCTATCAAAAATAAAATAAAAACAGTGCAATTATGGCTTTGATGAAATCCTTTAAACATACCGCTTATACATCTCTCTTGCAGACTGAATTCCATCCTTCTGAAGAACGAAGTTTACAATAGCAGAAGAGAGGCAGAATCCATTTTCACTGCCACCATCTTTAGCCAATGAAACCAGGGATATATCCACAAGCTTGTCAAAAAAATGCTTGTGATTTGAGAAGAATTTGAGGGCCTGCAATAACAAATTTCTATTGTTTAGATGGTCTTTAGTACAAAGGTGACTGACTAATATTGGGGAGGGAGGGGTAGGGATTAAATTGGGGTGTTGGAGCTTGATACTCGGAATAGTTTACCAAATATATGTATATATGTATGTACATTCATGTGTGTAATGTGCATGTCTTGTATCGACATCAAAATTATATCACTAATTGGAAGAAAGATAAGCTTAGCCCAACCATGCAAACACAGTATCCAAAGGGAGGATTAAATGCCTATTAAAATTCATCATTGGGGAAATAGAATCTTGAAATGATCAAAGAATTCTGACCACAATTTTCATTCGAGGACATAATGAATCAAAATACTCTGAAGCACTATGCAACAGCTCAAAGGAATGGAAAAAGGCCTGCATACTTCAAGACAAATAGTCTCAGACATAGGTCCGGAGAATCAACGTTTAGCCAGGAAAGACTTTGACATTCAGTCGTTGATCTTAATTATCATAGAGCAAATGGAGATATCTTCTTGGTCAGGATCTCTTTTCCTCTCATTTGCCCAAGTGGGAGATATCCAAACCCCATAATTCCAAGCAGTTTGTGTCAGGCTTTATTACACTTCTGATGAAAAATAGGTTGTATTTTATTGTGGGACATATAAAATGAAAATATGCTTAATAGTCCTTATCATGCATGCATTTAATATGTAATACTTTGCATAAAGAATGAAGTTCTATCTCTATTAGCATTCAACAAAGTTTCATATTGAATTTCCAGGTTTTCCTACTAACTTTAGTCATTCTTTTTCCAAATTGTTGTCAATATTGAGAAGTTTGATGTTTCCATGTGTCTAGAACTCTGATGTCCATTTTGTTATCAAGATTTAAGACCTTATGCTTCAAAATCACTTTGCTTATGACTGTATTCCATCAATGTGGCAGTATATGTTCAGCAAACTCATGTCAAATATAAACAGTACATGTAGTTCAGAATCTCCACCAATCTCTTAAAGATAATTAATTGATGACCTTGAAGAATAAAATTTTACGCTTTTCAAGATTGGTAAAGAGTATGTGGTTTTGTGAAATCTACATTGCATAATTCAGATTGACAGCAGTACTGCCAGACCCCAACATAATTTAACAAAGCTCACAGCAAACAGAAAACAGCAAACAGCAATTCACAGTGGGTTAGAACAAAAGACTAGGATGTAAACAAGAATAAAATGCCCTGTTTAACAATATTTCAGGATAAAATTAGAATATGGATTGCATACCATAAGCCACAAGCCCTCAGCTTCTGAGATGGCCACTTTTGTCAAAATATTCCTCAGGAGTTCAAAGATGGACAGCAAATCAGCCTTGCTTGGAGAAGGACATTTCCTTGTGACATATTTCATCTCCACTGAAACCCTTAAAAGCCATAAATATACTGCCCCTGAAAATTTTCCATTGCAAAACTTTTCTGCCAGCTTTCTGGCTTCATCCAATTTCCCAAGTTGCAAGTAGAGTGAAACATGTTGGCAAGCAAGATCCTCAGTAAGGCAACCCATATTTTCAGCCTTTTCATACACCATCAAGAGATGTGAAAGAGAACCTACTGTATGTTCAGAGGTACTAAATGGTTCAGAATTTTTGGTTTTTTCTCTGGAAACAATAGCATCCATTAGGAACTTTGTGTACAGATTAAACATCACTGCTGAAGGCAAAAATTTTAAAGCCTCCTCATAAACCTACATGTAACAGAACAAGCAAGATTATCATTAGAGGGTTCAAGGTACATGTTGAAGAAAACTTCAATCTATGATTAAAGATATTACAATTGTCATGTGCAATCAAACTGTAAACAATAAAAGAGTAGCGAAATAATATATAGGAATCAACATGCTCCCTTAACAGGATAACATGTTCAACATGATTATTTGAAAGGCCCATAGATATGCATGCATACATGGGATAATAAAGCTTATCAATGCTCAGATTTACATCTAATTGCTCAATCAACATGATTTTAGCATCCGCTAAATTGTGTTCAATGATTTTCTTGGAGCAGTTAACATCCATTTTGATCAGTAATCTTCTTATGCTCATGAATGAACGGATTATTTTGCATGAAATGCCTTGTGGCACAACAACAGGTATGCATCAGTGGAATAAAATCACAACTAATAAGAACTATTATGCACACAAAAATTCATAGTAGGTCACTAGTTCACATGGATTCCTACCTGAACTGCCTTTTGCAACCGAGAAGGCACGATATCTGTACTTCTTTCTTGTGTGATTTCAGAATCAATAGTTTCAAGTCTTGCGAGCCAGTCCCAGTATTCTGGTTCTGCTGAAAAATCTCTTTTCATGTCACTCAGTATCTCCTTTTGCATTTCTTTTGAGCCTGCTAAATTTATTGCTTCCAATATCTCAAAAAATTGTGTTCTCAGGCTGAATCTAGAAGGGATGGCTTCTACTGCACCACTGTATATAGTGCGAAGAATGCTCAAACCTTGCTCCTGAAACATATCTGATTTCTTCTTTGACTCCTCATTTTGTCTATTTGATACATCCCTACTCCCTCTTTCTTCATCCAGGGACATAAATAAATCTTTGTTTTCCTCTCTCCACTGCTTTTCATCAGCATCTCTGTGGTCATTGATCAGGGTTCCTTCATCTTCTCCAAGAGCCACCTTTCTAGCTTTTAACTTATTAAGGTATGTCAGTTCCATCCGAAGATACTCTACCCAAAGATCTTCTGAAGTTGGGCATACTCTCAGCCCGCTCTGCATGAGAGCACGTGCAGCTGTGGCATTTAAATTATGGTCAAACTCCCAAGCTGCAGCATAAATCCAAACTCCTGGAACCTTTGGATGAAACCTAATTACCTGAGCAAGAACCTGCAAAAAATTCAAGAGGAAGAAAGAAAAACTATGATATTCCTCCAATAACAATTTTAAAAAAGAAAAGAAAAAAACAACAAACCATTTGAATCAAACAGATGGAAATGAATCCATTCTCAAATTTTGCATTCTTGTTATATATTGGACCAGAAGCCTCTGTGTCAAATCTAGAAATGCCCTTCAGCATGATATTATTCAGTTTGGATATTTGCAATTTTTTACATGTTTTGATTCAACATTCAACTTGGTCTGGGTAAGATTGCAGACACCAAGAATGGAAGCAGGAACAAGACAATAATCAACAGCATGATATGGAGCTAAGTTTGGGATTTCAAGCCTAGGAAAACAGATACTCCGTCTTTGCATATAAAACCAATCTCTATAAAGATATAGTTGGATAATAATCCGAGAGAGGATTTACTGAAAAATGCAATATGATACGGTAGTGCCATCAATCTAAGGATTCTAACCACAGTATCAAATGGTCAGCAAAATTAGCTTTCATAGGGACCCCAAGACCAACTGATGGTACAATTAGTTCAACCTCACAAAGCTTTGACCCTACTGCCTATTTTAGTGTACATTTTTCTGAGTTAAAATTAATCCACCATTAGACATCTCATATAAAGCCAAATTCGATCAGAAAAGAAGATATCAATTTGATTGCAGATAACACATTTGGCACAAATTTCTCATACTAATAGAATGACCAGTCCATTTGGCTGATAACAAAATGAAGACAAGAAAAGGAATCAAACATCTTCAAATTTCATATTTAAACAAGACAACACAGATATAGCACCCAAAATTGGCTTAGCTTGGATGCTGAGAATATGCATGGAAAGAAAGAAAATTAGAAAATTTGAGCTCCCAAATTGTCCATATTTAAAATTCCAGGAACCAGAAAGCTCCCCCATGGCTTAGTTGAACCCAACTAATTCCTTTTTTTTTTTTTTCCTGAAAAAAACGAAGAACCAGAATTTGCTATATGTCATCTTAATTTCTTTCCCTTCGTTTTTTTAGCAACCAAACACAGCAGAAACTTTGAGAAACCAAACCACAAAAAAAAAGAAGAAAAAAGTGAAAAGTTGCAGGGAAAAAGTACAAAAATCCGAACTTGTAAATTGTTCATATTTTGGATTGCATAACCACCAAGTTGCAACTTGATTTAGTGGAGCTACCTAATTCATTTTTCTTTTCTTCTTTCACCTACAACACATGAAGACTAAGAATTTGCTATATATTATTCTCCTTTCTTTTCCATAATTTTCTCAGCAACCAAGCAGAGCAGAAAAAGTTAAGAAACCAAACAATACCTTCTTCATCCGGCCATTCCTCCGCTCTCGGCAAAACTCAAGATACCGAAACCACAGATCAATATCGCCCTTATACCTCATCACTGCCAACTGATAAATCTCCAAAATCCTCGAAACGCCGGCGAAATCAGAGACGGACTTCTTTGTCTTCTTCTTCGCTTCCCGCGCCACCGACTTCTTGCGGAGACGGCGGAGTGAGTCCAGCTGCTTCTCGTACTCGATATAGGCCAGATAGTCTTGCTTGAGCGGACTCGGACGCTTCAGCCTGTACTCAAACTTCCTCCTCTGCTTCACGATTTCGGCAATTTCCCGGCGGCTGAAGACGCCTCTTCGCTCGAGGTCATCGAGCTCGTTGACCATGCGCTCCAGCCTATACTGCACTACGTCCGCCATTGTTGGTTGCTGAGGGCTGACTCAGTGAGTCGACTCAGCGAGGGAGAGATTCAGAAAGAAGGAAGCAAGTGAAATTACTCTAGGGCGGGTGAGGGAGGCGTTTGTCATCTTTGTTTCTGTGTCCCTGTGGTTCAGTGGGCTGGGCTGGGCCGACCTAGTATGATGTTGGGCCTGGCCTTAGTGCCCTCGGCCCATTGAGTTTGAAATCCAACTTAAGAATAAGAGTTTAATTTCAAAAAACTCTGTAAGTAAAAATAAACTCTTCCCGTTAAAAAATTTACTTTTTCTTAAAATAGATTATATTTTAGGGTTATTTGATTAAGAATATAAAATAATCTATAAATTTACGAATCTAACCCTTCACATATTTGACCCTACAAAATGAGTCATTTTGACAATACCATCCATCTCTTATAAAAATTGTTATCTCTTCTAAAACTTATATAAAAATAATTCAAATATTAAATGATATTTATATTAAAAACAAATTACTTTTTAAATTCAAATATGGGAGGAATTATTATTATTTTTTAAATTTATATTATTTCATCTCTTTTAATCGAATAATCCCATATTTTAATTTCCCTAAAATTAACCTAGGGCTGAATGATTAATAATATATTTCAAATTGACCTAAAATTTAAATTATTAGGTAATAATTACTCAATAATAATGCAAATAAATGAGTTTTTTTGGCTAAATAGTCCTTTTATGAAATAAATAAATAAATCTAACCACTTTATCAAACTTATATTCAAAATAGTCATTTTATTGCAAGGTACGAATTATATCATTAATTATTTTTAAAAAAAAAATTTAAATCTCAATTGACAATTGAGTCTTCTTTTTTAAAAATGAAGTTTCAATTACGACTTCATTTTTTAACCTAAAATCTCGAATGTCAATTGAGATTTCAATTAAAAAATAAAACCTTAATTGTCAATAAAATTTCGTTTTTGAATTAAAGTTTCAATTGATAATTAAGACTTAATTTTAAAATTAAAGTCTTAATTATTAATTGAAGCTTCATTTTTATGGGAGGATGATGAGACCATTTTGAATATAAGTTTTCAAATGACCTAAAAGCTATATTTTTGTGGTCAAAGGGACAATTTTGATCCAAAATTCTAAATAAATGGATATGAAGAGCTTATTTGTGAGTGATTTTAAGAAGTAATTAATTAATATTTGGATTAATGTTTTATTGGATAAACATTATAAATAAGAGTGTTAAAGGAGAGAATTGAACAGGTTCATGTATGAAAGTAAATGATAATGATAATCATATGATATAATATGAAATGGGAGCGTTGATACATTATATATTTGCCATATTGGCTCATATTGAAGGCATATATGTAAATGACAATATATATATGACTTATGAGAGATGATGATGATGCTGATGATGACGGAGGAGTAGTTTATTAGGGGTGAGTATTGCCAGTACTATCTTCCACCCCATGGCCGCCGCCGCTTCCCATTCCAAATCCGAAGCCAATGCCCATCCCAAATCCCATGCCAATCCCACCATTCCCGGCTTCTCTTCCTTCTCTACTACTCGCATCAAACCCTCCACCTGCACCGAAACCCTCTCCATGGCCAGACCCTCCACTTGACCCTCCACCACCGCTGCCTCCTCCTCCTCCTCCACCTGTATCACTACCACCTGCTCCTCCACCAAACCCACTCCCGTGTCCATACCCTCCACTAGAACCATACCCACCACTTCCTTCACCTCCACCACCTCCTCCTCCTGCAAAGCCTTGATTCCCTGTGAATCCACCTTCATTACCAGCTCCAAAAGCGGCACCTGCACCATATCCACTACCATGTCCAAAACCAACTCCATCTGTGTTGTTGCTGCCACCACCTCCAGAGCCTCCTCCTCCTCCACCACCACCACCACCGAAGCCACCAGAAGTTCCGCTTTTAATACCCCCACCCCCACCGGCACCATATCCACTTCCATGACCGGAGCCTTCACCACCTCCTCCTCCTCCACCACCACCTCCTCCTGCTCCTCCTCCTCCTGCAATACCACCAACACTCCCACCTACACCAATCCCAGCCCCAAAACCTTCACCATGACCAGAACCACCACTATCACCACCACCACCACCACCTCCACCTCCACCGCCAAAGCCTCCCCCACCACCACTCTTGCCCCCTCCAGAACCATGTCCTTCCCCATGCCCATCTCCCCCACCATCTCCTCCTCCTCCTCCACCGCCACCACCACCACCACCACCCGCTGCACCAACCCCTCTACCACCTTGGCCATAGAAACTTCCACAGCCCCTCCAACCCCGGCAATAATCATCATTGAACCTCCAACCATTTGGGCCTCCAAAGCGGCCCTCATCCTCCTCCTCCCCATAACCATTTACTTCATCACTCAACCCAATAACAACGCTCAAAAGAAGAAGAGCTCTACACACAAACTTAGCACAAGTACCCATGTTCTCCACTTGCTTCATGTCCTCCTCTCCATGCCCTCTTCTTATATAAACCCGCAACCACACTCATATCATCTCTCTCAGTTACTGGCGTAAGTTCAATACTACAGTGTTCTACGTTAAACAGTCATGAATAAGCAATGATATGAATGACAAGTCTTAAGTCTACGTACATGGTAATATCATAATCTGGTCAACCTTCGCCGACAAAAACACCATTAAAAAACCATCAAAACCCAAAATGATTGCGAACAGTCGAAAACTACTAGAGAATTCTTTACAATAATAATCAACAAGAGATGGTGGAGTTGGTGATCATGATTCTAGATCCATGACATACCCAAGAGTGGGGGGGGAGAGGCCCATTACACTACACAAAAAAACAATCAAAATGTGCTACAAATCCATGTCTTATTTTGTTCATTTATGGAGTCTCGTCTGTCATTTTGATTATAGAATTGGATCCTCAGGAGTTGTGGAAGCCACCACAGAATGTCCATTTGCAGCTAGCATGACATGTGGCTAGCTATTCACTTAATTTCAGAAAGCAATCTACTTAGTATTATTTTGTTGCTTTGTTCCGGTGTTTTCCATGGCTATCAGCATACAAAATATATACGTTTCTTACCCGTAATATTCTGCATGCCACCATTTCGATTAGCACACCAACTAAGCAAGTGGAATGGAGTATCGTAATATTGGGGCCAACCCTCAAATCACACCTACCACCACATTGGATTGTCAAGGCCCCTCTAATCATAAAATTTTATATGTAATCATCAGTACTAGAGAGGACAGTTGCACTCTGGTTTTGTGTTAACCCAATCCCACACACCAATACTTAAGAATCTATTAACCATATCAAATGAAGATGAAAAGTTATAGTGGTAAAAACTGTCGCTCCTCTCAATTGCAGTCATACACTTTTTTTTCTTTTTAATATGAAGACGATAAAATATACTAGGACAAACTCATTATTCAAATCCAACATCCCTGTATAGTACGACAAAACTATTCAGGCTTTACAATCCAACATTTTACACCATGCAATCCTGTCATATCCAACCACCTAAGAGATGGATGATATATTAATCTATTTGATTCTTGAGCCCCAATCTCGTTCCCTACTGTAACAAAGACAAGTCCTATATATCAAGGTTCGAATTATTTACTGTACCGTTACCTGGATGGCGGGGACCATGACACTTACTGCCTCTTGTAGCTATATATCTAAGAAATTAGATCTCCTTCATTAAGGTATTCATCAATGCTAGACCCAATTAATGTCCTTTTTCTTTGTCCGGGAGAAGGACATGGCTCCTTTTCTGCTGTAGGAAATGGAAAATTTTCTTCTTACCATGATTATTGAGTTTGATATAAATGAAATTAACTAAATTTCTTTCATGGCAGAATTTGTCTGCTCCACTTGTGTTTGTAATATTCATTTGTTTTGTTAAGCTATCTAGATTCTCTTCATCCAAACACGCAATTAACTAAAAGGCACCATCAACATATGAAAGAAAGAAATGCAAGCCAAAAACTGCATCAGCAAAATTGTTTCTTCTCGTAATAATACTGTCAAAATTAATCATTTATCCTTCATTGAACCTAACCAGAGAGCTGGGTACATCATTAACCTTCTAATCAGCTGGTACTAAGTAACCACTCCCACTTAAGCATTCTAGATCCTTTTATTTGAGTTTTAAAATCTCCAAGTGGGGAATATATATAGCTTAGTTCCATGTGGCTAAGAATAGCTGTTCATATATATGGTGTACTTGTGGGAATTTCAACAGGTAGTATTAAGTGATCATATTGATGTAGGCATGAAAACATGGAATCATAGACATGTGCACTGCCCCTCAAGCCTGATTTTTGATTGTTTGTGTATTGTTACATCAAGGAGGAGAGTAAATATTTTATTCTAAAATTGAAGAGTCGTATAATTAAATGTCTTGGGTCCCTTTCCTAAAATATTTATGTCTATCAGATGTATGAGAGAGAAATTGACCTAATTTATTAAGCTTCCTCATGGTCTTGCTTGGCTGTCCAGCAAAAAATTGGCTGTGGCGCCCCTTACTCCTTTCTATATTTATCAAAAAATTAATGCCAAGAAAGCGATGATCTGTTCTTAGCCAAATATTCAACCCTTTCAGGCCCTTTCACCACCTCCACCAAGCTTGCTCTAGTTTGTGAAACGTCTAACATTAATTCTTAGGTTCTTCATGCAATTGTTGTTCATTATATCTCATCTTCTTTCATATTTTATTCTTTGTTACTAATCAAATTCCTTTTTAGTTTTTCATTCCAGGCTACTTTTTGAAATTAATCCAGATGAAGTGTTCAGTTACAGAAAATTAATTTTGAAGTAGAGATTGGGTAAATTGTTGAAGCTTATTACAAGGAGATTCATGACAAGAAACACCATATTTATTAATCAAACAACCCAACTGCTAAGCAGAAGGGGTCCAATACATCATCGGCCATTACTTAATTGGGTCACAACTGCATGTTATGTATACACACACCATAATCTCATGCATTTTCTCATGGCTAGTCTCATCATTTATTCAGTCCCTATACTGCTACTCAAGGTACATATATAAGAATAATAGGAGAGAAGAATTTATTTCAACATTCCCATACGTAACAGAACCAAACAGTACTGGACACAATGAACAAACATCATCATAGTAAAGAACTTGCAAGAGACTCCTAACTTCAGCACAATGTTGATTGATAAACTAGCATCATATATAGGTTGGAGACAAATTAAGATTGTGAACTTTCAAGGCAGTCCACCTCCAACACCTCCACCAAACCCTCCTCCTCCTCCTTTGCCAAGCCCACCCCCAGCTCCACCTCCAAAACCAGATCCACCACCTAGTCCACCACCACCACCTAGTCCTCCACCACCGCCCCCACCAAATCCTCCACCACCACCAAATCCAGCTCCCCCGCCTTTGCCTACACCCCCACCAAAGCCCACACCCCCACCGCCCCCAATGCCGCCACCGCAGCCAGGAAGCTTGTGGAAGAATATCTTCTGCTCAACAAGATCACCCTTCCCCCTCACAAGCCTCCTAGCATCAATGGTGCAAATAAGTACTGCACCAAGAAGCACTAGAACAGCTACACACTTAGTATTCATCAGTGTACATATAAGAAAATATACAACTGATAAAACTTTTCTGGTATGATAAGTGGCATTCAGAAGTAGAGAATATATAGAGGTTTGAGAATTAAAAACCGAAGAAGGAAGCAGTTGAGAAGAATTTAAATTTACTCTACAATCCGTGCTTGGACAGTTAATACAGCCAACTGCCTCTACGCAAAAGGAGACCCACCCCATTTCGATGATCAACCACCACCTCAAGGTTGTCAATTGCATTTTCAGTACTTAAGAATATCTTTCTAAATTTTTTCACTCAAACATTAATTCTTCTCCACCATTTTTCTATAAAATTGATGTAAGAGTAAAACTGATGAACCCTAATTGGGTGCATTAATCACTTCGATACATTGTAGGCGAGGTTGTTGCAGGAAAGACATATGAATAAATACAAGAAGGGCCTAGTGGCAGCCATATTTTCACAGGATGAAAGAAAAAGTTGGACCACCTTGCCATGGCCACAATTCAACTTTTGGAAAGTAATTAATTCTCTTTTTTGCTGTTTGATGGATGTGACACTCTATATGTAGGAATCCCTTCTTCTTTTTTTCTTATGTTTAATCTCCATCTTTTTTGCTATATATTCCAATGGGGCTAGGAACTACTTAGTAATAAAAATTATCAACCATGTGAAACATTTCATTAATGAACTCTTTATAATCACCAAAACTTCATGAATTAATCCAGACCCTCCTTAGGTTCTGTCAGATGTGGGGTTCATGCTATTAATTAATTTCTATCTTCAATTCATATATGGTGAAGGTACAATGTCGAAGTTACCGACATTTTGGGTGGCGTAGTGAAGATTCAATCTGACTCCAGTTGAATCTCATAACGATATGATCATTAAACTCTTTCTGTGCACATCCTTTTTGATCCCGGCATTTCAATGCAGTTATGGCAGTGAAATTCCTGCCTATTCATTTCATTTACCTACCAGTATACATGTATGTTGGGAGAGCAATTGATCCACACAAACCAGCCATAACAAAGAAAAATAAAAAAGAGAAGTTTCATATTTATATATATACTAACAACATATGGTTCACCAATTTCAATTTGTTCCACATTTCAGACCAAAACCATACAAATTGTTAGAAAAAAAAGAAAAAGAAAAAGAAAAAAGGAGCATTCCATCTGGTTGGAATAAATTAAAACCCCATAGATGATCAGCTGGACAGAGCTCAAAACTCAGCTCAATAATATGTGCTGCCCATTGATGATTATTGTCAAGCTTTCTAAATTGTGAGTATGGTGGTTATGCATGTCATCATGTTATCCAAGAGTCAGCTCAAGAGAGATACCATTCTCATCTTTATCATTCCCATCAGCCTTCTTCTCTGCAGCCTTGGACGAATCTCCATATCTATAATCACCATTACTACCCTTGCACCCCAAAACATCCGCCCAGGCCTTCCCCTTCGCTTTGCTCTCCTGAAACAATATGTATATGGTTTGTAATCAAGGGTTTTGGAAGGAACTATATATAGAGTCCAGGGAATGAGATAGAAATTTACTTGGGAAGCTTTGGAACTCTTGAGAAGATCATTGAACATTATGTAAGAACTTAGCTTCAGTTGCATCCCTTTCCCTGCCTCCTGTCGATATGGTAGTGACTGATCATGACCCATCACGCTAGTTCCAACCCCAGTCTCTTGCTTCTTCTCCCTACAAAATTCCATCCAAATATAAAGAGAGAGAGAAGGAAAATACAGTCTCTTGCTTCTTCTCCCTACAAAATTCCATCCAAATATAAAGAGAGAGATAGAGAGAGAAGGAAAATCCACAAACCATTGTGGTGGGATGGTCGGATTATTGAGAGCAAGGCCTCGCATATAACCAGTTCCATGACTTTGATATGGGAATCCATTGTTATTCATCCATCCATTTTCCACACGATAATGATTAGGACACAAGTAATTTCTCCCTGAGTTGACCAGCATCTCTTCATTTATCTTCGCTGCCTCACCCGCTTCTGCAATAAGAAAATTATAATCTTCCAAGTGATAATATACATCAAATTTTTTAACTAGAAAAAGGGTAAAATAAGACCCTTCATGAAGAGAATTAATTCAGTGACAGGCCTCTTAATTTATATTCTTCATAAATAGACAATTATTAAAATCAATTAATGGAAATAATTATTATTCATTTAATGCATTCATTGATGATACATAAAAGAGAAGGGGATGGTATGAAGCATTTAGTTGGCAACAATATCTAAAATATTAATTTTTCTAGTAAAAATAAATAAAATAAAAAGTTCTAGTAAAAAAATAAAAAAAAATTAAAACATTGAAACCCTACAATGGAGAGGGTGGCCATGGATTAATAATGTAGATGTAATACCTTGAACAATTTGCTCATGCTTCATGCTTCTGTACATCTGTCCATTAGAAAAAATAAAGCTTTTAGACAACTATGTAGTGTGTATGAAGAAAACCCCAAACCTGGAAGTGATAATTTTAACAAGGGAAAGATTGTTCCTAACCTGAAGATGACTCTTAATGTGAGAAATGGAAAGACCTTTTACATCCATGATTTGTAAAATCATCTTGGGAGTAGCTCCTAAAAATCGATACTCATAATTAAAATGACATTTTTAAAAAAAAAAATTAGATGGGTAAAATTAATGAACCATTTCAAGAGGTGATGAATTTTCTTTCTTAGATAGAATTATCATAACAACGATAGTGTTGATGTTTGGAAATATAGAAAGCTTACTGTCTTCTCCTCCTAGTCTTTCGACCGCATGCACAAAGCACCTGTGAAGATCAGGTGTCCATCGAAGTCTAGGCAATTTGGATCGGACATAAGGCCTAACCATGGATGATTTTAAGCTTATATCTGACAAAAGACTATCAAGACGTCGTGGTCGTCGAAGAGTTCTCATATTGGAGGACTCAAAAGAGTCTCCTTGATTCCCAAGGGAGGAAGAAGGAGACTTCCTAGAAAAGTTTTCTCTTTCAACCCTTTTCATGGCCTTTTGGTTTATGGTGCATCAAAGGGAGATTAAATACTAGAAAGGTTGGTATATAATTTTTGGCATTTTGTGCAGCTTTTTTCACCTTCTTCTAAGTCAGTTTCAAATATAAAAGAGGAAAAGTATTTCAAATTTGAAAATATATAAAAAGTAAAAGAAAAGTTGAAAACATCCAAAAAATTATTCTTGCTGATATTACTTTTTTGGACATTCTTTGGCCTCTCAACAACATTCTTTGCCTTCCAAAGGGGAGAAAAATGTTGGTCATAATTTTGGGCACCTCTATCTTTTAAAAAAATAACACATTTGCTCATATAAAATGCTCAATTGATTAAGAAATCGGACCGGATTACAATATTAATTTCTTATCTTCTAATAGAAACTTTTACTTTTTTTTTCAATGATTTTGCTAATAGTTTATGAAATCATATTCACATTAATTTTTCACCTTATCATGATTATTATTTTTATTATTTATGAAATATGATACGTTACTGCATTAATTTCTTATCTTTAAAAAAAGAAAAAGCCGTTCTTTTCTTTGTCAACTATTTTATATTTTGATTATTTTTTTTCAAAATTCATGAAACGATGCGTTACCGCATTAATTTTTATCTTCAAATAGAAACTTTTCATTGCATGTTCAATTATTTTAAATCTCAATATATATTTATCATATTATTGTATATATATCATATGATAATGAAGGAGTATGATTCAGTAAAATACATAATTAGTATGTATTACATAAATAATAAAACTTAACAAGTTAGGTTTATTAAATATTACCACACAACAAGATAGACCCGAGTTAATAGAACACATCATCATGTCTTATTTAAAGAATAAGGTAATAATAAGTAAGTTTACTCAAATATTACTAGGTAAAATTTTTCCAACATGATGATAATTTAATATGTCAAAGTAGATATGGGTAATATATTTTTAATATTCCCAATAATAATTAATAAAATATGAATTAACTTAAAATTTTCACAAAAATTATAAGAGATATTTATTATATAACTTAAATAACACTCAATTGAAGTGCATTTCACAATAATTTTAAGAATTGTTTTTAATCATTTTAACAAAAAATTTATTTTTTAAGTATTAAAAAATTAGAAATATTTTTTAAAATTATTGTTAAATGTATTCTTAGTAAAAAGATTTATGGGAAATTGGGCTTTTAAAGAAAGGAATTGATATTTATCTTTATCTTCATAAGTTGCATTTTAATCATTGATCACTCATTTGACCATTATGGTTCACTTTGATAAAACAAATCCAAGAATTTTTTGAAATGATGTCATCGTATAACTTCTTCAACCCACTTACGAAAATTTTAAAACATTCACAAAAAAAAATATATTATTTTGAAAATTGATAAAGTTTCTTCTAATGCATATTATTCTTGATGCATGTCAACCTTCCTCACAAAAGAAAAAAAAAGGCATTAAAAACCTGAAATTATGGAAAATAATTAATTATTTGATTAAAAGGATACATCCAAATTTGGAAATTTTTACTCTCTATTTTTTATTTATTCTTAACAAAAAATTTGTTATTTTTTTTAATAAAAATAAGATTTTCTTTTAAGATTTATATGTAAATAATTAAAATTATGTAAGATATTTATGTAAAAAAAAATGAATTGTTTTGTAAGTAAAAACATAACAGGTTTGCTTTTAATTGGTTAATTAAAAAATTATTACAATTTTTTTCGGAAAAAAAAAAAGGAAAAGAAAAAAAAAAGGGCCTAATCACACACCCGAAAGGGGGCCAAAAGGAACTAAAAAGATGACATAACGAATGCAAGTCCCAGAGGAAACATACCAAAAATTCCTCCAAATTCATACGTCCTCATTCCGAAGACCAAAGCTCCTCTTATTCCGCCTAGACTTTTTCCTCGAAAGAACACAATCGAGACTTCAAAACATGCCTACTCTCATTCCCATTCAGTCTTCCTCCTACGCCCACTCCCTCCCTGACATATGCCGACACGTACGCCAACTCGACATGCGCTCTCGACACGTCCACTGGTGGGTAATGGGTGCATGTTGAGTGGGCGTGAAGTATGGATGGTATTCGGATCGAGAAGAGCCAAAATGGCTGAAATCAGGTCTGGGTGTCGGGATGTGGGGGATGAGGCATCTGCAGAGAGAGAGAGAGAGAGAGAGTGTAAAAACTGCAGTGCAGAAGTGGTTTAGGGGTGGGGGATGGGGGGGAATATTATGTGGAGGGATAGCTAGAAGTGTGGACAGGTGTGGAGGATGGCGTAAGATGGAATAATGGGGACGAGAGGATGAAGGGAACTGTCTGAATATTGTGGATGCTCATCCGTTTCTTTTACCGGCCCTGCCTGTGTCCCATGGGGTATGGCCAAAATTGCTTTGCTTTTGCATTCATTGCTCAATTACTCTTCACCAGTTTCTATTAGTTTTATGATTGAAGGTTGAGATGGACTCTCTGGTTCATGGGAGTTGGCCGCCATGGTTGAAAATTCTTTAGCTACGTACAAATATCATTGAAAGCATCTTTTAGAATATAAGGTGTTGTTTGGACAATATTGGCATTTGGGTTGGGTTGTATAACTCATCCATATACTCTTGTATAAAGTTTCAAAAGAAACTAATAGAAAAAATCACTTCGGTTGCCAAATGCACCAAGCTTTTGCATGGTATTAAAGTAGCAAGAGGTTGGAAAAAAATAATAATCCAATTTATATCAACAATCAATAATAAGATGATTTGATTTTCCATATGGTGGGCAAGTTACTTTACTACCATATAAAGCTAATTGGTCGATGATGTAGTTGTATGTTGTTCATCTTTCTTTGTTATTTGACTGTTTAGGTGATTGTGGTCATAATCATTATGCTCAGTAGGTGTGAATGAATCCTCTTCCCTTGAGTTGAAATTTCCTTTGTTTTTTTTACCATTTTTACCATGATCTCATTGTACAAAGAAATAAGCTTTGTGTATGCTTTTAAAATGTCCTCTCCTCCTTTTGGAAAAAATTGTAAGTGATTGGTCATGTGCTTAAAGACTTAGTATGAATAGACGAAAGGATACGACAGTTTAATAAACATAGCAAATAAAAAAAAAATTATATTTTATCTTAAACCATGAGGTTACGTTTGATTGGTGGGATAGGATATGATATGTATATCTTAGGATATCATATTCATTAGGATATGATATGCATATTTTAGGATATAATTTTTAATAGGATATGATATCTTTGGATATATATATCTTATGAACATGATATTTTAAGGTAGAATATTCAATTAGATATGTTGTATTATATTTATATTTAATTTATGAAATAAATAACAAAATAATATGAAATATATATTATTTTCAATGTTTAAAATAAAAATTATATCATATTCAAATATTTTCTATTTAAAAAAATGAAATTTCACTTATATTTAATATATAAAAATAATTTATATATCATATATTTTTTTTATATATAAATATTTTTTTAGTTTTTCTTTTTTAATTATGTATTTAATTTATAACAAAAAAAATTATTTTATAAAATGAGTATATTAAAAAACAAAAAATTAGTATAAATAAATAAATTTTTGATACATGGAATACGTATATCCTATATCTTACCATGGGATTAACATATTCTATGTGAAAGTGATGAAAAAAAATGGTGGATAATATATTTCATCACTTATTCTATCCAATATTTGATTGAACATAGGATAGGAAAAGTGATGGGATACATTATCCACTATTTTTTTTCATTATTTTCATATAAGATGGGATATCATATCCCCTCTCTTATCATATCTCATGTTATATCTGACCAACCAAATATAGCTTGAGTGAATTTGAAAATTTTGTTTTGATCTAAAGTTAGTTTTTCAATTTATACGATGAAATTATCACATATTTTTTTGAAGTTCTTCAAAAAATTCTTCAAGAGACTGTGACCCATTTTAAGAGCCATCCACATAATTTTTTTGGATTTTTTTTTCTATTTTTACTATAATAAGAAGCAATTGTTCTTCAAGAAAAGTACATTCCTCATGTCACTTTAATACTAAAGATAATTTGATTTTTCACACATTTGATAAGTTATTTTACTATTGTTATTAAAACTATTTGAATGTTATTGATGATGTTTTTCTTTTGGTTGAATTGTTATTGCTTTGAAGATTATGATTACCATTATACTGCTCTGAGGATTATGATTACCATTATAGTGCCTAGCAAGTATGAATTCTCTTTCCCTCGAATTGACACTTCTTTTGCCCCCTCGATCATTTTTTCGACTATGACATTGATGTTCAAAGAAAACTTGAGCATGATCTAAAAATGTAGTGAATGTTTGTTCATGTCCATAAAGAATTAATATTAGTTTATTGATGGAATTATAGGGTTATATATATATATCCATTATCGAATAATTCCTTTTTTGTGAGTTTCAAATGGAATCAACATAATTTACAATTTATGCATTTTCATGGTTTACAATATTAATTAAAATAATTTTTTTTTTATTTTTGAATAAACTATTTGGCCAATCAATTCACCCTTCTTATTTTACCATGAATCTAGTTATATATTATTATAATTTTAAAACTTATAATTATTATTTATTGGAAGTCAAGAAGAATGAGTGATTAAGAGTGCATTAGATAACGATTTTAATAAATGTTTCTAGTATTTTCAACATTGAAATTTTTGATTTTTAAGTATTAAAAATATCAAAAGCGTTACTTAAAATTACCACCAAACTCACTTTTAAGCTCTTTCCCAGATATCTCAAATCAATCAAAAACATACTTGGTTTTTTTATCGTACTGAATTGAATTGAACTTAAACCAATTTAATGGATTATTGTGTTCATGAACCAAACCGAATCAATCGGTTGTGTCTTTAAATTTTATCAGTTCAATTCAAACTAACCTCAACTAGATTTTAATCAAAACTGAACCCAGCCATACATACCCATAATTAAAATATAACCAAAAATCCATCCAAAAAAAATCAACAAATAATGCTCTTTTCTTTTCTACGTGGACGAAAAATTAGTTGATAATGGATTCAATCAGAGAACTACATAGAAATGGGGAACTCTTGGCACAAAAATAGACTAAACTCAATGCTCAAGTTGAGCACTTACAATGGGGTAAACTCTCATCTTAGCTCACACCCTGCAACCATGTCACCCTCTTGTGACAATCCGGGGTCTGCTGGTTTCAAAGAGGTCGGGTGTGGCGGCCTGATGCCCGGCCACAGAGAAGAGCATTCTTTGGGATTGGTAATTCATCTCTCCATGAATTTGCTGGGGAGAAAACCCTAAGATAGAACTGCTGTCCCAGGTACTGCCTAGCCCAGTTTTCAGACCTTACATTCCACATACCTACATTGTCCAGAGCCATGTAGATTGCAGTCCATGCCTTGGGATAAACCTGGCCCCAATCAAAGACATCAATGAAGTACTGCTCTACACTAAAATGGAGTTGAAAAATACTCAGGTTTTTTTTATACCTGAACAGTGCAACGAGCAACCGTGTCTCTCAGATTGTAGCTTGCTCTACTTGCAGGCGTCCACTGCCCTCCATCCATTCTGATAATCCCCAAAAATTGCAGTATCTTTAGAAGGACAGAAACAAAATCATACATAGGATCAGGCAAGAAGAAGCTTACCCCATGACAAAGAAGGAATAGCCATCAATGTGCCATGACTGGACAATGTCCTCCCAGTTTTGGAAGACAATCTCAACATAGGATCTGAAGTCAGCATGCATTACAGAGGTCTGGAGGTAACCATTTCCCCAGGTGGGGTAGCTGGGAATGCTCCCAAGGTTAAAGACCCCAGGGATCTTGAAGTAGTCCGCGAGTTTCAGCGGGGTACTTGCAGGAACAAACGAGACGCTGTTGACAGCATACCTCTGCTTGCCATTAATCATAGGAGCAGAGTTTGCAAGCGTGATTGTTCGGCTGGTTGTGATCAATCCATAGTGGTAGGAGCCTTGGGGGTTCGGCCTAGGCCCGCTTGCTGTCAGGTTCCAACTGATTTGATAGAGAATGAACACAAAAAAACATCAGATTTCATATAATGATCCATTTGAAACTGTGTAAATATTGCCCACTCTACATCCAAGGGTTCTTATGGTTTTAAACCTAAAACAGATAATATTTACATGGTTTGGGACAAGTCTTTACATTTCATGAATGATTTTAGTATAAACTGAAGACCTATCAGCTTTGTAATGAACATTACCGGATAGACCTAGCCTGGTTGAGGGACCAATCAACCTGAATGGTCGGTCCACCAGGGGGAGGACCAGAGAGGCCCTTGGTCGACCAACTGTAGTGAAGAATGGCTGTTGTGGTTAGCACAGGACTAGTGAAGCGCGAGGAAACGACTACGTAGTAGTCCTGTGGGGGCTGATCGGCTGTGACCAAGACAGAATAGGATTGCCCCAGATGGATGTCGAGGGCAGAGTAGGTGTTCTGGAGTGTATGCGATCCTTCTACCTCCACCAACTTCATCTTGTGCCCCTGAATTCTAAAGTTTATCGACGTTGTAAGCCCCACGTTCGAAATCCTAAACCTGTACGTCTTCCCTGCAAATGGGCATTCGAAGAGAGAGGTCTCAAACAAATCATGGGTTTTTGATAAGAGTACGGTCATTTAAAAAAATAATTCTTAAATTATCGAGAAATAATTCCAAATCTATGGTAGTTTTTGTTAGATAAGAGAGAAGGATATTTGTTTTCTTTATGAAGTTGGAAATCGTCAAGAGACATTTCCACCAAAAAAATATATATATAAAAAGTTTACCAATCAAAAATCGTATGTTGAAACAACGATTTCCGAAAAAAAAAATTGGATCGTCTCTTGAAGAGACGATTTCCAAAAAAAAATAAAAATTAAGCAAATTGAAAATCATTTCCCAAAAAAAATAAGAAAAATTAAGTCAATTGAAAATCGTTTCTTAAAGAGATGATTTCTTATAAAAAAAAAAAAAAGTGGAAATCGTCTTTTGAAGAAACGATTTTTTTTTTTTAAAAAAAAAATAATAAATTGGAAATCGTCTCTTGAAAAAACGATTTCTACCAAAAATTAAAAATAAAATAAAATTTAATATATATTATAATATAATTAATTATCTAATATATTATAAAAATAAATAATACAATTTAATATAAAAATATATTATAAATCCAATTTAGAATTAAAAAAATTAATTATACTCGTACAATTATTATAAATATATATTATAAAATTAATTAATTTTATTTGCTAAAATTAAATTTTATTATAAATATAAATTATAAATAATTAATTGTATTATAATATATATTAAATTTTATTTTATTTTTTATTTTTGGTGGAAATCATCTCTTAAAGAGAAAATTTTCGTATTATGGAAATGATTTCCACTTATTTTTTTTTCTTTTTTGAAGAGATGATTTCCAATTTGCTAAAATTTTATTTTATTTTTGGTGGAAATCGTCTCTTCAAGAGATGATTTCCAATTAAATTTTTTTTTTTAAAAAAAATTGTTTCTTCTAGAAATGATTTCCACTTTTATTTTTTATATTTTAGAAATCGTCTCTTTAAGAGACGATTTCCAATTTGCTTAATTTTTTTATTTTTATTTTTGGAAATCATTTACAATTCTCACTTAATTTTTATTTTTATTTTTGGAAAATCGTCTCTTGAAGAAACAATCCATTTTTATTTTTTTTTTAAATCGTCTATTGAACTGATTAGTTAATTTTTTTTATACATATTTTTTTTTGGTAAAAAGACGATTTCCAACTTCATAAAGAAAACAAATATCCTCCCTTCTACCTGACATACTGTAGATTTGGAATTATTTTTCCTACTACGATAATTTAAGAATTATTTTCTAAAATTACCACACTCTTAAAAAATCCAACAAATCATTTAGAAGCTAACATTCAGTGGGAAGTTCACAGGACACACCTTGATCAACTTGGAATGTGTATCCATTCCACCCACGGCCATTGATGAGAAGCCCATCCGGGAAAGGAAGATTGTGGCCTCTGTCCAAGATTCCTTTCAACACCTGTAACGCCAAACATGGAGAAACAATCAGAGTGAAAACCACGAAAAATGTAGATAGTAAAACACCATAACAAATATGAGGTTGCTCAATCCAAACCCAATTCTAGTTAAGCTTGGGCCACGGGTTTGGGTGACTAAAGCTAAACCCCAACCGAATTTAATATTTTATAATATTCATAATTTATATATTATATATACCATATTCTATTTATATCATTTCAAATAACTTTAAAAGAAAAAAATCATCAAATTTAAAAGAAAAATAATTTTTTATTTACCATGTAAATTTTAGTACGAGCCCATAAAAAAATAAAGTTAAAAAGGTCACGATTGAACTGGAATATGACCAATGTAATCCTAACAACTTGACTCTAACCCAAGTCTAACCCGAGTATAAAAGTTAGAAATTGTTGGACGCTGAATTGAATATCTCGAATTAGACATTGGTTTAAGTTAATTTGGGTTGAACTACCCGGGTTGCAACCCTGATGTTGACCATATGGAATACTCACAGCGTGATCTCTCTTGAACCAGTCCCCAGCCAGCACGGTGAAATCCCCAGAAGGAGCAGGAAAAGGCACAGGAATGCGAGGACGGCTCAAGATTCTGATGCCACCAAATCCCCCAGCAGCCTTGTGGAATGCAAGGGAGGGGAAGTAGAAAAAGCTACCGATCTGGTCCTTCACTTGAAGAGCATAGGTCATGTTCCTTCCCGGAGGAATCGGACAGTTGGTTCCATACATTCCATCTTGCCATGAGTTCCTCCTCTGCTGTAATCCACTCCTGCCCAGTAACACAGTCAAATTTCACACCTTTTCCCTAGCTTTCCTACTCTATCCTCCTAAGTGTCCAGTGCCCACCACTCCATGCTCGACATTGAATGGTGCGCAGAGAGGCCCACCAGGCCACGGTGCTCTGGTGGGTCATCAATGCGCTTACCCAATCAGATATTTAACAACCTAAGTTACTTAAGTATAATTTAAGTCAACTTAAATATAATCACACTCTTATTTCATGGGTATCATTCCATCTATGATTTAGTATTTTTTTTTAAAATATATTAATTTTGAATTTTTTTCTAATAAAATGAAAACTTTTCCCAAAAGATCTTTCCAATCACGTTCACCCACGTGCTCAATCATGATATGCAAATTAAAAATTAAGAAAACAACGAGACCTAGATGTGGGAAGTGGGATTCCATGACGGGAACACCTCACTATCATGGGATGCGAGACACCCAATCAGAGATTCCAGAAAGGCCCACACGTATGCTGTCACGCGCGCCCATCCCGACAGCCGCGGAAAAAAGAAAGTTTCAAAAATTATCGTCTACGTAAAATTACCATTCCACCCTGCTCTTCCAAGATGTTTTTCACAAAATAGCCCTCCCCCATCGTAGGGACAATAGTAGATCTACTACCAACGTAAAATCACATCCGGCGCTATTTGGTTCCCGGGAGAAGGCTTTCCTCTCTCTTCAGCATTCTGAAGTTTTCTTTTCCCGGAAACCAAAAGGGACCGAAACCAGCTTTGATGTAAAGTAAGGGAAAGAATGAAGATTTGTACCAAGAAATGAGGAAAGGCTCTCTTAAGTAGTTGTATACACTGATAATCAAGTTATCGTTGGTAACAGCATCGATCTGAGGCCCCGGAAACTGCCCATTTATGAGGATGCCCTGTTCCACTTCCCACATTCAATCAAAATATTCAAGAAAAAAATGACAAAAAAAAAACAGAGCTTCAAATGGGAAAGAGAGAGAAAAGAGAAAGCACCTGTTGTTTGACACCCAGAGGATAGATATCTCCGTAGGTGACTTTCCAAGTGTAGAACCTGTATGGGTCTTCTCCATGAACTCCAGGAAGAAGAAGACCCAGAATGAAGATAGTGAAGAAACAGAGGTCTCTCATTATCTTCTTTCTCTTCTCTTATCAAATCTCCACTGGGTTTTGGGTGGAAGAGAGAAGTAGAAAACCCAGTTGGGCTCCCTCTTTTCTCTCTATTTTGTTCTCTTGTGGGAGCAGAGAGAGCTGGCTTGTGAGCTAGATGTCAGTGTGGAGTGTAAGACAGAGTGTGGCCGTGAAGGCTGTAGAAATAGCACAGTCACTGAACGTGGACCGTCCGTACATGACGAGGGTCAAATCGGACCGTCAATACTTCTGAAAAGGGAATCAAGTTCCTGGAATGACGTGATTGCCCCTTTCACATGATTACAGTGCAGTGGTAATCTAGTGTGTCGGAGGTGCATGGAAATCACCTAGTCTTCCTCTTATATAACAATTTAATTTTATAAATGGCAATAATCAGAAGTCTCCATTAAAAGAGGCTTACTTTTATGGAAAAGTTTCTGTCCAATCCGAAAGAAGATTCACATCGATACTCAACCCAAACTCAAGCCCCATAAGATCATTGGAATCCATACTCTTAAAACCCAAAGCTTCCTTTGAGTATTAAAGCTCAAGAGTTTTTAGACGTATAAAACAAAGGAACCAAATCAAACATTGTCACGTCTTAGTGATCAAGTTTTATTAAATACGTAGGCCTAGGATTCCGTTTGCTGCAGGAATAAAATTTCTAGTCTAGCCTAGAGGCCCATTTGCCATGCCAACCCATCACGCTAGGCGCGTTTAGCACTCTTTAAGGGGTGACTCTGTTAAAATGCTTTTGTTATGAATGCATTTAAGAAGAATTCGACATAATTAAAAAAAAAATTATAAAAAAGTATTTTTAATAGTTCTCGGTATAACAAAAAAATAAATTTCAAATGAATTATTGATCAAATGATCATCTATAATCACTTTAAATGATTTTTTAGAAGTTTATCGACGCACCGGTATATATAATAATGTACTTCTAACTTTCTCAAAATCATTCTCAGATGGGCTCCTATATACCTAATCAAAAGCAAATCACCTCTAACTTTATTGTATCGGTTTTAGATGAGTATGTTTCAATATATTATTAATCTATTAATTAATCTAGAAAATTTTAAGTTAGTTTAATATGGATGGTCCATTACCTATATGATTAACTTATCATGTATGTAAATATGGGGCTGAATTAGGGTACATGAAGTGTAGAAGTCCCAAATGTAAGAATCAAATTGGTGACACGAACAAGAAATACCTAAAACATGATTATAATACCAAGAAGACAAGAAGAGTAGTATAGGAATCTCCAGTCAATTCTCATAGTTACCAACGACCAGTTGTCCTTCAAACAATCCCCCTTCAACCTCACTGCTCATCTCCTATGTAGCATGCTCAGAGAGAAGAACAAGAAAAGATAGGCAAATACTGTCAGTCTTCTGTTATGGCAAAGATCCTGAGCTTAAGCTCCCAAGGCTCCTATGTAGGCCAAAACCTCCATGACTCATTCCCTCTTTCTCTCTCTCTCTCTCTCTCTCTCTCTCATATTTCACATTTGGTGTAGGTCATGCTGGACAATGGGTTGGTGAAACTCACAATACTGAGGCCACAAGGGTTCTTGACTGGCATCAAGTATGGAGGAATGGACAATCTTTTAGACCTCAAGTCAAGTGAAACTAACAGAGGGTAACATTCAAAACTATGTATAAGCATAACACAAAAGTATAAAGGGGTTTGAATCCAGGATTTTCCATCAAAGATTTAAGAGCATATGATGTTGAAGAAAACCTCTGAGGCCACTCAGAAAAGAATAGAAAATGGTGTGTGATCCTTGAGACATTTCATGAATTCTGCAGGTATTGGGACATCAACTGGAGCTTGCCTGGAGGCCAGGACAGATACCAATTGTACGCTTCTACTTTCCTTCAGGACTTGGTGTCAGTTTTTTCGCTGTTAAACACATAAACTGAGACTCAATTGCTTGTATTATGACACAGAATCAAAGGGGATGATTATAGTGTTGTTCATTCCAGTAATGAGAGTATAGAGGTTTCATTCAGGAGTACTTATGATCCATCCACTTCAGGCATCAGACTGCCACTCAGTATTGACTTGAGGTTTTATATCATGAAACTATGTGTTTTCCTTTGGTTAATGTTACTGAAACTCTATGGACATACTCAATATTTGTTCTCTCTTTTAGGTATATATTGAGGGCTGGTGTTTCAGGCTTCTACTGCTATGCAATATATGAGTTACCCCCAGGATGCCGCGCTTTTGACGTTGCTCAGACAAGGATGGTGTTCAAGTTGAGACAAGAAAGGTAAGGCTTACCTCTTGAGAAAGCTTGAGAACTCTCTCTACTTACGTTGTTTTTGTTCCATGTGAAATTGGGATAGGTTCCACTACATGGCCATCTCAGATGAGAAGCAGAGGGTAATGCCCATGCCAGAGGATCTTCTTCAGAACAGAGGCAAAAAGCTGATTGTACCTGAATCAGTTCTGCTTGTGAACCCCATTAATCCCCATCTCAAAGGCGAGGTGACGATAAAAGAATGTGAATGTGTCTCTTTGTCTATGTGTTCTGATTTCAGACTGATCAAGGAACTTGGTCATCTTGTGTGCAGGTTGATGATAAGTACCAGTACTCCATGGACAACAAGGATGGAGGAGTCCATGGCTGGATAAGTTCTAAGCCTGTTGTTGGATTCTGGGTCATCTTCCCCAGCCATGAGTTTCGTAACGGGGGGCCTACCAAGCAAAACCTCACTGTCCACACTGGTCCTGCTTGCCTTGCTGTAAGAACCAATTTCCATTGTAAATTACTTAAAAGGAAATGAAGGTTGCCATCCTCCTAAAAAGACTTCACTTTTTGGTTTATCAGATGTTCCATGGAACTCATTACATTGGAGAGGATATAATGGCTCATTTCAAAGACGGGGAGACATGGAGGAAGGTCTTTGGCCCCTTCTTCGTATACCTTAATTCTACCCCAAATATATCAAATGCACACAACTTATGGCTAGATGCTAAGAAACAGGTAATTAAGTCCTTGTCCTTAAAAATGACCTGATATACTGTCAAATCTGTAGCAAAGAAAATAAAATACAGGGGAATAGAATCAACTGTTTGATATATTTCTACACTTGCAGCATACACGATCTCTGGCCTTGTTCTCAAGTTCCATATTTTCTAATCTAACAAATCAAGTAATGTAGCTTAAAACATGAGGGTGCTCTTTTTTTTTTTTTTTCATGCTTGGCTCATCCCAGAGGCTGTTGGAGGAGGCAGCATGGCCGTATGATTTTGTCTCATCACCCTATTACTTTACTGCTAAAGAACGCGGTTCAGTTTCAGGGAGACTGCTGGTCCAAGACAGGTAATAAATTTTTCTTGACCTTGAGGCTTGCATATCTGCAAAACATCTTTTTCTGTTGTTCTCATGCTTCCTGAAAATAGTTTTCCAACCCCATTTGGGATACCAAACCCTTAACTTACTTTCACAGTTCAATTAGTCCTAGGATTAACCGGGTATTCCTTGTCAATATGAATGTCAAATTGCAGGTTTGTTTCTAGTTCTCTTGTCCCTGCTAAGTATGGATATGTTGGTCTATCAGTTGCAACAACTGAAGGATCCTGGCAAACAGAAAGCAAGGTGACTGACTACCTTTGCCGTAAAGCAATCCTTATAGAATACAGACTAGTGAGTTCAAACATTCCAGCTTTTGTGTGCTTGTAGGGTTATCAATTCTGGGTGCAAACCGATTTGAATGGAAACTTCACCATCAAGAATGTTATCCCAGGAGCTTATGGACTTCATGGCTGGGTTCCTGGTTTCATTGGTGATTACCTTGATAATGCACGCATTACCGTCTCCTCAGGTACTGAAGACCCTTCCCTACCAGTAAAATCACTCCCAATATTTGGTTTCAGCATGCCAACATTGTGAAATTCCTCAGGGTCACAGAAACAACTTGGCAATTTGACCTATGTTCCCATCAGAGATGGTCCAACTGTATGGGAGATCGGATTCCCAGATCGCACAACTATTGGTTTCTATGTTCCTGATGTGAATCCAATGTATGCCAACAAGTTATTTCTGAACAGCCCTGAGAAGTATGCAACCTTTCCTCCTCTAGATGACTTTAAATTGCTAGGGAAACCGCTCCATTTCAGTTAAGGTCCTAGATGATGTTAAATATTACCATGAAAGTGCAGGTTCAGGCAGTATGGCTTGTGGGACAGATACACTGATCTAAACCCCAAATCTGATCAAGTTTTCACAATAGGCGTCAGTGATCCAAAGAAAGACTGGTTCTTTGCTCATGTAGACAGGTTTTTCCTACTCTCCTTTCCATCCTCATGAAGAACTGAGAACTTAACATCAGAATAATATGTATGCCAAAATGATTTCCTCAAATTCTGCAGTTCAATTAATTTGTATGCCCTGACGAGAGAAACAACCTTTTACAGGAGAGGAGAAGCTAATAAGTATCTTCCAACACAATGGGAAATCAAGTTTAATCTTGATTCAGTAACCAGTGGGATTTACAAGCTGAGGTTGGCCATGGCATCAGCAACCCGCGCTGATCTTAAGGTAAGAAACTTACCAGAAGTATGAAAACATCCTCAAGAATTCACAGAAGCCAACTGGTTTTCTTCATCAAGCATATATATATGTTTCATCTCCTACTAATTTGATACTGCAGTGATGTTATACACTTTGACACACTCAGATTCATGAGGCTTTTCTATAATACTTCTTTGCAGGTCCACATCAATGACATGGATGTGAAGCATCTAGTGTTCCAGGTGCAGAACTTAGGAATGGACAACACAGTTTGTCGACATGGAATTCATGGACTGTACCGGCTTTACAGCATTGATATTTCTTCGTCTTTGTTGGTTAAGGGGGACAACTCCTTATTTCTCACACAGGCCAGGGGAGGAGATGCAATTTGTGGAGTCCTCTATGATTATCTTAGGCTAGAAGCTCCTGCAAGTTCATAGATAATTTGAGTAGTGAAAAAAATAAAAACACGGCATTAAAGTTCAGTTCAATATTGCTCATTACCAAATCTGAGCGCTGTAGCCAGCTACCCAACAGGGAACAAAAACCTCATTTATTATACAAGAGCCCTCTCACCTTGTTGATAAACAAATGCGAAGCTACACAGAATATGCAGTTGGCTATAAAACTGCAGTTTCCCCTCATTGATAGCACCTTTCTAACCAAAACAGCCAATGTCACAATTTTGCTTCCTCTCATCCTTCAAAACTGCCCACCATCTCAGGCTTCCCAGAAAATGAGCTTCTTGAGAAGTGGGTGCAAAAATTTTTGGATGGTTTCCATGATTCAATGCTAGGGAGTAGGGATTCAATGCTAGGGAGTAGGGATAACAAGACAAATTTCTCATCTAACATTCAAATCAAGAGACAAAAGAGTAAATACGAAAGAGTATATCTCCAACTATATCATGCCCATCAAAAGACAAAAGAGTAAGTACTTAAGGCAGAAAGAATGCTCCAAAAGGGAATATAAGAGCATTGCATCATTTCATCTGTCATCTATACAAAAATGCACATAAAGTATTTTTTGAAGTACAGCAAGAGTTCAATCACACCAAAATGAGAATCATTTCTCGACCGACCTTCAGTGCAATTCCACATTATATCAAACAGAAGTCACTGGCTAGATATTGTTAAAAGCAAGCCATAATGATCACTGGGCAAAACAGGGAGCACCAACTGTTGCATCTCTTTCCTCACTTTCTTCTCCTTGCAATATGATAAACCTGGTATTGGCTCCATTCCTATCATGTCAATTTTACTTATCTTGAAATCATGCAATCTGCACATGAATCGATCTAGTCGCTTTTGCAGAGTCCGATTGCCAGACAACATCTGATTAGACTTTGTATCATATGTCCATCCATTTTCTCCGGGCCTTAGATCTGCCCAGGCATCAACCCACCCATCAGGCAGAGGAAATTGGCCATCTGACTTCTCATCCCAGTTCATGTCACCACCAAAAATCACGTTTGGATTTTTCGTCAGAAGGTTAAGGGCCTCCTTTGCCTGATCCACCCGTTCCTTGCTGTACATCTGATCCCATTTGGGAGGGGCTGGGCAAGGACTCTCGAGATGGCTGGTGGCGAGAACCAAAGGCTTGCCTGCCTGAACTTCGAGCTCAGCAATGCAAAGTTCTCTTCCCATAATAGAGTTGCTGAAGCGTTTACAGCTGAAGGATTTCACTGGGAGTTTGCTTAACTGCATTTTATTTGAATAGAAAGACACAAACTTTAGCACATCAATTTGCCAAAAGAAACATCTAAAGTGAATGAAGACAAATCATACAAAAATACAGAACAAGCCAAAAAGAACGTAATATCATCCAAGGATCATTGTGGAGCAACTGGATAAATATCGGTCACAATATATCATAAAACAACTACTAGAGCTAGTAAGGAAAATTTTTTAACATCCGAACAGAAAAATAACTTCTTCCTGTTTTCTCTATATGTTTCCTAACCATCCCAAAACATATATATGGTAGATCAAGATCCCATGACCAGATGATTGAGATCATTTAACCCAAGAACAAGTCGTAGGGCGAGGAGATTCAAAAATCAAACAAGTTGCAAACATGCAATAGGGGTCTCATCGCATTCATAGGTCTGTATCTGGATGTGCACTGTGGCACAGTAAAACAACATAGGTTAATAATTAACAAATACATTCTCAATCCTACTCCATAACATATGCACCTGTTTGCATGGGAATGGCTGGACATTGGACCCAGCTGGCTTAGACATCCCATTTTCAAGTTAAAACAAGATAGAAAAATGATACAGGAGAGTGGTACCAGCATGCAAAAGTAGGGTCTTAGGTGTGCCATCTCATTTGGAACTGAGCATCGATATACCTTCCACCAGCAGGACTGCTGAAATACGTCATAGATATTTGGAGTAACTTCCTGCAGAGAAATATAAGTGCCCATAATAGATACAATAAACAGTTAAATAAAATGTGCCATATGAAAAAAGGAAAAGGATCCAGAGAGAGAGAGAGAAACCTGAAAACAAATCAGATCTGGGGAATGTAGTTGAATAAGGTCACCTAGTGCTTGCATCCTTTTATCCATCTCCAGGTCTTCTCGAAACCAAACATTATAACTCAGGATCTTTAATGAACTCAAAACCGAATCTGAATCAGTATCCTCTGCCACATGTTCAGCTTGTCATTGATAATAAGGAATTAACAAGCCCCTGGTACCCCATTGAATACTCGAGCAAAATGGGCGACCACCCAAAAAGAAATGTAGAAAGCTAAATTTGCCTCTGGAATAAATTTACAACAAGAATGCAGACGGTTTCTTGATGCTACAAGCCGACAAAATCAAAGTAAACTAAAGAATATGTGATAATTGATGAGTAGACCAATCCTTGGGAGAAATGGCATAGAAGTAATCAATATAATCTAATAAACAGACGTGAAGACTATGCAACAAATACCAAAGGCACACGTTTATACCATTCAAACAATAGAAGAAAACAAACAAATGAAAACCCATAAACCTAACCAAAAAACAAATGAAGAATAGAAGAACAGAACAGACCCAACACAGTTACAATGAACAGAGCAGCTGAAAATTGGCATCCTACCATCTAAAAAAATATGATAACACAAAAACCCATCAAACCCCAAAAACCAAACCACGAATACCAAACAAACAGAAAAAAAAAAAAATATATGGCATTTTCACGATTCAAACAGAAAATAAAGAAAACCCATCATAACCCAGAAATCAACCCAACAAGAAAGAAAAAAAAAATCGAGCTCACCCAACGCGACCACCGCCTTATTCGCCGACTTAACCCCACCGAACCCACCCGATCCACCAGCAGCGGCATCAATCTCAACTGGGTCCCGATTCTTCCTCTTACTACAACGCTGCAAGGGCAAGAACACAGACCCAACTGAGGAGTCCAACTCACCATCAGGATCCGTACAGTTCAAATCCTCGAAGCAGGACAGAGACGACACTGAGGCTCTTGTCCCGCAGACTTCGCAGATGGGGTTGCGATACGGGTTCAAAAAGGTGCAGGCTTTGCAAGACCATTTCGGGGTTGAAGGAGATGGAGCAGACGAAGATGAAGGAGACTGGGGTATCGAAGAAGAAGAAGAGCAGATGAGGCAGGTTGAAGTTTGTGAAGAAGGGTTTATGAATGTGCATTTGGAGCAGGTCCAAGACATTGGTTTGAATTGAAAATGAAGGGTTTTTCTAGGGTTTATGCGGCAGAGGAATCGGAAAGGAGATGATCGTAGTACGTGGGACAATGCCATTTTGAAACATTGAGCGCTTATGGGATCTTTCTTCGATCTTGTCCAGTATGGCCCACTTAGAAAATTACACGTGGATTTTTATTTTTATTTTTTTTCCAACGAGAAGTGTGAGTTTTTGGAAAAAATTATTGATTCAAAAAAGACTAATTTTCAAATATTTACTTACGGTTTGGTAAAAATTCTTATAACGGAAAAAAAATTTAAAATAATTTCTTTCCACATAAAATTGTAATCCACTTTCATTCCCTTTCCCATTCCTATCCCCAGTTTCCAGACATCAACCCTCCAAGGAAATTGATGAAAACAAATGACCATAAAGAGAAAGTCGTCAATGAAGAAGCCCAACTTTTTTATTAAGATAACATAAGATCTAGTACAAAGCAATCAATACCCAGTTACCCACTTCTTGCAAAAAAAAAAAGGGCCAAACCCAGAAGCTACATCACAATCTGCAGTGGCCCCACCCCAAAGAATTCAAGATCAAACCAATCTGAGAGAAGAAAAATACCTTTTACTTATAGGTCAGAGGATTATCCCCAGGCCAATCTGTTTGAGAGAAGACTATGTAGGCAGAACAGGTATGTATGACCATTACAGAAATTGAACAGCAAGTAGTTAGTTTTTTTGAACCTTACAAAACCCTAAAAAGAAAAGGCAAAAACCTTTCAAAGACATACTCATCACATTTCACCCCACAAATAAAAGGCTCAAAACCCTCCTTTTCTATTCCATGATGGGGTACTTAATTCTCTGCAGAAACATAGTCTCCTCACAACCCTTTTGAGGCATCATACTAGTTACAACAATCTCACAAATGGCTGGCCTGGCCCCCAGCAGACCCCATCCTGGTGTCCTTTCTTCTCTGGTGCTCGATGATGAAGCATTCATGTTGTAACGTCTCTTTTGTGAAGCGCCGAGCCCCCAACGATTCTCTTTTATCGCTTTTGTCCCCAAAAAATTTGTTTTATTTGTACCTCAACATGGTGTTATAGAAGGAAAGAATAGTGAACTACAAAGAAAGCTACAAAAGCCCAGAAAATGTGTGAACCCTTATTTATTTGGCTGCCAACAGTGACAAGTCTCAGCTGCACTGCTGCACCGCTTGCCTCAGTCCCGTTGATTGCTTCCTTGGTCTTGTTGCTTATCTTCTTACTGCAATTCAGTTGAATCAATTATTTAATGGATGATTCTTTCAATGATCTTGAGAAAAGAGAAATGGGGGACAATAAGAGTACTAATATGTTGATTATTAACAAGGACACAATAATAAAAGAACTAACAAAAGCCAGCCCTTCCTCACCTTCCAGGAAATATGCAGCTCCCGTGACCTGCACACATTCCACAAGAACAGAAAACAAAAGAGGCATCAGATGATGGCACCATGGTTGCCTTGAGAGTCATTAGCAGCAGAAATACGCGAAAAGATAAGGACTAAGGAGACCATTTTGCCATTGTCAATACTATTTTTCCCAGGCAATCTTAGCAATGGCACTGTTCCTTCCATGCGCCATTGCAAAGATGGAGCTCAATGATGAGAAGTAAAAATATTCCTCCAATGGGAGGAATATTTTTACTGTATACACGGCTATTTTCCGCCATCCAATCATAGAAAAACAAAAGTGCCTCTGTAAGGTGGGCACCAAACACTATTTTGGCGCTGGAACCCATTAGCTCATTAGCTAATCAAATATGGAGCTTTTACCATTCCAATTACCACTCAAAACTGGCATGGAATTTGTCATTTAGCACTTCTTTGAGAAAGGCAAAGTTTTCTCCAAATGTGATCATAACAGCATTAGAACAAGAAACACTCCATGGAATTTGCCTGAAAAACCTAATTACCGCACCTACTTCTCATGACTTCTCTAAAAGAAACCAAACTTAAGCGTGTACATCTCATGATCCTAAGTTCCTAACAAAGTAAATTTCTTATTGGATTTTCTTCCTAAACAAACATACTCAAGAAATCGCTGATAACTAGCATTTTTCTCAGAAGCATGATATAACAAGATTAAGATACTAATCCAACAATGCAAAACAGATTCAGCAAGACATTCATCATGGGGCTGTGGTGTAGAATCACTTACTCGGGTCAGTGGTGGTGATCATGGCCACACCTTTGAAATCACAAGACCCAGAACCCCTCCCTTCCTTCTGGTAATAGCTATCAAATGCATAGGAGGCATGGTTCTTCACATTGTTGGGCTGGTAACAGCCCTCTCCTGGTTGAATCTCTGAACAATTCGCTCTTCCCGGTCCACAAGCCCAGTCCAGGGCAGCCTGCAGGGTCCTTGCATCAACCCCATCCATGGCTATACAGAATGTCTGGTTTGTCGTATCGTTTGCCAAAAAAGTGCCGCTCCCGGACACATGTAACAAGTACACCGGCGTTGAATTCCCATGGAACAGGCCCCAATTCGCCTCTGACACTGGAGGGGACCTCAAGTCCTCATTGAACAATTCGTATATGTAAACACTAGAAGTCAACTCTGGGTGCAGGGGACTTCCACTGTGATCCAGAACATGCTTAATTAGATTCGAATTATAGGTGTCGGCATTGTCGATTGTGGCGTAAGGCTCCTTGGAGTCACCTCTCGAAGGCCACCCACTCTCTGTAACAAGCACCATAACATCTGTGACGTTGAGATTTTTCATAGAACAGTACACAGAATCGATCATGGCGTCAAGGACATTGGTGTAGTGGAGCAGAGTATTGGGGTCGACCATCTCTTTGGAAGGAGTCAAGGGCTTGAAGAGTGAATTGTCCAGAGGAACAACCCCCTTGTTCTGCATGAAAACATAGTAAGGGTACAGATTCATCATCAAAGGTGAACCAGTTTTCGACAAGAACTGAAGCAGAGGGAGGATGATTGGGTTTAGGGTTTGGTTGAAGAAGGCCTGAGAAGGAGGAAAAGGGTCGAGAATTATCGACGCCGCGTGCGGGGTCGAAATCTTGATCTCGGTGTGGAGATTCGCGGCCACGAGAGCGCTGTACAGCGCCTCAATTGCCGGGAGCAGCAGTGGCGCAGAGGACGACACAGTGGTCAGCACCTCGTCCCCGACGGCAATGGCGGTGATGAGAGTCTCCGGGTAGTACGCCACCACATTCCGGCCGATCCACGTCGCGGCGGTGACGTTCGACGACCCGATAGCGAGAAGCTGGTTGTTCGGGACACTGACGATGACCCGGATCTTAGTCCGAGCCAAAGCTTTGAGAATATCAGAGTCGGCATCGTAGAGACGAACGTGACCAATATTCTGCAACTTTAGAAAAGCCACCAAGTCTGCCGGCGACAGAAGATTGGAAACATCGGTACCAATGTTCACCCCCACAAAAGGCTCGGCCCTGCCCTGTGTCTGCTTCACCTCCGCAACTATCCCAGATTCTGCAGCAAACCCATTAAACAACACACCAAATTGAGAAAAGGGTCGCCTCAAGTCCCCCAATTCATTGGCTTCACAAGTGGGTTTCGGATATTACCTGAAAGTACCGTACAGATCAAGAAAACAAGAAGAAAACGCTTAGAATCCGCCATTGAAGAGAAGCTCGAGCTCCACTTCTTCATCCTCCCCTTCAGCCTCAGCTACAGATCCTTGCATTATCTTCTGAAAACTCTCGTCTCTCTTCGAATTGTCGTTCGCGTGTGTGGCTTGTGGTGTGTGCTTGGGTCAGCAGCTGACACAAGACATTGATCGAAAGAAAAGAATCGCCCTGTTTTCAAGTTGCTGGATTTTTTTTGTTATTGTTTTTCAAAAACATTTTCCTAGAATTAATTCCTGTTTTTTTCCTTTCTTCTGTTTGAAATTACAACATTGGCCTCATATGCCGACAGCAAAATTCAACCGCTTTTTTGGTACTTTTCCTCTGCACTTTTAACTGGAACAGTGGAGGCATCTTTGTAGTTTCGGAGTGTGGTGGGGGAGTATATGGTAATTTTGCACAGTGACTCCTCTGGAATCTACGGTAGGATTTTGAATTACAGTACAGGCTGTCATTCAGACATGAACTTGTCAGAAATGAGTAAATTCACGCTTTAATCCTCCTTGTAAAAATTTGAGAGGTTTAACTTGGGAATTTGGGATTTCACTCTCTTAGGGAATTGAGACGATGCAACGAAGAGGAAAGCATCCAAAATTCCAAATATGTATGAAGTGACAGACAGAGGCGACCCACATTCACCTTCCCCTTCCCCTTCCAGACTTCCAGTGCTGCAAAACGACATCGTAGATCTGGTACCCTAACCAGCACGAGCCTTCCAAAAAGGACAGCGTCCAGTTCATCACCCAAAGTCACGAGCACAAGTCTCCTCCCATTGTGGGTCACCTCCCTCCCACCAAGCCCTTTACATTATTATTCTCTACATCTCGTTTCTTTATAATCCAAAGTCTATTTACGGATATGACTTATGAGAGACATTTGAAGCTCAACCACCATTCTAGTCAGTAGTGGTGGTTATGGTGGCTGCTCAAGTTGATCTATAAGTAATCAAGTATAATAATAAATATGGGTATTGGGTAGTTTAGCTTTTATACTTGTAAAATGGGCTTTTTTTCTTTATTGATTATGAAGATAGGGAAGATGCTTTTTGGCAAGTTGGAGGAATTGGAAGTTGGAATCCAATGGGGGGGGGGGAGCACTGGACTCATGATGATGACAAGTCACAGCATCAACTCCAAAAGAAACAATGGAGGAAACCACCAGTCAATGCCACTGCTTGGAACCCTAGAGGCAAAGAGCTCTCAAAATATCTATTGAACTCCCAACAATATAACATTTAATCCCTTGGATTTTTTTGTATAAGGAAGAAGAAGCCAACAATAACATTCAATGCCATCGGTTTTTTTTGGATAAATTCTTCGAGTAAGCAAACCAAAGGATATAACATTCAATCCCACTGATTTTTTTTTGTATGATGAAGAAGAATGAGAAGGAGAAAAAATTCTTTCAAGTAATCAAACCATTGTACCTTGGACTACCATAGCACCTAGAATCCAAGAAGAAGAATGCGTTTGGGGATATTTTTATAAAGCTCTTCTAACACAAAAAGTAAAACATTTTTGGAAACTATATTGGACGATTGATTATTTAAAAATAAATAAATAAATAAAACAATTCCATTAAAAGAGGGAGAAATGAACTTTCCAGGACTGATATTTTTTTCACTTTCATTGAAAAGAGCACTGCATCTTGTCTAATGTCATTCTCCACAAGGCAGGACTCAGGAGGAGGAGAAAATTCTTATACAGATTGGGTCAGTTCTCTGAATTGTGATTGTAAATCCAATTGGGTCCTCTAACCATAGACCAGATTGACCCTTCTTCCCAGAGCTACACGGTCTAAATTTCTCCCACTTGATACTTGATAGATGCAATGGGTTGTGTGGGGAGTGGAACCAGGTTTCTCAAGGCACAGAGTAAGGGGATTCTGGCAGTCTCTGTATTTTCATTGATGAAAAAGGGCCATACAACCATCCTCTTACTGCTCAATAGAACTACACCCCGACTGAATTCCCAAAAGAACTCTAACCAGACTTAGTGGTGGTGTTTGATAAATGAATTCATTGACTTAGATCCCACGTGTATGATTCATTTTTTTATAATAAATATTTTAAAAGTAAAAAAATAAATAATAAATTTTAACTTAACAACTCAAAAATACTCACTACCAAGAGATTAAAAGAAAAAACACCTGTACCAATAGAATAGTAATTATGAATACCAATGGGGATTACATGGGATAATAGAACTACAAAAACAAAGATAAGACTGACTGTGGACTCCTTGGTTTGCCAACAGGAGAATTGGCAAGTCCACCCTCCACATACTATACTGGTTGTCCGTCTGTATAAGATGCAAAATGAGACCCTTCAATTTCCATCACCCAATGAGCAGGGCGGGCGTTTATTGGGTGAATATCTTTGACTTCTTAGTTCTCTCATCGAAGGGCATTCACAAAAGCCATCAATGAGTCGACATCTCTCTTCTCCGAAGTGTACTTTATGGGTTGAGATGAGTGTTTAGGGAAAAAGAGAATTGTGGGGAAGCTTCCCAGCTGCAGCTCCCGCTGTGCAAATTCCTTTTCATCACCGTCTGCCCTGAACTTTCCCACCTTCACACCTGATCCTGCCAACTTCTCAGCTAATTCAACATATGATCCCTCCATTGCCTGGCAGAAGGGGCACCAAGGAGCATAGAGCACCACAAGCCAAGGTTCTTTTCTGTTCTCCAATTTTGCCAAATTCTCCATCCCAGTCCTGGTTAAGGTAACCAAACTCTGGGTGTCGAAGAGATCAGAAACAGTGGCGGTTCCATTTGCATGCCCATTTCCATTTTTGTTTCCATCTTCCTGCTTGAGGTTTCCTTTATGAAGCCCACACTCCTTGGCCTTGGCATCTTCCCACCACCATCTTCCTTCTCTCTCATGCTGGCCAGGTAGTACAGGCCTAGTGCATGGCTCACACCCAATTGAAATATACCCTTTCGAGTGCAATGAATTCACAGGCACATTCATAGCACGGAGGAAATTCCAGATGTCCATGCCCTGCACATTTGCCACTGGGTTCCATTTCACCAGGCTGCCAACCCCACCATCCAACCCCTCGAAGGCTGGATCCACCTGGACAACAGGAACTTCAGCCCTGGTACCAGGAGACTGATCTTTTCTTTGCCCTGTGATCCAGGCACGCAAACCTTTCAGTGCCCTCCTCAAGGGTCTCACCTTCCTCACACGGCAGCACTCCTGGTGCCCATCCTCGTAGAAGGAGAACAGTCCCTTGCTCCTCACCAAGCCCTGAACTTCAACAGCATCTGGAAACATGTATTCAATGCGGATGCCATAGTGTTTCTCAACCGTGTCAAAGAATTGATATGTTTCCGGGTTCAACCTTCCAGTGTCCAGGCTGAATACCCTAAACGGACGACCAGTTAAGCGTGCATATTCAATCAAAGCAATATCTTCAGCCCCACTGCCAAAAGAAAAAGGGAAAGGAAATAGTTTTTCAGTACACAGGTTTCAAAGGAATGACTACGCCTATACTAAATTCTGCATATAACCAGTCATTAATGCCTAATGCCTCCATAAATTCACTACTTGCAGAAGCCGGATTGATAAATTTTGCAATGGATGGCAACATATATGAATCCTTAACTGGATTCTTCACATATAAGAGCATTCCTCATCATATTCAATTACTAATAGTAGAAGTAATTTGAGCACGAAACAACAAAATACTGAAAACAATACCTGAAAGCAATGGCAATGTCATTGCCAAATTTCGCAAGGGCCTTATCCATAATTTCAAGAGGAGAAGCATTTGCAAGGTCCCTAGCCAATTGCTCATAGTCCTCCACCTCTACTTTTTCTGCCACTTCTGCACGCATAAGACAGGATAAGGGTCAACCACGTCATTGCACAATCCACATCCCTCCAAAACTTCCCTCCCACCACACAACAATCCAAAACTCAGAAACTATGTAATTTTTTTCCAAAATAATAATATAAAAAAATAAGCCTTAACTCACTAATTTTTTTTTTTTTTTTTAAAAAAAAAACCTCAATTTTTATAAATTAATTTTATTTTCATCTATTTTAAAATAGATACACATTTATAATTATTTTTTAAAAACATCATTTATAATATTAAATAAAATTATCAAAAAATTAATTTATTATTTTAATTTAATAAAAGTATCTTCAACTAAATATATTATAATTTTTTTATTATATAATATGATATACAAATTAATTTAGAAAAATTCTCTAATTAATAATGATTTTACATTTTAAATTATATAAATCCATTCATCTTAATTTTGTTAGTTGATATCAATAATAAAATAAAAAAATTTTAAAAATTAAAAATATAATTAAAATTAAAATACTTTAAAATTAAATACAATTAAAACAAAAAAAAATTAAAAATAAAATATTAAGTTTCCAACTCTTTCACAAATTTATATTTTCCATATTTTTTTACTAGTATTTTTATATTTTAAACTTTAATTTTTTTTTAATTTTAATTATATTTTTAATTTAATTATTTTTAAAAATTTTAAAATTTCTTCATTAAAAAAAGAAAAGGAAAAAATAAGAGGTGTAAGTAATAATTATTAAGTGCATGTATTTTAAAATATTTTTAAATTTACGAGGATAAAAATGATTTATAAAAGGGAAAAAACAAGAAGTGTAAGTAGTAATTATTTAACTTGTGAAATGGTGAACATTCATGAAGAACAAACTCACCAGGCGCAGAAACCGTCGCTGCAAGCGGCACGATCGAATCGTTCCGCTTCGGCTCAGCGTTCACCGGCTTCACCGCGCTCTGTCTCCGTGAAAAAGTCACAGTTGCCAACGAAACATTGGACCGATCCACAGGCCGAAATGATCCAATCTGTGGAGCTGGAGATAGAAGAACAACAATCGCAAAACACGCATCAGACTCAAAATTGAACATCAAAAGCAGAAAACAAACAAACAAAAAAACCGAAATTAGGAGGAAACTGAAGAAATCAGAGAAGGATGAGGAGCGAGAAAAAGATACAGAAATTTCCTCAGGAATCGAAAATTAAAATTTAAAAGAGAGAGAGAGCAGAGTAGGGACCTTTGTTCTCAGAGGAAGCGTAGGAAATCGGGCCAGAAATGGCAGAAGAGGAGGTCACAGCCAACGCCATTGAAGAAAATTTTTACAAACTGAAAATTCCCCTGATATTCCTCTTCTTTTTTCTCTCTGTTTCTTCCTTCAAAAAGCAGAACTGGCGTTATATAATTGCGGGCTTCTGGGGCTTCCTTCAGGTTCATTGAACCTGGACGCTATTCCGCCTAGGGCGAAGTTTCATTAGTTATTCCACGTGGCATCCCCTCATTGGCTTCAACTAAGCTATTCGCCACTGCTTCCGTCACGTGGCGGGCCGCCGAGAGACGTGGTCGTCAATGCCACAGGAAAATGCAGGAGTCAATTTTGAGTGGCTCCCGGCCGTACACGTGGATGATCTTGTCTCCCATCTCGTTTGGGCCCACTTGATTTAATATTTTTCCTTTATATGATCCTTGAGTCTTGACCGCGTAAATGGGATGATACGATTTTTATGGCCCCAAATTGGAAGAAAAAGAGAACGAAAGTGAAATAATTTTGTTTTTGTGCCAAAAAGGGTGGCTAAAATCATCTCATTTTTTCTAGCCTCATGGAATTTACTTATTTTTTTTAATTATTATTATTGGATCATAAGTATATTCCAAAATTTGGAATCTAAAATGCCCAAAAATACAAATTTAAATGAATAAGTCAACATAGACATCGAAATATCACAAAAAATAAATAAAATTAATTTTAATTATTTATTTTTGATAAAAAAAACTTTCATATAAAAGTAATTTAATACTTTTTAAAAAAGTTATTTTTAAAAATTTTAAAACTTTAGACAACTTAATTTTCCTAAACAATTTGTAAAAAAATTATTTTTTCAATATTTTGAGAGTTTTTGTATTTTTAAAAACAAATAAATAATAAGAGTGTCCAAAGACCCCAAACAAGTTAAGTGATCTTTTATTATTTTAAAAAAATTTCAAAGCAAAAATAAGAGTGAGTGGGTGGTCCATTCTCATGCAGCCATAGCTTTGAGAATCTTTTTTTTATCAATATTTTAATTTCACTTTTAAAAAGTATTAATTATTAACACATTGCTTGGAAGATTCATCGTATTATATTCATAATGGCATTGGTTGAGTCGAACCCTAACCTTTGGGTTTCAAAAGGGTCAAATATCTTTTGAAGATTCACATATTTAAATTTTAAATATTTTAAATATTTTAAAAAATTTTAAGCAAAAATTATCAAAAGGAAATGCTAAGAAGAAAAACCATTTCAAAAGGACTATTTTCCTTATTTGCCCTAAAAAGAAAAAAAGAATGGAATATAATAATAATTTGGGTTTTGAAACTTGTTTTTAAAAATTATTTTTGTAAAATATCGAGCTTACTTAATTAAAAAACAGGTGTATTATGGTAAATGGAATGAATTTTTTTTAATGTAGTTATTTATTATGTTATCATTCACAATTTTGAACAATTTTACAAAAAATGTATATGAAATAATAATTAAAAAAAAAGATGACTTAATTAATTACTAAAAATTATCATTTCATAAATTTAATAATTTTGGTAAAAACCTAAAAGTGAAATTTATGAACTTGGACATAATACATGGATCACATTACATAAGTGGGGAATGAATGTACAATGAAAAAAAAAGGAAAAAATAAAAAATAAAAATGAATGTACTATAAAATGAAGTAAAAAAAAATATTATTAAAAAATATGATGAAATTTAAACCATTGCATGAGACAAATAAAATAAGACAAAAAAAATAAAAAATAAAAACTTATGCAGTTGAAAGTATATAATAAAATCTAAATTATTTGATGAAAATACAAATAGAATAATATCATTACAAAGAAATAATATAATTTTTAGACATGTATCCAATTTTTTATAAATAATTCTAATTTTATTATCTAATTCAAAAAATATTGATAGATTAAAATAAGTGAAATAAATTTGAAATAGTAAATAAAAATAATTTATTGGGTTTAAACATATATATTTTTTATCTATTTTTTAAAATATTTTTCCTCATTTTTTTTGAAAAAAAAAGAAGAAGAAAAAAACGATTTTTTTTTTTTTTTTTCTAATCTCTAATTTGAGAATGAATGAATCCAAGACCGTATCATCCGTGGGCTCTTCGGTCTCAACTCTTCTTATCCACAATCTGGTAAACATGTTTTGATTCAGAAAATGAGCACATTTATACAGAGGATTTGATAATAATTTTGCAGATCATAATTAGGTTTTGTTGATTCATTTTTTTGATGTATCTTGCATGAGAATTGCGTAGTGCAGTACTGGTTGTTTGATGAGAGAATCATCAGGAAAATAAATATAAGCCAAAAAAACTCGATACCCACATTAAGATTGCTGTGTTTGATTGCGGGTTTGGATTTATTTCTTTAAAAACCCTAATTGAATTGGCTCAAGCAGAACACTGTACATGCCTAGGAATATCAACATTCTCCTATTGATTGCTCGCCCAGAAAATCATCAGGGAAAAAAAATGAAAAAAACACATAAAAGCAGAATTGTGATCTTCCAATAGCTTTTCATTTTGTGTCTTTGCATCAGCCACAGAGAAACAAACATCTTCTTGGTAAGAAAAGAGAAGGTGTTTGGATAGGAAACAGAGAATATTGGAATCGCATTTCCTTGTATAGTTTCCTGGATGCTCAAGTATGGAAAATGTAATGAAATTTTTTTGGTTATATGTTTGATTTTTACTCATAATTTGTAAATTGGGAACAGAGCAATTGAATTCATTGGAATATGGCTGAGGCTGGCCCTGAAGAATCTACTTTTGCAGTGGAGTACATTGATTTCTATGTTCTAAATCCATGAATTGTTTGATTTTCCCTTATAATTTAACCCTGGTTCGATACTTATACCTGTTATTCTTGCTAGTTCAGTTGAATCAGTTCATCATCTTGACCTGGCATTGCAGCATCTTCAGGAGCACTCCAGGTGTTTGATATTATGCTTGTTCTAAACAGTGTATGATGAATATGTCTCGGGCTAGTAGTATAGTTCCTCGGTTCATTAAGCACATGATTTGGTCTCAGAGCTGGCTTCTGAACCACTCTGTGAAGTTCTATCAAAGGTCTTCCTTGCTTGCTCTTTATAATCACATCAAAGCTATGTGCATTTGTTGTCTTAATGTTTCTTCTGTTTCGGGTTTTCCCCTCTATGCAGGCCTGATTAATACAAGATGAACTGTGTTTTTTTCATCACTTTAGCATATTACTTTTTCTTGGGGCTGATCCAATCTCCTCATTTCCATTCTGTGTTTTTACAGTATGCTGTAGCCTTGGTGGGGTATGGAGATGAAGATGAAACAGCTTTCTGGAGCTGAATTATGATCATGGTGTGACTGAGTATACCAATGGAACAGCATATGGACAGCAGCACAGGCTAGTTTACTATTTTTTCGGGAACTTTAAGTATATATCTTCATTTCATAACACTTCCTTGAATTGCTCTATCTGTCCTAGCTTGCTATTACTACCCATGATACGTATAAATAGTGAGTTTTTCCCTTGTACAAGTTCAATTCAGCTCGGGCATATGACATTAACTAGTTAATTCGGGAAAGTGCTGATACAGAAAATTAAGATAAGTACATGAACTGCATGCAGAGTCTGGAGGGGACTTGGGAAAAGTTCCTGAACAAACCTACAATGATCTCCACTACAAATGTGCTTTGTTTCAGTACAATTTGTGACAGAAGATAAATTCAAGCACTGTGTGTGTAATAGTTCGATTTGGGAAACAATTTTGGGAAAGTTGTGCTTTGGGCTTCCCATCCCAACATAATAGCATTTTCAAAACCCAACAATGGGAAATATGAAAATCAACTTTTAATATGAAAAGTTTTATCATTTTTGTGCACTTTGAGTTGACTCCATCTTTTGTGCCCAAATTGCCCCTCTGTTTCTCTAGCTCAACATTCTCAACATCATCCCAACCTCAATATCACCCTTTCTCATTTGGAAGCTTCTCGCATCTTTCTTCACTCCTGAAAACCCAAAATCTCTCATTTTAGTTTAGAAACCCAAATTCAAAACTCCAAGACGATGTCAAAATGCGCCTTTCGGCTCGTCTAGGACCCATGGGAGTCCAAGAGAATTCGGGAAAAACGAAATGGAGCTTGGGTGGAGAGAGTGGGTACCCAAAAACCAAAACCCTAACCTCCAAATGTGTCCTAGACTCGCAAATCTGTGTCCAAGATAGCTCTACCAACAAGAAATAGCACCAAACATCTCTTCCAGACCATTAAATCGGCGAAGCCCTTGAAGAACCAAAGGAAATGGTGCAGAAAATTAAGCACATGAGACTCTTAAAGTATTGGGTCCTGATGAATTGATCGATCAGTCCTTGATTGAACCTCGACCGGTGACTGTACCTTAGGTACTACCTTAATAGCCCTTAGGTACGACCTTAATCTACCTTAGGTATTACCTTAATTGAACTTAGGTACTACCTTAGTTAAACTTAGGTATTACTTGTGTGAAGCCTCAAAACTTACTTCATTTGTGACCTTTAGAGCATGTCATTTTGTGATTAATTAGTGTAATTAGTTGGTTCAACTTTGGTATTTTGGTGACTGTACCTTAGGTACTATCTAAGTAAAACTTGGGTACTACCTATCTGAAGTCTCGGAACTTCATTTGTGGATATTACTTACTTCATTTGTGACCCTTAGAGCACGTCATTATATGATTAATTAGTGTTGTCAATTGGTTCGCCTTTGATATTTTGGTGACGTACCTTAGGTACTACCTTAATAGCCCTAAGGTACTACCGTAATCTCCTTAGGTACTACCTCAACCGACCTTAGGTACTACCTTAACCAACCTTAGGTACTATCTTAGTTAAGCTCATTCAACTTCTAGGAGCGGGTTGGTGTCCTTTTCAGTTTTAGACATAAAATTGATCGATCGGTTACCCATTCCCAGTCGAGGTCTGATCGAGAATGAAGGAAGGAATATCCACAAATGAAGTTTCGAGGCTTCAGATAGGTAGTACCCAAGTTTTACTTAATTAATACCTAAGGTCGGTTAAGGTAGTACCTAAGGTAGATTAAGGTAGTACCTTAGGGTTATTAAAGTAGTACCTAAAGTATAGTCACCAAAATGCCATAGGTGAATCAATTGATCACACTAATTAATCACATAATGACGTGCTCTAAGGGTCACAAATGAAGTAAGTAATATCCGCAAATAAAGTTCCGAGACTTTAGATAGGTAGTACCCAAGTTTTACTTAAGTAGTACCTAAGGTAGGTTAAGGTAGTACCTAAGGTAGATTAAGGTAGTACCTTAGGGCTATTATGGTCACCAAAATACCGAAGTTGAACCAACTGATCACACTAATTAATCACAAAATGACATGCTCTAAAGGTTACAAATGAAGTAAGTAATATCCACAAATGAAGTTTTGAGGCTTCATACATGTAATAAGTTTAACTAAGGTAGTACCTAAGGTAGATTAAAGTCGTACATAATGGCTATTAAGGTAGTACCTAAGGTACAGTCACCGATCGATCGGTTCGTCGAGACCCAATACTTTAAGAGTCTCCCGTACTTCATTTTCTGCACCATTTCCTCTGGTTCTTCAAGGGCTTCGTCGATTTAATGGTCTAAGAGAGATGTTTGGTGTTATTTCTTGCTAATAGAGCTATCTTGGACACGAATTTGCAAGTCTAGGACACATTTGGAGGTTAGAGCTTCGGTTTTTGGGTACCCACTCTCTCCACCTGAGCTCCATTTCGTTTTTCTTGGATTCTCTTGGACTCCTATGGCTCCTAGATGAGTCAAAAGACGCATTTTGACACTATCTTGGAGTTTTGGATTTGAGTTTCTGAACTGAAATGAAAAAATTTGGGTTTTCGGGAGTGAAGAAAGATGAGAGAAAGCTTTCAAATGAGAGAGGGTGATATGGAGGTTGGGATGATGCTAAGCTAGAGAAACGGAGGGGAATTTGGGCACAGAAGATGGAACCAGCTCAGAGTGCACAAAAATGATAAAAGTTTTTATATTAAAAGCTGATTCTCATATTTCCCATTGTTGGGTTTTGAAAATGCTATTATGTTGGGATGGGAAGCCCAAAACACAACTTTCCCAACAATTTTCACAGACAGAGAGACCTACAATTCACTGAACTCATAGATGTGAAAGTTTGAGTTTCATTTGGGAACCCTTTTCGGGATGGTGATGATTGTGGGATAAACCGAAAGCTTTTGAATTTGGGCACCTCTAAAAGATGAGCTTGGCATACTAAAAGATCTTGTTCTTCATTATTGAAACTATCTTGAGGAGGCGAATAGGTAGTCCAAGAGAGATAGGCTCCAAAGTTACAATTTATAAGCATTTTCAAGTATTTCAACATTTATGTCAATTATGATTAAAAAATTTCATTAATGCCATGCAAAAGGATATTTAATTGCACAAGATCTAACGTGGAAAAACTAACTAGAAACCCCTAGGTATACAAAATTTGGATGTTTAACGGGTCCATTTATGGTGGTCGACAGTCTAGATAACCATGGTCAAATGGAAGATGCAGTTTGGGATGGGTTGCTCACCCGGACGCCTCACTTCTGGGGTATCCACCCGGTCACCTCACTTCCGGGGTATCCACCCGGTCACCTCACTGCTTGTGTACCCATACATCGGACTTAGTAAAAATTGAAAAAAATAAATTGTCAACCTAAACTAATACATCAACACATACAATGCTTAGATACTTACTTTCCTCTTCTATGCTTATTACCATTTTGTTAGCTCTGAACTCAGTCTCCTTCAATTTGGATGTTTATATAGTTGTATCCGCCTAATCTCTGAGTCTTGTATGTAATGCTTAGTTGTTCTGTATTTGTAGGTCCCGGTTGACAAAACCCAAATGCCTAACAAATAACCTGCATGGTTGTTTGGGTATATATTATTATGGGACTTCAACCATGTCCTAAACCATTCTTTTAGACACTTCTGTATGTTGTACATACTGGTTGAATATCAGGAAAGGACTTCGAGTTTTTGAGTGATGTGCCTACAAATGTGAGGTCACAGGTTATGACACCCGGATTTTGAACCGGGGAAAAATGATTTGCAGTCCGCCTCCTTAACACCCAGCCATGCCGCCAACACGATCCAAACAAAAAGACACCCCTCTCCTTTTTATTTTTATTTTTTATTGTAGTTGCATCTTGAATCTCGTTTTCCTTAATCCCTTATCTAAAATCTTAAAATAAAAATAAAAAAATGCTTTATTTTTGTCTCGGATTGGATTCATCCCTTCCTTTCCAAGTGTGATCTCTATGTTACGTATCATCGATAGAAGTAGATTCTTTTTTTTATCATTCAAAATCCTTTGCCAAGCCGTGCAAACTTGTTCCAAAGTAAATAATAATTAATCAATAAAAAAAGCTATTAAAAGTGACGCATAACACAAGAAATAATAATAAAAATAATTATATTAATAAGTTATTTCCACGTGTCAAGTTACCTTATGTCAAACTTGAGTTATTTAACTTTTATTTGATCTAATTTTTTTCAAACTTAGATTACACTTAAATAGATCAAATTAATCGAGCTATATGAATTAAATTTGAGTCTATCAGTCTATTATAGTTTTTTAATTTTAAATAACGTAATATTAGAAAAACAATAATGAGGAAGAAAAATAATTTATTTATATTTTCTTTTAAAATGAGCGTCATAAAAAAATCACTATCGGAGTTCATAGATTTCGCTCGAATTTTATTAGAACTAAATTTATTTAACTCCAATTTAAATCTAATGTTAAAATTAATTCTTCAAATCTGTTTTAGATACGACATTATAGACTAACCTACCCGAGTTGCACCTCCTTAAAGATGGAACATTTGATTTGAAAGCTACCAAATTAGACAAAGACATGAAAGGTCAGGGCAACAAGTGACGCAGAGAGTAGAAAGAGGGAGAAAGTTTAAAGAGATGGTGGGTGGGTGGGTGGCACCCTTTTGATGGTTAAGAGACGTTGACATGGAGCCTTGGTTTATCAAAGGAAACAAATATTATTTCTTAAGGTTAAGAGAATAAAATATTTTTGATATTTTATTACTCTGGATTCATGGAAATATTTACATAATTCTTATTATTATTTCCCCGTATCTCCCTTATCATCATTTTCATTGCCATTGTGTCATTTTGTATTTTTTTTAATTAATTAATTCCATTTTGTCATTTTACGGATCTCTTTAATTATTTTTCTTAATAACTTATACTAAAAATTAAATAGCAAAAAAATATTATATTTGAAAAAAGAAGAAGATAAATATTATATTTTTAAAATATCTAAAATGAAAATTGTTATACACTAATATAAGTTACAAATATTGTAAAAATATTTAAATTAAGTTCAAATTAGGTTTAAATTACTAAATCCTTGACTCGAGAACTAAATTTGGATTCACAAAATTGGACTCCAAATTTTAACAAGAATATTAAGATTAAAACCTTAAATTTGTCCGTAAAGCCTACCCAAGTTACACCTCTTTTTTTAGATGTGATAGTGCATAGAAACCCACCCAAGTTGCACCCTATTCAAGGTACAAACACAATATTTCATTTTGAAAGCTTTGAGTAAGACAATGACATGAAAGCCCAAGGAGAAATGTTGAAGCAAAAATTGGAGACGCCATTGAAAGAGGAGATAAGAAGACAAGGTAAAAGAAAATGAGATGGAAAAGGAAATGAAGGCAAGAAAAATTGGATTAGGGTTTGGGTGTTTGGACAGAAAGAAAATGACAAAGGATTACTTATGTAAAAGGAATCAAACTTTCCTTATTCCCAAACACTGGGGACAAAAGCCCATTTCCCCATCATTGAATCAGAGGAATGGCAACCTAGTATATCCACTCTTTCTTCCTCCCTCACCCATCACTTTCAGCCCCCTCTTCACCCTTCCAAAAAAAATCCATCAATGAATTTACTGATTTACTCTTCAAATTAGATTTTCAAAAATATAATTTAAAATAGGATTTTTCATCTTTTTAAGAGACAAGATATAAAATTCAAATAAAGAAATTAGGTGATTATAAAAATAAATAAAATAATAATTATTAAAAAAAAAAAAGAATTTCCAAACTTTATTTATATAATTATTTTCAATTTAAGTCATTCCCTAATTTTTGTTTTTTAATTTTAACCTTTTAAGCTTTTCCTTTTTCCTTTTATGTAAAATTTTCCTGGTGTGGACAGAGGTACGAGGGGTATATCCGGACTTTGGGGTCAAAATGACCCTTTTATTATAAAAATTATCACTTCTAGGCACTTGTTGAAACTTATGTTTAAAATGGCCTCTTTAGTGCCATATCATTAAATTTTTTTTTTTATTTTAATTGAAGGTGCAGCAAATGCGGCTTCATTTTTTAACTAAAGCCACATTTGCCAACTGTGGCTTCATTTTTTAACTGAAGTCGCATTTGCCAACTGCGGCTTCAGTTATTTATTTTTTTTAAAATTTAAAATTTAATTAAAAATTATTAAATTATAAATTGAAATTTAAAAAATATACTTAAATAATAAATTATTTATATTTAAACTTAAAAATCTATTATTACTTTCAACAAACATAAATTGATAAATAGAAGATATTATAAATAAATATTTTTATTTATTAATAAATTAACAAATTAAAAAAAATAATGAAGTACTAATATTTTATAACTTAAAATTAATTTGATTAGATAAATTGTTAATAATTTTAATTGTGGCTCAGCCCCAATCAGTTTGTTACGGGTTTTTAAGTTTTTAAATGAAATTGTGGCTCATCCAAGTTCAAAAATGAAGCCGCATTTGTCAACTATGGCTTCAATTAAAATAATAAAAAAAATATTTTTTAATGACATGACACTAAAGAGGTCGTTTTGAACCTAAGTTTCAACAAGTGCCTAGAAGTGATAATTTTTGTAATAAAAGGGCCATTTTGACCCCAAATTCGTATATCCGTATATGCATTGGTTTCAGATATGGACACGCCAAAAACAGGGTGAGGATCACAAAGAGCTACGATGCATTATTTTCAACCGTTCAGATGCCTGACTAAAATCCAACGGTGAGTCAACATGCAGTTCCGTTACCCGGAGCCCAAAACGACAGCCTGTGTCAAGTTTCTCAGTCACAGACACGCCTCCACAGTTGGACTCGTGTCCGTGACCCAAAACATCTGGATGACAACTGTGACGGGAAGGGAGCCCAGCGAGAAAGTTCTATATATTCAACACGTGCACCTCTGCAGGGGATCATTCTAGGGCTCCTCGTCCCCACCCTTTCCTCTGGTAAGCTTAGCTTGGATTTTTTATCTTCATTTTTCAATATGAAAACGGTTTGATTTTGTGGATCAGAGCTAGGATTTTGCTGATAATTTTTGTTTGATCTGTAAGAGGAGGATGATGAGACTGTTTTAGAGTATTTACTTCACTGTTTCCAGCAGCAGGCCCCGCGTTATCAACTGAAGTTGATTCGTAAGGTGTTTGATCCTTGGAAATTGGTGAGAAAATGAAGGAAAAATGAGGATCTGAATTGGAATCTGTGATTTTTGGCATGATCTGATGTGTTTGTAAGAACGTGTTTAGGATTCGGGGAAGAAATGCTGCTTAAGTTTGTTTCACCCTGTGATTAGGCCACTCTGCGATTGGCTTGTAGGATCATTGATTTTGATTAGCTAACTTCTGCTTTTTAGTTGTTTATTTGCAATTTTATATTGCTGTGCCAATCTTGACTCTGTTGCTTTCTATATATATCCTCTTAATTTATGTGTTTGATCGCTGAGAAATTCCTTTTGATCTTACAGCCTTTTTTTTTTTCTAATAAGAAATGAGGGCCTGTTTGAAGTTTTCTAATTTTTTTTTTTTTTAAAAAGAAGGGCAACAGATAAAAAAGACAAACTCGCCAAGAATTTAATAATCCGGTGGCTTTGGATAGGACAAAAAGTTGAAGGTGTAAAATGTTTACTTATGTATTTGTAAATTGGAAACAGTGTGATTGAAGATTCATTGGAATATGGCTGAGGCTGCACCTGTTGTTCCAAGTGATGAGTTGTTGGAATGGCCAAAGAAAGATAAGCGCCGATTTCTTCATGTTGTGTATCGAGTTGGTGATCTTGATCGCACCATCAAGTATGCCTTTATAGAATTTGACAATTGTTTTGGTGTATAAATTATAATTGTACTGTGATTCTTGGAGTTTCCTACTTTCACTTCCAATATTGTCAGGTTTTATACGGAGTGTTTCGGGATGAAGCTTTTGCGCAAAAGGGACATTCCAGAAGAGAAATACTCCAATGCCTTTCTCGGGTTTGGCCCTGAAGAGACTAATTTTGTGGTGGAGTTAACATACAGTATGTTTAGACTTTTCATCTTTATACCTGAAAATCCTATTTTTGTAATTTTAATCCTGTATTCTTGCCAGTTATTTGAGAAGTTTAATCCCTAATTACACATCAGTGGATAGAATTTTGAGAGTGATTTTGATTATTATTATTATTTTTTAGTTTGTAGAACTTTTCAAAAGTGGTTTTTGGAATAATCTCCAATCAAGGGATTTTTAAAAATTTGTCAAACACCTAATTTATCCGGGAAAGGATTTCCAAGTACTAAGAAGTATTTATAAGTTTCTCAGAATCACTTCAAATGGATTCTTAAGACACCTATTTTATATTTATATTCACTGTTCTCTCTAGGTTCTGTTGGAAATATTGTTCTACCTAGGCCACTCATCAAAGTACCCGAAGATGCTAAAATGTTAATTCATCTAAAGATACTACAATATCAGTTCCGGTGGTGAAATGATATGCTTAACTCTCAAATCACAAAGATGTTAGGGCTCTATTAGTTGGGAAACCTTTAGAAAAATGTTAGGAGACTGAATCAATGTCCTATCGAATTCTCAATCTTCATCATAAATGTGTGTGGTGAAATAAGGACCATTAGATGGAAGTATAAAGGAACTAAAATTCATACGTTACACGATGTGATTGATTCTGCTCTTTCATGGATACCGATTTGATACTGTAGCGGAACCAACTTGATATAGGGGACGATTATATAGGCAAAGGGAATACGCCGTGCCTAAAATCATCCCAAGCGCTGCTGATGTAACAGTAAGTTGAAGAGAATAAAATCAGACGTAAGATTTGTCTACTGGCCTTCTCTAGTTTGGCATATTAAAGCTAGTCTAAGACTCGTTCCAGCCGTCCCCGAATTCATTAAAGGAGGTCCCCACCACCCCACCCCCACCTCATTTTTTCCCCCCTCCTTTTTCTTTCTGGAAAGGAAGGAGGATCTGGCAATATAGTGATGGGTTTCAACTTAACAAAGCCAGCACTCTAGAGAGAGCTTTTACTATCTAATCAAGGTTTTGAGCGGCAACTATCGGGTTAACTCACCAATTCCTCCAAATTGATTCTCTATTAACTAATAAATCTCTACCTTGGTCAATCACAATTAATGTGTTGTAGTCCTCTTTGCCATTATGGTCCTTCTCATGATCTCTTCTTATCATGAGTTTGTGTTGGGTCCTGTCCTATGATGTCATTAGGCTTCAATGAGGAACAAGCAATTGGAACCCTATATAAAACATTTTATTGCAATAATTCCATCTACTTATGTTCCCCACTTACTAACCTTATGTTAATATGTTGATAGATGTGCCTATGCACATACATGTACTTTGTACGTAGATTTTTATGCATTGTCAAGATTTGCTATGCTGGTGTACCTGTATTTTGGGGGTGGGCTTTTACCATATCTGATGAATTTATTTGCTGCTTGTTCACAGACTATGGAGTGGACAAGTATGATATTGGAACAGGTTTTGGGCATTTTGCAATTGCAACTCAAGATGTAAGTGTCATTCTACTGTTTTGATAACCATATGACTTGATTTCAGTGGTGAACTTGGTTTCCTTTTCCCATGGAATTTTAGGTTTATAAGATGGTTGAGGACATTCGGGCCAAGGGTGGGATTATCACAAGGGAACCTGGTCCAGTTAAAGGTGGAAAGAGTGTCATTGCCTTCGCGAAGGATCCTGATGGCTATATTTTTGAGCTCATCCAAAGAGGCCCAACGCCTGAACCACTCTGTCAAGTAATGCTTCGTGTAGGTGATCTGGAAAGGTCTATCAAGTTCTATGAAAAGGTAATTTGATATCCAGTTGATCTTGTGTTTGAATTCTGTTTGTGCATTGAATTTTCTATCCAATCTTGTACATTTTAATTTTGGATAAGCAAATAAAGATTATGGATTGAAAGCGCCGAGCAAAATTGGGGTGCAGCTACTAAAGAATTTCTATCAAAGTAAATGGATACTTTACTTTCATATATCAGAAAAAATTGTTATAAAATGTTTTTCCTACCTCTTTCCTGTGAAGAAAATTCCTCCAATAGAAGTTGTGGGTGTAGATTCATCCTCTGAAGCTTTAGCCCCTAATGATTCTTTACTGCAGTTACTTCACATACTAGTCATCCTGTGATGTGAAAAAGGAAAAAGCCTACTAGATGGAGGAAAGACTCCCATTGTTAGCAGGTGCCTGTCCTCATGGTAACCTTTGAAATGAAAAGAGATGAAGCATTGACCATATTATGCTGCAAGTTGAGAAAGGCATGTGTTTGCTTGAATCCATTATGGAACCACATATCAGATGAAGCTGAAGATTAAAGCCACACCACCCACCCCCCAAACACACATCGTAATAATATATGTTTGTTCCTGTCTTAATCTGAATAAACACACACAGCCACCACCCCCACATATAAATTTGTTCCCATCCTAATCTGAATAATTTCTCTCATCAAATCCATCTAGCCATTTGATCCTTTGATGTTTCTGCCCGTTCTGTTTTTCCCCTTATGCAGGCCTTGGGGATGAAGATGGTAAAGAAGACTGACAGACCTGAATACAAGGTAAACAACGTTTCTTCATGTGTTCTCATGTAAAAGTATTCCTTTGGAAACACAGTTATTTTTGAGGTTTGTGAAATCCCTTCACTTGAGCTGCATATATTTTACAGTACTCCATAGCCATGATGGGATATGCAGAGGAACATGAAACAACTGTTCTGGAGTTGACATACAATTATGGTGTCACTGAGTATACCAAAGGAAACGCATATGCACAGGTTAGTTCAGTACCTCTCTTTCGGAAACCTTGAACATATTTATCTTCATTTCAGTGCACTTCTGCTTTCCCCACTGATGCATGTTGTAGTTGTGTCCATTCCCACTTCTGTTTTTCCAGTAATGATAAATGTTATACCCATTCTAGGTTGCTATCAGTACTGATGATGTATACAAGAGTGCTGAGGTTGTCAACTTGGTTACCAAAGAGCTGGGAGGAAAGATAACTAGGCAACCAGGACCAATTCCTGGACTCAACACCAAGATCACCTCTTTTCTGGATCCAGATGGCTGGAAGACAGTAAGTTTTTCTCTTGTACTAGTAACTTAACTTATATTCTTGCTTTCTGTATGTTTTTCAACAAACTGCTGCTTTTAAAAGATGTAACACACATCTATATAGCAATTGCCTATCAACATAAATACTAAAATAAAGACTTGGGTTGCTGAAATTGGTTCAAGCATTAAAAGCCCATTTGTGAGTGATTTTGAAAGAGTCTAATGTTTAACAAAAACGAGATATTTGGCAAGACACCATTCCAACCTTGTAAAGTTTGATTGCCTGTAATTCATATGTTTAGGTGGGTTTTTCTGCATCATCTTTGGTCTCGCCTTATGTTTCTTTTCCCCTTATACGTGTAGGTTCTGGTTGATAATGAAGATTTTCTCAAAGAACTGCACAAGGAAGAGTAAATAGTAAATACGAAAGCTTCCGGGTGATGTCCCGAGCTTTTAGATCCACCATCTAATGAATTACGATAGTATCTGCTTTTATTAGTATGTGTGTTTTGGTATATATGCTTTAAACCCTGTTTTTTAGCTCTACTTTTTCGGACACTTATGCCTATTGTATCTACTATACTAGGTTTAGAATATCAACGCAGACATCTATGAATACTAGTTAAAGTCCACAGATCTAAGCCATAGACCTCAGATTCCAAAGCCCACTAGTTTTTCGCACGATACATGCCTTGAATCGTACTCTTAACCTGCCTTGTGAGAAAAAATCAAAATCCTAGTGAACTTCAGAATTAATAGGTCTAAAGTTGGAACAGCCAATGGTATGCCTAATTTCTTCTTGGTAGAGATAGAGATAGAGATATTTACCTTGGAATTCAAGGCAAAATGAGGAGCGTCGTTATCTGGACGGTTGAACGATCAGAAACTAACCAGTCTGGATGGATGAGGTGGGAGGAAGGAAATGAAGAGAAAGTGGGTGTTGGGTGGGTGCCAATCATATCCTTATCCATACAGGAGGAAATCCATACGACGCCGTTTCAGTGTTTTGCAAAGCGCAAACCACCCAAAAAAAGTAAGAAATTAATTTATTATTTATTAATCATCTTTTTTTTTTTTTTTTTTAATGTCTATAAAAAATAGTTTTTCAAATTAATGGATAAAAGAATTAAATTTTAAGATAAAGAATATTTTTTTCTTTTTTATTTTAAAGTTTATTTAATAAATCATTTTATTTTTAAATTGTAATCCCTAACCTCAAACGATGAAGGATGAAATAGATGAGAGACGTCACATCCATGGATGCTGTCCATAGAATTCTAAAAGTTTCAAATAAAATTTTATTTTTAAAAATAATTAAAAACAATTAAGATCTGTTTCGAAAATGCAGCCAAACAAGCCCAAACTCACAACTCCAGACAAACATCCTCTCCAAGGTATTCATGGAATGGGTGTTCCACCAAATGGGGTTCCTACTTACATATAAGACACCGCATTTTCAGAATGTCTCATTTATCATCTAATAGAAGACAAACCCGAAGTGTGGTTCTCTGTCTCCATAGTCCATACAAATCAATATTCAAACACACCCTGGCCCGGAAATTTCCTACCGACCAAACAGTTTCTCTTGATTTTCATTTCACTGTTGATCTGTTCTGAGAAAAAAAATTATATACCGTTTTGGAGAACTCCTCTGTAGACTGCCATTAAAATCGTCTGGCAAGACATAAATAAAGACCCCATCACCAGTACGAAGAAAAGAACTGTAAATTTATTGAAAAATTATCCTGCTGAAGGAAATGTTGTGTGTGTCTATGTACAGGATACAAGGTTTCCAATGTCTGAAGTTGAATGTTTGATAAACCAAATGTAAATGATTTCGAAAACCGACTCCTGGGGAGGCTGTTCTCTTCTGTTCAGTTCCTTTCTGTCTACAGAGCTCACCTATTGATTGGATAGCAACCGAGGACCCTCAGAAATCTTGCAAATTCCTGCATCAAATAGGAAAATCCTTGAGTGAAATTTCTGAGGTGGAGGTGCTCAGAGAGATGCTGACAGCTGAGAATAATAATTAGAGTATACCACAAGATCATATATCATAGCCAACAATTAATCTCGGCAATTCTTAGTAGTTCATAGTCCGGTTGGAACGGGTGAACTTTCATTTTCATTGTAAACCAAAAGGACATCTACGAAAGATACAAGCCACCTTACGTATTGTTCCATGACAAATTATGAAGCAAGACCCGATGGCTGTTTCTAGTGAAATTTTTTTAGCTGAGTTTAGGGGTTCTTGAGGTTGCAGCTGAATATTTTGGGTGACTGAGGTTCCAGGCAGGAGGAAAGAAAAAAAAAAAAAACAGACAAAAAAAACCGAAAGAACAAAAATGAAAAAAAGGAGGGGGCAGAGTAGCATTTAGATTGGAACTGGAAATGAAGTGCATAACAATGTCAAGTTCAAGAAACTTGAACTTGAGCAGGCAATAAATATTTAATACATTGTATGGAAATATAAAGGTTGGATGTGGGGTTGTTGCCACAAGCTTATAACCTAGAGGGAAGTTCTCGACCTGGATGGAATGATACCACCAGCTAGGTCGTAAGTCATAAACTCATCAATCCCAAATCCAAAGAAATAAGAACAAAAGATCGCTTATTAATCACAGGCAAGGATATTATAAAGGTGCACACATTATTGTATTTCAGCACAAAACAGTATCATCAATCATGGAAACTCGACTCAAGGAATATTGAATTGGGGGTGCTGGGTTAAAATGAAGAACCTGATATCACTTGTTAAAAAATAAAAAAGATTGCATCTTTGCTCATTCAAGGATTATTAAAAACCAGTCTATTTTCAAAAATTGTATCGTGTCAGAAGTTTGCCAAACTTATGTTTTGGGTTAGAAAACGGTTTTAGGAACTATTTCCCCAAATAGGAACTAAAGCACTGACCTGCAGGTGACCCAGAGCATATTGAGCACGAGGCTCTGCCATAGAAGCTTCAAAGTCGATATAGAAAAGGTAATCAAAATACCTGCAGGCAGAAATCAGTCACTCGTACAGCATGAATCCTTCATGCCAACTATACTAAATTTCTACAAGAGAGATTTTCTTCCAAGATTCTACAATATGTAAAATGTGTGATTCCAGCAAACAGATCAAGATGCAGGAAAAAGTTCATTAGACAGATTATATTTCCATTTAATAGATATTAATGTAAACTATAATGTCGCTTATATGACCGACCCTGCTTCTTCAAATCTTAATCCAAATAAAAATAGCACTCACTTAGCACTGCCTTTGTTAGAGTCATCAACGATCCTCAGTGGACGCTTTCTTTGTGGACGGCTCTCAATCTTAACTTGCACAAAAAGGAGAATATAAACACGAAATCTCATTGGCATAATGGAAAATAACTGAAACAAACTTGGTTAGTTGCATTACCTTTGACAAACTAATATCTCTCAGAGCAAACACAGCCAGGGCTTTGAAGAGTACCCCAGGGCCTTCATCAAGACTGAAGACAATGCTTGTCTGAAAAGAAAAATGGCAATTTATTCTTTTGTATGTCCAAAGAAACTCACTAATCAACCAAAAGAACTATACCTTATAAGGCCTCTCAAGTCCTGGGATTATAGGTTCTCTAGCAAGTATCAAAAACCGGGTAATATTGTCACAATCATCCTGCCGAGTCACCATGGATCAAACCATCATTTACAACGAATAATGACAAATAAACTTGAAAGGTAAAAAAATGATAACAAAAGTGACTTTCAGATGTAAGGATCAAACACAAGCCTTTTAATGCCAAGAGATTTATTATGATGGTTAGTTTTTAGGTATGCATTGGATACACCTACTATGTCATCCTGTAAGGATACTTTGTTTAAATATTATTCTTAAAATCACGAAGTCTGTTCAAAATGAGAATCCATAGACCAAAAAGAAAATAAAAATTGAGATGGGCATAAGAGACTTGGGAACCATAAAAAAGAAATCGTTGGAACTAGAGAAGCCCATCAAATGAACATTCCCCAGAATCCCAATCGCAATGGAACCATCACATATTTTCTCAAAGAATAAAAGATGGACTCCTGATCAGGACGGAGAAATGCATAAACAAAATCTTACCATTGGATGGGCATATCATCAACTGAGCAGCCAAGATTGATGAATCACCCAGCCTCAATCATGTCTAGGGTACCAAGATCAGTTAATTCCTAATACAGTAGGAGCATCCTTTTTCACACAAAAAATATCTGAGCTAAGCAAGAAGTGAGGGGACAAGTTATACCTGGATTTTCTCTTCAAGAATGTTAAGCCCATAGATTACTGCAGCTCGGGCACTGGCAATTGCTCCAGTATTTTTCAGGCCATCAGAAGCGACAATCTGTCAAAAAGATCTAATATTTAGAAGAATCTGTACAATAAAATCTGAATAAACTAAACCAGGACACATAAGATCTCCAAAGATTACCTGAGCAGCACCGGCAGTATCCTCTGTGCTAATTCTGAGGAGGCCTAACTCATTTAATGTCATATCACACTGAGCAAATGCCTGCAGGTAAGAATATATTTTTTAGAGTAATGCTATTCCCTTCATGCATTGTTTGACAGGACAAAATGCACAAAAGCACTTGATCTTGGAAAAAGTTATCAGGCTTGCCATTGTGTTTGTTTAAGAATCAATTTGGTGGTCAGAATCTTCCATTATGGAAGAAAAGAATTTCGATATTAGCGTGGCCAAATCACAAAGCTCGTGAAAACCGACCTTCCAAATGTCGGATAGTGCAAATCATTCATGACCTTTCACCATTTTCCTTTTAAATATTTGGCTTTATCAGAAGTGGCAAGATTATCTGACCCCTATATTCTAAACTGAAGGCAATAGATGGAACTGCCTAACAGGCAGGTTTCCTCTAACGGTGGAACACATTAATACGGAAAAAGAAAAGAAAACGACAAACCTGAGGATGACTTAAAACACGTTTTAGCTCATCCTTTCTTACACCAGGCAATCCCAATAGGCAATGGTTAACAACCATCTGCACCTCCCCCACTATGTGCAGCCTGTGGCCAAGGAGAAGATCATAATTACGATGGATGCTTCCACCTACAGAATTCTCAATTGGGAGAACTGCTTTCTCCACCAACCACAATTCAACTGCCTGCAAAATGGAAATTTAGTTAATTAAGAGTTTAAAATGTGTAAATTAATTCAATAACCATAAAGCATATATTAGTATTTGGCTGAACCTTGAATGCAGCTTCGAAATCATCACAAGGAACAGCCTCACACTTTGGGTATGCTTTCATCGCAGCTTCCTCACTGTATGCACCTGGTGCCCCCTGCAAAAGGCAATTAACCCGATATAAGAATATAGAGAAAGCAAAGAATACCAGTTAGATGAATGGCTTAAGTGTTTTTACCTGATAAGCAACCCGCACCTTCCCACCATTGCTAGGAGACGATGAAGGATCTGTAGCAGATAATGGTCCTGCAATTCAGGCAAATATTCAACTTATGAAACTGTAACAACTGCATTTGAAGGAAACCAGAGAACCGGGGATGCATTTGAAAAACTGCATTGTAACAAGGTCTGACTAAGATGATACTGGTGTAGCATGACCAGAGTAGACAGACTGATAGGTTTTTCTAACAGATTAAAGAGTGTTTCTAACTTAATATATGATTGTCGAAATCTTGAAGAATGGCGGAAGAGCCATCCAAAATGACTAATCAATGTAGAACACATCCAACCATGATCCCATGATATAGAACTACTAATCCTCATTGCTTGTTCAATATCAATGAAAGCAGGAACTCTGATTAATAACTGTATTGTGATCCATCACTACATTTTTAATCTGGAAATCTCAACTTAATTAAATACATGCAGAACACGACAAATTCCGAATCTTTCTAAACCTAGAACTTCTCGAATGCATGCACAATATGGCCTCCAACAATTTAAAGAAACAATGGAGCCATGAACAGCATTCAACACTCTACTTACGATGGGGGGCAAAGGAATAGCATTCAAAAATCCCAAAACAAGTCTTCAACTGATGCAAGCCCTAATTCTCAAAACCAGAGTACAATCAAAATACAAATAAACCCATCAAGAAATTCAAACCTCAACCATTACAAAAGCATCATATAGCATAAAATCATTTCATGCAGAATTCCATAAGACAATCTAAACATCCATATATACCTACAATCAATCCACATTACTTCATCAATGAATCAAAGTTTTTAGGATTTAATTTCAAAGCTAAATCTAAGATTCAACTGCCAAAAAAATTCAGACCTTTTGAACCCAAGAGATTCATTTGCAAAAGGAAAATCCAATAAAAAGCTTGATTTCCAAAAACTAAAACATGCGATATCCCAATTATGATTCTAACAGCGAAAGAAAATCAAAGTTTGGAGAATTGTAACCAAGTGAACTCACTTGGAAGAGAGTTCAAATCCCTGTGAAAAGCCCTGGGCTCAGTCTCCTTGGCTTCATCAGCCCCACCAGGAGACTCAACCCCAGGCCTCAGTGGCTTCTCATCTTCAACAGGGATTGTAGCTCGCTGACCCAAAACAGCCAAACACTCCCATTTCCGAAACCTCTCAAAATCAAACCTCAAATTCAGAGCACGCCCAGCTCGCCTACCACCCAAATCCGCCAGACCCAAGTGAGGATGCGGAGGAGTTGCAGAACCCCAGATTAGTCCAGTCTTCAAAGCCATAAATAAACAAAGAAACTAGAAAAAAACCTCAGAAATGCAGGGACTCAAACAAATCCAGACTGGTGAGAAACGCTCCTGTGAGGTTTGTTGGGGCAGTTCCAGGGAAACCCAGAACCACATTGCCAAGGCGGTGGAGAAAACAATGGAAACAACGCAGAATGGGCTGAAATTCAAGTAAAAAAAAAAAGGGAAAAGGCTATGAAAGACAACTGGTTCAAGTTTGAAACGGTAGTAGCGAGAGAATTAGATAGAGAAAGAGTGGTGAGGTTGGTAGGTGAGCAGAATGTTGGCTACACGTTTCCACATATCAAACGACACATAGAGGGAAACAAACAGGAAACTCGAAGAAAAATCAGAGAAAGTGAAAGAAAATAAATTGGGTCCTCTTGAAGAGTTTCACAATTGAAATCAGAGGAGACGACCAAGAAACAGAGAGAGAGAAAAGAAACAGTGAGAAGAGCCAAAAAAAGAAAACATTTACATCAATAAATAAATATATATAAATATATAGCAATAATTACAATTATTATTTTGATTATTTTGGGTATTGGATTTCAGGTATCCTAAGTTCCTAACCTACCTGTAATGCAATCTACAAAATATCATAAATGGATTTTCAGCTCTGTCTCTCTCTCATTTCAACAACTTTTTTTTTCTTCTTTTCATAGTTTACCAGAAATATCTTATTATTTATTTCTTTTTTCCTTTTTTCTTCCTCACGTGTATAATGAGGGAGGATTATCTTTTTCCACAAGCAATGATTTGATGGTGATTGGTATTTAAAATGTTTGTCAATAGTTTAGCATTTTACTTGCAACAATTTTTCTTTTTTTTCCATTTTTTATCATTTTTTTTTTGGTATTTTTTACAAGTAATTAGAATTTTATTACTTTATACTCTATTTTTATTATTTTATCTTTTCGTGATATTATATTATATGATACATATTTGTATTGTATATAAAAAAGTCGATACTTCGGATTTTTCCTTAAGATATTTATTAACATCTCATTTAGTTGTTAGTTTATGAATATGCCATAAATTTATTAAAAAACCAACACATATAATTATGTTGGTTTATGGTTTTCGATTTAGTTTCATTTAAATGAAATGATGATTAATTTGGTTAAAAGTGACCGTTAGTTTGATTAAAAACTATTTTTTTTTAATTAAATTTTAATGAATAGTAGTAGTTAACTCCTTATTAAATGACTGTTAATTAAAAACTAATTTTTATTAAACTTGTACAATAATAGTTATATATAATGATGGTTAATTTGTTTTGTTTTTTAAGGATGGAAATTTAATGCCTACATATTTATTATTAATTTTTTTTATATTAAAATTACTGATAAATATAAACAAGCCTCTTCAAGACATATACATATGTCTATTTATGATGTCTGTTTAGAATTACTTATTACTAATTAGTTGATCGTCGAAACCCTTTACATGTTTAATTATTTATTAAAAGCACATGATATGCTTAGTTATAAGTTTTACGAAACCGTTAGTTTTTTGGTTCTTATAGAAAAAGTATCACATGGTGTATATAATTTGGGTTTTATTGTTTTGTAACTCATATGTGGTTTATTGTTTTGGATTTGTCTTATTTCTTTACATACGAATTTTATTTGTTTATACTTTGATTTAATATGTTTATACCCTTATTTAATGGATCAAATTTTATCATTCCTTTTAAACAATGCAAATTCAAAATTACTAATTCGATATCTTAGATTTTTATTTAATTTTTTTATGAAAATCTCAACCAACTCTTAGTTCATAAACATATTATAAATTGATTAAGAAGCAACACATAGTCATTTTGATTTAACGCTATAAGTTTAGGATTCACTCAAATTAGATGATCATTAGTATGGTTAAGTACCAATTTTTATTAAAAACTCAAAGAATAATAACTATCATTTAATAATGATGGTTAGTATATTTTCTTCTTAATGACGACAATTTAGGGGTTATGATCTTCTTGATTAACTCATTATTAAATATTTTTTTATATCAAAATCACCAATACTATAAGGAAGTTCTTTTAAAATATATTACGTATACTTAATTATCTCTTTAAAGTAGTCAGAATTCATTAATCATAATCATTTATTAGAAGCACTTCAAATGTTATGCAAAAGTTACTTTTTTGTTCTTAGCAAAAAGGTATCATTGATCATATGGTGTCATTTATAAAATTAGGTTTCATTAATTTGTACCAAATCTCATTATTTTGTACAAAATTTCATTACTTCATAACTCATATATGGTTTCATTGTTATATACCTTGGTTCCATTAATGTTTTCTATGAGCTTCATTTCTTTATATCTTAGTCTTATTCTTTCGTATCCTAGTTTCATATGTTCATATCATCATTTAACAATTCAAATTTTATCATATACTTTCAACGATCTAGATTTAAAGTTTGAGATGTATCAATTCAATGCCTTAGATTTTTCCATAAGTTTTCTATTAAAATCTCATATCTCAACAAGCCATTGATGCATAAATATTTGATAAATCTATTAAGAAACAACATGTGACATGTTGGTTTGGGATTATCAATTTAGGATTTACTTTAATTAAATGATTATTAATATAGTTAAATACTAATATTTAGATATATAAAATGATAATTATACCCTCCTTAGATCCAATAGTTATAAATCAAAAACTCCTTTTTAAATTCAACATGAACTTCTATGTCTATTCAATTAAATAATAAAAAATGATTTAAAAAAGAGATTAATATGAGACGGTTAGAAAAATGTTAACTTTTACAAAAACCCTCTTTAGACCTATAAAAAAAGGTATTCTTGAGTGATGACAATTTAAAGGTCACAAGTAACTATATTTATAATCAACTCACTATATATATATATATATATTTATTTATTTATATTTATGACGTCTTTTTAGAGTTGCTCGTCGTGAAATTGTCGGTCATGGAGTGCTTAACATGTTCAATTATTTATTAGAAACACTTAATACGCTTGATTATTTGTAAAGGCTTAAAAATTATCGCTAAGAATCGATGACTAGTCTTCATTAAAGTCGAGCTTCTAAATCTCACTATTCCACTCTTAGTTTTAATGTACATATGACTAGTAGCATCCATTTGTTGTGCTTGATGTATCTAACCCACCAAATTTGTCGGCATTGAAGCAGGTTTGAATTGGGAGCAGTCTCTTCATTAATGCCAAGGAAAATAGACTAAAAAATACACAACATCAAGTGGAAAGACCCTAGGAAATGGGCTGCATCTCTTTGCTAGAAGTCTATATATGATCATGGTATAATGTTTTTACCCTCTTTCCCAGATGTGAGGCCATTTCCTCTGGTGGTCCTCCTCCCTAAGCTATTATGGGACCTCTACTGAGTTGGGATTTCCCCTAAAATGGAGTAAAAGCTCTGGAATTAACATTCTGGGGACAATGGTTAATGATGACAGCAAAGCAATATAATGTCGACTTCCTAGTGTTCTATTGATTCATGAAGACAACAAAATTATGTCATATTTCAATGGTTCTACAGGCCATGAATGGACTGCTCTTCTATGGATACTGAACTAGCAACCTTACTTGAAAAGGAATGCCTCATTCCTTGGAATCACAGCAAAATAATTAACATATCAACCAACCTAAGCTTGTGTACCCATCACTGCCCTCACAGCTATGGTTTTGCTTCTTGTAGTAGTGTAGAACGAGACAATGAAAAATTTGTTAAGCTAGTTATATTCATAATCTTAAAAAGGGTTAACTCATGCTAAACATGTTGGAATGTAAAACTGAATCAGTTTTGTTGCGCCTTGCTCAAGATATCGGGAGTCAAGCTCCCCGTTGAGCTCATGGGGATCAAGTAGCTCGATTAACTCATGGGGGTTGAATGAGATAGCGTCGGATGGAGAAATTTTTTTATATGATAAATAACGAATTTGCTCCTATTATATATTTAACATTTTATGTTTTAAAGTTTTGTTTTTTAGAGAGTGCGATCGTAATTAAAAGGTTTTTTTTTCGAGAGCATCATTATTGTAACCTTACTTGTCCCTTTTAATTAGTGGAATCTTGTGTGTTGGTATACTCCATATATAGATGTAGGGATCACTTTGATTACCGAAGTACATTAAAAATATTATTATTATTATTATTATTATTATTATTTCCTACTAGTTTGTGCATGGTTTGGTAAACAAAATAATCCAATAAAATTATCATATTTTCTTTAAGAACTTGTAACATCAGGGTTATATTAATACTTCTAACTTCTAAGTTTCACTTTGTGTATTTTGAGCATTGTGTCATTCTACATACAGCCCTCTATCGTCATATAATATTTCAGAGGTTTACAGATTTTTCAGCATTAAATGTGGCTTGGGGGTGTTGATGGCTGCATTTCTTGGCCCATATATGGGCATGTTTTAAAACAAGATGACACACGCTCAATCCTGTTTGCCTTCATCTACCTAATAAATATCATCTCTGTGATGCAAAGTCCTACAATGGAGGACACCAACATCCTTTTTGGCTATTGCCTAGATAGAGATGTTACAAACATGGCATAAACCTTCCTCCACATGGCTATTGTCTAGACTTGTGTTCATTGTTAGCTTGAGCTTCTGTCCATGTCTGTGAGCAATCTTCTTTTTCATATCCAACCCTGGTAGAGTCTGCAAAGCAGTAGAAGAATTTGCAGAAGAAAGCCATTAAGGATTACTACTTGGCTGTTTTGACTGATTCAAATGTTGAATTGTGAAGCCCGAATCAGATTTATACTGCCCTTGGATAAATTTTTTTACATGATGAATGACGAATTTATCCGTATTATATATTTTACCCTTTTTATGTTTTAAAGTTTTGTTTTTAGAGAATACAATCGTAATTGAAATATATTTTTTTTTTAGAACTTCGTCATTGTAACATTTCCTTCATTTTGATTAATGAATTATCAAGTGTTGATACACTTTATGAACGTAGACATCATATTGATCGTTGAACCATACTAAAAATCTCGTATTTTTCTTTACTTTCTACTTATATATGTGTATGATTTGGTTAACATCACATTCCTACGTACAATTTTCTCAATCTTGCTAGACTTGAGTGGAGTATAAACATTCCAAATTAAGCATAGTTCTCTGGCTAGAAAGCATGAAAAGAGCAATCTGATTCCGGAGACATGAATGAACCTGCTGGGACCACCCCAACTTCAATGGTGACATATAGAGGTAGGTATGTGGTGCACACAGGAATGTGATAGCTCCTAGGACTTAGTTTTCACCCAAGGAAATGAAAATGAATTGTGTATGGACCTGCAGGAATACAACTGATATGCCCAAAATGAGTGAGCATTGTTGCATGAAAGATCAGTCTGCTTCATCTGTCTAAAAATTGACTACTGGCCAACCATAAACTTCTAATTTCCCAAGCCTATGTTTGGAATTGATAGGATATAGAGAAAATAAAAGACAGAAGTATGCTATCCTGATATTGAAATAAGACGGGATAAGGGATAAGATATATTATCTATTATCTTTTTTTATATACGATTTATTAATAAATCCCAAACTAAGATGTAGAATATTCTATATCATAATTTTTTTTAATTATTTTTTATATGAATTATTTTATAAAATAAAAAATTTAATTATAAAACTAAATTTGTATTTAAAAAAGAAGAACTAAAAATATATTATAAAATAATACTAATGTATCTAATATTTAAAATATATAAATTGTTTGTATATATTGATTATAAATCTTAAGAATATTATTAAATGTAAGGAAATTTTCATATTTTTAAAAAAAATAGAAAATAATAAAATACAATACGATTTTTATTTTAAACATTAAAAAATAATATATATTCAATTTTATTTTTAATTCATTTTATAAACTAAATATTAATATGATATAATATCCTATTGAATATATTATCTTCGCATATCATAGGCTGCAACTTGGACAAGTTTGTAGTTTACCAAAGCTCAAAGCTCAAGGATAATTGTAATTTGATATTTTTGATTAAAATCTAAAAAAATAAATAAAATATATATTATTATATAAAATTAAATTATAAATATAATATATAAAAAAAATTATATAAGATTAATTGGGTTGACCCAAACTTTGATCCATCTGTAACTCAAATTGAATTTGAGTTGAAAAAGCATAAACCAAGCACATCTAAAAGGTAAAAATAGAATTGGGTTGGAAAGATTAGCCCAAGTTTGAATTGGATTTGGCTTAGAACCTGGGAAAGGTGAGTGTAGAAAGCAAAAACCTCTTAGTAAAAAAACTCCCAATAGCAGCAAGAAACTGTGAAGCTGGCTTTTCTTAAATTCCTAGACTCCATAGCAAACAAGAATTGACCACATGACAGGTTGAGGCAGTAATCAACAAAGTCACACTCCCAGTTTGATTTTGCTTTTGAGAAATCCAACTAATAAAAAATACTTGATGCGTTTGCATAACTAAATATTATAAATTAAAGTTATTTTTAACTTTTTAAGTACGAATAAAAATAGTTAGTTTATTTTTAATCTCAAATCATTTATGAAGATAAAAATATCGGTAATTATAAATATATCAATATTTCAATTTTATGAATATATCAAAGATATATCAATAGATATTTTGACAAAAAATATCGATTGATCTAAAATTGATCAAAATTTATAATATATATATATATATAAAATATCTTAAAAATGAAATTAGAAGTATAATAGATTGATATTAAAATCACTATGAAGAAAATTATCATAATATTTTTTTTTTGCTAATCTACTAAATGAAAATTTTTCATTTAATTATACAATAATTATAATTAATTTTTTGTTTAAAGTTTTTTTTTTTTAATATTTTATTGATATGATACTTTTAATATATATATATCAATGTTTTCAGAATCGGACCGGTCATTGAATCGGAAAAGTTACTGGTTCACGGTTCACCGGTCGGACCGGCGGTCGAACCGCTATCGAACCTGTGACATCATAAATATATATTTTATTATTTTATATATTATAAAAAATTAAAAAATTAATAAATTCTATGTAAATTTTGACAGCATCTACTTTGTTTGTTGAGTTTTGTCACAAAAATTTTTACTTGTAAAAGTCATTAATTATCATATATGATATCTATAACACAATATAAGATGTTATACATTCATAATGTCAATAAACTCAATATTTATCAAATAATCAAACCATTACTATCCTATAATAACCAAATTATCAAAGAGTTGTTAACTTAACACATTGTCCATAATAGATAATACAAATGTCAACCATAGGTTCACAACACTTAATTAATTAAAATAAAAATATGACATGTCAATGTTAGAATATTCATGAAGTTTTTTGCATACTAATAAATATAAAATTCATGTCTTCATTCATTTTGGAAATTGGAATAAGGAGATTGAACATGAGCATCTGGAAAACCAAAGTTCTCCACATCAAGCTCTTCTATAGCCACGTCACCACCATCCTCATCATCTACAAAAATATTGAATATATATCAACAAGAAATCATTTTTGAAGAAAAAAATATAATTATTAAACTTTTATAAGTTTAAATATTTTACTAACCAATGTGAAAACTTGAACCTTTCACTTCATTTATTGGAATTGACCATTCTTCATATAGAAGATTTTCCAATTCTTCAACATCTAACTCTACTGGCTGATCGTCATCAACTACCTAAAAATCGGTCTCATCAATGCATGCATGGTCAATGGGATCATATATTCTTTTCTTGTTATAGAACCTAAAAAAAAAAGAGCATATAATTATTCATAATTGTGAATAGAAGAATTTAAATTCAAAACAACTAAGAATTCATTTATACCGATTTTTTAGGCGCAAATTGTAATGAACGTATACAAGATCATTAAGCCTTTGATGTTCCAATATATTCTTTCTTTTGGTATGTATATGTTCAAAGACACTCCAATTCCTCTCACATCCAAAAGACGATGTGGTTTGGCTCAATTTAGAATGGCTAACTTTTGCAAATGTGGTGCACTGTATCCATGTAGCCTCCACCATTCATCTAGTTACCATTTCACATTAAAAATAAGAAAAAAAAATAAAACACATTAGCAAGTTTAAAATATTAAATAGTAAGTAGGTAACTAATAAAAAAGAATAAACATACTAATAAATGAAAATAATATTTTACCAGGTTGAAGTACTTCACGTGAAGAATAAGCAAGGTCTCTTCCAAAACTTCTCAATCGATTACGAAATAACTTCATTTCATTCATTGTTTCAAGCTTGCCTTTTAGAACTTTCTGATCAATAACATCCATGACACCTCCAATAACATTTGGCTTATTACAAAAGTTTTCCTGATCATATTGGAAACATGAATTCAACCAATAAGCTATTGAATGAATGTTTTTCTTTAGTTGTTGATCCCAACGTTGCTTTATGATCTCTGTATAAGGCTTGTATAGTCTTTCGTTGTAGTTAAACAATTTCTTGATGCCCAAACGAACCCTATACATGCCTTCATACACATATCCCATCGAAGACCTCTCATCACAATCAACAATACGCAATAAGCGCATTAGTGGAGACATAAAATTCACAACAATCAAACAATCATTCCAAAATATATTATCCAAAATGATGGAAACTGTAACTTTGCTTTTATAATCCTTTAAATATCTAGAGTCCACAAAAAACTTACTAGTTACCAAAGTTTGCAAGTCATGTTTATGATCATGAAGACTCTTGAGTGCAATGAATGTAGTAGCAAAGCGAGTTGTACTAGGTCACAAAATCTCTGTCCATTCTTCTCTTTTTCTCAACCAACTTAACAAAGCAACATGATTATAAACAAAAATTATCACATTTGATGCACATCTTACAAGTTCAGCATCATGGTCCATCTTACCAATATCCTTAAAGATCAAATTAAGACAATGAGCTGCACAAGGTGACCAATTAATGTGTTTATGCTTATGAGAAATCAATCTCCCTGTGACCACATAATTTGTTGCATTATCAGTCACTATATGAACTACATTGAGTGGACCAACCCATTCAATCACCTCATCAAATAACTGAAACAAATTAGTTGCATCCTTGACAATGTCTGAAGCATCAACAGATTTCACAAACGATATTCCTTCAGGACAATACACAAGGAAGTTGATGAGTGTTCTTTCTCTATTATCTGTCCAACCATCACTCATTATTGTACACCCAACTTTTGCCCAAATTGCACGATAAGAGTCCACAAGTAACTGAACTTCCTTCTTGGCATCCTTTAAAAGATTAACTCGTAGATAATGGTAATTTGGACCCTTATATCCAGGACCAATTGTAGATATAACATCCAACATTGGCTTGAAGTAGAAGGAATTCACTGCATTAATAGGAATGCATACATAATAAAAGAATCTCCCAATCGCCATATCCGCTCTCTAAATAGCTTCTTTCCCAGCTAATACACTCATCATAGAAGGTTGAGTTCCTTGAGTATTTCTTGATGCAATCCACTGTTGATTTTTTCCTTTTTCCACTATTAGCTACCATAGGACTTTGCATTTCTTGAACCTCTTCTTCACCTTCTGCCATATCCCCTTCAAATTGTGACACATTAGGACCATAAGGATTTCTACATTCTTATGCTTCTTGGGTTGCTTTCTTAGAATTCACAAACTCTTGCAAAGAATTTTCCATTCGAAATCTTACATTAGGAGGAACCGATTCACATGGACCAATATCTTCTTTCACTCCAGCAAGATGTTGTTTCATTCTATGAATATCTCCGCATTTTGTAATCTTTTTACAATACAAACAAATAAGAGCTTTCCTTCCATTTGCATATCTTTCTTCAGAAACACGCTCCCATGCAGGATTAGTCTTACTTCTAGTTGATTGAGAATTGGTAATTGAATCTTGATCAGATGATGATGTCAAGTTTGATTCCCTTTTTTATTTCTCTATCAAATTAGAAACAAAAATCTCACATTAACGTAGAGAATGGAAGTCATCAACAATTTATAACAATCACATATCAATGGGTAAATTTATCTAAAGGAATAATGGTCGTTATAACAAGCATGCTTTGATCCAATTATAAATTTATCTAAATTCTAAAGTAATTTTGTAAAGATATATTGATGGGGTACAAGGAACAAACCATGAGATTAGGACTTAAATTGTTGGAGTTAATATCTGAGGTTGTTGGGCTCAATTCAAACCACCTAAAAGGCATGGATTGTGCTGAAGGGCTTGCCATATTGTGTCACTATTATCTAGCATGTCCACAACCATAGCTAACCATGGGCACCACAAAGCATTCCGACAATATAGGGAAACAGAAACCACAGTGAGAGACTATGTTCTTTATTGCTACTCAAAAGGGCTTGATGGGACTTTTGCTCTACCACATTTCAAGCTCAAAATTGGTCTAGCTTCAAAGCATAATTATTAATTAGTGATTACAAATCACAAGTTGGAAAATGACTACAAGCACCTGGCTCTGTTACTCATCATATTCCAACTTACACAATGTCAACAAGACAAACTGTAAGGAGACTCTAATAAACATTATAAACATTTTCATTGAATCCACTATAGCCATGACATGCAAGGGAAGAGAGGAATCACAAGTTACAAGTGTTTTACAAGCCTGATCCACACAATTCCAAATATCATAAGCTGTATTGGTAAAAAACGCACCTCACTGGGCAGTGGGCAAACCCCGTTACCCCACAATCGACACAGCTCACTGGGCAAACTCCAACGCCGAGGCAGGTTACCAGCTGGGAGAGGGGGGAAACTTTCCAACGCTGGTGATACTTGTGTGGGTGTCGTAAGCCGTCGACGGGATCTGTCTTAGTGTCGTGGATGGGACACGTCGACGGCGGGCGGAGGAGAGAGGGGGAGTTTTCCAACGCTGACAATACCTGTGTGGGTGTCGTGGGCCGTCGGCGGGACCTGTATGGGTGTCGTAGGCTATTGACAAGATCTGTCTTGGTGTCGCGGCTAGGACGCATCGACAGCGGACGAAGGAGGAAAGGTTGGAGTTTGGAGGTTGCAGCTTATAGATTTTGAGATTTTCATTTTGTTATATAAGACTCCATAAAGACGTCGTTTTGATGTTGTTTTTTTTTTAAAAAAAATTAAAATCATTTGAACCAGCCGGTTCGTCTGGTTCACCGGTTGGATCGTCGGTTCAAGTTGTCCAACCCCGGTTCGATCCCCATCTGATCCAAATAATCGGACCAGAACGGTGATATACCAGTCCGATCCGGTTTTTAAAACATTGATATATATATATATATATAACTTGCCCTAGTGGTATGCTGAATGCTTATGCAACTTTTTGGTGAGGGGTATCGAGCCTAGGGATGGCAATGGGGCGGGTCATTTCGGGTACCCGCCCCGCCCCGCCCCTAATGGGGTGGGATATTATTTTTCTAAACGGGTATGGGACGGGTTTGGGATTTTTTTTGAAACCCGGGGCGGGTTCGGGTATTGCCCCACCCCGCCCCGCCCCGCCCCGATTATATATAAAATTAAAATTAAAATTAAATTTAATTTAAAATTTAAAATTAATTTAATTTAAATTTTATTTTATTATTTTTAATATATAGATAATAATAAATTATTTTTAATAAAATAAGTTATAAAAAATATAATTATTTAATTATTTATAAAATATATTTATTTTAATATAATTAAAAAAATTTAAAAGTAATTTTTAAAAAAAATTAAAATTAAAATTAAATAAAAAGCTAAACGGGGCGGGTATAGGAATGTAGCATACCCGCCCGCCCCGCCCCGCCCCGCCCCGCCCCGTTTAATTTTTTAAATGGGACGGGGATGGGAATTGATTTAAATAAACGGGGCGGGGTTGGGAGGGGGGCGCCCCGCCCCGAACCCGCCCCGTTGCCATCCCTAATTGATTCGAGCCCATCTAGTAGGCGTTGACCCTTGTTGACCGCATGTTTTAATCATAGATCATTTTTACCTCATTTGCCCACATATAAAAAATATATTTTAGAATTATGATTCCATATATATGACTCATTTTTTTATAAAAAAATATTTTATGATTATTTTTGTTAGATCTAAACCTTTTCCTCGACTCCCATATTGTAAGATACGTAGGGTAGATAGTAGAAATTTTTACCTTATCATATGACTAATCTAACATGTTTTTACAATTAAATTATTAAGAGGAACAAAATCATTACCCACGTTGAGTGAACTTGATTACTTCATTTCTCATCTTTGGTGCAAAATGAACCATAGCTACAATACCCATGATATTTTAATCAATCCTACCATGGTGTATCTTTTTTTGTGTGATGATGCTTTGTAAGATCGGAACTCTATTCACTCTTAGAATCAAAAGGAAACTCCTTAGTTTTGGTTTCTAATGATTCTAGAGGTGAAAATGAGAGGAATTATATACTTTGATCTTTCCATGTTTCCTTATATACCAAGGGGAGAAAAGACCAAAATGGCATTCCCCATTAGAAAACAAATCCACTCTTTGAATTAAGTCCCACATAGCCTTAAATTTCGCGTACAAAAGGTACACCTATGAAGGTAGCTCAATTGGGAACCAATGGAACATCTAATTGTGGCTCCCATCAAATTAATAAAACATAATTTCATAATTAATCGATCACTCTACTAAAATAGATTGATTACACTCCACTAATAAGATCCAATTATATAAAGCTAATAGCTATTCCACGACCTACTAATCATTGCATTTGTTCTCCATAAATTGTTATCCGTAATTTAATTGGTATGTATTATCCACCAATAAATTATATTTTTACCTTTGAGTTACAAATTCACCTTTATGATGTTCAAAAACATCAATTCCACTAATAAAATTATACTTTAGAATTACTAAGAGGGAATAGACTATCAGGTATCATAGTACCCATCACGGGTATACACAAATTACATTAAGTTAAAATCAATTATAAATGTTGGTTAAAATTAATAAGGGTAAATATGTTAATTTAATAATTTAAAAAAATTTAAATTAATTTTATCGAACAAAAGAAAAAAAAAATATTTTAAAATTATTTTAAATCATTAAATAATAAATATTAAGTTATACAAACGTCCGTTAAAATTAATCATAATTACTTTTAAACGAGTTCTAAGATATATAATTTGTGATAAAATTAGAAGAAACCAGTCATTTTGAAGGGCACCCCACATGGACCCATTTCATTTTCTCCTCATTCTTATTAAGGACAGAAACAGAGAGAGTGCCTAGAGGAGAAGCACTTGACCTTGACCCATCATATATAATGCCAGTAATAATGTAGTAATTTTGGAAGCCAAACACATTTATTTTATTTTCTTCTCAGTCTCTGCTACCTCGTGGGCTGTGAAATTCTTTTCCATTTGGTCTCACTTCACCCGGACAACCCTCGCTCTTTTTCCTCACCCTAGCCTTCTATACATGCCCCCACACCCATTCCCATCAACCCCGCACTAGTCAACCCTATTTCCACCGCCTGATTTCATGACTCCCCCGCCGGCCCCACGTGATTTCCGTGATAATCACCGCGCCATTAAAATAATATATTTGCTAATAAAGAAAAGCAGCAGACAATTACAAAAAGCCGCGCCGATTACGTGATTTTCTCTGTCTTTTTATCGTATCGCGTCAGTTCGTCTCGTCTCGTCTCGTCTCGATTTATGAGACTCGGAAAATGACGTTACTGCCTCTCTCTCTCTTAGCCCTTAACCACTCCCACTCCGACATTTTGAATCAACCTTCACCCTCGACAGAAAGAACCGACTTTTTCACAATGGCGAAGTCGTCGACCACCACGACGACGCCGTTTCCGCCCATTAGACCGGAGGACTATCGACACAGTCCGGTCCACTACGCCGTCGCTTTGGGGGACCATACAACACTGTCTCGCCTTGCTTCTTCGCTCCCCCGACTCGCTGATCCGTCTCAGATCCACACCGAGTCAGACTCGCTGGCTCAGGAGCGAGTTGCCGACCAGATCTCCTCCATCCTGGACCGCCGCGACGTGCCCTTCCGGGAGACGCCTCTCCATTTATCGGTTCGGCTTAATGACTGCTTTGCTGCGAAGACGCTGGCGGCGGCCGGAGCTGACGTGTCGTTACAGAATTCAGCTGGGTGGAACCCGTTGCAGGAGGCGTTGTGTCAGAGGAGTTCCGATATCGCGCTGGTTCTGGTCCGACTGCACCACCGCTTCGCCTGGTCGAAGTGGCGGCGGAGGCTGCCGAGGCTGGTGGCGGTGCTTCGCAGGATGAGAGATTTTTATATGGAGATTTCGTTTCATTTTGAGAGCTCCGTCATTCCGTTCGTTGGGAAGATTGCTCCTTCCGATACATACAAGATCTGGAAGCGGGACGGTAATCTCAGAGCCGACACGTCGCTTGCTGGCTTCGACGGCTTTAAGATCCAGCGGGCTGATCAGAGCTTCCTTTTCCTCGGAGACGGCGATCGCGATTTTGATGTTCCGCCTGGCTCATTGCTGGTGCTCAACCACGACGACAAGAAAATTTTCGATGCATTCGAGAACGCTGGTGCGCCAATGAGTGACTCCGACATTGCCGGTTTCTGCGCTCAGACGAGCGTGTATCGCCCGGGCATGGACGTCACGAAGGCTGAACTTGTCGGAAGAACGAACTGGCGAAGGCAGGAGAAAACTGAGAGCGTCGGAGAGTGGAAAGCTAAGGTTTACGAAATCCACAACGTCATCTTCAGCTTCCGCTCTAGAAAAATCTCCACCGAAATCGACGCCGGAAGCGAACAGGTGCTACCGCTAGAACTCGACGAGGACGCTGAGGAAGGTTTCCTCGTCGCCGAGAATTTCGGACCTCCCGATCGCCGCAGACACAGCAGCTTCGTTCGCGAGGAAAGAGAGTTCCTCTCTGTAGGTAGGAAAAGTGTGGATATTCCCTCCGCAGCGCCTGACCGTCGCAGGCTATCTCCGGCGGTGGCGCCACCGCAAACGAAAGAAAAAGAGTACTTGAAAAGTTTACGACCGTCGGTGTGGCTAACAGAGCAGTTTCCTTTGAAGACGGAGGAGCTCTTGCCATTACTCGACATTCTAGCCAACAAGGTGAAAGCCGTCCGCCGGATGCGAGAACTGCTGACCACGAAGTTCCCGCCGGGAACATTTCCGGTAAAGGTACGGGGTATTTGCGGAATAGAAATCGACTTTTTAGGGCTTTAGGGACCCACAGGACCTGAACCTTGATTTCCACTTTGGGCTTTCGCTTTTGCATCTTTTGATGCCCAACTGCAAGCAAAGCCTTCACCTTACTTAAGCACCGTGACAAAGCACACCGGTCGGTGTTGACGCGACGTGGAAGGCTCTAATTCGTCTGTTCCGTCGCTTTAGGATCCTTCTCAGATGATTGTAGGGCCCAGATTATCCGAGGTTCTGTCCCCGACAGAGACTCCTCGTAGGACCTACATTTTAGGGCTTTTTCCACCGTCCGATTTCACGTTAGGGTTTTCTGATTTTGATTTTTGCGTTTGTGGTGCCGCAGCTCGCGATTCCGGTGGTGCCTACGGTGAGAGTGGTGATTACCTTCACCAAGTTCGTCGAACTCCAATCCACTGAGCAGTTCTACACTCCACTGTCGAGCCCTAGGTATTTTGGACATGGAGGACGAGCCCAATCTGAGCATTCAGATACTCAACACCAATCATTCTCGTCGTCTTCGACTTCAACATCAACATCAACATCAACATCATCAGCATCAGCATGGCTGAGGCGAAGTAACAGCCAAGCAAATTCAGGAAGCAAGAACCACCACCAGCGAGGTCCGGGGCCTCAGCAATCTGAGCCATTTGCTATGCCCAATGGGTACACATGGACCAGTATTATTGACGATAACAAGAGCCGGAAATTGAAGAAATCCAAGTCCATGAGAAGATCCAAGTGAAAGAAATCGACTTGGATGGCTTTTGCAAATCCAGTGTAGATATCATAGATTGGGTACCATTTGGACTTCCAAAGTGCATTGTTCCACCCTGCACACAATTTTTATTTCTTATTTTTCCTTTCGATCCCAGACACATGTTTAAGATTTCAGTTTGAATTTCAAATGAGATGATTAATTTGATGCGGAAGATAATTTTTTTCCTACTCTTACTCTTTCCCTTTCCCTGACACTGCATTTTCTTGCAAATTCTTTATAGAAAGAGAGAAAGGCAGACAGAGAGAGAGTAATGCTCCATGGGATGGGAGGAATCATCACTACCCTGACCTGAAGAGAATAGGTATTTGCTCTCTCTACTAATCTTAGCAATTAGATTTTCCCATTGCAGTATGCTTAGCAATGAGGTTTCTTTATTCCTGCTATAGCATAAGCCATATCTTGCTGAATCATTCTTAGCTAGAAAATTTTATGTTGTATATAAGTCAAGAAAGCGCATATTTGGTAACTGCTCTAGAAAATAAAATAGAAAATAGTTTTCTAATTCAAAAGACAAGTTTGATAAATTATTGACTAAAAATATGAAATTTAATGAACACAAAGGTTGGGTTTTCTTTCCATTGCAGCTTTCAAATTTTCCCGGGAACCAAATATAGCCTTGGGCTAAATGACTAGAAAATCCCCACTTAGACTGTTGCCCTGACTGTGCTGAACTCACAGGTTGGGTGGGTGATAACAAAATAGTTTGCTCATGCAGATGGCAGCCCACCCTTTTCCAGGAATGTGTTTGAATTTCAAAAAAAAAAAAAATTAGAACTTGGTCATATGGCATGGGTCACTGCCTTTATAATTGCCCTGTCAAAAGGATTTCAGAAAAGGGCTAATAAATGTCCATTGAACATGGTCTGGAGTCTGGACTAGCATTTCAAAAAATTCCCTCAATCTTCAGTCACTGCATACCTACCTTTTCTTCAGAGCCTCTGCCTCCAATGCCTCCTCATCCGTCCATTTTTGCCAGTTTAAACTGTTCACTCATAAACCCAACTGACCCTCAATTAAGAAAAATAAATGTAATGGTAACAATTTAGGACATTTAGTGTAGCCTGGGCCACAGTTTATGTAGCCCAATATGGTTTGTTTGTTTATATATTATTCTCAAAGGCTCGTTCAAAATAGCTTTTTCCCCCCTTTATTTTTTCCTTTCTGGGTTAAAAACTGTGCTTTGCTAAGATGAAGGCAAATGATAAAAGATGTTGCTGGTCAAAAGGGACCATGTGACTCATACTTTGGGAAGATGCTTATACTACTTTTGTTTTGGTCAAACTAGGCCATTTTGACCTTCATTCCCCCTCCCCATGATGTTTTAAGTACAAAGCCCGGATTAGGTGGTCGGATAGGAAATGGATATTATACCATATTATTTCCATAAGATATCTTATCCTAATATAGATACTATACCATATTAGTCCCATAAGATTTCTTATCCTATGATAATGTTGCATAAGAATTAAAGATTGGAAAGAAAAAACATATTCGATTGGATTGGATTTGAATACAATATTTCTTAATATATCAAATTTTCATATTTTTAATATTATCTTTTTAAATGTATATTTAATTAAAATATATTTAAATATAAAATTTCTCAAAGCATAGGAATATTATTATTATTATTATTATAATATATTAATTAATTAATCAAATCTTAATATTCACTTATTTGTATAAGAATAATAATCTATATCAATCATTTACTAACCCTAAAAATATTGAATTTACACATGATAGCATTATGATCTTCACATGCTTCGTGAATCTTTTCATGATTAAGAAATGATGTTATTCATCTTTTTTCTTTTCTTTTCTTCAAAATAAAATGGGGTAGAATTGGAAATTCCATAATCCTTGAAAATCAAACAAATTAATAGGCTTGTCTTTCTTCTTGATCTAGCTAGCATTATAATATTTTGGATGATGTTGTGGATCAATCAATAGAAGTTGTTAACTCTAATGCCACTTATAGAGATGACAACAGAATAAGCTATGTAGGATGATGTCCTAACCAGTGACAACAGAAGATTCAAAAGAAGACTGCACTGCATGAATCTCTACAAATTTTAGCCTATGTGGGATGTCCTAACCAGTGAACTATCTCACCCCTTTCCTTCCTCTGATTCTTCTACATCATGAGGGTTTCTTCTACTCCAAAAACTGGTTGCCAAAAGCACTTACAGTGCTGCCCAAGCAACTAAGAAAAAAGGTCCTTTCTTTTGGAGCATTTTTTATGAGATTACAGTAATTTTAAAAAATAAATTTTAAATTATCGTAATGGAAAAAATAATTTCAAATCTATCGTAATTTTTGTCAGAAAGAGAAAACTAAAAAAAGTTATTTCCTTTTAAAATCGCCTTTTCAAAAGATGATTTTTAACATTCCTTTAAAAAAAACTATAAGCTAAAATAGTATATTAAAGATACATTTTTGAGAAAAGAAAAATAAGGGAAAAATTCTCTTGATTTCTCCATTAAAAAAAAATTTATGTAGTAATCGTTTTTTGAAGAGATGATTTCTTTAAAAAAATAAAATAGGGAGAAATTGTCTCTTGAAAAGATGATTTCTTAAAAGAATAAATAAATAAATAAATGAGAAAGATGCTATTTATTAAAATAAAAAAAAAAGATGATTTAGGGTAGGAATAAAAAAAAAGTAAAAAAAAAAGAAGGAAATCGTCTCTTCACTTCCCATTTCTATTTTTTAATAATATTATTATTAGATATAATTATTATAAATATATATATATATATATATATATTGTAAAATTAATTAATTTTATTTACTAAATTTCATATATAAAAATAATTATAATTATCAACAATAATATTTATAAAAATACAAATTAGATATTAATTTAAAAAATATTTTGGTATTTATCTCTAATTTTGTCTTTAAATTATTTTAATTAATTATAACTATAAATAAAAGTTAATTTAATTTTATTTATAAGATAAATAATATTTTATTTTTACTTTTTGTTTCTTTAACTTTCAGATTAAAGAAAAAAGATATTTTCAATTTTAAGTGAAAATTGAGTTTATAAAAACAAATTTATTATTAATTTATTAAATAATCATTTACAAAATAAATCATTTTTTTGTTTTTATTTTTAAATTAATTTTATTAGATAAGATTTAAAATTGATTTAAATAATTTAAAATTTAATAATTAATTGAATTAATTTAAAGATAAAATTAGAGATAAATGTCAAAATATTTTTTAAATCAATATCTAATTTATATTTTTATAAATATTATTATTGATAATTATAATTACTTTTATATATTAAATTTAGTAAATAAAATTAATTAATTTTATAATACATGTATTTATAATAATTATATTCAATAATAATATTATTAAAAAATAGAAATGGGAAGTGAAAATTTATATTGAAGAGATGATTTCCTTCCTTTTTTCTCTTTTCATTCCTTCCCCTAAATCGTCTCTTCAACATTTTATTCCTCAATAATAATAATATCTTTTACTTTTATTATGACAATTTTCTTCCTTTTTACTTTTTTTTTTTTTTTTGTTTCTTCAATAGACGATTTTCATTTTTTTTAATAAATTGCCTTTTTCTTTTTTTTTTTTGAAGAAATCATATTTTCAAGAGATGATTTCTCCACATTTTTTTAAAAAAAAAAAAACCGTCTCTTGAAGAGATAATTTCTTTCCTAATTATTATTATTATTATTATTATTATTATTTTAAGAAATCGTCTATTGAAAAAGACGATTTCTACATATTTTTTTTTTAAATGAAGGGATCAAGGGACCATTTCTCTTCTATTTTTTTTTTCCTAGAAATTGTATCTTCAATAGACGATTTTAATTTATAAATTTTTCTTTAAAAAATTTTAGAAATCGTCTTTTAAAAAAACTATTTTAAAAAGAAATAACAATTTTTATTTTTCTCTTTCTTACTTTGATAAAAATTACGATGGATTTGAAATTATTTTTTCCATTATGCTAATTTAGGAATTATTTTTTTAAATTACCGTACTCTCGTCAAAACTCCTCTTTGGGCTTCAAGTGGGCTATCCACATGGGCTGGAACAAGTGGTCGGTATGGGGGCATGTGCAACATTTGTTGCTCACTCAATTTTCCTCAAACTAAACTTTCACTACTATTACTTCTCTTCTTACACGTTGTGTCTCAATGTAAAACATTTTTGTCGACTTCTTCAACATTTATCTCATTTATTTCCTACAGAATCACAATCCAAACGTGGGATTGAAATTTTATATCCTAACCCCTATCTAATCCTGCTATCCAAACACAACCAAAGAATTTTATTTTTTTTTGTATTTTTCCCAAAAGATGAGTTTGAATATATTTACACTTAATTTGCCTTGTGAAAAGACAAGTTCAATGTTTTTCAATATTTTTAAAATTAAAAATAATTATAAAAAAAAAGAACATATAAATAGGAAATCTAGAGAGCCAATATATTTTTTACGCCATTATTTGAAAAAAGGCTAAGTGGATGATATCAAGCTGGTTGTGGCTACTCTTCAACCCAATAGCGTTTTGGGCTGAAAATAGAAATCGGCGGATTGGCTGGTCTAACCACCATTGAATAAGAGATGGGACTCTTTTACAAAGAGTAAAAACAAATTTAATATAAAAATTTTACACTTAATTTTCAAAATAATGTCATTACAATAAATTATTATTATATTGAATTTATCTTTTTAAAGGTTGAGGTAGAATTTTTAATAATATTTTTTTAAAAATTGTGCCTTGGGCACCCAAATGGAATGTAATGCAATCCCACGACACCTTTTCCTTTTGTGGGTGGAACCCCATACAAAGGAACTGCCATTGGAGCAGTAAAGGGACCTCAAATAAATTTTCACCAAAAAGAAATATATCATTAGAAAATACCATTAAAGCAAGTAATGGGTCTTAAATATTATGCATTTTTTGTAATACCCATTGAAAAGGAAATGCAAATAAATTGATGCCTAATTTTTTTTTTTTTAATGATTCTTGAATTTGGCTTTATATAAGAACAAGGGGAATTTAGAAGGTGACTTGGTAAACAAGAAGTGATGAATAGGAAGGAGAATATGCCAAATAGACTTTGCTTCACAAGAAGGCAAGTACTTAAAAAATAGTAGAGAATAGTAAAAAAAAAACAAAAAATTAAATTCAAAAAATAAAAGCATTGACAGCCTATCCACATGTGATTAAAAGTTTTAGGGCTATAATCACTTTCCACTACTTCCCTTATCAATTTTCTTCCTTCAGGAAAGAGACCACCTTCATTCAGAAACCAACCATCTCTCTCTCTCTCAGGTTGAAAACTTCTGGGTTTTTTTTTTTTTTTCTTTCTGGGGTTTTAGATCTTTTTTAGGGTTTAATGGGTTTACTGTGTTGTTTTGGTCTTTGTGATTATCATAATATAATTCTTAAGCCTTTCTTATTGGGTAGATCTATTTTTCCACTCTGATTCCAGTTTTCTTCATGCAGATCTTTGAATGGGGTTGCTGTGGATGGTCTGCTAGCTAGTTTTTGGTGAAAATCCAACTGGGTTTCTGCTTGATTGCTGAGAAATTATAGGAAAAGAAATTAGAACTTGGGAGTTTTTGACAGGTTGGAGTATGATAGCATCCAGCTGGAAGATTCCCAATTTTTTTTTTCCTGTTTCCTGGTTTATTTAAATTGGATGATTCAATCATTGATAATTGATTGGTTCTCTCTTCATTTTCTTTCTTCACAGTAAAGAAAATAAAGATCCGATAAGACATGGCTACTGATGGGCCAAGCTGGGCTGATCAATGGGGTGCAGGAGGGATAGGAGCCATGGAAGATGATGATGAGAAAACCAAGAAGGACAGCAGCAGCAGCAAGAAGAAGACAGATGCTAAGGCTACAGCTGCAGCTGGACTGGGCAAAGCCAAGGCTGCAGCAATGGTAGGAGCACAGAAGATCAAAAGCGGAACATCAAGCGGCATCAAATGGGTAAAGAATCAATGCCAGAAGAAGGGTTCTTCCAAATAAATCAACCAGATTGTTCAACTTCTATTGCATGAAAGAAGAGTATGTTGTGAATGACTTTGCTTTGTGTTATGATCTTCTCTTTTTCCATTTTTCACCAGATTCCCATCAAGAAAATGTCAATTGTTTGTGCGCAAAAAAGATTCATCTGTTACCTAATGATTTTGTGCATATAATATGAGTCTATCCGTCTACCTTACATCACTTAAACCACCATGAAGGTTCAAACTTGGAACCTGATTCATTGCCAGAGGGCACAACCACCAAGCTAAACCTAAACCCGGGCAGCTCGCTATCATGATGATGGAAACCTTAGTATCTCTGTATTAACAATATTTCACCATGATTCCAGATGAAAATACAAATCACCATCTATGCTTATACTTTTGCGATTCCATGGAAAGCCCTCCAACAAGAACAGAAAAGCTATAGGGGAAGTTTCTTAAAATTTAATTTCATCAACGAAAATCTCAGCTGTAAAGATTCAAACATAAAATCAAACTACTTGCATAATCCAATTATTGTTACTAATCAACATTGACTAGGGTAAAGTGTATGGGAAAGCAGGGTGGCCATTGAATGTAAGGGAACTGACGAGAATTTACAGCTTTGAGGTTCTATTTGCAGAATCCGAATGTGTTCTCACCACTGTAGGTCATGTAGAGAAAACCATCTTCATCCTTGTTTTCCTCATAGATAGCAGACATCAATGCAGCTGTGACAACAGAAACTATATTACAAACACAATTTTGAAGAACAGTATGCCACTAAATTATAGCATTTTGCACTAACCAGTTGACGGTAGAGTGTTCTTGACAAAGACAAATATGGCTTTCTCAGCACTGAGCTTAATCCTTTTCCGGATGACATAAACAAACTGCCCCACAGTCAAATCTGCAGGAACCAAGTATCTGCATTCACAAGAACAGAGATGCAAGGAAGTGAAAAATCTACAAATATAGGGAGTAAACATGAATGAGAGACTTTAGCATTTGTCTTGCTCAGTCTGATCCAGAAGATTCAGCCTCAAATGACAGAAAGCACATACCATCTAATCAAGATCAAGTGGTATATAAGGCTAAATGCAAATACTAGCATACATGTAAACTTTATTCAGAGCAGTAACTATTTCTACTAGTCCAGGATCATTGTTCAGACACAAAAGCAATTAACAGTCTCGTGGACTAAATGTGTGTTTGGCAAAAATTAAGATTCAGAGCAATGATCAAAGTAGGATCAGTGCACCAACACATAATAGAAAAATAGCCATGGGGGCCTACTACATGCTCGTAGAACTTGGCAATGAAGTTCTCTCATTTTTTCCAACATGTTATTCGGGCCTCACTTGGAGGACTGCATAACCATATGAAGCAAAGGAATTAAGGAGAGACTCTAATTGCCTCAACAAAGGCTTTATCTTGACTGAAAAAAGAGTAGAAAAATAAAGGAAATACAGACAGAATAGAAGTCATGCAATAATCTTGGATCAAAACCAGTCTAACCTAAGTTAAATCCAGGTTTTTAAAGAATTGGCATGACAGAGAGCAAGATGTACACAAGAGGCAAGAAACTGAATCAGTAAGAAGCCTTGTAAATTCAATCACCAGACAATGGAAAAAACTGGTTTGGCAAGAAATATGGATCACAAGTAGAATTGTACATCATCAGATGTACCATCAGTGGAATTGGAATAAATCATGCTGACATATCCAGTCCCATGCTTCTAACACATTTTTAAACCCAGTGAGATACCTAACAAGTTGAACTAGTTTTAGTAAAACGATCCTTCCCCTTAGAAGAAAAACAAACTGCACTGACCCTTCAACCATACTACTAATATCAACTCCACTTCTCCAACATCACCAACATTATCCCACTCCCGACACCACTACCAATTCCAACACCCTTGATCACCACTGCCGCAACACCACCATCCCAGGAGTCCCCACCACCACATAGCAAACCTTCTGAAGATAATATGAAGCCAGGGATGTGACATTATATGCATTGAAGGTCAGAATGTGAAATAGCAACTACAAAGCACTAACAAACATCCTGCATTTAGCAAATTTGTATAAACCCCAAGCATAATAATCAGGATAAGGAAGACTGTGGAAATCTAAACACAAATATAAAGCATTTAAGCATTCAGAATGTAAAGGCAACAAGAGATGCTGGAAACATTAATCAAAATATAAAATAAATATTAATGAAGACCCCAACCACATGCAGGTAAAGCATAGAAAAGAAGTTTGAACAAAGAAAGCAGGTGAAACTAACTTCTTCTTATCAATGCTAGGTATGTCACTCCTATTGGCCTTCTCCACAATCACCTGCAATCAACACTTCTCTCAGATGAGGACATTGCATAAATACATGAAACCAATCATAATTAGAATTGACTTATAGTCTTGATTATCCAAAAGAAATCTCACTGGTATTCTATCCGGATGCTTTTTTCTGATGCGAGCAGCTTCTGTCTGCCTCTTTTCTAACATGCAGAAGATTGAAAATTTTATAATTAGCGGATAAAAGAAATATTATGTAACAAAATACTTAACTTCCTTTCCTTCCATTTAAATAGAAAGGAAATACTGAACAAAGATCAGATGATGATGACAACAAGAAGCACATCATAAAGAGATCATACAGAAAAAGCATAATAAAAATAGAAATTGATAATGCTATTCAATTCACAACTCAGTCTTTTCACATACCATATCAATGCCAATTCCCTTATTTTCTAATGCATGGAACTTTAACAAACTCTATTGTGACTACCTTTCTTGTAAAGGATCACTTCACTGGTGGTGTTTGGTTGCCATGTTAAACCCAGAAAAGTTCATAACTAACACCATTTTATGCCGTTGGTGTCAGGAGCCAGAGTGCCCTGGGTCTTGATCATTTGATGCATGCAAGCTGTTTTGCTGAGCAAATGGCAAGCATCTTTTTGTTTTATTTGTTTTATCTTATGAAGAGTGCCTTCTTAATCGGCTGGCTACCTCTCAATACAAGTATTTCTGTTCTTTTGCCCAATACCTTGGATAGGTTGGGTAAGCTAGCCTTTGCAAATGCCAATGGCTTGCAAACAGAAAAATGTTCAGACTGTGGGGCTAACTAAATAGTCTTCAACAGGCTAAATACGAAGCTAACAAATTAGAACACAATGAATCGTTTTTTTTTTGCTCTAGAGGAAGCTAAAATAGGGGAAACTTTGCCAGAGAGCAGGGTAAATCCTTGGGGTACAAAGATTAGGGCTCTAATGGCCCAAGGATTTGGGCCAAATAAAAAAGACCCAAGTTTGCTCATCTACAATAATTCAACAAGAAACTAGAAAACCCAGAAGTATTATAACATTAGCCATAACATCCTTCGATTACAGAGGCTAATAAGAAGAGAAAACCCAGAATTAGCAAAAAGAGGAAGCCTCGTGACATGCTTTCACATGCTAAAGGCAAGAACAGATCCTCATTCAATCTTTCTTGCAATAATTGCATGTCTATAAAAACCATCAAGTGCTTCAATAAAGTTCAAATTTTCATGAGACAAAACATCCCCTATTCAAAACCCATTACTCCAATTTAACATCAAGGGAAACAAATTTCACAAAAACAATTCCAGATTCCCAAATAACTCCAACATACAAGTTGTCAAATCAGCCACCAACACACAATCCAAGAATACCCACATCAGTGTTTTACAAGATTTGCCACAAAACACATGGGTATTTAGAATCCAAAGAAAAAAACAAAACAAGACTAACCCAGAGGGTGTTCAAGCTTGAAGTTGGAGGAGCTTTTGGCCATGGTGAGACTTATACCCCTACCTCGTCTCTCTGCAGATTTCAAACATCCAAACAACATTACCACACCAAACCCACAACGCCTTCCACCAAGAAGACACTAAAAACACCTACTTTATAATAATTTCGATGAAGAGAAAAATATGAAGATGAATAACATACCAAAAACTAAAAATAAAAAAATAAAATTAATGTCAAAATGAAGAAGATCAGGGTTTGGAGAATGATTGGATGATTGATCACGTTTATAGTGTCAAAATCAGGAAACAAATATTTGGGGTTTCTTACAGAGAAGAAACTTGTCTGGGATTCCAAAACCAAACCCAATGCAATGAACCAACGTTGAACTGAGTTGCCTGTGTTACAAGAAAACTGTTTTCGTAGGCCCTTTGCGGTTCTTATGCATTTAGATTCAACCAATTTCAAGGTTTGATCATTGAGCCAACAATTGAATATATGGCATGTCACCATCACAAATTTCCATTGAAGTGGGCCAATTGAAAATAAAATAAAAATTATCATCTAAAAAAATGAAAAATAAAAATTCAGTTCATCCCTTCTAAACGATAAGCATATAAAGCATATTTATCTTTACTTATCCTTAATCATTTTCATCATTATCATAATTTTTTTTTTTGAAATTCTATATAACATATATTATATCCCAAAAATATCTTAGAAGAAAAGAACAAGAAAGAAATTAAGTTACAAACATAAATATACGTTACCTCTATTCCAAAATATTAGTCATTATTTTCTTCTTTTATCTAAATGAAATAATAGATATTCCCTTAAAATGGACTTATTTTTTAAGTCAGGAGTGTCTTAGATTTATAAATTCTGCATTATTTCATTTATTTTAATCAAATAATCCCTTTATTTTATCTTTTTAGTTTTTTATTTTGTGGTTTAATATGTTATTTTATATTTTTTGATTTATTTATTTATAAAATTTATATTCTCCATAAAATCTAAAAAATGACACCTCAACAATTTTCCAAAAATCAAATAATAAATCTTTAAAAATATTAACCAATGAAAAATATAAGAAATTAATAAATTAATTTAAAATTAGATTAATAATTAAGAGATACCCAAAATCTTAATTAAAAACTCACTCCACAAAAATAATGTAGAAAAATTAAAATAAAATCTGAGCATAAGTATTTTTATTTATCTTGGTGGATCAACGTACATACATGGAATCTAAAAGGTGATCAATGCACTATATTGCAAACTAGTTTATGTCTAAACTTCAATCTAAGCTCCAAAAATTTTAAAAAGTAGATGTATGAACTATTTCATAAAATAAATTGGTGGAGGTGATAAGAATGTGATTAGGGTACAAATATGTGAATGATGATAACAAACATATAAATAATATACTAAATTAAATTATGTGACTTAGGTGGTGTTTGTTTTTTTGACTTTTTACTGAAAACAATTTAGTTTTAGAATTTAGATTGTTTGTTTTTCTATTTTTTTATAACTTATTATAAACTTTTTACTAAATAGAAAAAACCAAAATATATAACTTTTTCTAAATAGAAAAAATAACTTATTATTTTTTTTACTTTTTAGTACTTAATAGAAATAAAATACTAAAAAAACAAACAACCTAATATTTAACACTATTAACCATTAAAGTTTTATTTAGAATTAAGTAAAAAAAACAAACACCACCTATACAATGAATGTGGTAAGAGTGAAAAATTACAACTACACATAAAGAATATGACTAACATATAAAAAATGTGACAAAATTAGGAAACTTTAATAAAAGTACTGATATAAAACTTGTGATTAAGAAATAGAAAATTTTACCATAGTATGAAGAATATAACTAAAGTACTTAAAATATGAATGTATCTATTAGCCCAAGGGTTCTCCTAATCAGGTTTTGATGATAACAAATCATAGTTAAGTGACTAATTGGTTTGAAGGGTAAAGAATCTCAAATGTAAATTCGAAAATTCAGCAAATTACCAAAAGAATACAAGATTGAGACTATTTGAAGACTTTTGATAGTAAGATACGAATGTAAGATGAATGCATGAGTGCACTTAAGTTTTATTTAATACATTTTCATGCATTTTTGAAAACTTGGTTTATTCGTTAAAATTCTGATTTCATTAAAACTTGAGTTTCATCAAATGTACCTTAGGCAAAACGTTTCAAAATTGACATATTAATTTACCTAAAGACTTTGCCTAACTGTTAGAAAAGAAAGGAATTGAAAAAGATAGGTTTTCTGGACCAAAAGGCTGAATCGATCGAGGCTCTGGCTAACCGGCTCAACCGGTTGTGGAACCGGTCGACCGATTGCCCTTGTCCGATCGATGAGTGCCAAAAACACTCTCTCTTATCCAGTAGCTTCCTTTTCCAGGTTGAGGTTCCATCCTTCCTGGTTGAGGTCCAGTCAAGACAACGGTAGTCTGCCAAAGCATTAAATGCTCCAATGGCTAGTGAACTGGTCGACCCCCAGCTCAACCGGTTGAGGTTGCCTTTTGCTTTTCTTGGCTCCCGAGTTTAGAAACCTATAAATTAAGAGATCCACTTCATTTATGAAAAAGAGAACACTTGTAATCAATTATCTACCTAAATGTTCTTAACTTAAAAGCTCTCATTTTTTTCTTAGTGCATTAAACCATCACTTACATATCTTTTAGTGTACCCTTGTGAATCATCCTAACTTTGTTTTGTATTTGAATCATCTCTGAGTTATCTTTGAGTTAGGTTAAGGGATTATTTCTTGTAAAACTTGAGTGTTAAAGCCTTCAAGAGGTTTGAATCTTGAAGAGATTGTGTAAGAGCACATTGGAGCCGAAATCCAATTGTAAAGAATTGGAAGCTTGGTTGAAGCTTCAAGCTAGTGGAACCTTCACTCGGTTAGGAGATTGATGAGAGTGGACGTAGGCAAGGAAGTACCGAACCACTATAAAATCTGAGTTTGAATTCTCTAACTCTATCCCTTTATTTCTTGATTATATTGTGTTTGAATTTATTGTGTTAAAAAAGTTTTGAAAAACCCAATTTACCCTCCTCTTGGGTGTTTTTCTCATTTAAGCATAACCTTTATTTTCACAGTATCCACGTATAACAAATGTGACTAAAGTATGAAAATGCGACGATAATACTAAATACTAATATATATGAAGAATATGATGATGGTAAAAATAAATATGATTAGGGAATGAACAAATATGATTATGGTATAAAAAAGTGAAATCAAAGTAGCTAAAGTATAAAAATATGATTAAAATATGAAAAATGTAGGCATGAGGGGGAGTTATTAAAGTGTCTTTGTGGAACAACCAACATGAGTTTGTTTTATTCAAAATAATCAAAATTATAATTGCTTAAATAAGTAGATATTAGTTACCTCTCAAATTTCCATACATAAACCTCAATCTCGGAAATCTTGATCTCAAACAAGATATGTATTGGCTCATGACAACATTGCAATATCTTGAGGATGAATAAAATAAACTATAGTTATTACTTTTTCAAATTATTTTGAAATACTTGCAATTTATGAAATGGGTGGATAATCTATATAATTAAAATTTGTAATGAAACGAGAATCATTGAGAATATTCTCTATAAAAGAAATATAATCCAAGGATGTTACATAATGATAATGTTGTACGATTTACATAAATTAAAGAATGATATGTTAAAAGGGATTGAAGGAAACGTATCTCTCTTAAGTTCTTTTATAGTCATTAACTTTATAAAAGTGATAAAATTAATGTTCAACAAATAAGATAAAATGATAATTTAACCAATTTATTCACAAAAGAATTACCATCTACCATATTAAAAAAAGTTCATACATAATATCATAATGTGATGGTTGAAAGATCCCTTCGATTTCACATGTGAAGATCAACCAAGTACAAGGGGTTATTATTAAAATATGTTATTGAACTATAATTTTTTTTACGTTTTATCCCATCAAATTTTATAGTTCAAAATTTCCTTCTCTTGTTAGGTTTTTCTCATCCAATGATGTTCTTACGCCATGGATGAGGAGGAATGTGGAAAAGTTATCATTCTATTGGTAACATTTTTAATGAGATATCAAATTGAAAAAAAATTATAGCAAGTTTTTGTTAGGTTTTTCTCATCCAATCATATTATGACGTCATGGATGAGGAAAGTGTGAAAAAGTTATCTTGAAAATTGCAATATAAAAGGTTGTAACATAGTACGAGATTTTGTGGATATCTTTCTTGAGACAACAATTTCCCATGCACATCCTTAATGTTTGATTCTCCTTAAAGCCTACCCCTCAAGATTATATTCTCTTTCTTTTCTCCCCTCTTTTGTTCTACTTTTATTTCACATGACAAGTAAACTAACATTAAAAACAAAATCGACATCTATCCCAATTCAATCAAGTCTTTTCCAATTCTGTCCTATTGGGATGGGAGGCAGCAGATGCCGGAGGATACGCCCAGTGCCATCTCTGCATTACAGCAAATCTCCCTCTTATTAATTGCTTCTTCATTGGGTTTCTGCAACTTCCTCGAAAGAATGGCTATAAAAGCAAGATGTGGAATGAGAGTTATGAAACAAACCACCAATACAATAGATGTACTATATATGGCGATCTTCTCTTTGATCCAAGAGAATCTGCCAAGGGAAGCCGAACAAACAAAAGTCTTCATACACTATTGATCGATGAGATGTGGATGATTTTGTTCAGTGACAATGTGTGGGAAATCATGCAGCTTCTTTTCTTTTTTCTTTTGGATTTTCTTGGTGGGGTTGTGATTGATCATGTATCCTGTTATTGGGCACGAGTCGGCATGTATAAATTGATGGGGCAACTACGAACTACCCTCCCTTGTCTGATATCTGAAAATGCATGTGTTGACAGTTAATACTAACTCAATTTATGATTTTTTTTTTCTCATTAAATTTCAACCATTGAATGATTTGGACCTAAGGGTAGTGATAGCTAGTGGCCCGTATAAGTGAAGGAGAATCTCTTTTCTCCTCCTTTCATGAACACACGTCTCTTTCTCTCTCCCTCTCTCCCTCTGTATCTTTCTCTCTATACATCTCTTTCTCTACCTATCTATCCATCTGTCTCTCTTTCAGTTCTCAATTCTTCCAATTTGGGTTGTAAGTGAAAGAGAATCTCTTTTTTCCTCCTTTCATGAACACCTCTCTCTCTCTCTCTCTCTCTCTCTCTCTCTCTCTCTCTCTCTCTCTCTCTCTCTCTCTCTCTCTTTCTTCTTCTTCTCTATCTATCTCTCTGTCTCCCTCAGTTCTCAATTGTTCCCATTTGGGTTGTATTTCTTCAGACTTTATAAACTAGGTTGTTCATAGAAGGAAGAAGACTAGCGCAGGAAACAGAACATGGGTCAGTGTTATTCTGCAACACCAACGCAGGGGAGCCATTGTCATCATGAAGAGAGTTCAAGCTTGAAGAAAAGATGTCTTGCCAAGGCAAAGGAGCAAAGGTCTAGGCTCTACATACTAAGGAGATGTGTCATCATGTTACTATGTTGGCACAAGTATGGAAAGTATTGATCAATCAACTTGTAGCCCACCATGATCAGTGTTTTTAACTTTCAACTTTGGGAAGAAGGTGCATACCTTTTTGCCAATTATTTTATTCCTAAGCTAGCTAGCTAGCTACCTTGTTTCATATCTCTCTATCTTCTTTATAAAGTTCAGCTTTTTCTTAACATTATAATCAACATGGATATATGGTGAAGAAGCATTAGGGTTTGCAAGCATTCAAGGGGTTTGTCATTCATGATCAGACTAATTAGGGTTTTCAAGCATGAAGGATGACAAAGGAGAGATTGGTTGCAGGGTTTTCACGTGAATACAGTCATCAAAGTGGGTGTGGTTGGGGGGTTGAGAAAAGTGTACGTACTGCCAAAGAAAAGAGGAAATAGAGACACAAACTCACATGGGAAGAGGGACAGCTGAGTGGGTCCTGTGGGTAGAATTGCTTGATAGATTCTTGTTAATTAATTTGGCTTGCACTCATTGCTGTATTTTTGAAACCTCTGGAAATAAGACTTTATATTGGAATGTCTCTAGCTATATTTTTGCTAGTTTAGGGTTTGATCCTCCTCGTTTTTAATGTGCTAAAACATTAGGTTTTGCACATGGATGGAGAGACCCACCAAAAGTTCAGTTCAGTTGGGTTGTGGGATAAAGAAGAAGAAGAAAAAAAAAACTCTGAATTCAGTCATCTTCAAGCTGTGAATTCAGTCACTGGATGTGAATTAGGGTTAAGGCAGGGTCAGGAGTAGTATTTAAGCAGAAAGCATAATACAAACAGAGCTGCTGTTAGCTTAGTTTCTATTTTAGTTGAAAATGATCACCACCAAGTACAATTATTTTGACGAGATGGTTTCTCAGCTTCTTTTCCTCTAACACACAAACAATGGTCTTTTCAATGGGGTGATGATTTGCCTCTCTTTTTTGTCACCTTGTCTTCTTTTCTAAAGAGACGTGTCGATCGATGATCCATACCTCCAGGCAAAGCTTCAAACTCACTCATCGCCCATTAAACCACTTTCCAAGGAGTCATTCAACTTGAGCTACAAATGATTTCGTACAATATAGTTGTTATATGTCATAAACACATATATAATATACTCTAGAAACTTTTGTCTTCTAAATTCTTTCCCTATTCAACTTCAAGATAAACAAGTATGTACATGATTATAAGAAACAAACATCAACTTCGAGATAAGCAATTATATAGTTAGGAAGAATCAGACATTGAAATTGATGATCGACTGTAATATCATTTGTAATAATTTATTTTTTCTGTATATGATATTATCATTCATACGTTCAATGATTCTTACCATATTTTTAAAATATATTTACATGATTAAGAGAAGTCTGCTACACATATATTATGATGGTTAACAGGTTTTTTCCTTCTCAATATGATTTTGAAACTCCAATTTTTAAAGGTTGTAGATGAGATAATGCGGTAATTAATATTATATGTTAATGAAGATTATCTTTGATCATGCATTATAAACCTAAGTTTTTTAAGCTCATTGATAGTATAAAGCTTAGGCAAATTAATCAAAGTTGACTAAGTCTTTCCAAAGATCTTCATGAGCCATAGTCTCTAGACAACTCAGTGTCACATCTTCATTGATTTTTTGTTTCCCCTCTATGTTGAATTTTGAGTTTGTACTTAAAAGTAAACCCTTTGTTTCAAATGCTTGGGCCCTCAGTTAATAATGAGTGGGCAACTCTACTCTTATTCATTATGCATCATCTGCCGTCCATCTCTCACTTTCAATACCATATTGCTCCACGGCTTATTTTTTCTGCAACCATGGATTAGGGATGGCAATGGTGAGGGGTCATTTCGGGGCCCGTCCCGCCCCTCCCCTAATGGGGTGGGATATTATTTTCCTAAACGGTAAGGGACGGGTTTGGAATTTTTTTTGAAACCCGGGGCGGGTTCGGGTATTGCTCTGCCCCACCCCGCCCCGATTATATATAAAATTAAAATTTAAATTTAATTTAATTTAAAATTTAAAATTAATTTAATTTAATTTTTATTTTATTATTTGTAATATATAGATAATAATAAATTATTTTTAATAAAATAAGTTATAAAAAATATAATAATTTAATTATTTATAAAATATATTTATTTTAATATAATTAAAAATTTTAAAAGTAATTTAAAATTAAAATTAAATTAAAATTAAATAAAAAGTTAAACGGGGCGGGTATGGGAATGTAGCATACCCGCCCACCCCGTCCCGCCCCGCCCCGTTTAGTTTTTTAAATGGGACGGGGATGAGAATTGCTTTAAATAAACGGGGCGGGGTTGGGAGGGGGGCGCCCCGCCCCGAACCCGCCCCGTTGCCATCCCTAGGATCACTTTCACTTATAGGGCATGCAACATGCCTCAATTTGGCTCCATAGACATGGGTCAGACAGACTGTGTCACTGTGAATGTACAATGGTGATGATTGAGCCATTTTTTTTAAGAATTATTGTTAATTATTTTCGAAAATAGTTTTAAAAAACAGTATAACTTTGGTATTTGTAAAACAAATTTTGAGAACTAAAAACATTTTTAATATGTTTTAAAAACAACTTATATATGTAGTATTGTTGTATTTTTAATTATTTTCTATATTTATATAATTATTTTTTAAAAATGATTTGGAGAAACAAGTGAAAATAAATTAAAGTAATTAAAAAATATTACCTGAAAACACTCTATTTTTTATTTTTAAGAATAAAAATCTATTTTTCAATTGCTAAACTTATTTTCCTATTTTATGTTCTTGAGAGCATAAAACTATTTTAACAAACAAACCCATAGCATCCATGGTTCCATCCATGGATTTGTGGCCTCCATGTACCCATAAATTTTCTTCAGGTTTTAGAACATCATCTCTCCCAATTTTCATACCAGAGAGCAATGCTAGCTAGCTATATGCAGCTCCTCCACCATGGGCATGACCCATCAGGCCAGGCACCCTCCTCAAATTGGTAATTGAATTGAGTGAGAGCTTCATTCACAAATCAAGGATAGAGGTGCCTCTGCAATGGAGGGCTACCTGCCTAATCTTTATGTTTTATGATCAAATCAATGAGGATCAAACATCGATTCCTAGTAGTGTTAAGATTTTCTGATCAACAAGACACCATGCAGACAAAATGTAGTACTAATTTAAAAATAATGGGCATTAGATCAGGCTAATGAAGACTTTCAACCATCCTGATCTTGTCATAAATTCAATGATAATGAGTCCAATCCTGGATATGAACCATGAACAATAAGGTAGAGACTAGAGTAAGGACATGACCATTGTATCACAAGGCCTGAGTTTGGATATTACATGAAAATACCCCATGATACAAGGGAAATTGCCCTTTGAGGGAGGGAAAGAAGTAGGGTTTTGTGTGGGTTTTAAGCTTTTTCAAACCAGGTACACATCCATGTTTTGTTTGGTAGAATATGCGCCACATGAAAAAAAATGGGATTCTATTTGAAAATTGCTTTCAAAAATGGTTTTTTATTTTTCAGAATAAAAAATGGGAAATCACATTTAGTAATTATTAAACATTAAAACAAAGTATTTTCAGAAAATATTTTTTAATTATTTTCACTTATTTATTAAGGGTTCTTTTAAAAAATAATTATAAAAATATAAAGAATGATTAAAAATAAAAAAACTACATATAAAAATTATTTTTAAAACATATTTAAAAATATAAAAAATAAGTTAAAAGTATTTCAGATTTTCAAATAGACTTTTGTTTTTTAAAATTGTTCTGTACTATTTTGTAAACCAAAAACCTTTTCCAAAAACACTTTCCTTAACTTCAACCCCAGACTTGCTTCTTAAGTTTTTCAAATTCAAATGGGATATGGCACCACACCATAGCATATGGTATCCCCAACTTCATAAATACAAAAATTGATTGCTTCAGGCTTGGCTCAGACTCAGAAAGAGCTTTTCCTTTGTCTCTAAGCTTTCAAATAAATATACTATCCTTTTCATTGCTGGGTTGTTGAGGAATTCAATGTCATCTTCTTCAAAGACCACATCCCTTCTGCTCACATCTCCTCCTCTCCTAACAGACACATCGATCCCATTTTCTTCACTTCTTGCTAAGCATCTTGGAAGCGCCCTCTCCACGCCTCCAAACAACAAGTTGTGTACAATCAGGTATAGATACACGAGATATTGATACGGTTCAATTAGAAAGCTGTGTTCTAAGTTAAGAACTCTGTTGTTTGATTGAGCCGTGCCAATATCACGTCCTACTTCTCTCAAACTTTCACTAGCGTGTTGCAGCAGCAGCAATTACAACATTGAATTAGTGTAAGCTTCTCTTTCAAGTAGACTGTCAGTATAATTTAGCTGTGAGATCAGTTCGGAAAAGTCATGTTAAGTCATAGATGTTGTTGAGTTCTCTTCCCTGCAGGTTCGAGTGTGCCATTGCTTAAATGCATGCATGATGACTGTTCATGAACCTAACACATTCTTGCCATTTTTCCCACTAGGGTATCATCAAGCAGAAGCCATATTTTCTTGCAGGACCCACCAAGGTTTGAAATGAAAGACTCAGATTTGATAGATGATGAGGATGGAATAGAACAAAAAAACAAACTTTTTTGTACTGGTTTTACTTGTAAGTAAAGATCCACCACTTTTTTGGCAAAGAGAGATTGGTAGGGTAGGTGATCAGATTCCGATCCTCTTGTTCTCATTAGTGGAGTTGTGTTTCAGAAGACACAAGCCACACTTCCACATAATACATTCAAATTATTTTAGGTTGGTGATATCATAAGTTCATAACTACATGGTTAACCAATTCCTTAATCTAAAACCTATTTCTTCAGAAGAGGATCCAGGATGGAACAAACTCTAGATGTAAAGCCCTGAAAAGGGGAAAAATTAAAAAGGGACAAACCATTGTGAGGGAAGCACATATCAGAACTCAGAAGATTGTCTGTAAACCCAGATACAGAAAACTCTGTTTGTGAAGGCCTTAGAAGGGGGAAAATGAAATGGACAAACTGGGGTTATAGGAAAGAAAATGGTCAAATTAGTGACATGATGGTGATCCTGAGTGCCATAATCAATTCAAACGGACTCTTCTACAACTGGGGTTGTATTTGGAGGTCTGATAATGAATGAGTTTAGAGCAGAAACCTGCCATGGCCTGTTTATATGACCCAGAGAAACAGAAGGTTCTGACTTGCTAAATTAGACCTCTGTAAGCAGAGATTAATACAGCTGATGAAAAATAGAGATATTATGCTAGGGTTCCATGATTTGGAAGGGGTACTGGGGCTTAGCCATAAGACAAGCTCTGATTCAATCATGAATACTTGAAAGCTCTAGAACTCTATCAGTAAATGAACTACAACGAGAAATTCTCACACAACAGATTTGCTGAATGAAGCTTCAGGATGCAGCAAGGAACTCATTGAAAAAGAACATCAACGCTTGCAATTATGAAGAAGGAAGAGAATAAAGAACAAACAGGGAATTAACCCAGTAAAGCCCATTTGACATATATTGTTTTATGAAGCAAAAGGCAGCAAAGGCAGCCTACAAAGATTGCTACTTTATTATAAAGATCATGGCCATGGCAACTTACAATATAGTCCCCCCAACCATTTAAAGAATGGGTAGTGACAGTCACTTGCATTCCTGTTGGCTGCTCTGGGGGGTTGGTCTCCTCAGCTAAAATGGAGATGGATCCCCAGAAGCAAGGTTTCTTTCCTCTTTCACTATAGTCTAAATTTTGCGTATTAAATACACACTATGAGCACATACAAAGTTTCCAAAAGGGAAAAAAGTAAAAAGGGTCTGCTTTCTCATGGATATCTTTCTTGTTTTGTGAATCTGCGGGTCTCTCAGAAGGAAGTGCCCTTCCTGTGTTCAGACATCTGTTTTGTCTCTCAGAAAACTGCACTCCACAAAGCATTCTTGCCCTCACCACAACGCTGGTGAACATCCTTCATCCTCTCAGAAGATCTGCAAATACCACTGCAGCTCCAATCAAATGAAGCAACACATACGTTGCCTGCCTCAGCCTTCCACTCGCAATCTGCATTAACAAGTAACATCCTCAATTTTAAAGTGCTCCCTTATGAGCAGCATTTTCATTCAATTTTTTCTTTTCTTTCTTTTTCCTTCCTCTTCTTCTTTTCTTTTATTTTTTTCTTTTAATCCAATTCTTCTGGAGAAATAGGTGGCAGAGCCAGCACCGGACAGCATGTTACTGATAGCACCACACATTTACTGATATGGTGATCAGACTTACCTGAGCAAAACTAAATTTCCATCAACTGGAAGGGCCAAATATTAACAGAGGTCCATGGCCTATGGTAGACTGATTATCCATCAGTATTATTAAGGACTATGGACTAAACCAAGTGGTAGGTTGCAACTTCACATCCATGTTCATGAACTAGGGGAGCAAGACAATGAAACACATGATTTATTCTTTTTTTTTATAGGTATATATTTTATTTCTTTTCTTCTTCAACTAAGACATATCACTAAGAATTTTCACTTCCAACAAGGAAAAGGAAAAGAACAGATACAAATAACATATCCACACAGAAAGTACAAATTATCAGATTGGTAAATTGGTAGCTTGGTACCATAAAAGAAACTAGGCATTAACCTCAATGCTCAGGTATAGCATAATTGTTTTTCAAACTAGGCAACATATTTAGGAATTTGAAGTACAGAGTCTCCTAATATGGAGTGAATCCTACCCAAGTTGGATGCTCATAACAGTATTTTAGGACCTGGCCAGCCCAATAACTATTTAAGATAATAGGAGTTGTGTAATGCAACAAAATTTAGGACTATCCACAAATATTTCGATATTTACTAATATTTTTCATCCAATAATGCTTCTTTGGGTACTCCAAAAATCCACAACCTGATCTATCTGGATGAAAGGTTTTACAGTTAACTGCCATGTGAATATGGGTTTGAAAACACTAATATAGCATACAGACTCTGTAATCCTAGAGTCATGAAAAATGACCATATATGTTTATATGAATTGAAACATTTAATTTGTTACCCAATATAAGACTAAATGCTTTTGATGAAGATACTTCATATAAGGTAAAAAAGAACATGGTATAATAACAATAATAGTAATTATAAATTTTACCAGGTGGGGTGCCACAACATAGTCTCCGGTCATCTATATGCTCCACGTCTAATCCAATAAACCAAGATCCCAGTGAAACATCTTCATTGGCGTACTTATGCAGCACATGCCTGGAATGATGGAAGGCAAAATCACCACCACAAGTAAAGGTTGAAAGGTCATTTTAAGCAACAATATTAGCCATGTTCATCATAATCATGTTAGAAATTGGGCTATTAAGTGGTCTGCAGCCTCTTCCAAGTCAAGAAGTAAACATACAGCATGGGAAGGAAATATGATTTTAGTTGCTATTCAACAATTTTCATTCAATCATTACAGGCTTAAGGTTTCATCAAACATTTTGCGCAAGGACAGTAGGAACTTACCGGTTGATTGATATATAAGTAGCCAAATTTTTTGAAATAGCATATAGTTGTCCTGTAGCATGACGGAAATACTTGTTTCCCTCCTCGCCAAATTTCCAATACTCTGGTTCATGGTATTTGACTCCCCTGTTTCATTAAATTAATATTTAGAAGCCAAATATAATTGATTCCTCAACCCTTAGATGATTGAAAAATCTGACAATCTTCTTACTTCTGAGCAAGGACAGGACCCGACTTCATGCAGCCTATATACACCCGAGGTTGCAACCGATATTGAGCCAAAGTCATTGCAAGTGTTCCTGAGGTAAATTCAAAGCAGACTCCAATAAGACAGAATGGAAATACTGTACGCAGCAAAAATAACTCTCATCCGTTCACTGCAATTTCAGGCTAAAACCCATTCAGAGGAGCAATAAATTGTTACATGCAATACTTAAAGCTTGGACATGTGGAACAGCATTCCGCCCTTGAGGCCTGGCTCAAGGTGGCAAGGGGTTAGGGTAGGGATGTAGAAGGTTCCAAGTTCAAATTCCAATAGGGACAAAAATATTAAAAAGAAAAAAGCTACTTATCAAAAAAGGAAAAAGAAAAAAAATAAAAAGAAAGAAAGAAAGACAAAAAGATGTGGAAGCATTATCAGGCTTTCCTCTAAATTGATGTTTTCACATATCATCTTAATTTCACTAGTCACCATAAGTCAAATAGATGAGCTAGCACAAGCTAACATTCATAATACCTACCACATATGATCTTGGGAGGCATCATGTTAAAAACGAATTTTATGGTTGTCATAATCAATATAACAATGCAACTCTCCACGTGTGGACCCATAAAATTATTTTCACACTCAGCACTCACATATATGCACTTATGCAAATGTTGAATGGTTGGATTACACCACCACATAACACATTTGTGCATAGGCAATGGTGCCAGCAATTAACTACTGGAAATTGTTTAGCCTTTCATTACTATTACGAGTTATTTTAATTTCAGAAACAATTTCAAAACCTTCATCATTATGTTCCATAATCATCCTTTCTACCAAATTTTCACAAGTTTTCACTATTGGATTTTTTTATTTTTTATTTATTTTTATTATTATTATTATTTTTAAGTATGCCACCATGCTTGCATTTCATGTTTTCTTGAAAAATCCATAAGTTTTAAAAATATATATATTCAATATGCCCTTCAATAGTTTGAAGTTGTGTGCACAAATTTAAGTAATGTTTTCATTTTTTTATAATATTTTTCTAATTTTCCTTATTTATTTTCTCTCTGCACATTTAAGAACTATGATTATAACAATGAAATCACAGATATTTGTCTCGAATTTCCTTTTTAATCTTTTTCTTGAATATGACATTAAAAGTTCCCAACATCTACCGATTACAATATACAAGATGAAGGATAAAATGTAGGAAAGGGGCAGAACACCTTTACCTATATTTACATGAACATCGTCATCAACTTTGACATAGAAATCCGCATCCCACAAAGCAACAGCAGTAGAAAAATATGTCTTTGTCTTGCCTGACAATTCCAGGTAGCCCTCAACATGATCCTACTCACATGAAATGTAGAAAAACAAATGGAGACCCATTAAATCCCTCATTTTGAATTTTAAGAAAATATCTGTGTTTCATCCAGTAAAGTGTGAAAAGCATACATAAAGGAACAAGACAACAGCATTACCAGTCTCAAGAAGTCTCCATGCATTCTTTCCTCTGCTTCAATAGCTTTATCAAGAATACCACCAGATGTCGAACTAGTGACAAAAGGCCAGTTGACAAAATTCATCATATTCACCAAATCCACATTGCAAATCCCAAGAACTTACAAACAACTATAATAATTGAGTGAACATATTCATCAAATCGCAAGTGTTTGAGGCTCAATTCATGAGGGTGGTCATAGAAAATAGAGTTAAGTGTGACACCCAAAAAACCTGACTAGATCTTCTGCTAATCATGCAAGAGGATCCCGTCCAGTCAGATGACATACAGTGATACTGGTTTTTTCACCGTGTCAGCATGTATTGGTGCATAGCTACTTAAATAACCATCGATAAAAGATGCAGATTAAATAACCTCATGCTGACTTACTCAATCTGCATGAAAATTTAGGCAAGTTCTCCGAGAAAACTTGATATGACAAAATGGTAGAAAGTTTGGACCCCATAAAACACCTTATTGAAGAATAGTCAAACCACAAGCATTTCCAGCATTCTAACAACGTTAACATGGAAGCCGTGCTTTTAACAAAAACCTATACAAAATCTGTGAGTATTTGGATTCCACCCTTGGGTCACATATGTTTTCAAAGGTTATCTTAAGCTTTCCAAAACTTGTTTTAACAATGCCTCACTTCCATCTTTTACTCAAGGCAACATCATTTAGTGGCCATCTAGATATAACTGAAAATGAAGGCAAAAGTAATTCTTTTAGAGTAGCAGAAATTTTTGTTCAAATAAAATATAAGTGCTCTGTGTATTCTTTCTCATAGTCACTAAAGTCCTAAATTTACCATTTCATCACTGTGTTAATAATTACTCCTTTTTCTTTATACTAGACCTAAATTCTAAACCTCAATTATAGAATATCGGACATTAATATTCTATGTGAAGACAGCAAAATGCATAAGCAAACATTAGAGGAAATGGCATAGCTGAGCATGTTAAAATAAATTCAGAATGTGTATGTCCTTAAATAACATAGCATTGAAGAAGGGAATATTAAATCCCACCTGTGACCAATAACAAAGCGTATGACAATGCCCTTTTCTTCTTCCAGTTTCTTTCTCTTCTCACCTAGTTATTTTTTCCACAGTAAAATAATCAACAAAAATAGCATAAGACAGGCAACAAAAAGTTGAAAAACAAGTATGAGGCCAGTTTATGCACCTTGTGGCATCCAAGTTGCACGAACTGAATCTCTTCGTTTCCGGCTACTAAAAGCTGTATTGATTCCTATAACCATTAAATATTTTCTTTTCTTTGTTGATTCAGCGACATTGTGGTCTTCTGATATGAGAGAATCATTCAATACAGACTCTTGAGCTGCCCTTGCAGCAGCTAATTCCATCTCCAGATTTGAAATTGTTTTATCTAGTGTTCTGCATTCCATATATGGCAATAAACTTTCGGCTCAGATTACCAGATAGGCAAATTCCTAATATAGGAGAAATCCAGAGAAAACAAGCATTGATTTTTCGCTTACTGGACAGCATGATGGGTCTTTGAAACTTCCCCCAGAATGTTGTTGGATTTGTGCCTTATCACCTTCTGAGTGAGGCAAAAAGATTGATGAAAAATTATAATAAACATGTCAATATTACCTAAAACAATCAAGGCAAATATCTAACTATGAGTTTGAATGAAAAATAACTAGAAGCCACCAGAGCTAAACAGACAATCTTGTTGGTGGTCATGAAATCACATTTACAAAGAAATTTTTCTTGTATATCACTACAGCAGTTATCATTGGAAAAGTATCAAGAAGCCATTTTTAAGCTTTAGCAGAGAGGCAAAATAAGTGCTTTTCAGATGAGCTAAAGACCACCTCAGAGTTATAAAGAAGCTGATACCTAAAACGGAATTCCCAAGCACTATGCTTTCACCCTGAATACTTTTTTAGGAAAGAATACACCTGGGATACCGGGCATTATTATCCCAAGCAAATACTATTTGTAATCATGAATTAAAATACAAATATTTTGGATGGAACTGCCCTTGGGTTTCATATATAAACCAAAAGAAGCCAAACTAACAAGGCACAATATGATTAATAATGTAAAGACTGCCAATGAAGAATAACAGAAGATATCTACACCAAATATGCCCTTAAAAGATTTCAAATGATATGCACACTAAATAAGCCAGCAAAATTTGTGTTAACAGTAACTGAAGAACATTCTTCCATGAATTTGACCCTGTGTAAAATGAGACTAGAATGAAAGTGAAATATTTGGATACATACACTTGCTAGTTTTGGAGTACAACCCTCAGAAGCTAATTTAATTCTTTCATCTTTAATTCCAGTCATCCTCTCTGTGTCTTTAGCTTCAAACGCTGCCCACATCCTAAAACCAACAGTTCTTGATTAATATGGAAAGGAATATACTAACACCAGCCACACCCACACGACCATTTCCCAACCCATAAAAATTGCAATATAAGAAAAATATTTCGAGATAAACAAGTTTTCTTTCAACATAATGAAGATAAGCCACAGATTGCCAAGCACAGCATACACAGAAATCTCCCCTTCCAAGAGAGATATGAGGAAGGTGAAACCATAAATAAATAAAACAAATCAAGAAAAATCATCTTTCCCCAAATGGAACAATGTGAGGCACATGCATAAAGAAATCCAAATTTTGATGACTGAATGTAAACAGGAAAGAAAGTGCAAAAGGATTGAAGTTGGCCCTAGTCTAAGATATCCAAATTCAGAAAACCACATGGAAAAGCACAACAAAATTCAAATATACTCATAATATTTGGATCCAGGACCACTTCAAACAAGAATCACTACCAATCAATGACCCCAATTCACAAACACAATTATCAACCAATTTTTTAGAATCTCATTCAACACCCATTAATATCCAGATGTAAAAGATAGTTTCTAAGTAAACCGTGGATTACTTTTTCTCGGAAAAAGGCACCTATTCATACACATATGGGAAAAATGCATTGAAGCAAACCAAAAGCCCCCCACAAGAAGAACAACCATCACCATCCATTTGGTTCCCGAGAAAAGTGGGGAAAAAGGAAGAGAAATAGAATTTTGAATTTATGTTTTATGCTAAGCCAAATAATTCAACTAAGCTCAGTCGAATCAAGGTCTTGATCCCAGGCTCCAAATAAGGAAGAACCCAATGTACAAAAATTCTAAGTTCATTGTTTTTCTCCCAGCATTTTCTCACCAACCAAACAGGAGCACAAATAAAAGGAAAAGTTCCAAATTCAAAGAAGAAACAGAGACCCATTAAAGAAATACCTGTTGGTGAAGAACATGCCAGCACAGAAGCTGCTCAAGCAAAGCAAAAGCGCCAAATTCCGAGATACAACACTCTTAGAAGGATACTCTGTTCCTCCCCTGTTTTTCAAATACATTTTTGGTCTTGTTCCCTCTCACTAACCTTATACTCCCAAAAAAAATCCAACAATTCAGAGACACCAATCTGCAAAACCCAGAAACAAATTTGGAAATTTCACCACCAAAGATCAAATTTTTACGTTCTCTCCCACTCAATCCTTGTCCCTCTCTCACCTCCCCTGCATTGGAGTGAGAAGAGTGCAGACCCACCAACCGCCCTCTCTTAATATTCCAAAATACTGAACCGTCCTTCAACAAACGTTTCCCATAAACTTAAATTTACTGGAAAGAAAAACAAATAAAGGAACAGTAACAGTTCCATGTAGAGGTTGGATCTGTTCAGTTTTCTGTTGAACTTTAATGGATTCAATTTCATTTCCATTTTAAATTCCAAGTAATTGTAGAGTTTTCCTTCCATTATTTTTAAAAATTATGTAACTTTAATTTGAAAAATCAATAATAAATACATATGTTTCAAATATTAGTTATTAATTTGCTAGGATTCAATTAACAGTTTGCTCTTTTAATGTTTCAGAGGGAGTTTTATTTTGGTATTGAAGTTAATGCAGCATAACTGTTCTTTCTTTCCTTCAGGTATTTGCCTATGCTTTTTTTCTTTTCTTTTTCTTTTTTTTATTTTTTCCTTGTTTTCATTTTTTCATTTTTTTTCTTTTGGTCTCATTTCTTCTCCTGGAAGCACCACCATTTGAATTTTGAAATCAGTAGACACCAATCTTGTAAAGAAAGAATCTGACAAATTTATATGCATACAAAAAGGGTGATCAATTCTTTTTTGTTGTTTTGCCTTTTTTGATTCAAAAGGAGAAGCCCATTTTGAAGTTTGAACTTTAAGTATCAGCCCAAGTCCTTACTGCAATCTGATTCAGGAGGTTTGAGCTTTTAAGTCTAGAAACCATGCTTGAAATATGGGTGCTCAGCTTGGTCCGAGGACCATGCATCAAGGGCCTGGTTATAAGAGAGTGGCCAGTGACCTTGGCATTGTGTTCAACAAACTGGTTGTGCTGGGTTAACCCAGATCCGGCCTAAACCCGGTCTCTGTGCAGCTCAAAACCCAGCAAGCTGATAAGGCCATCTGGCTTGACTCTTCTTGGATCCTATTCAATTGATCTGCCCACTGCAAATTTGCACCAAATCAGCAGAAAATGTTCAATAAGCCTTGCCACAATCACAATAATTTCATTTCACTATAGAATGTCCACTAGTTTTCAATTAAATAAAACATCAGCTTCACATGTATGAATTTTGAAGAGATGGATTCTTGCTGAGGCATAGATAATAAGTCCTGATGATAAACAAGTAGAGAGGTGGTTTCAGTATCTTGTACACAGGCAATAAAAAGCCAAGGTCGCATCAAGAAAGAAAAAGAAACTGAACTTGACCTTGAAAGGGTCAGCTGGAGGACCATTATATGGGAATATAATGCATACCGATTCGGATCACAACAGGGGATTCTACCTGAAAACCAGAACAAGTTGCACTGAATTGTATTGTATTGTATTGTATTGTGCCTTGGCAGGTCTTGATTCTGCTGTTCGTTCCTATAACTTTTGGAGGATGCTCACACCATGATCCTAATAGTAGTGGGGAGGGAAAGGTACAGGGAATCTTTCACCAAAATCATGGTTATTCTTGTTGGGAAAAGGGGGTAAAACCAACCTTCCTGGTGGAGCACAAGGATCATTGAATTGAATTATAGTATTCAAGAAATAGATACAAAGCAAAAGGAGAACTGGTCCCAGGAGGGGAATTGGGAGGATTCTACTTTTGAACTACTAATTCTATACCAATGGTATCGCCTTTTGGAGGAAAGAAGTGTAGATAATTTTGAAAGCTTTTGGCCTCCATTTGCATCTTCTAGAGAACCAGTTAAAGAAAATGCACCCTCCTAAAGAACTTTTGCTTAGACTCTCATGTTCAGCTTACTTGGGTATACCAGGGATGTATTGTGTCCTTATAACCCTACTCCATCAACCTTTTAGAGTAGGTAGCAATCTAAGAAATTAGAGGTTTTCATTGTACCTTTTGTATCTCACATGATTGTGTGTTTATATATTCCTCTAGAGTGGTGATGGAAGAACTTTGTTAACCTAGCTAATACTGAGACTCTGCTAGTCACCTAAATCTTTGCTGTTTTTGTGTTTGATTTTTTTTTTTCCCATTTTTTCACTAGTTGGGCATAGTTTCTAATGAAGAAAGTAATTAATAACAAAATCAATAACTTCCTAATGAGAATGTTGTTCAAATACAACCTATTTTCACATGGAGGCTAAGTACAACCTGTGTAGAGTTACTAGAGGATTTGAATATCCCCACTTGAGGAAGGATCAGGAAAATAAATGTCAGCCAGGGAGATCACACAATCATTTAAGACAATAGATTTTCCTATAAGCTAGTAACAGTATTCTGAGTATCCATCATGTAGAATGATACTACATTGTGTATTACTTGCTAATTTAGCGTGTCATCTGGTGTCAAAGTCCTGCTCAAAACTTCTATAAATAGAAAGATACATAAGACCACAAATATTCCTACAACAAACTTCTTAATTGTCTCATAGTATGATACTTGATCACCTACAATGACATTCTTAATTGTCATATAGTATGTACTAGATCACGTGTTGCACGCAAACAATGTGCATACATATGACTGCTAAGCCCTCCTCACATCCTGAGAGACTAGCAGAGACTGAATTCCAATGATTGAATGGGATTTGCTAGACAGAAAGATACTCCTGGGAGCAGTATTCTGAACATTTGGCCAACAATCTGCCACTAATTGCCCACTCCTGCTCAAAACCTATATAACCAAAGTTGGGAGAGAGACTGGGCAGGAAAGTGAAGTATCAAGGGTCAAGAATTTGATAGGATTCAATCAAGAAAGATATCCCTAATGGCAAATTTCTGACTATTTGGACCACATAATCTGACACAGGAGCATGTGTTGCTTGCAGATGAGGGTATGTTGGGATTGAGAGGCATATACTCCTAACAAGAAAATTCCAATATTAGCACAAGGGGGTGTGCAGGGAGGAGATGAATACATATATGGCATCCCTGCATAAAGAAATGGGCTCTACTTTAGTTAGTATCTAGAGGGAGCATCCTAAGAGCAAGAAGCAAGTGATTGGGGTCAACTTGGGAATGGAGGGTCCCTTATGATGTAACATTTGGATGCTATCTAACTTGTTTCTCACCCAACAAAAATAAAGTAATAAATGAATCAAACAAACAGGTATGAAACTACTAAAAATAACCAAGAATAGTTGCAGAAAAGCAGCCAAAAAGCAGAGAACAAGACATGAAGACACTTACCAAAAAGACCTGAAGATTAACCAATTACTTTTTTCATATCCCCAGTTTCACTTACATAGGTGCAATTTCCAATCAACCCAACCAAAACACAAGTCCTAACAGACAAAAATCTCTGAGGCTGTTCTTCATTTTTTTTTCACTATTTCCAAACAGCACCAAGAAAAGGCAGTTGTGACTGCTTTTAGAGAGACTCTGTTCTAATCCTAGGTCCACCACCCCACCTGACTAACAGTAAAGCTGAATGTGAAAAAGAAATTGAAAAAGATTACATAGGAACAGAACAGAGAACGATGGTGGTGGAGGTGGGTGCTGGGCTGATAAAAGACACTACTCTAAGAACCCAGTTTTTGTCAGAACAGCATTCCTCACTTTGCTGAGATCTCTTCCTTTGAGTGTCCTTCCAACCCCTTCACAGACAGAGAAGGACGAAATCTGACTGCTTGCAAGCTTCCTAGCAATCCATTCATGTGGAGGGACTATGTCATCATCTCCATCATCATCATCATCATCATCAACAACACATATTTGATGAGTGTTGCCAGCATCATTGACATCTTCCACACCATCAACCCATGGCATAGCCCTTGAGTTCTTTCTGTAAATCTTTGACCAGTCAGGGATGTTCATTGGAGCTGATGAGTGTTGAACCAGCTTGGCTTCATGGGAAGGAGTGTTGTTGCCTCTTCTGATCCCTCTTGGAGCAGTGGGTAGGCGCCATGCAGAAGACGAAGAAGAAGATGAAGAACCAGAGGAGTAATCCTTGGATTTCCTCATTATAGGACTTGAATCTTCTCTGTCCTTCACAACAGCCCACACATCTTCTTCATCAAAATCTTCATCTCTCATTGATCTACCCCCACCACCACTGCTATTCCCTATGGCAGCATGCCTATTAGCCATGGCTGATTGCTCCAAACCCCACAAAATTGAAATGGGTGCGCAGAGAGAGGAGAGAGAAAAGAGATAGGACTGAGCAACAGAATCACTTCCTGCAATATAAGTAGATGAAAAACAAATGGGTTTCTTTTTTTTTTTTGGAGTGTGGCTTTGTTAGTGTGTTCTTGGGAATCAAAAAGGAAAAGGGGTGTAAGAGAATAAGGAGGAATCTACCTTGCCTTTGTTTCAATACCCTCCAAAAAGAACCAGTGTTTCAAAATTATCTCAAGAATAAAAACCAATCAGAAGTTAAGAAAGAGAAGCTGTGAAAACCCTTTTCCGCGGCTCTGGAAACCTCCAAACAAGCTCACAGACTTCGAGGGTCTAAAAATGGTACTCTGCAGAAATCAATGAGAAAAAGACAACAACAATAGATGTTTATGAATATGAGATGTGTTTTTTTTGGGTAGCCATCATTGCCAGAAAAGTAAGGGTAATTAGGTTTTTTTAATAAGAATCTCAGTTTTCTACTCTTTCCAACCCCTCCACTTAGAAATGGTCATCGGAGAAATGGTCACCGGAAGGTGAGTTTAATACAAAAATCTATGAACAATAAATAAAAGAAGAAGAAGAAAGAAAGGAGCAAGAATATCAAGAATAATAGGCCAAGGAGCCCATTGATCAACCCCGAACACCACTTCTTTCTCCTCCTTTGGAAACCCTTCTGTATCCAGATACTTCTCGAGAAAAGGTTCCTCCCAATTTTTTCCAAAAACCAGAGTTTTTGATTGGAAAGGTAAACAGAAATTATTGGTCTGACAAAACTCCTCAGAGTTCCGTATCCTTATCCAACTCCCCAAGTCCCAAGTCGCAACAACTCAGCCTAGTTAGCTCATTTGGCTGTGCCTGTCACCACCACAGAGACAGCACAACGAGACAGAGAAAGAGAAACAACTCTCCACTTTCTCTCTGCACTCACTCTCTCCACCCCCCCATCTTTTCTCTTCTCTGAACCAACTTTTCTTTAAGCGGGGTGCCTTGGAGCAGGCGCTCATGTAGTAAAAGCACTTCGTTCACTGGTACACATTGAGATCTATGGTGGGTGTTTGTGATTTAACTGTGACTGAACTCCTATCTATTGCTTCATTCTTCAATGCTTCCTGGGTTTTGGGGATCATTGCAGATAACGTGAATGTAGAGTAGAAGACTAGGGAGAGAGAGAGACAGAGAGATGGGTGTGTGAATGTGGGTGCAATTATATGTCAGGGTGGTAGACTGGTAGGGTGAGGTCTTCTCAATTTCATATCAGGAGGGTCCACCACACAGAGACACAAAGGGTGGCCTGTGGGTCAACGTCCTTCCCTCCCCTCCCCTCCCCTCCCCTCCCCTTCCCATAGGGTCCATGCAGTGATTGTTCATGGCAATTGGCATTCACCCACCCAGTGAAGTAGAAAATATTGATTCATGCTTGGACTTCTTCCGGCAAAACCCATTTCAGACTCTCATTTTCTTGCAATGATTATCTCTATCTTGACCACTTTACCTCTAAAATCAAAGGGTTCATGAAGTGGGTTCTGTGTTTCGTTGCAGTTCCAGTTCAAAGAGTCCATAGACTTTTAGCCTTTCAGTGAAATTTGACAGGTATGGATAAAGAATCTAACAATTTTGAGAAGTTCAAGGTGGGTGAAGTTGGATGAAAGTTTGATCCAAATTATTAGGGAATCTACCCTCCTATTTAAAGGAATATCCACCCTTTAACTTTAGGAGACACACTCAAATCATAAGCCAATGTCTCATAATGGTATGGAACTGTGGCACCAGCAAATGTGATTAAACATAAGCCTATTGCTTAGCCTTATGCACTCATAGTTAGTAATATTATTAAATGAAATCAATCGATTTGACGAATTATTAATAACTTGATCACGAATATATTAAAAATATATTAATTGGACTTGATGCATCTCGATGATGTTCAATCAAACTGTAAGACTGAGTGGAGTCTGAGTAAGAGAGTTTTAATGTATAGCAATCAACAAATTATCAAATCCTTCTAATCATCAGAAATATGAACCCTTTTTTCTACCATCCAAAAGGCATCTACTTCGATTTGAATTTTGATAAGATAAGCACATTGGAGACCTTTATTTTCCTGAAGATAAGTGGGGTCTTTAATAAAATGGAGACCTCTCTCCACTGAATATGCTTCTCAAAGTCTCAAAGGCCACAGCCCCACATAGTCGCAAAACAATCATTTCCACAAGTGTTGGTCGCTTCAATGCCCACCCAAAACAAGCAATTTTTGTGGCTGTGAAGGGAAAAATGAACTTCCCCACTCGGATTCTTCTCCAGTACTTAGTCCTGATTAGCTGCAATGTATATGATCTAGAACTGTTTCAAAGCATCATACAAGTTTAACTTGGAGATGAATGAAAAGTGAATTTGCCCACCTACCTGTGGTCCAAGACATGAGTGCATTTCCAAATGGTTGTTCCATAGAGCAGTTAAAGGTGACAAAAGTGTGTTTGATTAGAAGGACAGTTTGGTAGAAGTAGTAGAGGATGGAAGTGAAAGGGAGTAAAAACATTTAGCAAACCGTTAGTTTGAATATGGAGGTTGATATCATCAGAATGACTCCAAAAGATTATGATATTCCATAAACAGCCTGCAAAATTATGTGTTTCTTCTTTGCCTACTATAACATGGACTACTGATAGTTTCTGCATATGAATATAGTTACAAGATGTGCCTTTCAGGGTTCAGTTTAGGCATCCATACTACAAAAAGCTTCAGATTTCAGGGCTTAATTGAAAAAAAGAAAGAAGTAAAAACCCTAAAGAATTTTAAAGAGATTTTACAACAAACTCTTCCACCTGAGCCACAGATTTGTCACAGGAAACAATCAGAAATGTTATCACCACTTCCAGCTTAGTTTGAATCTTCAGTGAATATTGGAACTTCAGTTGAACTCCTGCTATGGGGCTTGGAATAACCATATGATCTAAATTATAAAAAGAATGCAACTTTTCTTCTAAACTTCTTATTTACAGGAGGGAGGGCAAAGGAAAAAAAAAGAATTAGATCTCTGTGTTTTCCTTTTCCCATCTTTTATTGTTCCTGTTTCACAGTTGACAAATTCTTGTCCAGTGCAATTGATATTTGTGTAATCAATTTATGCTACACAGAAAGGATGAGAGCTCTACAAATGATGTAATCTTACATTATTAAGACGGGAAAATTAAACTGAGCTATCAATATATGCAGCTAATTGGGATTTGGATGAGCAAAATTCAATCAGGGCGTGTCACTAAACCTGTACAGGAGGTGGGGCGCAATTGGGTCACACCTTACTCTCCAGGCCTAATCAGTTTCTTGATTTCACTTGCGAGCTGCATGGTAGAGCTCCATGTAGTCAAGAGCAGGCCGGTTCCAAGACCAGTCTTGCTCCATCACCCGCTTGCATAATGAGTTAAACCAATCCCGGCCATCATACCAAGCAGAGATTGCTCTGAAAAAAAAGATACAAAAAATCATTTCATATCAAGTCCTTTCCACTAATAAACATATGATGTACAAGAGAAAGAGAGACAGCACATGGCAGTCCAAAATATTTTAATGAGAACAAATCTGAAGTTAACAGATGACCTCAATATTAAGCCCTGTCCCTCTTCTCGATCCTCTGCCACTTTTTAAAATGGCCAAGGGGGAAGTGATAGGACTGGAAAACACAAGAGAGTTTAAGTTGCACTCATGACTGGAACCCACAAAAAAGAGGGTAGCTTCTAATTGCTAGGGTGTCACATGCACTGATTATCACTAGCTCATCACTTGAGGGGTCCAGTTATATGGTACTTCTTTAATTATTTAAAGATTAGGACAGGAAACAGTGGATCAAAGAAATTGAAAATGACTAAAGAAAACACTACCTTTACCTAATTGATTAGACAAAGCATACATCCACTCACCTATTGAGAGCATAATCAACACCTACAGGATCGGCTCCATCAAAATTGAATCCATTTGGTTCAAGGCCTTGTGCTTGTGCTCTCTCTTTATCATGGTCAACATCAAATACAGTATCATAAAGTCCTATAGGAAGCAAATGAGCACAAATGAATTGCCAAGTACATTGTCAGTGCCAAGGACTTAAAATATTACTCACTCCAGCTTAATATAAGCAAGAAGAATGACATGACAGATACATTTTCATAGGGAAGGCAAGTTCAATTTCCATAAACTACACAATTGTCAGGTAGAAGAAAATGCTGAATGCAAATATGCTTACCCCCAACACACAAAAACATAACCACAGATATGCTTAGACAGATAAACAGATGCATGTAAGTAATGAACATGGAAAGTGACAAAGATAGAATTCCCACTCAGACCCAAGACAAGATCTCTAGTAACCACTAGATTCCATATGTCATGCCCAGGACACCCAGCAGCAAGTATTCAAAAAAGAGAACAAAGCCTAAGCGACTATTGACAAATTGAAGATTCATGAAGTAAAAGCACAATCTCGTTCTAAAAAGGGAGGTTGAACACTTCAAAAATCTGAGTATATTCCAGATGCGTAGATCAAAATGCAAAGAAGTGCAAAAGGGCTCTTTTCAACCTAGCAGCCATACTTTTCCCAAAACTCAATTTGCAAAGGCAAATGAAGATTCGACCTCTTTCTTGATTAACAGGAAAATATATTAATTCACTTTAACTGTTGCATCATATAGAACTGTGCTTCAATTTCTTGCTGTCAAAGTATATGTTCAACCCCAACACAGAAAAAAAGGCAGTTGAAGCAAACAAATGATTTTGGAAAAAGACAGTCATTTCTATCACAACCCTTTCCCTACTCTATCATGGCCCTAATTTGCCATAACCGTGTAAGAGAACATTCACATGATAAATGTCCAGCACTTGAGACAGCAGATATGAACAGTTAATCCTTACCACTGATAACAATCAAAAGATATCTACTCACCTCCAGTTTTACGAACCACAGGTATTGAACCATATCTCATTGCTGTGAGTTGGGTAAGTCCACATGGCTCAAAAATTGAAGGAACTAGAATGAAATCGGCACCAGCATAAATCTACAATATTATCCAAATGGGAAAGTTACTACCAGGTTTGTACCACAGATGCAACCAGGGATTATGTATCTGAGAGTTATAGAATTCAAGATGCATGAGAGAATACCAAGTGTGAAAGAGGCTCATCATAGGTCAAGCAAAGTCGAGCACGGTCACCATGTGAAGAATGCAACTGATTCGCCAAATTAACAAAATCATTTTGAATACGAGGATCTGGAGCTGAACCTAACAATACAACCTGCCATCATATTTTGTATCTTTAGAGGATGGAAATGGTATAGGATTCAGCTCTTAAAATGCACCAGTTTGAACTATACAGTTGAGTTAGCTTAAATGATCGACATTGAGCATAAAAGGCATGATTCACACACAGAGAGGAGAGAGAGAGCAAATGTACATTTCATGGAAATATAAGTTAGAATTCTTAGGTTAAGTCCCGTCCTACTCATTCCCAGGTGCTGAGTGGATAATCTAGGATGAATATAATGTGCATGTATATATGTCCATAACCACCCTTGGAAAAGAGGAGAGAGAGAGAGAGAACCTGTCCATTGCGTTCTAAGGTGCGCCAAATGGCATGCTTGATGAGGTGGATTCCTTTCTGATGAGTTAAGCGAGTAATAATTCCTACCAAAGGGAAATCAGATTTTTTCAAACCAAGCCTTTGTTGTAAGGCTTCCTTGGCAGCCCTTTTGCCTTCAACAACATTGTCTGAAATGTAAGGTACCTAGAAAAATATGAGACATGTATTAGCCCCAGTTGCCAAGGCATCTGACAATGGAAGTGAACAAAAGCTCCAAAATGTATTCAATGATGCTAAGTTTATAATCAGACACAAAGGAAAATAAATGCATTTTGTTCCATGTCAAACCTTCAACAGCAGTTGCAAAATCACAGATGCCATGCAGCATATTGAGAAGTATAGCCCAATGAAAACTATTCAAAATCACAATAAAAGAACTTTGTGTTCCAATGTTAAGAAAAATAAACCAATTAACTACCTCGTTCCAATAAATTTGTTGCTTAAAAAACATAGAGATTAGAATGGTAAATTGAGAACCACTAAACACTTATAAAACAAAGCAATAGTATGAGTGAAGTGCTTCAATATTATTGATTTTGTGATCATATATAGGTTAAAACCTCCCTATAATCTTTTCTTACTAGAAATATAATGGTTGGTTAATTAGTTTATGAAAATTAATGATAGGCATCTCCATTTACAATACATTTACGCCAAGAACTGACTTAAATTTTATGTTGATTATGTGAACCAGAAAGAAAAGTTCAACAAGAGATCACACAGAAAATGTTGCTTCTTGGCCCAAAAATTTTAGGTGATGAAAACAGATCAAAGACGGTCATTATCTTAGACCTCTGTTAATATGTTCTAATGATAAGGGTGTGAATGAAGACTCCTAAATTGTAATTAATTGCTCTGCTTTTGAGTGACAACTTTACTCTCTTTTTTAAAAAAGAAAAAAAAATTCTAAATTCGCCATTGAATTTCATCTTAATAGCAAACTCCTACCACATCAATACTCCTTTACAAGTTAACACAGTCCTTTTGCCCAGCCTTTTTCCAGGGCCAAGTACCTTAGCAAGAAAAAAAAAGTTTTGTAGTTTTCCAGAGGATGAAGGAAGTTTTCAGCAAGTATTAGCAATATGATCAATTAGAGTATATCATATGAAGCATAAATCTACAGAAGCAATGCCCATCAAATTCTAAATTTAAAAAGGTATGAAGATGTCATAGTTTAATTCCAAGTATAATAAGAAAAAGAAAGAAGCTTCAAGGGTCTGCTACTGATTGTAATCCTATTCTACTGAAGTTTAATAAGCCCAATTTAGTAGTAGATGGAGATTATTCTTTCTTTTAGTATTCTATTTATGCAAACATAAATTATAGTATGTTGTATAATTTGTAGATGACAAAACATGAGGGTAAGACAGCTCCAAGTTAAGGATTTCAACTTCAACTACAGTAATCTACTTACAGGAATAAACTTATCGTTGTATGGGTCCCATATATCTAGGTCAATTCCATTTAATATACCATGGAACTTGTACAGATGAGGAGCAATTGCAGGATTCCCAGAAACCTCTCTTGAATACGTGTGGGATACCTGCAGATATGAACATTCAGAATTAAGGTGCTGCAATGGCCATATATGAAAGAGAGCACAGATTATTGCAAAAAAATCGCGTATGGTTTCTCCTTTTTGATATCAGCAATTTCTTCAATGGCATACTAAATTGATACAATGGAAAAGCATGAAATCTAAATTGACTTCCAAATGGAACAGAGAGGGCATTATTGATTCCACTGATTTCTATGCATCAATGGTTCAGAAGTCTTACTTGTCTCAGGTTACTAGGAGTTTGAGCCAAATTATCTCAAAGGTAAAGAGTCCCCTACAAATATCATCCTCCAAAAATGCAACCTAGAGTTTTCATCTATAATAAATTTAACCTTTTCTTTTTCTTTTTCTTTCTTTTTTTTTTATTAATTAAAAGAGTTCTATCTAGACAAGTCCAGCCAACAATGTGAAAATTTCAAAAATGTTACCTTCACACAATCCTAATTTCTTAAGAACTCAAAGGTCCTACTTTTTCATCCAGTTTCAAGAATTCTCAGTAATTTTTTTTTCTCATCTACCATTGTTCTATAGTTTTATCAAGACGCTATGCGGATACTGTAACAAAAAAATAAAAAAAATAAAGCATATTAAAGCATCATAACATGCATTATGACTAACATGCAAACCCATCCTAAGAATAAATAAATCAATAATCAATAAGAAAATACAATAATTTGAAATAAAAAATAAAGAACAAGTTTGAAATTCAGTGATTAAGGTAAACATATTAATCTAACTTCTTAACAAAGAAGATGCCAATAAAAGTAACTTGTTAAAGCATATATCAAGTAAAAAATATATATAAATTATTGAAAAGAGCAACCAAGAAACAAACATAAAAACAAAATTGAATCGCTGTAAATACTAAGAATAATATTTATTGAAGGAAAATGGTATGTACTAACAGTTGTAGCCTTGTCTGTGTAAACCATTGCTTTCGCAATAAGGGGTGCCCCAAATTCAAGGTTATGTATTGTAAAGACAACCCGAGCTTTACTAAGTCCATAATGCTTATAATGGTCCTTAAACAACCACGAAACTGGAGCGCTAGACCAATCATGGCAATGAATAATATCCTGCCCAGCATAAAGCACTAGTCAGAATGGATACACTTAATAGGAACATACTAACATAATAAATGAAAATTACAACCAAAAAAAAAAATTGGTCTTCTGTGTGTATATTAGTATGACAATATTCTAAACAGATCTTTATTGTTATGCTTAATTAGACCCAAAAATGAAAAATTTATTTGATGAGTTGGAGCACTTGTAAACATAATAATATACATCAAGATGTAGAAACGTGAAGTTTTACCACTGAAGCTAGAACATGAATGAGTTAGCGGAATAGTGTTAAAAAGCAATAACTTGATAAATGAGTCAAATTATTAAACTTACGGGATGAAATCCACTTTGGAGCAGAAATTCAAGGGCAGCATGACAAAAGAAACCAAATCTTTCCCCGTCATTCCTACACCCATATATGCAACCTGCCGAAAAAAATCTGCAAGGGAAAATGCATCAAGAAATTTTCTATAGAGGATTTTGCTGCAACCAACAGCTGAATTTTGTAAAGAACAGAATGGCAGACAATCATGAATACATGTTCAAATCCAGTGTTACACAGATTAAATATCCAGAATTCAGTTCTCCATGCTAAATTGCAACTACTGAGACAAGAAAAAGGTCTATGCCAAGGCATCAATAATGGAACTTTAGTAGAAGTTATACCTGAATGGAACTAGGGAAAAGATTTTTACAATCCAAATAGAAACAATTTTGAGTCTTTGACAATTTAAATTTCAGAGCTGTAACACCAGCCACAACAAAGGCAATCAGTAGAAGTTATACCTGAGTGGAACTGGTGATAAATATTAATACAATCCAAATAGAAACAATTTTGATTCTTTGACAATTTTGAATTCAGAGCTGTAAGACCAGCCACAACAAAGCCACTATACAAAGTTTCTTGTGATTTATGGATCATTTGGAAACCATCAGGTACATGACTTGCACACAATCTATAAGTTAGATGTTATTAGATTCAAACTCATCTCAGTTATGATTATTACTGTTATTCAACATGTACAAAAACAAAATTTTCCAGTTCAGAACTTAGTTGCGCATCACATATGGGAAAAGAATAATTTAGGAGATGCTCTTAAGGTTTCAAACTGTGAATTCCACAAACCTCAGGGAGAAGCTGCTGTGATCCACCAAATAATTCACAGCACAAAATTTCAATGGTCTCAAAGGCATAACTAAGAGAATGTGTACAAATATTCTTTAAGGGTGGATTGAGTTGGAGTTTTTTGCCAAGCATGATAGTCCAAACCTCCCAAAAGGCAAAGATGGGGGTGGGACTGAGAACTACCACAGTTTAACATGTAATATTTGAAGGATGTCAATCCAGAATGTCAGAATCATTTTGAACGCAGACATCAGAATTCACTCTTTGGCGGTCAAGATCTCAAAGGCGTACCTCAGAGAACATGTACAACCAAGGATTCTTCAAGGATTAATCAGATCATAATTTTCAGTCATGCACAACAATCCAAGCCTCCCAGAATCAAAATGGGAGTGAAGTGGAGAACTACCTCATCATGATTAGGGCATGCATTTATGTGAGCCATGCAATGCCTGAAAGAAACAATTAAAGAATGGTTTTGGCATGAATTTATTTGGTTATGCAACACCCAAAAGAAACAATAAAACAATGATTTGAGCATGAATTTATTTGTGCATGCAATGCCTGGAAGAAACAATAAAGAGACTGGTTTAATCTTGCAAATGGATTGAATTTAACTACTAGAGCAGTTGTGATTAAAATCAAGGTGCTTAGGTTGACTATTGGTAATTGAACAAATGAAAAATATTTGTAACTGAACTGAACAACTGAAGCACCAAAACCATGTCATTAAGCAAGTAAAGAACATAGAAGGAAACAAAGAACCAATAAGAGGATGGTTCAGAGATGTAGTTAACTGAAATATATGCATGAACAGTAAAAATGAGATACAAATTCCTACCAAAATAATAATGGCATGTCTAAAAGGTGTAACAGAACTACTGGATTACCCATTTTGAGGCTCTAAAAAGTAAACAGAAAGGCCTTCCACTTTTCCAAACCAAACTTTTATTTCAGTTCCACCCCAGAAATAGCATCTCTTATACTGAAAGTCCTTCACCTGTTTCAAAACATAGATGTTCAATAAACTAAATGAAATAACTAAAATAAAAGTGTAACAATTGGTGTAATGGTTGTCATACTTGTGCTCTGTAAGCACCACATTGCCAAAGGAATTTTGTACAAGAAAATTTCCAGACTAAATTCTAAAAATAAGAATAAACTCATTCTTCAACTATCTCTGTGAAATAGACCTCTAACAGATACAGTTAAACTAAACTACCATCCATAGAACTGACATTCAGATGCATGTTTCTTTCACAAAGACAAGGGTATAATATTACATATGTTCAGTAATAGAGGCTAAAATTCAAGAATAAGAAAGAAAAAATATTGAAATCAATAATCTGGACTGAAGACACAGGATTGAAGCTTACATTGCTAAGATTCAAACAGTCATACTTTGGGAGAATGATGTCCACGTGGTGGTTTAACTCTTGCACAGCACGGGATAGACTAGTGACAACATCACCAAGGCCTCCCACCTGTAATAGATTTCAATATAATACACAAAAAAACTTGAGAAAATAAAAACAAACAAGCAAATATCAGAAGAAATTAATAAGCTTTTCATACACAAGCTACAATATTGGGATCATAAACAAGGACATCTCACAAACACTCCAAAAACATATATTTTGGCACTCTTTAAAAACCGGAGGCAGTTAAATGGAAAAATGGATGTGATGCCCATATATGGTCCCTCTCTCCTTCTCTCCTTCATTTCTCAGATACAAAACATTTTAGGAAGTGTTCTTCCCATTCCCTTTTTTTTTTTCCTTTTTAGGGGAAAATAATTCAGCTATGATTTCCAAAACATACACAATCACAAGAACATGAACAATTCAAAGATCTTCCTACTCTTTTCTTATCTTTTTTTCCCTTTAATACAGACCAAATTTACAAGAGAGAGAAGTAGAAATAACTCCTTATGAAAGGAAAAACTAATAAAAGAAAATTGAAATCAAAATGATGGCTAGGCATAATAAAGGAGATGACCCTATAACTTTGATGAGTCAACATCCAAATTCCCAATTTGAAACACCAAACTTAGCTAGGAGATCATCTCTAACTAAGACAACTTCATAGCCATTATGAGGAGAAATCAATGAGCTTAATCAAAATAAGCATATTGTCACAAGATGCTTCAAATGACCCTCTCCATGAGCTTATATAGGAGGTGGGAAGCTTCTAGAGACCCCTGGAGACATCTACACTTAGCTACAAAGTGGAAGAGTATGGAAGCTTCTAGAGAGGGCTAGAGATGTCCACACATCTCTACACTTGGCTAAGAGAGCATTGGAATAGTGTGGGGTGTTCTAGAATCTTCCAGAGTCATCTTGTACATACCTTTGTACATAGACTAGTGTAGGAGCTTCTAGATTATTATTGATTTGTAAGGAACCCTTCAAGGTTCTAGAGACTTCTTAAGGTGCCTATAAATAGGTTAAGCCTCATTTGGCCAAGGCACCACCCAAGAACCTAACCAACCAAGCAAGTGAGTTTCAAAGCACTTGTAAAGCTTCCTTTAAGCAATAAGAGCTTCCATTCTTCAAGAGTTGCCTACTACGTCTTTTAAAGCTTCCAAGTCGTGAGCGTCTTAGCCTAGCAAGCTAAGCATCGGGAGTAAGGTTGACTTGGCAAGATCAAGGGTCTTGATTTGTCTAAGTGTTGCACGAGATTAGAAAAATACTAAGTCCGTGACAATATGCCCACATGCTAGTGCTAGCACCATTGCCCGCATCTTAACTTTTCTTTCCACTTGTGTTTCAGATCACATTGAAGGGGTATGACTCATAGAACAATAAACAGATGCTCCTCCCATATCCCTTAGCAACAGCATCTCTTTTTTATTTATCATTGCTGGAGGCCAGAACTGCAGTTTGTGCAGCATTCAAAGCATGGACTAATATGTAATCAGGTATTTAAAAGAAGGAAAGTCACATTATGAAAATGTAGTTAGGAATACTTGAAAGATAAATTTTTTTTTAGAGGAATTTCTAACAGTGCAGCACCTAAACTCTGTTGTGCAGTTCAAAGGATGGATCCTCAAAATCTTTTAAACTTCAAAATAGTAAATATTACAGTCATAGGCACATAAGGAAGATAAGAAGATCTACTGATGGATGACCGCTATCTAAAAGAAGAAGGGTTATTACAGGGGAAGTTTTGGTTGCATCCAGTATTCCAGATGGAGATGTTCAATCGGTTGCAGTTGCTTTAAGTGGTTGTGTAACAACTGAATACTTCAGAGATATGATTGTCCTCTACAGAAGGAAGATGCTTTGTACAATCATTAATTAAACTGAAAACCAAAAGTACCTTTGCAATGGGGGCCATTTCAACAGCAATATGCACGATGTGCATGGGTGGCTCTTTTACAACTGATCCAAAAACAGGTATGTGGTAATCCATGCCATTTCGGTTGTCAAAAATTCCACCATCCTCCCTCTCAGAGAATACAAAGTCCATCATGTATGCATCCAATGGAACCTTGACTGCAAAGACACATTTTATCAGAAATGTTGTGCTCTAACAAATTAATTACTTGATATGTCAAGCATTTATTCCAGTTTCTATAAGCCCTATAGTCTCATCAAGGAGCTTGTGAAGCAAGGAGTCAAGGTTTCCTACTAACAAATTATTTTCAGGTGAGCCAAGAGCTAGAAGAACCACTCATAGAGTCCAAGGCCTAAAAAGTGCACCACATGGCCTTCAGCAATATTTTCATGAGCAGCCATTGTTTTGTACCACACATAAATAACACACTCCCAGAAGATACTGAAAGCCAAATGCTGATAGGGGCAAAAGGACGACCTTATTTCCTAAGCTTTCATAGATTGCTTGAGAAAAGAAATATTCATTGAATACAGAAAGGCACATGTAACACTAAGTAGTGGAAAAGAAAGTACTATTTTGGGTGTGATAAATATGTTGGATTACCTGGTTTTTCATCAATTTTTCAATGTCAAAATTCTCCTTGTTTACATTGCTGCACCTTGAAATGTCAAATATGTATTGACTACTTGCTCGCAAGTTAGGAACATATATTTTGAAGAATTTCTGAATTCCTTTATTGATTTTTTAGGTACACACCATACACATATATATACACAAATGACTGAATAAGAAAATATCAATCTAGCTTGATTCTCTCCTAAAATTAGGAAACTGAATCATCCTAAATGATCTCTCCTTTTTTATTCCTAAAATACTTTCCTAAATTAAAACCCTAACTTTGAATGCCAAATTTCAACACTCCCCCTCAAGCTGGAGAATATATATCATATAATCCCAGCTTGCAAGTTAAGTCTTCGAAGTTAGGCCTAGGTAAAGCTTTGGTGAGGATGTCTGCAGTTTGGTGCTTGGTAGGAACATAGTTCAATTTAACCGTCTCACTAGTCACCTTTTCTGTGATGAAGTGTCTGTCAATCTCAACATGCTTGGTCCTGTCATGATGCACGGGGTTCTTTGCTATGCTTATAGCTGCCTGATTATCACACATCATCAGAATTGGAGATGAACTCGTTTGTCCCAGTTCACTAAGAACCCTTTTTATCCAAATCCCTTCACAGATTCCCTGTGCAAGAGCTCTGTACTCAGCTTCTGCACTACTTCTGGCTACAACTGATTGCTTCTTACTCCTCTAGGTAACAAGATTTCCCCAGACAAAAGAACAATATCCAGAAGTGGACCGCCTGTCAATGATGTTTCCTGCCCAATCTGCATCTGAGTATACTTCAGTGTCACGGTTCTCTGTCTTTCTGAAGAATAGACCTTTCCCTGGTGTCATTTTTAAATATCTAAGAATCCTGTAGACTGCTTCCATGTGTTCCTCAGTGGGGCTGTGCATGAATTGACTTACAGCACTCACTGCAAAGCCAATATCTGGTCGAGTGTGTGAGAGATAAATCAAGTGCCCGACAAGCCGTTGATATCTCCCCCTGTCTACCGGTGTACTTTCTTTCTCGATACCAAGTTTCTTCTGACTATCCATAGGAGTATCAATTAGTTTGCATCCAAGCATACCGGTTTCCTTAAGAAGATCGAGTATGTATTTTCTTTGAGAGACTACAATTCCCTTCCTTGATCTAGCCACTTCCATACCAAGGAAATATTTCAAATTTCCAAGGTCTTTAACTTCAAACTCTTCTGACAAATACTTCTTCAAATTCTGTAATTCCTCCATATCATTCCCAGATAGAATAATATCATCGACATAGACTATCATTATGGTCATTTTCCCAGCACGAGACTTCTTGACAAATAGAGTATGATCAGCCTGACCTTGTTTGTAGCCCAGCTTCAGGACTGTTTTTGTGAATCTATCAAACCAGGCTCGGGGAGATTGTTTAAGGCCGTACAAGGATTTTTGGAGTTTGCAAACCTGATTCTTTGCCATACTTTCTTCGAAACCAGGTGGTATTTCCATGTAGACTTCCTCTTCTAGGTCACCATTTAGAAACGCATTTTTTATGTCTAGTTGTTGCAAGCACCAATCTTGATTGACAGCCAATGAGAGAAGAATCCTGATAGTGTTCAGTTTTGCAACAGGAGCAAAAGTCTCCTGATAGTCTATCCCATAGGATTGTGTAAACCCTCTAGCTACCAAACGAGCCTTGAATCTCTCGACTGATCCATCTGCTTTGTATTTTATGGTGAAAATCCACTTGCACCCCACGGGCCTCTTCCCAACCGGCAAATCTGTGATAGTCCACGTCCCATTCTTCTCAAGTGCATCAATCTCATCTTGTACTGCCTTCTTCCATTCTGAAATTTTTAATGCCTCTTGTATTGTGTTGGGAACCTGAGTATCATCAAGAGAAGTAGCAAATGCTCTGTAAGATGGTGATAGCCCTTCATACGTAACATAATTCCCAATTGGATGATCTGTACATCTCCTAACACCCTTCCTCAATGCAATCGGCAGAGTAGAATCATCAATGCTGGGAATTAACACCTCTCCAACCCTATCCTCACCTATGTTCTCTTCAGGAAGACTTGAATTGGAGTCAATATATTGGCCACATGTTGACTGTGATCCGTGCTCTAATTCCTGTCTTTTCCTCCTCCTGATGTAAACTTGTAAGTTCTCATTAGCAAGTTGTGGGGCTATAGGTTGAATAGGCATGGGAGACTGGATGGTCACGGGAGAAGGAACATTTGTGTGCTGGGCTGGCTGGACTGATGACGGCATGGGTGTGGACAACTCAGTGGGCGCAAATTGGGAAGGATTTGGTGACTCTGAGTGAAAAGAAGGTACACCCTCAAGAAGAGACTCCCAAACTTGATGTTCATTCATGCTCTCCCCCTGAACATGAGATTTGGGATAGAAGAAGACATGTTCAAAGAAAGAGACGTCCATGGTGGTGTAAAATCTTTTGTTGGTTGGAGAATAGAATTTGTACCCTTTTTGGGTTGGAGAATACCCTAGGAAAATGCATTTATTGGCTCGAGGAGCAAATTTGCTACGATTTTGAGAATACACATGAACGAATGCCGTGCAACCAAATACTTTGAGTGGTAAATCAGAAGAAGCTGCACGGGTGTGAGGAAATTGTTTTAAGAAAAGTTGACGTGGGGATTGAAAGGTAAGCACTCTGGATGGCATACGGTTAATCAAATAGGTAGCTGTGAGAATAGCTTCCCCCCAGAAATAGTTTGGAACATTAGAGGAAAACATAAGGCACCGGGCAACCTCCAAGAGATGTCTATTCTTGCGTTCAGCCACCCCATTTTGTTGTGGGGTGTCAACGCAGGAACTTATGTGGATAATGTCGTGATTTTGAAGATAAGTACTGAGACTACTAGTAAAGTATTCCTTTGCATTATCTGACTTGAGGACTTGAATTTTGGAATTGAATTGATTTTGAACCATAAGATTGAAGGTTTGAAAAATGTGCCCGACCTCTGACTTTTCTTTCATAAGGAAAACCCATGTTACCCGTGTATGATCATCAACGAATGTCACAAACCATCGAGTGCCAGAAATATTTTTTATCCGGGAGGGACCCCACACATCACTATGTACTAGAGAGAAAACAGTCGAAGGTTTGTATGGGATTTGAGGATATACTGTTCGAGTATGCTTTGCAAACTGACAAATTTCACAGTGATAAGATGCTGGATTTTTATTGATGAATAATTTGGGAAACAATTTTGCAAGGTAAACAAAGCTAGGATGACCAAGGCGATAGTGTAACATTATAATCTCACTATCTTTATTGACCTTAGAATTTGACACAGAATTAAAAGACTCTAACATACTCTGAGACTGTACGCAACTTGCTTGAGAGACTTGGTTTGAGAATTGGCCACATGAGAGGAGGTAGAGCCCGGAACACAGTTCAGCACTGCCAATCATCTTCCCCGATTTCAAGTCCTGAAAAACACACGAGTTTGGATAGAATTTAGTAACACATTGGAGATCACGGGCCAATTTGCTAATGGACAAAAGATTACAATCCAAGTTTGGAACATGGAGGACAGAGTCAAGATATAAGTCTTTAGTAAGTTTTATAGAACCTGTCCCGGCAATTTTTGACTTTGAACCATCAGCAATATGGACGGATGAATGACCATTACTTGGCTTGTAATTTTGAAGGATGGCACCATCTCCTGTCATGTGATCAGAAGCACCTGTGTCCACTATCCACGGCTTCATTCCTCCTCGATTAGCAGTGAAGGCTACACCGGTAGTACTGCCACTGCCAACTTGGCTTAATAGTTTCTGTAGCATCTCCATCTGCTCTTTGTTGAATGGACTCGGCTCGGGAACAGATGTGCTCTCAGAGTTGGTAGCCACGTGTGCTCTGCCATCTCTGTCAACCCGTGGCTTTGGTTTCCAATCAGCCGGTTTGCCATGAAGCTTCCAGCAAGTCTCCTTATAATGGCCTGGTTTCTTACAATAATCACACCAAGGCCTATCCCGTTTCTGACGATTTCCACCACTACTATTAAATGACCGAGCAGCAAGGGCAGAGGCATCCAATGTTGGGGCAGGTTGCTCTTTGGATCCCATCATCACTTTCTTTCTACTTTCTTCACGCCTAACCTCTGAAAAAGCCTCCCTGAGACTTGGGAGGGGTTTAATGCCCATGATTCGGCCTCTAACATCATCCAATTCCCTGTTTAGTCCTAGGAAAAACTTGAACAGTCTCTTTTGTTCCACAATTTTCCTGTATGTTGCTGCATCATCAGAACATTTCCATGAGTGAGTCTCGAATAAGTCAAGGTGCTGCCAATACCTTGTGAGTGTGTTGTAATACTGAGTAACTGTCTGCTCTCCTTGGCGGAAGTCATGTAGGGCTGATTCAACCTGAAAAAGTTCTGAAGTATTTTCAGAACTTAAGTAAGTTTCTTTGGCTGCATCCCATATGTCCTTTGCAGTCCCAAACAGTAAGAAATTTTCACCTATGTCATTGTTCATGGAATTGATAAGCCATGACATGATCATGCTGTTTTCAATCTTCCACTTCCTGAAACCCGGTTCTGTAGTTTCTGGCATGGCTGCTTCTCCAGTGAGGTACTCATCCTTTCCTTTCCCGCAAATGAACAGCAACACAGATTGTGACCACTGTAAATAGTTATGGCCATTTAATTTGTGTCCTGTGATGAGAATAGGAGAGGAATCACTGCCACCAAGGTTTGGAATTTCAGATCTGCCCCCTGATTCTGGTGACGTGACGCTGGATACTTGTGATGATGCCATTCCGTATTTTTTCATGGACCGGAAAGGTAGAAGAACACTTCCCAAGGCACGTGCAGGGATTGGAGTTGAGAAAAAATAGCCGGAGGACGCCGGAAACACTGATCGGAGGGCCCGCGGAGGCAAAAGAACCCCAAAAGAGGCAAGTGCAGGGCTCAGATGGCAGAAACAGGTAAGAAGGGTGGCTGGTCGGCGTCAGGCGAGCCTGGAGGAGGAAGCGCGTCGCCGGAAAGTGGCTCACGCGCCCTCACGCGCCGGCCGGAAAAACGCGCGTGGACGGCGCGTGGATGGTTTTCTGGCTCCGGTGGTTTGGGAAAAATTGGAGATCTCCTCCAGGTGCTCCTTGCGGTGTAGAAAAAAAAAACCGTTGCCGGAAAAGTTCGCCGGAAAAGCTGCCGGCGGTGAATGTTTTCTGACGATTCGACCGACCAGAAAACATTTTCTCCCTTGGCTCTGAGAACAGGGACTGATGACCGGAATGAGAGATGGCCAGAGAGAGAGAGATGATCGGATTGAGAGATGGCCAGAAAGATTTGGCCGGAATGAATGATGGCCTGAATAAGAGGTGGTTAGAAGGGATTAGGGTTTCAGAAAACTGGCTCTGATACCATGAAGAATTTCTGAATTCCTTTATTGATTTTTTAGGTACACACCATACACATATATATACACAAATGACTGAATAAGAAAATATCAATCTAGCTTGATTCTCTCCTAAAATTAGGAAACTGAATCATCCTAAATGATCTCTCCTTTTTTATTCCTAAAATACTTTCCTAAATTAAAACCCTAACTTTGAATGCCAAATTTCAACATATTTGAAGAACTATCTTAGACATTAAAGAGAAAATGAACGCAAACTTGGATGGCACAACCATGAAAAACAGAATCTGAGGCATGGTTTATGATGGAAGTCTAACCAAGAAACTGGATACCACATTTCTTTGAATCTTTTTGGAAAAAAAAAAGAATCTTTAACCTTCCAAACCAAAGAAATAATCAATCACTATGACTAGGAACAGATTGTCTAAACCACATAATATTCCATAATAGTAATCGTCAACTGAAAAACTTACCAGTAGCTTTGAGATGAGAACCATTATCTACAGGCAACATTTTCTGAGGTGGTAAGGAACCATTGCGGTGGGTCCAACGGTTAAATGAGCATCTAAACCAAACTTCAGATTTTCCATTCAGAACTGTGTTGGCAGGATTGTACAAAACTGATACCGTGCTTCCTGCTTGAACATCAAGAGGCTCAGTATAAACTATATGCTTTTGAGACAACAAAAACATTTTCAAAGTTCTTTCCTTTGCTTCAGCTTTCATTCGTGCTGTTCTTTCAACCTGTGACAAGATAAGAACAAAAGAAATTTGGAAACAGTAACAAAGAAATGAGAAAAGCAATAAGGAGATAAAATTTCTCCTGAGACAAAGATCAATTTGTGGTAATAAAAAAGGCAGAAAAACAAAACCTCAGGTGCTTTAATGTTGTAACAAAGAAAGTTCACAAAACTGCATACTTGCTCATAAGGAGAACAAGCAACAAGAACCCACCACTTCAAAACTCATGTATGGGGGTCCTTTGCCCTCTGCAAGTCTACTGAGATAGACTAGATTGTTCTTAGTTACCTGACTACATTCTCAGGTGTCCCCATACTGAAATAGAATGGCCAAGAATGCTTTTCTCCTAAATTAACAAGTAAAATTTTTGCATCTTCACTATGCTTCCCAATGCATATTATAGGATAACAATCTGATCACCATGAATGTAAAATTTCATGGTAAACTGACCTTTGCACGTATAGCCTCCTCTCTTAACCACCTCTCCTCCTGAAGTTTCTTGTATATCTGGTATTCTTCCTCAACCCAATAAAGTTCTTCAGAAATAGATTGTGGTACAATGGCATGGAAATCCTCACGGTGATTGTTATCATACAGACTGGCTCTCTGTGGTGGTCCATCAGCAAAAACCCAATCCAAGACAAGGGCTCGTTCAGGTACAACAACTACAGAAAATATATTTGTTCAAAAGAATGGAATTTGTGCAACTTGCAACAGATGTTGCAAAACAGCATGGAGTGAAAATATACTAAAGATGTTATAATGAGATCACAATGTCATGGAATTTGCATTGGAATTTAGAATACGAGTGAGTACGTGATGAGACCACAGTTACTTTCTCAATAATATGTGTTACCAAAATCTGTTACTTCCATAAGGATATATGATATAAAATAACCTTTTGGCATTTCATAAAATTGGCAGCAGGAACATCATTAGCTTAGCAATGATAAGACTATGTAGAGCTTCTTAATTCACTGCAGTATCATTTGGAGGTAGTTAGCAAAAATAACACTAAAAGGAATGTCCTTCAGTAATCTCACAGTGATCTAAAGTATGACATGAAAGGAAAGGATCGGAACTAACCACTTAACCAGACCCATTCAGATTATCAAATGTACTAAAGTTAGCTTGTTTCCAAGTTCTACTTCCTTCACCAAAATGATTTTCTGATTGGTTGGATGTACAAACATTTCTTATTTAGCATCAAGTATAAACTTAACAAAATAAAGAATTGGTTTATAAAGGATAGTTAGTATGCTCAAAGGAGGAAATAGATGGAAACCAACAAAGTTTTAGACAGTATAGATAACCTAGATAATGATAGGAGGACCATTTACACAGCACACGCAATGAGGTATAATCCACCTTTCGTGGATCCCTATACTTGGAGATCTTTCTCAGGAGCAAGGCAACAAGAGTGTGATCATTGCTTTCCTATGAAATTCTTACTTTGAACAATCGTGCAGCTGTTGATCTGAGTATCCAAATGAAGCAAAAAGTTTTCTGCTAAAGACGGGTTAGGTTGTTCTAGTAACCATGGACATGTGGCACATAAGTCCATCCAAAGATGGATAAAAACAGAAACACATGCTCTGCTTATTTTTCCTGCAATCCACCTATCTTTAACATCTATCTAGCAATTATAACAATACGTATGGTAAGAAATGTATCCATGTATACCTTCAACATACCACCAGTCACCCTCCTTTTTCTCATCCTTGATGAGGCTTCCAACAATAGACAACCCATCTTTCCAGTTATTATGCCCCCCATGAATCCAAATATCATTAGCATGAGCAAGAGGACCTGAGCTTCTGTTATAGTATAATCTGACCAAGTCATCACCTTTAAATTCACGAGGCTCAATGCACCAAACATTGTCAACAGAAACTGCACCCTTTTTCATCAAATGTTGCAACATTTCCCGTCTCCTTTCAGTCTCTGCCCTTGCTTGTGCTCTATCAGCTTCCCTAGCAGCCTTCTCTGCCTCTATTCGCCTCTGCTCTTCAGCTTGTCTTTCCCTTTCAGCCTGCTCCTTAGCAAGTTTCTCTAGCTCCCGACGTTTCTCTTCAAGCAAGATATCTTCAAATGCAAGTGCATCCATTCCACCATGAACAGGTATGCAGAAATCCTTTTGGTTATTATTGTCATAGACATTCGTTCCATTAAAGAACACAAAATCCATTTTATATGCTTCTTTAGGAATATGAACCTGACAAGACCACCAATCCCCTTGGAGATGAGTCTTGTTCAACTGGATGGTGAAAGATTTCCATCGCCAATCATTAAAGGCTCCCATGATCATAACATCTGGCTCATTACTTAAAGTGGAGACGCTCCTATTTAGAAACACTTCTATATCTTGATCAGGTTTCACCACTTGAGGGTAGTAAAACATTTTGTTCCCTCTAGAGAAGTTCTCTTCTGCAAGCTCCTCAAGAACCTGTTTATGCAAATTTGCCTCCATCTCCAACTTTAAATCTAGAGAAACATCTTCAGCTCTAACTCCATCAAACTTAATGCTTTCATTTCCTTCATTGGCACTGCTCTTAATGATACCCGAATTCTTTTCTTCCAAACTTATTCCATCCTTTGCATGCCCAGTATCACTCTTTGCAGTAGGTTTTATTTTCTGTGACTCTATCACATTCTCATCCGCTCCGGCAACTTTTCCATTGTCATCCCCTCCTTCAACTTTCTTTCCTTGAGTGATTTCAACAGTCTGTTTTTCACCAGCAACAACTGTCGTTTCAAGCGTTTTCTTTCCAGACTCATATTCACTAGACGTTGGAGCACTTGAACCTTTATCATTCCTCTCTTCATCAACTTCCGTTCCTCGAGTAATTTCAACAGTCTGCTCTTCATCAGTTCCAAGTGTCTTCTTCCCGGTCCCAACATATTCGCTAGATGTGGGAGTGCTTGGATCTTCATTCTTTCCAGTATTTCTTTGATCCCTCTTCTGTGTGCTTGTTTCCACAGGTGTCTTTGGCAAAAATCCCTTCGGACCAGGACCCCTAGGCCCTGACATCGACACTTTTCTTTGTCTTCTCCTTGAAAAATCTAGCAGATAGATTATGACAGATTTTAAAGAAAAAAAAGTCAGAAAAAATAAGTAAAAATTCAACCTCAAACCAAAGCAGGACAATTACCATTGACTTACCAGCGCTTGCAACGATCCCATTTGAAACCCCACTTAATGGGAACTCTCTGCGCCATGAATGCTGCATGAAAACAGATAATTCAATATGATATCCAGTAAACTCAATATAACCCTAGTTCAAAATTTTTGAATTTCCAAAAATAAAAAATAAAAATCTGATTGTACAGTGAATCAACCAGATGATGGATAACCACAAAGAAACAGTAAGAACTTAACCAATTAAGTTCACTTTTACTGGAAAATCCCAAATCAATCAGCCAACACAAAACTCAAGAAAACATAATTTGCAAACCATCATTAATCATTCCAAATGGACATTCATTCAATCAACAATAAATCACAAATACCCCACTTCAGATACAACATACCCAAATAATTTAATCAGAAAGCAAGTATACATTCACATGTGTGTGTCCAGAATCAGAACACCAAACAATCCAACAAGACAGAGAAGAAGAATGAGGAGAAAAATACTAGGAAAGGCAACCGTTATATATAACTCATGAAGGAAAAAAAAAATATGTTTTTTACTTGTGAGGATTGAGTTGCCCTTCCATTTGGAAAGAAACCCAGAAAAGGTTTAATCTTGAAATTGGCTTCCCTATCAGAAAGTGCTCTGCAGCTCACTGGCCTCTGTGCTTGCAAAGCCACCTCCATAGCTGCTCAAGTATCAATCTCTCTCTCTCTCTCTCTCTCTCTATCTCTCTCTTTCTTCACTCTTCTTCACCCCAAATCATCAAAACATTCCTCTGATGATTTTCTCTCTGTCTCTGAAAAAAAAAACATTTTTTTTAAATAATTGAAAAAAAAATCAGAAGAAAATCAAATCAATCCTGAATCCTGATAACAGTACAAAGAGTCCAGAAGTGTAAGCCATGGGAGTATGAGTTACTGTGTGGTGCCAGTGCACCGGAGGCTGATCTGTCATGTGGTATGATCGCCAGGTGACGGTGGAGGTTGTTTCCGAGTTGATTGAGTTGGAGATGATTTCGTGGAGTAGGTATGATGGGAGATCGGACGGTAGAAACGTGTCTGAGTTGGATTCTTTAGGTGTGGCGTGGCAGCTCTGAAATAATTTTTTTGATTTTAAAATATTTTAGTGGCTCAGAATTTTAGGGGCTCATCGCCCGTGATAGAATCGGCAACGGTGGAGAATTGATTGGGACCGACCTGCCCAATGGAAATGTGCCACGTTGCAGTAGATGGAGCTTAAAATCATAATTTAATTGGTATCATTGATAAATTAATATAAGTTAAAAAAAGAGTATTAACTTTTCTTCCCTCGACATCTGTCACATCTCACGTGATCTTGCGATAAGTTTTCTAAGCTCGGTTCCTTGTAAAGATTGAATTCATTCACGGTTTTTTTTTCTTATTTTATTTTTAAAAAAAACATAAATAAAGAGTTTTAAAAAAATAAATAAACAATTTTGAATTAAAAATCCCTTTTTCATCCCAAAAAATGTAAAATGAACAATTTCTATTGAGTGAATCCTAATCGGAGATATATAAAATTTAATATTATAAGTAATCTCAAAATATAAAATTAATATTTAATTAAAATTTCATGAAATTTGATTCTTAATTAAATATATATTATATCGGATTTATCGATGACAAATAATGGACTATTTATCCAATATTTAAAGTTAAGGATGATAATAGGACGGTGTTTTTTGAATATCCACTCTTTATTTTAATGTAACTAAAAATATTTAAATAATTTAAGAAAAATAAAATAAAAAAACTAAAATGAGCACGACAGAGTACGAGAATTTCTCATACCCACCTGTTTGGTGTTATTTAATTTTTCTAATGGAATAGAGATAGAATTATTTTAAATAAATGGAATAGGGTTATGGGACTTATCCCAAATCCGTCTCATTGTCATCTCCAGTAAAATAGAACACTTTTAAGTATAGGGGTATGGAAAATTTATAAAGAATAATGAAATTACATATCCTCATTCTTTCATCGTTAAAGATAAACAAATAACTTCACCAAAATTATATTTTCTCTTTTTTGGCCAGATTTTTTAAAAAGAAATGGATATATATATATAAAGTATTCAGCAAAAATAAAGGCAAATATGAAAGATCGCCATCAACATTTGTCCCAAATCTTCATTTGAGTGTTTCTTTAGACTTTAGAGTAAAAAAAAGAAGGGAGAATTATGTTTTGAGGGTAGATGGGCCCCCAAATTAACAAAAGGTTCATGTAACTCTTCAAATTGAGCCCAAGACCCAATGAAAGTATGGAAATTGAGTTGAAGGATATTATCCTTCAGTATTTCCAAAAATGCCCTTTGTTGATTTTGAGAAAAAAAAAATATTTTTGAAAAATACTTTTATTTAATTTAATATTTTTGATTTAATTTAATATTTTTTTAAATATTTTTATGTAATTTAATATTTTTTAAAATACTTTTATTTAAATTTAATATTTTTTAAAAATAAAATTATTTAATTTAATATTTAAAAAAAATTATTTAATTTAATATTTTTTTAAATACTTTAATTTAATTTTATATTTTTGAAAAAAAAATATAATTTAATATTTTTGAAAAAAAATTATTTAATTTAATATGTTTGAAAACTACTTTTATTTAATTTTGTATTTTTGAAAAAAAAAATATTTAACTTAATTTTATAAAATATTTTATATGTGTTTTTGAAGGGTATATTTGTTCATTACTATTTCATATCCTTCAACTCAATTTGAAGAGTTATATAGACCTTTTGTTAATTTAGGGCTCATTTATCCTCAAAACATAATTCTCCGAAAAAAAGAATGGGAGGTGGGTAGACGTGTTTCCATAAGAGGAGAATAATGGTTAAAAGATGATTCTAGCAGTTTCTTTTCCAATTTTGTAATCAAAAGATGGAAGAATTTAGCAGCCATTGTCTGAAGTTTGTACAGCTTTCTTCTGCTCTCTTTGTTTTTTTTGTTTTTTGTTTTTTAGCCAAATATGGCAGCTGACAGGGGTTGTGTGATGTGGTGGGGTGCTGAGCATTGGGACCCCAAGAGGCTAAGGACCATTGACTTGTCATGGATTGGTTGGTCAACCAAAAAGCTTTAACTTTGAGGCAAAATCAAAATATTACTATGGACTTAAAACTACGTTGATTTGAGTCGTTAGAAAACCCAAAAATTCTACAAATTACTTGTCCCATTTGTCACTCATTGTGAAACCTCCCATTGAACAAAACTCTCCCATTGTTGCACACTCCATACGTGCCATATCGATACCCAAGTTTATTTGTCTATGATAAGAGTGGTGATTAGCTTTTATTGATATATTATCTAGAAGTTTAAGCTTAATTTAAATTTTTAGGTTGAATTAGTAGTGTTGTCATTGACCCAAGATTAGTGATGACAATTTCACAAGTTATTCAGGTTGTCCACTCTACCACCATCTCTATTATGACAAGTGTATGTGATAATCGAGAATGGGACAAGTTTGGGAAAATTTTTAAAATCCAAATCCAATTTAGGACAAGTATGAATTTTGTTTGTCTTACCTTGAATATATTAGAAAATCCCCAAAAACTCTCTCATCTTCAAACATTTGTCGTAACCTTTGTTAACAGTAGCTCCTATACTCTATGTACATAAGTCTTCTCTCCTTGTATGGTATTGGAGAAAGTAAAAATGGGAAATTTCATAGTGCCAAAGACTTCAATAGTGTTGGAGATGACGATAATGAAATGACTTTGAAGGCTTTAGAAGTTATTTAAGTGAATGCCCAAGTGCATAAGATATCTTAAGTGGCATCATCGATACTAGAGCTTTAGTTGTAGAATGTAACAAATTCGAAAATAAGGTTAGTGTGTTCAACTGAGCAAGAGACAACAACTTTGGAGGGCAACACTAGTGCAAGCGATGTTGGAGAGAGGGATGGTGGTAGTGGCGAGTTCAACGACAAGGCTAGTATAGGGGCTTTAGAAATTGATGCTAGAGAAGTAACATGACCAATAGTAGTTTGAGGTACATCAAAGGTATAGTTGAAGGGAATGGGATGGGAACAAGATTATTATGCTTTTTGTAAACAAGAATAAGAATTCTTCTACTCTCATTGTTCTAGGTTTGAGACGAAGATGGAAAAATAATTATATAATTAGAACGAGAATGGGATACAGGTGTTGCTTCCCAAACTCACCTCATTGCAATCCCTGCTCAAGGTGTTTCTAATAAACCATACGAGTCCATAATCTTGAATTTGTCAAGTCATTCTTCCTTACATGACATTAAAACGAGATATAAGCAAAGAAGGCAACATTTAGAGAGTATAAAAGAATGAAAGCTTGTATTATAATGCTAGATTTAGTGTTTTAGTCAAACGAGGTCACCACCTATTTATAAGTAATTATGGAATTCTTTGGGAATTTAATGGTTTCTTACAATTTGAAAATTCTTTAAAGAATGCCTCCATATAAATTATATGCAAGAATTCTCTAAAATCCTTTCCCTTACTCCATGGATTTCCACCTAACTTTTGCTCCCTGGAATTGAGGAAGGTAAGTAGCATGCCAACAACAAGTCTCTGTATCTAAAGGCTTCTTGTCTATATAAGCTCAAGTGAAGAGGCACTTGGGCAGATGTGCCAATAGCTCAAGTAATGGAACTTCTTAAGGAAGGTCATGAAAAATTGTACTTTTTTAGTATCAAGTTGAAGAAGATTAATTTTTAAGATGAATGTTAGACTATTTAGAAGAGATTATATAACAACTTGCTCTCTCCCATATAAATATTGTCCACTCTAAACTCAATAGGTCCTCATGATTTTAAAAGTGATCTATGGTTAAAAAAAGCTCATACAGATATGGTATTAGGAACTTTTTCCCCTATTCAAGGTGAGATATCACAATCACCCCATACAAGAACAACATTTTGATTATATTTCATGGGATTACAGGACCAGATATATATAAACACCTCTTATAGGATCTAACAAGCAGAGTCCCATATCGAGATTGAAGATTAATTGTGATACCATTTGTAATGGTTTATTCTATTCCATGTATACATTGTTCGTTATGGACCTAATGAGATCTCATGACTTTAAAAAGTATCTACTTAATTAAGAGAAATTTAAGTATATATAGTGTCAGGAACCTCCCCTATCTGACGTGTGATATCACAAGTTGTCTTTATGTCATTCCACTGCATGTTATTCCAAGATGTTGTAGCACCAATAGAAAGACTGCTTGCACACCAAAGCTATCCTTATTGAACAATCCTGAAAGTGCTATCAAAATTGGACAATAAAGAATATCTTGATACCTTCTCATACTTTAGTCCTTGATTCGATTGTCTAAGTAGCTTAGATGCTAAAGAGCCACCAAAAGCAAAGACATGTATTACATTCTCTTTGAAAAATCATCAACCCTCATTTCAATTCTCCTTCCTTTACTGACTTAAACTCCACAAGCATGGTCATTTTGCAACCACAAATCAGTATTTCTGCTTCCTATAAATAAAAGAAAGGCATTAATGTTTATATTCAAGTTTTTAGAGAATGAGTGAAGATTTAAGGAATGGAAAGAGTTGGTTTGCGTGGAGTCCAAGTTTTTTGAGCTACAAGTTGAGGTGGTAGGTGAAAAGTTGAAGGAGTGTATATGGGAGAAATACAGAGGAACCACTTCTTGGATTAGGTTTGGGAAAGTTAGTTTAAGTCATTTGTTAGATGGTGTTGAAGTTTGTTGTAGAGATAATGGAAATAGAAGGTGAGTTCTTGATTGAAAATAGGGGAGAGGAAATATAGGTTGGAACGTCATTCGAACGAGGCAGGAAGGTTTCTTCTCTGTTCAGTTTGTGATTTTGAGTCCAAAATGTACTATGTGATCTTCCGAGAAAGAAGGGGTTTGTTGGGAGGTCGGAACACTCTAACGGAGAAGCTGCGTGATCTTGGAGTTGTTTCTCTGGTTAGGTTTCTAAACTCAAGAGGTTCAGTGACTCCTCTTAGGGAGAAAGGTTTGTTGTCAAAGACATATGCGAAAATGGCAAAATTGAGGCTAGATAGGAAAGATGATTCACTGTGGTTAGAGTTGGGAGAAAGAAAGTTGCTAGAAATGAAGGATCAGTTGGACCGGTGTTTAGTGGGCTAATGGGAAGCGGATTTTGTCTATGTCCCTTATTTAGATTTAGTGAGGAGTTGGGCAAGCCACTTTTGATTGTTAAAAGGGATATTGAGAGTGGCTTATTTGGGTAGAGGGTTTTTGTTGTTTGAGTTTGAGTCTTTGAGTGAAGCTGAAAGGGAGAGGGAAAAGAATACTTAAGGAGAATGTTTTGCATCTTACAAAATGGAATCCGGAGGTGGGGTGTTTTCAACAAAGCGTTGCCTTTAAGGAGGCTTGGTAAGGGTGGTGGGTCTTCCTCTTCACATGTGGAGTATAAAAGTGTTCAAAAAGATTGGTGATGGTTGTAGAGGTTTTATAGTAGTGGATGAGAATACAGTTTTCTTCATGGAGTTACAATGGACGAGGATTTTAGTGAAGTTGGAAAGTAAGGAGTTTCCCAGTTCGTTGGAGATAGTAGTAGGATTACATTGTTTTTCAGTTCAATTATGGTGGGAAACCCATCCCTATTTTGTCTAGGTGGTACCAACGAGTAAGATATGTTTGGTTGGAAGTTCTAGAAAAGCAGGTGAGGTGAGGTCACGCGCTGACTTATTATTTTTTTTTTATCAATAAGCAAAAGAATTGTATTACAAAGAGGTGCTAAAATAGCAACCCACAGAAATACAGTATAGAGACATTCACCCCCTTACAACTGGACCCAAAACAACAAGATAAAAAAAAAAAAAAACATTTTCCCTCATCACGAACCAACCCAATCTATAAAATCTATTAAGGTCAAAGGACCACCTTTTATCCACAATTTGGTTTCTAACCAAAGTAAATACACAAAAGAAGCTTTCGGCCTTTGGATGGACAACACACTATCTTCAAAAGCAATTTTATCCACATAGGTCACGCGCTGACTTATGCGGTGTTGTTAGAGAAATGGTGGTTTTAGGTTGAGGTTCAGAGAGGAGTACAAAACGCGTCGTTGCAGGAGGGAAGACAAGAAAGAGTTGGCGTTGATACTACTATTGTTGTTGCTTCCTTTGCTTTGGGGTCTATGGATAGGATTGAAAAGTGGGGGTTTCTTATGTGAAACTTGAGTGTAGAAGTGGAAGTGTAGAGAATGACGACATTTTTTTGAAGCCGTTGGGTGGGTACAATGGTGGGTTGGATAGAGGAAGAGAAGTTAAAGCGAGATTGGGCTCAGTGAAAACCCAATCTATTTTTGGGTCTGAGCCTTGGCAGGAGAATGGTGAAAAAACGGTGGGTTAAAAGCTCTTTTCCTTAAAAAGCTCTCTAGTGGGCCATGGAGAGGACTAAGTGATGATGACTAGGCCCAATAAAGGTGGATTGGGGTTCGAGGGACTTGTTAAAGCCTCAGTCCTTCCGTGGCTAACTTCAAAGCTAAGGCTCGGGAAAAGACCCTCATAGAAGCCGATAATAGTAGAGGTCAATCTTCGGCATCTTTGAGAAGGACCCAATAATCGTGGTGGCTTATTTGTTTTCCTAGATAGAGTCGTCTTCTTCGGAAGTGGCTAGGACAAAGTTTATAAACGAGGTGTTGATGGAAGAGGCCTCCAAGTACAACACTCTTTCTCGCGATAGCGCGAAGACCCCTTTTCTCTCTTCTACTCCTTTTGTTTTTGGTCGAGCCTTGGTGGTAAGGGGGTCCTTTGTCCAGGATGGGCTGGTGGTAGTAGAAAATGAGAGCTTCGTGGACCCTTTGTCCATAGTCCTAGCAGACGAAAGGGAGTGGGAGAAGGCAAAGGAAAAGGAAAAGGTTTTAAACGAAGGAAGAGGAAGAGAAGATATAGTTCTAACGGTGAATATAAGACTAACTCAAGAAGCAAGAGAATTTGAAGATCAATGGAATAAGAGCAGTTTGGTGAAGTTTAGCAATTTTTTGGGCTTCTCCCTATGAGGATTTGAAGGAGAATTTTTAAGTTTGCTTCAGAGAATAAAAATTTAAAAAAAAATGAACAGACTAAGAAGAAGGGTGTCGGTTCGACCTCTAAGTTTGACCAAGAACTGAAGAAGCTAGAATGATTGATCAATCATAAAGGATGGGACATAGAGAGCAGAGAAGTCAAAGGAAGAGGAGATAAAGAGTTGGGTTGTAAATGAAGCTAAAGTTGTTGTCCTAGAATGTTAGAGAGACGAATGACAACAATAAGAGAAAGGTTACTAAAGCTTTAATAAGGACTTAGAAGGTAGACTTGGTTTGTCTTCAGGAAACTAAGATTCAAGAGATGTCCTTTGGAGTGGTGCGTAGTCTTGGAGTGGGGAGGTTTTTAGAGTAGGGTGCAGTTAATGCAAGGAGAACAACCAGATGGGTGGTGGTTTTTTGGGATAATAGAGTGTTAGAGTTGACTGGCATGAAGGTAGGACAGTTTTCGATCTCTTGTCGTTTTAGAAATTATAAGGATGGTTTTGTGTGGGTTTTTATGGGAGTCTATGGTTCCATTTTTAAGAAATGTAAAGAATCCTTTTAGAAGGAGTTGGGGGCTATTCGTGGACTGTGGGATGATTCCTGGTGCATTGGAGGGGATTTTAATGTGTCAAGGTTCCCTAGCGAGCGCAACAAAGGAGGAAGGTTAGCAGTTGCAATGAAAGGATTTTCTAAGATGATTGATGATTTGATTCTAAGGGACTTTCCTTTGCAATGGGGGTCCATTTACTTGGAATGACGGTCTTAATGGGAAAACTATGTCAAGATTGAATCGTTTCTTGGTGTCTGAGGACTGGAAAAGTTGGTTCAATAGGGTGGAGCAAAGTACTCTCTCTAGACCAGTGTCTGATCATTATCATATTCTGTTAGACATGGGAGAAGTGAGGAATGGCCATTTGCCTTTTCACTTTGAGAATATGTGGTTGAAGGAGGAGGGGTTTAAGGACCTTTTAAAAGACTGGTAGCAATGGCTCAATTTCAGGGGTTCTAGCAATTTCTTTTTGGTAGCAAAGTTAAAGGCTCTTAAGGGTATTTTGAAAACTTGGAACAATGAGGTTTTTGGGAAGGTGGAGGTGAATAAGAGATTGGCTTTACAACAAGTCAATTCATGGGATACTCAAGAGAGGTCTAAAGTCTTATCGGTGGAAGAGGAAGAAGCAAGAAAGGAAGTCAAAGAGGAATTTAAGAAATGGGTTCTTATGGAAGAAATCTCCTAGAGGCAAAAATCTAAAGAAGTGTAATTAAATGAAGGTGATAGGAATACAGGTTTTTTCCATAAGATGGCGAATAGTCATAGAAGAATGAGTAATCTGAGCAAGATAAAAATTAATGGTTTTTGGATTTTTTTGATGAGAGGTAGATCTAAGGGATTGTGGTTAGTGATTTTTAGCACCTGTTGTCGAACCCTAGTGACTGGAGTCCAAGTTTGGATAGGCTAGTCTTTGATAGATTAGAAGGGAAAGAGACAGCTAGGCTGGAGGAGCCTTTCTCTATTAAAAATGTTGTATCGACTATTTTCGACTTAAGTAAGGACAAAGCTACGGGGCCAAATGGTTACTCCTTAGTTTTTTGGTAGTCCGATTGGGATTTGGTAAAGGAGGAAGTGATAGGTTTTTTTGTGATTTTCACGAGCATGGGAGGTTTTTAAAAAACCTGAACTCTACTTTCTTGGTGTTGGTCCCAAAAAAGAAAGATGTTGAGGACCTAAGAGATTACAGACCTATCAATTTGGTGAGAGGGTTGTACAAACTGTTAGAAAAAGTGTTAACTAATAGGTTGAAGCAAGTGGTGGGCAAGGTGTATCCTCATATCAAAATACTTTTGTTGAGGGGAGGCAGATTCTGGATGCAATGCTAATAGCTAATGAGATCGTAGATTCTCTATTGAAAAGTAATGAATGTGGGGTGATGTGTAAACTTGATATAGAGAAGGCTTACGACCATTTAATATGGGATTTTTTGCTCCAGGTGTTAAAGAAAATGGGATTTGGAGAAAAATGGGTAAGGTGGGTTTAGTGGTGTATCTCTACAGTTTCTTTTTCGATGTTGGTGAATGGCACACTGGTAGGCTTCTTTAACAACTCCAAGGGGTTGAGACAAGGGAATCCCCTTTTTCCTTATCTTTTTATATTAGGTATGGAGGCTTTGAGTTGTTTGATCAAGAAAGCAGTTAGTGGGGGCTTTTTGACAGATTATAGGGTTAAAGGAAGGGGTGGTGAGGGAGTTCAACTTACGCATTTGTTGTACACTGATGACACATTGATTTTTTGTGATGCTTCTGAGGACCAATTGGCTCACCTAAGTTGGGTGTTGATGTGGTTTGAAGTCATTTCTGGTTTAAAGATTAATTTGGATAAAAGTGAGATCATTCCAATGAAGAGGGTGGAGGATCAGGAGGTGCTAGCACTTGAGCTTGGGTGTAAGGTAGGGAAGCTTCTGTCTGTATATTTAGGGCTGCCTCTGGGTGCACCTCATGAATTAGTAGCGGTGTGGGATGGAGTGAAGGAGAAGTTTGGGAGAAGATTAACACTTTGGAAAAGGCAATATATTTCTAAATGATGGAGACTCACTCTCATTCAAAGCACTTTGTCTAACATGCCTATTTACTATATATCAGTTTTGCGTATGCCTAGATCAGTTAGATTGAGACTTGAGCAAATCTAAAGGAATTTCCTTTGAGGTAGGGGAGCTTTGGAAAAAAAAATTCATCTTGTTAAATGGCTAGTTGTTTGTTCGGATAAAAGTAAAGGGGGTTTGGGGGTAAAATGCCTTTTTACTCTTAATAGAGCTCTTTTGGGTAAATGAAGTTTGCGTTTTATGGTTGAAAATGAGGCTCTTTAGTATCAAGTTATTAGTAGGAAGTATAGAATGGAAGAAGGGAGGTGGTATACCGGAGAAGGTAAAGAAGGTTTTGATGTGGGATTGTGGAAGGAGATTAGAAAGAAAGATTTTCGGTTGAGCAACTACATTGGGTTTTCCGTGGGTAATGGACGTAGAATTAGATTTTGGTTAGACCCTTGGTGTGCTGGTGGGCTTTGTGCAACTTTTTCCCCTCTTTGTTTGCTTTGGCAATTTCTAAAGAGAAGTGGGTGGCGGAGGTGTGGGACTCTTCGGTTGAGGAGGGAGTTAGAGTCCTCGTTTTTTTAGGGCTTTCAATGATTGGGAGGTAGTCTTGGTGGAGCGGTTGCTCTTGACAATATAAGGAATTAGAGTTAGTGCAGATTTGGAGGATAAGATGATTTGGAAAAAGACAAAAATTGAGTTTTTTTACGGTTAAGTCTCTTTATACTGCTGAGAAATAGGGAAGTACAGTCCGGCTTCCAAGAAAATTAATTTGGAGCCCTTTTGTTCCTCCAAGAGTGGGTTTTTTTTGCTTGGAAAGCCTATTGGGAGGAAGTTTTAACTTTGGATCAACTCAAAAGGAGGGGTTGGTCCCTTGCCAATAGATGTTTCTTTTGTCTAGCCGAAGAGGAGTCTACTAATCACATCTTAATTCATTGCACGAAGACTAGAGTTTTGTGAGAGTTATTATTCGCTCTCTTTGGGGTGACTTGGGCTCTCTATTGTTCGGTAAAAGAGACTCTCCTTGGTTGGTTTGGGTCCTTTGTGGTCAAGAAGCACAAAAAAGCTTGGAAGCTGACTCTTTTATGTCTTTTTTGGGCGACGTGGAAAGAAAGAAATAGGATAGCGTTTGATAATGAAGAGTTTCCAGTTTATAGATTGAAGTATTCTTTTGTATGTAGTTTATGGTCTTGGACAAAGTTGTATATAAAGGATTGTCTTTTATCTTTAATCGACTTTTTTGATTGATTGGGCTCTAAGTGAGGGCAAGTGAGGTTTTTGTTTTTCCTCCTGTTATGCTATTTTTTGCCTTTTGGCGCCTATTGTATACTTCCTATATGTCTTGAATTGCTTTCTGGGCTTCCTTTTCTAATTAATATACTCTCTCTTGTGTTTATCCATCAAAAAAAAAAAATGTTTATATCCATTCTGCAGTTAAACTGCATTATTCATTGATCTTAGATGTTAATGTGTCTTAAAGAAGAGTTTCGGATATTCCCCGATGGAATGCAACCAGGCAAATTACACCTGCTTACATCACAAAACAGAGGACAAGGTTTCAGTTTTTCAGGCCAATTTTAAGAGGATTCCTTATGAGTTTCCTCTTCACTGCCAAAACTCAAGGCCCACAAGATTTTGAAGACTGCAGAAGGAACTGGGTTAGTAGAAGGACTCTTAAATCTTGAATCAAATCTGTCCAATGCTAGCAAAACAATAGCTATAAGAACGAACAATTAATCCATTTTAGTATAGGATTTTCCAATTGTAGAAACCGGGTTCCTACTGAACTCTAAGAAATTCATGCAGTCTTTCAGAAGACTTCTGATTAGGAACATCAATCAGTGGAAATGCATATGTAGTCTGCAGCATACAACTCCATCATGTGGCCAAGCATCACAGCAGTAGATTTGGTTATTGGTGAGAATTATATCGAATTGTCATGGGAATGAATCAAAAAAACTATAAACTGTTCAACATAGAACAACCAGAGGAGAGCCATGGAGGTGGAAGCTCCAAATAGTACAAGTATTATGAATATATGGGCGGCAAGAACAAATAAAGATGTGGGGTTTGAATCCGAAATACATTGTGATTCTCATTGTGCATGAAGTTTGTATGCAGTTGAGAATGATAGTATTAAAAAAAGTGTCTAATCTGCATAGCTGATCTTAAACGTTCATATTTGAATAAATAATGAAACACCAAAAGAACATCTACAGAGAAGCACAAGTGTGATGAGGATGAGAATTGAACCATGTTTTCACACTAGACTAAGGCGTCGGCTCCAGCAACAATCTCCAAAATCTCCCCTGTGATTTTGGCTTGGCGCTGCCTATTGTAGACCATGGAGAGGTTCTTCTTAAGTTCGACCGCGTTGTCGGTAGCATTACTCATGGCACTCATCCTGGCTGCAAGCTCACTCGCCAGTGATTCTTGCAGGGCCCTCAAAATCTGGCTGTTGAGGTAGAGGGGGAGCAAGGCATCAAGAATCTGAACTGGGTCCTGTTCGAATTGCAAGATGGGGGAGAATTCAACTGTTTGAGTCCTTATAACATCTCTCTCCACAGTCAGTTTCCCCTCCCTGGTTGTCAACCTGAAGAACTCATCCTCTGCAGCATCCACACATTTACCATTCACATCACAGATCTCTCCCTTGGGGGAGAGAGGAAGCAAGGTGTGAATCACTGGATCAGCCTTGACCAAGGACACGAATTTGGTGTACAGAAGCTCCACCTTATCAACCTCTTCACTCACAAATAGCGAGAAAACATCGTCTGCAATTGTCTGAGCTTCTTTAGCAGTGGGGAGTGAGCCACCTTCAAGAAACTTATCAACTGGGATGTAAGGCCTACGGAGGAAATATGAATTACCCTTCTTCCCCACACTGATAACAGTATAATCAAGACCAAGATCCTTCAGTTCCGCAATCCTAGACTCGGCCTTCTTGATAATCGCATTGTTGAAACCCCCACAAAGACCCCGGTCGCCGGTGACAACCACCAAGGCAACCTTCTTGACAGGCCTGACTTTGGTCAGAGGGACATCGATATCGTCAGTCTGGAGCTGCTCATTGATGTTGTAAAGCACTTCAACGAGAGTCTCAGAGAAGGGTCTGCCATTAACCACGGCCTCCTGAGCTCTCCTCACTTTAGCTGCAGCAACAAGCTTCATAGCTTCAGTAATCTTCTGGGTGTTCTTCACAGAATCGATACGCTCCCTGAGCTCCCGGAGCCCACACTGAATCACAGACTTGGAGGGGCTGGCAGTGGGGGAATTATGGGAAGGAAGCTGAAAAGGGTTGAGAGAAGAGCGAAAAGAGAGCAAAGAACTGTCAGAAAGAGAAGGTTTTGAGGACACCCACATTGTTAGATTGGAGCAAGACATGATGATATGATTTAATGATGAAGATGAAGATTCTCTCAACTGCAGATAAGAGGAGAGAAAGAGAGGGGGGGAAGAATGAGGTTTGTGGGTTTGGTTTTTTTGAAGAGTGAAGGATTAGTCTGTGTTGTGAATTCTAATGGTGGAGGGGAGAGTAGGGGAATGAGAGGTGGAGGGAGGGGGAGGGAGTGGATGAGGTTTGGATGGCGATAAGGATTTTTGACCGTTGGAGATTGATTTTATGTGATTTTCTTTTCATTTTTCTGGTGGGTCCTGGCTGATGTGGCATGATCTCAGTGGAAGGGCCCCCATTTTGAAGGTATATGCGGCAATCCGTGTGGACGATACTTTGTTCTCTTTGTGTCAGATTTTCTGAGGTCGAAGGAAAATTTTTTACTACACCTCTGTACAGAAAGCATATTAGGAGTGTTTTGAAAAGGTTTCAAAAATAATTCTGTTTAATAACTTAAATATAAAAAACAGTTTTTTCAAATTACTCTATTCAATATATATAACGTAAAAATTCTCAAAATATTTTAACAATTTTCCAAAAAAAAGAACTTTTTTTTATTAAAAATTTATCAAATATATATTTTTTGAGTTGAAAAACTATTTTCTATTCAGAAATATATATATATATGAAATTAAAAAGAAAAATGTAAAAAAAAAAAAAAAAAGTGCTTTTTAGGCTAGAAAATACCAAAAAAAACCCTATTTTCAAAAGTATTCCAAAAGCCATTTTTCATGCCAAAATTGAAATGAGCCTTGAAAACAATCTAAAATGGTTTAACCCCTTATTCCTTATAATGTCCAAAGCTAACAATGACAACTTAATAGGTCAAAACTCAAACTTAGAGTCTGTTTGGCCATGTTTGTAGCTTAAAATGTGTTTTTTTTTTAAAAATAATAATAAATAAATAAAATCTAATGTTTGATAAAATTGGAAAAACAGTTTGTTTAACATTTTGAAAATTTTTCAATGGTACTTTTTAGATAAATACTTGATAAATAATTATCTTAAATACACTTTTACAAACAACATTTTAACTAAAAATATTTTAAATAAAAATACTATTAAACGCATTTTTAAAGTTCATTTAATAATAATTTTAGAAAATATTTTTAATCTAAAAAGTATTTTGTTTAAAAAAAAATTAAAACACTTTTAAAAATCTAAAAAATTACTTATAATATTAAAAAAATTTAAAGTGCATTTAATAGTGATTATAAGAAGTGTTTTTATCTTTTTCATAATTGAAATTTTTTATCTTTTAAGCACTAGAAAGATTTTTTAGACTATTTATGAAACCTGCTCTTAGAACCCATTTGGTAATGATTTTATAAATCGTTTATAACATTAAAAATATTTTATCAATCAAGTATTAAAAATGCTAAAAATATTTCCTAAAATTACTTTCAAATACACTCTTAATTTTTTTTAAACTTTAAATTTTTTACCTTTCAAGTATTATAAAAACTAAAAAAAAACACTTTATAAAATCACTATCAAATACATTCTTAATGTTTACTAAAAAAACACTTGATAAATAATTATCCTAAAAATACTTTAAAAAAACAAATAAAATTCCATTAAAAATATTTTGTGTGTTTTTTTAATACGCCCCAACCCACTTAACTCTTTTTATGTGATTGTTTGAAAAGTGTGTTAAAGAATCAAATAGTGTAAAAATAAGAAAAAGGGTAGAATCATAATATGATACCAAAGAAATGAATCAAAAACACCAGAGGAGAATGAATTTTGATTTTTATAAGAATTTTTTATTTTTTATTTTATACGTAATCCAAATAGAAAAAAATAGAATGGCTTTCTCATTCCCATTTCCTATTCCAACATTAAAAAGACTGTCCACAAGGCGTTCAACTAACCCAATGAACTGGGATTTGTTTCCAAAGAGTTCTCAGCAATGCTAACATTTCAACCCAGAAAGTTAGGATGGTATAATATAAATCACCTATACAAGCAACATGTCTGTACATGGCTCGAAAAAAACACGGGTAAATCAACCATCGTTAATCTACCCCTGTCTTTTCTCAAAATTCATATTCACAAAGAAAAAGGAAAAAGGAAACAAACCCAGCATGTACTAACGGAGCTGGTCTGAACCCAGCTCATTGTTACATGCTTGGTCAGAGCTTTCCACAGTCATTCCCAGATTTGAAATTGGATGAGTTCTGCCTGACCGCTTTCTGGGTTTCCTCACTGGGATAACAGCAAGAGAATCTTGGCCAAGCTGTGGTGGCATGTTCATAGGTTGCTTCTGTGCTGCAACGTACTTTGGGATTGGTGTTGTCTTCCTGCTAGATCTATTGGGCCGGGGTGGTTCCTGATTTTTCATATCAGGGCCCTCCTCATTGCTGCTCTGTATGCAATGGGCCTTCGCCTGGGGAGGACAACCTGGAGGACACGAATTTAGGCTTAGCCATGAAGAACTGCACCTGGTATCCCTTTCTTGACCCGTGGAACCCAACCTAACAGGAGAAGTGCTGTCCTTTGTGATACAATCATTGCTTTGAGGATTATCAATGCGCCTTGGTTCACATTGTTCATTGTCAAAATCCACATCTGGAACAAGCTTCTCCATCTCAACAATAGGGACAACCTGAGAATGATTACATTTCAAGTAGCAAATCAGATACAAACACATATTACTGAAAAATCACTAGGCCACTATAGCAAAGAGTGGTGGTGCTCAGTATCCACCACAACCAGAATTATAAAATCCAAGAAAGAAACCAAACCAAAACAACATGACCTAAACATTCACCCATACAAGAAAAAGAACATAGACAAGCGAGCTGATCAAGCCATAGGTTGTTACATCAGCGTGCTAGACCATGCCATGGAATAGCAAATTGAGGGACAATGGCCAACAGCATAATCTATTCTACCTCAAGGGCAGATGGATTTTCCACCATAGAGGTTATTATCCAAAGTCAAAACAAGAGGCAAATTCACACCATCCAGGGAGTAAATAACAATGCAATCCAGCTCCCAACCAAAGGAAGAAAAGGAAATGAAATATTATGCGATGTAGTGAAGAATTAGTTAGAATTCAGAGCACTAGAGGTTTTGTTCACAAGTGATTACAAGGGGCTACATGTAAGGCATGGAAAATAGCACAAATTGATTATGGTCGTACTTCAACAAAACAAAAGAGAAAAAGGTGTTGCTGCAGACCATCTTGAGAACAATTCTGATAGACTGAAGCCAGTGGCATTTCAAGCAACAGAAAGCAAAAGTTATTATCTAAAATGACACTATGAGTTGCACTAATCAAGATGGAGCAAATAAAATTAGTGATACTCATGTATTAGCTTTTGGAAGGAATAACATTGCATATACCTCTCACCAATTCAAAAGCATCTGGAATACTAGGACAAAGAAACAGAAGCTGTACCTTATCTTGTAAGTCAACAATCTGTTCAGAGTCTGATGATTCCTCACCTTCAGAGTCTGCCATCTCCTCACACTCGAACTCTACATGTTCTCCAATTTCTTCATCAGAGTCACTTAACTCTTCCTGTTCCATCACAATTTCTGGAAGGGACTGGTCACCTATATTATCAAGAATGTCATTGCTCGGAAGAACCAATGCACAAGCACCAGAAATAAGCTTGCCTCTAACTTCGAGGGGACTAGAAACTGATGGGCGATGGTCACTTTGCTGATGATACTGACTACTAGAGTTTTGAGCTTCTACTGCAGTTCCAGAATTCAAAGTACTTGCAGACTTCCTTTGGTTATTTTCAGTAACATTTGTGCTCCCCACAACTTTCTCCGTTTTGGATGTAGAACTTAAATGAATCTCCAAATCTAATTCATTTTCTATTCCATCTAGGCAGGAGGGTTTTGTGCCAGACCTTGGAGGTGCACTATTGACACGTGGTTCGGTCAGAACAGCATCGAAAGAATTCTGAAGTTGAGCACGTTTGCCTCGAAATGATTCCAAATCAAAAGACAGCTGACCAGTTGGGCGTGAAGTTACCAGGTCATTATCTATATCATCCGATCTTTGAAGAAGTGGATGGAAGTCAATACCACAAGATGGTGTGGATTCTTTTGACTTTAAAGATTTATAGAAGGAATTGACTTTGGGATTTGCTTGGTGGGGATTATGAAAGAGACTGAGATTTACTTGAGACTGATTTCCTGAAAAGAAACTGAAAGAGTTTGAAGGACCATGACTGCAGTTGAAGGGATAATATGGCAAACGTCCATCTTCGGAGGCCTGGAACAGCAAAGGATGCATATGAAGATCTGATTCAATGCCTCTTTCTTCCATAGCAAATTTATCTTTGAGGGCTCTGGATCTCTGTGCATGCGGATCTGTAATATTATGTTTCAAAGGGCTACTTGTATTCTGTCTAGCCTTTGCTGAATGGGAGGTTCCTGACTTTGCAATGTTAGAAAGTCTCGGAACCATATTTTCAGTTCCAGTGCCACCAATACCACCAGTAGCAGAAATCTTACTAGAAACCCCACTTTGATAACTTTTGAGAGCTGACTGAGATATTATACGAACAGATGGTGGAAGATTTACTGGAGGCAAGTCTGGTGCTAATTTCACTTGGTGTGCACTGCTATTTCTACGAACTCGATATGGCCGTAAACAGAATTGAGATTTAGAGGATTTTAAAGTCAAATCAGAAACTGGCTGACTCGGCTCCATAGTAGAAGATGTTGAATTTCTAACATGAGGAAAATGAGAAAACATATGTGGATTCTGGAAGTAATTTGAAGCAGCTGGAAACTCGAGCGCATGTACATTTTGAGGTCGAAATTCTCCAGACCCATGAATACTTGTCCATTCCCTGACATGAGTACCCTCTTGTGAGGGTGAATCACTATGTAGGTATTTTTCTGTAACATTCGAGAAAGGGAGTTCAGAAGAAATGAGACTGGTATTACCTGGCCTCCAATCTGCCAAAAATGCCTCATGAACATAAGCTTCATCATCATTATCCATGTCATCATCTCCACTTTTACCCTCTTCAACTGCATTTTCAGTCTGATATTCCTGCAGCAAACACAAAATAATTCTGAGATTCAATTATCATTCTGAAGGAACCCTCACCAACCATCAACAAGACCAAACTGCACTTGCTTGAAAGGCTCATGAGCCAGGCTCAAGCTTCAAGCTTAACTCTTTTACCATAACGAGTTTGCACTTCAATGTCATATCATAATCTAATTTAAGCACAAGTTTATATTTGGTAACTTGAGCTTCTATTTTGGGCTTTGGAACCTCCATTCTAAGGAGCTTCAAGCTTCATTCTATCCACCAGCTAAACAAAGTTGAGCTCTAGTCTACCTAGACTATGCCAAGCTAGGCAAACCTCAGCCCTCATTCACAACACCAGCCACAGATTACTAATATCTAATCAGGTTTGTAAGCATGTGAACATCACTGATTGGACAAGTCAAACAATGCATCTAGATATTTAGAATACAATGCAATATATTAAATCCTATCAGAGTACTGTATAGGATTGATGCGGTATCATGAGAAGATGTGGATGATCCGGATGCAACCTAGATTTTTTTTTATTCCAAAGATAGATATACCTCTTTTTCAGATACCGTTTCCCAAATTGGCCCAGCTGCAGCTTTGGATTTTCTTCTATTTAATTCATATAACCGCCGCTTCTCCTTTTTAGCTGTATCCTTCTTATATGACTTCTGAATTCCATGAGCAATCCGCCACTGCCTGGGTAGTAAGGATGGATCTCTATGCGGGACGATGAATTTCCATATGGACATCCAATCAAGTTTAAAAACCCTTAGTCCCTGGAGCAATTTGCATCATGCTAGAATGAGACATCTATGCATCACATGATGGATTAGAAATTCTGAAAAAACACCCATATAAGTTACCTCCTGAATACGTTCTTTCTCTTCAGCAGTCAAGGGAGAGGTTTTCATCCTCCGAACTGCCTGCATGAAATAGAAACACCATCATTAAATTTATACTAGCCAAGAGAAACAGGATCATAATCCAAGTGCTCATATGATACATAAGCCCAACATCAAACATCAGCCAAAGCACATGTACCTATTTTCCAATCAGAACAATTTAAAAAATGGGCCACCTCTCACAATGGATTTGAAACAAACATCATATCAGTTGATATCTTAAAACATTCCCAATTTTTTTTCAGACTTAGCTGCTCAAAGATGGCATTTCATTGTCAGGCAAATCAAATCAGATGAAACCCCAGTGGTCAACACCAAGTACAACCGCATTTTAGCACAGGCAATCAAGTCCGAGTAATGAAGTCCAAGAGATGACAATCAAGTACTATAACATTTTAGCAACAAGATATTGGCTTACAAATTTTTAAATGAGTGTGTGTGTGTTTGCACACATGTTTGTGTTTGTGTGTGAGAGAGAGAGACAGGGATAGAGAACCATAACAGCATAACTATATTGACAACAGGAATGCATTTCCAATAAACACCAACTACAAAGGATGCAGTTAAAATTCAGATAATCAAGATATGCAAGAATTTGTTTGCATACCTTTATTGGATTATCAGGTGCTTTAGAGGAGCAACGATTTTTCTGCCGAACAAATATCTGCAAGACAAGTAGCACATGTCAAATAAATACGCTAGTATTACTTACTCACCAAGCTACTACTGGAGAACTACCCCATATTCCTCTCTCTGTGAGTTCTACTTCAGAAAACAAACTAAAAACTACAAAATGGAACAGTGATAAACTTCACAATTGGTGTGCAGGATTTGGGCATGACAGGCTTTATAGCTGAAGCAGTAGCTGTCAACTATATGGGCAGTTGGAAAATGCAGAAATAACTCTCTATCAGTCCAGTTCAAACATATGGAAACTCATCCAGGCAAAACAAATTAATTGCTTTCGGTGAAACTTGAAATGCAGACACACAAGATAAGAAAATTCTGGTAATATATAAGCTATTACTAACAAAACTAGCTCCTTGTGATATCGTAGAATATGCAATACTCAATTTTTCCAATGTGAAAATTTGATTATTTCAAATCACTTCAGCTTTATAAAAGATCAAGTAGAAGAGAAAATACCAACATGTAAGTATATCAAGACTCAAATGATAACTGAACATGAGTAGCCTTGACAGATATAGCCCAAGAGACGTCAAAAGACAACAAAACTAGCTTCTTGTTCCCAGCCTAAATATTGCAAGCTATATGTTCTTTGCAGTTATCTTCAATTGTTGCCCCTGACTCTCTCCCCTCTAGGCAATCGGCTATAGCTGCTCAACACCTATGCATCTCTGCCTCATGCCCATTCATCTCCTCACTCAAGCTTCAATATACCTTGCATTATAGTATCTCTTTTCCTATCAGATACAGTCTGGGCCTTCCAAAATAAAACTCTAATAGATTTGTGCACTAGTCAAAGGATTTCAGCAACAAATATCTTAGTTGTCTTTGTAATAAACAAGAATTCATGGTAAATTTAGCATATTTTAAGCATTAATTTTTTAAAAGAATATTTAGTACTTAAAATATAAACCACAGAAAGACAAATACAGGGAGAAGAATAATGGGCTTTGCTAATAAATTTTAGTCTATCCTATGGTCGTTCCATCATTTCACACGATTTTTTTTCTTCAACAAGAAACAAACATTGTATTAAACCATAAAAAGAAATAAGGAGTACACAAAGGATGTGATATCCTTCAAGTCAAAACAAATAAAGGACCTACGAGCTAAGGTTCCAATTATCCCGCTGCTTGGATTATCTGCTAAAGAAAACTCTGCAAGGTATCGTAGCATCCCCCTATAAAGTTGGTGAACCAATTCAAGAGAAGAAATTAGGCGAGCAATCTTCATTTTCATAAGATGATAAGCAGGGGAAGATTTTAATCTGATCTATGGCATATTTCATTTGAGGCAAAAAGAAGTGAAAGCTTGGACTTCCATTCTTTGTCAAAACATTTGGATCCTTTATTCATTTATCAGAAGGTGAATAGTAATAGAAGCACAAATTGAAGAGCTAAGCTAACAGCATAGTGAAAAGAAAGGAAAAGTAATATGTTATCACAAACAACTGACAGTAAAGGAAAAGGAGGAAAACCCATGTTTAATATTTCAACTGGTCAAACAACAAAAACCAGGCAACATTTTATTTGCAACACCAATGCTTTAATAGAAATTACCTGATGCTTAGTTTTGCAAGGAAGAAAACGTTGCTGAATTGCCTTCCAGTCTGAATTATATTCCATCAACCCCATTGCTAGTAATCTACAATACAACCCAAAATGAAACAAGTAAACCATCACAAATATACCTTATAAAGTTATAAATTGATGTTAACATTAACCATCACTCTCAGAAGCAATTAAGAGAAGCATGCATACAACAAAAAAGGCTAACATCTAACACCATCATCAACTACATAATAAAAAGAAAACAAATGCAATGTGCTCTTTGCTTAAACCTAATTAGATGTTTTTGAGGAAATTAGAAGCATAACATCAATCTCAAGGTTAATAGATGACGTTTCAATAGGAAAACCCAGCAAAGCAGCCATTAGGTAAAAATATCGAAATGATCAGCAAGTGAAGAAAGAATGCAACTCACTCGTCCTCTGAATCGGTGAAAAGCACTCGATTTGCAACAGGTGTGGGAGGTGGCTTATGTGGAAACAGTGCTGAATTGAACAATGGAAAAAATTTCTGGGCTAACTTGACAATTTCCTTATGGACCAGAGCAACTGACTGCTTCTTGGTACTCTCCACAAGTGCAGCAGCCAATGTCTTTTTAGGTGGTTGGTGACTAGATGAAGAAACTAGCTCCATGTTGGTAGCAGGAGGCATGGTTCCTCTCGAAACTTCGCCACTAGCTTCAGCAAGTGACTGGAAACTAGGAAAGGGGAACAAAGGTTCCCTATCAAATCGGGAATCACAAGTACCTTGCACATGTTGGCGCTGATACTCTCGCACAGCTGTCAAAATAATTTCAAATCAGTAGTAAAGCATACAGAGGTCAAACCTCTGAGCAAGCATATGATTGCAGAATCATTGATGAACAAATGAACTACTACTATGTGACATACCTGTAGAAATATCATCCATGTATCCTCTAACTAAACTAAGTGGAGCAACATCCAAAATGGATAGAACTGGATCACATACATACGGCACCCAGAAAGAGGCTTTAATTTGAAAGGAATTGACATGCCCATTAGAAGCAAGTTCATTTCTTCCTCTGGAAGGGGACATGTTATCAGAAGGTGGCAAATCATTACTTGCAGAAGAACAGTCTTTCTGCAGATCAGGTTGAGATGATTCAAAGGTACATTGTGCTGGGCAATTTTTGGGAATTTCATCTAGTATTGATGGATGAATGTATGGAGGCCGAAAGCAAAAGGTGGGATATGGCACATGTCTCCATGATAATATTTGATCCCGTTTATGGAGCATCTCTGAAAGCAATCCCTGGACTTGGGATGCAATGTGCTGACGAGAAGGTTCAAGCGCACACAGAGAAAATACTTGAATAAGAAGTTGCACATGTTCGTGAATCAGACAATGCAATTGGCCTATCTGATGTGGAGTAAATCCATTTACCAGACCATCATGTGCTGAGGAAGACAGATGGTGTGGAGCTGTCTCAGCCATTAAATTTTTCCCATCAAAAGAAGGGAAAGGGGCAATTGTCACATTTGGAAAGATAGGTAATAGGGGGCGCAATGGCCTCTTGGCCTGTCCCAAGAGCATTTTTCTATCATGGGCATTTGCTTTCTGGCGTTTATTTTGCCTAGTCTCAGGTCGTCGAACAGTTGCCTTATGCTCCTCTTTTTGGCTCCCACCCCTTGTATTTTCATCAAGGTCACTTTCAAGTGCTTCTTCAATTTCTATTTCAAAGTCTGCATCATTGTCTTCATCTTCATCTTCATCTTCATCTTCAGCATTTTCATTTCCTAGTATTTTCTGATTGTCACCATCTCCACCCAATAAAACAGCCGCAAGAAATTTCTTGTATTCTTCTTCATCATCGACATTTTGAAGATCATCATCATCATCTGTTTCTTGAAGAAAAGTCTCAAGTTCATCGAGAGTAAAACTGGCAAGTGAATAGCGTGCCCTAGTGCGCGTGCAGATGGCATCCTCATCATCTAAATCCATAATGGGCTTCCTGGAATGGGTTGTATCACTCAACGCTCCTATGGCAGCATCATGAGCAACATCAGTTCCACTGCATGAACCATTTTCCTTTTCACAAATAGTTTCAGTTTCTGGTTGGGAGATCAAAACAGATTTTCTCTTCTTATGTCTACTTGAAACAATTTTGTCTGCTTTATTTTCAGAAATCCCTGCAGGATATACTACAGCTTGCATCACACTCTCCTCTTGATGCTCCGAATCTCCAATTGCACATTCTTGGACCTCCATGTTTAGGTTTGACAACAAATTAGGACCTACAGGTACAAAAGTGCTTCCACCACTGTCAGCAACATTGGTATCTGGACCTTCAATTTCAGAGCTCAAGCTCGAAGAAGCTTCCAGTGAAGGACTTTCTTTTAAATAGGGATTGAAATCCACATCCTCATCTTCATCCTCATCCTCCACCAATTCCAAAGGACTTTCATCACATTCAGACAATTTCGGAATAACAGGGACAGCATTGTGTTGACTGTGGCAACCAACTTCCTTTGACTGTGCACGTTCCAACATCTTGGCCAAAGAATATATAGTGATGAGCCAATACTTAATAACCTTATAGGAATCTAAAGGCCGGAATGAGACAAAGCATCCATGAGCATAATCACATTACCACTTCCTACCCTGAAGAGAAAACACAAATCAACCAAAACAGAAAATCCCCATCTCAACAAAACATAAGAGTAACAATCCACATATCCGAAATTGCATATAAGAGCATCAACACCACGCTCGTTTACATCATCAACAATATAGTAAACTCCCAAAACAAGTCTGTAATTTATCAAATTTCTTCATAGCATAAACCTGAACATGGTAATCAATGTGAGCCTTAGATTTTATATCTACAGCAACTTTACCTCCTCCTTTGACAACAATGCAAATAAAATAAACCAAAACAGCAAACCTCGAGCATTAGAAATCAAAATCAAAGCCCAACCCAATAAAAAAACACACTCAATCCAAAACCCATTTGCGCTCCCAACCCAACATTCGCAACATGGGGAAGCGGAAAACAAGCCAATTTCACCATCCACCTCGTCGCCATTCAAATTCAACGAAATTTAAAACAACGTGCAAACCCCATTTTTTCTTGATCAGTTTCCAACCTGCATCATCTCCTTCAACTTTTTGTATCATATTAATCACCCAACAATCTAAACAACCCTTCCATTTTGTTTCAGAAATTTGCCTTTTGGGATCACAAGCTACACATTGACTGATAACACAATCCCATCATTCTATGACAACGACAACAACAAGAAGAAAAATGAAGAATGGGGATTAGGGCTCAGGTTTGGGTTAGGGTTACCTGGCTGTGCATGACACGCGCGAGTTTCTTCTCTCTGTTCCTCCTTACGAGTGACGAGGCAAACGGCAAGAGAAATCTCTCCCACTTCCCCTTTTTCCCCTTTTTCTATTTTTCTTTTCTATTTTTTATTTTTGAAATTGCAAAATATAATTATTTAAATTATCAAAATATTAGATTAATATATGTTCATTTATTATTTTTTTTTAAATAAATTAAATATCTCTCAATTTTCCTCAAATCTCTATTCATCTCTTCGTAAGCTCATCTCAACGTCGTAATTGTTTTTCCTCATAACTTATAATATCAACTGAAATATTCATAATAAACTTATTTATTCTATAAAAAAACTAATATTCTAATAATATATCATTATAGTAAATATTTTATATAACATTCTTTATAAAAATAAATCATATTAATTAATAATTTGAAACACTTCCCTGCACTTTACCTTAAATGCACTTGCATCGAATGCTAACAAGTATACTCTTAATCGAAAGTTATTTAACCTAGTTACCATTACCCAGTCTCCTTTTTCCATCACTTTACATTAAGGGTTTGAAATGCTAAAATTGTGCAACTTGCACAATTAGCTTTTTTAGGCCTGTGCCCAAACTATCCCTATTTAGGAAATGATTTTGAAGCAAATCTAACCTTATCATGCTACAACACTTGGTTTTTATATTCCCAATCATGAATCAAGTGTCCATGGTTAAGGAATAAAATAAGTCTTTATGCATTATATGATAGAATAAAAGTGGACCGATAATATATTAAACATTGTCTAGGATTAAGCTATCTTTTCACATGTAATTTCTGATTTAATCTTGAGTATGGGTCACCTAATGTGTAGAGCCCAATGCCATCACGGGCTTTAGATGATGGGCCTAAGGCCCGTGAGGCCCAATAACCAATGGGTATGGTCCCTAAGGCAGGAAGGTATAAAAGGCTTAGGCTTGTGTCTTTTGGATCTATCACATCCTTTTGAAAGAACAGAACCGCTCTCTCTCCCGCTCCCATTGCCTGAGAGAATACAGAGAAAGAGGTGGTGCCCTCCGTTGCTCTTAGAAGATCCATACCGTCTTCATCAAACACACAAATGGAATCAGGTAGGTACCATTTGGCATAGAGATTTATGGTATAATATTCATGTGATTCAACATGCGATCCTGTATGATCATTGTTCAGAATATGGAATCTTACAAATTGGTATCAGAGCCCTAATGTTAAATCACTTAGAAATGGCATATTAGGGCAGTAACAATTGTACTGGTTTTGTTTTTCTTTTCAAATAGATTCAGACGCCATTTCAAGGTGCATTTGTAGGCGCCACTGGAGGCGCCACTCACACGCCTGTTTAGACACCGTTAGGGCGCCCTTCAGCCAGCGCCGTTGAGGCGCGGTTCAAGCGCCGTTGAGGGGCGGTTCAAGCGCAGTTCAGGCGCGGTTCAGGCGTCACTCCAGCGCCATTAAGGCGCCGTCTCTGGCACGGTTCAGGGCACTGCTCTAGGCGTCGTTTTTTACGCCGTTGAGGCACAGACGGTGGGCCACTGAAGGCGCTGCTAAGTGCGCTGCTGGTGCGCCGCGGGTGCGACGCGGGTGCGCAGCTGGTGCGCGTTGGTGCACCTTTTGGTGCGCCACTGGTGAGCCTTTGGTGAGTCGCTGCAGGGTTCCCTGCAAATATCACCATGGGTCTCAGATGCATCCCATTTTGTGGCACAGTTTATTAATAATAAAAGGATCCCATATGCATCCATTTTATGGAACGGTTTAATAATAATAAAAGGTCTTGGATGCATCCCATTTTGTGGCATAGTATAATGATATTATATATATATATATATATTCCCTTTTGTTTATTTACTTCAGCCCAAACAAAAAATAAATAATCATAGCAATTAAGGGCATTGATGGCCTTAGTAGCCAAAAAAAAAAAAAATTCTCAAACATCTAAGTCACATATTTATGACTACTTTATCTATTATTATATTAAAATAATATTCCTTTGGGCCGATTATTTTAAATAATAATAATATGTTTAGATATTGTAAAATAAATAATATTTATCTTGCATTCGATATGTTAGTCCAAAGACAGACATATTGTTTTTGATTTTGTTGTTAATATTTATGAATTAATTTTGTATAAGGATACCAATTACAAGTTAATATTTTTTGTCCAAAGACTGAATATTAATGTTTGTGCTAGGTATTTTGCATGATATTTATTTATTCATGTATGTATGATGCTTATGTGACTGATTATGAGCTTTATTATTATGAATTCAGCATCTTCTATATCTGCAAATGTTAATAACATTCTTGTGCTTAATGATGCAAATTTCAAGAAATGGAAAGAGCACATCATAATTGTGCTCGGGTGCATGGATTTAGACTTTGCATTAAGGGAGGATCGCCCTTCAGATCTTATTAGTGCCAGCACTGCCGAGCAAAGGTCTACTATGGAAAAATGGGAGCGATCCAATCGTATGAGTCTAATGATTATGAAGTACTCAATTCTAGAAGCAATAAGGGGTGCAATACTTGAGGAAACCCAAGCCAAGGCATTCTTGGACCAGATAGCAAACCGATTTGCTGCAAACGAAAAGGTTGAGACAAACACTATTCTTAGTAAGCTTGTCTCTATGCGATATAAAGGGAAAAAGAATATCAGGGAGTACATTATGGAAATGTCTAATCTTGTGACGAGACTCAAGACACTAAAGTTAGAGTTGTCGGAAGATATACTCGTGCACTTGGTCTTGATCTCTCTGCCTACACAATTTAGTCCATTCAAAATTAGTTACAATACACAAAATGAAAAATGGACTTTGAATGAGCTTATTGCTCAATGTGTGCAAGAGGAGGAGAGATTAAAGCAAGAAAAGATAGAAAGTGCTCACTTGGCTTCCACATCTCAGGGATTTGGTACCAACAAGAAAAGAAAGAGGGACAATAAAGGAAAACAAACTTCAATTTCTGGGACATCATAGCAAAAGGAGCAAAAGAAACAAGATAAAGAGATCACTTGTTTCTTTTGCAAGAAGGTCGGTCATATGAAGAAGACATGTACCAAATACGCTACTTGGCGTGAAAAGAAAGGTACACTTCTCAATTTTGTTTGTTCAGAAATTAATTTAGCTGTAGTGCCTACTGACACTTGGTGGATAGATACGGGTGCAACTACTCACATAAGTGTCACTATGCAGGGTTGCCTAAGGAGCCGAATGCCAACTGATGGTGAAAGATACATCTATGTGGGAAATGGCAACAAGGCTACAGTCAAGGCTATTGGTCTTTTCAGATTACAGTTAGACTCTGGATGTACATTGGATTTGGAAGAGACTTTTGTAGTACCGTCGTTTAGACAGAATTTAATTTCTGTTTCATGTTTGGACAAATTTGGATATTGTTGTTCATTTGGAAATGGAATGGTTAGTCTTTATCTAAATTCAAATATTATTGGTACAGGTAGTCTAACAGACAAACTATATAAATTGAACATAAAGGCCACTAATGGAAATGAAACCTTGCATTCAAGTAATTATGGCATTAAGCGAAAATTAATGAATGAGAATTCATCAATGTTATGACACAAGCGTTTGAGTCATATTTCAAATCAACGAATACAAAGACTTGTGTCAGATGGAATTCTCAATCCACTTGATTTCTCAGACTTTCAAGTCTATATAGTGTATTAAAGGAAAACAAACAAATATGAAGAAAAAGAATGTCAATAGGTGCAGTGACGTCTTGGAATTGATACATACAGACATTTGTGATCCATTTCCTACCCCTTCTTGGAATGGACAACAATATTTTATCACTTTCATTGACGATTACTCGTGTTATGACTATCTTTATTTGATTCATGAAAAGTCTCAGTCATTGGATGTGTTCAAGAATTTCAAAGCTGAAGTTGAGAACCAACTAAGCAAGAAAATAAAAGCCGTCAGATCTGACCGTGAAGGTGAATATTATGGTAGATATGACGGATCCGGAGAACAACGTCCAGGGCCATTCGCCAAATATTTGATGGAGTGTGGTATCGTTCCTCAATACACCATGCCAGGGACTCCGAGCCAAAATGGTGTAGCAGAGAGGCGAAACCGTACTTTTAAGGATATGGTAAGAAGTATGATCAGTCATTCCACCTTACCAGAATCACTTTGGGGCGAAGCCATTAAAACTGCAGTTTATATTTTGAATAGAGTACCAAGCAAAGCAGTAGCAAAAACCCCATATGAGTTATGGACTAGCAAGAAACCTAGTATTAGGCACTTGCATGTCTAGGGTTGTCCAGCTGAAGCTAGGCCTTACAAGCCAAATGAAAAGAAATTGGACTCCAGAACAGTGAGCTGCTACTTTGTAAGGTATTCTGAAAGGTCGAGAGGTTTCAAATTTTATGATCCCTCAACTAGATCCTTCTTTGAAACGGGCAATGCTAAGTTCATTGAGGATGTTGAGTTAAGTGGGAGAGAGTCATTAAGAAAGGTGGTCTTTGAAGAAAAATCTGTTAATATTCCTATTATTACGACTGGACATGGTCATATTATATTTGATGACACTATTCAGAATGTACAGTCGATAACAGGGATTCAAGACACACCTGAGATTCCTCCTGCTCAAGTTATGGAATCGATTCAAGTTCATCAAGAGGTAACTCAACAACCTCAAGAACCTCAAGTACAAGTGCCACTAAGGAGATCCACTAGAGAAAGGAGAAGTACAATTTCAGATGATTATGTTGTATATCTCCAAGAACATGAGTTTGACATGGGTCTGGAAAACGATCCAATTTCAGTAAGTCAAGTAAAAAAAAGTTCTGATTCTGAAAAGTGGATAGAAGCCATGAAGGATGAGATGAAATCAATGAAAGACAATGGTGTTTGGGACCTAGTAGAGTTGCCTAAAGATGTAAAACCGATTGGTTGTAAGTGGATTTTTAAAACTAAGCGGGATTCAAAAGGCAATATTGTTAGGTATAAGGCACGCCTAGTTGCAAAAGGTTTCACTCAAAAGGAAGACATTGATTATAAGGAGACCTTTTCACCAGTTTCATCAAAGGACTCCTTTAGAATCATCATGGCACTTGTAGCTCATTATGATTTGGAGCTACATCAAATGGACGTTAAAACTGCGTTTCTTAATGGCAACATTGATGAGACAATATACATGGTGCAACCGGAGAACTTTGAGTCTAATGGTTCAAAGTAACTTGTATGCAGATTAAAAAGGTCCATATATGGTTTAAAGCAAGCATCCTGACAATGGTACCGAAAGTTTGATCAGGTAATTACTTCATTTGGTTTTAAGGAGAACATCGTTGATCAATGCATATACCTCAAGTTCAGTGGGAGCAAATTTATTATCTTGGTGTTATATGTTGATGATATTCTACTTGCAAGTAGTGATGTGGGACTTTTGCATGAAACCAAGCGATTTCTGTCTAGTAAATTTGACATGAAGGATCTTGGTAATGCATCTTTTGTGCTGGGTATACAGATCCATAGAGATCGTTCAAGAGGTATACTTGGGTTATCACAAAAGGCCTACATCGATAAGGTGTTGAGTAGATTTGGCATGAGCAATTGTGCACCAGGAGACACGCCTGTAGCAAAAGGCGATAAGTTTAGTTTGCACCAATGTCCGAAAAATGAACTTGAGAAGAAAGATATGGAGAGATTTCCCTATGCCTCGGCAATAGGAAGTCTCATGTATGCACAAGTTTGTATGCGTCCGGATATTGCGTACATTGTTGGAATGTTAGACAGATATTTAAGTAACCCAGGTATGGATCATTGGAAAAAGACAAAACGGGTTATGCGGTATTTACAAAGAACTAAAGATTACATACTCACATACCGTAGATCAAGTCACTTAGAGATCGTGGGATATTCGGACTCCGATTTCGCGGGATGCCTTGATAGTAGGAGATCCACTTCAGGCTACATCTTCATGTTAGCTGGAGGAGCAGTTTCATGGAAAAGTGTTAAACAAACACTTATTGCTTCTTCCACCATGGAGACAGAATTCATAGCCTGTTACGAAGCATCAAACCATGGGATATGGCTGCGGAAATTTGTCACTCAGTTACGAATAGTTGATGGGATTGAGAAACCGTTGAGAATCAATTGTGATAATAAGACCGCAAAATTATATTCTAAGAACAACCGAAGTTCGTCAAAGTCCAAACACATTGACATCAAGTTCTTGGTTGTGAAAGAGAAAGTTCAGAGTCTTCAAGTATCGATTGAACACATAAGCACAAACTCCGTGATTGCGGATCCGCTCACTAAGGGTTTGCCACCCAAAGTATATCATGAGCACGTCGCACATATGGGTGTTGTACACATTGATGATGTGTCAGAATAGTGAGAGTTTGTATCTAGATTTTGTGTTTATTCTCTTGATGTGATATTATGTTGTGTTATCTATACAGATCTTGATTTTAAAGACTATTGTATTTGAACACTCTGAATTGAAATGATGATTTTCAGAAGCAGTTTAGCACCAAGTGTTGAAAGTGGTATTTGGCTATCTTTTAGTCATAAAGTAGGACCAATTGGAAATAGACATATTAAAGATCATATTCTATATAATTTCCATACTACACATCCATACTTGATCCATGTTGCTAATTTTGTTAATGTTGTGATTGATGATAGGTCAAGTTATAATTATGATTAACGAAGACCGCTTTAATTCTATGTTAGCATAATTAGTAGATCGGATTGTTTAAGGATATTTTGAATAAGATAGCAAAGATGAGCTCAATAAAGTACTATCATGAACATTGTTTGTAATATATATGTGATCCAAGTGGGAGATTGATAGAATAAATGTGGACCGACAATATATTAAACATTGTCCAGGATCAAGCTATCTTTTCACATGCAATTTTTGATTTAATCTTGAGTATGAGCCACCTAATGTGTAGAGCCCAATGCTATCACGGGCTTTAGATGATGGGCCTAAGGCCCGTGAGGCCCAATAACCAATGGGTATGGTCCCTAAGGCAGAAGGGTATAAAAGGCTTAAGCTTGTGTCTTTTGGATCTATCATATCCTTTTGAAAGAATAGAACCGCTCTCTCTCCCGCTCCCATTGCTTGAGAGAATATAAAGAAAGAGGTGGTGCCTTTCATTTCTCTTAGAAGATCCATACCGTCTTCATTAAACACACAAATGGAATCAGGTAGGTACCATTTGGCATAGAGATTTATGGTATAATATTCATGTGATTCAACATGCGATCCTGTATGATCATTGTTCAGAATATGAAATCTTACATTATAAAGAGCTAATAAAACTCTTTTTCAAAGTATTTTAAGAATCCATTTAGTTTTGATTCTAATAAGTGTTTTTAATATTTATAATATTTAAAAAAATTTATATATACGTGTGAAATATCTTTTTATAGAACAAGTCAAAGATGGTGAAATTTTTTTAAACTTCTTATTCGAAGAACCCGACCGCTGACGAGCATGGATAAGTCATCGCAAGGAATCAATCATAATAAAAGCTTACCTTAATCTATGTTGGACTAAGAACAGTGTGAGGATAAAGCCAAGACATAGCTACATTCAAAAAGATGAAAAAGGACCAAGACAGCATAAATAAACAAATGGGTTTGTTTGTTCATTATATATATAAACATATAACGCCAAACCAACAAACAATTCACTCTCCAACAACCCATCAAACCCCCCAAACCACCAGTCCAAGCTGATCTCTCTTCCCATTCTCCTATTAATACTACCCACCAGGGCACTAGACCCTTCTCCAAATGGGTTCTTTTCAGGCCATGGAAGAAGACTCAAAAACCTCCTCAAATGTCACCACTAGTGAGGACACCAAAGGTACCCACACAACACCCTTCTCTGTCTTCATCTTGTTCACTGATCTGGGTTTGTTCTGGTTCAGAGGAAACAGCAAAGGATTCCAAGGTGGAGTTCTCTGAAGATGAGGAGACACTCATAGCTAGAATGTTTAGATTGGTGGGAGACAGGTTTGTTCTTTGTTGCTGGTTTACTAAGGCTTTGTTTAATTCCTGATAAGCACTAAAGAAAAAATAAAAAATCTGTGGGTTTGTCTGATCTTTGTCATACATATGCACCAGATGGAATTTGATTGCGGGAAGGATCCCGGGAAGATCTGCAGAAGAGATCAAGAAGTATTGGACTTCCAAGTCTGTCTCATCGTCGACTAAACAACATGATTGAGAGGAAGAGGCTGTGAAGACCGAATAGAACTTCATTGGCTTTATCTTCAAACAAGTGTAAATTCATGTAACATGTAGTGACGTTGTTGGTTGTTGGTTGTTGAACTGGTGAAGTATTTGCAGTCATGACAGTGATTCCCAAATCTTAATACTTTTCAGTGATTACTCACCTTACGTGAACATCAAATGCATGATGTCAAATTTCAATCAAATGTTAGAAAAATGAAATTTCAAAAGTAGGGTAGGAAAGATGATGTTGTTATCAAAGTTAGATCAATAGAACAAAGACACCAACCCTCTTATATTCTTTAAATTATTGAAGTCAAAAACAATTCCAAAAAGACTTTATCTTATCTTTCTTTGTTTTCTACAAAAAAAAATAAAAAAATGGTATCAATCTTAATCCCACTCTATATCAATCCAACCCTCCACCCATTAATGATCTGATACATCTAACATGTTAGATCAAATGAAGAAAATTTCATAAGCTCCTAAGCCTCTTCATGCGCCAATTACTTCTATGTCAAATCATAGTTTTCGACTTAAATCCTAATTTTGAAATTTTTGCTTTTAACAAATCAATCTCATGATATTATTTCAGGTTACAAATATTTATTTACTAAATACTTCAAATCATTCTCTAACTTAGGAGTATTGTTTAAATTTTGTTTATTTTAAATTATGTAATTTATTTAGGATAATTAAGATTCTATTTAACAGTAATTTTATGAAATGTTTATAACATTTTTAATATTTAAAATTTTTTATCATTCAAATGTTTGAAATGTTAGAAACAATAACTACACTTTAAATATTATATTATATCAATGAAAATAAAAAATATTTTTAAATTTTAATTTTCAATAAAAAAATATAACCTTCTTTATTAATTTTTTTTAAAAAAATATAAATAATAAAAAGAATTATTTTTGTGATGTCTCATCGTCGAATAGAGAAGAAAGTTTCTATATGAATTTGTTTGAGCACATTTTAAAGTTATGAGAACCTTGGACTTAGAGTGGAAATGGTATTCGATATCTAATCTTAATGTGAGAGTTTGTTTAACCCTTTTATTTTATGTTCCACGAAATGATTAGATACGGGTTAAAATAAATTAAATATTTTTAGTTATATATATAATAAAATAAGTAGATGAATTTTTTGTGCCGAAAATCTATTTAAATAAGCAAATTTAAATCTCATTTTGTGTCCTTTATTTTCCGTTTTCTAATATTTTTGTAAAGAATGAAAATTTTGATTTTCCTTTAAAAAAATAACATTTTTCCTACGATTTTCTGATTTTTTCCAATATTTTGCACCTTCTTTTTTATTTTATTTTATTTTTTTATCAAAAACCCTAAACCAGAACCCTCCGAGAGGGTAAGTCTGAGGATGGAGTTTGAGAAGAGGAAAGCGGCGACACTTGCGTCGATGGGCTCAACGGAGCCTGACAAGTCGCCGAAAGGCACAATCGACCGCCACATAGTGCCGCTCCTCAGCGCCATCAACCGCCACAATTCATACTTCACCACCAGCTCCTGCTCCGGCCGCATCTCCATCCTTTCTCAACCCTCGCCCGCAGCCACCAACGCCCACAAAAAGGCCAGAGGCGGCTCCTGGCTCTTCATCACCCACGACTTGGCCGATCCCAACTCTGTCCTTGCCCTCCTATTCCCCACAACTGGCTGCTCATCTCAGCACGATGATCTGGTCTTCAGATTCGAGCCGTTCATCGTCGCAGTGGAATGCAAGGACGTGGCGGCGGCGCAGCTGCTTGTCTCCACTGCGGTTTCATGTGGGTTTAGGGAGTCGGGAATTACGAGTGTGAGCAAGCGGGTGATGGTGGCGGTTCGGTGTTCGATACGGCTGGAGGTGCCGTTGGGCGGTGGGGGTAGGGTCTTGGTGTCGCCTGAGTATGTCCGGTACCTCGTCGGGATTGCGAACGACAAGATGGAGACGAATCGGCGGAGAACTGAGGGGTTCCTTCAGGCATTGCAGAGCAGTGGTTTTGTGGAATCTTTTAATGGAGGGGCTGGTCTGGATGGAGCAATGGGTGGTGATGAGCATGGTTGCAGTGACTGTAAAGATGGGGATGCTAACTCCGAAAGAATAATAGCAGAGAAGGAGTCGGGTAATTGCAAAAATACCAGCTTTATATGATAAAGAATATATAGGACTGTGAACCATGTAGTTGAAAATGAATCTTAAGATATATTTGATTTACGCGTTCTTGAAGTAATTAAAACAATGTGATTTTCAAGGTGTCTATTTATCATGTGAAATGAATCCGTCAAGGCGACCCTGTGATGCTGAACACAACTGTGAATGAACCATATTGGGCTATAGTCCTAGCTTGGTCATTATTATCGTGATTGTGTTGGTACACATGGAGAGCTTTAAGGTTCATTCTGCGCAGAGGAAATGTTGTGTACAGTTCAAAGCAAAAGAGGCTGAGCAAACTTATTGACGTAAGAAGGACCTGCCATTGATGTAGTATTCTTGGTTGCTTACAATATGAAGGACAGACTTAGGGGGAAATCCTCATATTTGGATTGTATAGTACCTATGCATGAAAAAAAACAGTGCCTGGTGCATCTTGATGAGAATTATGCCGCAATTTTAGTGGTAACATCTTTTTCTCCTTTGAATAAGAGGTATAACTGAATGTGGAGCCTGAACTTTTTAAGTTAGAAAGTTGGCTGACATCCATGCCTGCAGGTTCTAGCAAGAAAATGTAATCTTATTAACCTAGCTTCTGAACTGTTGATCTTGATGAAGAATTAGATGATGCAGTGGCTAAAGTTATGAATGCTAAGTTTGGCTTTGGTGAGACAAAAAGGTCCAGCCAATTTTGTTGGAAAATGTTACTGGCACTAATCTCCCTTAACCATGCTTGTACTACTTTTTTGATTGGCAAATAAAAAATATTTGTGATTCCCTTTATAGACAACAAAAAATTTCCCACTTGTTGCAGATATGTGGTAAAAAAAATAATTTGAGACTTGTTGACTGAAATGAATAAATGTAACTTGCAAAGATGAATGATTAATGGTGTGGAGTGTTAACATTACTAAACCAAGCCTCAAACATATTGAAATTCCTTATTCTCTTTGAAACTTTGGCAATTTTATATGATTGCAAAATGGTTAGGCACTGTTAATGCATTTTTATGTTTGGCTATCATATATATATATATATATATGATATTCCAAAAGTGTAAAACTTGTTTGGCTGAGTAGTACTGTTACATACTAATATTTGTTTCACTGCAGGACATCTTTCCTTTTAATGTGACAGCAAGTCTGAGTGTTTGAATCATCATTGGCAGGGTCAGTAGGCGTTCTTGGTTGTTCTTTATCTATTGTCCAGATGGAGATTATCGATGAACCTGTTGAGAAGCTTTTCCTTTGGGGTCACTCAGCTTGTACATTGGATACCATAAACCACAAAAAGGTCATAGTATTTGGAGGTTTTGGAGGCATGGGAAGACATGCACGAAGAAATGACGCTTTTGTGCTTGACCCATTACATGGCACATTAAAGGCAGTTAATGCCGAGGGGACTCCATCTCCACGCTTGGGTCACACATCTTCAATGGTAGGGGACTTAATGTTTATTATTGGAGGCAGGGCTGATCCTGAGAACATTCTTGACAATGTATGGGTCCTTGATACAGCTAAAAATGAATGGAGACGGTTAGAATGTACTGGCTCTGTTTTTCCTCCCAGGTGATGTGTGTAGTGCATTTATTCTTTAATTGCTGTTTCACCCGTTTTGGTCTTTTGTTCAGCAAATGTGTGTTGGAGTCAATTTTTTTCGCCAATGTTTCTTATTAGCATTGATTTTTGAGAGTACCTCTCTGTCATTTCCCAACTAGCAGATATCAAATGAGAATTCAAAGATCCACTTGGAAGCAATTTGATTTGTTGTCTTTCCACTAATCTTTTCACCTGCCTTTATTGTCACTGAATTCTTTTATGACTAGTGTCCCTTTAAGTCTCCTTGAGAAGCTGAAATTCTTCGTATTTTGTCCATTCTCTCATAATTCCAATATACTTTATTTATGTTACACAGGCATCGGCATGCAGCAGCAGTTCTAGGTTCAAAGATATATGTATTTGGTGGACTTAACAATGATGCAATCTCTTCATCCTTGCATGTCCTTGACACGGACAATTTGCAGTGGAATGAGATACGTGTCCATGGGGAATGGCCTTGTGCTCGCCATTCTCACTCATTGGTTGCCTATGGGTCTAAATTATTTATGTTTGGAGGGTGCAATGATGGCAAAGCTCTTGGGGATCTGTACAGTTTTGATGTTCAAACATGTCTATGGAAAAAGGAAGTGGCATCAGGAAGAACTCCATATGCAAGGTTCTCCCACTCAATGTTTATCTACAAAAATTATCTCGGCATTATTGGGGGTTGTCCTGTCAGACAACATTGTCAAGAGCTGGCATTACTTGATCTGCAGCACCACGTGTGGAGGAATGAGATACTTGACTCTGTTTTCAAGGTTTTGTTTGTTCGGAGTACAGCCAGTGTTGTTGGTGATGATCTAATTATGATTGGTGGCGGAGCATCTTGTTATGCATTTGGAACAAAATTTAGTGGGCCAATGAAAATTAACTTGCTTCAGTTGGTTTCTCTACATGATACTCTTGTACCTTCTGAAATGGAAGAAAAACATGCTATTCACCAATATGAAGGGGTGAAGGAAAAAAAGAATGGTGATCTTCATGGTGCGCAAAATGGAATTGCACAAACCTTAACTGAAAGTCCTGACATGGATTTTGAACCTGGAATATCTATAGTAGATGTTGAAAAGCAGATGGTTGCTGTATATTGGGTTCTACAACTTGAAAGAAAGTATGCAAAACTAGGAAAGGACATATTGAAGAAGTTTGGCTGGTTAGATCTTGGGAGGAAAGTTCATTCTCGGGAAGATAGAAGACATATTTGTTTCCCTGTAACTGAAAAATTCTGTACCATTTTCAATGAAAAGGACCATGACTCAAGTGATGCATTTGAAGTGCCAAATGAGCTACACTTATATAAACCATCTACAGGGGAAGGGGTTTTATTGAATGATATCTCTTTTGTAACAGCCTTGCGTCTTCTTAAGGAATGTGGTGCTACTAAGCTTGCAGATGAGGTTGTTGAAGTCAGAAGAACTCCCAGCTCTCCCTTGAAAATAATGAGTGAAGCTGTAGCTTCTTTGATAAAGCACAGAGGCCTATCTTCACAACTTTTAGAGCAGCTGCCCACAAGGTTTGTGCTTCTTAACTTTGTTCCTTTGTGTTTTCCTGTCACCTAAAGTTGGGTTTCATTTTATATTGGACGTTCTTCAGTTAGTAGCTTTTTTAGGTGATGAGAGCTATGCATGGTTTTGGAACTTCTGTTGGTTGATGTGGTGTCCACGTACTATTATATGACCTAGTTAACATTTTTTTGGCTACTTCAGATGGGAACGTCTTGGGGATATTGTTGTGCTTCCGGTGACATCATTCAAGGATCCAATATGGGACTCAATTGGGGATGAACTTTGGCCTATCATTGCTAAATCACTCAATACTTGTCGCCTTGCTCGCCAGGTAAGCCATGCTTATGAATTGTATCTAACTCCTTGTTTTTCCTTGCTGACTCTTCTTTTTGCTTCATTATTTTTCCAAACATTTTTCTTTAATATAGCACATTGAGGCTATAGGTTTATGTTGAAATGGACTATTTATAACAGTATATGCTGGAATGTTGTAATACCAAGTTAATGATAACCCAAATTAGACTACTCTATTAGGTTAAACACATGCAGTCCCAGATGTCATTTCAAAACAACTTATATATTTCCTTTCAACAATGGGCATTGTTGTGGATGTTTATTCCTATGGGAAGTTTGTTTGCAGTATCTTGGAGGTTATTTCAAGTAAATCGCTAACTAATTCTTATTTCTCCTGACTGTAAAGTTGTTTGATGTGGAGTTTTAATAATCTTTTTAAATTCATGTGTTGGATAATGAGGGAAAGAATATCTTGCATAGACAAAGTTATATTATGAGGGCAGAAACCTGCAAGAACTGTCCTTGCCACACTTAAAATTAGTGTCCTATTGTCCAGGCAGACAAGAGCCTCTCAAATTTTTTTTTTTTTTTTGTGCAGACAAGCAATATGTGGCTGTTATTCTGGAATTAATCTGCCTAGTAGATAGAGAGTATAATCTGTGGATGGTCACAAACAGTTGTTGATATCTGATGAATCAGCCTGCAAATTCAGATTTTTCTCCATTTGTTGGTTTCCTAAATTAGCATATATTGCCATCGCCATGTTAGTATGTTAACTTAGATGCTTCTTGATCATCCCATTGTCCATTGACTTAAATTAAGGTCATATTTGATCAGTATCCTATTATAAAAAACTACATGTTAGAGAACCATATGCCATATTATTTTGGCAAATTAAGTCGTAGAATATTTCCAATGAATTTCACTCATCACAAGTTTTTGCTCTTATGATTCTTCTGTAATGCTGGTTCTCTGGTATGTTAACGAGATAAAATTGGCTCTTATTCTCTAGGGCCGAGTTGCACCATCTGGGACAAGGGACAGTACTTTGGAGATTCTTGTGGGAGATAATGGTTGGGTTGATCATTGTGAAAATGGAATTCTCTATTCTTTTGATGCTACCAAGTGCATGTTCTCCTGGGGCAATCTTTCTGAGAAGCTTCGAATGGGATGTCTGAATTGTAGAGATGAGGTTATTGTGGACTTGTTTGCTGGAATTGGGTACTTTGTATTGCCTTTCCTCGTCAGGTATATTGTGATCTAACTGCTTGTTTGGTAGAACAGTAGCACAGTTTACAAATTACATTCCGCTACTGGAAATAGGGAAAGAATAAATTCCAAATATTACATAGTGGTGGAAATGGGACCCATTATTTATAAATTAAATAAGTAATATTTCGAAAGTAGATTATCTTAAGAATCTTTCTTTTTTCTTTTTGGAAGAACAATTGCAAACTTCCCTGAAAAAATGTTAATATAGGAAGGTTATTATGTGTGTTGGATGGATGGGATTGTTGCCTGGCACATCTTCAAGGCTGGCCTAAGGAATGGGGTTGCATTCCTGAACCTCCTGCTTTTGTAACAATGCCTTTGGTTGGTGATTTAACTCTTATGGTCTACTTGATTGCTCACTTTTGCCTTTCCTTTACTGGAATGATTTTTATTGATACTGTTGTTTGACCAGTGCCAAGGCAAAACTGGTCTATGCTTGTGAGTGGAATCCCCATGCTGTTGAGGCGCTACAACATAATCTTCTTGCCAATTCTGTGGCTGATCGATGTATTATTCTTGAAGGAGATAACCGACTTACAGCACCTAAAGTATGCTTCCACCTTCACTTTGTTCTTTGTTGCTAATTTTAGTTTATTATATGTTAATCCCTAGTTGCACCCACAGTATTATTGTGCTCTAGGAATTGGATTTGGCACAATATAATTCCTGTTAGGCTCTTTCAAGTAGGCTGAAATCTTCTCTTCATTGATGTGGATAGGAAACCAGTCACCTAGGCTATAAAATAATCTAGTTTAAGGTATGTAGTGACAATACACGGGGAAGGGATTCTTCTACACAATGCATCTGTTAAGGGTTAGAGCTCAAAAATGGATAGGTTCTATGTAAGATATGAAATATGTGATATGACCTTCTGGATAATTCTGACTCGATTAATGGGAGAAGAGATCAGTACTTGTCTATTAAAATATGGAGGAGAGAGAAAGAGAGAAGACTGTAGAGAGAGAGAGGGCGAGTTCGGAAGGAGATCCAGTGCAGCTGTGCGCGAGCGATGGCGTGAAAGACTTCAGTAGCTTGGATGCTCGTACCAGTCGGTGGAAGAGAAGCTTCGAGGTGGAGTCGAAGACATTCGAGATCGAGCTTGAGAGGAAAAAAGGTAAAACGCAAATCTTCATCGAGGAAAGGAAGCGAGGGGTTTCGTCGTGGATTAAGATGGGGCCGGAGAGCTTAGGGTTTGTCGTGGAAGGTTTGGCCTTGTGTATTGAGGACACACGGAAAGGTAGATGGGTCAGAAATTGGAGGGAGAGAGGGAGGCTCTTTTCGTTGTTACGGGATGAGAATAAAGGAGGAAGCTTCATTCGGCTGGGTGTGGAGGATGGGGAGCAAAAGAGGTTTAACATCTTTATCCCTAAAGGAAAAGAAGGGAAAGGGGGCTGGAGTGAGATGTTGCAGATACTTCAGGCGCTGATCGACACCACGAAGAGGAAGGAGTATCAGAAGGAGGAGAAGGTGATGGTGGCGCCATGTGAGGGGAGTAGCTACGCGCAAGTGGTGAAGGGACAGAAGCGTATTGGTAGATCAGTGGCTAGGGTAGAAGTGAACCACAAGGAATTGTACCAAAACCTAAAAAGGTTGGATCAGTGCATTGTTGGATCGTGGGATCCGAGGTCGGCAAAGGGGGAGGACTTGAGGAGATGGGGAAACCAAATGGCTCGATCGTGGGGGCTGAGGGGAAATTTAGGTTTGGCCAAGCTGGAAAGGGGTAAGGTGTTGTTAGAATTTGAGAGGCGTGATGAAGCTGAAAAAGCCATTAAAATGGGAGAAATTTGGGTAGGGAAGACAATGTTATGGTTGGAGAAGTGGAACCCTAGGACGGGGTGTCTGTTAGAAGGAGAAGAGAGAAGCGAGGCTTGGGTGAGGATTGTGGGGCTCCCCATCTCGCTGTGGAACCGGGAAATCCTTAGAAAGATTGGGGAGAAATGCGGGGGATTCTTGGCAATGGATTCTCAAACGGAGAGACTAGAAGAATTGCAGTGGGCAAGAATCTTGGTGAAAATTTCCGGCGAGGAGCTCCCTAGTAGGCTGGATATTGGGGACGAGGGGGTGTTTTACTCGCTTACATTATGGTGGGAAGTGAGGCCGGTAATGAGAAGGATGCCGGCAGAAAGGAAAGATACAAACAGCGGTGATGCTGCAGGAGAGGTTGAGGGTGAAGTAGCAACACGCGCGGGCAAACGCGTGATGGAGTTGGTGGAAGGCGTGAGGCCCGAGACCCACCTGCAGTCGGCTGATGGGACAAGGGGGCAGATAGATGGGCCGGGGTCTGTTTGGGCCCTTTCCCGAGGACCAAATGGACTGGGTCTGGGGGATAAAGAAGGACTGCATGGGAGGCTCTGCCATGCTGGGCCTAATCGTGGTCTGGGATTGGATGTTGGGCCCGATGGGTTCGTGTCGCAGAAGGCTGGGCCAACTTCCAGCGGGACTTCGTCTTCTGGAAGGCCTTTGGACTTAAAGGGCTTTGGGTTTATGGAGGCCGTTAAATCGGGTGGGCTATATGGGGGGAATGAGTGTCATGGCCCATCTGGAGTAGCTTTGCCTCTCGTGTGGGATGGCCTAAGTCAACTGAAGGAGGCAGACGCTGAAGAAGTTCCTTTTTGGGAATATGAAGGCAGGAGGAGACAAGCTGAAATGGAGGCCTGTCTCGCGGAGAAATCAAGAACCGACTGCGCCCTAATCGAAGAAGCATCGAGGTACGAGTGTGCTCCTATCCCTTGTGGATTAATGGCATCTGAATTATCCTCTTCTCCTCTCTTCTTTTTTGGTCGGTCCCCGTTGGGGGATTTTTGCGACAATTCTGGGGAGGATAGGGTTACACATCTGAGAGATACCCCCCTGTGTATGCTTATCCCCTTGGGGCCCCCGGAAGAGGAAAATGAGGGCCGGTTGTGGGAGGGCTCAAGTGTCTGTAAGGAGAGCAGCGGCAAGGTACTAAGACTAGTCCACTCGGTGCCAAATGTTGGAAAGGGATGGGAGGAGGAAAATTGGGAGGAGAGTGAGTTGGCCAAATTCAGTAAGTTCTTGGGCTTCTCTACAGAAGGTCTGGAGAAAGAAATCTTGGAGTTTATGATTAAGATTCGGAAGAGAAGGGAGAAGGTCCACAGCAAAAACATGCTAGAGAAATCCAGATTTGAAAGGGAACTGAAAAGGCTGGAATGCTCTATTAATTACGAGAAGGGGAAGAAGCAGAAGGGTGGAATGATAGTAGAAGGGGGTCACTTTATGGTGGACAAATGAAGCTTAGAATCTTAAGCTGGAATGTTCGGGGAGTTAACGACAGTGCAAAAAGAAAAGTGATTAAGGCCATGATAAGGAGTCAAAGAGTGGATATGTTCTGTCTCCAGGAGACTAAGATTCAATCAATGACAGAGGGGTTGGTGAGGAGCTTAGGCACTGGCAGGTTCCTTAATTGGGGTACTGTGGATGCCCAGGGGACTGCGGGAGGGATTTTGATCTGCTGGGATAAGAGGACCTTGGAGTTAATGGAATTGGAAGTGGGGTGCTTTTCAATTTCCTGTAGGATGAGGAATGTGGAAGATGGAAGAGTCTGGATGTTTACTGGGGTTTACGGGCCATTTTCTAAAGAGGAGAGGGAGTGGATGTGGGAGGAATTAGGTGCAATTCGTGGCATTTGGGAGGATCCATGGTGTATAGGGGGTGACTTCAATGTCACGTTGTCACTGAGGGAAAGGAGTAATCAGGGGAGACTAACGAGTGCAATGAGAAGATTTGCTCAAGTTGTTGATGAACTAGAGCTAATTGATCTCCCATTACAAGGAGGGATGCTTACTTGGAGTGGGGGGAGGAACAATCAGGCGTGGGCCAGATTGGATAGGTTTCTGGTGACTCAGGGATGGCTTGATCATTTTAATGAGGTCGTGCAATGTAGGCTGCCAAGACCGACCTCAGATCATTTTCCTATTGTGCTGATGGGGGGAGGGATAAGGAGAGGTCTGTCCCCGTTTCGGTTTGAAAACATGTGGCTTAAAGTGGACGGATTCTCGGATCTTCTCAGGGGTTGGTGGCAAGAAATTGAGGTTAGAGGGAGGGCCAGTGTCAGACTAGCTACTAAAATGAAGGTGTTGAAGCATAAGATTAAAGTGTGGAACAGGGAGGTTTTTGGTAGGCTGGAAGTTAATAAGAATTCAGCCTTGCAACAAGTGGAGTTTTGGGACGGGGTGGAAAGGGAAAGGAGCTTGTCTGAAGGTGAAACTGAACTGAAAAAGGAAGCCAAGGAGTCCTTTAAAAAATGGGTTTTATTGGAGGAGACCCACTGGAGACAATTGTCCAAGGAATTGTGGCTTAAGGAGGGAGATAGAAACACTGGATTCTTCCATAGAATGGCTAATGCGCATAGAAGGAATAATTCTTTGGAGAGAATGAAAATTAATGGGGTTTGGTTGACTGAGGAGAAGGAGATGAGGGAAGGAATAGTGAGCGCTTTTCAGCAGGTGCTCTCTGAAGAGCCAGGCTGGAGGGCAGATGTGGAGGGACTGCACTTTAAATGTCTAAGTCCCAGTGAAGCTGAAACTTTGGAGGTGCAATTTTCTGAAGAGGAAATCTACGCAGCCTTAATGGGTATGAATGGGGATAAAGCGCCGGGTCCGGATGGGTTCACAATTGCGTTTTGGCAATCAAGTTGGGGGTTAGTGAAGGAGGAGATTATGGATCTGTTTAGGGAATTCTATAACCAACGTTCGTTTGCTAACAGCCTTAACTCCACCTTTTTAGTCCTCATTCCTAAGAAAGGAGGGGCTGAAGACTTGGGTGATTTCCGGCCAATCAGCTTGTTAGGAAGTTTGTACAAGCTATTGGCTAAGGTGTTGGCGAATAGGCTAAAGAAGGTGCTTGATAAGGTGGTGTCAGGGGACCAAAACGCCTTTGTAAGAGGCAAACAGATCCTGGACGCGTCTCTTATTGCCAATGAGGTGATTGATTTCTGGAACAAGAGAAAAGAGAATGGGCTGATTTGTAAACTAGACATTGAGAAAGCCTATGACAGCATTAATTGGAGATTTCTCATGAAAGTTATGGTCAAAATGGGTTTTGGGTCGCGGTGGTTGGAGTGGATGTGGTGGTGCATCTCTACCGCCAAATTTTCAGTCATGATCAATGGGGTGCCAGCTGGTTTTTTCTCGAATTCTAAGGGGCTAAGACAAGGAGATCCCATCTCCCCATATCTCTTTGTGTTGGGGATGGAAGTTCTTAGTATTCTAATTAGAAGAGCGGTTGATGGGGGTTTCTTATCAGGCTGCAACATTAAGGGGAGAGGGGAAGAGGAGATGATAGTGTCCCACCTACTCTTTGCGGATGACACAATCATCTTTTGTGAAGCTAATAAAGAGCAAGTGTCCGCTCTAAGCTGGGTGTTGGCTTGGTTTGAGGCGGCTTCCGGCCTTAGAATCAATCTTGATAAAAGTGTCCTCATTCCGGTGGGTGAGGTGGAGAATATTGAGGAGCTGGCTGTGGAACTTGGCTGCAAAATAGGAATGCTGCCCACTGTGTACTTGGGGCTGCCCCTTGGTGCTCACCACAAAGCTGTTTCCATTTGGGATGGGGTGGAAGAGAGGATGAGGAAGAGATTAGCCCAATGGAAAAGACAGTATATTTCAAAGGGAGGGCGTCTCACCTTAATCAAGTGTACAATGGCCAGCCTTCCCATATACATTATGTCCCTCTTTCGAATGCCGAAGAGTGTTGTAAAAAGACTCGAAAAAATACAAAGAGACTTCCTTTGGGGAGGGGGCAGCTTGGAGAGGAAGGTGCACTTAATTAAGTGGGAGGTGGTGTGTACTAGCAAGGAAAAGGGTGGCCTTGGCATGAGGAGGATTGAATCCTTAAACAAAGCGCTGTTGGGTAAATGGGTTTGGAGATTTGTTGTGGAAAAGGATAATCTTTGGAGGGTAATGATTGGGGTGAAGTATGGTCAGGAAGAGTTTGGGTGGAAAACTAAAGAAGGCCGGGGAGCATACGGAGTAGGGGCATGGAAGGAAATCATGAAGGAAGCTAATTGGTGTTGGGAGAATATCAAGTTCAAGGTAGGGAAAGGGACTAGAATAAAATTCTGGTTGGATCAATGGTGTGGGGATGAGAGGTTGTCCCATGCTTTTCCCTTGCTTTATGAGATGGCGGTCAACAAGAATGCAACGGTTAATGAGATGTGGGACCATAGCAGTGGTCCAGGTGGCTGGAATCTCAGATTTCATAGAGACTTCAATGATTGGAAGCTGGATTTGATTAGAGGATTGCTTATTAGGCTCAGGGACGTCAAGCTCTCTTCAGAGGAGGACGGGGTGCTTTGGAAAGGGGGGGGGGGGGGCATGGGAAGTATGGGGTGAAGCAGGCCTATAATGGGCTGGTTGTTATCAATGCTTGCAACTTTCCGCATAGAGGAGTTTGGGTGAACAAGGTCCCTACCAAAGTGGTTTTTTTTGCTTGGGAAGCTGCGTGGGGGAAAATTCTTACCTTGGATAGGCTTCAAAAACGGGGCTGGTAGTTCCCGAACCGTTGTTTTTTGTGTGTTTGTGAAGAGGAGAGTGTAAATCACATTCTTCTTCATTGTACGGTGGTAAGGGCCTTATGGGATATCGTTTTTGCCCTTGTGGGGGTTCATTGGGTGTTCCCAGAGCTGGTGAAGGAGGCTTTATTCAGTTGGAGGGGCCCCTTTGTGGGGAAAAAAAGGAAAAAAATTTGGAATTCTATCCCGTTGTGTATTTTTTGGACGGTATGGAAGGAAAGAAATAGGTTAGCGTTCAAGGGAGGGGTGTTAAATATACAGAAACTCAAAAATTCTTTTGTTTGTACCTTGTGGAGTTGGGCTAGGGTGTATATTGGAGAGGAGTCCTCTTCACTCTTAGGTTTTTTTGAGTGGCTAGCGACCACTTAAGGGAGGGTAAGGGCCTTTTTTTTTGTGCTTTCGTTTTGAGGCAGATTTGTATACGTCCTGTATGCTTGATGGCCTTTGCCCTTTAATATATTTGCGATATTTATAAAAAAAAAAAAAAAATATGTGATATGACCTTCTGATCAAAAAAATATGTGATATGACCTGGTTATAATGGGGACCAATTCTATCAAAAAATAATAATAATAATGGGGACCAATTCTATAAACACCAGAGTTCATACTTAACCTAGAAGATTGAAGCTATCAAATTAGTTGATTCATTTTGTGCCAATTGCTTGTGACGATTGGCAACGGCATTTGAAACAGTCAGCTGATATATTTAAATAAAGTACTGATGAAATGACCTTCCTATCATGTGTCAACTGACTTTCTGCAATAATAACATTCCATGATGACAGCATGTGGTTTAATTGCAAGAGAAAGATATGATGTTATCTTCTTACAGGGGGTTGCTGATCGGGTTTGTCTTGGTCTCCTTCCATCAAGTGAGGGTAGCTGGGCCACTGCTGTAAGGGCATTAAGGTGTTCTTTCAGATCCATGATTGTTCTTGATGGTTATTTTCTTAAATATTATGTTGAAGTAAGGTTTATAATGTCTTAAACTTCCACAAATTTTCCACATTTGTAGCAACCTGATGGCTAAAACTAAAACTATTTCTGTGTGATTGGCTGAAAATGGCCATTTATGGGGCACTAAGTTGTGCTATCCATAAATTCAAACTTTTGAATAATTTTTTCTCCATTGAGCACCAATCTTCAAGATGTGAGCTTTAGATGAATATTGTGAAATTGAACCTAATGCTTCTTTTTAGCAGAAACAATTTGCTGCAATGCCTTCATGGCCCCTTACTAACTTGAATGAAACCTGGTTTTTCACTAGCTGCTTGCTCCAAAGTCTTCATGCATCCAGCCTCACCAAATACTTAAGCATTAACATTTTAAGCTAAAACTTGCCTGATGAATGAAGCCAGCAAAAATACATTTAGATTTAAATATTATTATCAAATCCCACCTTATCTGGCTGTAATGGATGATTTTCCTAATAGTGATGTGACCCTAATTGGGTCTTGGTTGATTATGTGAAGCTTAGTTTCAGAGAAAGTAAACTGCACCCAAGTCTGAGAGGCCTTTCTATTTGGGCATACTAGTCCACACTTGAACCGTAAATTACATTCTTGGTCGTTGACTTAGATCCAGGATTTGTTCTTGTAACTGTCCCCAACTTCAGTTCTCTCAACATTTTTATGTTAATGCTAATAATACAGGACTGAAGGTGGGATGTTACATGTGCATGGAAATGCGAAAGACTCAGAGGAGGGTTCTTGGAGTGAACACGTTTCAAAATCAATATGTGACCTTGCCAGATCTGAAGGTATCATTTCTTCAAACCTATACCTCCTAGTTTCTTCATCCAAAGCTTAGAACATGTGGCATCTCACTAGTCTAATATCATACTATTGATGGTCAGGTTATGATTGGGAAGTTTCGGTGGAACATGTGGAAAGAGTCAAGTGGTATGCTCCCCATATCCGCCATCTTGTTGCAGACGTGAGATGCAGACAGATCCAGAGATAGTCAGAAGTACATTCAGTTGAAGGGAACAAACCCAGCTTGTCCATGAGAAATGCAAGGTTGTGGGACTATCTTGGTCAATGGCAAATTGGAATGTTTCCCACAGATCCTCGGGCCCATATTGAAATTGCCCAGTCCCTAAACACAGTGAGGAGAGGGGAAAACTGAGAACTGAGTGAGAATTATGTCAAATGAGAATGTTAAAACCATTTTGCTAAAGAGGTTTTGTATTGAATGCTTGGGAGTTCCTTTCCCAAAACTGTTTCTCCTGTGTGTATTGCTTCCACTGGACTGAAATCATACCCATGGAGCATGCCTCATTATGAGACTTATCTCTTTACTGCAAGCTTCAAATACAAGAAACCCCAACTTTTTGGATGAAAGATTTGTGGAAATTCTCACAGGTTTTATTTTCCATGTAATTTGAATGTACACTCCTGAAATGAGCTTAACTTGTCATTAGAACTGGTTTTTGAAAAGTCAAAAGTTTTGGCTTGCCTGCTATTATAACATTATTAAAAGAGTGGGTAGAAAAGAAATGAATTCACTGTTTGAAATAAATAATGCTTCCCACTTAAGTTAAAACATACCCCTAAGTACTCCATGGGAAGCATGGCCTGTGCCATCACGGCATTCAAATTCGGACCCAGCCCAGCTTTACCAACATTGTATTGTTTGTCAAGCAACTGATTGTGGGTCAAAGAAAGCGATATACAACACAGATTATAATCTTGTTGGAATCATCATCATCAATGTAAACTACAGGATTCCATACAAGTGGCAATTTTTATAGTACGTGTACGGCCTAGATTCGTGGGGTTTTGTCAATAGTCAATGGCCCAAATGTATACGCAGATGATGATGGTATCAAACACTTGGGGATCTCTAGGCATGAAGAGCGAGGGCCTGCCATTAATGCAATTTATAAAAGTCCATGGATATGGAGATTTTTTTATTGGTTGGAAGAATGGAGGGGCGCTCCTCCCATAACTCAACACACTCTCTCTCTTTTGGGGTCCATGGGAGTGTCGGTGGCCAAGCTGATCTGGGTGTCTCAGCCACTTAGCTTGCTTCACCCACTTGGCTACTCCCTTTTTCCAGGGCTACCCTTTCATGGGTCAGTGGCATATGTTGATGGGTCTGTTTGGGTCATGAGAAAAAGTAGATTTTGAAGATCTATGTGGGAAAATTCTTGAAACAAGAAAATTACGTTAGGGTTTCTTCAATGTTACATTAATTATTATGCTTTCATTTTTTTTTCAAAAATTGAAATTACTGAATTTGAAATTACATTATGTTAGGGTTTTATCCATGTTAAATTTGGCTCACTATTAATAATGTTTGTCCGTTTGAGTTTGTGGATCAAGGCATGATTCATAGACTGTTTTAGTATATTGATCAAATTGGTAGCTTAGCAATATATTTATTGAGTCAAAGCCTCCTTCTAAAGCATGGTATTAGGTTTTTTACCCAAAGTGGTGCTTACCCTTTTGGTCAAATTGATGGCTTAAGGAATTTGATATTTTCCAATACTGAAAAGGGTATTATAGAGAAAATGATGAGGCTTGAGCCTACAAGCTCTCCTTTGCAGCCCAAAATGAGTGCCCTCTACCTTAAGGCTTAAACTAAAAGCCAAATTGGGTCCAAACTTTGTCATTTTTTAATATCAAATCATTGTATATGGACATGTCACTTCCATTTCATCATGTCCTTCCTTTCCAAAATTTATACTTATCACAAGATGTGTACCTCTCATCCACCCACCAAAAAAAAAAAAAAAATAGTACGAATCTACATTTTGGTGGACCATATTGAGGGCTAGACACCCTCCAATTTGAGGACATCCCATTGTAGAATGACCATTCCACTCGGGTTGGCAAAATGTCCTTAGCAAGGGCAAGTGTCCATCAAGGAGAAGGTCAATGGGTGGTGTTTCTAGGCACTATTACTATTGACTATTGAGAATCACTTTCCATCTTAGCTTTTTCTTTTTCTTTTTTCTTCTTCTTCAATCACTTATTCAAATTTGATTAATCCATTCTTTTGGATTTAAGAGCTTTATCAATCTAATGGACCACCCCTCTTGAAAGTGAAAGGCAGCATGCCTTTCACTTTTCTTATTTTTTTGACATTATATGCTACCCCAAGCTCTCAATCTTTGGATGCCAACCTCTTTATATTTTTCCCAATGTGTAATTTGTTTTAACTTAATAACTATTGTAGTTTTGAATCTCAAAAGGTCCTGCAATTCTATTTTCTACTACAATTTACTTGTTTCTTTGTACAAATAGGATCGATATTTTTATGATAAAAGACTGAAAATGAAAAAATTCCCAAAATTTCAAAATTTTCATAATTTTTCCTAGAATTTTTTTTCTCCCTAATTTTGAAATTCAATGCAGAGAAGTGGGAGATGTTGAAAAATGCATTTGGGTTTTCTCATGAAATCATTGCTATATGAAAATTTTACCATGACCAGCTCTCATAGAATCTATTTTTGTCTTTTCCTATGGGTTGTAGTGTTGCCTTTTAGCCTTAGCCCCAAACAAAAGACACCCATCTCATTACAAATTAAATTGTTAAACTTGATGATATAAAACTATGATATATATACAATGGTTGAAATATAAGGATGATGTTGAAATCTAGGCATGGGTACTCCAAAATGTAATGAATGGGTAAGAATAGTATAGTATATAATATGGTGTATTAATGGCCCCACCCATGTTATGTTTGACAAAAGAGGCCATTATCATATCAATAATTTTATTCATTGTTTTTAGTGGTGGTGGGTCATCACCCATTTATCCACTTTTGGCTTGTATCCTTGGGGATTTTATATATTATTTATTTATTTATTTACCCATTTCAAATTGAAGACCCTGTGGAATGGAGAATGGGGAATGATGTAAGACGCAGGGATGAAACATGGTTGTACAATAAAAAGTTAAAAAAAGAAAAAAGGAATCTCAAATTGTCTAGGAAAGAAAACAAGAATAAAAAAATGAAAAAAGAAATAAATTTGGATTATATAAAATATTTGCTAAAATAGTACTTCAAAAAGAATTTTTATAGGAATTTTAGGTAAATTAAAAGAAAAAAATGAATAAAAATAAAAATAGATTTAAAATCAATAAATTATATTTGTATCCTATTTTAAATTCATTTAATTTAAATAATTTAAAAATATATGAATTTTTTTATTAATTTTAATTATATTTAATTTTGTTTTATATTTTTAATAATAAAACCAAGTATGATAAAATTGTTTTCCTTGATGATATATTTATTCCTTGATTTACAAAATTTTATTAAACTTTTTATAATTTGATTTAAAATATAAATATTTTAATATGTGTGGATATCATGGAATATATTGTGTTTAATAATAGAAAGAGTAGAGTTGTAATAATATTGAATTTTATGGTTAAGAATTGTATTTCAAAAATATCAAAATTGATATTTTAAATTTTTTTTCTTATTTAATATAAATAAAATTGAAAATTATTAAACTCACATAAGAGAATAATATCCAAATCTTCTAAAAATTAATATAAATTATTTTTTAAAACATAAATTAATTAAAGTTGATTTTTCATAATTAAATAACTTAATTTCAATTAATGGTTACAAAGATAAATTAATTAGATATTTAATAAATTTTTAAAATTGAGTGGTGCTAATTATTTTCCTTTGAAAGTATTTTTAGGATAATCACACATCAAGTGTTTCTCTAAAAAAAAATTGATTTTTTAATTTTACAAATGATTTTTTAGAATTTTAAAAGTATTTTTTAAAAGATTTTCCCAACATTTATTTATTTATTTATTTCAAAAACACTTTTTAAATTAAAAGTGCTTCCCAAAATCACCCCCTCTAAAATTAAAATTAAAATTGAGTAATCTAGTTGTTAAATACTATAAAGAGAAAATTTGATTTGAATTTTTCTATACCAAAAATGGATGACCCATTTCCCATTACTACATTCCAAGAACCAAACAAGGTCTAAAGATTTCTAATACATGATTATACCATTAATTTTTCTTGAGTAAACTAATGAAGAAGATGTAGATAAGGAGAGATCTAATAGGCAAACATAAGACCCTAGGATCGAGGTTTGAAATATTAATAAACATGAACCAATTGTCACACACAAAATCTAGCACCAAATTTTTGTGTCTAGTCCTCTTTGTGTGAATGTACTAATATTTAAGGAGGTTCTTCCATCCTAGTGGCTATCACCCACTCCTTGTTAGACTAGAACTCCTCATCCTAGTTCAACTAGGACTGTTTTTCATTGGCCATGACATCAACCATTTTCCTAGGAATCTGAGTACTACAATTATAATTACAATGGAAATAAAGACTCTTACTTGAATTCTCTTGAGTTCTCTTACTTTGGGACTCTATCTTCTTACTTTGGAATTCTATCTCCTTATGCATCAAAACTATGTTTCCTATCTTAGAAGTCTCATGCATTAGGAGTCTCTTCCTTCAGGTAATAAAAAATATCGATTTCAATTATAATAACAATGGAAATAAAGACTCCTACTTGAATTCTCTTGAGTTCTCTTACTTTGGGACTCTATCTTATTGCTTTGGAATTCTATCTCTTTGTGCATCAAGACTCTGCTTCCTATCCTAGAAGTCTCATGCATTAGGAGTCTCTTCCTTCTGCTTCCCATCTTAGGAGTCTCGTGCATTAGGAGTCTCTTCCTTTAGGTAATAAAAAAATATCGATTTCAATTATAATTATAATGGAAATAAAGACTCTTATTTGAATTTTCTTGAGTTCTCTTGCTTTGGGACTCTATCTTCTTGCTTTGGAATTCTATCTCCTTATGCATCGAGATTTTGTTTCCTATCTTAGAAGTCTCATGCATTAGGAGTCTCTTCCTTCATGTAATAAAAAATATCGATTTAAATTATAACTACAATGGAAATAAAGACTCCTACTTGAATTCTCTTGAGTTCTCTTACTTTGGAATTCTATCTCCTTGTGCATTAAGACTCTGCTTCCTATCCTAGAAGTCTCGTGCATTAGGAGTCTCTTCCTTCAAGTAATAAAAAATATCGATTTCAGTTATAATTATAATGGAAATAAAGACTCTACTTGAATTCTCTTGAGTTCTCTTACTTTGGGACTCTATCTTTTTGCTTTGAAATTCTATCTCCTTGTGCATCAAGACTCTGTTTCCTATCGTACGAGTTAGGAGTCTTTGTCTCTTCCTTCAAGTAATAAAAAATATCGATAAAGCAATGTCCCTCTGATTATGTGAATGTAATAAAAAAATATCGATAAACCAATGTTCCTCTGATTGTGTGAATGTACTAGAATGTCCTAGTTCAATTAGGACTGTTCCTCATAGCATCGATCATTCCCACTAGGACTTTGAGTTTTTCCTCAAGACTACAATTATAATTATAATGGAAATAAGGACTCCTACTCATTTTCGAGTTCTCTTGCTTTGAGACTCTTTTTCCTTGTGCATCAACCCTCTAATTCCTATCCTGGGAGTCTTATTAGGAATTTATTCTTTTGGCAGTCTAGTCTTACTCAATGTGACATTTGTTGACTGTACGAAATTTGTTGAGTCGTACTTAGATTTTATAGATTTTATAGATATATTAGTAGTTGAATTTTACGATATATCAGTAAAATATTAGTAGATATTTTGACAAAAATATCTGTGAATGAAATTATTAAAAATTCATGAAACTATTTAGAAAAACTAAAAAAAATGATAAAATAAGTAAGAATACGCAAATTAAAATTATAGTGTAATTAATATAGATATAATCAAAGATAATGTTAATCAATTTTTTTAAGAAAATATTAACTTAAATTCCTTCAATATAATTATATTCATTTGTTTTAAAAATTAAAAAATAATTTTATTAAAATATGTTTTATTACATTTTAAATAAAAAATTAGATCGATTTACATAAAATATTTTATTTAAAATTAAATTTCTAAAATTTTGTTACAAATTTGTGGTGACATTTTTTGTTATTAACATTAATTTATTTAAGTAATTAAAATTACTAAAAAATATATTAATAATTTATTTTATCACATTAATTTTAATTTATAAAATATTAGACCTTCATTAATTTTTTTATATGTTAACAATTTTTTAATAAATTTATATTTATAATATTTTAAAATAAAAATATTTGGAATTAAATAAATTTAGAAGGATAAATAGGAAAAAAAATTAAAGTGAAGTGATATTAATTTTTTAAAATAAGATTAATGAAATTAATATGAAAAATAATATAAAATAAAAGGGTGAGATGAATTTAAAATAGAAGATAAATTAGAAAAAATAATTAAAAAATACAGATAAATAAAAAAATGGGCTTTTCAAGAAAATCGCCAAAAAAAAAAATTCCAAAATTGGCGATTTTTTTTGGAAAAGCGCGTAGACCGTCGATTTTATGGGTGAAATTTCGGGATGAAGCAGATGTGGGGCCTGACTCAATCTAGAATCCTACCCAACTACAGATAATCAAGTTTCCATATATCTCAACTGCGTTCAGGATTATGTAATTAAAATCTGTCAGCTTAGCAGTAAATGCAAGGCCGAAGAGATCGCCAAGAGATAGAAAAAGTAGAAGCATCAGAATCATAACGTAACTCCATTTTCAAGTGGAGTGTATCGCCTTATTTTATTGCCAAATCCATCTCTCTTTAGCCTTATTTAAGAAGTGGCCAAGAGAGGGAGCAAAGCAAAGGGAGAGAGAGATGAGTTCCAGGGCTGTTGTCTTCTTCTTCTTTGCTTTGTTATCTTTCTCAGGGATCTGTCTCAGGTCTGCTTCTGCAGACAATGAGGAAGAAGACCCAGGTCTGGTTATGAACTTCTACAAGGATACATGTCCTCAGGCTGAAGATGTTATCAGAGAGCAGGTCAGGCTTCTGTATAAGCGCCACAAGAACACTGCATTCTCATGGCTCAGAAACATCTTCCATGACTGTGCTGTTCAGGTATGCATAATGTGAAATGAAAGCCCATCTGGTTCTTTACTTTTTGTTTTTTTTTCCTTTGAAGATATATATGCTGATTCTGGTGGGTTTTTGCTACGTGGGTGGTGGTGGTGGTATAGTCATGTGATGCTTCTCTTCTGCTGGACTCAACAAGGAGGTCCTTGTCTGAGAAGGAGACAGACAGGAGCTTTGGGCTCAGGAACTTCAGATACCTTGACACCATCAAAGAGGCTGTGGAGAGGGAGTGCCCTGGAGTTGTTTCATGTGCTGATATCCTTGTGTTGTCTGCTAGGGATGGCATTGTCTCGGTACTAGTCTCTTATCTCTTATGGGGTTTTTGTTGATCTACTGTTTTTTACTATTTTGGGGTTCTTCACCATAGATCTGAACATGGGTATGGCCTTTTCGTCAATTATACCGGATTTACCCTACTTGTACTTCATTAATTTACTTTCCCTTTCAAGCTGATGGACATGAAGGGGTAGTTGAAGAGAATTCAACTCCCGTGTCAGAAAGTGATTTTTGATGTGTGGATGTGTGAGCTCTTTCTAAATGTGTTATGGAACTTACTCTTTTTCAGCTAGGAGGCCCTCACATCTCTCTTAAAACTGGAAGAAGAGATGGTAGGAAGAGCAGAGCAGAGATCCTTGAGGAATACCTCCCAGATCACAATGAGAGCATGTCTGTTGTCCTTGATAGGTTTGCAGCCATTGGCATTGACACCCCTGGACTGGTTGCCCTTCTAGGTATGCGTGATGACATACATGGATGATGTATGCTTGTCACCATTGTTAACTTTGTCCATATCATACATGACATGTATATTCAGTTGAGTTTATTGAGGTGGCTTATGTTTGTATGGTTTGGTCTGACAGGAGCTCACAGTGTTGGTAGAACCCACTGTGTGAAGTTGGTTCACCGTTTGTACCCAGAGGTGGACCCTGTGCTGAACACAGATCATGTTGAGCACATGCTCCACAAGTGCCCTGATGCCATCCCAGACCCAAAGGCTGTGCAATATGTGAGGAATGACCGTGGCACACCCATGAAGCTGGACAACAACTACTACAGGAACATATTGGACAACAAGGGCTTGTTGATAGTGGACCACCAGCTAGCCACAGACAAGAGGACAAAGCCCTATGTGAAGAAAATGGCCAAGAGCCAAGACTACTTCTTTAAGGAGTTTGCAAGAGCCATCACCATTCTCTCTGAGAACAATCCTCTCACTGGCACAAAGGGTGAGATCAGAAAGCAGTGCAGTGTTGCTAACAAGCACCACTAGAAGCTTTGCTGCAAGCCAAGAGTGGGGACAACAAAATAATATGGTCTTTTATGGATATGGGGTTGGGTTTGCTTTTGCTGGGTGGTGGCTAGTTCTTGTGAGAGGTATGAAGATGGTAGTGACCATGTTGGTTAAATGCACTGTTTTTACTTTTTATCTAGCTTTCTCCTTTTTTTCTTTTTGTGAGGTTGGTATTTAGTTACTGGGTATGGTGAAGGTTGGGATGCATGTATGTATGAGGATGGTGGTGATGGTGTATGATGCATGGGTTACAATGGCGTTATGGTAATAGTCTTTGATGATTCATGCATATTATCCCCTCTACCTCTTTCCATGACATGGTGCTGAAGGCGCCAAAAAGAATAATGACATATATATATATATATATATATTATATCAAATGATCCCACAGAAACAGCAGAATCCCTAATACAAAAAAATAGAAAGGATTAGATTCCCCTGTGCAAGCTAGTAAGGCTCCAATGCATATATGCCACTAATATATTTGTTTTGGTAGGTAAGAGGGTAACATCTAATGAAGTGTAGAATAGACGTGTGGGCCAGAAAGTGAGAGATATGGTGGCACTTCCCTTTGTGGACGATATAGTAGGCAAAGAGATGGACTGTAGGGGACAGAGATGTGGACCAGAGATAGAATTCATAATAGTATAGAGGAACAGATGGAGTGTAGAGCAGAGGTGGGCGGCTTGGATGGAAATGATGGGAAGATATTGCTTGAGCATCATTGCTTGAATGGTAGTGGTAGATGGACACTGCCTGAGTGTAGGATGGCAGAAACAGAATTGTTGCAGAATTTCAATCCGTGAGCCTGATTTTGTGGCCATAGGGACCAAACTTTTGATCAGTTGAAGCATGATCTTATATGCCCAAGACTGTTTTTATTTTATTTTATTTATTGATTTAGTAAACAATGGATAAAAGAACATGATCATTTAATATTTCACAAGATGAGAGTGTTTTCATGTAAATATGCTCTACAGAAGCAATGAAAAAACTACTCAAAAGCTTGGAGGACCATATCTCCACTATGAACTGATGTGCAGAAGTTCATAGATGAAGGCTGATGACTCACACACCCAATATGTAAAAAGAGGCCCAAATGCATAGTCTCTCACCATCTGCTTGCATGGAATCTCTATACAGCAGGCAGTTCATTACTTGCAGCTTGCTAAGGTCTGTTTTGGTTCAGTACTTGAACTGCTATCAGAGTCACTATCTGCTTCCTCTGAGGCCACATCATTCTTCCTAGTGTCTTCAACCATTTTTGGGATGAAAGGATTGCAGGAGGGTTGGCTGTAATAAGGCTGTGGATGAACGGACATGTAGTTCCCAGTAGAAGGAAACGATTGATAGCCATATGAAGTTGGGTAAGGGCAAGGAGGGAAGGTATTAGGGGGAGGCCAGTACATCATAGGCATGAAAGCATTTGCTGGTTGTGGTGGAAACATTGGATACGGTGTTTGATTATGGAATGAGACATCAGGACCGGAACTGGAAACCACGGGATTTGATATCTGCAGGGCATCTGCAGGAGCGTGGGATGTCATAGACTGGAATGATGCAATTGCCTGAGTATGAATAGAGGTATACCCCATTAGCCCAAATTGTGTCACTGGTGCTGAGGTTGAAGGAGCAGGTTGCAGAATTGAGGGCTTCTGCAAACTGTGGGGCTTACTAGTTGAATTTGTTTGTTTCTTGCCCTTTGATTTTGCTGGAATCACCTTACCAGTTGACTGCTGAGAATCAGGACTCACCTGTTGAGTGTGCAAGAACACAAGTCACAAATTGAGAAACTATATCCAAACAGATACCAAAATTATTTGTCTTGAAGACTAGATCATTGCACAGATAAGAGGATGTTGTTAATAATGGAAGCAAACTGACATTATCTTACTAAATCTCTACGCTAGGCCTCATTGTATCTTCTTGGAAATGACTTAAACCACTCAACCAACACTTAAAACAGAGAAGCCCACATATTGAATTTGAGAACCAATAAGTATCCAATCCCCGGTTGTACTAATTGAATTTTTTCTGAGCTAATTAACAAGGTGCTACTGAGTTGTTTAAGTCTTCAATATGCCCCAAAGGACTTTCTTTATCAACTCCAAAGAATGGTAGATCAAGTTAACAGTAGCAGATAAAGAAAAGTGGTATGTGAATGGGAGTTGTGATCTTACAGTATCACAAGTCACTGGATGTGAAAGAAATAACTCCTCTCCTTCTGCGTCCTCATCTGTCCTGCAATTAAGAGGCTGAGACAATGAGAAAACCACCAAAGCTTAGGCTAAAATTTACACCTTCTTAACACTAAATCATAATTTACACCTTTTTTACTTTTAGAAAATCAACTTATTTCTTATTATCAACCCCTTTGATCAGAGAATATGATTGATGGCTGTAAATGTATTGCTATGTTCTTATGAAAATGCATTACTATGGCAGTAAGTGTACATGGAAATGCTCGTGTATGATGCATATTTTACAATTAAAGCCCATCAGTATATTTAAAAGTATGCAAATACAATATCAGAATACTATTAACAATTTCTGCCAGTGAATTATCTCAACTACTGGGCTCAGAAAAACACTTATCGTGTTCTGATTCTAGTGTCCATGTCCTACATATTATGCAGTATGTATACCTGTAATATTTTTGAAGCAGGTCCAAGTTCCGGTATTTGGTTTCCCTTTGAACCAAGTCATCTGGAAAACCAGCCATGAAAAGAAGTGTGATACCCAAGGCCTTGAAGAAGAAGCTTCCACTGCGAATGTGAACAAGCATCGCCATTTGACACATAACTGGCCCAAATGACTTCAGCTTGTTTCTTCCCATCCTCTGCCTGACATACCTGGAGTAATTCAGCCCACGGAAGTTTTAGATTAGGCTGCACATTTCCAACATGAAATAATGGAAAACAGTTGTGTGTGTGTGTAAAAACAAGCTTGCAAATCAAGTATTGGAACAGAGCTTACTCATTTTGAGGAAGGTTTCTTGTCCTTCCACCATACTTGATGCACAGAAACAGGCAGGATGGGCAGCTAGCATCAGATGGACGCATCGCCTTCTCCTCTTCAAGTATTTTAACAGGACATAATATTGGGTTCTGTTGATTTGGATAGAAGACCTTCCTCCTTACACCAGGATTATCATACAAGACATGCTCCTGATAATAAATGAATTCAATTCCTTTCTTGAGAAGGAGAAAGTATAAATAAGAGCCAAAGTTAAACTAGAGGCAGATAGTAAAATACAGACAGTTAGGGATGTGATGCCTGATGATAATAGAATCAGTTTGTTATGTTTCACATGGTACCTTTACACAAGCTTGTAATGTTATTGGCAATTTATTTGCAATCTAAAGTTCCATGGGATGTTGTGTAAATGATGTCGTTCTACCATTCATCTAACAAGATTAACCAATGATAAATACGACACTAGAAGCGTAGGCCAATTCTCTTGATAACTAGAAATAAAGATGACAAGGGGGAAGCACAGTGTATCCTGAAATAAGACAACATGAAACCAAAGAACATAAAACAAGTGAAGCATCTTAGATTAGGGGAAACATATCCTTGTGCCAGAAACATTTACAAAGTTGGTCTATAGGGCAAACAACAAGCCAAAATTATGTGATGAGACTTGATTTTTTGATGATGCTTGTTGAATATACACATATTGAAGTGTTTGATCTAGAATACTGAGCACAAAATAATGTATGCTTCACATTACAGTTCTTAAATAAATGGCGACTGGTGATGGGAGCAATAACAATGAAGATGAAAAGAAGAATGCATATGATGATGCTAGAAAACAAAGTGAATGAATCGTCACAGTAATGACTATGTAGTTCTAGCATCATGTCGGTACCATGTATTACAACATTTTGCTTACCCCTGGATTCTTTGGAGAAACATACGGCTCTCCCTTCCTTAGAATGATGAAATGGTTGAAGTCTAATTCATACATATCTTCACACCCATGTCTTATACCAAGAGATGCAAAAACTATAATTTTTCTTATGGTGTGGGACTGAGCATTTTTCAACATAAGGGCTTCTGACTCGATTATCCTCTTGACCTCTTTTGGACAGAAAGCCATCTTTGGGGTTTTTTTATGCAATGGTATGCTTCCAGATACTTTATGGAAAACCTCCTGCTCAAATGTAAAAGCTTTTGATGATGTGTTGCATCCTCCAACTTTTTTGGTTTCTTTCCTATCACTTTTTCTCTGCTCCCTTCTGTTGCTGATGTGTTTGTTGTCAGGTAGTAAATAACCTTTCTTTCTATCTTCATTTGTTTCTTGGCTTGCACCTCCAAATGTTAGTTCCCCTTGACTACCATAGGAACTTCCCAAGCATGATATGTGTATGCCTTCATCAATACCTCTTTCATGAAGATGTTTTTTCGGTTGATTAGATGCTTTAGAAGTGTTGTCATATTCCCCATACTTATGGTCAATGTCAATGTCAATATCATCCTCTTCATAGTAATCATCTTCATCCTCACTATCATCTGTATCATCACAATCAGCAGCAGAGTCACCATCTTTGGATTTTTCAAAATTCAGAAACTGGGTCTCATCCATGCTCATCCAGTTGACTACACGATCTTCTGGATTTGTATATTTTAAGGGCATGCATTCAGTGTCATTGTTCATCTGATAGGCCATTTCAATACTTTTGATGATTTTTCCCTCGTCAGTAGTATCACTACCCGGTTCTATCCGTTGCCTCTTGAACTTCTTGAAGCTTCTTTCCATCGCATTGGAAAAATCACCCTGAGTGAGAATGAAAGAAACGGTATTTAATAACAGGATTTGTGGGAAATGCTAAGATAAAGAAGGATACACACATGCAATCAATTACTATAAAGTTATGAGGTATCAGTGGATGGAATAGGTACCATTTAGTAAATTATAGATCTTGATATATAATTAGTATATAAACAACATGATATCCCACTGAAGATTGAAATGCAATGTGCTGAATTGGCCTTTTGAGGGAGAAGAGAAAAAAATCCACAGGTCCCTTAGCCTGTGATTGAAGCAGTATAGATTATATTCATATATTATGAACTGTGTTACACTTCCACAAGCAGATGCAATCGAAGATGAGAGAAAACATCCGTACTTGGTGTAAGAAAGAGCTAACAAGCCATCATTGAACTGAGGAAAGTTTACAGAAACTTATGTTCATTAAGCTCTCAGGGAAAAAAACACTCTGAAATTAGACCAAATGTACAAACATACACTTCCATATACAGATGCAATCTAAGACGAAAGAAAAGTAATAATTTCTCCTCAAGTCAGAGTTTCTTCTGATCAATATCAACTCTCCATTTTATCCATTCTACATGAATGGATTTTCAACTTAATCAAGTATGGGCATACCATACAAGACTTTGGTTCTGATTTTCTATCCAAATTGCAATATGCTTCTATCCTTATATACGGATGATGGTGGACACCCTCTCACTCTGGTCTATTCTTCTTAACTGTGGTTTGTTCTGATCATCTCAATCCAAATATCTGTTCATCATACGTCAGAATCTCATCTATATCCCATCCCCTCCTTTAGTCCATCTGGGAAAGAATATCCAACCATTGATCAAAGACATTGGTCATACATATCAAGTGAGAGACGGATGTGAAAATCAGAGCAAGTCAGAAAAATTAAAATCTTCAAGAGATCATTTCACTTGATTTTTCTAAACTTAAAACTAATTTATAACATCTTTCTTCTAAGGTTACTCCCTGGTTAGCTTACACCCTCCTGCGATATTTGAATAAGTTAGCAAGGTCATCACTTACATGAGAATGATTCCCGAACATGACATAATCCTGAAATCAAAGTGATGATTCCATAATCACCAGATAATGAGATACACAAATTGAATAAACCTCGAGGAAAAAGGAGCTCCCTATAAAATCATGATCAGTACGAACTTACTCTAACAAGACATTTAATGCTATTGAAGTATTAACTGACGCACTATTGATGGAATCAGAAACACTAATGAAGCAGTAATGATAAAAGGAAAAGGCAAACCAAGAATCTAGGCAAAAATACAAATAAAAGCTGGGCAATCTTACATGTCCATCTCTCTCCTGTATTTGAGCCTCAAGCATTGATATTCTCTCCATGAGCTCCGCATTCTTCTGCCTTTCCCTTTGCAACTCTGCTGAAATCTCTGCAATAGCATTGACACCATCTCCTTGCACTTCTTGCTCTATGGCACATAAGGCAGAAGCATTGACCAGGGTAGCACAAGACTGAAGCTCCACCATTGGAGAACACCCAGAGCCCACTTCAAAATCTGTAACTTGGAACCCCAAAAAATCAACATAAAAAAATGGCAGACACCCACTAACCAAAACCTCAAAAAAAATGCCCCACAGATGAAAATCTTGAGGAGAAACCTAACACCCATGAAGCAGAAATCCAAGGTGGGCATCCCAGTGCAAGAGTTGTGCGGCAAAACCCATTACAGAAAGGTGGTTTTCAGAGGTGGAAGTGGATGAGTTGATCAGTGGCATCAATGTATAGATGAAGTACACTGACTATTAGCAGCGTCAGTAAAAAAAAATACACAGAAGTCATCAAAAACCATGAACGGAGGAAGCCCAGTTTGAACTAGTTTGGGTGCAACTCAGAGAAGAAGCAACAAAGAAAAATGAAAAACCCCATTAGATAAGAAGAAGAAGAAGAAGAAGAAGAAGATGAAGATGAAGAAGAACACGACCCTAGATATCCTATACCCATAGACACAGAGAGAGAGAGAGAGAGAGAGAGAGAGACAGCAGTGATCGGAATGTGGAGAGTCCTTTTGGTTTGATTATTTCTATTTCAGTTTTGATAGAAGGAAAAAAGAGGTATGAGCATGCAATCCCACGTGCATCTCTCTGTCCCTCTCCCAATTATACACATGTATATAGTTTCACTTTCACCAAATCCCATCCATCTATTTATTGGGAATTCTTGGACTCCATTTCAGCTTCATTTTATATACTTTCACTTCAATTTGAAGGGTTTATCTCTAATTATTGTTTGCTCAAATTTATTAACTGGGGCATATTTGATTTGATTTTTGATGTAGTTGATGGTGCACTTTCACTTTGATAAATTACAGACATGATCATAGAACCTTTTTCAGATAACAAAGACTTGATTATAATCTTCTTCCTTTTTTTTTTTCACTTCAAAAAATTTTAAAACATGCTAATAAAGTATATTACTGACAAATCTTCAATCAATTATCAATTTTTCTTTTTGATGCAGTATTGTCTAGTTATATGAGAGGTGGTGTGGTGGGCAGTTGGCACCATCACAGAATTAGGGGTATCCTATGCATTGATCATGTTAAAATTTACATGTTATGGTGTTAAAAAATATGTCCTTCTGCAGAATTCAAGCTCAGCCCTCTTCACCTAACGCACTCTAATTCATGAGAGTAGGGGCTGGTGTCCTCAATTGTGGAATAATCACATCATATTTAATCTTCATTAGCTTCCACATTAACCCAGATCAGTGATGTAGATGTAGTAGTACCCATTCCTCTACCATTGATCAAATTGCGACTAGAACTGTGTTTTGGGGTTTTCATCCAAGGGGGGATAAGCCTAGTAAACCTTGAAGCCCATTGTCTTGATGCGTCTTTCTTCAAATTAAGGTTGGTGCCTTCTCCTTGCCCAATACTTTTTCACTGTCATAGATTCCACAGCTGTGATTTCAAATTCATTTTTAAATGCTATAAGGTGCCCTCTATTGTTTTTTTGATAAACTGGACACCCCTACAAAACTGGGTCTCTCTTCTTAAGGCTCCCCCAGCAAAGAGATGTGCCCCATTATTCAATTCACGGGTGCCAAAGTTATTGAGCAGAGGCCATGATTACAGAGGCGTTTGATTGAAATTTGGTGTCTTGACGGGTGAGTCCATGACCCCTTTTCCCAGGCACAAAGGAAAATGTGTGCACACGTGCATATACTAATGCATAGTGGGGGGAACAGATTACATTATACAAAACAACCTCACGTGGAATGGTGACTTAAATGGTTGTCTCTTATACAAATTTTGTCAGGGGAATATGAGACTAAACCTTGGATTCCATCCTTCTAATCTTAAACTAAGCGCATTGATCTGGGGTACCCTTATTTTGTAAGAAATGGGGCACCTAGTGCAGGGAGAAGACCAGTATGCCCTCAAATTGTGTCTTAGCTCAGTGTCCTCCAAGAAGGGCAGGTAGGTCTTCTCACTTTGAGAGGTGCCCTTCTGTAGTTTTATATTGGCTCTATGAAAAATGTGCTGCTGAGGGGAAAGGAGTCCTCCAATGAGTACACACCCCACCTTGAATCAATGGCTTTTCCCATTATCTTTTTAAGGATGTATGTGTTGAGTGAGAACTTGGGACAGAGGGGCTGCAAGTTGGGAGGTATTTATATATATTTTTTTCTGTTTGTCTTGTGGTGTGTGTAAAATATTATGAGGGCTTGTGATACTTCTCTTTATTTTTTATCCATTAGCTTCATAGGTATCTGTTGTTTATGGTTTTCTTTAGCCTTGAAATTGGAGGAAAATGGCAGTGGATGGAGATGTTCATCTGGTAATGACAAGCAAGTCATTTTCAGGTCATTATCTTACAATCTGTCATAAGTTTTTACAAAATTAAACACAGAGTCTGTTTGGAGAAATATATTGAAGATTTTAGAAATGAAAATCTATCATCACCCTTTCTTTTCAACTTTTCCATTCTAGGATGACTTCAACATTGTTCTCCAAATAGATTTGGTTATGGGTATATGTCATGATTTTTTACCATTTTTTTCCACCCACAAAATAAAAGAGAAAATTTGAAAGAAAATAAGCTTCCTTTTGTGGATCCACATCATCTCAATTACAAAAGGAAAACTACTCCCAAGAGAAACTTTAGCATCTGAATCTTTTGCTTAACAGATTATGACTACCATATGAAAATTGACAATTCTTCTTATAATGAGCTCCTTCCATGATGTTGAACATATCCGGGTTTAGGCAGAGGACAGGAAATTAAAAACATCATGGAAAATGAAACACTCTGCAGGGATTAGATATACACAAACATCACTCCAAATCCAAGCAACCTAAAGTGAAAACCTCTCAAGCTCAAATTTCTGCTTTAGGAAGACGGAAACGATCCTGAACAAAGTAAACTGAACAAGGGTATACCTCTTATGCCTTGGTGGGACGGTTTTCCTTCCTCAAGATCCCCTCTTAACCACTCGAGTGGCTAAACTGGGTGAGAATCTACTGTTGCTCATATAACATTCAGCAACCATCACTGAAACTAAAATAGCTTGACTGGCGGTTGTGTTCCACTTCTCATCATTGTGCAAAACTCCTTATAGTTGATCCTCCCATCCTATCAGTTTTAGAAGCATCAATACATAATGCATGACTTCACAAGAGAGTTTCAAGTGTTTTGAGTTGGAGAAAACTAACCTTATCTGTATCAACCTCATTAATTATTTCCTTGATGCTGTCTTCATCACCCATCCCATACTCCTTCATGGCATTTTCCAATTCATCTCTTGTTATAAAGCTGCCATGATGTCACAACAATGAAGTTCAATAACAAAGTAATCTAATACTGATAGATGGAACTTTTCCAGAGAATTCTTCCAAAAATAATTACAAAGCTTTCAAGAAGATAGGCATATATGGAGAATAACAAGAAATTTTGATACATGAAACTCCTGCAGAATTGAAATAACTATAAACACGAATAAAGTTATCTATGTTTGTTTTGATAGGACTGTGAGAATGATGGTCATGGACTCTTCGAAATTGTCCAGAAAAACTGACATTAGCCATGTTCCTTAGAAAGCAGTTGAAACTAGACCAGGATCAGACAATCCTGTTAGAAATCAATGACGCACAACCAGTATAATTCTTAGCAAAAAAAGAAAAGAAATTGGGGACTCACCCACTGTTATCCTTATCAAAATAGTTAAAAGCTTTATAGAGATGCTCATCTCTTTCTAGTCTGTGTCTGTGCATTGTAGCAGTGATAAATTCAATGTAGTCAATTGTTCCATTGCCATCCACATCAGCCTGAAATGCATTGCATAAACAAACAAGAATACCAGGTGACAATGGATGCAGTGTTTAAACAAAAAATCTAGACATCCAGCTCTTGTTGGGTCACATTAACTTACAGCTTCCATGAGTTGTTGGACTTCAGTCTCTGAGAGCCTTGAACCAAGTCGAGCCAATCCGCTCTTCAGTTCTTCATAAGTGATTGTACCACTCTTGTCAGTGTCCATGTTGGTGAACATTGCTTTAAGACCTTTGATTTCTTCTTCAGATAGATTTTCTGCAATAACCTAGGGGATTTCCAAAAAACACCAGATTAGAGAAAATGGAAAGAAGAAAGCATCAGAACCAATGAAATTTAGATAACCTGAAGTTCTTAGCATTAGTGAGGTGGTCTACAAATCTGTTCTGGTATATAACCCATCACAAATATGACAACAAGAACTGGATATAACATATAAAGAAAGTTGCAGAACTAGACAATACTCAGAAAGATTTATTTATTTATGTTAATTTAAAGAAACTATTAAATATTTACTCTGTTGGATGAAGTTAACCATACAAGCTATAGAAATACTACAAATTTTGTAAAAAAATCTCATGCACATTTTTAAATGTAAGAAAGGATCACAGAATAGGGACATTTTACTAGAATGTTATCTATGGAACACATCAAATAAGAGGTTCCAATCACCCTGGACATATGACATCAAAGAGACCTAGACAACAGCTTCCAAGGATTGTCCATTCCTCACTTAAGTGTCCTCAGAAAATTATACTGTCCTTATTCCATTGTAAAGAGCAACATATAACAGCTTGTTTGAAATGGTAGCTGGGGCTTCAAAGCATAGTTTGATGACTTACCTTCAATGCGAGCTTCTTGAGCTTGTTCATTGCCCTAAATTGCTTCATTCTAGAGAGTACAGCACTGTCTATTGGCTTGTCTGATGCTTCTCCATCTTCTCTTATCCATGGATGCTCTTATCATGCAGAATATAAATGTTAGACAAAATCAGACATGCATAGAACCAGAGTCAGGTGTTATATTGTCAATGTAATTAACTCTATTAAGTATATGGGTACTTCAGTTAAAAAGAGTGTCAATTTCTGAGACATGTTAAATACTGATACTCGTCAGATATGTGCTGGATAGGTGCTGAATGTATTGTAAATTAAAAAATCAGACTTGTTCCTTAAAAATCTAGGAGACGATCCAACACACTGATACAACAGGGTTCCAAAAAAAAAATTCTTATTTTTTTTATTTATAAAAATATAAAAATAAAAGAAAAACCAGATATCTTAATAAATATTTCAAGGCTTGTATTATTTTGAAAATGCAATAAAGAAGCCCCATTCTAAAGTATACAAGTCTGGCCACAACAAAATGTGTAAGGTGCATTTCCATTATTAGAAGTCCCTTATTTCTCAAAAAAGAATGGTCAGTGGCCCAGAACATATGAAACCTTCATTAAATTTGGTTTTCACCCATTATTTCAATATCACTATTGACATAAGTTGTAGCCATAGTACTACAGACAAATTAATCCAAAATTACACATGTACTGGTGTGCACACAGACCCATGCATGCATGCACACATGTATGTACACTTTCATACACATATGTGTGCATGTGTGTGCGCACACTTCATTCATGTATTCCTGCTGTATCTGCACCCTACTTTTAAAAGATCTACCATTTGGCATGTTCATATTGTGTTGTGTCCATACCGTGTGATGTCCATGTTCAGGCTCCCTAGAATCAATATAAAGTGAATTTAGTATACTGATTGACTAATCACACAATATCAGACAGACAATGTAGTTTCTTTTTAAATTTATTATTTAACAAGCAATTTAGTATTATTAGAACAATGATTCACATAACAATGACCCCCACAAAAGTGTGTTTCTTCCTTTGGGAGGCTGCTTAGGAGAAGATCTTAACACTGGACTATTGAGAAGAAGAGGAAAGGCTCTAGCTAACTAGTGTCATTTGTCTAGAAACAACAATCAGTCAGTCAACCATATCCTTCTCCATTGTGGCAGAGTGGGAAGTTTATGGAAATTTATGTTTAGAGTCTTGGGTGCTGCCAAGGTCAGTGGAGAGGTTTTATTGGAGTGACATGGGAGTTTAGTGGGAAAGAAATGAAGTAAGGTTTGAAGAATGATTCCCTTAGGACTTTTGATGGGTTGGAGCAATTGGTTCAACACTGTGAAAGATGTTTTTATTCGCTCCCCATTTATCTGGAGCCATAGGTTCTGTGGATTTTGATGTTTCATCATTGTTTCCTTTCATGGATTATTTAGGGCCCATTAATTTTTTGCGTCCTTTATTGCCTTTTGGCACCCTTTGTACACTCCTGATGTGCTAGAGCTGTGCCCCTCATTTTTTGATTTCCACTTGTCAATATATGCTCTCTGATTGCCTATCTAAAAGAAAGAGAGGTAGCTTATATTCAAAAGATAGAATTAGACCTAATGTCTTGTGTCTTCTGCAAAAGCAAAATCATACCCTATTGTATACAGCTTGAAAAGACAACACCAGCGGAACATATAATCACAAAATTTAACTGTTTAGCTATCTACAGGAAAAACAGGTTTCCCTTAATGTTCTGATTTCATATGTAAATGCATGAAATGACATTTAATAGGGATAAAACACATCTTAGAGAGAGTACTAGGAAGTATGAATAATAATAACTAGAAATGAAAAACTCCATATATTAGAATCAATGGTTTTACTTAAATGTAATGAAGAGATGGAGCAAAATACCAAGAACTTGTGCAGAAGTAATACGCTTGTTCCGGTCCTGTGTCAGCATCTTCCTGACTAGATCTTTGGCACCATTTGATATAGTTGGCCATGGTTGACTTTCGAAGTCAATTTCTCCTTGCAATATGGCATCAAATATTCCCTTTTCAGTTTCTGCAATACAAATTTTGTGAAATGTCTTAACCCAAGTCCATAAGTAAAAGTGGGGAACAAGAGATCATTGACAGCACAGACAAAAATATGACAGTTTAGCAATAATTTGTTGATTTTTGCCTTACCAGCCCAAAATGGAGGTACACCACTGAGTAGAATATACAAAATAACTCCTGCACTCCAAATATCTATTTCCTTCCCATAATTACGCCGTAATACTTCTGGAGCAACATAGTAGGCACTACCTACTATATCACGATACACCTTTCCTGGAATAGGTTTCATAAAAGGTCAGTCACCATAAGGTTCTATCACTAGTGTGTACATGGCAACATAAAGCATGACACCCTTGAATGAATCAGAACAATTAACAGTTCATTGTGAAGCATATGGAAGGTGTCAATATCCCAAGTAAGCAGGACAAAAGATCCAAAAGAGCATTTAATGCAAGAAATTATATATCAAACAATCTCTATGAACCATATAAGGAAAAATAAACCCTAAACCATAAGCTTTTTTAGAAATCCACAAAAAGAAGTTAGAAATAAATGCTTTAGAAAACTAAGACAAATTGATATAGGGAGGAAACTGACATCCATTTATAATAGAAATGAATCGCACTGTTTTAAGTAAAAAGAAATGCCTTAATTTGTGGTCTCTAATGAGAATCTCCATGTCATGTCTCTAGGTGTCATGTAAGTTACAGTCTATGTTAAAATCTCATAGCAATCTGTAAAGGACATAAGGTACCTGAGAAGCTGTTCCAGACCACTGGTACGCCTGAAGCCTATAATCTTGCAGTGCATCTAATTTTTGTGGTACCAAGTGAAAAGAAGAGGTCATGTAGATTAAATCCCATCTTATTCTTAGTTCTAACCTCCTTGAACAAGAAAATTCCATGCTCAGGCATTGTTTAGCAAAGTTGGTTAGCCTTTTAGTTATGGGTTTATCAATTCCATCCTCCTGTTGTTATATTATAATGTCTTTTCCTCTTAAATTAGATGCTGCAAAATTTGATGCCCAATGTAAATTTTTTTTTTCTTTCTATGTAAATAAGGCCTATAAAAGCTCTCTCTTAGTTTCTTGCCAAATTTATTTTTTATTTAGAATTGAGGAAGTTATTATTTAGTAGAGATTTCTTGTTTTAATAGTTCTATTTTTTCCTTTCAGTTTGACAGATTTAGTAACTATGCTTCTATGTTAGCAATAGTAGTACAGACAATTAAAAAGGAAAAATTGAATAATAATTTTCTGCAGATTTCGCATTCCTTAATAAAGAGACTATTAATTTCTCTTCTAGGCGAGTCTTTCCGGCTCATAAACCACATAATACAGTAATCTTCTAAAACTTAGTCCATCAACCCAAATTCCACTTTGCCCTCCCCCTCCATACACCCTAAAAATCCGAATCATCAAACACATTTCCACATTAAGTGTTATCCTACATCAACATGTCGTTTTTGTGATTGAGTATTTCTACGTATTTTACTTTACCTCTTCAAAGTTGAGCTTTTCCAAAGATAGAACAAGATGTAAGCAACTAGTACTAGATTGTTAGTCTTTGAAGAACATATGGCTATCAGGCTATGACTCCTGAAACTTTGATAGTGATTAAGTAATGAACAAAGACATCTTCAACAGCTTTTATTGGCTCAAGAAATGGCTTAAAGACAACTTTATCATAGTGTAATTTCCCAAGGTGTCCATGAAAAGCAGAGAAATTGTGGATAAATACATTTTGATTAGAAAGAAGCATAGCAGGGTTAATTTTGAATGGAAATTGAATTGCCCCATTTTATTCTATGTAGCAGCCAGCAGTGATACGCCCCTGTTGGTAGGCTGGAAAAAGTCCAATTTTTGGTTCCTTCAAGCCTTTTTTCCATAGGAGATGCTTTTCCTAGGTCTTCCCTTTCCTCATCTGGCTTATTTTCTCACCATTTATTTTCATTATTCAACTGTTTGACAATATGAAGAAAACCAAAAACTCCGCCTCCACAGTGCCTCCTTCCATCAAGAAAAAATACTTTACCAAAGTAGGCCACAAGAGAAGGGCTACCTTTCCCCAGATGTAGCACATTAGCAAAATATGATTTCTTGCAATGAACGAATCTCCTGTTTTTAAGATGATAGCAACTACCATTACCTGCGGAATGTTTTGTATATATAATAATATAACAAGGGTGGATATCAAACTTTACCTAATTGATTTAGATGCCTTGCCATAATTAAGGGAATCCATAAGAAAATTAACAAAACTTGTTTTCTCAAAAACTACCACAAAAAGAAAGGAGCATGGAGGCTAAATTCTTTTTCTTATTCAACCCATTGGGGGGAAGACATCCACCTAAAATTGAATGTCAGTGATTTCCAAAGGATTTGAGACTCAATGCAAAAAGGAATCTAATCCGATTGGTTTCTCATTCGTTTTCGTTTTCTTCCTTGAAATATTGGTTTCTCATTCATTTTCATTTTCTTCTTTGTTATTTCAATGACAATTTGATGACGTTACGAAATGTCAGTACTTGATAGCATAAATCCTGCATGATGGCCTTTGTCTAATTTACTGCTCCTAGACCAAAGTATCACAGGTAGAAATTGTGGTAAAAAGATGAGAAGAAAAAGGTTCTTGCTACTCTTCACCTGTGAGCTATTATTAGGTGGCTTGACAACTCAATAATAACTGTCTGCCCCACTTCTTTTATATAGTCCTGATCTTATCTAGTTCAAAGCAACTACTTTTTTAGGTACCTCATTCTCAAACTTAAAAAGCCCAATTGTTGGCCCTTTTACTGATATTGTAGCTAAGTAGGTTTTCTCAACATAATTAATCTATAAAATCAACATATCCTGAAATCCTCATTCAATTGGCTCACATGGTAAGGGGAAGAACAGTTACTAGTAAACATCATCGGCTTCAAGCAACTAATAAATTTTTTAACAGGAGTTTGAAATTAAATAGCAACAATTTCAACAGAACTATGCAACAACCAAGTAAAGCTCATAACACCGAAGACCAAAGAGACAATAATCAAACTTTTCTAGGGAGTTTGGTGAATGATCCACTTCCCCACTCAATTCGATGCTTTTTCAATTACTCCAAATAAGAAGTCATTCTTTAACTAAATCAAACAACCATATCATATGACATAAGAGGATTAGAAATTCACCTTCCTCAATGAAGACAGACAACCCAAAATCAGTTGCCTTCAGCATTGCTGCTTCATCCTTGCTGGACAACAAGAAATTCTCAGGCTTGAGATCGCGATGCATCACACCCATGAAATGGCAGATGTGGACAACATTCACAATAGCCCTACAAATTGCTGCAGCAGCTCTCTCAGAGTAATGCCCCTGAGAAATGATTCTATCAAAGAGCTCCCCACCAGCACAGAGCTCCATCACAAGGTGCACTGAGTGCCTATCCTCATAAGCACCCTTGAATTCCACAATGTTTGGCTGCCCAGTCAGATGCTGCATGATCTGAATCTCTCTCTTTATATCCTCCTTATCATTTTTAGTCACAAGCTTTCTCTTCAATATTGATTTGCAGGCATATGTGTTGCCAGTTGAATTCTGAGTACAGAGGTAAGTCACTCCAAACTGCCCCCTACCCAGTTCCTTACCAAGAGTATAGTAATGCTTAATATCATCAAATGGCCTACCCAATATGGTATCTGGCTTCTGAATAGCTCTGGTATTGGGATGTGAAGGCTTGAGTGGCGGCTGTGGTGGTGGTTGGTGGTAAGTCTGTGTTGGGGCTGCAGTCTGAGGGGCAGGCACTGGCGGCGGGTGCTGAACAACAACTTCTTGGTACCCTTGGTGATTCCTTCCACCACCACCTCCACCTCCACCACCCCTCTCTGATCTTCCACCCTTAATATCCCTTTCTGTAACCCTCTCCTTACTGCTAAAACAACCCATTTTCTGCTGCAACAAAACCAAATACCCACTTGGGGGAATTCAGATTTTGGGAAGAAAAAGGCACAAACCTTGATGGAAACTGATGAGAAAAGCCAACCCCGAATTGTGAATCAAAACATTTAAGCAATACCCATCTCAGATTTGAAGGTGATATCTGACAAAGAAGTGCACAAACATAGTTTGGATTCACAAAGATATAGACTTGTTAGTTGACTTGTAAACCTGAATCCTGAAAAAAGGAGAAAGTGATCCTCAAATTTTACTTTATTTTTTTCAAATTTTCATCTTTTTTTTCTTGGTAGGAAAATATTATAGAATTTCTGCTTTTTCTTTGGCAAGACTGTTGTCCAAGAAACCAAAACCGCGTGCTTTACTTTCTTCCATTTTCCTTCACTAAACCCACAACAGAAAATCAAAATAAACAGACAAATAGATAAACTTCATACAAATTTCCCACAACTTTCTTGGGAAAATAAAATCATTTCTTCTATTTTATTATTTTTATTATTTTTATTAATCAAATTTTTATTTTTATTTTTGCATTTACTTTAACCAAACTATCTAAATAATAAATCAGCAAAATTTTTATTGATAATTTATTACATTTTCTTCTCATCATAGATTCTCTCCATGTTTGTCCACACTAGTTTCCCATTCATAGAATACAATATTACATACATTATATTACTAATTAAATTTAGCTCAATTTTCTTTTTTTTCTTTTTTTTTTTAACATATCTTAATATTGTTTTAAAAAAAAAATTAAATATTGTTTTTAAATTTTGTCTTAGTAAAAAAATTACCTGAAATGTGTAATCTACAAATTTAAACTTAATTATTGAAAAAAAAAAAAAAGACAAATTTCACGTCAATTTATCATTTTTTTTCCCCACTTTATCCATAAAAAAAGTTTAAAAATTAAAAATATTAAAATTAAACATGAAACACCACACACTAATGATTAAGAGAATTTTATATTGAGAAGTCAATAGTGAAACTTAACATTAATCAAACAATTAAAAAGTTTTGTTGCTTTTTCTTTTTGATGTTTTCTATGTTACCAAACACACCATTACTTATCTGTCATCCCTTAAATTAAGGACCAACATCTTATTTTATTGAGTGAGATTTAACTTGGAGAATTTCTAAAGAGTCCCCACATGTGACATGTCTTTTTTTTTTTGCCCTATTTAGTTTTTTTTTTTTTTTTTTTTTTTAAAAAAAGAAAGTCTTAGTTTTAGATATTTTGTTTCAGTCTATGTCAAATTTGGGATAAATTTAATCTTATCTAAACTTTGAATAAAAATCAATGAAATTTGGCCTTTTTTCCAAGTTGTCTTGGTCTTGTGCTTGAGTAAAATTTGTGCAAAAGATTTGACCCAACCCAAGTCTATAAAATGGAAATCTATTTTCTTACAAATAAATGTGGGTTTTTTTTTTTTTTTTTTTTTTTGGGGGGTGGGGGGATTTTGTTTCAATCATGGCAAGTTGACCTTGATTTCAAACATGTAGTTTGATAATAAGGGGGTGTAGCTACTGTGGATTCCTCCATTGATTTGTGTCCATTTTTGTGACTCTCTCACACGCTTTCTACAATCCTTTTTCAGACTTTGAACAAATGCCCACTAAAGTTTTGACATGGGAATTGGAAAACCATGTGGATTCCCATTTCCAAGTTCCCCACAGGGATTATAAATTTAGAACCCAAAAGCTAGGGTTTCATGATTTCCATTTCCTGATCATTGTAGTAATGTGCAAGTTTCCCTTTTGTTTGTTAATATCTAATGGATTCTCATTTGAATCTTCTTGTAGAGAAGATAAAATTTTTTATTAATTTGTGGATTCAAAATTTTTCTTATCAGACTTCAAACTCTTGAGATTTTTGTGGAAGATTCTTCCAAGTTTTTAAACTTGGATTTGAAGAGCTATTTTAATTACCAAATTTCTATTTCTTTATTTAATTGTTGATGATTTTTTTTTTTTTTTTTGAAGTCACAAAATTTATAAATAGGAAGTCATTTGGGTCATTTGTTTTGTATGACTTTATGGGCCTTGTAGGCCCAACTTTATCCAACAGGGTTGGGACCATTAAAAGCCTTTGATATGGTGGGCATGGTTTTGGCCTTCTGCTTAGGGGTATTGACTCACTCTCTACCCAAATAAGCATGAGAGATTTTCTAGGCAGTTTCTCTTCAACTGGGAAAATTATTTGTTTGTTAATTAAAAGGAAAAAGACACCCTAGCAATAAAAGAGTATAAAAGGAGAAGAGTAAAACCCCATTGAAGAACACAGGGGTCCCAAGGAGGTTTTGCAGAGTACCAAAAGAAGCCATTTTATAATGAACAATGGACCTATACCAGGGGAGAGAGAGTGTTAGACCTTAAAAACCAAAAATGTAAGATGTGGGATTATTATTTTTGAACTTACGCATGAGTTCAATAAATGATAAATTTGTAAAGTTATAATATTATGTTAAACTACCAATTTGACTGACGAATCACACATGTTAAGTGGATCGGGTTAAAACCCTGACAAACCCTATCGCTTGATTCTTTAAAGCCCTAACAAGCCTTATCTCTCACTTTAATCAAATCAAAAATGGTAAAAGGACCCAATCAATGAATTTGTCTCCTGAGTATATTCTATGTCAAACTTGAGCAAAGCTTTCAGAGGATGGAATGGGTGGAAGCCAGCATCTCTATCACTATGATTGTTACTCACTTGATGCCACTTTTGCATTATATGTCTATATTAGTAGTAGTGTAGTGGTTGGTTCAACTGGCAGATTTTGTAATACCTGGTTAAATAATTTCAGGTATAGGAGGCTTTGTGCTTTTTCTAATAGAAAAAATGGTAGCAAAGCACTCTGAAATATTCTGAGAATCAGTCCACTTGCTTTTCAAAGTACTATGATATTGCTCAATGCTGAGTTCCTTTTTTTTTTCCTTTTTCTAATGTTGCATACTTTTGGAAGTACCTGCACTGTGGGTGGCTGTCCTTCCTTATTCAATTTGAATTCATTTTAGGTCCCATAACTTGCCCATGTGAAAACACATATAACCCTAATTCAAAAACCCAAAAATTATAATAAAAAAATTATGATACTATTAAATTATATCATTAGTTACAATTACAAAGTTGAACTTCTCATCCGAAAATGAATTGATCTTCAATGAGGATAGATTAAACCCTTATCCTCGAGTTGAATTCGTGTGACTGACTCCAAGTCGACTCCTATGCCGTTAGCTATGCCCCTGCTTTAGTCCCCCGACACAATAAAGGTTCCATAGCGTGTCATGAGCACCGAGCTAATGGATGGTCGAGCAATTCAAGCGAACCACCCTACCTTACTACAACACAAATGGAGACTAATAACCCATGGCTCTGATACCAATTTTTTAATTGAGTTTGACAGTATAATCTCAAAACCAATTGATATTCAATAAAAATAAATTAAATAAATATTTTATGGTATTATTTATATTAAAATATAATCGGTGATATTAAAACTATGGTATAAGGTGGGTTTAAGTCCTAACTTTTTTTATTTAAAGTAGTATATATACTATCAAATTAAATAAAGTGAACGCAATTTAATTTAATGATGAATTTACTTTTACTAGCTTAATAATGTGATTAATTATTCATAAAAATCATTAAGTATACTTGACTTTTGGATTATAGAAAACTGCCTTCTAATTCTTTAAATTCAGAGCCTATTATTGCATTAATGATATTATGAATGAAAATAATGCAAGATTTTCCATGTATAAATATTCAAGAAAGGAAATGAAATGTTGACATCCAAAGCAAAAATAGAAAAGGAGCCAAAAAGTACTAGAAATTGCATTAATGTTTGGATAGGATAGGATAGGGATGTGTTATCTTGGCTAATATATAGTTTTCCACATAATAAAAATGGAATTATAGAAAAATATATTTTATGTAATATTTAATATTTTTAATAAAAAAAATGAACATCTTTTATATTTAAAATGATTTGAAAATTCCTCCATAATGTATTTTTAATAAGTATTTTTTATTTCCTTATCAATAATATTAATGATTAAATATCTGAAATTTATAAATAAAAAGTTATATTTGCAGCTGAAAATTTATTTTTTATTCTATAAAATAACTAAAATAAAAAGATAAATAAAATAAATAAATTTATGATACCATAATATATAGATATTTTATCTCTTTCTATAAAATTATTAAACCTTTTAGGGAAACAATAAGAGAAAAAGGAAAAATAAGTTATTTAATGAATTATCCTTTATCATTATATCCAAATATGAGATAAAATAAAATATGATATATCACATTAATATTCAAATATAATATAATAAAAAATATACAATATCGTTATATCTGTATAGAAAACTTTCTTAATAGGTATTTTTCTTGAACATAAAAAACTATAGAGTGGAAGAAATATCCAAGATCTTAAACCACAAATAATGAGGGAGAATGGGTGGCTCACAAGATTTGAGAGAGAGAGAGAGAGAGAGAGAGAGAGAGAGAGAGAGAGACTTGTGTCTCTTTCTTGAAAAAGGTAGGGTAGAGAGGAGCATCAAAGGCCACTCAGTAGCTCACTCACTTCCTTCCCAATGCCCCATGTATGATATTGTTTTGTCCATGGCATTAATGGTAGGGTTTTTGTCAACTTGTACCACAAACCCTCCACTGCACCCATCACCTTCCAATAAAAGCAAATTGGTTTTCCCTTCACTCACCCTCCTCCAATTATTGTCCATTTCTTCCTTTATTCCATTCATTCATCAACCCTCCATTCTTTCTCCCTCTCTACCACTGGATTTCCAACATATCTTTCACACTCCCAGATGCCCATTTCTATTTTTTTACACCTCATAAATTTTAAATCCTAAAAAAAAAAAATTCTCTGTTTTTATATATATATATATTCGATATTTAAGAGCTCTTATTTGGAATATAAGGGCCATACCCAGTTGACCGTTTCCACTGGGTTCTCTTATTTAGTTATTTCCACTTCGGATGAATAAATAAATAAAATATGTTGAAATTTTGAAGGAATAATAATAATTTGGAATATATATTATTTTCAGTGACCCACTCTTCACTAGAAATTATCAGAACACCATTGATAGAAGAAAATTGACAGAGAATTCAAACTTGCAATCCATGATGGAATGGGGAGAGAGAGAGAGAGAGAGAGAGAGAGGATGAGAGAAGCGGGAGAGATCAAATCATAATGGCAGAATGGTGCCTAGGCTCAATCGCTGCTGTGTGACTCGGTTTCTGTACTGAGTCAACTCGGCCGAGTCATTGCCCAAGTAAAAAATATAGCGTTTCCTCTGTGACTAATGGAAGTTTTTTTTTTTTTTTCTTTGGCGGGGTTTTACAAAGCTAACAAATGATTATTATCCGTCGAAGCCGGTCTGACTCCAGACCGCGTCTCGAACCCGGCTCATGTCGCGGCCCTTGAGAGTCCGACCCACGCCTTCGAGCACCGAGGTGGCCGCCATCTTGCGGCTGGCGGCGTACTCACGTGCCAGGTACTCGTGCGGCGGAACCATCTCTAATTCTCGATCGTCGTCGGAGTCATGCAGCGACTCCACCGAGTCGACTCGTAGGATCTTGTGCCAGTCCGGGACGTTGACCGGCGCCGAAGTCGCCATGTGGTGGCCGCGGGGAGAAGGCGTCACGCCGTCCTGGGGGCGGTACTGGTGGACGATCCTCGACGACGCCGTCTTCCCCGAGTCGTCGAACGCCAGCGACAGGCCCCCCACCTGGTGCCTGTCGTCCCTAGGAATTCTCCGCCGGTGGTGATGGTTCCTTATCGCCGGCTCACCCCCAGCGCGTGGGCTCCAGTCGCTCTGCCCCCCACCTCCGCCGCCGCCGTTTACGTGATCGTCACGCTCGACCATGTCATCGACCATGGACCAGACATCTTCCTCCCCCAGCTCTGACGAGTCCGCGCCGGCCCCCTGGCCATGGCCGTAGGCGAAGCTCCCCAACAACCTCTCGCTCCGACTGGTGGTCAGTTTCCTGCCTTTCGCCATATAGCATGGCCAGATTCTCCGGCGACCCACGTCGACAAATCAAAGAAGTATTCCACTAGTGACTCAACCAGTGTGAGTCAAGTCCATTAGAGAAGACAGAAGCTTCTCATAATATAGACCCTGCGTTGAAGGGTGGACATCTCTGCGCGTATATATATATACACACGTATATATAGGCTATAGCTGGCTTCAGAAAAGCCAACCCACCATTCATTTCATTTGAATTTCAGCTTCATTTTTTCTGCATTTGAATGGAGAGAATAGCAAACGTTCACGAAACTGTAAAAAAAATAAAAAATAAAAATAACAATAATTAATTAATTAAAACAACTCGAAGAGCCCAAGTCCACGTCAGATTTCATTCTAACGGGCCCCACGAGCCCAATCTTGTTTGACTCCGTTAATGCATCCAACTACGGGCCCATGGGCCACGTGGGTAGTAGCCCAAGCTCCTCTTGACTATTCGTCCATTGAAGGCCCAACACGTGTGCTGGGCCCACCAACTCGGGTCTACATCAACGCCACGCGGCCGGAAGAGAGACCGTTAAAAAAATATTTATGAAAAGTTAACGATGTGGGATCGGTGGGTCGATGAGCGATGATAATGACCATTAATTGATTGTTAGGGTGTATCGAGTATTAGTTTAATACGATAAAAACCACAGATGTGGGAGATGCACATTGGACGGTTGAGAGAGGAGTGGTGGTGGGACCAGGTGACACTTGTCTATGGGGAAGTGAACAAAGAACATTACATCATTCACCATCAAAGGCCCATTAGTGTCCAAATAACCCAAACTAAAACCATGTTTGTTGTTTGGAGTTGCTTTGTCATTTCTTGGTTTAGGTTATCCATGTCGACTAATGTTCAACATTGCAAAAAAGATAAATTAAATTATTAAATTATCAAGGAATATACTTTTGGAGCTTTCTCCTCCTCCCCCATCTAAGCAAAATAAGATAAAATAATTAAATTAATTTTCTTCTTTAGTTATTACAAGTTTTAAGGAAAAATTCTAAAGAAAGAAAATATAATTTAAATTTAATAAACAATAAGTACCAAAAAGACATCATCAATCCATTCCGTTATTTTGTGCTAAATCTTATTACTTTATATTTTATATCTTCTTCTTATTTTTTATTTTTTATTTATCTTAATCTCATTTATTTAGATTTTAAATGATGTTTGTTTTTTTACTGAATAGAAAATGTTAAAATATTTGATTTTTTCTATTCAGATAAAAATATTTAACATTATCTAATATAATTGAAATGAACTTGTTATCAATAGATTCGATTTAGTTATATTTGATGATATTAATAAATTACTTTTAATTGAATAAAAAATAAAAAAAATAAACATCAACTAAGTTTTATTTTTATACTATGGAGATAAAAAAAATTCAATAAGTATTAAGACGGCACGATAGAGCTTTCCTTTTTGGCTATAAGAGAAAAAGTTAAAAATGATATAAGCCCCTAGTGGCATAAAATGACAAGGGAAGAAAATGAAAAAAAAACATGAGTCAACATTCATCCAAGTTGGGGAGTGGTGTGGGCTCTGGGGGGCCTAGGAGCCATGAGTGGGGCAATGGCTAAGGGTAAGGGTGGTGGTGTTGCGGTGAGTGGTTCGAGGAGGGTCCCACTAGGATGTGGTTGGGTTTGAGCCAGAGATAGAGACTGCGCTCCAACTCTGGCTTTCGAGTTGGGGGCCTATCAACCCTATCAAGCATCCTATGCCCTGCTCCCCCCCACCCTAATTCTTGGACGGCTATAGGTTTTTGTGTCATGGACATAGGACATGGTCACCCATTAACTAATGGGGTTGATTTCGAGGGAGCTCTAAGTTATTAATAACTTCCTACAACATTCGCTTGTAAGTTTTATATGATGTTTGGTTCCCAAAATGTAGCAAGCCAAACAAATCTTTCAAAATAAGTATTAATAGAAAACCATAGCATAACAATTACAATACATTCACTCTTGTTTTCTTTCTTTATTATTATTTAAAAATAAAAAATAAAATAAAATTGAAGATATAGTGCCTCTTTTATATGAGATGAACAACTTTCCAAATAGGAACTTATAGCACCAATTTGGTATTACATGAAAACTTTAAACATGGACTCTTATGTCATCATTCGACAAAGTATGAGAAAAATCATATTTATTAATAAATAAAATTATAGTACAAAAATGATTACTAATTCATTTAGATATAAAAAAAAAATGTTTTGGCAATATTTTTAATACCTTATTATATAATAAAAACTAATTTTTAAAATAACCATTTATTATTGTCATAAAATCACTTTTAAGTGGTTCTTTATATTTTAAAAAATTTATCAACATCTGATTTTTATTAAAAAAAAAAAAAAAGGAGGGGGAAGAAGAGTAATGGGAGGGGGTAAAGTAGAAATGAGTGGGGCAACCCTGGCATAGCCCTAAATGGAAAGGGACCCACAAGTGGGGGGGATGGTGAGGTATATAGGGGGAGATATGAAAATTGAAATGACCCATGAGAAGGGAGAGGAGTGAAGTAAGGGTATAAATAAATGAGGAGAAGTGATATTTTGTGATGCAAAATTTTGGTGGTGGATGGCAAAAGGACAAGCATCTGGGCAGCACTGCACTCTCTCTGCACACCATGACCTGTTCAGAATCAGAATCTCAACTGCATCTTGTCACCACCCACACGCCCACATTCACATATCTCCCCCCCAAACCCCAACCAAACCCCCTTGAATTGCCCTACTCATTTCATACTATACCCATCATGTGGATCTCAATATCTCATGGTTTCCAGGTCACCTTCACTTCATTATTTGGGTTGGGTTTGATTTAGAGCAAGTGATTTTGAAAACATCATAGCATTTTTTATGAAATCAGATGTTTAACACTCTGGCATGAATCTAAAGACCAATGTGTCACTAAAACTACCCTCAAAGCACTTTTTTTTTTTTTTTTTTTGTGGTTATTATCGAACTTCAAGTCATTCTTCTCAACAAAGTAACTTCTTGAATACATTTGACAATTCTATTTAGAGTATTTTTAGCGAAAATATTTCCTCTAAAAATGTTTTTAAAAAAAAATCATTTTTTAAATGTTTTTTGATAAAAACACCCAAAAAACACTTTCTTATACTAGAAATGCTTTTTAAAATCACTATCAAACCGATTCTTTAATTTCACATTATTTTTAATTTGTTTTCCCTTTCTTCACCTCATTCCCTTCCCTTTTCTTCATTTCAAATTTGAAAAACAAAAATAAAGAAAAAATGAGAGTAGTGTTGTAATATCATATATCAATTTTAATGTAAACAAATAAAAGAATTAGACAGTGGTATTATTTATTTTTCTCACCAAGTTCTAACTTGTACTTCATCGGCATCCCTACTTTCTATGTAGGTTTCTCTCACTTACCAAAAAGTTGGGTAATAACTAGCAACTAGTAAGTACTATGGGATGTTTTTAGATGTAAGAGATTCTTCAGTTTTGATGGAAACGGTGTCCTTTAGTGAGGCTCTTGCTGCTCTAGTGGTGTGCATCTTTTTTTTGGTATAGTAATAGTACAATGCTGAAGCCATGTGCTGCCATTAAAACCCCCTTCTCATTCCTTAATCACGTGGGTTTCCAAAACCTTAAAAAATAAAAAATGAAACACGAAATAAATAAATAAATAAATAAGAAGAAAAAAACCCACTTCCAAACAAGCTTTGTCCCTTGAGTGGAGAGCATAAAGGCTCTCTTGGGTTAAACTAGCCACACAAGGGTACTCTCCACTCAAAAATGGGTGTTTCTTTCTTAGTCCGTCAGTACTTTGCTAGAGCTTTAGACCAAAAACCTTCTTACAAAATGTACAATTTTCACTTTCATGTGCCAAGCTTCCTCTCTCTCAAGATGCCTTTTTACAAACTGTACAATTTTCACTTCCATGTGCTAAGCCATCTCTCTCTCTCTCTCTCTCTCTTTCCCCCCTCCTAAACAGTGAATAATAATCAGACTGGGTGGGAGGGAGTCCATCACTAGCATCCAATGAAGAGTAGAGACACCTTAGGGTGGTGGCATTTCATATGGTGGGCTCCTCTCTAATGTGTCTAGGCATGAGCCCATTTAAAGAGCAGAGATCAAAATCCAATCCTCCTACTGTTGATGCATGAATAGGTGGGGTCTCTCATCTGTTGTGTACATGTGCCTATCTCATGTCCTTGAGGGCTTGATGGTGCCATGACAGAGGAGGGTGTGAGCCTGCCATGAACCTCAATCATTTTTGGTGCAACACCTTCCTAATTCTTTGATCAGATGGACTAACCAATGTCTTTTTTTCTAATCTGATTTAGCCAAAAAGGTTCAGATATACGAATCAAGAAACAAACTTAAGGGTGGGCCACTCAGGTATTCTGGCTTTTGAGGAGGGGAAAAAAAGGGAACACTGTAAGAAGATTCATGGAGGGACAATCTTTCTGAAACCATGTGTAATGCAAATGCCAGTTGGAAGATCTTACCTCAAGAGTCCCTGCAGCATTGAATCAAGAGATGAATCCACCTTCACTCCCTGTAGACAAAATCAAAATCATATTATTGTAAGTACAAAATCATTTGTGTTCAGATATTCCTTCTATCAGCAGTATTTATTAAACAATTATTCCACCCTAATCACTCTGTCATGATTAAAAGAAAGGAATGGAATCTTGCCCTTCCAGAACTGAAAGGGGGATCCCACTTGGTTTGATGGCATTGCCGCATCCCCATCAAACACCTTTGTCCATGCACCAATGGTTTCTACACTTCCTTTATCTCACATCCAATCAGTCTAAATGCTTACCTAATTATTCCTTTTCCTTGCTATGGTCCTAAATGCTTACTAGACATATACCCAATTATTATTGCTAATATCAACACCCAAATTAATAATTCAGATCACCTCCTTTTTGTTACCATTCACAGTTACCAGAAAACAAAACGCCTGGAATTTGCTTGGTTTAAAGGAGGTTAAGAACAGATATTCAAGGCATAATGGACACAAAAAAGGTATTAGAAATAGTGGTTACTACTTCAGTGTGGATAGGGTTGAAGAATTTTTGGAATTTCTATCAATGTTGGGTCACTTTCAGTTGGGGTCAATGCAGTTGTCTCATTAACTGTTGCTATTAGTTCTGGTTACAATGACGAGTAACAGAAAAGCTTATCTTGTATATCTTTTATCAGTTTACTAAAGGGAGTGCTTCTCCCACTTGAGTATATGCATGATGCTTTTTCTAACCTGTGGTTATAGTGGCCAAGGCAAGTCCATTTCTTTGAATGGGTGGGGTTTCTTCAATCATGAAGTGTAGCACTATAGCTCTGAGTTTGGCTATGAGGGTCAGTGAGTGATTTGGTTGGAATCTTACTATTCGATTCATTGATGTCAATGGACCCCATGATAGTCTAAATCAAGGTTTTGAAAGTTCTATTAATATTGCCGCTGATGTTAGTATTGTCACTTTCACAAGGTCAAGCCACACATTCAAACTCCAGATTCCACCAGATAAATCTATGGTTCAAAATCATGATTTACCTTTCTGGATCTTACTAGGGTTTAAGGTTCTTGGATTCAATAATGGCTGAGTTAGTAAAAAGGTAAATTCCATCCTCATGGTCAATTCAATCTCTTCTAGCCATATATCCAGCTTCAAGTACACGCCTATTGCTTTCAAATTTTCTTCCTTTCCCTGTTACAGATTCTCTTGACGATCAACAACAAAAAAGAGGACCAGAATCCATCAAATGTGTTCCAAAGCTCACACAACAAATTTCAAAGATTTTCTTGTGTGACCAGTGGGTATCTATAACTCATTTTCTTGATTTCACCCCTCCTTGAAAGAAAACTATTTTCTTTTCCTTTCAACCTTTTCTGGCTCTACACTCGGATTCTCACGTTTTCTAGATCATGTCTCTTTATTTGGAGCCATATTCTCTGCCTTCTAACCAATTTCAGTCAGTTTAGAGCATAAATGCTGCCTCTGAAATGCATCCATTGAAGCATCTTCCAACTCTCTTCTGTTAAATGTGATAAAACCCTAGCTTTTATGTAGCCCTTTTTGGAGGATTCTATCATATCAAGCTGAGACTTATGTTCTCCCCCACTAATGCAAGTGCATTCCTTTTCCATAATATAATGATGATTTACTTCAAGCCTATGAAAAAATATGACATGGAATAGAACTTAGTTTCCATGATTCCATATATTCTATGGCACAAACTTTCTTTTTCTATTGAAGTTTCTTTTCTTTCTACATATTACCACATCTATAGATGTTGGTTAAAGTTCCTAGAGCTATTTATAACTATCTGGTATACTTAATTTACCTGAATCTAGGTAATCTTTATGTTCCCTACTTTAGGATGAGACCAATTCTTAAAGAGTAATGCTGTGTGCACCAAACAGATGCACCAAAATGCTATACCAAATATGCATATGGGCAAAATACCCTAGACTTTGTACAAAATTACACATTCTACTATTAGATGAGCCAGTGAAGAAGTTGGCTCCTCAAGTGTTTTTCTTAAAATGACCATTGGTCTATCTGTGCAACTCTATTCAACAAGTCCGGCATTTGTTAGCTCTGGGTTTCCAGGAATCAGAATGGCGAGCAGTGGAATAGATGGAAAGATGGAGAAACCGTGTGTTTTTTAAATAAGCAGCATGGTTTTAGTGGGAGATAGGCATGAGCAGAGCAAGTAATGAGAACAACATGGAAAAGACCCAGATTTTATGGAATGGAGAAACAAAAACCATCAGAATGAATGAATATGGAGAAAATTAACCTGGGTTATGGGCTTTGGGCCTAAAGCCCTACATTGATTAGGAAACAGATGCATTTTCCTAATAGTACATCTGCACAAGAAAAGAGAAAACAACACCACTGAACTGACAATTAAAGATTTGAAAGTTATTGTAGAGTTTTGGCACATGGAGATGAAACCACTCAAAATGTGTTTTACAAGACACGAAAATGAACCTATGCTAATCATACAAGTGGCTGTTGGTTCAATGAAGACATACTAACAGATCCACCCAAATGGCATAGAGGTCGATGGATGCATATTGAATTATATCCATCAAAGAACTAAAATATAAATCAAGATATTCTTGAGTAAATGGGATCCAAAATAGGAATTTAATAATGATATTTTGATTTAAAAAGAAGAGAAAAGAAAAAGAAAAGAAAAGAAGATACAACTTACCTGTCATTTTTTAAAAGTATATTTGTTTGCTTGTTATATATGGGCCATGCATGAAGTGGAGACAATTGATCACAGACATGAAAGTTTGGGAGTGGGGCCAACTGCAGGGTGCCAACAAGAAGGAGAAACAAATATCCAGACACCCATACCTTTATCTACTTCCGAATCATGTAGAATCCCACACCAATCAAGCTTTTTTTCTCGGGAAAAAGCTCAAAGTCGTCACGACAACTTCACAAGTATCCCACTTCTTTGCCCCCACCTGTATTGAAAAAGAATGGTCTTGCACAAAACTCAGTTGAAGATTCATGGGCTTATTAAATTCTTAATAAATGGTGACAGCAGGATAGTCCTAATGTTTTCATCAGGACAAATATCATTGTAAGCCAAACTGGTTTTCATCAGGACCAATAAAGCATTATAAGCTACATTATTGCAGACACTGGTCACAGTCCATCTGTTTGACCAATAAGCACATTGTTTCGGCTCCTTGTAATTTTCCTTTTTGGATTGCATATGAATGGTTCAACAGAAACACCTAGGGTATCCAGTAAGATCTGTCAAGAGAATATAGCTAATCTGCAAACAGAGCAAGAAAACATGGAAAATAAAGAAGAATGTCCTCAGTTCATTTTTTCCCTGGTAGTTTTAACAAAAGGGCCCTAATAAATAGTCAGAGATCCAATTGCTAAATCTAGAAAAATTAAAGAAGAGTCTGACCAAAGAAAAAAGGAAAAAGAAAGAAATAAACAGGAAAGAAGATTGGTCATGGATTTGCCTTTCCTAATGGGCCTGGAAGCATCGACATTTTCCATTGCCTGCTGAAATATTCCTGATAAAGTAATCGACACCACAAGAGTAAGGGAGGGAAAGGAAGGAGATTGATGTAATTCCTTCTGATATGAATGGTTTTTCTCAATTGTATTGTCATAAGTTACATATATGATGGTTCACATAGCTTGCCTTCAAATGGCCAGGATAAGAACATGGTATACTCTTATAAAACAAAGCATCTATTCAGGATCACAGATACCTGAGTTGTCCAAGCAAGTACACTTGTAAATACACATCTGCAAGTGATTGGAAGAAATTCTTACCAGGGCTGCAAATGATCAATGAATACAAAAGGCAAGAAGCCAGGCAGGCGGGCCCACTGGAAAACCTTGCATCCATTACATTTTGAAGGTTCCGCCCACCAACTTCAGCAATATCTTAACATGGTCAACTATACTACCTTATACAGCTGGAGAGACAGAGACAGCTACATTCTTGTTCTAGTCCATTTGCTCAAACAGCAAAGTTTTGATGACTTGGTTTACCTAACTCCTCTGCTTAAGAACCTGACGCAATTGGATTTTCTGGCTTTCCATCCTTGCCTCCAAGAGCTTGGCTTTCAAACTACTCTGGGTTCCTTGTGGGTGTTCAGTGCACCCTTTCACCCCTCGAGTCACATGTGGATTCCCTGTCTCCGGTGAGCTCCATTGGTCCACCAAGTCTTGGTGGCTGAGACCACCTTCACCCAATCCTCTACTTGGAGACATGGTCCCCACACTAGTAATCGTTCCATTTGAAAGCCTTGCATTACCCTCATCTGAGATTATCTTGTATATTTCACCATTACTTGAGCATGATCTCCAAAGTTTGGATACTGAAGATGCATTCTGCTTTGTCTGCTTTGATTGCTTTGCTGATACTGAGCAGACCTCACTGGTTGCAGTATGAGGAGAATCTTGACCTGCATTCTCATCCCATTCTATTCCACTCCTTGAAGCATTGCGGCCTTGGCTAAACCTGTTGACGGAGTAATCACTCCCTTCCAGGGAATAAATTGAACCCTGATCCTCAGCACGACTAACAGTTTCCCAGCCACTGGCATCTTCTTCTAAACACCTGTTATGATCGACAAGGCCATTTGGACACTTCTGCAAAGGGCTTTTGCTAAACCTATTGACCTCAGGATTCCCATTTTGGATTTTGGAAGCATGGGTGGGGGGATTGTAATTTGTGCATGGTTCAATCTCTCTCCCATTTGCTTCACCATTTTTCAGCTCTTCAAAAATGGAGAATATGTCATCTGTTTTGGGGGGCGCATATGAAAATTCTTTGATGTCTTGAATCTTTACAGAGTTCACAGCCTGCCGGATCAACTCAGCATGCCTCAACTCCATCACATCCAAGGTTGCACTTCTTGAACTTAGAAAAGTTTCAAGGTCTGCTACGAGCTTGTTCATCTGACAATACTTATTTTCAAGAGTCAGCTTTGCATCAACCAGCTTCATCTGGACCCGCTCTTCACGCCAGACCTCAGCCATTTGCAACATCTTCCTCTCTTCTTCCACTTCCTCACGAATTTTCACATATTCCCTCTTGAATGATTCAACTTCGGCCTTGTCTTCTCCGATTTCTTTAGCTAGCTCATTACAAACTTCCTCCATTAGCTCTCTACCCTTTCTTTCTTTCTCATATTCTTGCATGAACTCTTTCATAGATAACTTGGCATCAGCTAGCTCATTAACCAATTTGGAGTTAAGGATTTCCATCCTCTGGCGATTTTTTCTTTCTATGTTCAATTTATCCTTTAAGTCATCAATGATTCCACGGATTTTCTGCTGTTCCCTGCTCTGCCATGAGGTCCTATCCTCATTAACTTTCTTCAAGAAGTGTTCAAGTTTCTTCTTGAAGGAATGCCGCTCAGCCTCAAGTTCATGAATTCGGGTCCGAGCCTGCAAGAGTTCTGCTTGCAAAGTGGAAACAACTGAGACAGTACTAAGCTGTCCATCTTCATGAAGCTTCATCTGGCTGTAAAAGTGGCCAAACTCATCCGATGATCTTGAATACCCACTGTCCCACTTTGTTGCCCTCTCCAATGCAGATTTGGACAAGGGCAAAGAAGACTCAACCTAAAAGGAAGAACATTGCATGAAAAAAGAAAAAATTAGAACATTGACAAATGATTGGACAGATCAACTTAAAAATCAGGAGGAATTTGTCTGAGACTAACATCTTAGTGTTTAGCTAAGAACTAGACCTAAGGTGATCATAAAACAACCAGAAGACATGCCAATGCTGTTTCTTTGATGATTCAACATAACAAACATCCTTTTCAGGACCAAGTGTAACATGATCAATTTTACAGTAGATCAGAAGATAAAATATATGACTAAAAGGTAAAAACAGTTTAATCCTTGGTCTAGAAACTCATGGTGGCACAGAAGAAGATATCCTGCATGTGACATTGGCATACCTGCATACAGGCCACAAGCATAACCAGGAACTGTACCAAAATTACCTGGTCTATCCCAGACCAGTAGAAACAGTTCAAACCTTGAATGACCAAAATGAAAGAAGAAGACACACCTTAGACAGAATTCCATTTTTTGGACCAGATAAGGAAGGAGGGCTTTGTAACAAATCCTTTATATCTGGACCATGTTGATGATAGGGCTTTGTGATCCTTCCAGACTGCATCAAACAAAACGACAAAAACAAGATCTTAAAACTTCTGAAACTGACAACTTGAATTTATTAAATCTACATATAAGAAAATATTCATCAAGATTCATTAATGATCATTATCCCGTAAGCCCTTTTTGCTGCAATGAAATCTATCAGACTTTCAAACAAAACGAGGAAATTTCTAGGCTCCAGTTTCAGATGGGCTTCCCTCGGTTATGCTCAGTATAGAGAAGGGTGACTTGCTCACACAAGGAAGACACCCATCCTTTAGCACCATGTGCAAATGGCTCAAACAGACCTTCTCATGGCTGCCAAACCCATTATCAGGAAGAGGCAAATTCGCTTGGCAAACCCTATTATCTTAAAAGAGAAAAATGTTATGATGCAGATGTAAAGACTAATTAAATTACGATAAAAATGGTGGGAAATCCATGTCCTTAGATGAACAAAATAATCAATCAGTGAAATATGCAGCAACTATAGTAATGCAATGACAAACATAGAATTGTCCAATAGTTTCATCCCATGTGCTACTATGATGATAAGAGTTAGGCGTTCATAGAATTTGACATGGATATGATGACCCCAAACACAATTCACAATAATGCAATCATAAACAGAGTATTCTCCAACCCTTTTTAATGGCGATCAGACCACCCCTATAAACCTTACTATTAGAAAAATCAGTCGGATTCAATATGCCATTATTGGGGAGTTGAGAGACGAAAAGAAAAGCTTCCACTCAACTCAAAGGGAAGTCACTATTTACTGAAACCAAAACAGAACAGAGAACCGAAGACACTGTTAAGCTTCCAATTTATCATTTCTTTTCTTTCCTTTTCTTGAACTTTCTCGGCAAACAAACAGAGAATGAATCAAACTCAAAACATCCAGTTTGGCAAGCCAACAGAGCATAGAAACAATCGAAGAGCATTCTCATAGAAGAAAAAGTATAGCAAATTTCCACTGAATAGTGCTCGAAGAAGGCCTCACATAACCCATCACAATCACTATGAAAATGGCACAGATCTCGAGTAACCAACATCAAGCGAGACTGACCTCAAGCCCTAACCGATCGTACGATGCACATTGCAAGTCTCCGCCTTTACCACCGCCACGACCACCACCGCCGCCGCCCGAACTCTCCGCGGCTAAACTCAGATGCCACAGCCCGGCGGCGAGCCTCCTCGCCGAAACATCAACCTCGCCGCCACTCCTCACTCTCCTCACACCCCTCCGTCCGGCCACACTCTCCCCGCCGGCACCAACCCCGAACTCATCATCGTCGAACTTCCACCGAAGCAGAGGAGTCGTGAGCACGCTCCCCCTCCCCGCCGGAGTCCCGGACCTCCGCAGCCGGAACCCGGCGCCGGCAGAGCCGGGCCTCCTGGTTTTCCGGCGACGAAGTCTGGCATCAGCGGTCACATTGAGGTTCAAACCGGAAGATGAGGTTGGACCATTTGGCGGGAACCTCGCCGGAGAGTGGGCCCCACCCTGTATCTTCATTCTGTACGGCTTGCTCTGGTCGCCATTACAGCCCCGGTCTTCAGGTGGGGGGCTTGCTTTATATGCCTTCGATTTTTCCATCTCAAAACGCAGCGTTTTGGCCAGCCCTTTTGTCCCTCTATATTTATTTTCCAACAAAATTAAATTCCTTTGTTTTTCTAATTAAAATTATACTCTATGATTTGGACCACCTTCTTTATTTTTCACCACATTCTATCCCTAAGTTATGCTTTATTTTTTGTTATCATCATTTCCAAATGAAACCCTAAACTTTGGAGTTTGACAAATATTTTGAGCTAAGCTAAAATGATTTAATATTAATATTCAATAATTTTACTTGTAAAATATTAAATGATATATTTAGTATTAATATAAAATATCACTTGCTTCATAGCACGATACATAAAAACAGTTAACATGTATGAAAGGCATATTAAGATTAAGGTAGTATTTATTTTTTTGGTTAAATAAAAAAATCAAAATATTTAGTTTTTTCTATTTAGTTAAAAATAATTTATTAATATCGACCAACATAATTAAACCGAACCTATTTATAAAAAATTCACTCTAATTATGTTAGTTGATATCAATAGATTATTTTTAATTGAATAAAGTAGAAAAATAAACAACTTAAATTATGAAAACAAATTGCTTTCAGCGAAAAAACAGAAACTACCTAAGTCTTAAAATGATTTCTTTTACAAATTTAATTTTATATTATTATATAACATTCTTTGAAAATATAAGTATTTTATCCAATACTCGGTGAAAATAATATTTAAAATATAATATAAATAATTTTAAACCATCTCATAAATAGCTAATAATAATTAAAAAAATGATGGATTGTCTTACTTGCTTCATTATAATATTTATTTTGGTAAAAAAACATTTATGCTATGTTTGTTTTTGGAAAATGTTAGAAAAAAAGGAAAAAATTCTAAAGAATATCATTTTACTTGGATGATATGGAAAATAAAGTATAGAAAAATAAATAAATAACTATATAGAAATCTTTTTTCTTTTTTCTTTTTTGCTAAAAAATTTTGAGAAAAGTTTTAAAATAAAAATACATTATTGATTTATTTATTTATATATTTTTACTCAAAATTTTAATGGATGAGCAAATAAGAGAAGTTTTGTTCACGATTTTATTTCCTTTTATTTGCCCTTTCTAATTTATTTTCTTTGTAATTCTCAAAAGCCCAATATAATATTAAGTAATATTGTCTTAATAAGAAAATCAATGAAAAACAATTTTAGAGTAATTAAAGTAGAGTTTGATTCACTATAATTTCCATAAGTCAAGTAAAATAAAAATATTTCATAAAAGGAGAAACATGAAAGTTACAAGATTATAAAATTCACTAATTGTGTTTTACATTTAGTGGTTAATCGGTTTCTTTTACAAAACAAATTTAGTAGTTTTAATGTGAAGCTTATGTGACAATTTAAAACCCGTGTTACTTTATAGAAAAGCAAATAAAATCGTAGATTGTTTAGTTACAAAAAATATTTGTAATTTATAGTTAATCATTTATATGTCAGATTTTCTTAAAGATGTTATAAAATTTTGTTACAACTTACAGCCCATCATTCAAAATTCTAGTTTTTTTCCATAAAAAAAATAAAAATAAAATTGTGATACCATATGAACTAAAAAAAGAATGATGATGTGGTAGTAGATTTAAGAGGGCATGAAGTGAAAGTGACAAGGGGCAAGGGGTGATTAGAAAAGGAGCCAAGCCAAGCCAAAGCTCCATATTTATTAGATTCATAGGAACCTAGGGTTCACCCACCTAACAAAATCTCAATTCTCAACTATAAGTTATTCACCATTAATGGGAATGCAAGTCCAATGTATATAGTCTAGTCCATTCTTATTCATGGCTTGTCTTCAAATGAGACCATTTTTGCCGTTTACCTCGTTAGGTCTTTCTATTAAGTGTGGATGGTTCCCCCTTTGTCGACACGTTTTCATCATTGGGGCTTTTGGTGAGATACTACATTTGGATTTTCATTTTATAAGCTTTTTTGGACCATAAAATTCAATACTCTTAACTATTGGAAGATTCTAGGAAAAATTGAATGATTTTTTGCTTCCCTTATTACATTAATATCTCTAGAAATATTAATCTTCAAAATTGATTTAGAAACTATTCTTAAAAACAATTTTATATTTTAAAGAAAAACTACATTTGACAGGTTTTCGAAATTTTATTCTCATAACATGTTTTTTTTTTTCCTCAGAGTTCTTTTGAGAAATAATTAACTTTTTTTTTATTGTACATGAATAAGTCGAAAAAATTGCATTTCACATTTGAGTTTCTACACAAAATTTGGGTTCTTATAAATAATTTAAATACTTAAAAAACTATTTAATTTTTTTTTTCCTAAAATGAGCTTTGGATGCTAAATATGTCATTTTTCTCAAATGAAATTATGGTATTTACTAAAATGACAATTTAATGTTTTTTGTTCCCAACCATTTAACAATCGAGATTGATTTTTGAGCATTAATGGTGGAGACTGAGTGCGATTGAGAGTAATTTTAGAAAGTGTTTTTAAAATTTTTAACACTTAAATGATAAATTTTTTTTAAGTATTAGAAATATTAAAAACGTTTTTTAAAATTACTACCAAACTGGTTCTAAAAGTGTATTTGATAGTAATTTTTGAAAACGTTTCTATTATTTATAACACTTTAAAATTTTTACTAGTATTAAAAATGTTAAAAACACTTTCTAAAATCACTACTAAATCGAGTGGCATGCTAGTGATTAGGTACTGTAAAATTTTCTAGAATAATTTATGGCAAATTCATGGTAAACCTTTCTATTTTAAATATAATTTTATATTTTTATTTCCTTAAAGCCCAAAGAATGGGCTCAGCCCATGAATAGAAGATCTTGGCCCATTGGCTGGAAGAAAAACTGGGCTGCCATGGGCTTCTTGCGGCCCACCATTGAGCAAGAAACTCACCCACCATCAACCATCATGGATTTATCCCTCTTTACGTGCCAATGAGTCCAATTGATTATATATATGATCATTAAAAATTAGGTTTTATTTGAAAAATCATTTTATTAAAACACAGTTTTGTGTTTAGAATAAAAATAAATATTAAAATTAAAAAATGAATGATGCAAGTGATTTTTTAGAACATATTTGATGCGTTTTTAGGTATTTTTTCGGAGGGAATTCTTAAAAAAAAATTAGAAAAATAACACGTCAAAAAGTTTTATACCATACGAAAGTGTACAAAGCCATCGGGAAGACTAAGTTAGAAAAAAATATTTTAAAATTTTATTTTCAAGAACAATAAAAAAATATTTGAAAGCTACACCCAAAATCATCCTCAAATTTTCTTTCAATTTTAATTTTCAAATGAACTTAAAATAATAACAACGACGAGAAAAAAAAAATCACGAGGAAAGAAAAATTATAATTCAAACTGAAACTCATACTAAACTACAACTTCGAATATTCAATGGGTGCTTATCTTAAACTAGGGCACTTGTCAATCATTTGTGATCCATATCCTTGAATTTCTTTGACTAAAACATATTGTAGTAGCAATATTCATTAGCCAATTCAATTAAGAAAAATATAAGCTAATGTTTTTCTACTCCAAAGAATAATTCAAAAGCCTTACCCGTACAAATTTTGGACATGAAAACTAGTGGCATGGCCTAGGAAGGTGTTCGTAAGGTGAAGAAAAATCATAAACTATTACTTGGTCACAACAAGCAAACCATGAAATGGAATATATTGATAAAATTTGAAGTTATGTGTCAAGCTTATCTTTGACTAGGTTGAGAAGCTTTCATGCCATTTACTCAACTCCATTGACTACTTACGCAATTTGAATCTTATAAGATTAATTTAGATTGAAATATAATTTAGTTGGTAACAACAAAGTATTTATTATATAGAAAAAATGTATGGTACCAATTCAATATGATATTGAATTTTAAATTTGAGCGATGAAATTTGATTTATTAAATGACTGTATAAATATATAAGATCATAGTATAAATATAGACCAAAGTACGAAAAAAAATGAAATCATGATATAAAGTAATAAGATCAAGATACAAAAGATATATTTATAACAATGGGACCGAGAGGGGGAGGAGGTATATCGAATATACATATTTTATTTCTTGATTATTGGTGCCTTCTCGAGAGAGCCTATACTATATGCCATATACAAAAGTTATTGTAAAAAAAAATGGTTATGTATATTGTTTTTTTATGTATGGGTGACAAATTATGCAATATATTTGAAAAAATTTATTATATGAAAGATTATACTAAAGTCTTTAACTCTTAATGTTTCCACAAAATAACCATTTATGATGAGACTAAAAGATGGAGAAAGATTCAAAAGGAATCTAAGTAAATGAAATGTGGGAAAATTTGGTGAGTGTTGGACCCTTACAATTAATGGAGATAGAAATTTGATTGGGCAAAGGAAATAAACAAAACAAGCTAGTATGAAAGATTCAATGAGAAAGGCATCAGGGGAACAAGTAAAAACCCTAGAAGGTCATAAGATTCGTTTGGTGAGCCATGTTCACACCTCCTTGTCTCATCCCTAGATTCCACCATCAACCCTTTTCCCACCCCCAACTCCCCAAATAGATTATTATGCCGTTTGGTTGAATTGGTTGACGTTTTCCTCTTGCTGCAGGCTGCAGCTGGCTCCAAACCCTAAAGCCATTAGCCTCCTTGCCCATGCAGCTGGCTCCAAACCCTAATTAAGCCATTAGCCTCCATGCCCTTCAGCTTAATAACATATATAACAAGGTAAAAAGTTACCATAATGTTGAGAGGATTATAAGTTTGACAACTGTTTTTAAAAACAATTTTTTATTTTTTAAAATAAAAAAATAAAAAAAATATGTTTGATGATTATAAAATAGAAAACAAATTTTTGTTCTTAAACTGAAAATATGATGTTTTTAGATAACATCTTTTATTATTTTTAGTTTTTTTTTTTATTTGTGTTCTTTAGGATTTTTTTTAATAAAAAAATATAAATATGAAAAAGGATTAAAAATAAAGTACTAGATAAAATTTATTTTTAAAACATAAAAAATATGTTAAATTTTTAATAGATTTTAAGTTTCAGAAAATAATTTTTAAAAACTATTTTTTGAAAACGTTTTTTAAAATAATAGTTTATGATTTTTGTTTTCATCCACAATTTTCACAATTTCTTGTTGGAGTGAGTGTGAAATGATATGAGATCCATGAAAAAGGAATCTTAGAGTTCAAATTTCAAATTAACTATTAGAGCATTGGACGGGGCTAAACGTGGAAGTTTAATGGCATTGCCCACTGAAATTAACCAACCACAGCTGATCAAGCCGTATGCGTTGACATCAAGCTACGTTCATGTTCAGGGTGATGGTCCTACACGGAAGCTGGCGGTGATTTGGTCAACAAACCAACCTCTAAGATGAAGCCAGATCCCACATCCCGACACCCACATGCAGTCTAATAAGCCTTGGCTTCCTGGAACCATGTCAAACGCCACCTCCTTCTTCCTCTATATAACCCACAACCCTCCCCATTTCTCAGCTCTCTCTTTGCAGAACAAGAAAAAAAAAGAAAAAAAACTAGAAATGGGTAACTGTTTTAGGCGAGATTCGTCCATGGTGTGGGCCGGTGATGACTTGGGGCCAATGGAGCTGGCCAACCAGGATGATGATAAGGAAGTGTTTGGTGGCGGTGGGGCTGCTTCAGACATGGAGGAGAAGAGGAGGCTGCTAGCGGAGATGGGAGGCTCTTTGCCAAGGTCTCCGTCTGGTAGAGAGGTGAAGATCAAGATCACAAAGAAGGAGCTTGAGGAGTTGCTGGCCAGAGTGGACATGCAGGGGGAGACCTTGGAACATGTACTGGCTCAGCTGATGATCAACGGTACTGACAATGATCGGTCGGCCGATATGCAGCGGCAGAGATCTTGGAGGCCGGCACTGCAGAGTATCCCGGAGGTGAACTGATCAAGTTCATATGTCTCTTGGATGAAAGATGTGGTTACATTTTTTGGGCTTAATTAATTATCATCTGTACAGTATAATTAGATCATTTTTTTTTTCAATTTTCATGTACACACTTTCTTCTTTATTCTCGTTCTTTCATTTCCATCCTTGGTGTTTCCATCTTTTCTAATAAATTTTTTTGGGTGGATCTGAAAAAAAAGGCATAAATGTGGAGCTAGACAAGAACTATGACACATGAAAATATGGTGGAACCACCCAGCTACCAACTCAGGACATGGGGCCTAGACTCTGTACTAAAAGGATTAAATTTTTGTGATATCCCATGTCCAAGGAAATTCCTAAGGTTTCCATCCTAAAACTGCGAGGAAGGACTGAACCCTCCAATTGATACTATGAACCCACGTCAATTGGGGAAAAAGTTTCTAAAACGGACCCATTGTACTTGGAACACAACCCTCCTAAAAGACAAGCTTGATAAGCAATGAAAATTAGCATATATCATTACATAATCCACATATTTCCCAAATTCTAAGGTAGTTTTCATATTATACATATTATTTACGTTATTTTGATTGGAGACTTCAATGATTTGTTCAATGGAAGCCAAATTTTCCCCAAAAATCATCATAAAAAATTCTAATTCAAATTTTTTCGGAAGAAGTTCCTCAAATTTCTAGTTTTTAACTTTGTAGACATGTTTTAAAAACGTAAAAATCCATTACACCTATAACCGAGCGTTAATACAATGATGAGTTTCAGATACTACGAAAATGAATTGACATCTTCATGTAATTTGTTAAATTCTAATATACTTTTCACACTTACACCTCCCATATACATTTCTTGCCTTTTACATTTCTCTTGACAGGAGACTTCAATGGTTTGCTCAATGAAAGCCAAATTTTCCTGGAAAATTAAATCACCGTGAAAAAATCAGATGGCAGATGAATGATTTGTGGGGACTCCACGCTGCTCATCTTGCTTGCTCATGTGCACCCACAAGTACATAATGGAAGCAGGCGAACCACTTTTTGACTTTTTTTGTGGGGGAGAAAATGAGTACAGGGGAAACAAAAGCTTTCAAGTTCAGAGAGCAAATGGCAACATCAACAGTGTCTTGACTTCATCAATTTAGATCCAACTCATGCCGGAAACATTGAGACATGCATCATTATCATTAAAACAACTTGGTGGCATGCAAAGACATTGAGGCATGCAGAGACATTAAGCCATGGCAAGATTGATTCTTAGAATTTCAAAAATAATTTTTCTCAATAATAATTAAATTAGTTTTAGAAATAAAATCGTATTTAAAAACTCAATAATAATTTAAAAAATTTATTTTATAATTTTAAAAAAAAAAACCCTTTTGAGGATAATTTCCAAACACGTCTTTAATTTTTTTTCTTTCTTTTTTAATTAGAATAAATTGAGAATTACACTCTTCAAAATAGAATCTTAAAAGGTCTCTAGAAAAATCCAACAACCAAAAAAAGAACACGAATTATGATGACAGGATTCCAAACAAACTTTAGAGAAAAATAAGATGAGAAAGATGAATTAATTCACAACCCTCTTTAACTATTTGAGTCAAAATTAAGTTGTTGAATGAGAAAACCCCTTTCTCAACTTTCTTTCTTTTTGATTCAAACAAGAGGCTTTAGTGAGTTTGTGCTTCTTTTGGCATTATATCATCATAGTATGTTACATCCTTCTCCCCTTTGTGAGTGAAAGGTGATGCTCCTACCACTCAAGCTTTTCCTACTTTGATTTTGAATTCACAATCCTCTTTGTTTCCAATGCTTATTGTCGAAGGTAAGATGTGGGGTTGGCCACTTGATACCCATAAACATGTCTTAAGATTCTTTCTTTTTTAGCCTTCATATAATAATGCTCACACTAATCATTGTTCTTCAATAAAGAATTTAATCTAAGCTACCAACATATCTTTATTGTATTAATGTCACTTCATATCATATCAATGTGGGTCTTTCATTGGAATTTGGGGCCAATTTGACTCATATCATAAACCACGTGTAAATTATAGGGCTCTTTTCAACTTATTTTTCAAAGTAGTTTTTTTTTTTTTTTCAAAATATGGCATTTGAAAAGAAAAAGAAAAATTGTTTATTTTTATTTTTATTTTATTTTATGTATTTTAATATTAAAAAGATAAGGAAAGTTTATTTTAAAATATATTATAGGAAAAAAGAATACTAATTTATAATTTTTATAAAATTAAAATTATTTATGTATAGGTGAAATAAGTTAAACTAGGCGAAAATTGAAATGGGTTGGGCTTTTCTTATTTGGGCCCAGCCCAATTTGCATGCAAAGAGGAGGTAGTCGACATAAGTGGGTCATCACTGCCTATCTTAAATGCCCAAACCAGAACCAGAAAAGTAAATCCCACCGCACAAGGCACCAACCATTCATACAATCAGCACAAATGTCGGCCACGTGCCCACTCACACGCCTGGCACTCGCACGTGACTCAAGTTTCAGTCGGAGGATCTTAATCAGACCGCTAAAAAAGTCTCGATCACAGAAAAAGTTCTGGAGTACAGATCACAACCACTCTGGTGCAGAGGATTGATGGGTGTAAATGCTGGAGTGGAGTTATAATCCTTGTTCTCTCTCCTAGCTTTGTTGGTGGGGTCCTCACTCCTCACATATGGACAGCTGTTACTGATACCGCTTTGACCCCACACTCTTAGAACCCTCATTCATGGCGTATGAACTCTCTATCTCTCTCTGCACCACGCTTCTTTCCTCTCAGACACCCACCATTTCCTCAATTTCAAAGCCTAATACTTGTTAATTTTTCTGGGTTTTTTTTGGGTACATTTTTTGTGGGAACTTTGGGTGTATTTGGGTGTGCATTGGCGGAGTGATAGAAGTGCAGGCATGAGAGACGGGGTGTGTAGCAATTTCAGTGTGCTCAGTGTGTTTCTGTTGGTTCTGTTTCTCTGTGAGTATTCATCTCTTACATGGTTGTTTCTTGCTGGGTTTGGTTTACTTTTGCATGATCTGGAAGTTCTGCCTGTTGGGCTGTTGAGAAATTGCTTTGTTTTTGGATGAAATTAACTGGGGTTTTGATCACTTTTGTGTTGTATTGTGGGTTTGTTGGGATTTTAATCACTTGTGTGGAGTTTGTGGTTGATTTTTCATGGTGGGATTTGGTTTTAGTTTATATTTCGTTGGATTTGGCTTGTTGAATGTGTAATTTATTTTGCATCTCCTTCTCCTCCATTGTTGATACCTTTTTATTACTTTCACTTTCGGTGTGTACTGTACAGTGCTTCTTTCACCCATTTGTTTAATGTTTCTTTAGTTTTGCATTTCATGTTCAGCATAATGTGGCATTCTTCTATGCTAGGCTTGTTTTAGGGTTTTGAGTTCAAAATTCCTCTTTTAAGTAGTTCTGGATTTGATGGAATGTTCTAGACTAAACATTGTATGCAGACTTGTCTTCCACTGCGTGCATTTGCCTCAACCGAACCACAATTAGCTAGCAGTTTCATGGGATGAGAACATCTATCTTGTATTTTTCTTCTTTTGTGTCAGTACATGCTCTGTTTATGCCTTTTCCCCCTCTTGTAGAAAGGGATACTTTTAACAGTATGGTTTCTATTGTTGTAATGCAAGGCTACCACTTAATAACTCAATTTGTTGCTTCCTAGTACCATACAACAAATGCATTCCTCCCCCATCTCCCCCCCCCCCCGGGCGCCCCGCCCCCCCCCCCCCCCCCCCCCCCCCCCCCCCCCCCCCCTGTTTTCCTTCCATCCAAATGGATCTGTTTAACATAAACTATGTGTGTTTGATTGTTGTTTCTTTCGCTTGGTCATTGCTCAAAGGCTTAGAATTTTGTGGACTGATTTCTTCTGTTTCAGACATGCTGAGTCAATTATCCTCCCTTTTATTTTTTTGTTGATATCTGATGATATGGAAAAAAAAAAAACTATTGAACTGGTGAATATTGAGTTGAAAATATTGTACCCATGCTTATATAGTTGTAGTTGATGCTCTTGTGTGTGTAGATTATATTTGCTTCCTTTTTTTATTCACATGCCTGTAATAATTTTTTGTGTGCATTACTTGAAGTGAGCTTAAAACAGAAGCTTTGGATTGTTTATGTGATGATGTAGTGGAAACCTTGAATGACAGGTTTTGGAAAGATATATGTTATAAATTTGTAATCTATTGGATCATTTTGTCACAATTCATGCCTCTGGTACAGGTCTTCATGAATCCCATTGCAGCCTGCCAAGTTATATGAAAGGTTCTGTATTAATGGAAAAAAGCTCAGATGCCTTTTTACCTGAGATCTCCCCAAGTGGTGCTCCACAGCCATTTCTTCCTCTTCTTGCTCCTTCACCGCTGACACCATTCACAACAAATAGCACTATCCCAAAATTATCAGGTTTGGTTTACACATTATTGTGGAATTGGGATTCTCAGAGACAGTTGAGTTGACAAGTGCCATCACATTTTGCAATTCTTGCTGCTTCTTTCTTGCAGGACTTTGTAGTTTAAACTTCTCTGCTGGTGAAAGTATGATCAGCATGACATCAATTGATTGCTGGGCTGTATTTGCTTCAGTTCTGGCTAATGTAATATGCTGTCCGCAGTTGAAAGCTACACTACACATTCTCATTGGCCAATCCAGCAAAGACACCAATCTTCTCGCTTTGAATGGGACGCTGGCAAAGCACTGCCTCTCGGATGTTGAGCAAATTTTAGTGAGTCAGGGTGCCAGTGATAAACTTCATCAGATATGCTCAATTCATCCATCAAGCCTCACTGAAGGCTCTTGCCCAGTCAAAGATGTTAATGAGTTCGAGAGCATTGTGGATTCTACTAAGCTGCTTTCTGCATGTGAACAAATTGATCTTGTGAAAGAATGCTGTAATCAAATATGTCAGAATGCCATATTAGAAGCAGCTAGAAAAATTGCACTGAAAGCTTATGAGCTTTTGAGTGTGGATCCACCCCATGCGCTGCCTGAACACTCAACTAGAGTTGATGACTGTAAAAATATTGTACTGCGATGGTTGGCAAGTAAACTCAGTCCTGGCCGAGCCAAGGGTGTTCTTAGAGGACTATCTAATTGTAATGTTAATAAAGGTGAGCTTGGAGCAAATAAGAGAAAAACGGTCTGACTAAGAGTTCATAAATTAATGGTTGGGGCTTTTTGAAGAGCCATAAGGGATAAGACCTACTGTGTAGGAGGGGATTCTGGAATATTTTTGTAGGGTTCTATCAGATGAATATCCTAAACCTGGAATAAAAGGGGCAACAAAAAGGGTCTAAGTATCTATGTGGATGGTTTAGAATAATGTGAATGTGTAAGGATGCTGAGCATTGCATAGTTTTTTCTCTTTTGTGCTCTAATTGTGCCTGTTCTATAATGACGATATCCTCTATGTGGACCTGTTGCCTGTAACTCAATAGCCCTATCGGTGGGCAATGGATGCGTAGGGTGGCATTGGTAGATCCTACCTGCTTTATCTATTGGGAGTTATATTTCCTAGCTTCTTTGAGAAAATGCTTTTGTGTGCTAGTTTATGTGTACCCACTATTTAGCACTTTTTCTATCTTAATTAGTGATGCCGAGCCCTTCATGTGACCTCATTGATCCTATCTTTTTTAATTTGTTTTCTCTGTAATCTGTTACAGTTTGTCCTCTGGTTTTTCCTGACACAAGACATGTTGCAAAGGGCTGTGGAAATGGGACAAGCAACCAGACGGCATGCTGTAGTTCTATGGATAGGTATGTGTCTCATTTGCAAAAGCAGAGTTTGATAACCAACTTGCAAGCTTTGGACTGTGCTGCATCACTTGGAATGAAGTTACAGAAGGCAAATATTACGAGAAATATTTATAACCTCTGTCGAATTACCCTCAAGGATTTCTCTCTCCAAGGTTAGTTTGTTTCTAAATGGCCCTTTGATGTGTAAATTAGAAAGTTCCTTTCCATCACAAAAATTAATTTCAATACTAATGCATGAATTTTTTTGGTTGTCTTGCAATTTTGGTTGATTTTTGGGGTCAACGATTTGAAAGCAGCCGTTGGACAAGGTAACACTGTAATTCATTTTTATTCTCAAACTTTCATTAAATAACTCTTCAATTTACAAATGGGTGTCTGCCTAATATTTCCTTCTAAGAGTTTGTGTACCTGCTTGGGTTGTTTTTTTTTTGTGTATACTGCCTGTGTACGTTGGGTGCGCCCCCTTTTTTTTTTGGCGCTTCTTAATACAAGCTTTTGTCTATAAAAAAAAAAGAGTTTGTGTACCTGCTAGACCATTTTATTCTGAGCATTGTTGCTATTTTTGACTGGAAAATTTATGTGAACACAGTGCTATTCTCTATTTTTAATGCCAATGCCAGGGATTCCCATGCTCCCGAACCAGGCATTAGTAAACCTTGTTGGGTTGGATTTCATTGAATTGCATGCTCAAATATTTTTTGTTTTTTTGTCCATTTAGTTGGATTCTAGATGAGAATTTTCTTTGTATTTTTTAAAAAAAAAGAGAAATTGAGAGACCCTTTTAGCCACATTGAACCAACTTTTCAACTTTGAGTATATACATTATTGAGAACCTCCATATTTGGCATGCTAAATAAACCATTAGTGTTGTTGTGGGTGTGTATGTGTATGTATATTTTAAATTTATTTTAAAAGTTTGAATTGGTATATATATATTTTAAATAATCTAGACCAGTGTTAGCAGTTTGTTAACACTGGTCTAGATCATAAACAAAAGATAATAATTCAAGAAAAAAATGGCAGTTTAGGGTGTATATAGGAGTTAGCTCTTTGTCCATGTTGGACTTTATTGATTGGTTGGGCTCTAAGTAAGGTTTGTTTTTTGTTTATCCCTTAGCTTTGGTTGACCTTTTGGCGCTTTTATATATACTGTGTATACTTTTGTCAGACACCATTAATATGTTTGATCTTTGCCTATTTTTTTCTTTTTAAAAAAAAAACTAGTGTTAGCAGTTTGTGAAACTTTCCTCTTGTAATGGTGTGGGCTAGCAGGGAGACGTAGTTTTGTGTACTTTCCATATGATGTATAGGTTTACTTAGTATTTTGGAGGTTCCAATTGTATAGTTCTTTGTTTTGGGAGGATTTCTTATCCTTCCTTTGTACCTTTTAAATCTTTATTTATAATATTACAGTGTTGTTTCTGATAAAAAAAAAAAAAAAAACTTTCCTCTTGTAATGCTCTCTTGCCTCTTTGATTGGATTGCATTTAACCTGCTCTACTCCATTTGTTTTTGAAATAGAGTCTGGATGCCTTTTGCCAAGCTTGCCTTCAGATGCAACATTGGACAAGTCTTCAGGGATAAGTTTCATTTGTGATCTGAATGACAACATTCCAGCTCCTTGGCCTTCTTCATCTCAATTACCAGCTTCATCATGCAATAAAAGTATGGCTTATCTGTAACTTTTGTTCGTTTAGATGAGGTTCCTGTTGTTACCTTTTCTTCTATGAGCAAAACTACTCTTTGCTAAAGAAAGTGATTATTTCCTTCTTTCCTGTCACATTTCTTCTTGATTTATGTCTGAACTTGTTGAATTGCAGCTGTCAAAATTCCTGCACTTCCTGCAGTCGCATCTGCTCAAAGTGGTAAGCAAGGCTATTTCTTGCATGTATTATCATTCGCTTTTTCGTGTGTTCTATCTTGCCTTGATGCTAAGGAAAATTAGGCTCAGGGCATTGGTTTCAGTGGAATGATTATGACATTTATATCAATTGTGGCCAAGCGGCATATATAATACAGTAATCTATAGATTCCAAGTTTATGGATAAGACATAGACTTATGATTTTCATTTTTTTGTTAAATAAAGTACAAACATTTGTATTGAGAATGAAAAATGTACAAGATGTACGTCAATCAGAAGCAAGAAAAAAAGAGCTACAAATGAGGTTAAGAGTCTTTTTTGACAATAAAATATCACAGGGAACCCCCTCAAACTCTTTAGTCATGGTAAACTTGAATGTAATACGTGAGTTAAACCCTTCTAGGTACTGTCTTCATGAAAATTTGCAACTTCTCATATATATGGAGATTCCTTTTCTTTGAAACAGTAAAAGAGCATGTTTGAAATCCATAACTGGTCTCCTATTCTGGATTTTGCTTGAAATGAGGAGAAAGGGAAACCTCGTTGCTGTGGGAGGAGGAGACCGAAGCAATGTTTAATATCTCTATGTAAAGAGCTCAATTGCAGGAAGGTGAGAAGTGAATGTAAAGGTGGTTCAGGGAACTTGCTTGGCATAGGATGTATTGATTTATGATTGTCCAAAGTGGCTTGCCAAGGATAAATAATTCTTATCACATTATAACGTTCCAAATGATCCCCTATAGAAAAACCAACATGCAGGCAGCCACTAAGAAATGGCTGAGGGATTTGACTGAATGGACATTATCTAGACATGATATAAACCTTTATATGTTTTACTCAATCATAAGACTTTGAGCCTCAAAGTAGAGCCCAGAGCTATGTGTGTGTTTAATTTTGTCTTGAGAACATATGAGATAAAAATAGGAAGGCCATGAGGTGGGAATGAAAGTGTACTGGTCCTTTTATCAGATACTCCTGAATCAGTTATCCAGGAGGGGCTAAAGGATGGTATTAAGGGATACATCATAAGCAGTGCCTTGTGCACCTGTGTTGGCAGTGGAAGAGTTCTTAACTGACACATAATATGAATGATAGCAAAAAAATGCAATCAGTGGAACCCTTGATTGGTGATGAACTAAACTAGCTAACTGGTGCAGTTTGTAATGTCCTATTCATAGGCAGATAACTTATCTTAACCATATGCAAGTTGAAATAGGATAAGCTTCCACACATTTAAAGGAATGTGGACAGTATCAGCTTGCTGTATGTGCACTTCTACAAAGTACAGAGTCTGGTAACCATTTTTTCTTTGTACCAGGTTCATTTGAAGTTATTGTTACCTTCTGTGCATATAATTTGAGTTTGTCACTGCATTTAACTTGATTACAGAGGTTGATCCTTGCCATGGTTTCTTGAAAAGATGGAAAGAATGGAAAGAGGGGGGGGGGGGGGGGGGGCGGGGGGGGCATAGGGAATGATTCATTCTTCCCAACCGATAAAAGTGAAGAGGCTGAAATTTGAGCTGTCTAGATGCCCACTTTAGGATTTTTTGCTGTGCTGGGGAGGTTGTCACTGAGTGAGGGTTGCCTTCTCTACCATAGTCTCAACAAGCTTGAGGTGGACATTCTTACTTATTCTAACTAACTTTTGACACGAACATCCATGCCACTCAGATTTAGGTTTATCTTGAGTTTAATAGACAGTGAATTATCTTATAATCGAGTCAACAGTTCTGAGTCTTTCTAAGATACTGTTGCAGGCTATATTGGGTGTCATTACATCTCTCTAATTTCTTTACTTCGTACCAAGAAACCTAGCAACGATTAATTATAAATTTTAGTGAATCATGCCCTCCCCATAACTTTACAATCTCTTGATTTGCAGGTCTTTACAGTGAAGATATAATGCCACGGCTGCTCTTTACCTCCTCTATGGTTCTCATGATGCTCCTGTAATTTTGTTTTCTTCACATTGAGCAGAAAGCAGAAGAAGCTTTTCCTCTCATACAAAACCTACCACTTCTTTTAGAACTAGGAAAATTGGATGAAGACTATGTCAAAGAAGCTTATATCTTCAACCAGGTCTCCCCCATATCTGTTCAAGTCTATCTATCTCAACATGAGGTGAATCCAAGTCTGTGTTTCGGATCAAATATCAATTCATGATTCTTGCATGCTGTTGTAATAAAAAATTTTGTAAGTAATATCAGAAAAGTGAGGAAGGAGGTTCAATATTGTAACTATCACTACTTTATAATCAAATTGTAAATTTGGAGTGCTAAAGAAAGCAGCCGGGTTGTAAGTATTTTGGTTTTTCGTCTTCTGGTATGAACTGGTGCCTGCATTATGGCTAAATTTCTGAAAATCCAGTGGTTTAAGACTCTCTCATTCTCTCTTCTATTATCATTTCAAGCAGCAGATAGTGACCACTGTCTAGGCCTTTGTGTGGAAACATTCATGCAAGTGACCTTCAGTGATGTTATTCTCGTGTGGTCTTCTCAGCAATGTCTCCATATCTCTTAAATATCCTTTTGGTCTCTAGTTTATCATTAACCCTGTTCTGATCTTCACTCTTCATTGCCAAAACCTGTGCTTGAACCTCACCTGGACGAACTTCACTATTAGACAAGAATTGAATTTGAGGCAACACGAACCATTCATGTCGATGAGAATATGAAATTTGGTATCAAGTGAAGTGGACAAAATTCATCACTCGAGAACGAGAATCCGTGTTATCTTTTGGGAATTTTTCTGTTAAACCAGTCTCCAAGCAAAGGGGTTAGTTTTTGGACATTACACCACCCAAGACCCAAATCAAGCCCGCACCCTATGTTGGGGTGCAACTGTAGTCCATGCCCAACCCGATGTTTGATAGGGGTAGATAATTATTTTCAGTATTGGGATTGTGTTTGGGTTATAAGCTTTTTTGGAATTCAATTTGGGTTTGACTTGCTTCAAAGTTTGGACTATCCGAGTTTAATTGAACCCGATTTAATATTTTTATAATATTTATAATTTATATTATCTTATATAATAAGTAATATTGATTTAGGTTTTTTTTTCTTAGATTTTTAAAGTTTTAAAATTTATCAACAAGAGCTTTTTAAAAAGTGAATTTTGAGTCATATGGTCCGATTCATCCAAGTCTAATCTAATTAATAGTACTTAATCCAAACTTATAATTAGAAGCCGAATTGAATTTAACTTTTGCTTAATCACCCACCTAATCCATCCTGTAAAGTTGCAGCGCTAGCGGCGGCTGTTTGTATGGCCCACATGATAAACAAAAAGAAAAGCCAGTCCTGTGATTTCAGTGGCTTATGCTGGACAGGGTTGGGCTCATTCATTGTTCGAGTACATTATACTAAAATTGATCCATTAGTTTTAATACCCTATTGAACACTTGTTGACTGTATAATTAACCAAGTAAATAAGAAAAGGAGAGATGAGGATATATATAGCGACGGCACATACCACTAATGGCCACTTGCTGCCTTCTGTGAATCCTGTACACACAGGGAAGGACCATTTGAAGATAGCATACCGGCAAGAGTCATTGTCTCTCCAAGAGAAAAAGCATGGAGTCAACACAAGAGGAGCTCGCTCAGCCAATCCTACTCCCCAAACAATACTCATCCTCGCCGGAGCCGGTGAGTTCAGAGCTTGAAGAAGTACTATCCAACACCGACTTGTCGTATTCCCGGCGTATTGGATCAGCTACTTTGATTGAACTAAACATCCTCTTCAGGCTTGCAGGCCCGGCAGTTGTTGTCTACTTGCTCAACAACGTTACATCCATGTCCACCCAAATCTTCTGTGGCCATCTGGGCAATCTTGAGCTTGCAGCCTCTGCCCTTGGCAACAATGGAATCCAAATTTTTTCCTATGGACTAATGGTAAGTGGTAACCATCATCTTCTTCTCTGTCTCTTTTACAAATATGAAACAGTTTTTTATACTACATATGTTTCTATGTTTGTGTTTGTGCAGCTTGGGATGGGAAGTGCAGTGGAGACACTGTGTGGACAAGCCTATGGTGCCCACAAGTTTGACATGCTAGGAGTATATCTACAAAGATCGACCATCCTCCTCACCGCAACCGGTATCCCACTTACAATAATCTACATATTCTCTAAGGATCTACTCCTCTTACTGGGTGAATCAACAGAGATAGCCTCAGCAGCTGCAATTTTCGTGTATGGTCTAATCCCACAAATATTCGCGTATGCTACCAATTTTCCAATACAAAAGTTCTTGCAAGCACAAAGCATTGTGTTCCCAAGTGCCTACATCTCAGCAGCTACCCTCTGTGTCCACCTCTTACTGAGCTGGCTGGCCATATACAAGTTGGGTCTGGGGCTGTTAGGGGCATCACTGGTATTGAGTTTGTCTTGGTGGATCATAGTGGTGGCTCAGTTTGTATACATATTGGTGAGTGATAGGTGTAAGTATACTTGGACTGGGTTTAGTCTCCAAGCCTTCTCAGGGCTATGGGAGTTTTTGAAATTATCCACTGCATCTGCAGTGATGCTCTGCCTTGAGACTTGGTACTATCAGATACTGGTCCTGATTGCTGGGTTGCTGGAGAATGCTGAGATTGCTCTGGATTCTCTTTCCATCTGGTAAGATGACAAAAGTTATCTGTTTGTTTATTGTTCATTTGTATTAGTTCTACTTGTAAGAAGAATATGAAGAAACCAAAAAGAGCTAGGCATAATGACTGCTGGCAAGCCCTATTTCCATTCATTCTCTTGTAGGTTAGTTGATCAGAAACCAAAACATCACATTAGACCCACATGAAATCTTTAGATTTATCGAAAGTAGAGAGACCCAATAACTTGGTGAGATGGGCTTACAAGCACCCCTAGCTCCAACTGCCAGTCAAGTTTTAATCTTCTCCAAAATATGTGAACTTGATTCTGCTAGCAATTTTCTAGTCAATTTCCCTTTGGCTTGGCCTCTTTGGTCCATGTAGACTTGCCTTCTCATTTGCTCAGAGAAAGACAAAGCGAAAATGATTTCCATTTCTAAAAAAAACCAACATTTCTCAATATTTACTTAAGTGAGTGAAATACTGGCATTTACGTAAGTGTGTCGAATACTGGCTAGATCTATCTCAGAAAATAGACTAGTACCAGCTTCCGGGGTTGACCCACTGTACCGCAGCAATAAGATCACATCAAAAGACTGCTGTACGTAGTTTCTTGGACCACCCTAGCTCAGGAACTCCGAGAAAGGGTCCCAAACTGTCATGAATCATGTCCACATTTTTGTACACAAAATTCAGAAACTATCACGCTGATGAGACTAAACAATGATAGATATCAAAAGCTTAAATTTATAGACATGGGACTTGCTAGAATTTAACATAGAAGCATTTCCTAAGATCCTGACCACAGTTGATGTGATAATTATTATAGATGGTGGGCAAAATCCAGGCATATATAGAGAGCAATACATGTATCTTTATGGTTTATTAATTAAGCTATATATCGGTTTCCATGTGCAGTATGACGATCTCTGGATGGGTGTTCATGATTGCAGTGGGTTTCAATGCAGCAGCAAGGTTGGTTTATATGTTAAAAACTTAAGATTGGAGTCAGACTCAAATAGTAAATGAGATATTCAATACTATTAGTAATTCGGGTTTTTGGTACAATGTGTGGATTTGATTAATTTCTATACCTTTTAGTTAAGCTAGGGTTTATTGTTCATTTGATGATAGTGTAAGGGTCAGCAATGAGATTGGGGCTGGACATCCCAAATCGGCTTCATTTGCTGTTTTCGTAGTGACTTCAACCTCCTTTATCATAGCCGTGTTTTTGGCCATCCTTGTGATGCTGCTGCGGCATGTTGTGAGCTATGTGTTCACTAGTGGCACAACCGTTGCGGATGCAGTTTCAGACCTCGCTCCCTTCCTCGCCGTCTCCATCGTTCTCAATGGCATTCAGCCCGTCTTATCTGGTAAGGGTTTCTTCTACTTTGGTAAAAGAAAATCCATGAATATGTTTAACACCCAGTTCTAAATGTTAATATTGCTCATCAAATTTCACTGGTGGGTATGCAAACTAGAAGTGAAATTTGAATAGATGGTGCAACTAACTTCCATGATTCAATGGATGCTATTAATCAATGGTAGGTTGAAAAGGTGAAATGGAGCTTATCCTTGATCCAAGTTCTAATTCCCCGACATGCTCAGTTATACATTCCAGCTCCAATAATGACACGTTGTGTAATTTTTCAGAAAACGACCTACCCTTCAAAAAGTAGTCCAGGTTCAATTCTATCATAGAACAAATCAACTATAAGAACTAACAGTCCACTAGCTGCCTAAGTCACGATAGTCATTTCTTTCTGTTCTTTCAAGGGAAAAGGCCATCATAATAAAACAAATCATACCAACAAAAAACCTACCAGTTCAGACAACTGCAGCCAAGAAAATTAGTTGTTAAACATCTCTCTCTGATTGAACACATGTACCATAAATCATTGTAAACTATGGAATGATTATGTTCTCCAGTCCAACATGTAATTATATTTACCCATAAATTGCAAATGAAGGAGTTGCTGTGGGGTGCGGGTGGCAAGCATTTGTCGCGTATGTAAACGTGGGCTGCTACTACGTGGTTGGTATCCCATTGGGTGCACTTCTAGGGTTTAAGTTTGATCTCGGCGTAAAGGTAATTAATTAATTATTCTCTTCATTGTCGTTTCTTTCTGTACTTAGACTATATTAATTATAATTATCAGCCGGCATGATCTTAGTTGGTGGGCATACTCATTTCATGCATAGAAAAAAGATTGATGTTTGTCTCTTTCCAATTCAATCTTGACAAGATTAATTGAATAATTGGGAAGATTAATCATATAATAAAATGGGTTATATGTACATGGTTTTGTGCAGGGAATATGGAGTGGAATGATAGGGGGCACAGTCATGCAGACCCTAATCCTTTTGTGGGTGACTTATAGAACAGACTGGAACAAAGAGGTAAATTTCAACCATTCTAGACCTTAAAACCAGTACTGTAACAAGAAGTTGATTTATGGTAAAATGGGTGAGTAGGATTAGGGCAAACATTAAACAAAGAGGAAAACTAAAAAGAAAGGAAAATAGAGAGGTAAGCATTAATGCATGGGATTTGAACAGTTTCCAGGCATTAATGCTACTGTGACAAGAAGTGAGGCCTGTGGGAAAACATATATAGTGTGGTGAATTTAATAAAATGGGAACATGGATATGCGGGCTCTGACTTGATCTTGGCACCAGAGGAGAAGGGCAGTTCTCAAGAGGTAGTTAAAAGAATCGAGTAATGGTAGTTAGAGCTGAGTGCACCGCATACCATCACCTATCACACACAAACAAGAGGGAAGCATTACACAGTGGCTCTCTCTCTCTCTCTTTATCTCTATCTCTCTTAGTCTCTCTCTCTATCTCTATCTCTCTTTGTCTCTCTCTCTCTCTATCTCTCTTTGTCTCTCTCTCTTTATCTCTCTTTGTCTCTCTCTCTCTATCTCTCTTAGTCTCTCTCTCTATCTCTATCTCTCTTAGTCTCTCTCTCTATCTCTATCTCTCTTTGTCTCTCTCTCTCTCTCTCTCTCTCTCTCTCTCACTTTAAGATGGTTTTACCGTTTTAGTTAATAAATGAAAATAAATTTATACAATAGGTTAGAGTAGAGTATCATTTCATGACATACCTCTTTCGTATCTCTTTTTGTTGGAGAGTACACTTCTATATTAGTATTTTTTTTTAATTTTAATTTTACATTTTTTATTATCAAAGCACTGTTTAAAATTTTCCTTTCTAACTAATAAGATCTTCAAGGATGAAATCTAATGAAGGTCTATTTTTGGAATAAAAAACATATTTATAACTTAAAAAACATGTTTGATATTTTTTAGAATTTGTTTTGAAATTAATATATTATTTTTAAGAGTAAATTTGAGATACTTTTAAGTATTTTAATTTTTTTTTATAAATTATTAAAATAAATAATTAAAAATATAAAGAACGTTTTAAGAACTTTTCCATTCCACTTAAGTGTATAAAATCTCTGTTGGGAATAGATCAAAAAAATTATTTTTCATATTTGAGTTTATATATTTTTATATTTCTCATGTGGTGCCAAAACTAAGGGCTAACATAAAAAACAAAAATTTTTATTAAGAAAAATATAAGAACTCTAATATTAAAAACAACAATTTACCTTATTTTCTTGAAAACTCATTTCAAAATTTTAAAATTTTCATTTCCTTAAAAATAAAAAATATGAAATATATCCAAACATGTATTAAGTTTTTGATTAATTTAATAACTTAATGTAGCATTTGAATTCTAGTTAATTAAGATTATGACTTATAACTTATCCCTCGAAGTATCGGTATGAGATCACTCGTGACGAATGTTAGCTAGTTTGGCATACATCATGAATCTCTTACTTGAAAAGTTTAACCTCTTGGGATCAACTTGGTTGTTATATCAATCAAGACTGAGAAATTCTTAATTAACAAAGTGCATGCAGACCAAGGAAGCATACACTGGATTCTGAGCAACATTTTGAATAATTTTTCAGGTGGAGAAAGCCAAGAGCCGTTTGGAGACGTGGGACACCAACAACTCGGCATCCTTGGACTGAAGCAGTTGTTTTCACATGGGTTGCAGACTAGCTCTTCGTTACTAGCTGCCAAATATGCATGGGATTTGGTCTTCGGCGCAAAATCCTAAGCCATATACCACAAAGTTTGCTGATGCCAACCCTGACGTCTTCTCCTTTGGATGACCATTTCAAAGAGTGCCACGCTTTAGCAAAATATATGCTATGGTCCAGCCCCATCAAGAACCATGTCTAGTCCTCCTCCACATCCCCATGATTTCTCCCATCAGATTTTTTATTAATAAATCCATTCAGAATTTTGTTTAATCCATGCATGCGTCGATCCTAGATGGTAAGCTTGAACAGAATTTGGATTAAATAAGTATGAGAATTAAAACTAATTAAGTGGAATCCAAACATCTCAATTGGAGAGGTTGTTTTCCAAGGATAGGTGGCCTCCACATCTTTTGTTGGTGTGTGAGTAACCCTCGTCATGGTGCCCCACTTCATTTATTGCGGGAATTATATCTTGGGTGAGGCTTATTAGCTATTTATCTCGGTGGGGCTCACTTTCAATTGTTTGTTAGAGTGTCTCTGGGAGTGTTCCCGTTTGAAATGGTTTTAGTCCAACTGTGCTATCAAGAAATACTTTTAAAAGAATCGTATATTAAAAGTGATTTTAATAGTGATTATAACGTTTTGAGTTTTTTAAACATTTGAATAATTAAAAATTTTAAATATTAAAAATATTAAAATTGTTTTCTAAAACCATTATCAAATGAGTTTAAAAATGTGTTTAACAGTAATTTTAGAAAATATTTCTAGTATTTTTAATATTTAAATAATAAAAAAATTTCAAGTAATAAAAATTTTAAAAACGCTTTTAAGAATCATTGTCAAACACACTATAAGAGTCCATTTGATAGTAATTTTAAAAAACGTTTTTAATATTTTTAATACTTGAAAATATTTATGATTCAAGTGTTAAAAAACGCGAAAAACACTTTTTAAAATCACTCCAAAATACACTCTAAATGTACGTTTAACAGTAATTTTACGAAGTGTTTCTAACTTTTTGAATACGTAAAAATTTTTAAATTTCAAATATTATAAATATTAAAAATACTTTCTAAAAAAATTACTAAACGTGCTTTAAATGTTTTTTTTTTATAAAATACTATAAATGCTTTTTAAAATTTTTAAAAGAGTTTTTGTAAATTTGTTAAACATATGATATTTTTTCAAAAACATTTATTAGACTGAAAATGTTTTTTGGAATTACCGTCCAGTGTAAACTTGTATAATATTTATAATTTTTTTTTTTTAAATGCTTGGCTAACCCATGGGTTGGGTTCAGATTCTTAAAATTAATTAGTCAAAGCATAGCCCTGGAGGCATTAGGTTGGAATCATGTGGAGCTAATTAGGTCGATAGATGCAGGCCGGTTAGGTTGGGCTTTGGCTTGAAGGTTTTGGACATGCTCGAGCCATGCTTTGGGCCAACAAGCCAAATTTAAATTCCTATCAAGTGGGGAAGTGGACTTTGGGATATGTAAATTACTCCCAAATCAATCAATGTTTGATGATAATAAAATAGGAGATTAATTAGTAGTTAATGATGGGAAGTGTTGAGTCAACTTCCTTTCCTTTCAACATCCCTCTCTACTCAGATCTTCTGTGGCCATCTTGGCAACCTTGAGCTGGCCGCCTCCGCCCAGGGCGGTTTGGGCTTAGAATAGACAAGATTGGTACGGTTTAAACAATTTGTATATATGATGATGGAGTGGGCAATATCTATTCAGTTTAACAGGTTTGTATGATGAATTCTATGTTCGTGTGTGCATCTTGGGATGGGAAATGCAGTGGAGATACTGTGTGGACAAGCCTATGGTGCCCACAAGTGTATATCTCGATCCAAAGATCAACAATCCTCCTCACTGCAACTGGTATCCCACTGATGTTAATCTACATTTTCTCGAAGGACATCCTTCTCTTACTGGGTGAATCGTCCGCCATTGCCTCAGCAGCTGCAGTGTTTGTGTATGGTCTAATATCCCAACTATTCGCTTATGTTGTCAATTAATTCCCAATACAAAAGTTCCTCCAAGCCCAGAGCATTGTGTTACCAAGTGCCTACATTCCAGCAGCCACCCTCTGTGTCCACCTCCTACTGTGGTGGCTACTGATATTGAGTTTATCTTGGTGGATCATAGTGGTTGCTCAGTTTGCATACATAATTAATGGTGAGTGATAGGTGCAAGTATACTTGAACTGGGTTCAGTCTCCAAGCCTTCTCTGGACTTTGGGAGTTTTTGAAATCGTCCACTGCATCTGCATTCTGCAGTGATGCTCTGCCTTGAGACTTGGTACTATCAGATACTGGTGCTCATTGCTGGGTTGCTCAAGAATGCTAAGACAAGGTGTTTTAAAACATCATTTAATTATTTTTAAAAATGATAATTAGTAATAGAATAGGACATATTTCACCATGTTTTCTTAGACTTGTTTTCAAAAATTATTTTTTAAGTTAAAAAACAAAAAAACAGTTTTATAGTATTTTATAAAAATAAGGGTATTTGACAAGTTTTTAAAAATAAAAAAATATAAAACTTATTTGAATAAGTTATTTTTAATATATATATACATTGTTTTGGTTTTGTAAAAAATATTGTAAATTCAATTTATATAATATAAATTAAATTTAATTCAAGTCTTATTAAAAATGAAAATAGTTTTGTAATTATAAATAAATTAAAAATTAAATAGTTTTTATTAAAACATGAATAATAATATTATAATAAAATCATAAATTATATTTTTTAATAAAAAATTATACTACTTTAGTATATGTTAAAAATATAAGATATTAACATCTTTATAATTTTTTTTGGTTAAAAATTAATAATAATAATTTATTTAAAATACATAATGAATAAAATCTAATTTTTAATGTGTAAATGAATCAAATTTTTCATTATATGCATGCATTTAGTATTTAATTACAAATATACTATTTTAAAATGTTTTGATTTAATCTATGATTAATTGGATTAATTTGTTTAATTCCAAATCATTCTGAAATATTAAATGATTCATTAAAAATTTTAAATTATTAATTACGCTTTACTTAATTTATAATTTGTTTACTTAAATCTAAAAAATATATTTGTATGTATAAGAGAAGTTATGACTCATAATATATTAATTTTGATGTACTATTTTGTTAATAATTAAATTTATTTTTGAGTTCCAAATTATTTTTACAAATGATTAAACTCATTAATAAATTCAATACAAAGTGTTACTTGATTTAAAGTTTATTTTTATAGTTAGAAAATTTATAAAAATATAATTATGTGCAGAAAAAAATAATAGAGACATTATGAATCAATTTTTATCCATAAATTTCGGTATTAATAAGTTTAGTATTTGAATTTCAAATTATTTTTCAAAATTACTAAACTCAATACTAATGTCTTGTTTAATTTGAAGTTTATTTGCTTGGTTAAAAAAAATATAAAAAACGGTGATTCTATGTAAAAGAGAAACAATAGAGTTATTTTAAACCAATTTTTGTTCATAAATTTCTAGTATTGATTGGATCATTATTTAAGATTTAAATTATTTTTAAAAATTACTCAACTTTTTAATGAATCTAACACATTAAGTTTTGTTTAATTTGAAATATATTTGCCTAATGAAAAAAAAAATCAGAAAATAAGTACTCCATGTAAAAGAGAAATAATAAAGTTAATATTATAAATCAATTTTTGTTCATAAATTTATGATATTAATTGGTTCGTTATTTCAGTTTTAATTTCTAAAAAAAATTTTATTAGACTCATTAATGAATCCAATATATTAAGTTTTGTTTAATTTGCAGTTCATTTGCTTAGTAAAAAAAATCATAAAATAATGATACTATGTAAAAGATAAACAATAAAGTTGTTTTAGACCAATTTTCTTCCATAAATCTATTGTATTGATTAATTCACTATTTGAGTTTTAAATTATTTTTAAAAATTATTATACTTGGAATTTAAGGCTTTAAACCTTCCTTAATTTGAAATTTATTTACCTAATAAAAAAAGTTATAAATAAATCAATAAATATATATATATATGGAAGAAGCAAACTACAATATTTAAAATAAATGTTGGCCTATAACTTACCAATCTTATTGAGTTTTATGACTTTTTTTTAGTATTAATTAAATTGGGTTTTAAACTCAAATTATTTTTAAAAAGTAATAAATTTTATCTATCAAGTATAATTTGATTTAAAATTTATTTTTTAATAAAAAATTATAGAGAAGTTAAAAGAAATTAAAAAAGTACATGTAATTTAAAGTCATATCATATTTTAATATTTTTTATATTGGTATTAGATGATGAAAAGAGAAAGAAAATGATATCATGTTCAAATTTATTTGTTTTTTTTTTAATTTTTAATTTTTTTTATTTTTAAAAATTAGTGAAAATAACTTTTACTTGTTTTATAAAATTTTTTTGTATTTCTTTTTATTTTTAAAAACTATTTTAAAAAAATAACCACCTAATAATGTTAGAAAATTTTAAAAATAGTTTTCTATTTTTAAATACCAAATACTATTTTTAAATCATACCACCAACTGACTGTACTTATAGTTTTTTTTAAATGCTCCAAAAAATACCTTTTTTTATAATTATTTTAAAAAACACTTCTCAAATAAAATGTAACTCTTCAAAAATAGTTTTTTAAAATTATTTTATGAATTTTGTAAAAATAAAAAATAAAAAAAATCCAAAAGTTTTAAATGTTGTCAAGTTATTTATTTATTTATTTAATATCTTTATGTTTTTTAAAATAATTTTGATACTTCTTGTTGTTCATTTTTACGGATCAATGTCTCTTTTTTCAGTGCGTGTTATCCATTCAGTCACTTTTTAGTTGGCCTCCACTTTAGGGTCTGTTTGACATGTGGTTCACTCACTTTTTAGTTGGTGTTTTGTTTGGTACACCGGCAAAATGACATTCGAAATTCTTAATTCCTATTCCCACTTTAGAAAAGAATTTAAACATTAGTCAATGAATAGTAAATGGAATAAACTCAAAATCCCATTCTCTATTTCAATTCCCCAAACATGCCATTAGGACACTAAAAGCCAACCCCACACTCTAAAGCGTTCATTTTATTTTTTTCCAAAAGTGGAGGGGCAATCTACGTACCTTAAGTGAAAGTCAACCCAACGGTCCCAACCAACTGTCAAGCAGCTTAACTCAAGTCAACCCAACTAACAGTCAATTCTTAACCTTCTCTAGGACTTGATTCAGCTGGAATTGTTCCCTCCTTCCTCAACCTGCAGTTTTTGAGGGAGAATCGTTTTTTTTTTTTTGACAATAGGAGTCATTTAACAAATTTGAAACGTCAAGTCCTTTCTATATTTTCAAATATTTATCAAAAATAATTTTTATTCGTAATATTTTATTTTTGATAATTCTCTTTATTTTTATATTTATTTTTAAATAATTGTTAGAAAACAAAGTGAAAACAATGGAAAATAATTAGGGTTTGTTTTGTAATTAGTTTTTAATATATTTTCAAAAAATAATTTTTGAAAACAATTTTTAAGGTTTTGTAGAAAAAAATTGTTTATAAATATGAGATATTTTTAATCTATTTTTATATTTATATAGTTATTTTTTAAAGTGTTTTTTTAAAATAAGTAAAAATAACAAAAAAAATTAAAAGATGTTTTGTGAAAATATTTTATTTTTTAATTGTTAAATATATTTTTTTATTTTTTATTTTTAAAATATTCTAAAAAACAGATATTCAATAAGATATTAAGAATGTATTTGACAGCGATTCTGATAAGTATTTCTAATACTTTAAAAATAAGAATTTTCAACTGTTAAAAAAATTAAAAACACTTTAAAATTAAAAACACTTTTCAAAATTACTATAAGCACTCTAATTCAATAGAAGTTTTTAAAAAAAACTTTTTCCTAAACAATGATATCATAGGTAACTCAAAAGTTTGAAGTTCATAGAAAATCGAGCTAACAAATATTGCTGGAATAAAACCGTGGGTTCTATCATCCATACTGGCTTAAAATTTGGGGTTTATATTCAGTGCCATGTCAGCATGAAAGTTACCACAAAACCCTTGGGAGGGAAAAACATTTTTGCCACCTGGCAAATTTTTTTAGATATAGGGGTTTAATGCCCATAGGGAAACTTAAAAACAAGTGACTGGGGGAATATGGTAGTAAGCTGGATAAGACTTGCAGATGAACCTCACCATGTGATCAGTTCTTTATACTTCTGGGATCGCCACCACTCACCACTTCCTAAACAATTGTCCTCCACCACCACCACCCCCACCATCCCAGACTGCGGCGTTGGCGGAAGAAGTGAATAATGGATTCACAAGATGATCAACTGCATACGCCAATTCTGGAGTCCATGCAATGTAGTTCATCTACAGGAAATACTTTTGAGTCGAGCTCCGAGCTTGAGAAGGTGATGTCAGACCTGCAGTTGCCCTGGCTCCGGCGGCTCCTCAAGGCTACCTGGATTGAACTGAAGCTCCTCTTCCGCCTCGCGGCACCGGCGATCCTTGTGTACTTGATCAACAACGCCATGTCGCTCTCCACCCGAGTCTTCGCCGGCCACCTCGGCAACCTTGAGCTCGCCGCCGCCACCCTTGGCAAAAGCAGCATCCAATTGGCCTATGGCCTCATGGTAACCCACTCCTCATCAGCAAATTCTCCACATCTAACTGAATCTCATTCTCTAGCAGGGCCTTGATTTTCGGGAGTTGTTGAATTTGAAATAATAGGTTTTTCATGATTTTCTCCCTCGGTGTTTGTAGCTTGGCATGGGAAGCGCAGTGGAGACGCTATGTGGGCAAGCATATGGGGCTGACAGGTATGAGATGTTGGGAGTATATCTCCAAAGAGCAACGGTGGTGCTCACAGCAACTGGGTTCCCTCTCACAGTGATCTACGTCTTTGCAAAGCCCATCTTGCTCTTACTGGGGGAATCATCCGCGGTAGCATCGGCGGCGGCAGTCTTCGTCTATGGCCTCATCCCACAAATCTTCGCATTAGCAGTGAACTTCCCAATCCAAAAATTTCTACAAGCACAAAGGATTGTGGCCCCAAGTGCCATCATATCAGCAGCCACACTCGCTGTTCACCTTCTGTTGAGTTGGGTGGCTGTGTATAAACTGGGAATGGGGTTGATAGGTGCTTCACTGGTGTTGAGTTTGTCATGGTGGATCATGGTAGGGGCCCAGTTTGTGTACATTTTGATGAGCGACCGGTGCAAATATACCTGGACTGGGTTCAGCCTTCAGGCATTTTCGGGGCTGTGGGAGTTCTTGAAACTGTCGGCAGCCTCTGCCGTGATGCTCTGCTTGGAGACTTGGTACTTTCAGATACTGGTTTTGATTGCCGGACTGCTCAAAAACCCTGAACTCGCCTTGGATTCTCTCTCCATCTGGTAAGAGCTGTTTCCCACTTCAACATATGTAATTGCTTTTTCCAGAGACTGAAAATTAAAAAGTAGGTGATAGAGATTGAGTTACTAGATGGGATTATTGGGAGTCTTGGCTATAGCATTCTACCATTATTGTGTTGGGATTGAACCTTATGGGCCCACCATACCTAAGGCTTAGCACATTCGAAGGGAAGGCCAAAGGCCCAAATCCTTGGCCCATCAATTCACCAATTGTTTATTTGTCATTTTTTAAAGGGGGTGTCCCCAGAAATTGAACTCAAGACCAAACCTCAAAGGTCCCTTTACATTCAATCCTGATATCATCTGAGGTTTGGTCCTGAGTTCAATTTCTAGGAACACCTCCTTTAAAAAGGGATAAATAAACAATTGGTAGATCGAGGGGTTAAGGATTTAGGCCTCTGGCCTTCCCTTTGGATGTGCTAAGCCTTAGTCATGGTTGGCTCATAAGGCTCAATCTCAACAAAATAAAAAATAAAAAGCCTTAGCCATGGTGGGCCCATAAGACTCAATCCCAACATATTGTACATGAGGCCTATGATTTGGACTGGACAACAGTTGAACACTAAGCATAAAAGTCAGGACAACATAAAAAATGGGAGTATATATAGCATTCAATCTCTGGGGCACTTCTAGGGTAAGACATTTGAATATGATCCAAGACTAATTTCATCCCTTTTGTACCTAATTGCTATTGATTTGAAATTTTATCAAATTTATCCCTAATTAATTTTATTTATTCCTTTTACTTATCTTTTTTCTTTTAAAATTTTTTTTCTTATTATTTTTATTTGTTACTTTTAGTTATCTCTTTTCTTTTTTAAAATAAAGGAGGTTTTAGGTGAAATTTCAAACCACGTAAAACTCAAAAGAGGGAAGTGAAATTAACTTAGATACCCATTAATATCTTTTGTTTATGATTTTAATTGATTTTTCCAAGGAGGGTATCTCATTTAGTCTATGGAGAAGAGTCGCACTTGAAAAGTAGCTGCTGACCATAGTTTCTTAGAACAACTTTCATGTATATCTTACAAAGACTGTTCACTCTCTCTAATTCATTTTTACACAAGCTAGTCTAGAACTAGAATAACCCCTTTTGTGACCATTTTCTGATCATATTCCCCCCTTCTTCCTTAAGAACTAGCCACAAATTTTCAAGCAGGTGGCTCACATGAGTCACAGTAAGAATCGACCTCATGTACCTTCCTCCAACGGTATGGGGAATTATTCCATAGCTGATGCCAGACCAAGGTTTGGTAGATGCCTTTCTCATCAATGTCACAAAACTATTACCCAAGCGTGCATGGCAGACAAGTTAGGTAGATCTTAGAATTTAGTAATTTATATTGATCAGATGTAAATTGGGAGAGTTCTCTAGTAGCTAGCTATGACCCTGAAATAAGTCAATTAGATTTTAAGCACTTTTGTCATTTCCTTTCCTTCTTTTCAGTAGGAAAGCATACTGAAGTCACTGCATATATTATATCCTTAGAATTACTTCACATTAAAAAATTAACAATAATCTCCAATGAACCTGCATAGTAACTTCATTCCCTATTTTCAAATTGAATGCAGCATGGCAATAGCTGGATTGTTGTTCATGGTATCAGTTGGGTTCAATGCAGCTGCAAGGTCAGTCATTTCCCAACCAGTTCTTTCCCTTGATCTGTTGTCGTTATCATTGTTATTGTTGGATTGTATCGGGGAGAAAATGTTACAAAAAGTCATTTTTGTAGTGCTCGAATATATAGTTAGTGCACTAGTTAATATTTTTGGATGTACTTACTTACAATTTTCTTCTGAACCAGTGTGAGGGTCAGCAATGAGCTCGGTGCAGGGAATCCCAAATCAGCAGCGTTTTCCGTTGTTCTGGTGAATTTGGTTTCGTTTATAATTGCTGTGATAGAAGCTATTGTTGTGCTATCACTGCGCCATGTCATCAGCTATGCCTTCACTGGTGGTGCAACCGTAGCCAAAGAGGTCTCAGACCTTGATCTGTCCATTCTTGACCATCACTCTTATCCTCAATGGGGTCCAACCAGTATTGTCTGGTAAGAGCTCTATCAACTAAATCGCATCACAAATAGCAACAAATATTTGATTGTTCTTATTCTGTATGGTCAAAGAAAAAACAAATGTGGGCATCCGCAATGTTAGAAAAACATAAACAGTAGGGACTAAGAAACGAAGCAGACGTCATAATGATCTAATCTTTATCACATACAACCAAGTGAAACAACCTTGAGCCTTGGCAGCCTTTTTGAAATTTTTTTATGGTAGAGCAGGTGCAAGACTTTGTCTTTGCCTCTCTTTCACTTTATGTTTGGGATGGCTTGGATAATTTGTCTTTACATAACGACCGAAGCGATACAGTACTGACTCAAGCATGCTTTTTCTCATCACATGCTGTTCAGTCTCCAATGCCCACATAAAAGAAAGGCAGTCTTGCTTACTGCCCTCAACCTTGTTCTGTAGCACTAGAAATAAAAGAGATCAAATCAATCCAATATTGCAACTTGCTTACTACATAGCCAGTTACCTTACTGAAAAGTAATGAAATAAGTTACTATCTATACACGAAAAGATTTTGTAACAACAACCACACAACTTGTTTGGAAAGGAGGAAAATGGAAGGATTTTGTTCTTGGTCCTCAAACTTTAATTGTCTCTCTTCTAACCTTGTGAAAATTAATGGTCCATCACTAGCTAAAATATATGATTCATGAATCAGCATTATCAGTCCACAACAGCTGATGAGATAACATACATAGTTGCAGAAGTTTCACATCTCACACAGGCCAATGCTGTCCTTAGATTCCTAAACTTAAGATGAAGTCATGGTCATAGCAATATTGATCATTTCGAAATCAATGTAAATGTTCAAAGCAACAGACAGCCATGTGATTCTGTACAGATCTTCAGTACTGCAAGAGTCCTATATGTATAACACTTCCTTTTTAATATTTTGACAGATAAAGGTTATGATAAAAATATATCCTAGAGCCAAAACCATCTTCCTAGTCAATCTCATCCTTGCCTCAACTGATAGATTTCTTGGCTGCACTGGCAGTAAGTGCCAAAAGTTGGATGGACTACATTTAATCTTCCAGGGTTTTCTTTTTCTTGTGGTAGTTGAGGAAAAACATTTCTACTACCATTCAATCCTCAACTAACAGTACTACATACTGCATATTGTTTAAGGCATCTTTTCCCTTAAACTCACATATCTTTGTCTTATCATTCTATAAAGTTCTGCCTAATTTTTTATTTGAAGGGGTGGCTGTTGGGTGTGGATGGCAAGCGTTTGTCGCATACATCAATGTTGGATGTTATTACGTGGTTGGAATTCCTCTGGGTTGTGTTCTTGGCTTTAAGTTTGATTTGGGTGCTAAGGTATATGTCCACCTTTATACTAATCATTCGTTTGTTCACCGTAACTCATAAATAGGATGACGCACATAGGAAAAAATGAAATTTGAAGGAGATGAATTGGGGCGTTTTTCTCTATTTTTGTAGGGAATATGGTCTGGAATGATAGGAGGAACAGTGATGCAGACCCTCGTATTAGTGTGGGTAACATATAGAACAGACTGGAGCAAAGAGGTGAGTTTCGCCAATTTTTTTGTCAAATGTTTATCGCTTTAAAATTAGGAGTGTGTTTGACCATCATTACAGAAAGAAAAATATTTTTAAAATCATTATCAAATGCATTCTATACGTCTTGGATGAGAAGAGAAGTATTCAAATACGATAAAGAAGGCTTTGCACCATTGGAATTTTCAGGTGGGGAAAGCCAAGCAGCGTTTGGACAAATGGGAAGACAAGGAGGATGAGCCGCTTTTGAAGGACTAGCACCCTAAGAATTTTTGGCTAGCATTGAATGGAGCACTGATTAAGTAAATGGGTTGGTGGGGATCTCCAAAATTGGTGAAATTGAATTCTGTTCACCCAACTTTAGACCCTTTAATGTTGGAAGAGAGTGTATCGAGGGGGAGTGCTTTTGAAGTGTTTGAGCTTGTCAATGAGAACCACCTTGAAATGAGCATATATATTAACTCACTTTTTTTAATGCTTTAATGTGATTTTAAAGGGGAGACTTTTCTTTTTTAAATCTGTGAAGGCTGACCTTACAGAATGAGGAGGGCATGTTGGGCATTAAAAACAGCTCGACCCAAAGTACATGAAACACATAATATTTTTGTAGCATTGTAGAATTGAAATTAGCACACTTCGGTCGTTAATATCCTATTATTTTGATATTGACAACCTGAAACCGAAGTTTCCCATCTAAGAAGATGTGTTCTAGACATCCTCTCTATGCCCATGTCAAGTCACATTAAAGCATTTAAGGCTCAAGTCACCCACACATCCAAGAATTCACTCTCTTACAAATGCATTGAAGCAACGAATGGTCAGGCCCAAAAGCCCTTGGACAGATGCGAAGACAAACAGGCCCTTTCAGAGGATTCATTTCTGAAGAAACTTCTACAATAATGGCAGTAGGTGCAGAGGTTGTGGTCCTTGTGAATACATAGCTCCTCCAACCACCCACCTTGCAGGCCTAGCTTTAAATAACCCATGAATCTAACCCAACCCGACTCTGCTGGGCCAGTGACCATTGATCTGACCCATCTTTCTTATACCACAACAGACTGGAGTCGTGTTTGATTGTGATCCAGCCTAATCTCATTGGGTGCACCAGAGCTGAAGGACAACGCTCTTTTTCCTAATTTGAGTTCAAATTTGGCTAAAACAACATTAGATGGTGAATTTCAACTTCTTATAAATATCAGATTAGGCAACTTTGATTCAAGTCGGTTCAAGAGGAGAGCTGCGAATTAAGTAAATAGACTGATTTTCACTCTGTGACTTGTATAACTGCATATAACTCTACAAGCCATATATATATATATAGGTAAACAATAAGCATATATTGACCAGTGCCAATCAAAAAAGAGGGGGCACGTATTAATATGTTGGAAGTATACAAAGGGTGCCATAAGAATAGAAAGAAAACAGAAAGTTAGCGGGAGCTTATAGAATCAATGAAGTCAGAGAAAGAGGACCAATCGACTTCTAATCAACCCCCACACCACATAAGCAGGGGCAGATAAAACCATCTTTCAAAGCTAGCACCATAGGCGGCATCCCCTCGAAAGGTCGTTTGTTTCTGCTCTTTCTAAATGGTCCAAAACAAGCAAACGTGAGCAAAAGCAAGAACCAGATGAGGATCAAGATGGCATGGGCATTGTCACTACAAAGGCATCATAGAGGAGGCCCATTGCATATGAACACAGAGCTTGGCAAGAGAACAAGAAACATTGGTGCTTGCTAGCTCTGCGTAAGATGCCATGGGCTCTCTATCTTGCCCCGAAGATTGGGATTCTACAGTTGTCAAAATACAAAATTTATATAGATTGTAGTTTTGTGCAGGAACTGCTATCATATACACATCATGAATATAAATCAGAATGTTAGCTTGCTAGCAAACTTTACAGACAACAGATATTGGAAAATGGGTGGTTACAAAGGAATGAGCTCTATCATTGAATTCACAGATCCGATTGAAAAAATCAACAGGACAGAGAAAACAATCTACTATTCCTTTGACTTCATGCAAAATTCCCTCCATGGTTCACATTTCTACACGTCAACAACTTCCAAACGTGGTGGGGATTCAATGCTTAGAGAACGAAAGCCAAGCGAGGAATGTGATGACAATTAATGGGGGGGAAAATCAGACAACAAAAAAAATAAAAAAAATCAGACATTTTATAAAATTCAGAAAATATTTTAAAAAATTAAAATGTTACTTATGATACTTGTTGAAAAACACTTGGGGTGCTTGAAAAAATTATTTTAAGGACGAAACGTCGAAAAATTAAATTTCAAAAATTAGAAATCCGAAAAATTATTAAGGATGGAATGTCAGAAAATTAAATTTCGAAAAGTGGAAACCCGAAAAATTATTAAGGATGGAATTTTAAAAATAAATAAATAAAATAATTTAAGTTTGGGAGGTTAAAGTTGTGAAAACTATATATATATATATATATATATATATATATATATATATATATATATATATATATTAATAGGAGTTTTTTTTTAATAATTAAATTAAAAATAAAATTTTGAAAATAAATCTTTGGCATCAAAAGTTGGAAAAACAGAGAAAATGATAAAAATAGGAATGGCCTTAGCATGGCAAACAGGCGTGCACTTAAGAAAAGCAAGCAAACAAATAATAATAATAGAAACCCATTTTCCCATCAACCCAATCCACGTGGGGCCTTAAATGCAAGTGAATGAACTCGTATGACTCACTAAATCTATTTGCAACAGCCTTTGCCAATCCTCTGCCACCCACAATGGTCAACAGCAACGCAAATAATTGGATTATAAAGGATTCAAGGCTTTTTTTTTTTCTTCTGCACCATCAAAGTCATATCTTCCCTCATGAGGATCATCTGCGCCTCCAACTGATAGCGGTTCATACACTCTTAAACATGATACAAATGTCTGCCACAAAGGTCCTTATTCTCCATAATAGCTCTCTAGATATTTCATGACACCTCAATGTATTTTCACTGTTATTGCCTCGGGTTCATGAAGAGGTTATAATGGGTCGGTAGGATTCAGGGCGACTAAGAGGGATGAAAATACAAGATGTTCAGTCGGTGTCTAGGTGCTGCTATTCATGCCAATGGGAAAATCTGTGCTCTGTAATGATGCCGTTTAGTGAGGAAACCCATTGAACGTTTCTTCAAACCATGATCTATTCTCATCATATTTGTGGTATCCTCCTTAAAAATTGCCACATGGCTCCCTCTCCCTTGGCCACGCAGACGGCCCCCCTTGTGACGCGTGGCATAGCTCATTCCACCCGGACGGAAATCACCACTCATTCCACCGGGATGTCTCACATTCGGAAATATGTCCGGCCAACGTTCTACCTTATCTGGATGTCTCACAGCCGCCATTCTGTCCGGTCGACATCCCACTTTCTCCGGATATTTCACATCCGGCGCCTGCCGCCGGATGGGAGAGATGGGCGATTCGACTTCCCTAGGCAGACATGTCCGGATCCTTCGGCAACGCTTATCCGGATCGATAACATCCGTGGCCAACGATTCAGATTCCCCGGATAGCTTGGCTCGTCAGATACTCGCAATTCGCCGGATCCATTTCCGCCCACAATCAAAGAGATAATTCTGACAATACTAACGATCAAGTCTCCTGAACTGTCACTCATCTTTAATGCAAGATACATTCGACAAGACATTCCAAGTCTTCTCAGGTCTCCTGACACATCCCCGATATTTAAAGTCATAAATTGAGATGGTGGAACCGCCTAAATATCCTCCTGACAGCCGCCATCTTGGACTAGAAACGTCATGATTGCTTCGCCACCTATGAGCCGTAATCATGACGATGGGACCCGCTAGCACAGCGGTGCCATACTTTCTGACTCATATGTAAACTCTAAGGAGGCTCTTAGGGAGGTAAGCATTCCAAAAAGCATTATTGAGGCAATAAGCCATAAGCAATAGAGAGATAAGCAACAAGGGATAAACATCCTGCTATGGGCAAAGGGATAAACATCCTTGACAAAAATCACGGAGCAACACTCCCAAAGGAAATCTCTATTTTCCTTCAACTTCCAAAAGACTAACTTAGTCATCGGAGAGTGTGTCCGGACAACTCATCCGGACATCTTTTTTGCAGGAGGAAGGAGGAATTACTACAATGCGTTGATCAAGATTCCGTGGCTGGTGATGACTACTGCGCCAGGAGAATTTTGCCATCAATAATATTGGCTGCTAAAAAAAGAATAATGCTGACGAAGCCGGAGTGTTGAATCATCTGAAGTCTTTTCTTTTCAGTTCTGTTCTTCCATGTCATCTAAACCTTGTGAACATATACCCTTGCAAAAATTCGCAGTCAAACCCAGATTTCCTCTCTCACAGTTCATGCACTAAACATGGTCCAAGAACAAGGAATAGCCACAACAAAGAAGAAATCATGGAAACAGAGCATGAAAAATAAGAGATGAAAATATCCTCAAATGAGACTTCATTCGTGGGTCATCCGTGAGCCCTCTGACTAGGTGAGAAGAACAATATCAAATGCAAATATTGGCATGATTTTTGGGGCATTTCGCAACAGAGATAAGACATGCTCAAATTAACAATGCCAAACATGAATGCACGGTTATATCTCAATAAGCAACAAGTGGCCTTCATTATCCACTCCAAACAAAACAACAAATATCCAAAATATCAATAAGAAAATGCAGAGGGATAGCAAGAATCCGAAACAAACCATAGCCTGTTGCATTCATGGGATAGCAAGAATCTGAATCAAACCATAGCCTGTTGCATTCATACCTGAGGAAGTCTTTTCCAGTAAGACCAGCAGGACTCCAAGCTTTTCTCCAGAAAATCCGTCTGCTACCCTGTTTTTTTCTCCCAAGCTTCCTCTTCCAACTGGTCTCTATCCCCTTCCTCCTTACCCTGTTCCTATCTTCTTTGGCAAGCCACTACTTGCCCTACTGTTCCTCACATCAGCAGCATGGCCCTCCAATCACTAGCATGGCCCCTGCCATCTTCATGCCAGTCCATGCAGCTCGCCTCATGTGTCGGGAAGGGGTCCCCCCACTTGCCTAGGGTGCTGCCAGCTGCTAGTGATGAGAAGGCACCCTTCCAATGTTATAAAAACCTTTAAAAAAACTAAAAGTCCCCCGGCTCTTCAAAGGGGGTCTACACCACCTTAAAGTCTAGCAAATTGCCTTTAACATTAAGTTTTTTTAAAAAAAAAGAAAAAAAAAAAGAAAAAAAGAACAAATACCACTTAAAAATTAATAAAACTTTAAAAAAACCAAAAAAAACCAAATAGATTTAGAACATAAAAAATCTATTAAGTCATATAGAAAATCAAATAGAGTTTTAAGTTCATGTTGACTACGACTACTATGTTATATATATTTATGATGATTTTTTTTTGGGTTTAAATGTATAAAAAACTTTAAATGGATGACAAAAATTAATAGGGCAAGTTTATTTTTCTTGTTTCACTCTCCCCAGTGGGTGCATACATGACACTAAATATATCTTTGTTGATATTTATTTTAAAATTTATTATTTCTTGGAATAACATTATAAGGGATTTCTCAATACTACAAGTAATTTTTCGAAAACTTTAAAGTATTTCTTAAATTTTGCTAAATATTTTTTTTTTCGAAAACATATTTAAAATTAAAAGTACTTTATAAAATTACTTTTAAACGAACCTTTAGTAAATTACAAAAATTAATAATTTTAATTTTTTTGAAACTATGATTTTTAATTTCTGAAAAAGCAACATTTTCATAATATAGTTTGAAACTAATTTAGAAAAAAAAAAGGATTAATTACTTTGAATAATACTTTAACAAAACCATGACCTAACTTTTGACCCAAAAAAACTTCAAAATCAATAAGGACAATTCAAAGGGATAAAAGCCTATAAAGATCTAATCTTATAAACATATAATATACTATTTCACATGAAATAATATACAAAAAGACGGTCAAAATTATGACTTTAATTACAATATTATAAATGACAATAGATTTGACATGAAAGCATACAAAGAAGAGATGAGGTGAGAGAAGACAAATAATTAATGGAGAAAAATATCATTTATTTTCTTTGTCTTATAAGTCTAATAGATGATTTGGTCTTTTCATTTCCCATCAAATTAAGATTGAATCAATTAATTTGATTGTTGAATGATTTGGTCTCTTTATTTCCCATCATATAATCAAGTTGAATGATTTGGTCTCTTTGTCTCAACATATGAAAGGTATTGAAAAATTGAAGATAGTGCGATATATTTTTCCAATTTTCATCCTATAATAAAATTTAGATTGTTGAATGATGATATAAATAATTAGGCCGAGATATAAAAGAAAAGAATTGCATCAAATTCAATATAAAGTAATAAGATATTAATCTTATTTTGATGAAACATTTTTAATGAAATCATTCTTAATGCTAGATTTAAAAAAAAATTAATTAATATCATTTCAACAAGCTCTAAATATAACAATTCGGACACAATCATATAGATATTGTTTACTCTGATCCAAACGGCTTTTACGACTTTAAAACGTGTTTACATAATTAAGAGAAGTTTAATATAATATCATAAACTTTCTCTATTATCTAATGTGAGATATCACAAACACCTTTTTATACAAATACTACATCTTCATTTAGTCTCACACGGGACTAAATAGACAAATATCTCATAAGGAGCCAAATAAATTCCCATAAAGGAATTGAAAATTGATTTTAATATCATTTGTAATAACTTGCACTCAATCGTGTAGATATTGTCCGTTCTAAATCCAAAAGGATTTCTCACAAATTTAAAATATGTCTTTAGGATTAAAAAGAATTTATATTTATATAACGTTAACTTTCTTAATTATCTAATATAGGATATTATATTAAAAGTATAAAATCCATCTAATACTAATGAGATTTTATATTAACATTCAATTACCACGTCAACATGAAAGTTGCCAAAACAGTCTATTTGGAGGGAAAAACTTTTTTGCCACCTAGCAAAAAAAAAAAATTGATATAGGAATTCATTCACAGTTGGAAACTTACATACAAGAGCGAGTTGGGAATAAGATGAAGAGGACTAGCAGGAACCTCACCAAATGAATTCGTTGTATTCCAAATTAAGATTGTCACCACTCACCACCCCTGAAACACCTGTCCACCACCACCCCAGACGGCGCCGCCAGCGGAAGGAGGAAATGATGGGTTCACAAGATGATGAACTGCATGTGTATTTTGGTCCTGACTATAGGTATCACATCAACTATTTCGAAATGAATTATTATATAAAAATATTAGATCACAAAAAATTAAGTTTTTGTCCTCTAACTTCTCTCCTCTATCGTGTACCGAAAGTTCCATCTTTTTCAAAGTAAACATAAGAATGATCCATCGTCTTGATATTTAAAGTTACATATTTTTTCAAAATCAATATTAGGGACGGCAATGGAGTGAGTTCGGGATGGGTCGTCTCCATTCTAATCTCACCTCGTTTATTTGAAACAATTTTCATTTTCATTCTATTTAAAAAATTAAATGGGACAGGACGGGATGGGGCAAGTGAGTATAATAAATTCTCATACCCGCCCGTTTAACTTTTTTTTTTTTTTTTTTAAAAAAATTACTTTTAAAATTTTTAATTATATTAAAATAAATATATTTTATAAATAAATAAATTATTATATTTTTATAAATTATTTCATTAAAAATATTTTTTATTATCTATATATTAAAAATAATAAAATAAAAATTAAATTAATTTTAAATTTTAAATTAAATTAAATTTTAAATTTAAATTTATATATAATCGAGACGGGACGGGGCGGGGTGGGGCAATACTTGAACTCATCCCGGATTTTAAAAAATATTCCAAAACCCGTTTATTAAAATTAAATCTGACAAGGCGGGGCAGGTACCCGAAAAGACCCACCTCATTGTTATCCCTAGTCAATATAGGAATCATATAATTACTATCAAAATCGAAAATGTTATATGTATACATCTTAAAATTTACACCTTAATCTTATTTATATTTTTTTATTTTGATCTCATTTATTTATACCATCATTCATCAAATTAAGTCTTCTTATATATATTCGACACTATAAATACTTTATTTAAAAGATGCTACTATGATACACATTTTCTAAATTACCATCATATTTGAGAGAGAATAAATTTAAATGACACTGATATGAATGTTATGATCATCGTGTTCATGTCCTCACCTTATAAACAAAAAAGTCATACATCATATTTGAGAGAGAATAAATTTAAATTACACTGATATGAATTTTATGATCATCGTGTTCATGTCCTCACCTTATAAACAAAAAAGTCGTAAGGGATGTACAAAGGTTTGTTTAAATAGCATAAAATTTGATAAAATAGTTTATTAGTGATATATTATGAAATCGATTATCTTTGAAAACAAAATTTTAAGTGTTTTCACATTTTTTTTATAAATAAAAATTAAAAATATGAATGATATTTTAAAAACTTTTGCATTATATATAAATATATAGTACTTACAATTAAAAACTATTTTTAAGAATTATTCTTAATTAAAAACTATTTTTTTTAATAACTTTATTTCCAAAAACATTCCTAAATATTTTTGGACTTTTTGTTCACAAAGGTATTGTATAGTCATGTACTATACAAAAATTCGCAAAGTATTCTTCATTTATTCAATTACGATTCAAACCACCCTATATAAACACCTCAAATTTATTCTAGAAATTGCGTGTTACCAAAATGAATTATCAAAAACTAATTTTTGTCAAGATTTTAGTAAATATATTTTCTATTATAAAAATATTTTTTTCCAAACTTCTTGTCACAATAGTCTAAAATTGGTTGCCAGCACAAAACCGTGGGTTCTATCATCCACGCTGGCTTAAATTTAGGGTTTTGTATTCATTGCCCCGTCAGCATGAAACTTACCACAGTACAATCCGTTGGGTGGGAAAAAAAAATTTTTAGATACAGGGATTTAACGCACAGAGGAAAACTTACAAACAAGGAGTTGGAAAATGGTAATAAGCTGAATAAGACTTGCAGATGAACCTCACCAATTGAGTTCATTATATTTCTGTGATCGCCACCACTCACCACCTCTGAAACACTTGTCCACCACCATCCCAGACGGCGGCGTTGGCGGAAGAAGCGAGTAATGGGTTCACAAGATGATCAACTGCACACGCCAATTCTGGAGTCCATGCAACGGAGTTCATCTACAGGAAGTACTTTTGAGTCGAGCTCCGAGCTTGAGAAGGTGCTGTCAGACTTGCAGTTGCCCTGGCTCCGGCGGCTCCGCACGGCTACCTGGATTGAACTGAAGCTCCTCTTCCGCCTCGCCGCGCCGGCGGTCCTTGTGTACTTGATCAACAACGCCATGTCGCTCTCCACCCGAGTCTTCGCCGGCCACCTCGGCAACCTTGAGCTCGCCGCCGCCTCCCTTGGCAACAGCGGCATCCAACTCTTCGCATATGGCCTCATGGTAACCCACTCCTTATCAGAAAGTTCCCCATACCTAACCGAATCTTATTCTCCAGCAGGGCATTGATTTTGGGGAGTTGTTGAATTTGAAATAATGGGTGTTTAATGATTTTCTTCCTCGGTGTTTGTAGCTTGGCATGGGAAGCGCAGTGGAGACGCTATGTGGGCAAGCATATGGAGCTAACAGGTCTGAGATGTTGGGAATATACCTCCAAAGAGCAACGGTGGTGCTCACAGCAACTGGGTTCCCTCTCACAGTGATCTACGTCTTTGCAAAGCCCATCTTGCTCTTACTGGGGGAATCATCCGCGGTGGCATCGGCGGCGGCAGTCTTCGTCTACGGTCTCATCCCACAAATCTTCGCATACGCAGTGAACTTCCCAATCCAAAAATTCCTTCAAGCACAAAGCATCGTGGCCCCAAGTGCCATCATATCAGCAGCCACACTTGCTGTTCACCTTCTGTTGAGTTGGGTGGCTGTGTATAAATTGGGAATGGGGTTGATAGGTGCTTCACTGGTGTTGAGTGTGTCATGGTGGATCATAGTAGGGGCCCAGTTTGTGTACATTTTAATAAGCGACCGGTGCAAATATACTTGGACCGGGTTCAGCCTTCAGGCATTTTCGGGGCTGTGGGAGTTCTTGAAACTGTCGGCAGCCTCCGCCGTGATGCTCTGCCTGGAGACTTGGTACTTTCAGATGCTGGTTTTGATTGCTGGGCTGCTCAAGAACCCTGAACTCGCCTTGGATTCTCTCTCCATCTGGTAAGAATCTGTTTCCTGCTTAAACATATATAATTCCTTTTTGCAGAGACTGAAAATTAAAAGATAGGGTTGTTTGATAGAGATTTGAGTTACTAGATGGGATTATTGGGAGTCTTGGCTATAGCATTTTACCATTATTGTATACGGGGCCTATGATTTGGACATAGCTACATTAACCAACTTTTGTATATGGCTTCTGGATTTGTCCCGTCTCAGCCTTCTGAACCATTCTCAACCAACTTTTGTATATATATACACACCATAAAAGCCATAGGAGGACCACGTCATAAATGCCATAGCATTCAATCTCTTCCAAGGTGGGGCACTTCCAGAAGAAGACCTCTGAATCCGATCCCGAGATTCGTTTCATTCTCTTCTCCTGGGATTCTGATTTAATACATCTAACCCCTACACCTCTTTTATTATTTTCATTCGTTATTTATACTCATCTTCCTTCTTTTTCAAAATAAAGGAGGCTTTTGATCAAATTTCAAACTAATAGAAATTAGGTATATTTAACTAAAAACTCAAAAGAGGTAAATGACATTAACCTAGATACGAGTAATTTCTTTTGTCTATGATTTTAATTGCTTTTTCCAAAGGAGGGCATCTTATTTAGTCTATGCAGCATAGTAACACTTGAAAAGTAGCTGCTGATCACCATAGTTTCAATTTCTTAGAACAACTTTCATGCATATCTTATAAAGACTGTTCACTCTCTCCAATTCATTTTCATACAAAGCTAATCAAGAATAAGAATAACCCCTTTTTGTGACCATTTTCTGATCATATTCCCCTCTGATCTTCGTTAAGAACTAGCCACAAATTTTCAAGCAAAACGCTTACATGAGTCACAATAAGAATCAAACTCGAGTACTTAATTTCCTCCAAGGGTATGGGGAATTATTCCATACCTGATGCCAGACCAAGATTTGGTAGATGCCTTTCCCGTCAAAGTCACAAAACCATTACCCAAGTGGGCATGGCAGACAAGTTAGGTAGATCTTAGAATTTAGTAATTTACACTGATCAGATGTAAATTGGGAGAGTTCTCTTGTAGCTAGCTATGACTCTGAAATAAGTCAATTAGATATTAAGTACGTTTGTCATTTAGTTTCCTTTTTTCCTTCTTTTCAATAGGAAAGCATATTGAAGTCACTGCATATATTATATACTTGGAATTAATTACTTCAAATTAAAAAAACCACTAATCTCCAATGAACCTACATGGTAACTTCATTCCCTTTTCAAATTGAATTCAGCATGGCAATAAGTGGATTGTTGTTCATGGTATCAGTTGGGTTCAATGCAGCTGCAAGGTCAGTCATTTTCCAACCAGTTCTTTCCCTTGATCTGTCGTGGTTATCATTGTTATTGTTGGATTGTATCACAGAGAAAATGTTACAAAAAGTTCTTTTTGTAGTGCTAAAAAATTAATGTATAGTAGTACTACACTAATTAATATCTTTGGATGTACTTACAATTTTCTTCTGAACCAGTGTGAGGGTCAGCAATGAGCTAGGTGCAGGGAATCCCAAATCAGCAGCATTTTCTGTTGTTCTGGTGAATTTGGTTTCTTTTATAATTGCTGTGATAGAAGCTATTGTTGTGCTATCACTGCGCCATGTCATCAGCTATGCCTTCACTGGTGGTGCAACCGTGGCCAAAGAGGTCTCAGACCTCTGTCCATTCTTGGCCGTCACTCTTATCCTCAATGGGGTCCAACCAGTATTGTCTGGTAAGAGCTCTTTCAACTAAATCGCATCACAAATAGCAACAAATATTTGATTGTTCTTATTCTACAGTCATAGAAAAAGCACATGAGTGCATCAGCAATGTTAGAAAAAAATTAACAGTAGGGACTAAGAAACGAAGCAGACATGCATAACGATCTAATCTTATCACATACAACCATGTAAAACAACCTTGGTCCTTGGCAGCCCTTTTGGAATTTTTTTATCGTAGAGCAGGTGGAAGACATTATCTTTGCCTCTCCTTCACTTTATGTTCGGGCTGTCTTGGATAATTTGTCTTTACATGGTTAGGTACTCAGCCCGAGCAAGCTTTTTCTCATCACATGCTGTTCAGTCTCCAATTCCCACATAAAATTTTCTTACATATGCATCTTCAGTGGACCTCCTCTTGGCTTCTCTGATCATGAAAAAAGAAAGCCATTTTTGTTTACTGCCCACAACCTTGTCCTGTATCACTAGACAAAAGAGAGTCAATCCAATGCCACTTGCTTACTACATAGCCAGCTACCTTACTGAAAAGTCATGAAATAAGTTACTATCTATACACGAAAAGATTTTGTAACAACAACCACACAACTTGTTTGGAAAGGAGGAAAATGGAAGGATTTTGTTCCTAGTCCTCAAACTTTAATTGTCTCTCTTCTAACCTTGTGAAAATTAATGGTCCATCACTAGCTAAAATATATGATTCACCGGTTGAATGCTCCGGAATTTATGATACTTGATAACATACATAGTTGCAGAAGTTTCACATCTCACACAGGCCAATGCTGTCCTTAGATTCCTAAACTTAAGATGAAGTCATGGTCATAGCAATATTGATCATTTCGAAAATAAATGTAAATGTTCAAAGCAACAGACAGCCATGTGATTCTGTACAGATCTTCAGTACTGTAAGAGTCCTATTTGTAGAACACTTCCTTTTTAATATTTTGACAGATGAATGTTACGATAAAAATGTATCCTAGGGCCAAAACCATCTTCCTAGTTAATCTCATCCTTTCATCAACTGACAGATTTCTTGGCCGCACAGGTAGGAAGTGCCAAAAGTTGGATGGACTACATTTAATCTTCCAGGGTTTTTTTTTTTTTCTTGTGGTAGTTGAGAAAACACTCCTATTATGGTAGTTGAGGAAAAAATATTTCTACTACCATTCAATCCTCAACTAACAGTACTACATACTGCATATTGTTTAAGGCATCTTTTCCCTTAAACTCACATATCTTTGTCTTATCATTCTATAAAATTGTGCTTAATTTTTTATTTGAAGGGGTGGCTGTTGGGTGTGGATGGCAAGCGTTTGTCGCATACGTCAATGTTGGATGTTATTACGTGGTTGGAATTCCTCTGGGTTGTGTTCTTGGCTTTAAGTTCGACTTGGGTGCTAAGGTATATATCCACCTCTATACTAATCATTCGTTTGTTCACGTTACTCATAAATAAGATGACACACAGGAAAAAATAAAATTTGAAGGAGATGAATTGGGGTGTTTTTCTCTATTTTTGTAGGGAATATGGTCTGGGATGATAGGAGGAACAGTGATGCAGACCCTCATTTTAGTGTGGGTAACATATAGAACAGACTGGAGTAAAGAGGTGAATTTCTCCGATTATTCGAATCGTTTTTTATTTTTTCCCAAATGTTTATCACTTCCGAATTATATATCTTGGGTGAGAAGAGAAGTATTCAGATATGATAAAGAAGCCTTTAATTTGCACCATTGGGATTTTCAGGTGGAGAAAGCCAAGCAGCGTTTGGACAAATGGGAAGACAAGGAGGATCAGCCCCTTTTAAAGGACTAACACCCAAAGAATTTTTAGAATGGCTAGCATTGAATGCAGCTGTGATTAAGTAGATGGGTTGGTGGGGATATCAAATTTGGTAAAATTGAAAACTCTGCTCACCCAACTTTAGACCCTTTAATTCCACCAAGTTCAGCTCTCCTGAGTCCTGACCAATCGGCATTGATCGATCTCACCCGTCTTTCTCGGACAACAAAAGACTGAGAACCATGGTGTGCTTGAATGTGATTCATCCTAGTATTTCAACCTTACTATGCACCATCGTTTTCTAGAACTATATATATGACAGTTCATGGAGGTCTGATTCAGTTTTGTTTCTTCCATGAATGACATAATAAGCTTCAACTGATCCTCAGTAGAGACATTCAATTTAAATCAACATTAAATTTTACCACATGTCCTTGTTTACCACACTGGTTGCATTTCACATCTGGCCTCCACCAACATTTTTGTGGAGAATGATTTGTCTTCTTGCAATGAAGACAAGGTGGAAAAACTCCATTTTTTTTGTTGTTGCTGCTTGGCTTGTTGTTCTTCTTCTTTCCATTTTTATGGCCTGCATTTTTATGCATTCTTGCTTGAAATGCTCCTTCTACAGTATCTCCTTGTCTCATAAGTCTTCTTTGTTCCACAACCTCCAAGGAATGTAATAATTCTGTCAAGCTAATAGTTGACAGATCCTTTGAATTCTCCAAAGAGGAAATTGTAGCTTCATATTTCTTAGGAAGTGTAACCAATATCTTTTGAACAATCTTCTCATTGGAAAATTCTTTTCCAAGCAGCCTAACTTTGTCTGCTATTGAAAGAAGTTGTGCAGCATAGTCTTTAACAGCATTAGACTCCTTCATTTTCTTCATTTCAAATTCTCGAATCAAGTTCATCACCTGCATGTTCTTGATTCTTTCATCTCCTTTGTATTCTTCCTTGAGATACTCCCAAATTTCTGTAACTAAACCAATTTTCATGATTTTGATGAGAATTGATGGTGAAACTATAGCAAACAAGCAAGCCTTCGTTTTAGCCTTTCTTGTCTTTCTTTCTTTATGCAACTTTATTTGAGCCACAGTTGGATTAGCTCCCAGGGAGGAACTTCATAATTTTCTTCCACTGCTTCCCAAACATCAAGTGCTTGTAGATAAACTGTCATTCTAACAGCCCAAGTTTCATAATTGTCTCCATCAAGAATTGATGGTGCAGCTGTGAGACTTGACTCCTCCATTGCTAGATGATTTTAAAAGGTGTTTGGGTTCACTCATGGTGTTTTGGGTTCACTCACCTCACGGATCTTAAGGTGTTTAGGCACTTTCAAGGTATTCAGGCTCACTCAACTCACTGGCCCCTCAAGATAACTTCTACTCTGATACCACAATGTTGATCTGAGATTAAACACTTATGCATAATGTATATTTTTGAGTTGTTGGAACACACATTTTATTGATGAAGAGTGTTGAATTTATACATGAGCTCGTAACTGAAATGACATTAGAATAGCAAAAAATCAAGTTACTAAATGATGAACAACTACTTCCTATAAAATAGAAACCATATCTTGACCAAATAAAAACAAGAAAATATTTGGATGTTGCAGATTTTGTGCAAGACTCCAGTTGCAATATTTAACTTCAAAATTCAAATACCAGCAGATACTAAGACAAAATTCAAAATTCAATACCTTGGACAAATGCCAAGACGAACAGGCCTTTTCAAGAGGACTCATTTCTGAAGGAACTTCTGCAATAATGGTAGTAGGTGCACAGGTTTTTGTGGATGCGTATCTCCTCCAACCACCCACCTTTCAGGCCTAGCTTTAAATAACCCCATGAATCTAACCTAACCTAACTCTGCTCCGCGGTGACCATTAATGATTTGACCCATCTTTCTTATACCACAAAAGGCTGGAGTTGTGTTTAATTGTGATCCAGCCTAATCTCATTTTGTGCAGCACCAGAGCTGAAGGACAGTGCTCTTTTTCCAAATTTGAGTTCAAATTTGGCTAAAACTACATTAGATGGCTAGTCTCAACTTCTTATAAATATCAGATTAGGCAACTTCTATTCGAGACAGTTCAAGAGGAAAGCTGCAAATTAAGTAAATAGATTTATTTTCACTCTGTGACTTATGTACCAGCATATAACTCTACAGGTCATATATATAGGCAAACAATGAGCATATGTGGACCAGTGCCAATCAAAAAAGAGGGGACACACCCTAATATGTTGGTGGAAGTATACAAAGTGTGCCAAAAGGCTAGAAAGGAAACAGAAAGTTAGCAGGAGCTTATACAATCAATGAAGTCAGAGAAAGGAGAACAATCGGCTTCTAATCAATCCCTACACCACATAAGCAGGGACAGATAAAACCATCTTTCAAAGCTTGCACCAAAGGCTACATCCCCTCGAAAGGTTGTATGTTTCTGCTCTTTCTAAATGGTAAATGGTCCAAAACAAGCAAACACCAGCTACCCAAGCATCTTTTCTCCTTGTAAGGGAAAACAATGCAGGAAAAGATTACCTCGGAACAGCTCCACAGCACACAGTAAGAGAAGCATTTTGAAACATAGTATTTTCAGGTCTAGAAAGCCCAGAAGCATTTGGACAAATAGGAAAACAAGAAGGAGCACCTTTTGAAGGAATGATTGCTCAAGAAAATTCGACAATGGCCACCATCTATGGAGTTAGCACTGAAGGGACCGATCTTTACAGTGTGGCCTGTTTTGCCTCCTCAGTATACATATGCACTTGATTGTGATTAAGCTGAGCAAAAGCAAGGTACTTGAACAGCATGCTGACAAAATCATAGAATTCTCTTTCATATCCTCTATATGGAACGGTAAGCCACTATATGACATGTAAACCTAGAATACAGAACAAAGCAACAAATTAAGCTGAGCAAAAGCAAGAACCAGATGAGGATCAAGATGGCATGGGTATTGTCACTACACAGGCATCATAGAGAAGGCCCATTACAAATGAACATTTTAGATTGAGATTCTACAGTTGTCAAAATACAAAATTTGACAATATAATTGGTGTTGGTGATCACACATGAGATTCATAATGTAAAGGTCTCATCTATTTCATCCATTTTAAAAAGAATTATCATGTTTAATTCATTTTCTAAATTAAAGTACTTCTAAAAAGTTCAATGACATCATTAAAGCATTTCTCATTGAATGTCATATACACATTATATCAATTAGAATGTAGTAGTTACCTAGCAAACTTTACATACAACAGTTATTGGAAAATGGGTGGTTACAAAGGAATGAGATCATATTTCCCCATTCCTCCAAGACTTTGGAACCTCCTCAGCAACATTAGGGCAACACCACCAGCACCACTCACAGTAAATAGAGCATTATCACGAGTGAATCATGAAGTCTAGCGATGAACTCCATCAGGCCATTTTAGAATCCATGTAACCTCCTTCATCAAGCTCTCAACTTGAAAAGGTACTATCAGATTCACAGCTGCCATACTTCCAGTGTCTTCAGCCAGTTGTGTTGATTGAATTGAAGTTCCTCTACCACATTGCTAGGCCTGCTGTTATAATTTACATGGTCTGTTCTATGTGGTTCTCAAATCGAATCATGGCTGGCTACCTTGGCAATCTTGTTACATATGTCGATGTTGGATGTTATTAGTTATTGCATAGTTCAAATTCCATTGGGTGTCTTCTTGGCTTCAAGTTCCAACTGGGTGTTAAGTATAAACCCATTAGTCATTCTACTGTTAAATTCCATGGGCAATGGTATTCAGGATTTACATATATTATGTATAAGACTAAAGTTACCTTTGGTGGTGACACTAGTTTGTGTAGGGAATATGATATGGAACAATAGGAGGAACGGTGATGCAGACCATCACTTTGATGTGGGTAACATGTTGAACTGACTGGAATAAAGAGGTAAGTTTTACTAATAATTTGAATCTTCTGTGCTCTCATGGATGATAAAGAAGTGTTTTCAAGGATTAGATTTCAAAAGGAGAAAGCCAGAAAGCATTTGGACAAATGGGAAGACAAGAAAGAGCCACTTCTTAGGGACTACTTGCTAAGAGTAGGACCTGTAGGCCCAAATCAAAACCATCCCATGAGTTTCACCAATATCCCCACTCCCTCCAAAAAGAGTTTGGGAATTAAGGGTGTTTGATGGTGTGAGCCTACTATTTTTCTCATTGTGCCCCACTTTTTCTAAAACTACATATTCATGTCGTGTGCTTGATTAGTATACAGCAATTAGAAAGTTCATAGACTAAAACAATGAGCCTGTTGTTTATCTACTCATAACAATGCATGAGACAATTGGAATTCTAATATAACTAAAGAAAAAATCATGTAATTTTCTGTAGACAGTCAGAATACATCAAAATAAGGTATATTTCTTCTTTATTCCCTATCTGGAACAAGTTTATCGAAAAAAAAATTAAAACCAAAATTATAAATCAAGGAAAACCAAGTTCTGAGCAAGAGCATCATACAGGAATTACACTGCTATGGACATACTAAGAACACAAGCATCATAGATAAGAAACACAATGCATGATTGCAAAGAACTTGGTAAAGAAACAAGCAGAGTTGGTGCTTACTCTGAGTGAGATGTCCTGTGCTTCCAATTTTCCCCAAGGCAGCCAAGATTTACAAATGTTGGTAACCCTAAAGCTGAACCCACATTAAAGTAATTGCAAGTTATCCAGTTCATTCTCTAGTATCAGTGCTTTGCATGACAAATCTGTGTAAATCCATATCAACCCAATTACATGTCATCTGGTCTGAACAGGGATGCAGTGGATCCCAGTATATGCTTAGTGCTTACACATCCTGAAATACAGCTTATAAAAAATCCCATCATGTTCTTCCGGGAAAATAAGAACAGCACACAATAAACACAGCATAACGATTGAGAAAGTTGCAGAGGATGTAGACAAAACAACAATGGCACAGTATAGATTCAAAAATTATAACCCTAATTTGAAGAAAAGAAATAGCAGAGCCTGTAACAAAGCATACAACAGCACCGGATAAACCAATTCGGGATTTCATGATTTCATTCATCATTTAACAAAACATCAATCACACATTGCTTCACAACTGTTATCCAATCCCACCACACTCATTTCAATTAAATCAGAGACAAAATCCCATGCATTTAACAAAAAATTTCAATGCTGATTGGCTACAAAAAAAACCCTAGAGTTGATCCTGTTCTCGGTAGTAATCTCAATCAAATTCCACACAAACTACCCTTAAAACAGTTGGTTGCAAATTTTTGAAACTCAAGATCAGTCAAAGTTTAAATTATCAGCATCGACATACAATATCAAAGCATTAAAAAAAACTCTTAATTATTAGAAATTTGACACAAAACAAACACTAAAGAGATAGGATTTAGGGTTTAGGGTATAAACCTGTGTTTCATTAAATTGGGTTTAAGCATTCAAGATCAATCAAATTGAGGTTTTTATGCTTTTTCTCAAGTCCAAATAAATGAAAATAATCGGATTAACTACTAATTTTTTACATTTTCTTTTTCCATTTCCTTTATCTTCTCAGCAACCAAACGGAGCGAAAAGGTTCCTGACCCGCCATGGAAAGAAGGATTGGAAGATAGACACTAGGAATTGCAGAGTATTTCGACTGCGTACCCTGTTTGCCGGGAAGATGACAAAAACGTTTTCTTTTCCTTTTTCTATATCCCATTGTAAGGTCATGACAATCAGAACCTTACATGTAACTCTTTGCTTTTCGGGCTTTCCACGTCATTGTCTATGTGGCAGAGACCAGATGACGTGGGAACATGTAAGGTGGGCTTCATGGGCTCCACTATTAGGGCCTATCCTTGACCCTTGAACACCCCAGGCTCAGCCTAAATAATTATTAACACCCCATGTAAATATCTCTTATTTTATAAAAATATTTCGTTACGTGGCATTAAAATTATATATAAAAAATAAAAAACTAAAAATATTTCATTAGAGAAAAATTCAGTTCATAAATGAATAAATTATAACATGTTCATCCAAATAAAACATGATATCAGATTTGATTACGAGTCTGAGATAAATCGATATATTATTAATTTACTTCTAAATTCTTCAATTTTTGAATAATTTTGAATGTTTAAAAAAGGGAAGGTTTTATAGCAACCGAACTAGAAAAAAGAGTATAAGATAATTGATTTGATGTGTATATAAAACATTATAAGTTTTACGCATGATAGGAAGAAGAAATTTTTTTATTTAAAATAATACAACCTCTAATATAAAGTCAATTAGAAAAAAAAAAATTCTAACTTAAAAAATAAGTTGGGTAAATTATTTATTTTTTAAAATGAATTTGAGGTGCTCTCGAAAAAATATTTTGAAAATTTTTATATTATATATAAGTGCTTACCGACTCTCTAGAGAATAAATATATATATACTTTCATATTTAAATTTATAAACTGAAAATCTCCTCACTACTTCCAAAAATTATTTTTTGAAAACTGTTTTTCTATTGACCAAACCCTTAAGTTTTTTTGCTTTTGAGTGAGAATATATGTCCTCACAAGGGAGAGTTGATGGCCATGGGAGGGAGAGACAAAGCTTGGAGATTGTGAGAGTGGGTACCATTACCTTCCTTCTTTTGGGTTGTATTTATTCTCATGTGGGGTTCTTCTTCATTCTTTCAAGTTTTGAATTAGGTATAGGTCATTCCCCCTATGCTAAGCTTGCATTTTCAGCAACTTTTTGCAATGATATGACCAAAGAATTTTATTTTATTTTTTTAAATAATAATCATTCTCCATAAGTTTTTATATTTTAATGTATCAAATAATTTTTTAAAAAGAAATACTTCAAAATAATAATAATAATTTTTTTTTAAAGAAACAATCATCATAATAATTCATAATAAGGTTGTTTTTGTATTATTAAAATATATATTATAAGCTTAAGGTTATGTTCGATTCTCATAAAATATTAAAGAAATAAATAAATATAAAAAAAATAATTTTTTTCAAGTTTAATTATACTATAAAAAATAACAAAAAAAATTAAATATAATTAAAATTACTAATAAACTTATAAAATTTTAAATTATTTTATTTTTATATTAAAAATTTTAAATAAATGAAATAAATTTGAAGTAATATATAAAAATGATTTATTAATTTTAAATCTATTTTTTATGTTTTTTATTTCTTTCTTATTTTCTGTGAATTTTTTGAGAAGTAAACATCGTCCAAAAGTACTTACATATTCAATCTATTTAAATCAATAAAAATATCTTAAATAAAAAAAATAAAAAATTAAAACACAAAGTTTATATTCAAGATTTGAATTGATTAAATCGACTACTGTTTGGTCAAAAATATGGGCTGCCACTTTGTTTTGCCTTGAAGCATCCAAAGCTGGCAATGCAAAAAATGAATAAATTATTAATTAAAATAACAAAATAAATAATAAATAAATAAAACATGCAAATCACTCTCTTTAATTCTCTCATCCATTGAGTAGCCTTAAATTTCTCAATTCTTGTTGAGAAAATATTACAGAGAAAGAAAACAAAGCAAAACAACCCATATTGATATCATTGCATCAAAATCTGATTGAACAAAAAGGGTCAAGAATCCAGAGATTCATTGGGAAGCAGACCCTGATCATAGGAGCAGAAGTGGGAACAACATATATCCCAGTTTTCTTGGCAACCAAACAGAAAAAGGAAAAAGCATTAACATTAAGTGAACAAATGTGGAAGACTGACCACAGTCTCTCCACCCCCAAGCAATCTTTTCCAGGCCTTCAGCTGGCTCAAAACCTGTCTGTAAACACCAACCTTTGCTGCAGTTACGCTCAACATCATGCTCTTCCTGAACCTCTTCAATCTCCTCCCTATCTTCACTCTCAACCTGCATATTCTCAGTCTCAGAAAGGATGCTTTTCTCCTAGAATCCGCCTTCTCCATCACTTTGTAGATCAAGAACTGAGCTCTCCGGTGGATTACCTCTTCTGGGTCCTCCTTCTCCATCTTTGAGTAGCCATAGGGTCTCCTCACAAGAGTCATTTTCTTGATCAGAGACAGCTGGCTAACCCAACTGTGAGAATGAGCTGAAGAAAATGGAGGAGACAGGTATGGAAGAATTGGGTAGTCAATGAAATCTGAAATGACTATGGAAATGGAAGTGAATTTATAGAGCTTTGGAGAGCAGGTGATATGGCTGTAAGTGTGGGGTACAGGGGAGAGGTCATATGGGTGATGAAGCAGTGCATGTGCACTAATGTTTGGTAGAAAAATAATGTGGAAGAAACAGACTCTGAGCTGGCCTAACATCATGAGGTGAGAAGGAGGATGACCCTAATTTAATTAATTCATTAAAATATTGAAATCATTAAAAGCTACCTTCCCTTTGGGGGAGTATATTTTATGCATTTAGATTAAGTAATGATTAGGGTTTTCTAAAGATCACCTAAGTGGAAGGTTTGCATGAACCCATCTTGATGGAATATTCCAATACTATATGTGAATCAACCAAAAAGTCTGGAGAAAGATCAAGAACATGTATGAATCATAAATGTATGAGATTAATTTCACCTTAAATTAAGATAAGATTAATGGGTTACTTTCATGTTGGGCATTGAAGTTGAGGTGCATGATTACCGTTGGAGTGCAATACTTTGTCTTTTAAATATTCAAAAGTATGATATTGAATGTCATGATTAAAGTCCAATTTAAGAATTTTTATTAGAGTTGAGAGTTATCAACTTGATTCACGAAACCTCAATATAAGATATAATACATGTTAAATACGAAAATCTCTTATATAATCTTGAATGTCATGAAAAGTTTGATTTACTTGTCCTCAATACTTCACTGGATATCAAACGATTACTCTATAACCGATTGAGTAACGAGATGGGACGCTACCTCAACATCCCATAGAGCATGACATTCATTGAACCCTTGTAAATAAAATCGTTATTTAATTATCGAATCATTAAACTAGGGTCTAACACTCCTGAGATGACACTCTAAGCCGGATCCATTTTCCAATCTAGGGTTAAGAAAGAGGGTGGGACCATGATTAAAATATAGACCTAGATTGAGGGACAATGAACATTATTGAGGTATAATATAATGTTCGGTCATAAACACACCGGCGATGGTGAAGTAACATACGTTAGAAGGCAATGTGCCCACTTGTTTAATGTTTGGGGCTGGCCTATTTGAGCTCCAAAGTCAAAAGAGGAAACATGGAGCTTGCCAATGTGTATAAAATAAATCAAAGTTTCCAGGCTGAGAAGGGCCATGTTTGAAAAAATATTAATAAAGCCAAGACTGGCAGAAATTTTAGAAGAGGAGACAAAGGCAGGCATGCCCACACAATGGCTTTGAGAAGTGTCCACTTTCTAACAATGTACAGTGGCCTCTCTGTCTCTTGTGAGGTGGTTGTGGTATCTCTTTGACTTCTCTCAAGTGGGAATTGAATGAAAATGGAGAAGTGGGTTCAGATCTTCTCTCAAAAAAGTGGAAAAAACAAGTGTCTAAAGCATAAAATAGTCGGTATAAGGAAGCGAACACCAATCCATATTCGGATTTAAGAAATTATCATAAAAGATAACGAAGATGTCGTATTTGTATAAGAGTGATTAAAAAGTTTAAAATTACGAGAAAAAGAAGTTTTTGGTATTTAGTAATTATGTTTTTAACCTATAAACTTTAAGTATAGTACTGTATAATTTGTCTTTTGTAAGGTAGTTCCGATCTTTCTTTTGACTCTTTTCAAGTGGGAATCAAATGAAAATAGAGATCTAAGGATCAAATTTTATTTTCTAATGATGAAAAAAAAATGTCTAAAACAAAAAAATTAGTTACCTATCAAAAAGGGAGTCCTTACATGAGATATTAAAACACCAATATCTTGTAAGATATAAGAGTATTTTGCCTATCATGCGACATAACAATAATATTTTATTTTCAACAAGAGTGATCGTTCAAATTGACTAGAAAGATAAGTTTCTCACACTTTATATATATGATAAATTCCTCTGGATTGCCATGTAACTATTCAAACCTTAGGTCTATAAGAAATAATTTTTATATAAAAAAAAATGTTGCTTAAAAAAAATTATACAATGTTATCTATGTATTTATCTTAAACATAAAAAATTAAAAATTAAAAAAAATAAAAATGAGAAAATGACCTCATAGTACATGAGAAATATAGTTAATGGGGTTGACTTGATTGAGTAGTTTGTTTAGGCCTTTCACAACTTTATCTATATTGTATAGAACATCTTCTCATTTTAAAATTAGGGTTAGCCAATAATAGTAACTCTAAACTCAATACAAAGCAAAAATAAAAAATAAAAAAATTGAACAAAAAAATAAATGAAGCCCAACTACCTTATATCACTGTCCTAAAGTTTCCTTTGATAAGGTTTGGGAAGGGGAGGTTCTTTTGAACTCCCCAAGCTGGCCTAATTTGGAGATAGAAAACAATAAAAACAAGTATCTTTTTAGGGAAGATGCAATTAGATTCTTGGGTTTTTTCAGTGATCCAAGTTTGAGGTTGGCATGACCAAATTGAAGGTATCATCCTAATATTTTATACATGGGACTCATCCAAAAAGTCAACAAAGGATTGAATAATCTCAAGTTCTCAACCATTGATTCTTAAGAAGGGGGCTTTCTCTTTGGCTTAGGCAAAAGACTTTAATTTAGATAACAAAGGTTGGCCTTTTTATGTGTTGATATTGTCTCAATTTATTAATTTGAACTAAAAGTTTAAATTATTACATAAGTTGGATAAGTTAATATCGTGTCAATCTAAGGATGTTTGGTGCTGATTTTAGAACTAAATATAATTTGCTTTAAAATTCAATTTAAAATAAAAATATTAAGGATTCTTAATTTGCACCAAACATATGAACAACGCGAAAATTTTACTAGTTTTGATGAATTATCACGGGTTATCAAATAACAAATTTAAAATAAAATAATTATTTTAAAGTTATAAAAGATAAATCATGTTATAGAATAAAAAGGTTACAAATTTAACATGGAAAACAACTTTAAATTCAAGTTTCTAACATTTAAAAATAATTTAATAAGTAAATAAAAATAATAAACTTATTATGAATAATATAATTAAAATAATAAATAAATTGGGTATTGTATTAAATTTATAAATATGTGGATAAATTATAAAAACCATCCTTATATTTTCTTTTGTGCCCTAAACTTTTTTTAAGCAATATTAACCCTATAACATGCACACATATAAAAGGTCATTTTGTTAAGATTTTCTATAAGTAGAAGGAAAAACTAATATGATAAGGATGGAGATAAATTGATAGACTCAAACATATAGTATAGAAACTCAAGTAAATACAAATGTGATTATCATTTGAATTTTTTTATCACATTATACAAAAAATGTCATGAAGAAATTAAGATCATAATGACATTTAATTTTGATAAACTTATACATATTATATTAAAAACACTAACATATTTTCTAAAAAAATTAAAATAATGGGATGATTATTAAATATAATGAATTACTTTAATTATTATTAATTGAAGTAATACCCTATTAAACCATCAAAATTTTAAATAAAAAAGATATTATTTTGTAGGTTAATGCATCTTGCATGAGTTTTAATTTATTTGGTTCAATATTAAATTTTGTTAATAAATTATGGATATTTATATATTAAATAATATCAAATGTGTGAGGCTCTAGCAAATTAAAATAAATTAAAAAACAGTATTTTAATATTTATTTGATTTTATTTATATAAATATTAATAATCATTTATGAATATCTTCTTCATAATTATTCTTAATTAATAAAATATAAATATTTTTTATTCAAATTTATTTTAATTTTTTATATCTAACATTTTTATGGCTTATTCTAAATCTCACTTAATTTTTGTAAGACAAAGAATTTATCATCCTAAAATATATCATTGAAATGAGTACAATTTTAAAAAATAATAATGATATTAATATTTCTTATCTCTTTGTGCAAGGGTATTATGGTAATCCAATTTTTTCACTTTTTAATATTCTTGTAAACACTTAAATGGAATTTTTAATTCTAATTAATCCTCATTATCCTTCCATTCCCTTATCTTGAATTTTTTTTTTTCAATTAGAACTAAAGGATGTGAAATTCTGTCTTAAATTTAGGAGAAAAAAAAAACACCTACTGCCCTTTTGGCCTCTTTTTTTTTCCCCTTCTCCCTTTTTTTTTTTTTGGTGGTCTTTAGATGACCCCAAGTTTGAGGTTGGCATGACCAAATTGAAGGTACCATCCTAATATTTAATACATGTGAATCAGCCCACCTAAAGTTCAGACTTTCTCCTACAGACTTGGGTGAAGGGAAACACAAAGGCCACCACTCCTTTTTCCAACAGTTCATGGTGCCCTCTGCCTCCTGGTGGGTGGTTATGGTCCAAGTTTTTAATTTATATACACATCATATATCGATATCAATGTTATAAAAATAAAAATAAAATCAAACAATGAAGTAAAAAAGCAAGGTTGAAGTTGAAGCAACTAAAAATTCCATTCAAAAGTAGATGAGCATTATTAGTGTGGTGCATATACAAACATTAGACCTTCTCATGCCAGTTTATGACATTCATTTTCAATGTTTGGAAATATATTAGACACTGTTATATGAATTTCCTAACCCAAGCATGAGCTTTTTATACATCAAAACATTGTTGTTGCCTAACCGACTGATCCTTCAAGCTTCAAGCTCATTAGCTGGTTTACCTCTGCGCCAAATTCATCAGGAAGTTCATTGAAGACATCCTTGCAAAACCCAGAAATCATCGCTGCCATTGCTTTCTCGTAGTCGATTCCCCTCTGCTGAAAGTAGAAGAGCTGGTCTTCACCAATTTTAGAGGTGCTGGCTTCATGCTCAATGCGGGCCGTAGGGTTCTTCACCTGTTCAGAAAATGAGATTTAATCAACAAAGTGAGGGAACATTTCCCCATGAACATATTCTCATAGACATTCCGAAGCATAGCAAAGCAGAGCAAGGTAACCAGAGGATCTATGATAAATGCACCAATACAATAATTTTCCAAAGATCGCTATAGATCATCACCACACATGGGCAGGAAATCAAACAGAATGGACTGTGTTGCTTTCCATACAAAATCCATTTCCTTTTCTATGGTGGCTTCATTTTTTTTTCAAATGACTGTTTCTGCTCTCTGTTGCTTTCTCAAGAATGGACCTGTCCCTCAAATGATAAGGAAATCAAACAGAACAACCCCTCCTGGCAACCAAGACCCGTCTCAAGAAATTAGGGGCATGTACACTCTCTGAAACAAAAGGATCTAATCAGGCAAAACCAGTCAACTTTGAAGGTTTCTTCTAATCTAAGTTTCTGGCAGGATTTGGATCAAGTCAAAGGAGCACCATTTTGCAGGTAGTGAGATAGCCATGTTCACCCATTTTCTTATAGGATGTGTGCAACCTCACCCCTGTCTTCAAATGTTCCAGAGAAATTCAAAGGGACTAACCACATTGCTGAAGATGTATAGATGATATAATAACTTTCATTCCAGAAACCGAGAATAGGGTCCTTCACCTAGGGGGGAGGCAATAGGAGGCTGAAGGAAATTCCTCTTCGCAAAAGCAGCAAAAATTAATACAGACTAAAGAAATCAGAGAAAGTGGGAAATGAACACTCTAGGAGCCTCTTTAAAGGCAAACAGCTCAGAATTTGTACTTAAGCATCAACAACCAATGTTCAAAAACACCTAGTCATGCATCTTTATTTGATCCTAAACATAGAACCATACCTGCTCTGATCTAGTGAGAACATGGAAGATTTAAATGGGTTCTTGTGAACTTAGTTGGGTTCTTCCCCATGTATGCATTGTGTATCACAACTATGAGCATCAGTAAACAAAATGATACAACCAAGAAGCAATTGCACTTTCTGACCCATGCTAAATCAAACTATCCTCTCCAGCTCTCCTTGGTTTTTCCATTCAAATCTCACTTCTATGCATTGGATAATAACCAAGATTTACATAACCACCTTGCTAATAAATTATAATGGCTAACCAAACAACCCTTTATAGAAGGTACGTAGATTTTAACTAAACAGCAGACCAACACCAAGATAAGCAAATATTTCCACACGTCAGTAGTGAGGCATGAAAAGTCTTACTAATCCAACCTAAAAGGACACCCAATATGGGGGGGTGAATTGGGTGATGATAAAATAACACCCTTTTGACACTTATACTAGCAATAAATAGAATATCAATGAATGTTTGCAAAATGAAACAAAATAAAGAGGAGATAGAAATCAAGGGAGATTGCAAACAATGATTTATTGTGTTTTGACAACGGCCTACATCCACTTCCTCTAGCCTTTTTCAAACTTGGAGGTACTTCCACTATCTTAAGAGCTTTCTCAACTAAAGCTCTTAAATGTCTTGTGCACTTGAATTTCTAGGTTCCAATGGACCTTTACATCAACCAAGGAGTATCCCTCAACTCCTTACACATAGCATCTCCTTGCTATGTATCTCCTTGGATGCTATAATAAATGTTTCCATGCAAACCAAGCTACTTTGGTCATATATGTAGTTCTATGCATAGATGTAACTTTATCATCTTGCTCAATACTTCAAATTTATCCCATATCATATGAGTCATTCTCAATATTCTCCTATTGCTTAAAATGCATTCTATTTAATTTTATCTATGTATCTCCTTGGATGCTATGATAAATGTTTCCATGCAAACCATGCTACTTTGGTCATATATGTATTTCTATGCATAGATGTAACTTTATCATCTTGCTCAGTACTTCAAATTTATCCCATATCATATGAGTCATTCTCAATATTCTCCTCTTGCTTAAAATGCATTCTATTTAATTTTATCTAGGAGCATATATTGAGGGAGAGTTTATTGGCAACCTTAGTTTTGTCATCATCAAAAAGGGGAGATTGTTAGCCCAAGGGTTGAGTAATTCAGATTTTGATGATATCAAAGCAAAGGTTACAGGACACTAATGTGTTTATTGTTCAAGTGCATGGGTTGGAAAGAACTTTATCATTTTATATGTCACAAGTCTCATTTAAGAAGCAAGACGAACTTTATCCTCTTGTTTCGGGCCTAGAAAAAAACTTCCGTTGGGCCGGCAAAGGGAGTCGAGGTTGGGGAGAGGGCCCGTTGAGGAGGGCCAAGTGTTTGAAGTCTTTAAAGACTTAGTGGAGATGGGTCGGCCCATGACGGAGCCTTCTAAAGGCCTTGTGGTGGTGGGACGACCCAACTTGGAGAAATTAAAAGGGGTTAGGGCTTGCGATGGGAGTCAGTGCGTTTGTGGAAAGCAAGAGGGGGAAATGTTTGGTTCCCAGTTGGGGTCGCTTCATCCGGCATTTAATCTCACAGTGAACACCGACAAAGCGTTGATGGAGGAGGCTTCCAAGTACTCTGATCAATTCTCTTATTCTTTGTTTTCTTTGGGGAAGCGGGAAATGTCTCTTTCTTCTACTCCTTCTGGGCGGGATGGGGAAGGTGTTGCCATTGCCAGGGTTTTCGATCGGGGCAGTGGTTCAGAAGCCGTAGAGGGAGCTGTTATGGGCCCGTTAAGGATGATATTGGCGGATGGGAGGGAGGTTGAGGTCTTGGATTTGGCGGGTAGGGAGTCTAGGACTTTCGAGGAGGTGTCAGAGGGGGTTTTGGAAAGGGTCTCCCAAGAGGATGAGGAGGAGAGGGACGAAGAGGGGGAACTTTGTTGGCATTCTAGTAGCTTGGCTAAGTTTAGCCGCTATCTTGGAATGCCAACAGAGGGCTTCGAAGAGGAAATTTTGTTTTTGCTTAAAAGAATGAAAGAGAGGAAACTTCAAAAAGGAAAGTTGATTGGCAAAAAAAGGAAAAAATTGGAATCGTCAAAATTCAAAAGAGAATTGAGAAAGTTAGAATGAACAGTGAACTATCTTGGAAGAGGAGGAGAAGGGGGGGGAAGTACGAGCAGGTTTAAATGAAGCTTCGACTGCTTACTTGGAATGTAAGAAGGGCCAATAATTGCGATAAGAGGAAGGTGATCAAAGCTTTGATAAAGAAGAATATGGTGGATCTGGTTTGCCTACAGGAAACCAAGATTCAAGAAATGTCAATGGGCATTATTCGTAGTTTAGGAGTGGGAAGATTCCTTGAATAGAGAGTTGTAGATTCAAGGGGCGCAACTGGAGGTATAGTCGTGTTTTGGGATAATAGGGTGTTGGATTTGGTTGACCTTCAAAAAGGATTGTTCTCTATTTCTTGCATTTTTAAGAGTTGCGAGGACGGTTTCAGATGGACGTTTACAAGGGTTTATGGCCCAACATTGAGGAGGAACAGGGAGAGTTTTTGGGAGGAGTTGGGGGCCATTAAGGGGCTTAGGAATGGGTCGCGGTGTGTTACAGGGGATTTTAATGTCATTCTAAGTTCGGAAGAGCGCAGTAGAGGAGGGAGCTTGAATTCAAACATGAGAAGGTTCTCAAAAGTTATAGAAGATCTAGAGTTAAAGGATCTACCTATGGTTGGGGGTCCTTTTACTTGGATTGGAGGGGTGAATAACCAGTCTTTTTCAAGGCTAGATCGTTTTTTGGCTAATGAGGGGTGGGACAGTCATTTTGGTGATGCAAGGCAGTTTGTTCTTCCAAGACCTGTGTCCGATCACTTTCCGCTTCTTCTGGACGGAGGGAGCCTGAGAAGAGGCCCTTCCCCATTTAGATTTGAGAATATGTGGCTAAAAGTAGAAGGTGTTAAGGACCTTTTGAAGCATTCGTGGGAGGGAGGTAGCTTCAGTGGATCCCCAAGTTTTATCTTGGTCGAAAAACTAAAATTTATGAAGGCTAAGCTGAAGGAGTGGAACAGAAACACCTTTGGTAGGGTTGGATATAGAAAGAATTTGGCTTTGGAGCAAGTGGAGTATTGGGATGCCAAGGAGAAAATTAGCAGACTGTCGTTGGAAGAGCTGGAAGGTAGAAAAGAAGCAAGGGAAGATTATAAAAAATGGGTCTTACTTGAAGAAATCACGTGGAGGCAAAAATCCAGGGAAGTGTGGCTGAAAGAGGGAGATAGAAATACCGGTTTTTTCCACAAGATGGCCAATGCTCACAGGAGGAGGAATAATGTGGAAAGAATTAAGATTAATAGAGCCTGGCTTACAGAGGAGAATGGAATTAGGGAAGGGATTGCCAATACTTTTAGGTTGTTGCCATCCAATCCGGGGGAATGGCGCCCTTCTGTTTCCGGGCTGCAGTTTAAGACTTTGGAGCCTTTGGACGCTAGTGCCCTGGAGATTCCTTTTACGAAAGAGGAGGTCTTTGAGGCACTATTGGGCTGTAATGGGGATAAAACCCTGGGGCCAGATGGATTCTCTATGGCATTTTGGCAATTTGCTTAGGATTTCATGAAGGCTGATGTGATGTGTTTCTTCAAGGAATTCTATGAAAATGGCAAATTTGTCAAAAGCCTAAATGCAACTTTTATGGTCCTAATTCCAAAAAAAGCAGGGGCTAAAGCCTTAGGGGATTTTAGGCCTATAAGCTTGGTAGGAAGCTTGTACAAGTGGCTAGCCAAGGTCTTAGCCAATAGGCTAAAAAAGGTGGTTGGAAAGGTGGTCTCCAAGGCTCAAGGGGCGTTTGTGGAAGGTAGACAAATCCTAGATGTAGTGTTGATAGCTAATGAAGTCATTGATTCGATCTTCAAGAATAATGAGAGTGGCATTTTGTGCAAAGTGGATATAGAGAAGGCGTATGATAACGTGGACTGGACTTTTATTCTCACAGTTATGCAGAAAATGGGTTTTAGGGAAAAATGGATCAGGTGGATTAAATGGTGCATATCCACTGCAAGTTTCTCCGTGTTGGTCAATGGAACCCCTACAGGCTTCTTCCAAAGCTCCAGGGGTTTGAGACAGGGCGATCCCCTTTCCCCTTATCTCTTTGTGATAGATATGGAGGTCTTTAGTGCTTTTCTCAAAAGGGTTGTAGAGGGAGGTTTCTTATCGGGTTGTAGGGTGAAGGGTTGGAGTGAAGAAAGGGCCCTAATTTCCCACTTGTTGTTTGCTGATGATACACCGGTGTTCTGTAAACCTTCACAAGATCAATTGACTTATCTCAGTTGGTTATTTATGTGGTTTAAGGCCATTTCGGGATTGAGAATAAATTTGGAAAAAAATGAACTCATTCCAATAGGGAGGGTAGAGAATATGGATGATCTTGCTTGGGAATTTGGTTGTAGAATGGGTAGCCTTCCAACCACCTATTTGGGGATGCCCTTGAGTGTTCCTTTTAAGTCAGTTACAGTTTGGGATGGTGTGGAAGAGCGTTTCCGAAGAAGGTTAGCCATGTGGAAGAGACCATATTTATCCAAGGGAGAGAGGGCGACTCTTATTCGAAGCACGTTATCAAATTTACCCATCTATCTCATGTCATTGTTGTACTTACCAAACTCAGTCAGACGGAGATTAGAGAAAATCCAAAGGGACTTCCTTTGGGGTGGGGGCAATTTGGAGCGAAAGCCTCATTTAGTAAGATGGGAGTTGGTGTGTTTAAGTAAGAAGAATGGAGGTTTGGGGGTCAAATGTCTTTCCATTCTCAACAAGGCTCTTCTTGCTAAATGGAATTGGCGTTTCGCAAATGAGAGAGAGGCTTTATGGAATCAAGTGATTAGAGAGAAGTATGGAGAAGATAGAGGGGGTCGGTGCTCTCAGGAAGTGAGAGAGGCTCATGGTTTGGGGTTGTGGAAAGGAATAAGGATGGATTGGGAGTTGGTGAGCGATAGGATGGTTTTCATTGTTGGTAACAGGAGGAGGGTGAGATTTTGGAGGGATAGATGGTGCGGGGATTCTCCTTTGTGTATGTCTTTTCCTTCTCTTTTTGCTTTGGCTGTTGAGAAAGAAGCGTGGGTGGCAGATTTTTGGGACCCTTTAGCTGAAGAGGGTTGGGGGGATTGGAACCCCTATTTTTTTAAGAGCTTTCAATGATTGGGAGGTAGAAGAGGCGGAAAGATTTTTGGAGAGGCTACATGGTAAGAGAGTTATTGAGGATGTGAAGGATATGGTGTCCTGGACTGAAACTAAGAGTGGTAAATTTTCGATCAAGTCTCTCTATGTTGCCCTTGAAGCGGGTTGTTCATCTATGTTTCCTTCAAGCTATATTTGGAATGTGAATATGCAGCCCAAGATTAGTTTCTTTGCATGGGAGGCTACGTGGGGCAAAGCCTTAACCTTGGATATGGTCCAAAAAAGAGGACGGGCATTGGCAAATAGATGTTTTATGTGTCTTGAGAAAGAGGAGACCATAAATCATCTTCTCCTTTATTGTTCAAGAACAAAGGAGTTATGGGATCTACTTTTTACTTTATTTGGGGTGTCTTCGGTATTGCCTTCTTCAGTTAGAGAGACCCTTCTAAGCTGGAATGATTTTTTCGTGGGCAAAAAACGCAAGAAGGCATGGAGAGCTGCTCCTCTTCACATTTTCTGGACGGTTTGGAAGGCGAGGAATACATTGGCATTCAAGGATGATTGCCCTCTAACTATAGTTAATTTTATTGATTGGTTGGGCTCTAAGTAGGATTGGGTTGTTGGGCTATCTTTGTTTTTTGGCCTTGTTGAAGGCAGGTGTATAGGTATTGTATACCTTGAGTCGTTTTTTTAGCGTCTCTTTTATATATGAAATCTTATTTACTTATCAAAAAAAAGTCTCATTTAAGAAGCAAAATGCAAGATTCAAGAGGAAGGCACAAGAAGATTTCATGACTTTTCACAAAGATCTTAGTAAAGCTACTTATTTGATTTCCCTTGCTTGTATTTCAAGTATTTGTGCTCTATGTGAGGATGATTTAAGCTACCTAGCATAGGGCACTCCATTGAACCTCAAGTTCTTAATGAAAATCCTTAAGTCTCTTTAAAAACAATTCTCGACGTAACCAAGGTGCTCTCAACTTTGAAAATATTTTCAAAATATTGGTTAAGCTTTAAATAAATTTGTTGGAAATTGGTTATAGCCCAAATCTCACTCAAACTAGCACTTACTTCAAGCAAGAGCACATGTGGACATCTACTTGCTCTGTTTTGGGACAAAATGGCTACTAAAAGTGATGTGGGCGTCCACCTGGATGACCACTTGGCAATGCAGACAACCACCTAGCAATGTGGACAACCACCTAAACATCCCCGTTTGCCTTTTGGCCTCCAATGGCTCTCTGTATCTCATTAAATGATCCAATGATTAGTATGTATATGGCCATGTGGATGTCCGGTTCTGGAAGTTTTATTTCTAATGGCTAGCTTGACTCCAAAACCTATTTAAACCCGACCTTTAGTGCATTTAAAGGGTAACAAGAACCTGAAAGTTATATTTATTGCTCATTCAACCTTCTTAAATCCAAACAAGTGCTTTATATCCGAACTTACCCATCCTCATTAAAGAGCACTTACACTTGAGTTTCTTCATCTTTGCATATCTACTCTGTGAAAGAGTTCTCTTCATTTATTCCCTATTGTACTAGAGAGGACCAGTGTGTAAGTAGTTGAAAGATACTCCTTGGTTGATGTAAAGGTCCATTGCACCTATCAAAAAAAAATATAAAGGTCCATTGGAACCTAGGAATCTAAGGGTACAAGAGATTTAAGAACTTTGGTTGAGAAAGCTCTTGAGATAGTGGAAATAATTCCAAGCTTGGGAAGAGGCTAGAGGAAGTGGACTTAAGTCATTATCATCAAAATCAGGATTACCCAACCCTTGGGCTAACAAGGCAAGCTTGGAGATAGTCAACCTAGTGTTTAACATCTCCGGAGACTGAAGAAAAGGGGGGAAATTGACATAATATTTTGCTATTATTTTTAGAAATTTTTTATTGATGCCAAAATAACCATCCCTTTCTGTATATTCAAATTTCATAACGGAAAACACAGCTCTTTTCTCCCCTTAATGAGTTCATTTTTTTGGTTTAAAGAGTACTTTTTCAAGGTTAAATCAGATTAAATAAGTGGTTTTTTGTTCCATAAGGAAACTACAGACATATTGCTAAAAGCATGAAAGAGAACTTGCCAATCAAACCCTGTGTCTTGCAGTTGTTAACTGCAACTTTCATGTGATTAGGATCTTCTTAGCTCAGTTTTCACTTGGACATTAAAATTTCCATTTTTTTATAAAAACCCATCTCTAACAGTTGCTAACTGCAGTTTTCACACAATTTAGAACCTTCTTAGCTAGGTTTTCACTCACACAGCAACATTTTCAATTTGCACCTTGCAGGTCAACGGTGATTTTCAATGTATAGGTCGAAACAAGTGATATGCTACAACAGACATCAATCCAGACTTGTTGAAAGTCGCAATATTCAACAAAATTAAAGCAATAGTTATCCTGTGGACATAATCAGACAACCCCCGGGTACATCCTTAATAAAAAATGATAATAGTTCCCAAAAATTAGCACAAGCAACACCAGTCAAAGAAAACATTAACTTCAAAGAAATAAGTAACAACAGTGAAACATGCCACCAAGTTCAAGGGACTTACCTGAATGTATGGATAGGTGTTGGCAGCCGCATTATCACCAATAAGCATCGAATCACATTGTGAGGAGTTTCGAGCATTCTTGGCCTTCGACTGAACCTGAACAAGTCCCCTATAACAGTTCCTTGAATTCCCTGCCGAAATACCCTTTGAGATAATCCTACTTCTTGTGTTCTTTCCCTTGTGTATCATCTTTGTCCCAGTATCCGCCTGCTGATAATTATTAGTCAAAGCAACAGAATAAAACTCACCAACCGTATCATCACCCTCCAACACAACACTTGGGTACTTCCAAGTTATGGCAGACCCTGTTTCCACCTGGGTCCATGATATCTTTGATCTAGCCCCACTGCATAGACCCCGTTTCGTTACAAAATTATAGATCCCTCCCCTCCCTTCCTCATCTCCAGCATACCAATTCTGCACTGTGGAGTACTTAATCTCCGCACCCTCTGCACAATACAGCTCAACCACTGCTGCATGAAGTTGGTTCCTGTCATAAGAAGGGGCTGTACACCCTTCCAAATACTCCACAAAACTCCTGTCATCTGCAACTATCAAAGTCCTCTCGAATTGGCCTGTCTCCAATGCATTTATCCGAAAATATGTAGAGATCTGCATAGGACACTTTGTATCCTTTGGTACATAACAAAATGACCCATCACTGAACACCGCAGAGTTCAGAGCTGCATAGTAGTTATCGTCAGAGGGCACAACTCTTCCTAAATACTTCCTAACCAAATCCGGGTACTCCCGAATTGCCTCAGATATTGAACAGAAGATCACCCCAGCCTTCTCTAAGGTCTTTCTATGCGTGGTGGCTATCGATACACTATCAAGAACCGCATCAACGGCAACATTAGCCAATCGATTCTGCTCATTCAAAGGAACCCCCAATTTATCAAAGTACCTAAGAAGCTCTGGATCAGCCTCATCGAGACTATTCAGACTCGGCTTCTTCTTGGGTTCCGAGTAATAGCACATATCCTGAAAATCAATTGGAGGGTACCTATTGTCCGACCACTTGGGCTCTTTCATTTTCAGGAATTTTTCATAAGACTTCAATCTGAATTCAAGCATCCAGTCGGGCTCATTTTTCCTCTCGGAAATCATCCGAATCGTTTTCTCGGAAAGCCCTTTCGGAATCGCATCCGAGTCGATGTTTTCAAACCAACCCCACTTGTAATCGCGGTTAAGGATTTTCTGAAGCTTATCATCGGTGCTAGAAGTGGCGGGCTTACCTGGGGAAGCAGTTGGAGAATCGGAATCGATGGTTTTGGATTCGAACCCGACATCAGCCCGAACCTTGAAGACACTGGAGGTAGGATTTTTGGGGGTTTTGGGGTTAAGGGGTTTAAGGGATTCGAGCTTAGGGCAAAACCCTTTTGGGAATTTCGGGGTTTCGGAAGGAGAGAAGCGTGGAAGGCCGTTGGCCAGTAGAGAAGCCATGGATGAGGTTCAAGGAGACTTTCTGAATCTCCAACACCCTTTTTTCTGTGTTTCTAAAATAAGAAAAACAAATTTGTATCTATTTTTCCTAACCATAGATTTATTGTTTGTCGTGTGTTTAACACGTGCCCTCCTCAAAAAAAATGAAAAATGAAAAAAAGGCTCATTTATAAAAAATGAAATTTTTTATTCTAATATGCTTGTTTTGTATAGTTTCATCTAAAATATATTAACTTTTCTTGACTCATTTATCTCCACAAATATTATGTGGGAATTGATTTAATTATTAAAATTAGAACTTTACCTTTTTAAAATTAAATTTTTTTTCATAAATTTAAAAAATATTTACAATTTCATGTATTATAATATTATTTCTTTTAAGTTTCTCTAAAATCTTTTACCATCTTGGATAAGTAGAAGTTTGTAGAAGGTCCATATAGTTTTAAAAGTTTTCTTCTTCCTTATATAAGCTAAAGTAAGTTGTGACTATTTGACGTAAATAGAAGTGACACATTAAAAATATGAAGTTATGGTGTCAATACTTTTTAAATCAATCATTATTTTGCAAGTGTCCTATCATCAACTAACTTATGAATAAATTAAATAAGACCTCTAATCAAAGAATTGTATGAAAAACTTGAGTTGCTTTGTTCATAATACTCCTCGTGTGGATGGGAAACAAGTGATTCGTAAAAATATATTACCAAAAAACCCATGTTAATGCCTTCAATAGTGATTTTATGTGTACCTTAACCTAGGTTAAAGAATCATACAAGAAAATTATAAATTCATGAACAATTACCTAATTGGTACTTTTCTTTCTAATTTTCTCTTCTTTTTTTTTTTCTTCTAACTCGAAGAATTAATCCATTTCAGTGGAGGGTGATATTTAATTTGTATTTCAGTCTACTTTCCTTATCTATTTTATTTACTAGGAATCAATTACGATGCTTCTAATGACCTACATTTAAATTTTTATATGATGATTTGAAGTATGTTTTATATTTTCATATAATGATAATTCAAAGTAAGTTATTTAGTATTGTTATCGAAAAAAAACCCTAAATTTCAATTCAATGTCTTTGTTGATGTTTTCATTAACCTATTTTGGTTAAATTAACTAAAGCCTATGGTTAAAGAATGGTACAAAAGAGCATGTAATCACCTAAATGAATAGATCCAAAAACCCTACTTGCTAATTAATATAGCAGTCTTCTTCTTCTTCTTCGTTTTATCCGTCTTCTTTCTTATACCTTACCCGTTTAAGATTTCATTGATTCCATAGAAATTTATTTCGCAAAACTTTCAAAAATACTTGAATGCCCTACAATAAGGTATTTAATTTATTTGATTGACCAAATCCAATCAAAATTTTGATTATCGAAAGCTTATATTAATGTTTTCTGATGCTCATCACAAGTGTTTTTTTTTTTTTGCAGAGTACTTGGATACTACAATTCTCATGGTGACTTAGGACAACTGGATTCGATTCTTCCATCTAACAAGCCGAACCTCAATCTCAATTATCAAAAGGTATAAATTGATTAATTAAATATTTAATCTCCGTTTAGAGCATTGAGTTTATATTTGTTGGTTATTATTTTGAAAAACATAATGTAAAATGTGTATCATCTTAGCCTATTTTCTATGGTGAGTTGGATTCAATCTTGCAAATTTAATGAAACAATACATGTTACTTACAATTGAAAAAAAGAAAAGAAAAGAAAATAGTGAAACGTTATGAGAAATTCTCAAACTTGAGTAGTTTAATTCATCAAGGATACGTTTCCTTTGCCCAACAAATATTATAGGGGCATCGTTAACCGCGATGCGGATAATGCAACACCGTAAAACAAACAGAGCCAATATTAATTTATTTTCCTTGCGTTACGGTTATTTTCCTTGCAAACAAACAATTGTGAGAGAAAACGGAAGAAAAAGAAGGAAAGAGAAAGATTCGATTTTTCCGGCATTTTCTCGTTGCTTTTCTCAGAAAAAAGTGAAACAGGTTCCAGATTCTTTGATTTATATTTCTTGCACCCTTCCATTTTTGTTCCTTTACTGTTTGGAAAGCGTACGTAGTTGAGCTATTCCAAATTGTGGTTATGTTTTTCTGTTTAATCTTTTTCACTATTGCATGAAAAGCAGTGGTTTTTGCATTGCAAAGAGCTCCTCCAATGACTCCGTTTTGGTTGTGTTTGTTTAATGCTCTGTTTGGTTGCCGGGAAAATGCGGGAAAAGGGAAAAGAAAGGAACTTGCGGGTATTGAGATATTGATTTTTCGTTATTGGGACCCGATAAAACGGGAAACCGCATGGTCAACTAAGCATGGTAGTGTAATATAGGTTTTGGCGTAGCTGAGGTGGGTTTCTCATTGTGGGAAGCCGAATCGACAAAGTGTAAGATCTGAAGTATTGTTATTGTTAGTTTTCTTCTGTTTTCTTGGAGACCAAGTGGAGGGTATGTGGGATGGTTCATGCTGAGGAAAACAGGGTAATATGGAAAAGTTTCATGATTGGTTTGTTTTAGGGTTTTGGTGAGAGAGAGATTTGAGAAAGTGGTTTTTTGCACCACTTAGGGAGACCACCTTGGCACCCAGCGCATGCAACAGGCCCCAGGTAGGTGGTTTGGCTAGGGGATGCTCTGGAACTCACAACAGAATTATTGGCACCTAGCCTATTTGACCTATTTGATGGGGTCCTTAACGCTTTCGTGGGCCATGTGACCTATTTGATGCATTGTCCTTGCTATTGAAATTTGCCTCCAATGAATGAATATAATGGGATGTAGTCTATCTATATGCAGATTTTTCCAGGTCGTATTCTAGTACATTACGATTAATGGAAAGTTGGCTTTCCAGATTCTGTGTATGTGTGTATTTTTATTTGTTTGCCACATTCTAGTGTACTAATAGTTTCTCTGACTGGGTGAAGTTCCATAGGAATGAATACTGAGGTTACTTCTTGTTGTCCAGGCATGCTCTGGACATGCCTCACCTAGGGAGGGTCAATTGTCTAAGGTGTCATCTAGATGGCCCGTGTATAGGTTTATGGGTGTTTTTCCCAATTTTGTCACAATTCCCATGTTTTTTTATGTCATATTTGAATGGAATTTCAAGGAAAAAATATAGACGATAACAAAATAAATTGAAATTGTCTGTTTTATTCTGTTGAAGGACGTTGCTGGTTGGTAGAGCCTTAGATATGTAAGATGTCACTAGCATTTGCTTTCACTGTTTTGGATCATATTTATCATATCTTATTTCCTTTTGCATGCACAACTTGATTCCTCTTGATTCTAATTGTCCTTTTCGATCCCATCGTGGCTGCAACGTTAGCTGCTTCACTTGTACAAACAGGCAGTAGAGTTGGGTTCCAGCATCAGAGAATCCCTATTACCATTTTTACCTCTATTGTTGGCACCCTCCCTCTGTTGAATTTTCTTGTTTGGCCTCCTTGTGTAGTCTTCAGACTGAAATCATCAGAGCTGTGTTGGGTTTTCCAGGGATTTGGTTAAACCCAACAATTCCTTCAACTTTTAGTAGAGCCAAGATGCTGCCTTTTTATTTTCTGTAGATTGTTCCCACTTGTATTCTAGATTGCTTTTTGTCTGTTCCCATTCTCTATTTGCTACCATTTTGGTCCTTCCTCCTTCTTGTTTTTTTATTCATCGTGACATTTTTATCCCTCATTGTTGTAATTTATGATTTCTTTTGCAGATTTTATGGGGCAAAAATTTGTCAGTCTACATTTTCTTCAGTTAATAAGATGTTGGTATAAAAGTTTCCCCATTTATGCCCAGTGTTTTCCATCGGAGTTGTTTTCATTTTTATAGATTAATTTAAGTTGTGGACAATGTGATTGTGGCCTCGATATAGAGAAGAGTATGGTGTTACACTCAAAACTCATCCACTACATGTTTGTTTTGTTGCTGAGCACAACAAAGAAATGGCAAATAGGTACTTGATATGGTGAATTGGAGAGAAGAAATCATATTGGTTTGATGAGAGGCTTTCAAATCTTGAATCATTTGCGTAGTTTGATCTGCATCTTGTAAAATATGAGTCATGTTGGGAAGGTTGTATGAAGGCTGTTGTATTTTCTTGTAAAGAGAAGCAAGGATTTTTCCCCGTAATTCAAGATGCAGTTTGGGCAAGTAATCATGGCTTAGGAGTCAGGACTGTATTGATCAATTTACCACTATAACCATAGGACAAGTTGAAAACCTGAATTTTGGTAACTAGAATGAGGACTTCGCCCTCATGTTTTCCTTATTTCTTCTTTTGTTGCAATCTCTGCAATGCTAGTGGTACACTTGCAACAAAAAATAATTCTCATTTGCAGACTGTTCTAGCTAGTGAATTCAACTCATGGATTTAGTATGATTTGATATGATTGTGGAATACTTGGGTTGGCTACAGGTATAACAGCTGTCATGGATTTAATGTGATTACCCCAGTGCCAGATTTCTTTAAATCACTGGTTTCATAGTCTTATTCAGTACTTCAACCTTAGTTTGTATTCTTAATCTCATTATCACTACCATGTCAAAACCTAAACTACATCAATACTCAGTGTAGTCATTTATCCCCATGTTCATTGCATGTATGATATACCAACCTATTTTTCCCCATGTTCTTTCATCTTTTCGCCTAATGTTCCACCTCATATATTGCATAGATTCATTCATTTCTAATTATTTCATCTATTCTCAGGCATCATCTGGACATCCTTATTTCAGCCATATTTATCTCATAACCATGTTGTCTTGGCTGACTAACCCTGGAGCCATCAATCATGGCTGGTCTGAGCTTTCTACAATTTCATTGGCCACATTGTCATCATTTCCTTGTTTGTCAATTATAATATTGAGATACCAAAAATTTTCGGCCCTGTGCCTTTTGGCCATCAATCTTGTAACATCTTTTTTCAAACCCTGAGCTTTGATGCAACTAATCTTGCTTATCTTATTAATTCAAAGCATATCCTTTTTGTCTATAATTGATGATGGAATGCATGCAATGACCTGTTATCCACTGCAGGAATTATCATAGTGTGACAGTGGGTTCGTAAGTTCTATATGACATGTTGGATGCACTATCTATTTGGGAAATCCACTCTCTGGAGATTCATGGGGAAAATTTTGAAAATTTAACAATTCAGTTGTTGATTTGTGTCTCCCTGAATAAAAGATTCTAGGATCTATGAAACTGTCACCAATCATACTAGAAGTGCACGCCAAAGCCATGAAACATAAGCCAATTACAGAACTCAAAGTAATGCTAAGTACCATAACTTCAGAATAGTTGTGGTTGTTTATGGTTTACAGATTGTTATGTTAATTCATCATATTAAGCATGTAGAGAAACTGAGGTTTGGGCCTATGAACTGAAGCCTACTCTAGGAAAAGAAAGAATTCGATGTTGTATATACTGCATATTAGCAATGCAATTAGTTGGCTCTTGTTGAGAAATTGATTTTGTCAAAATACTTGTTTAGTTTGTAAGCATTGATCATTAGAGTAAGAGTGTTTACCATCTATCATTGTACTTGCAAGAGTGTTTACCATCTACCATCTAGCTTATAATTTACCAACTCTATTGACATTAGTTAATCTTTTGTTGTTTCTCCTATACTAATAGTTTCTTGATTTTGATCAAAATGAAAAATCTATTATTTTATTGTTTGCAGGGAAAATTTCTAGAAGACCAATAAGAAAAATAGCTATTTGCATCGAGTTGTTCAGGATGGACCAACAAAATCAAGGGACAAATTTTTCTTCTCCAGTAGACCTCCCCATGAAGCGCAAACGGGGTCGTCCACGCAAGGATGAAAGCCAGGTTAAACGGGAGAGGACGCCTAAATCTAACAGTGTGAGTAAAACCCATCGCCATGGAGCAAATCCAAGTAATGAAGATGATGATCATGATGAAATGGTGGGCCAAGTCGTTTCTGGTGTTTGCGAGGGTTCATTTGATGCTGGATATTTTGTCACTGTAAAGGTTGGCAACACTGACACTCTTTTGAGGGGTGCTGTTTTTGTACCAGGTCTTTTTACTCCTATCTCTGCAGCAAATGATGTTGCTCCATATGCCAAAATGTACAAGAGGAAAGAAATTCCTATCCCAGTTCTCAACCCTCAATCTCAGGGCTCCAGTTCTGCTCCACGATTGAGAAGGAAAAATAAGCAACCTGTCCATCCTGAAAACACGGCACCAATGGCTGTGGACCAAGCTCCACCCTCTGATGTTCAGTGTGGCACCCCATCTTCAATAAAGACAAATTCTGCTTCCACCAAAGTACCTCTGACTTACAATGTGCCAAAGAATGACAAAGTCATTTCCTCAGTAGAAGTCCAGCTTGTAAAACAGAAACCTATGGCTCCAGAAAAAATTTCCCATGAGCTTAAGTCATGCAACCTGTTTGCGCCTCAGGACCAACCTGCTTCTGATAAGGTGCCTCTGACTGATAACTTGCCAAAAATTGAAACAGTTCTTTCCTCTGGAGGAAGAGTCCAGGGCCAAATCTCCACACCTGTTGTTCCACAGAAAGTGTTGACCAATCAGCAAGAGACTGGCACCTTATTTGCACTCAAGGACCAATGCCCATCTGTTATCGAGCCAAAGAATGATTCAGTTATTTCCTTGGGAGAAAAAGTCCAGCTTGAAAACCAGATGCCTGTAGTTCCAGACCAAGTTTTAACCTCCCAGCATCATATCGGTGCCTTGTATGCACTTGAAAATTCCTCTATTACAGCACCTCTGACTGATTACTTGCCGAAGAATGATACAAATCTTCCATTGGAAGGAGAAGTTCCAATAGAAAACCGAGTGCCGATATCTGCAGACCAAGTTTTACCCATTCTTCAGTTTGGTGCTCCATTGACACTCAAGGATCAACTTTCCTCTGTTACAGTGCATCCAACTCATGACTTGCTAAAAGATGTCAGAGTTCTTCCCCAGGGAGAAAAAGTCCAGCTTGAAAAAGAGCTGCCTACAGCTGAAGGCCAAGTTTTTCTCTCTGATCTTCAGCATGGTGCTGCATTTGCAGTTGAGAACCAATCTACCTCTCCTGTAATTCTTTCAGCTGATAAATTGCCAAGGAAAGATGATGGTTTTACCTTGGAAGGAAAAGACATGCCCCGGGAAACTTTAGAGCTTGGAATTGGGGATCGGCCTGTCTCCCTAACAGAGCTGAAAAATTTTCATAAAATTATCAAACAAGATGAAATGTTTCAAGAAATGGAAGCTTCAACTCTGGCCAAAGGACCTGAGGCTGATGTAGAGGCAACTAAAGAATTGAAATTAGATGCAGAATCCACACCATATGTTGATGTTTTTCCAGGCAATGAAACTGTCATCCAGGTGACACAAGTTCAACAAGCTGTGAATCCTGCTGATGCACTGAAGAGTCAAAATCTTGAACCCCACCCAGCTCCTGTTGTTGCTGAACCTGAATATATGCCTTTCCAACTGATCGGTAAACCTGTTGATGTTCTGATGGAAAAGCAGGCTTCACCAAAGAACTATTTTCCCCAATATGTGCAGTCAGAGTTCACCGTCAAGGATCTTTTGAGCGGCAATGCGGCTTTCCAGTCAAACAGAAGTCCCTTCAGTGATGTCGTGAACGTTACAGGTGAAGGCTCACTATCTTCTCCAAAAACCAGTCAACAACCTATGATGAACTTTCTGGGAGATGCAGATCAAGTTAAGCTGAAGCTTGCAGCTGAAGGGTCTGAACCCCCAAGCATGTTTGAATCCCATATATCTCATCCTGTTGATCCTGCCAAAGATCTGGATTCTGGTTTCAAGGATGCCTCTATACCCTCAAAATTTGAGATCAATCCAGTAGCGGCAACAAGCAATACCATTGCCTCCGAGGATGTTTCTCAAACGGAAGATGATGCACATAGAGCTGAGGCTTGAGGGGTAAACAGGTATTGATATGTATCTATCACTGCCTACATAGTTAAACTGAGTACTGGCATACAAAAGAAGGGGGAGGAAGGTTGATGAGTACTGGGTAAGAGTCTAAGACTACATATATATAAATTTAGTGTTTATTTCTGTTGACAGCTTAGAATTGTTTTGTAATATGGACCTTGCACTCTGTTTTTCAAAAGCATTTTCCATGTTTTCTAGTATGCTTCTACTGCCCAAGACCACCTTTGAGTCAGCTCACAGAATGCTTTAAACAATGGCAGGGCTAGTTATGGAAGGATATAACTATTGACAGAGCTGAACCACACGGTAGCTTTCAACGTCTCATGGGGTTGAGTTGAATTATGATTCTACTTATACGTATAAAAGCACTTGAGAAGCCTTATTTCATGTTACTTTGGTGATATAGTCGCTATCTCTATATTACATCGCCAATGGAACTTGGTTCCCATTTCTGTGAGATTTTTGTAAAAGTGCTTTTAAGCTTGTAAAATGTTTTTATAGCTTTTGTTTGTAGTATTTTTACGGTACTAAACTTTTGTGAAAATCAGATTGTAGATATAGGATTAATTTTAGTTCGATCCCTTGAGGTTCAAACATAAAGGGTTTTAGTTCAATCCCTTGAGGTTCAAACATAAAGGGAGTTGATGGATGTAGTCAACCTTCGATTTGTAACACCCCTAGGGTTCTAACTTGTGACCTTAACTCTAATATCACTTGTAGGACCTCATACGCTATCAACCTTTCTAAAAGCAATTGTTATCAGGAAAAACATATAACCATAATCTTATAATGTGTTCATTCAAACGCTCACGACATTCGAACACAAGGGGAGTTGATAGACGTAATTAACCTTCGATCTATCTAACAAGCTTTATAATACATGTATATACGTGTATGTTTGATTTTTATTAGCGTCAATTATCAAAGCATTATTCCAAACATTATTTTTAATTTTAGTTATTTTTTATATTTTTAAAAATGATTTTTAGCATTTGCTAAATGTTTTTTTGTTTTTACTAAAATTGTTTTCAAATATCAAGCAATGGTTTTTTATCCACACTCTTAGAGTTTGTTCGGTAATTATTGTCCTTTACTAAAATTTGTATAAATTTGTATCTTTTTTGTCTTATAAAACAAGTTTGACAAACTTTTTAGAGAAAGGGGTTGTTTGAAAAATTGTTTCAAAAAAGGATAATTATTTAGAACAATTTTTAATCATTTTAATTGTTTTTTAATATATTATTTTTGAGAATAATTTCTAGTATTTTTACTTGTTTTTTCTAAGAATCAATGTAACATGCTCATCACTTCTTTTTCACATTGTCTTGCTTAGAATAAGGAGAATAACATTGTTTTTCAAACTTAATTTTGTTGCTGAAAATCATTTTTGAGAATTGTTTCTTAATATGAATATGATATTAAAAAATTGAAGTTTATTTAGGGTTAAGACAAACAAATAGGAAATATTTATATTTCTTACTTTGGTCCAACGATCTTGTTTACTTATAATCACTTTTGATGATTGTTTATTTTATGTTTGAAAATTATATTTTAAAATATATATATATATATATATATATATATATATATATATATATATATATATATATATATTATAAAAAAAGTCTAATATTTAGATAATATATTTTATAAAAATAACATAGGCTTTATTTAAAGAACTTTAATATTAAATATTTTTAATTATTATTAAAAATATTTTGGAATCAAATATTTCTTCAATAAATACTATAAGTGATTTTTAATTTTTAAAAATATTTTTTAAGTTTTATCAAATACCTATTTTTTAAAAATGTTTTTTTATAATATAAATTATTTTAAAAACATTATCAACGGAAAAGGGTTTTTCAAAATCAAGCCTCTAATTTTACACCTCTTTGACTTTTATTATTTTTAAAGAGAATTTTTTTTTTTTTTTTAATATCTCTATAAAGTCATTTGATTTGCTACATCTCAGAGCGACTCTCAAGAGTGTCTGGAGAAGCTCTCCGTTTACGAATCTCACTCCTTTCTCTTTCTTCCCGCTCCTTTCTCTCTCTACTCTACTGGCTATAACTTCCTCACTTCTAAATTCAAAGGTATGTCTTACAATTTACATTTTTGTTTATTTATTTTTGGTTTTGTTCGAATTCGATTTCTTTGAATCTTTTGTTATATAAATTTTGTTTCAGTTATCGTATTTAATTATTGGATCTGTTGCTGGAAATCCCTCTTGCCATATCTTAACTGCATATTATATGTATGTTGTGCCTTTTCACAATTGATTCAGTTCCTTTCTTCCAAGTACTGTAAGAGGTGGTTGTTTTACGTTTTGGTCCTCTCAATTCTTCTCTAGAACCAAAATCAAGGGTTAGGGTTAGGGTTAGGGTTAGGGCTAGGGCTGGGGCTGTGTCTTTGTTGACTTGATTTTAGGGGTGCATTGGAATGCATTGTGAATTGCTGTTATTTGTTTATGTGATGGAGTCCTTTGTAAATCAATAAAGGTCCTTGGTGTTATGTTTATAAATGGTGATAGCTCTCTGTTTATAGAGGTTGGAGGAATAGCCCCACTTTGCTTATTTTTTGGTGCATTAGGAGGGATGTAACAACCCAATCTTTATCGAGGAAGAGACATCAGATCCCTGATTTGTTTATTTTGGTGCATTAGGAGGGATGTAACAACCTAACCTCTTATGAGGAAGAGACATCAGATCAAAGACTTCGTTATGACCCTTTTGTAGTGGTATGGCCATTAGGGTCCCTACAGGGTTGCCTAATTGTACACCATTGGGCTCTGTAGATAATTTTCAGTCATAGTGCCTAATAGTATACCATTCATTATGACCTAGTAAAAATGCCTGCTCATTCATAGTGGATGACTGACCCTGGGAAAAATGCCTGCCACCTTCCAGTTCCTCATTCGTAAAACAAGGAGACTGAGAACTGAGAATTGAGAAGAGCCCTTTCCCCTTTAACATAATAATGGGGGCAGGAAAGCAAGAAGGTGAACATATGGGCGTGAGAGCTAAAGGAGAGATGCTGCCAAAGGCACAAGGTGCACTTAAGACGCAAAAGTCGTCCAAGGCTCAGGCACAAAGTGCAGCACCCAAGCGCACACCTGAACAAAGTGAAGCACAACCTAGGATGCATGTTAATTTTATACAATATGACTTAGATTCAATTAAATCCAAAATTCCAAACGTTTGAAAGAATCATCTAACAAAAAACTAATGAAATTATATAAAATTCCAATTTACTATCAGAAATTTCAAGAATAATATATATATTTAATTTAATTTAATTTTTTTTTTTAAAAAAAGAAAATAGATAAGGCATACTTTGGTAGGTGAGGTGCTATAACTATGGAGTGGTTGTGCCTTGAGCCTAGACCTGCTTTTAGCATGCCTTTGTCAACTATGTCTCCATTGTGGATTTGGAGTGGCTTCTTTTTTGGTGCTTCTTGTATACCCCAGTGTACATGGAGTGCACCACCTTTTGTCAGGCGCCTTTAATATGAATTTTTTTTGTCTATCAAAAAATAAATAAATTTTCTGGCTGTGATGACTCATTACATAATTGTCCATAATTAATAACCAGGGGAAGTGAAAGAAGAAAAAAAATTTGCAGTGTGGAGATTCATACATAAACAGAAGGGCTTGTGCACATATTTTTAAGCATATTTGGGATTTTTTATTACCTGCCTATCAAACAAAAAAGAAAAAAAGAAAAAAGGAGACTACGGGTTCTGCACAATAGCATGGACTTGTAATGGCGAATGGAGAGAGAAAGAGAACATACAAAAAGGAAAAGGAGAAGATGAAAGAGATAAGAAGGGAGGGAAGGAAAGCCCTTGAATCTCATGAATTGCGGTGGTTGATAAAATGTGGCGTTGTACAATAGTTAATTACATTAGTTCAAGGGTCATTCTTATACTTTATAAGACTCCAGGCTTCTGGTTATGGCTACTTTTCATGAACTAAAGTTGGTGTTCTTCACTGAACAGTATTTCATATATGAGACTATTGTTTCCTTGGGCTAGTAATATTTCTTTTATATTTATGCAGAGTGTCTTTGGGTACTTATATTCTAATAATTAATATTATAACAAGATTTTCTTATTAATATCATTAGTTTTTTGGTAATAGAATTACTATCTATCCATTGCAAAACCTTTTCTTATTGAAAAAAAAAATTATGGGGAAAACACCGACGTGGGTGCAACCCAAGTACCTAGGGAACACATATGGACTACGTGGAACTATGCTAGTTCATGGAAAAGAAATTATGGATTTTATCAAATATTAATTTTTAGAGGGGTAACTGTATGGATTTTGCAAACAAGCCACTTTAATACAAAGAAACCAACTGCAACCCTAAATCCTAGCATTCCCATCCATAGATGGTGAAAACACTGATATCTTATTCTCTTTTACATACTGATCCTATAAATGGAAAAGGAAAAAGTATCAAACAGAGCTTGAATAGATGCTGGGATTGCTGGATGGAACAGCAGAACTGTAGGCAAACGTACATTAATGTGAGGCTGCAGGAGAAGACAAATCCAAATCCAAAAATCGGCAATGCATTCACATACTCTAGAATCTCAGCTTGAGAATTGTGGTTCTTTTTACATGATCTTTTGACTGAGGTTCTTAATACATGTATTTAATCAGACTTTGAATTTCAGGGGGCAAGTTTGAAAACAGGATGGACATAATATCTCAACTACAAGAACAAGTGAATACAATTGCTGCTCTTGCTTTCAATACCTTTGGGACGCTACAGAGGGATGCTCCTCCAGTTCGACTCTCCCCTAATTACCCGGAACCTCCTCCAATCCCTACACTTACAGAGGATACCCCTAACATTTCTGACCAACCCAAGCTCATGTCTGCTGCTCTCGTTAAGGCTGCCAAGCAGGTTAGCAAATTTGCTGCTGTTTGTCAGTCCTTTTCTAATCAATATTTAGAGCCATTTTAAGGGCATGCTCGGACTTTCCCTGGACCCCAGTAATGGAATAATTTCTTATATGACATTTGAAGGTAGTAATTATGAATCATCCTTGATTAAGTTATCAAAGAAAATGAGATCCATAAACATAACTAATGAATAGGATGAGTTATAGGTTTTCATGCAATTCCACAATTTCAAATTTTCTCATGATTTCTGTTTTTAATGATCCTAATGCTACTTGTACATAGTTTGTAGCCCCTTGGCACCTTTTAGTGAATAAGTAGGATTTAATGACCCCATTAAATGGTAAAATCTATGCATATTAGTTCAAAACATAATGGGCCAGTTTAAACTTTATTTTTAATTTATCCCACTTGGGAAATCTAATTAGCACATTTGTATTCAGTTTGATGTGTTGGTTGCAGCACTTCCATTATCCGAGGGAGGTGAAGAAGCTCAACTGAAAAGGATTGCAGAACTCCAGGTATATGGTTTGACTGTTTCTCCCTTCTCCATACAACAATGCCACACTCTAGTGTGGTTGTATTTTCTCCTAATTCTTCGGTTCATATGCATTTTGTCCAGGCTGAAAATGATACTGTGGGCCAAGAACTACAGAAGCAACTAGAAGCTGCAGGTGAACACTCTGATATACAAGGGGACCTTAAAAATAACCCTGTTGCCAATAACGACTTCTTTTTATCTTTTTCAAGTTATATCTCTTGAATTAACTGTGCCTGTGATAATTGGTGGTGCCAGAGAAGGAGTTGAAGCAAGTCCAGGAGTTGTTCAGCCAAGCTGCGGATAATTGCCTGAACTTGAAGAAGCCAGATTGAAGAACGGGCAGCGGCACCCATTGGTGGCAATTCCTTTTCTGTCTTTTTCTTATTAGTAACATTCATTGGCTGCACGGGATGTGCTTCATATGTATATTTTTTGTTGGTCTTAAATCCCTTTTCTTGTAAAACATATGGAGGATCATCTTCATGATGGTCCATCATTTTGTAGTGGATTCACAGCAAAGACTTCCTAAACATGCTTCTGGTGGTCCATTGACGTTTTCCCCTTATTCCCCAATCACACTTTTTTTTAAAAAAAGCATGTTTGACAATGTTTTTAAAGAAAAATTAAGTCTGATGATAAAACTTAAAAAACACTATCAAAATCACAAATGTTGTTTGAAGAATTACTTGACAGGTGATTAGTAATGCTCGATGGTTTTTTTTTTTTTTTTGTAAGTTAGAAATATTTCCTAAAAACATTGTCAAACGGACACAATCCCAAAATGACTTGGTCGACTAGTTGAGTAATAAGAGTTCCACATTGTAGAAAGTTCCTACTTTACCAAAGCCATCCAACGCCAAATTACATAGGACCAATTCCAGAGAAAGTCATTAGAATAACAATATCAATCAAACGCCAATACTTAGGTCTACGTATAGGATAGGTGAATTAAACCCAGAGCCTAACAAACAACTTGAGAGTAGAAGAGGGGGAAGAAAGGAAAAAGTAAACACCATGCAAGCGCCTGGAAAGGCAGGCCCCGCTCTCCATTGAACAGCATTAAAGAAAGACCTATCAACACTAACACACAGAATTGGATGCAGCAGCCAATATCCCTACTACCAGTGTCAATCTGGAACAAACTAAACTCTGCATACTCCGATATGAATAAGATATTTGCCTCCATCTTCAAGTGACCTCTTAACTCCACTGCCCGGCTTATGATCAAAATCACTGCAATGCAGCAACATAATATTATTACCAAGCCTTGTATCCAGTAAAAATATAAATTCATACCATAAAATTATTCACCAAGTAAATACTACATCCACCCTTAATAATAAACCAAAAAGCCTTTTTGTTGTTGACAATAACCAAGGAACTAATTGGCCTTACGATGAAGGATTAAAGGATCATGCAGCAGATATCCGATTTGAAAGTAAGCGCATCAACCATATGGAACAGAAAATTCAATTCCCTGATCTTTTCCCCTTTCCATAGGCTTATATATGACAAAACCAAAAAACCATATAGAATACCTTTATATTACTTCATATCTTTACCGACAAAATATAACAACGCATAAAATAAACCAAAAGCTTTTAGCTATATTGCACCTGCTGCGGCTGCTGCTGCTGTGGCTGTTGGTAATTTCCATATCCAGAGTAGCCATAGTACATGTTAGGATCTTGCGCAGGCGGGGCATATCCATATGTTTCATATCCATGTGTATATCCATAATATCCACCATATTGGTTTGGATCTGGCTGAGGCTGAACAGCTCCAACAGATGGATCCTGTAGAATTGTCACATTCATGTCAAATTCCACACTTAAAATTCTGAAGGCAAGGAACTCAAGTATAGAAAAATAACCTGTCTGTTTGAAGGACTCCGACCCCATGAGAGTCGAATATTTTGACCACCCAACGGAGTTCCATTTAACATCCGCAGTGCCTCCTCTGCACAAGCTCTGGTCCATCATGTGTGTGTGGAACAGAACAAAGGAGCACAGGTTAGATGTATCATGATGTCAACTAAATAGATGCCTCAAGGCAGGATGGCTTACCTGTCAGCAAATTGGACAAATCCACATCGCTTGCCAACTGGTATTTTAACATGAACTAACTCGCCATATTGGCTAAAAACTTGTCTCAAGTGGTCATCTGAGACGCTGGAATCTAAACCACCAACAAATATCTGAAATGCAAAATGTCGAGTCACAAAAAAATTGAAAAGTAAAATGTAACTTCCAGATTTAAAACAAAAGGATACCCACAGTTGTATTATTTGGGTCACTCTCGTTCTCAGTTCCTTGAGAATTCTGATATGAAGCTGCAAATGAACAAGAAGGGTGAAGACAAAAAGGAAATGAATGTTGAAGATATGATGCTTCCTATGCAGAGTTAAAGTGAACAAAATGAATACACAGTCAGGATTGCTGCTAGAACTACTAAGACATCAGAGTACTACTAAATCATTAAAAACCCCGAAGAAGAATACCAGAATGCTTGCTCATCCAAAATTTCACATATGCGCGTGCGCTATTTTCAGCTTATTCCAGCTGAGACAATTGTTCTCCCTCAAATATTGTAAAACAAAATATCTTCACATCCACAAATTCACTAAAAAATAAGAAATAAATATATACAAACAAACAAATTCTGGCAGAAATAGGACATTGATGATCTTGTAGTCAAATCATTGCATGTATAGCAACAATACATTTCTTGCTTAAAGCTATGCATCAGGAGCTAACTACAGAGCACCTGGTCCTGGTCTATCAAAACGTTACTAGATAAGAATGCCTACCACCTTGAAACCATGTTTAACCACACCTTTCTTTCTCAACACAGTGAACCAATGTTGAAATTATACCACTTAGCAAATTCTTCAACCAACACCTACACTCCAAGAAATTTCCACCACACTACAGCTACTTTGACTTATTGAGTCAGCATCTAAAGACCATTCCCTCATCTACTCCAATGTTAGCTCTTGAATTATAATTAATGCATAAGAAGGAACAAGATGAGAAAATCATTAACATAAAGTTTGTAAGGATGGAAGCTGAAACTGTTTAAGAGATGAAAAAATGACAACATATATCAACCTTCTTCACTTCATACATTGAATAGCAAGCAAGACAGATTTGAGTGTTTCTCCTCCATATATGTTCTAGCGGTATAACTTCAGAAAACTTTCAACTCGAGAACCTCCTAATTATTCATAAGCTTGGTTTCCACAAAGGAAATAAGTTTAGTTTGTCCTGTGTACTTTGGTATACAGTTTCTTTGGCGCTATTAATAAATTCATTTTTCTAATTTATCAAGGAAAAAAAAGGCTTAGGTTGATTTCCACACAACATAATATAATAGTAAAAACATTATATTACATATCCTTAGAATGAGTCAATGACTATTAGTTGAGTCGGTTGAGCAAGCATATTCTATTTGTTAACCATAACAACCTAGTCAACCAAAATTAAATAACAGAACTGCATCAATATCCATGTTACATAGAAAGCAGACATCTTTATTCCTCCCGCACATTTCTCATGAATTTAAAACTTGGTTAACTATAATTTGATATTTTAGAAGTTTAAATCAGTAAAAAAAATCACTATCCGAAATCTCTTTCAAAAACTCTCCTTTTCCTGGTCTCTAACTTCTCACCCAATCCAAATTCAATCTTTTCAAGTTCTACATCCACAATCAATCCACAATCTCTGAATCTCTTCAACTATAACTTCTCAATCAATCTACTTTCTATATCTTTTCTACTAATTTTTGGAGGTTATATTGTGTTATACAGGCAAATGAATTGCATGTGCCACCGACCCACTACTACTTCCCTAGTAAAAAAACAAACTCATAATAGTCTTAGATGCTCAACTATTTTCTGCCATAAAATCCTAGATCCTAGCTAGCAGTAAAAATAATTTAGTAAAAAAAGAATGAATGCAAAACCACCTAGCTAAATTACACAAAACATTCAAGACTGCTAAGTTTGAATTCTCAGCCTTAAGTAAAGAATATCAAATGCACTGATCATATGTCTGCAATAAATTTGACAAACTTAGATCTTTCAAATATATTATTAATAGAATGAATGCAAAACCACCTAGCTAAATTACACAAAACATTCAAGACTGCTAAGTTTGAATTCTCAGCCTTAAGTAAAGAATATCAAATGCACTGATCATATGTCTGCAATAAATTTGACAAACTTAGATCTTTCAAATATATTATTAATAGAATGAATGCAAAACCACCTAGCTAAATTACACAAAACATTCAAGACTGCTAAGTTTGAATTCTCAGCCTTAAGTAAAGAATATCAAATGCACTGATCATATGTCTGCAATAAATTTGACAAACTTAGATCTTTCAAATATATTATTAATAGAAATGGGCACACTAGGCCAGGCCTCTTATGAAGCAAGGAATCACTTAAAACAACACCAAGAATCAGGGCATGGCCAGTCTAACAAGCCAATATTCCTAGATGACTCGTCTTTCAGAACAGGGGACAATCCATGTACTAAGCCATACCATGGTTGAAGAAAAATGCTACGACATGTACATCATGTGCCTGATCTTTGATATCCCAGGAGTGATAACTGATGATATGATTGGCAACATAATAAAACTTATTCATTTATAGTTTTTGATAGGTAACAAACATCTCTTTTCCTTGTTAGGAATTGAATCTGGAATCTTCCAAACATTCACCCCAATCCCCTTACCACTTAAACAATTTAAATGATTTCATTACTTCAACAATGGAAAAAATTTAATTAAAAACAACTAACATTAAACTGAAAAGCAGACAAACATTTCTCCAGACAGGAAGTTGAAGTTCAGCATTCTGGAGAGCAAAGTTGAGATAAACTGGAAATGCTAGAAAAAGACCTCTTGGGCGGAAATTTTTGACCCATATTAATACTTTCAGGAATCCATGAAAATTAAGAAAACCTATCATATCCCTCTGTGAATAAAAGAAGTTGACAAGCTATACTAGAAGTTAATCTGGATTTATCAGTAACTGGAAAAGAAGAAAAAAAAATTAAGGAAAAACGTCTGAACAGGCAAAGGAAGGCAGAAACATCCTAATCTGGTGAATGCTATAAATGAACCACGTGGCTACATTTGCCAGTCACCATGCCTGCTACATGCAGTTTCAAGTGACTGCATAAAAATTGCCATCTGCACTCCAGAGAGAGCCCCTTTCAGGAAATAAAATTTGGCAAAATAAATCAGCATTAAGCATGGGGGATCAACAGAGGGAAAAATCAAATATACCAAGAATGCAAATGGCATGAGGAACTGGTATACAGGAAACTAAAGCAGTGGATTGTCCGCCTGATTAACGGACAAAAAGAAAAAGAAAAAGAAAAAGAGCATCTGAAACAGTAAAGAAAATAACTTGACTGACAGCTCTATCAACAAATTCTGGAAAAATAACCAAATGTAACTTGACTGACAGCTCAATCAATAAAAGGAACTGGAAAAACAATTCGGAAATGTAGCATAACAAATGCCACAGGAAAACTAAAATAAAGGACAAATTATGACATTAACAGGAAAACTGACCTAAGCAAGGCCACGAACTAAAGGGGTAACCATTTCAGCTGAAATCAGTTCCAGACCCCTAAACGATAGAGCCTCTTGACACCCTGCTTTGAGAGAACAGGAGTTCTATGAGTTTTTGCATGTTTGAATATTTAAACAGCATTGCTCATACCCAAATTTTTTAAAGGTAAGTACTGGAAGGAAATGACTTTTTAAACTGCTGCTTATCTTCAAGCACATAACTGAAAGAAATCACACTTAACCATAATATTTAGCAGGCTGCACATGAAACAATATTTTAGAAAATTAAATAATCCACCTTACCATTTCTAAAAGACAAATTAAAATATCAAGGTGCATGATCATAAAGCAAAACCTTAGACCATCAATATCCAATTCAAATAATAATAGATTCCTATAAATGCAACATAGTATAATCTACCCAATGCAGGCTAGCAAAACACATAAAAGAGAAACATACCTTTTGGGTATTGCTCACTGCCAACAGTTTTCTTGGTAGTAGCTGGTCCAATACGCATGGGTCTAGTGGAACAGAACATTCCATTCATCTCGGTCATGGCTCGCAATTGTTCACTTTCATCTCCAAACCTAACAAACCCATAGCCCTTCGTGCGGCTAGTAAGCCTGTCAGTCACAACCTTAGCACCCTTAACTGAGGGATAGTGAACCCTGAATGTCTCTTGTAACATGTAATCTGTAACATCTGAAGCCAGGTCTCCAACAAAAATTGTGAAATCAGGAGTATTATCTGGACGTTTTTCACCCACTCCAAAAGAAGCCCAGTTTAGTCTAAAATTCTGCTCAACATTTGGCATGAGGCTACCATTATATGTCTGCAAAATTCTTTCAGCAGCAGCACGAGAAATAAATTCAATAAAACCATAACCCTCTAATTGATTAGTTTGCTTGTTACGAATAAGTTTCACAGAAGTAACCTGCAAGAGCAGACACCTTCATTAGAAGAAACCACAACACAAATCCGACCCATAAAAAAGGTAAAGAACTAAATATATTTTCACACACAAACATTAGTAACACCACATCAGTCAACATTTACTAACAGTAATAGTAAGAGCCCCATTTCCACTCAAAATCACTAGTTCATATTATAACTAGGGACACACCCACATAGCCTACTCTAAGTTCAAACTATACATATGCAAGAAATCACACTAATAGCTATCCGCTTTTAATGCCAAAAGGAAGGAAGAAAAAAAGAGCCCATTTTAAACAAAGGTAACCCAACAAACATTGAATTCATAAAGATTTTATATACACTGCTAAATTGTGTTTGTGCAGTATGTACTATTCATTCTACCCTTAATGAAAATTCTGAAAAATACAACATGGGTATTCCCCACCCAAGCTATAAATTAAATTCTTCAAGCAACTTCTACATCTAAGAATAGAAATCATCACGATTATTATAACAAAAGGAAGATATAGCAGAAATAAAACACACTACTCAAATAATGCTCCAGAATATACCAGTGTTATATTTTAATTTTAAAAGCAAACGCCTACACGGTAGACTGGTAGTATAAATAAGTAATATTTTCGGTTTACAAATAAGACACCAAGAACTTGATAATACATATTCAAAATCTGCTTTCCAAGGCATTTCCTGCAAGGGGGTCATTTTAGAAAATATTTAGGTGTTCTTGGCATTCTAAAAAATTCAAGTAATTTAACAATTGAAAATAATCCAAGGTAAATATGTTTTTTGTTTTCATTTTTAGATATGCAATTGACTCTGAGAAAACCATTTTCATTAATCACTTGCAGTTTCTCCCATCACATACAAAGCAAAGAAACAGGTATCGAAACCACAACCTTCCATAACCAACACAAAATCAAAAAAAATATATTGAAAGAAAAAAACAGAAATCAAAATAAAAGATCCTAAAAGAAAGCAGACTTTTCAAAGCAGCATCGTCATAACAAACAAAAAAACACACAAGCACAAATCATTATATATATATAACCCGCAACGAAACGAAAGCGATTACCTCCCCAGTATGCGCGAAGCACCCATTGATGTAGTTCTCATCCATCCAGTACTGCAAATCTCCGATCCAAAGCGTACGAACCTCGTCGGCGCTTGCGGGCTGCGCAGGCTGGTACTGCGGCATCTGCTGTTGGGGATGGGGATGGGGCTGAGGCTGCTGGGGTGGGTGCTGCGGCGGTGGCGCCACCTGATGCGGGGGCGGCGGCTGTTGGGCCCACATCTGGGGTGGTGGCTGCTGCATCATCATCCACGGCTGCTGCTGTTGGTCCATTGTCGGAGGTGGCATCTGAGGTGGAACGACGCCGTTGGATGGTTGCATCATGTTTACAAGCGTCGAAAGAAGTCCAGTGAACGGAGACCCTAACCCTAACCCTAGAATGGGTAACAGTAGATGAATGGATTCTGATCCGATGAGTTATACCCAAAAAAAATTGTACACGTGGCCGCAGGAAAATGGGCTTATCTGGGAGATTGTCTGTGACGCTTGATTATATTACTATCATGAACGCCACAATGAAGCCATCAGATTGTTGACCCAGCACTTGAGAATGGATTTTGATCAGACGGTAGGATTTAAATTTATAATCCATTTTGCCTAATTAAAATTAGATCAACAAATATATAAAGTTTTTATTTATTTATTTTCTTTTGAATTTCATCAATTTTTGTAAAAATTTTAAATTTTTCTCCAAAGCCTTAATTGTTTTTTCAAAACAAGACAAAATTAGGTTGGTTCCACGTGCTACATATAAAAAAAATTAAAATTCTAAAATAAATTTATTAAAAAAAATAATAATTATATCACCACTTTTACCGCCTCAATAAATAGCTGACAATGACATGAGACTGAATTGTAAATGGGACATTTTTTTTTGGAAAAGTTGTGTTTTCATGGACCAATTTGTTAAATATATGGTTTTTGGAACCCAGATTTATGGAATATAAAAAATATCTTTCAATATGGAAACTTATATCAGATTCATGCACTCTGAGCCTGCTGTTTTTTTTCTACCGAAATTACCCCTCCAGGTATCCACATCAGCAACCCATCTCAGCACGGGTTGAAACTGAACTTGTTGAAAACTCCAAAATCAAATGTTGAGCTTCCCACAAAAACACCCTAGCCGACGGTTCTTTCTTCCCTCTTTCTCATTTGATACCCATTCCTCTCAGTTGTCTTCACTCCGTCACCAAGGCGAAGCAGAGGTTCCCACAAGAAAACCCTAGCCGATTGACCGTTCTTTCTTCCCTCTCTCTCATTTTGGCACCCATTCCTCTCATCTGTCTTCACTCGATCACCAAGGCGAAGCAGAAAATCCCATAAAAATAGTGTAGCCGAGGGTTCTTTCTTCCCTCTCTCTAATTTGATACCCATTCCTCTCATATTTCTTCACTCCGTCACCGAGGCGAAGCAGATTTCAGTTGAGAAGGCCTTAATCCGATTTGTCACATCTTAGATTTTCTCTGTCGAGGTAAGCCATTCGTTCCGTGTTTTGCATTCGCATTCTCATTCATGAAAATCTGCTGTTTGTGTGGGTTTTTTCTGAACCAGGCGTGGCTGAAATGTTGGCATTTAGGAGTTGGTACTGAAATTTTAAATCTGTTGGTAATGAATCATCATCATCTTTTTGCAAATCTGATTTTGTTCTGATTTTGTACTGTTTTATTTGGATTGACAAATTATCCCAACTCTGTTGTTTTGATATAAAGTAAAGGCAAGAATATGGGTTAGGAATTGTTTCGTTGAAAAAGACATTTGTTTTTGTTTTGGTTTAGAATTGAGAAAAACATATTTTGAATTGATTAGCGAAAAAGGTATTTTTTTTGCCAGTGGTGTTTTTGGGTATTGGGAAACAATGCATTTTTAGTGAAACCCATTTATTGGATTGTGTTTTTAGATTGAGCTATGCAGTGGATGACCAAAAGGGAACATTTTTTCGAGATGAAGTTTTCATTTTGAGAGCGAAAAAAGTTCTTAATAAATGGTGATTTTTAGATGGGAAAGTTGTTCCAAATTACTCAGTTTTTTGGGTTTTTGTGATATTGATAGTTGATGGGTGCTAAAGTTTTTGTTGTGTTTTTTTGTTTTTGTTTTATATGTATAGTTTCAAATCACGTCCCATTTCTTCAAACATATAGTAACATATGTATGGTTACTATATGTTAATGTTCTTGTTGATTAGTAATTGATATTGATTCAGAGATCCGTTTTAGAAGATGGTAATAGGAAAGGCTATATAGGAACTATTGGTATCCATGCATTGGTTTAATTCCCTTCATAACATAAATAGAAAATAGGGAATGTTGGTCAGAATGGATGAAATGCATTTTTATCTATCTATTGTTTGTTTTGGTGATCAGTTGGTTAACCTTATTGTACTGGTAAGTTAAGCTTATGTACTACCTCATTATTCCTGAATGTACGACCTTAATCGACTGTATGTACTGCATTAGTCAACATCAGGTACTACCTGAGCCAACATTGGGTACAAGTTGTGTGACGATTGGAAACTTCATTTTTTAATATTCAAATAATTCATATGTGAATAAAAGTTGTCTTTATTGTTAACCCACTGGGGTTCAGTTTGTCAAACATAGGACCTACAGGCTGTTTTCAAGTCATGCATAAATTAAATTGTATTCACTTCCACATATAAGCTATCATGACATTATGTGTTTGACTACTCTGCTCATTTGGTTCCCCGTACCTTTACTTGAGACTGTACCATAGGTACTATCTTAATTAACCTTAGGTCTAACCTTAGTAATCTTTAAGTACTAGGTTAGATATCCTTAGGTACTACCGTAGTTGGACTTGTACACTACTTGTGTGCATCGACCAATTAGCATGTTTGGACCTTAATTGTGTGCATTAGCCAATTAGCATGTTTGAACCTTAAAGTCTATGGAATCAACATGCATAATTCCTCAATCTTTCGTTGTTGTATTGTTTTTAACAAATCTTTATGTCAATAAGGAAATGGAAGAGGAGATGTTTTGTTACATTCATGAAGGTGGTGAGCTTGTTAAGACTGCTGTTGGGTCCGTCGAATATAAGGGAGGTCGGACCAATTGCAGTGTTGTTAGCAAGAATATCTCACAATCTGAATTCGTTTCAAAAGTATGTGGTGTACTGAACTTGGATTCCAATTCCATTAAATTGGAATTCACAGTCAAGTTTGACCCATCATGTCTATTGCCATTGCATAATGATGGCGACATAGTCAATATGTTCAAATTCAACGACATGTTTTGTCATGTCTACATCTCCCAGTGTTCCGAATGTGGTGATGACCTCATTTGCCCTACTAGGTACCTAATGTCCTTCCACAATAATGTTCCCTTTTGTATAATCGTTTTTCACACTTAGATTGATGGATGATCAAATTCTTTCCTTATGTTTTTTGTAGTGGCCCAACCCCCATTGTTGCTTCAAACTCAGCTCATGTTTCCTCTATTGGCGAGCCCCCATTACACATCTCTAATGAGTCGCCCACAATTCAGTCAGTTGGGTTTTCCCAAAGATGTGATATGACAAATACCGTTCAACTTCAACCAAGCCGGTTCGAACATTCAATTGTAGGTAGTGGACATACCTTCCCAAATGCGTCGGAGTTTCGAGATGCAATCTATTTGATGCCTTTGGCTGGAAAATTTCGATATTCTTACAAAAGGAATAGTCCAAAACACATGACCGTAGTATGCACAATTGAAGATTGTCCTTGGAAAATCACTGCGCGTGCAATAGGGGATTCAAACATTGTTCAAGTACACACATTCCGAAATGTGCATAACCATTGCTTGGAAGATGTTGTCTTGTCTTAGCCTTTAGTGAGATCCACTCGTGCATCGTTGGTCATTGATGATGTCATTCGATCTACTCCTGAATACCAACCACGCCAAATTTGTAAGGACTTTGTAAGGCAACATGGCATCCAGTTAACTTACCTACAAGCATGGAAAATGAAGGAGAAGGCTAAGGAGCGCATTTATGGACAACCCAAGAATTATTACAAATTGTTGCCATGGATGTGTGAAAGAATGCTTGCAACAAATCCGGGATCGAGTGTTGAGCTGAGTTATTCCAATGATGACCATTTTGAGAAGCTTTTTGTTGCTCATTCAATATCTATCGAAGGGTTTGTAAGGGGGTGTCGACCAATCATTGCAATTGATTCGGCCCATATGAGTGGGCCTTATGGCGGTGCTCTATTTTCAGCCACCTCTTACGATGCTAATGACTCCATGTTCCCCTTAGCCTTTGGAGTGATGAGGTCGGAAAATTATGAAGATTGGTTATGGTTCTTGGAAAAACTGAAGATAGTTGTGGGAAACAAGGAAGTTATTATTATCTCAGATAGACATCATGCTTTGCTTCGTAGTGTCCCTGAGGTGTTTGGCATTGAAAACCATGCTTATTGCTACCGTCACCTAAAGGAGAATTTTAGTAGTTTCTTGTCCAAGCATAACACACGAGGGAACAAGGGTAAAGAAAATGCATTGCAATTCCTAGATAGCATTGCGTATGGAAGGCTAGAACATGATTATAACGTTTCCATGGTTGAACTAAAAAAATACAACGAGGCTTTAGCCACATGGGTTGAAGAAAATGCGCCGCACCATTGGGCCATGTCAAAATTCCCAAAACAAAGATGGGATAAAATGACTACGAACCTTGCCGAGTCATTTAATGCTTGGTTACGGATTGAAAGACATCACTCTATTTGTAATTTTTTATTAGAGCACATGTCCAAGTTAGCTTCTATGCTTGTGAAGCATCAAGAAGAGTCTAAGAATTGGAAAGGGTGTATAGGGCCAAAAATTGAAGCTAAGGTGCAGGAAAATATTGCAAAAGGTGCGGTGTATCCAGTCACACCGTTCAAGAATGGAGTATTTGGGGTATGTATCGGGAGAGCCTTGTTGAATGTAGACATTCTGAACCATACATGCACTTGTAGGGGTTGGCAGATGTTGGGAATCCCTTGTGAGCATGCCACAACCGTCATTATTTCCATTGGTCAAAATGTTACTGATTTCGTCGATGATTGCTACAAATACCCAATGCAAGAGTTGATATATGAGGGCTCTTTCTCCGGCATAGAGACCCATGACATGCCTACTGTGGACGATGATGGTTTGGTTCGATCTATCACCGGGGAGGTGTTCTTCTCTCTAAAGCCTCCACATACAAAGCGCCCTCCCGGAAGGCCAAGGAAGAAGCGCATTGAGTCTCAATTTCAAGATAAACGGCCTGTTTATTGCTCTCGTTGTCATATGTCCGACCACAATAGAAAAACCTGCAAAAATCCTTTGCCCTAAATGCATATCTGTCTACTTATTGCATTATGCTGATCTTGTATTACTCTATTTCAACTAACTGGTTGTCACCCAATCATCGTTACTATTTGAATGTTTTGTGCCTTTCCATTCACCTGCAATGTTCATTGAGTTACATTATATTTCTCTGCTGATTCAGTTCTTTCACAAAGTCCGATCTATGTTTGCACCACATCTTGTTTTAATGGTATTTACTCAAATCCCATGTATTTGGTAAGATTACATTGCTTAAGCCATTTCAACCATACTGCAATTTGTGTTCCCATGTATCATTTGGTGGCATCATTTAATTATCCGAAAATAAATACTTTGCATGAGTGGAATCATTTGGTGGCATTTTTCAGAGGCTGGTTGCTAATATCAGTGTCAGCTGGCCTGTTTCATTTAATTATCTGCATATTTGTCCTTTGATTTGAGTGTTATTTTCCCAACCGCATGGAATAATTTTTTCCCATTTCCGTAGGACAAGACGAATATGTACAGACTCCAGCTAGTGCTGCAAATAGTCCTCAATGAACGCAACAGTGTCAGAGATACAATCATGGCCGCATGTCATATGTGACTTCATAGTTCATGATAAGTTTCTTCCTATCTGCTGCTACGTACCAAAATGACCAAGGGTTGATTTTAGTTTGTCCAAAATTTATTAATTCATATCATGTTGTGTGCTGATGTGATTTGTTCCAATTGTAAAACCATTATTTATGTTCTATATGTGATGTATCTGATGAAGTATTCCACATCCCATTGTAACAGTGACAGTTAGGTTATGCTGAATATGAGGACTTTATGTACAAGAATGGCCAACGTGTAAGGGAAAGGAAGAGTACCTGGTAATGCTGCTGCTGGAGCATATGGGATGCAGTCACAACAATGTAATAGGGCTGTTCATTTTTCCTTCAATATTGTAAAGTAAGGGAGTAGGAACATGGACAACACTCAGTATTTGTTCTTTTATTATAGTTAAGAGTGCTAGTCAGTGTTGTATTGGCGACTGATTGGACAACAACTGTGATTGTAAGATGTGATCCACAGTGACAGGTTTATTATGGGGTATGGTACTAATTTCATAAGAGAACAACAAACATAGACTGGAACCTATTTGTTTGTACACTGATGCAGTTTCAGTTTATCCTTCCATACTCACATTAGTAAATTGTTTGACGACTTTCCTTTCATATTTAGTTATTGTGTAAGCTTTTACATATCATCTTCTGTTAATGTTATTGGTAAGTTGGGAGGTTTGTTTGGTTTGATTTACTACATTAGAAACAGTTTGCTGGTATACCAATAGTTTGCAATGGCGCCCTTCAAATCCTGATCTACCAGGGTTCAGGACTATTGCACATTCTCATTGGCACGGGCTACTCAGGGTTCCTAAATGATTATGCAGTTTGCTAATTTTGTGCTTCAAACCATGTACAGGTTGTTATAGAAAAAATAAATGTGGTAGAAAACCAATAAATATTTGCTTCACATGATCACCTTCCGTATCCAACCACAACCATCGTAACTTGACATAACCAGAAAAATGAGAAAACAACAGTATGATTAAATAAATAAATATTGAGAGTGAAAAATTGTCGGGAGAGTAAAATTTATTGAATATGGTTTAAGGTAGTGTCATGCTGCAATAGGTAATGAAATTAACTAATAAAAGTCTGAAGCCACCGAATGGCTACATTTCTCGCGGGTGCGTTAAGGTAGTACCTTATGTACATTAAGGTAGTACCTGAAGACCATTAAGGTAGTACCTTATGTGCATTAAGGTAGTACCTGAAATTTCTTATGATTACATAAGGTACCGTTGGAGTAACCTATGAGAACATAACAATGTCATGCTGCAATAGGTCATGAAATTAACTAATAAAAATCTGAAGCCACAGAATGGCTACATTTCTCGCGGGTGCGTTAAGGTAGTACCTGAAGGCCATTAAGGTAGTACCTGAAGACCATTAGGGTAGTACCTTATGTGCATTAAGGTAGTACCTGAAATTTCTTATGATTACATAAGGTACCGTTAGAGTAACCTATGAGAACATAACAATGTCATGCTGCAATAGGTCATGAAATTAACTAATAAAAATCTGAAGCCACAAAATGGCTACATTTCTCGCAGGTGCGTTAAGGTAGTACCTGAAGACCATTAAGATAGTACCTGAAGACCATTAAGGTAGTACCTTATGTGCATTAAGGTAGTACCTGAAATTTCTTATGATTACATAAGGTAACCTATGAGAACATAACAATGTCATGCTGCATTACATATAACAACATGCCATGTGTTATGTTTTTATAACTTACTCATTCGGTAGGTTATGTAATCATAAAAAATTTTAGGTACTACCTTAATGCACATGAGGTACTACCTTAATGACATGAGGTACTACCTTAATGTACCTAAGGTACTACCTTAAGGCACCTTAGAGAAATGATGCTCTTCTATGATTTAAGTCAAAATTAGTTCATTGCATTACATATTACAGCATGCCATTATTATATTCTTATTGCTCACTCATTCGGTAGGTTATGTAATCATAAAAAAGTTGAGGTACTACCTTAATGCACATGAGGTACTACCTTAATGACATGAGGTACTACCTTAATGTACCTCAAGTACTACCTTAAGGCACCTTGGAGAAATGTTGCTCTTCTATAACTTAAGCTACAATTAGTTCATTGCATTACATATTACAGCATGCCATTGTTATGTTCCTCTTGCTGACTCATTCGATAGCTTATGTAATCATCAGAAATTTAAGGTACTACCTTAATGCACATGAGGTACGACCTTAAGACCCTGAGGTACTACCTTAATGTACCTCATGTACTACCTAAATGGACATTCGAGAAATGTTGTTCTTTTTACAAATATTTTGTTGTGACTATTTATTTAAGTAAACAGTTGTTTTCCCATTTTGGTATTCATCTAGATTTTGACGGGTTGTGGTTGGATATGGAATGTGATCATGTGAACCATTTATTTTTTGGTTTTGTAACATATATTTATTTGCCTATCACAACCTATAGATTGTTGGAAGCAAAACATGCTACATGCAAAACCATTTTGGAACCCTGTATAACTTTTTGCAAATATTCTTCATGAGTAAGAGCTAAGCCAAATATTAAGAACATGATGAAATGCCAGATCATCACTTAATATTATTAACTAAAAGAAAAAAAACTCGTGATAGGTAACAAAGAATTATCTCAGCACATGACAATCTAAAAAAATCACCAGTGCCAATAGTCTTCAATGATTCATTACGAATACCATCCAATGTCTTCACCATCACCCATGACACCTGAATTTGTCACCATGGTTTGTAACATTCTACTTCAACAAAGGATCATTATTTTTGAACTATATTTGGAGAGGACATTGGGATGGAACAGGGAAAAAATTGAAAGGATATGTAACAAATGCCTTATCTCTATTAGGATTTCCTGTATAAAACAAAACACAAACATAGTCCTTTGAATGTGTACATCAGCAAAATGTTTCTAATGTAGTCAACAAACCAAAGAAACCTAATTTTGATCATATGGTAAACCAAGTTTGCTTCATACAATCCGAAGAAAGAGGATAACATATGACTCATTCTGATATTACTCCCTCTTGTAAGCTATAGCAACAGCATCACCATGCAGTCTTTCTTTCCCTTACGCGTTGCCCATTGTTGTACATAAAGTTCTGACATTCAGCATCACCATACTGTCACTGTTACAATAAATATAGAACATAAATAATGGTTTTAGAATGGGAACAAAATCACATCATCACATAACAGGATATGAATTCAGTCATTTGTGGACAAACTACAATCAAGTATTGCTTTATATGGTAAGTAGCTTCAGATAGGAAAAAACTTATCATCAACCATGAAGTCACAAATGACAGGAGGCCATAATTTTATCTCTAACAGTGTTGTGTTCATTGAGCACTAGTTCCACAACTAGCTGGAGTCTGTACATGTTGAGCTTGTCCTACAGAAATGGGAAAAACTTATTTCATACTGTTTTTTTTTTTAAAAAAAAAACAAAACCAATTAGGATGTAAACTAGCTCTAACCTCTGCCACTGAAGTAGTTAAGGTGGCCCCATTCCAAAATTCCATGAATTTTAGTGCAAGGATACCACAGTCAAACCTATAACACATCACATTTAGGCTTGTCATGTATATCATAGAAATCTAAGAAAAAAAAATCACCTCAAATGTCCGTTTTGGTTAGAATATATGAATATTTTACCCATTCAGTTGTTGCACAAGGTGTGGTTGGACATGCTCAAAAGTCGAGACATCCACGTCCATATGAATTGCATATGCATGCAGTGCTTTATTGATTGCCATAGATAATCGCCTTGTTGCAGCACTAATACTGTTTCCTCGCCTCAAGGGCAAAGATGAAAGAATTTCAACTCGTGCAGCTGCAAAATTAACTACATGCATGTGCCAGTGATTGTTCTCACAAACTGGAATGAACATCTGCATTATCATAAAAGAGTTATTACCTTTTATGTTATAAGATAATAGTCATGTCCAATGCCATTGCATATATTACTATGGAAATGAAATTTAACAACCGTTATTTACCATGTTACATGTCCCCAAATCATGGCCCAATATACCAGCATCCAGATACATGCGACATCTATCCATGATCACCTGGCTGGTTGCATTTGTTTTCAAGTTGGTCAGAATCACCTGTTCACGGGTGGGGTTATCAATACAAACATCAACAAATGCTATTCTATTTTGAGACTATGTCAATTTAGGATATTAGAGGGTTCACCGAGAACGAAGGATCAAAATAGTGTGTGCGCGCTGGTGGTGCTTGCTGTCCATTCATCATGCGAGAGACAATCGCCACAATCTGGCAAAGTTGTAGAAATGAACAAATTTTACAACCCCATCAACACTTTATACATTATATGACCAATTACTTTTGAATTTAATTCAACATAAAGATAAGTAACTTACTACTGAATTAACCCACCGCCCTGCATTTAGACAAGAAATTTCTTCTCGGGTAATGTACATCCCATACATCTCGCATAAAATCTCGCTAGAATGATTGAAAATGAATTATGTCATAATGATGTAAAGTTATTCACATATTAAATGATTGCAAAAATTATTTTTAGAAAAATGAAATGTACCTAGGATCACCAATTTCTGCCAAAGCGTAATCTGCTACTACCCGATGAGCATGGGGGATTTTAGGGAATTGTTTAACACATTGGGTGACAAATGGACTTTTGCAAGTGGGAGGACGCTTCACTATCCTCTTACAAGTCCGCTTAAATCTCTTGATAGATGAAGGTTTAATGGCTTGATCACCACTCCCACCTACCATATCACATTCTCGCGCTTCTTCTATTGTCACTTGTGGTGGAAGCGATGCCTCTGCATGAGACTGTGGGGCCATTGGCTCGGAATGAGTGGCTTCTAGTGACGGTTCCATTCCAATTGGAGAATGGGGGGTTGGTGCGAGGTTATCTTGTGGTTCCATTTCGTCAGCTGATGTCTGCTTGCCCGGTGTTTCGCGCATTGGTTGATATTCAGCGTGGTGCTGTGCTTTTGGGCAAGGGATTGAAGATATCCCCTCTAGTCCACTTCGACGGGAACATAGTGCAGCAACATCCTGCGCCAGAGAGGAAGCTAATCATAGCATACTCTCCGATGTGTCAATGACACGGGCTTTAATAACTTATTACATAGTGGAAAACAGAATAGTTTTAGAATAGTATTGTATGCATTGTATAGAAGAACTTGTATGAGTGGTTAGTGAAGAATAACTACCTCTGTAGGATCGTCATCAGCTGTAGAGGTTGAGGCTATTGATGGTACATTCATATTGGCTGTGTTTTGTGCTCGCTCCTGTGCCTGTGTCTTGCATCATTATTTCAATGAGGGAATCAACAAATTGGTTATTACTGGTGCGAGGCTAATATGGTAATTTAACTAGTAGGGAAAGCTTTGTTGAGTTAGAGCATACATGCACATATCCATAACCACCGAATGTTGATATTTCAGCTGCTAATCGGCGTTTCATTACATCGTCAGTCCATGCAGCAGCTAGCGGGCTGGTCACTTCAACATTGACTGATGGCATGTAGAAGTATGCCATGTAGAACAGCTGTCCAAGGGTAGTATATGAAACAAGGAGCATTAAAAGAGCAAATTGCAGTAAGCATGACATTCAAATTAAAATGTAAACTAAGTTCATACTAATTACAAAAGGGGTTGGAGCCTAAATTGTACCTGGAGGAACATGAGGCAGCCTCGGATGTAAGTAGGCTGCTTTTGTCGATATTCCTTGATTCCATCTTCTAAGTGTTTCAGCAGAAACTTTGCCCAATTCCTTTGGACACCAACATCACCATCCCATATGGTGTCCCAAAGGTCATGGCTTCCTTCAAGCTTCGAGTTAGGTGCCAGTAGAGTGGCACATGAAAAAATTAAAAATGATTTTAAAAATTCATCACACACGGGCAAGTTCTCAAGGTTTTGCTCCAGTACCCTGAGAGTGTATGTGCGATTGGACGGGGTTGTTCTCTTAAGGATAACCACGTCTACCCCGGAGTTAGGGATGCCCATCACTTTGTTGACATGTTCTTCATTGACAGTGATAGCATTGCCGGTTTCCATATTAAGTCTATGGTAGGTAAAGTCATATTGAGATATGAGCCACCCGCATAGCTCATATCTTAGTTCGAGCAAGCAAAAGTCAGTAGGCCCCCAAAGCCCATCTCTCTAATGGCTTGCTGTTTTTCAGGGGCTAGGCGTGCAATGGCAGTTATGAATTTTTTCCCAGAACATCGGGACTTAGGAAGCTTAACCTACAGTTAAAATGAAATATGGGTCAGTGACAAAAAAAATCCAATATATGCAAATTTCCAATTAAGCTGAATTTGAAGATTGGAGCCATTGTTCAATGAAATCTGTTTTACCCACCTGTGTGCATGTTGGTGGAACATGCTCCTTCCTTTTTCTCTTTTCTGTTGCCATGTGTATAATCAGTATGTTTGGATGGCGATACTGAATCGGCGAGTTTCGAAACCTACAAAGTAATCAATGGCCTTATGAACATTGAAGCCTATGGATATAAAAGTTGTACAAAGGAGTAAAAATGAGACACGTATGACTTCAAATAGATTATTGTGATATATATTAATGTCATTGGTTTAGCACAAGATCAACAGCTCTGAAACATGAAGAAGAAAACTATGAACAGTGATGGAAAAAAATGTTTCCCAAATTTTCAACACGCTCCTGTACAATTAGTTTAAAGTCAGTATGCACTAATGAACAAATCAGAATTGTCAAAACTATGAGAAGACTAACAAGCAAGTGAAGATAAGCTGTGGCAGAGAAAGGGGAAATGAGGGAAAAACTAAGAATAACAAAATACATTGATTCAATGGTATACAATTCATGTTATTGCGTAGGCGTACTATATAGTACAACAAAGCAGTAGTCTTTATACATGGAAACATATACTGTAGTTTGGTTAAATTGGTTTAAGCAATGTAATGGGAGGCAATACATGCGGTTGGAGTAAATACCAATAAAACAAGATGTGGTGCAACCATAGTTCGGACATTGTGAAAGAAATTAATAATCAAAGCAATATAACTTAACTCAATGAACATAGCAAGTGAAGGCAAAGGTACAAAATATTGAAATAGTAACGCTAATTTGGTGACAACCAATTCACTAAAGATACTTGAAATAGAGTAAGACAAGATCTACATAATGCAATAAGGTGACAAATATGCATTTAGGGCAAAGGTTTCCTGCAGGTTTTTATGTTGTGGCTAAACATATGACAACGAGAGCAATAGATAGTGCGTTTATCTTGAAATTAGGACTCAACGAGAGCAATAGATAATACCAATAGTTCCTATATAGCATTTCCTATTTCCATGTTCTAAAAGAGATCTCTAAATCAATATCAATTACTAATCAACAAGAAGAGTAACATATACTAACCAAAAATATTTGAAGAAATGGGTCGTGAATTTAAACTATACATATAAAACAAATACAAAAAAAAATAAAAAAAACAACAACGAAAACGTTAGCACCCACCAACCATGAATATCACAAAAACCCAAAAACATGAGTAATTTTGAATCTATAAATCACCATTTCAGAAGCACTTATTTCGCTCTCAGAAGAAATACATCATCCCCAAAAAGTGTTCCATTTTGGTAATCCATTGCATAACCCAATCCAATAAATGGGTTTCACTAAAAATGCATTGTTTCCCAATACCCAAAAACAGTTTGGGGAAAAAAAAATTCCTTTTTTGGCAAACCAATTCAAAATATGTTTTTCCCAATTCTAAACCACAACAAAAACAATTCCCAACCCATATTCTTGCCTTCATTTTATATCAAAACAACAGATTTTCGAGAATTTGCCAATCCAAATAAAACAGTAAAAACTCAGAAAACGCATGGAATTGAAAAAAAATGATGATGATTTATTACGAATAGATTTAAAAATTTAGTACCAACTCCTAAATGCCAACATTTAAGCCACACCTAGTTCATAAAAAACCCACACTAACAACATATTTACGTGAATGTAAATGCAAATGCAAAACAATGAAGGAATGGGTTACCTCGAGACAGAAAATCTGAGATGAAACAAATGGGATTAAGCCCTTCTCAACTGAAATGACAGAAGGAAGGAATGCGTTACCTCGAGACAGAAAATCTGAGATGAAACAAATGGGATTAAGCCCTTCTCAACTAAAATGACAGAACTTTTTTAACACTCTACACGGTTCTCTGCTTCGCCTCCGTGACAAAGTGAAAACAGATGAGAGGAACAGGTAAGGAATGAGAGAGAGGGAAAAAAGAACTAACCGTTTTTCTGGGAAGCTCAAATCGCCTCGGTGATGAAGTGAAGACAGATGAGAGGAATAGGTATGGAATGAGAGAGAAGGAAGAAAAAACCGTCGGCAAGGGTCTTGAAGCGTCGGCTACACCGTTTTTCTGGGAATCTCAAATCGCCTTGGTGACGGAGTGAAGACAACTGAGAGGAATGGGTATCAAATGAGAAAGAGGGAAGAAAGAACTATCGGCTAGGGTGTTTTTGTGGGAAGCTCAACATTTGATTTTGGAGTTTTCAATCGGTTCAGTTTCAACCCGTGCTGAGATGGGTTGCTGATGTGGATACCTGGAGGGGCAATTTCGGTAGAAAAAAAACAGCAGGCTCAGAGTGCATGAATCTGATATAAGTTTCCACATTGAAAGATATTTTTCATATTCCATAAATCTGGGTTCCAAAAACCATATATTTAACAAATTGGTCCATGAAAACACAACTTTCCCTTTTTTTTTTTTGGTTAAAATTTTAAAATTTAAAATAAACTATCATCTTTTATTAAAAAATTAAAATAAAAATATTTAACATTATGAGATTTTGTTCATATAATGAATAGGTAATTCCGATTTTGATGATAACAAAATAGAAGTTGAGAAATGCTAATGATTTTATTGTCAAGTGCATAAGCTCAAAATGATCCCTTAACGTACATGCAACAAAACTTAAATATTTCACCTATCTCCAAAAAGTAAGACAAAATGTAATTAAAAATTGAGACGAATCTTGGTAAGAAGACTTGAAGATTAATAGAATTAATTTCATTTACCTTTTTGAAATTTTAGCTGAAATACACCTAATTCAATTAATTTGAAATTTCATTAAATACTTTGTATTGATGTTTAATAATGTCATTTAAACCGGATAATGAGTCACCCAAATAATGTTACTTGAATATTATAAAAGGTTTTGCCTACCTTCATTGAACATCAATTAATTTTCAAATGAGATAATCAAAATTCAGTTCAAGAATTAATATAAAAGCTAAGCTCATAAGTTAAAGCCACAATTTAATGTCATAAAAGGCTTAGGTGGTGTTTATTTTTTTACTTAATTCTAAATATAATCTTAATGATTAATAGTATTAAATATTAGGTTGTTTGTTTTTATAGTATTTTATTTTTATTAAGTATTAAAAAGTAAAAAAAAATCAATATGTTATTTTTTCTATTTAGAAAAAGTTAAATATATTTGTTTTTTTTATTCAATAAAAATTTATAATAAGTCATGAAAAAGTAGAAAAACAAACAATCCAAATTCTGAAAATAAATTGCTTTCAACAAAAAGTAAAAAAAACAAACACCCTCTCAGTCTACCATCATCAAACACCAATTGGTGTTTGTATGAGATGGTCAAAGTCCAATTCATTAGATGCATCATATAGATATGACGTGTCTTTTCTGGTATGCATATGGCACACAGTGACCATTCAAAGTAAGTATGGTGAACTTACGACATAGTTAGACTAGAGCCAACACTATTACATGAGTTTATTGCTCAACGTCATAAAATTCAATCATTAATCCTAGACTATGCTTTTACAAACGATCTTATTAAACATTTTGGTCACTAAAAGAGACTCATGAAATTGATAGATAATATTTAGTTAGATTTGTAATATGCTTCCTAATATATTTTCTTTTATTTTAATGCGAGTTTGGTATTTTGAAAACTTTTAATTTATCTAGTTAAGGAAATGGTACATAACCAAAAAGGGTTATAAAATATTAACATACAATAACTAAAATTGAAATACGTAATTTAAAAAGAAATTGATGGAGGATTTTGTTATGATGCAATAATGTCACTACTGTTAAGCTCGGGGATGGGTCACCTAAATGATGGTTCTTATAATAACAGGTTGTGATTTTAAATGTTATAAAAAGTTTAACCTACCATCGTTGGATGTCAATTGATTTTCAGATGAGATGATCAAAGCCAGATCCAAGAATTGATAAGTTTGAGGATGAATCACCCAAATAATAACTCTTAAAATAAGCCTATCGAGTGTGATGTCGAATGTCACGAACATCAATTGATTTTTAGATGATAATAGTAATTAAAAAAATTGTAAAAATGAATTGAGTCATAGAAAAAATAAAGAAGAAAATGGAGAAGTGTTTATGAAATAGTGAAATTTTTTTTTTTATCCATTTTATTTATCAATTTCATTAATCTCGCTAATTACAAAAAATATTTTTAAGATTCTTAATAACTTATTTCTCCATAATTTTGTTTTTGTTTTTTGTTTTTCGGTTTTTTTAACAATTATTTTATTTTATTTAGTAATATATATATATTTTTGGGGTCAGATATTTAAACTACTTTCAGTCATTCCCAGTCTGCCTCTGGGCTTTTACTTCCCTATTCGTCCCATTTACATACTAATTCTCATGCTACACATTCTCCAGATCCGATCAATTCCAAGGTCTCCTTCATCCCCCACTTTCCTTACTGGTACAAAGTTTTGATATTTTCCTCGAAGGTTTGAAATTTTCATATGTTCTACAGGCTTTTCTCATTGTACTCATAGGCTAAACTTTTGATTCATGTAATTGCAATTTCAAGAATTTTGGGGTTGTGATTGATGATAGAAGAAAACCCATTTGTTATAGTTGGATAATTTCACTACCCAGTAGAGCTTTAGGGTGCTTTTCATCATTTGAGATCACGCCCACTGTGAATTGTGAATTTTATGCTTGATTGAAAAAGTATTGCTTTGTGTTGGGTGATTGGCGTTTAGGGTTTAAGGGTTTCAAAGAAGTTAGTTAGATCTGTCACTGGGTTCAAAATGGATTTGCATTTGAAGAATTTGTTTGGGAGATTCCAAGAGCAGTTTGGTTCTGGTCCTGGACTGGGTCCTGGATCTGGAACATGTCTTATGAAAGTAGAAGGCATTGCTCCTGCTTTCATTAAGTCGATATTTAGAGCTGCAGCGGCTCTTTATAGAACTGATCCATGGAAGAGGTTGCGGCCTGGGCATTTGTTTGGAATCCGAGTTGGGAAAGATTCAGATTGGTCCAGCAAGAAACAGCCGTTCCCTTGTGTCCAATTCATTGGAGGGGATGGTGGGGATCTTGGATTTATTATGTTCAGATCAGAAAATAATGCTCGGAGGATGACCAGCTCTAGAGAGACAATTCGGGTTCCAAATGTTGAGGTTTTAAGGGTCACATATGAATTGGAGTCTATAATTTTTCCATCAAACCAGAGAATGATTAGGTCTTTGTCATTGGAAGCGTCAGGGACTGATCGGTTTCCTGCTATTGATGTTGCCCGGTGCATGTCATCAGGTGGGCTTCAGTTTAGGAATCCGACTCTTGAAGAGCTTAGGTTTGTGTATGCCTTCATGAAAGCCATTTCTTTGTTACACCCCTTGCTTCAGCAAGATAAAGAAGCTGGTCCAAAGTGGTCAAGGCTGATGTGTTTTGAGCCATTCATTGAAACAGTTGATGTGCAGTGGCCTCCTGAAATGGCCAAGGGTTATGATCTTGTTGCAGTGACAGTCTCACATCCACCCGGTCAGGCATATGAGGAAAAGACCAGCTCAACGGCTAGCTCAACACCTACCAAATATGCAGAACCGCCTAAGGAGGATGTTTTTGTTGATACAAAAGTGGCCTCAACCGTGGGTTTGAGGCAGTGTGCAATGTGTGATAAAGAAGTTCATGGAGAACAATCCCTATGTTGTGGGCGATGTCGAGCAGTTATTTACTGCAGTCCTGTCTGCCAGAAGCAACACTGGAAGGAGACACATAAAAGCTTGTGTGGTCTCTACAAAGCTATGATGGAAAGAGAAGAAGAGTTGGCAATGAAAATCTTCATGTTCCCATGTGCTGTAGATCTACCATGTAAATGGCTTGAATCCTTAGGTATCCATCAAAAGGGTATGTGGAGGAGAAAGTGTAGTTGCTATTCTCACTGCCCTTTCGGTCTCCTTCCTGTTAAAGGTGGGCTGTGGGATTCATGGGGTGGACTGGATGATGAAGAATATCCTCGCGATTCACCTTTTCACAATCATTTTTTAAGAGAAGGGATGTCAAGTCCAATCCTTCTCTCCAGTTGGTCTGAGTACTACAATCTCCGGTCACTGTCATTGTCAAGCCCTGTTGCAGACATTCTCTCACATGCATTGACAGTTTATTACATATTAACCACTCTCAGTACCAGTTCAAAGAACCTTTTACTCAAAGGGAAAGAGGTGATTCTTCACTACCTTGGACCTGAAGGGGAGTTGGATTGGATGCCAGCTTTTGCAGAGGTTGGTCATCTACTCAATGGGTTGGGCAACATACAGATAGTGATGGTGGGACCTGAAGTTCCAACCAATTTGTCGGGCACAACTTCGGGAATAAGTAGCAGAGTGAGGGTGAATCTTGTGAGGGGTTTTTACCAGGAGGAAGCGACCTATCTGCCGCCTCCTCATGTTGTTGTTGCACTTAACTGTGGATTGGAGTGTTATGCCAGTTGGATGGGAACTCTTGATTTAATCAAATCCATGGGAATTCCAGCCTTCTTTACAGACCAGTGTGAAATTTCATGTGCAAATGCTAAACAGGTTCTTCGTAATGCTGGACTGCACATCACTCATCCTGTGACACCAAATCCTTTTCGCTCTCCAGTGAGATATCATGGCCCGGCTAACAATCTTCCTTCATATAGCAATGGTTTTGTGCTCGGAGTGAATACATGAGTTGGGAACCATAAAAACTGAACTACTAGTTGAGTTTACTCACCTATTAAATTCTGGTTGTATGAAGATAACTATTGGTTTGCTCCTGAGAGATGGTAGAGGATGTTTCAGTAATTGAAGCAAGATGATTATTGTCATTGTTGAAGCTTGTTATGCTATTTTTTTTCAATATCTGAACATGGGTTTTGTTTATCATAAACTTCATATTTATTGGTCCTACAGCTGTAATGTGTGGAGTAGATTTTGATCTAAGCAGTTGAAGCAGAGAACTCTAAGCAGATTTCTTCCGTAGGCCCTGATACAAGTGGTGCAAATTGGTGCATCTGTTTGTATTATTTACACAGATACCAGTCTGAAATCTAAATAACTTTTGGCATCCGGATGCTGCTGCTTTCTAGTTTCTAGTGGACTTATTTTTGGGATTGACTGCTGAAGCAAGGCAACCCGGGACTATTGCCATTTCAGTTGACATGATTGGTGGAAACTCATTTTGTTGAGCTTTCAGAAAGTCTCAAAACTTCCTATCAGTGTAGATGATTGTGACACCTTTGCTTGTATGCTCAAAAGAAGGCTGTGGCAAGTGGATGTAGTCAGTTCCTGCAATCTTTTCTTTCATTACGACAGACCCTCAAAGATCCCAGTTAGATCAATCTACCAAATATCATTATTCGCCAGTTAAAATCAATGTCAAGTCCTTCAAAACATCCATAATTTCCTCCCTAACAAGGGATCTGGTATGTTTTTAGAACAGTATGTCCTCCACAACCCCATATTAGATTATGAAGCAAGTTATCCCACAATGTTTGAGGAGCATCCATGTTATAATCCACCAATTGAACCAACTCCATGTTCACACATGGAGAGGTGGACAAATGGAGGAATTAGTAGGAGAGCTTTAAACTCAAGAAACATAACTCTGATAATATGTTAAGCTATCGATTTTATTTAGAAGCTTAGACTGTTAGGATATAGGGCAACAATCAGTATAGTGCTTATGGCTATACTTTTGCCATCTCTTAAAAGAGAACCATTTATGGGCATTTTTGTCATTTTTCAGTTCTTTCAATTAGGACCTCACATTCACCATTTCCCCAGGATAGATGGCATTATGCTATAAAGGATGAGGAAAATAGTCAATTACCCTCCAATTCTAAGCCCCCCAACACCCCAGATTGATCTATAACAAGGTCAAACAACTACCTTCTCTTCACCATTTGATAGGCCATCCCCAGCTCTTGTAGCCACCAAAACTCTCCCGGAAAAGCAATGGACTTCTCACCATTTCAGCCTTCTTCCTGGCATTTCCTCTTCACCTCTCCTCTTCTTGTTTCCTACCAATTCACCCCAGATAACTATGTTCATTGGACCGAAACACCCGAGTCTCACATTTACTCAGCCAACCTTCCTGGTAATCTTTTAGCCTTAAGGAAAGGAGCTGCTTAGAAAATTATTCAACAATGGATTCCTGCCTCCTTGTTCTTTCCAGGATCTAACCTTAAAACATAGAAGATAGAAGAATTTGTCCATCTTTGAATCCTATTTCCTTCTCTTCTTCTTTTCATTGATTCTCCCTGTGGCAGGTTCTGTTGGTATTGAAATATGGTTTGGTTGTTATGGCAGGTGTGAGGAAAGAGGAGATAAGAGTGGAGCTTGAGGACTCAAGATACCTCATAATCCGGACAGAGGCCATTGATGAATCAACAAAGCCTGCAAAGAGCTTCATGAGGAAATTCCGGCTTCCAGATATGATAGATATCGATGGCATCTCAGCTGGGTATGAGGATGGAGTCTTGACAGTTACAGTGCCAAGATCTTTTGTGAGGAGGGGATTCTATATTGATCCTGGAGACTTACCAGAACAGCTAGAACTTCTTGCAAGGGCAGCTTGAATTCATAACTTCCTGGATAGTTAGTTCTCTAGTTTCTAAAAATTTGGTTATTACAAATACTAGGCATTGGGGGTGTGCTAGATTTGGAGATTGCTTTATGTATTCTCATGTATAAAAAATTATGAAAACTGGCAATGAAGTATCAGATTGTACCGGTTTTTGCTCCATTAATCTTTGGTTTCTGATCTAATTAAAGTTCAATATGACAGCTAGTTCAAATGGGTGGGATAGAATGAAGATTATATCCCATGTTTCCTTTCATTTCAATGTCTTTTCTTCTCCAAGGAGACGATTTTCATCGGTCTCTCCCAGAAATGAGTGAAATTTTCCTTCCATGGCTAGGGAAAAACAATCTGGGTTCCTACAATTTTAGCAGAACAGATGAACAGAATGATTTTCCTTGGCTTTCCAAGCAACCCCTTCATGTGGGTGGTAGATATTTCTTTAGGGAGGAAGGATCTGATTCATCCGAGTATCTTTGGTCTTTTTCAGCAGCCACAGGGACCACAGGGCTCAGACTCTTTTAACTTTTCATGGAGACAGTTGGGTTAAGCTGTGTTAACATCTAATCCAGTGGCAATAAATATATTGCAATTTGCTCAGCCATTTGAGTCTGTACACCAAAATATCTTCTGCAGTCTGCACTTTCATCACCTTCAACTTAAACCTAAAAACCCTTTTCTTTTATTGATATTTTATCCTCCATTTTGATTCCAAGAGATCTTCATTCTTCATTTTCATTCATGGCTTTTCTTCGAAGTATAAATAGTTAAATTCCAACATAAACCAGGTCTGAACACCTTGACACCTCGTCTGCTAAACACCATGGCCTGCATTCGAACTTGGTAGATCAGATCCATTCAACCCCTTTCAATGAACTTTTGGTCGATATTTCCAAATCCCAAAAAAAATTGTAAAAATTCAGTAGAAATGCCTTTTTTTTTTTTTTTCACTTCATCATCATTATAAATCATGATTTGCCTTTTGGTGCCTCCAAAAATCTGCTTCTTTTCTTACCTATCAAAGAAAAAAAAATGCTTGTTTTCCTAAATTTCATTGCTTTAAAAATGAATAGAATGCATAATGGCACGTTTGGTAACTATTGTTAGACATGTTTAACAAGCTTTTGACCAAAAATACAAATTGTTTTTTTCTTTTAAAAAAAAAAAAGAATATTATGAAAATTTCACATTGTACATAGTTAAACTCAAATTTCACATTTGAGTTTTCAAACAAATTTTTCTATTAAAATGTAATTAAGAACAGTTATCCAAAACAGGTTTTTTTTTTTTCCCAGTTTTAAAAGGCAATGACAAAAATACCCTAACATTTTGGAAGAGAAAGTGATGGGAGGTTGTCTTCAAGGGCATTTTTGTCCTAAAAAGTTCAAATGGAGTGGGTGTAAAAAGGAGATTTGATAGGTGGGGCCTTGAATAATATATGGAACAACTTGAGGCAGTTGCAGGCTTGGTTTAATGATGAAGTAGAAAGGGCGAGCAACGACTTGGTGGAGTTTGTCCTTCTGAGTTGCATACCAGAGGATTTTCTGTTTTATCACTTCAGAGGCAAGTTGGTGTAACATCACCCTTTGGCCTTTTGGTACTGGTTTGATTTTCTAGTTGGGATTTGCTGTACCAAAGTAGGAAAAAAAGAGAGAACAAAAACAATGATAGAAAAGAACACATTCATAATAGTAATCTCCTATAAACATGAAATATAATCTTTTTAGGGCAAAAAATATCTTCCATCAATTGTTTATCCTAATTTTACATCCAAGAGCTTCTTGAACCAAAAAAAGTGTATAAGTAATTATGTCAGACTGAAATTACATTTGTAATTTTTTTAATAAGGTAGATATTGTTTTTTTAAATATGAAGATTATCTCATCTCTTGACCGTGGGAATAAATGTTTCAAGAAAGAAAAAAAGAGAATAATTATGTGTGTATTATAATCATGTCTATTTGTATAATTCGTTTAATAAATTAGAATGTTAAGGTTTGAACGTTCAATCCGTCTCATCTGTTTTAACTCGTTTAATTAATATGAAAATGATGTATTGATAACCGAACCCATTAATAACACATTTAATTTATATAAATTTATTAATCTTATATGTTCAGAATGCCTGATATAAATGCTAGAATCCACAAAATAAAAAATAAAAATAAAAATTGATGAGGGAATAGAATATGATTTCTACCAGAAATGCATACATTCATTACCCAGTAGACATATGGGAGTAACAATTTGTATCAACTCCATATCAACCAGTACACATTCATGCACACACAGATCACTTGTAGCCTACACACCATAAACCACACAACTTTCACATTGTGTTCAGGGGTTGATTTCATTTCAATGGTAAAACTGAAATGTACAAAGACCCAGTTCCAACTAGAATCGTGGAACATTTTCATTCAAAGAGGGAAGGTTAGAGAGGGTTACCCTTCAATGCTGAGCTCTTCTCAGCCCTTTTTGGTCAGCTTCAGGAGTTCCATGGCCTCTTTCAATCTCCTCTCTGTGTTTTCTCTTCCAGCTTGACCCCGGATGTTCCTGCATAAAGTTAGCAAATGAGCATTAGTTTAATTACTAGTCCTAGTTAGTATAATGGAAGAAAACTCTGGTATGGCCAAAGCCGAACCTCTTCTCATTGTTTGCCTTCCTGCTAAGATCCTCAGTGAGGTTGTGTAGCCTCTTCAAAAGAGCAGGCAAGTTTCTTAAAGCTTCAACACCTTTCTGATTTGAACATATCTTCTTCAGAAGCTCAGAAGCAAGGAAATATCCCTCTTCCTTGTTCCTGAAAGAGAAGATTGATAAAAATGTTAAGAAAGGAAATAAAAAACATAGAATTTTTGGAGTCATGATCCAAATGATGAGCACACCTTAGGAACTCCCAGAGAATTGTTTCTACAGATCCACGAGTATCAATCAGCACTTCAGCCAAATGTGGATAGTGGGAAAGGTTTCTGAGAGTAGAGAGTGCATGTTTTAAAACCTCCTGATCAGGTATGCTACGGCTAACTGAGCGGATCAGCTTCAGTAGAGTGTTAATTGCCCCTGCAGCCACAAGTTTCTCGCAACATATCTGTGAATGTGCCGTGGCCATATCTGTAACATCAGTTTGACATTATTAACTCAGAATCCCAAGTAATTGAATCTGATACACCTTCCAGTGATAACAGCAAATATGATTTTAATCCTTACACAGATGAGTTATGCAATAGTTGACACTGTTCCATGGTTTAATGATGATGAATGTGCCGTGGTCAAGTGTTTTATATTTCATCTAAGAGAAAGTTGACATGATGATGAAGAACTATCTCCAGATTAAAAAAATGATGCAGCAAAACTGAGCTAAAGCAAGCAGGTTTTTATTTTTTACAATTCTAACAAAACTGAGCTAAACCTTCAATATCAATGGAAAAACTAAGAATGCACAATTGTGGCTTTGTGCAGAACTTCATAATTTAAAAAAGAAAAAAGAAAGGAAGAGAAAGAGAGCTTTTGTTCTAGAATTGTCAAATTACTTTTTTGAGTGTTGGCAACATTTTGGTTTCCCCATCAAGAACCTAGGCACTAGGTGGTCGCCCAAAGTACTAGTCATGATATTCTTGCCAAAAAAATCACTAATTACACATTCAAATCAATTTCCTGTGTAGAGAACAAACCGAAGACAACAATAGAAGAGCATTAAATAATTAAAATCCATGAACCAGTTAGTACAAATGAAACAAAAGGGAGAGAACCACAATTCTAGCCAGGTTATCAGTATCTATCCAATATACAACAAACAGTTGAAGCAAGGCAAGTGACCAAGAGAGGAGGGTGAGGATGGGGTGGTGGGATCCAGAACATCTTCATAATTCCCAGCCAAAAGAAAAGGGCATCTAAGAACACAAGGGAGCCAGGGCACTTGCCCTTAGAAAATTTTGATGATATTGCTTCTGCAAAAAACTCAGACAAAACACTGAATAAACTGTGAAGTCCTAACAAGGGGGAATGAAGACAGACTCAATACCAATACTACCATTGAAAGAAATCCATGAACCATATAGATAATGTGAAGTATACTGAGATATATATTCATATATCAGAGCTAGGATCACAGGGAATACCACAAAAATAATGGAGCGATTTGCCGTGTACAAAATCCATAATGGTGGTTGTTTTTTGACATATAAATATACATGATAACTGTTTTGAGGCCACAATGCATTGTTAACCCATGTCTCTAACTAAATAAATAATGCTTGAAAATTTTCAAATTCACACAGTAATCACTTAACTATAGTTCAAATGTGAAAAAATTGCACTGGACAAGGCACCATACAAACAAAATAAACTAAAAAACTAATGGTGGTCTTTTCTCCCACCATTTGCACAAGGTCATTCTAGGAACATGTCCTTTCATCCTTGCACAAGCATTCTTAATGGATGTTTACCCAGTCAACTACTGAGAAGAAATGATTGGACAAAGTTTGTAAAATTTGAAGCTAAATGATGTGAGTCCCTTGCATTGTGTTCCAGATAAATGATAACAGTATGAAAGACTGCCTTTATCTTTAACTACTAAACAAGTAGTATAGAACACTCACCCAAAGTTGCACACGTATGCAGAATGCCGCTGACACTTTTCATGCTCAGGAGGTCAGAAAGTGCTGCTAGAAGTCTATTTATAATACGCATGCCATCATCTACACTTGTAGCAGACTTTTGCACTCTCAAACGCAAATCCACTAGCTGCCCCCTTGACTCTTTCCGTGCAAGATAACCTTTCCAGTAGGACTACAGAAGTTGGGGAAAAGAAATTTCAAATAAATATCATAACGAATTATAGATATTACTGAATGGAGTAAATCCAGTTCCCAAAACAAACACATTTATGTTCATTCAGAAAAGTAAATGTTTGTTAACTAATAGATTTAAAAATAATCAAACTCAAAACGTGTACTCAAATGAGGACCTACTAAAGAGCAACATAAACATATTCTTACAATCACTATAATCCAGGTTGATACAGTAGATGTTGAAGAAACTATGCTCCACACATTGGTTCTAATGCCCATGCAGTAAGTTTACTAGGCAATAAGGGGAGTTGGTTGCCAAATTTGGTAGGTCCTGTGATATTGCAAGAAATTAATGTTCTCCACAACAGGGTATAGGTGGTTTCTCTTTCTTCCCTTCTGTTGCCCCTTGTAAGAATTGGGGTGGGTGACTGCATATGCTGGTTCTCATTTTTGTTATTTGTTTCTAATGATAAGACCGTGCTCTAAGTTCACTGAGGACAACAAGAAAACCTATTAAATTCAACAACACGTGACCAAGAATTATTTATTAAAGTGATGCCAATGATCTGAAAGAAGATATGGCCCATGATAACAGGAAATATTGAGAGGGATCCAAGCTACAACCCTAAGTACTTGTGACAAAACTGTCCTTTTCTTGTATTTCTTTTTTTGGCTTTTTTTTCCCTTAGCCATGTTTCAATGGCACCAAAACATGAGAGGCAATAGTGTTTTTTAGTTTGAGAAATTCACAACTTCAATAAGGACCCAATCACATTTTAGTAAAACTTGCATTGCTTCCACAGAACACACAAATCCAAGAACCATAAATTATTCTACTCAAATATGTGGGAGCATATCTAGGTGATCGTATCACTTATGAAAACTGGAGTGCAACATAAGAAAGCATATTAGAAATTAGAGATATCTCACTTGTATCACAACAACCCGATGCCTCTCTCTAGTGGCTTCTCGCCTTGCAATCCACCCACGAATATGAGACTGAATAATAATTGCTGATTTTGTTCTTGAATTAAGCAACAAAACACCTCTCCACCATCTTTGCAGTTTCAAAACTGAAGTCAGTAGCATTTTTAATTGAAAACTCGGGAAGCAACCTCTTGAGGCCTGTAAAGTGCAACCATTAGGTGAGGCTGAACGAAGGCTAGAAGTCCCTGCATTAACCCAATACTGGATGTAGTTATATTTTGAAAAGCAATGTGTCAAATATTCATAAGGAGTTAATCAATACATCTTAAAAAAAAAGGGGGGGGGGGGGGGAAGGAACAGAAATGAAAAACAAAATAAGCTTTCATGGAATAGATCAATTACCTAGGAGTCTATTTCGTGTAATGTGCCCTCTGACAAACCGTTGAATATCAATAGCAGCATATCTGTAGCATTGAAATGCTTTCCAGCATTTTACACATTGAAAAGCATTTTGAATCTTTATCACAGCTTTTCTTTGGAGCAAAAGGTCCCTCCTTGTCAACCAACCACGGCAATGACTCTGGATTCAATTCAAGGACCATAAGTGCTACGTGTAATAATCACAGCAAAATAAAGATTCTACCAATGATAGAAAGATAATCCTAAAGGAATTCAGCCAAAAAAAAAAATAGTCTGTGACCTCATAATTCATCAATCATTGACAATTGGTAGAAAGTATATCCAGAAAAGCCAAATATGTGCAGCTCTATGTTGGCATTGGTCACATTGTTAGTTGCTTTAATGTCAACCATAGAACAGAAAGTTAAGACATTAAGTTCTTAGAAAGCATGTCCCATCTGATAGATCTTGCAACCATTGAAAATTGACAATTTGAGATAGATGAAATTGCTGATAATCCTTGCTGAGATGCTGTAATAAGCGTCTTGCTCTTTGTTTTTGTTCTTACAAGCCATTATAAGATAAACACTGGATTTATTTGATTAATGGATGCTAAGGCATTCACATTTTGTTTGTTTTGGTGGTTGTGGGAGACCGGAGATTATTAAAGTTCGAGAAATCAGGAAATGAAGGTCGGATACATGAAAACTTCTGTTCTTCCATTTGTTAATTGAGATGACGTTTCCTAAAAAAGAAATGGGAGGAGCCAGGAGCATGAAGTGGGGGAGGGACATAGAAACAGACAGATAGTAAAGAGGAAAGAGTGGGAAAAACACCATGATGAGCTGGGATAGTTCAGAATCACTTAAATATGAGTAAACCCCAACAGATATATAGCAGAAATTGTGGAGAACAACGTACTTGGATTACAACAATTTGATGTCTAAGTCTGCAAACTGCTTTGCGAGCTATCCATCCACGTAAATGAGACTGAATGACGATGGCTGACTTGCTGGCAATTTTGTAAATCTGAAAATTCCTCTGACATTTTAAACCCCGAAAATCACTTTGAATTTTTATTGCTGCTTGTTGCTTCTTCACAAAACTCCTTCTCAATGACCAGCCACGGAAAGCACTTTGAAGTTTTATTGCTGCTTGCTGCTTCTTTACCAAATTTCTCAACAACCAACCACGGAAAGCACATTGAATTTTTCTTACTGTTTGCTTCTTCTTTACAAAACTCTTTCTCAACAACCAACCACGGAAATGACTTTGAATGTTTATCACTGCTTGCTTTTTCTGTACAAAACTCCTTCTCAACAGCCAACCTCGGAAACAACACTGAATTTGAGTTGCAGCAGTGTACTCATTGCGGTGAGAGTTGCAGACAGAAAAATTCCTCCAAGCAAGCTGAATTTTAACAGCTGCTTTTATCCGAAGATCATTCATTTCCTTTTCTTGAAAAATAAATGAACTTTTCTCCATCTGAGAAAGCGTGCAAGTGTATTTAGGCCTGGAAGTCCATTCATAAGTACATCTCCTATCAAAACTAGCAGCTTTGACAGGATCTGGAGACGATGGATCCTGAGTCAACATATTTCTACCCTGATGTTTGCGAGAGATCCATCTCCTAACTGCCTTCTGAATGAGTAATGTAGAACTTCTTAATTTGACAAAACCATGCCTGTCAACCATGAAAATGATATATCTCCCAAATGTTTCCAACTGTTTCAATCTTCCTGTAGGACAATTGAAAAGCTATTCAAATGAGAAACTTGGTTAATCTAAAGAGAAAGCATAAATAAAATTCTGAAGATTGGCAAATACCAGATGAATACTTCTGAACTATGATGGGACTGAATTTGTATACGACTGATTTCTGTTTCACTGTTAGCCAAGCTCGAATAACAGTTTGCAGAAAAGAAACTGCTCGTTTTATCTTGAGGTACTTGTGATGTTCAATTGATCGTCTGAAACAACACTGTATAAGCTTTGCAGCATTTCCTTGAAAGATTGCATAGAGATTGAATTGTCAGGTGAAGAAAGGAAATAAGAAGAAATTTGCCAAAAATTTGCATGGGACACTAAAATTTTTAAAGCAAAAGAACAAAAAAGGGACACCAGGAATACAGATACACCTTCATTATACTAAGAGCAGAAATTTAGTCAGAAAACTAAAGGCAATGTCAATTTTATTTGTTCTGACTTCCAGGAAGCTACCATGCCCATCTCAATTATCTTTAAAAGAGAGGGATAGAGCATCAGCAAAACTGATCTAACTGATGACTAACAAAAACTTCAGGTGCAATGGTTGAGATGGAAGGCTGTAGGGAATGCTATAGTGAAGTCAACTTAAAGAAGCCACTGTAATAAATATTCATGCTAGTCACCAGTATCTGAACTTTAGCATAGAGACCATGGTGAAGCTAGGTTAAATAAAATTTTGATGGACCAAAACAGCACTGTCAAGATGATAACTTTCACCAAAGAACAAGAGAAAGCCCAGAATCATTACCTCTTTGAATGTCAGTGCAGCATTTGTCGGCAGAGAAGCACTCTGAAGTAGAAGCAACTGGTTTAACATAACATTTGTGATTTTGTTCAACCATATTTTGCCACCAAGCCTGAATGGCCTTAAATTTCTGCACAGTATCTGTATGAAGAGAGCAATATGAGGAAAAGGAGGAAAAACAGCAACAAATAGTTTTAGTTTAAGCCGTATTGGCCAGTGAATCACATCAAACTAAAAGAGGTGCCAAGACATAAACCTAAACTGCATGCACAATCTATTATAAGGAAACTACCAGTAAATAAACAATGAAAACCTTCAGCATTTTGCCCACCTGTTTCTTCTTGGTTCTCTACTGCTTTGTAACTCATAAACAAGTGCCCCATACTAGAGCGTTTTCCCTCTGGAATTTGACAAGTACATCCCAGGAGTTTATGAAAATTCAGCTGATCCTGTTGAGAAGAAAAATAGTTGCAATTTCTCAATCATGGTACTAGCTACTAACTGGATCCAGTTAATATTTGAACAGTATACTTAGAGCTTACTGTATTTCTCTTGACAACCAGCTGGGATGAGAGGAACACCAACAAAATTACCACAGACCTATCATTGCAGGCTCCATTATGTTCAAGGATGTCACTGGTTTGTAGAACCTGTAAAGGAATATTGCAGCACAATGGTGACAGAACTAAACCAGATTTGAAAAGAATATAATGTTTAACATGTCAGAAACAATTTAATAATATATAAATTACAAGGTTTTGGAGCATATCTTACATATTTTTTGGTGTCCTTGAGGCCTGGCTTAAGTGGAAAGGGTTTGGGGGGATTGTGGGAGATCCTAGGTTCAAGTCCTAGAGGGGATCAACAAAAAATAGAAAAAAACATATATATCTTACCTATTATTTTGTCAATGTAAGACCTGCACCACTTCATGGGTTCGAACGTCAATTGGTCGTGATAATTTCTAGAGTCTCTTCAGGGGTCTATAGGAGGGTATGGAATTAATAATTTCTAAATATATTAGATATGTTTCAATTGCAATGTCATTCAAAATGATTGTATCATAAGGCAATTTAGCACAAATGTCATATCAGTGAGATATTTTAAGTTTCATTAAAACTGTTGATTTCTTAGGAAAAGGTCTAAAACCCTTCATTTGGCTACACCTTTTCTATGTGAGGCATTTTGCACAAATATCTCTATGGTTAATGAAGAGATTCTAGGGCTAGTTAGATTTCTATAAATAAAATTAAGAATACTGACGTATAAAAGGATAAAAAAATATTTCAAAATGAAAAATATTTAAGTTGGAGCCATACTGAATGGGCAAATAGCTTAAGAATGATCCTTCAAATCTGTGGATGATTCTTTCAGAATTAAAAACTCTTTTTTTTTGTCCCCTACTGAGAGTCAAACCTGGATTTTTTAGTTTTCCAACAGGACAAATTAAACTTTTATAAATAAACATGAAGCAGCAAAGCAAGTTAATGCAACTGCCTTATTAGTCAGCACATATAGATTGAAACAACTGAGATATTTAATTACTAGAATAGAAATCTAATCCCAATATACAGGAGTATAACTTGGATTTATCTAGCTTGCAAGTTTGGCAAAACCAAGCATCATAAACCCACGGCTCAACTTGTAACCAACCTTGAAGCATAATTATACAATATATCAGTTTTAAGCAAGTTATGCAACCAACCAGATATTTCCATGAGTTCCAGTATATTATATTTTAAGGCACTTTCATATTTGATAGTACTCCATTACACTGTTCAAATAGCTTTCTCTGCATCCAATTGTTAATGAACCCAATTCATTCGTCAACACACAAATGTACGGACATATTTACACTGGCCTATTTTGCTTTATAGCCTTTAAATGCATTCCAAACTAGCAGCAGAATTCCCTAAATGTCCAATAGAGTATGAATAGTCATATTTTTAGGTAATCATCTTTTAGATTTTGCTTTGATAGAATTTGTCTTGATGTGTTTTGAACATGTTTTAATTGTTCACAGAGTACTGTTAAAGTTCAATAATGCATAAACACATGCCAAATAACTATAGATCATAATGGATGAGAATTTGAACTAGACATATGCTGAATATTTACCTCTGGAAAATTTCCCAATAATGTTGTCAGCTTCTGTGATAAGATAAAGTTGTGTGCTGCATCTGTACAATCAGTAGCTGATATAATTGATTTTTTACCATTTCTTTCATTAGGATCCTGTGAACAGATCACAACAATAATTCAAAATGATTGAAAATCTGTAAAACATGATCAACACAAAAGAAAATGATTAAGGCAATACATTGTAAGAACGGGAACAATGAAGTTCCTTCCTGAAGTAATAATCAAGCAAACACCACATGGCTTTTCCATCAACCAAGGAAGCAAAATTTTCAATCTTGAAATCGTAACCTTCACAAACCGCCTGCAAACAAAATGAGAAGTGTAGTAAAAGAAAATGATTTTTGAAATAAGTATATAGAATAGCACAGAGCAAACAGGTGTTAACCGTGTCTCACTAGAGTTTAGAAATAGACAACAAGCATTGTCTTGGGGAATTGAATGGGTTATCAAACACAAGCTTGGCTTCATATTGGTAATCTGTTAGTAGAAAGGAAACATTGCGAAGCCATTGCTGATAAACTTTCCAGTTGAGACTCAAAAAGTTAGTATGGAATTGTCATGTAGCAGTATTTTATCAAATGGAGTCATTTGACACGAAAATGGAGTCATTTGACACGAAAATGGAATCATTTTGATAGAAAAATAATACTATTTTGAGCTTAATTCAACCATAAACTAAGTCTACAAGTACAACAGTTGAAAAAAAAGAAAAGGATTGTGTCCCTCTAAAGGAACCTTTCTCTACTTCTAACAACATCCCTCCCTAGAAATATGAAAACATAGTAGTGTATGCACATGATACATCATGCTGACATTATATAGAACCTTGCTGGTACTTAAGCTTTCTAATGACTTCCCACACAGTATTATTTTCTATACTGCCCCACTTGACCCTGCTCAAGTAGGAGAGTTGGAACAAGTTCCATTCCAATGGCAAAGGTCAGGAAAGGGATGCACCACCTGAACCTACCCCATCATCATCCCCAATGGTGGAAGAAATAGGAAAATAATAACTCAATGCAATTTACATAGAAGGAATACCTGGATCCATTTCAAAAGCATTTCCAAAGGAGAGGAAATATCATTTTTAGAAATGTCCTGCAAAATGGTAAACAATAATTAGAGCTCAAATATAATTTGTGGAACGGAAATCAGAAAATATGGAAAGGAGTTGAAAAAGAACAAAAATTGAGAAAAGATTGTAGTTTGATCAATTCTTCAAATTCGAGGCTGAGTTGTTCTTCAGGATGTGTACACATAAAGCATCTGACATCAACACTTCTCTGGTCTACATTTTTTAAAATGACATGCTAAAATAAAGGATCCAAATTAAAACATACCACATCAGCACCACGGATTTTGGAAATTTCCTCAAATAACAACGTTTTGTTGATTAGAAGTGGTAACTGCAGATTACATGACAGGGTGAAACGATTGATGTTAACAAGTGCAACCTCAATGATTCCTTAGTTTAAGCAATCTTGGACGTTTGGAAGAAAGAAAAATCACATACCTGCAAGTGAACAAAAATGTTCCATAACAATGAAAGTGTAAGTTCCTTATCTCCATTAGCAACATCTTCTCCTACAATCACCATTCCATCATCATCATATAATGACACACCAGCCTGCTTAAGATATTGCAGTGCAATGCCACAATTTGCCAAATTCTTCTTATGGGTATCAGATGGAACTACCATTTTCTGCCATACAACAAAGGACCAAATCATAAATGTGTCAATAACAGAAGATAATTGTTGGTCACATGAAATTCACTTAAAAGAGGCTAACCACGAGAATAGAGGAATCATGCAGCAAGAGTTGAATGGTTCTACAGAGCCGCACCCCATCTTGAAGATCGTCAAACAAATCTGTCACTCTGAAGTCATACTCGGTAAGGCAACACTGCAACATACATGGCAGAGGTTTTATTGGCAAATTAACCATTTAAAACACTATATGAACATTTGTTAGTTGATTTCATGCCTTGTTATCAATGCACAAGGACCTAAAGGTTGAGATACAACTTCAAAAGCAAACACTAATGACCCCACCTAAATATATCAACAATGACACATATACACATCTACAAAAAAAAAAAGTATAAAACATAGATTGAGCAGCATACCTGTTCATAGGATACTTTGTACCCCACAATCACTAGATGTGCAAGAAGATTACCCTCTCCATGCATAATATCCGATGATAAGAAATCTAGTTTTTAACCAAAAACAAAAGTCAAATAATAATGGATTAAGTAACATCACATATTGATGAACTTAAAAATGGAAATGAAGAATAATGGTTTGGATAATTACCATGGATTATTTGACGACTTGATTTAATGTTTGACCGTTGAGAAAACAATAATGGAGAACCCCCATCCACCCCATCAATACCATATTTAATAGGAAGACAGCTCTGAGACTTAGCTCTATCAAGAATAAGAACAAGCAACAAAAATCTCTTCAATATTACATTCCCCATAGTTTCAAAGTAACCTGGTCGATATAGGCCCTCAACCAATTTGTTATAAGCATAAGCTTTTGCTAGACCGACATGTGAGAAGAACTGCTTCTCAATAATCATTTTCAATAATGTGATTTCTTCATCAGAATTGACGTCTTCATTAGGCAACAAGGAATCACCTCCAAAAATAATGTATAAGCCAATTCGGAGCCATATTGGGTTATAACACATGAGAATCTTTATGGCCTTCTCTTTCATTCCAACATCTGTTACAATGGGGCAATGTGCCTTCATTTTTAGTCTTCCTTCATCAATATTCTGTGAATAAGGACATAGAGCATGATTCAACAATTACAACAAACATTTTACATGTATAAACTAAAAAAAATTTAGTAACTGATGACACAGTGCTGCATTGAGAGGTATTGACTTGATTCCAACTTTTGATATCACAAATTTCTCATCAAATTACGGAAGGTAACCAAAATCATTTTCTAGCAGATCATAAACCAATGAAGAGCACAGAATTTTGCTAGAAAATGCATGTTTAAGAACATTAACAAGGACAAGATTTTCTCTGCACTTCAAACATCAGAACCCAGCATAGTAGATAACATTTCTAAGCCACACAGGTCTTTCAGGAAAAATTTCCTCAAGATATCTGAGAAAACCTAGTTCATGAGTCACTAGATGATATATTTGGTTAAAATACTGATAAACCCCATTTCCTATGGCAAGCTCCTCTCCTATGCATTGCTGTACCGGACATCTTTCTCTCCCTTCACATGTAAACACCATGTCACTGGCATTCAATTCCACAGATTTCAGCAAGCCACATAAAAATTTTATGCTCCCATTAACACATCTAAAGCAAAAGAGAGTAAAAAGGAATGTCACAATTAGGTGTGAGAAGCAATGCTAGCAAGAAGATGGGGAGAAAGAGGATGTGACCAGTGCTACCAGCAAACCCGGATCCAACTCAATTTTATCCTTCCCACTGTCTCTCCCATTCATTCAACAAAATACTCCCCTCCTTTTTTGTTATCACATTGCCCCTTGCATCCAGTTGTGACTTTCTTATCATTGCTCCTTTCAACTAGATATACTTTAAATTTTCCTTTTTTCTGAATTTCAATTTGCTTGTGGAAGAATTCGTTCACAAGTCATGGCAAAGGCTGTGGATTTGAATGTCAACTATGTGATGTCGCCAGTGAAGATGATGGGAGATGTTCTGTGCATCAATAAAGAGAGAAGCCAAACCCCATTTACTTGCAATCAAAGACGGAAGGAAAATTAAATACATGAACCTCCACTCCACAGAGCCTAATGCAAAATTTTAGCTTAATAAGCTGATTTTTTGTTCATTTTCGGGAAATTAAAACAACAAAAATGTAAAAATTCACACATTCACTTCTTTCTTCTCTTCACTTTGGAAGCACAACAAAATCCAGAGACTTACCTTCGCCACTTGAGTCATCACTTTAAAAATCTCCTTGCAAGTTCCCAAGCTCAAATAAACCCTCATTCGCTGCTTCAAATCATCAAAACTACAAACTTCCTTCAAAGAGAGCTGCAAGGAAGAGAACATCAAACTCGGAAACATCCCCGCATCCGAATCACCACCACCATCACCTTGCCACATAGAATCCCTCTGGCGCTTCGGGCTCCGCCACGCCCCATTAATCCCGACCCCGACACCTGGCCAGCTATCCCTCTTCCCGTTGGCCAACACCGAACGCGACTGATCCACTCCGACCAATCGCGAAACATCACAACCGCAGGATTCGGGGTTCTCAAACAAAAAATTGAGCCAAACAGTGAGCGATTTCGCCAGAGACTTCAGCGACTTTTCTTTCTTAATCTGCGCCTTCCGAGACGATTGAGACTGCTCCATCTCGAATGCCTTGAGCCTCCGCGCCGCCTTCGACTTTGACGAGGATGGAGCCAGTGACGGGCGGTGCCGGAACGCAGAAGCCGAAGAGCGAGGAGTTTGCTTGGAAGCGGTGAAAAATTGGGGGAAAGGAGAGTGGAAACTAGGGTTCTTGGAGGACTGTTTTGGGGTTTTGAAATTTGATATGTCTTTGAGAAAGGAGGAAGAAGAAGAACAACAAACATTCGGTGACGGCGAAGGACATGGCCGTCGACTTTCTTCATCCATTGTGGAATCAATGAGTTTTCTTTCTCAGACTTCGATTTTCTGTTTGTTTCCTGGGATTTCTGGGAGGTGTCTGAAAAGGAAAAATGGTCCGCGGAGGGATTTCGATTTTGAATTTGAATGCGGAGGACGAGGAGCGCGCTAAAGTGATGAGACCGTTGCATGGCACGTGATCCCTTTCCTCAAATTACAGAAGTATCCTCAATAATCGGGTGCAGGATGGTCCACCGACGTTTGATGGTCCGTCGCATGATTGATCCCCATCGGGCGGCACACATAAAAGGACCATGAATACCATTAGAATCATAGGTTTCTTTATTTATTTATTTTTAATTAGTAAATGATTCTTGTGAAAAATAAATTACATATATTGAATAAAAAATAAATTAATTTTTATTTTATCTTTTTAACATATATAAAATGAAAATTTAGCTTTCATACAATAAATTATAAAATTTAAAATAAAATTAAAATTAAATGGGATAGGCCGAAGAGGTATGGGAAAAAACTCCCGTATTTTAGTTTTATTTTTCAATTATAAATATTGATTAAAAATTAAAAATTTAAAAGTTAAAAAAAATGGTTTTAAAACAAACCATTGAAATTTAAAAGTAAATTATATTTAATATTAGATTAAAAAGAATACACGTCACCTAAGTTTAATTACAGTATACTAAATAATAATTTTAAGAAATATTTTTAAACTAAAAAATATTTTTGAAAAAAAAAATAGGCATTTAATAAAATTTAAGAAATATTTTTTAAAATATGAAAATTTACTTATGGTGTTCTTGAAGAAATACTTGATAAATGATTATTTTAAAAATATTTACACATAAAACACTTGTTTAATAAAATTTAGAAAATATTTTTAAAATTTTAAAAAATTACTTGCAATGACACTTTTAGAGAGTTCATATTAAAACAATGTTATTCACACTCGTAAAATATGTTTTATAATGATTTTAGAAAATGTTTAGAAGATAAAAATTTTAAAATATTTGAAATAAAAAAATGTTTCTAAAATCAATAACAAACTATATAATCGAATCAAAAGTCAGAAAGTGAATGTTATCGTTTTGGATACATACGAGTTTACATGGTACATATATATAGGATATAGCAACAAACAAAAGAGATAAGTGATAGACAGCAAAAACAATACTAGCATTATACATCATATTAAAAAATGGTCAGATTCAAATCGAAAGCATAGAGGATATCAAAATAAATAAACATTTTTGGACTGCAAAAGCTTCACCACTTTTTGTGTCTCTCGTGTCCTTCCTCCATCAACAGTACTGCAATGTCAATCTTCAACCTTCTGTTGATCTTCCTTCTTCCAATCTTCATCATACTTTTTCTTAGAGAAAGAAGGGGGGTATCTCAAAAGCTTCCTCCTGGTTCTCTAGGCATCCCCATCATAGGCCAAAGCTTCAGCTTCTTACATGCTCTGAGAAAAAACACAGGTGAAAAATGGCTTCAAAGTAGAATTCAGAAGTATGGGGCAGTGTCCAAGCTCAGCCTCTTTGGGACTCCTACTGTTCTTCTCAGTGGGGCAGCTGCAAACAAGTTCGTATTCACTAATGATGGGGTGATTCTGGCGAACCAGCAACCTCAGCCGATTAGAAGGATATTGGGGGATAAGAATTTGACAGAGTTGAGAGGTGAAGATCACAGAAGAGTAAGGGGTGCAATCGGGATGTTCTTGAAGCCTGAATCCTTGAAGAAGTATGTTGGGAAGATTGATAGAGTGGTTAGGCAACATCTTGACATGAATTGGAAGGGCCACCAAACAGTCAAGGTAAGCCTTAATTCGACCCATTAATTAGCAAATTTTGTGTTATTGCTAATGAGGGAAGTAGTGCTACTTTTCTTGATCCTGCAGGTTTATCCGATGATGAAGCAGCTCATGTTTGATATCATATGCTCTCTTCTATTTGGTCTAGAACAAGGGAAGGATAGGGAGATGCTTATTCATGATTTTCACCTCTTCTCACAAGGCCTATGTTCTGTACCAATAAATCTGCCATTCACTCGGTTCAGTAATGGCCTAAAAGCAAGCAGAAGGATCAGAAGAGTGGTTAGTGAGCTCATACACGAGAAGAGATCAGCAATGGAGCTAGGGCAAGCTTCCCCACAGGATGATTTCATCACTTGCATGCTCAACATCCAGCACCAAAGCAGTCCAGATCAGACGAGGACAATGACCGAAGAAGAGATTTTGGATAATGCTATTCTTGTCATGTTTGCTGGACATGACACTTCAACAAGCCTTTTAACGTTCCTGCTATGGTTCCTAGCAAAAGACCCGGTCGCTTATGATGCTATTGTCCATGGTAAAGCCATTGTGATATCCTGTATCATATAAAGACGAGTCTATACATACATACATACATATATAGATGCAATTGTGTTTGATCATATGTTAATTAAGGATTGATGTATTGTGATAATTGGTTTCCTCATCTGCAGAGCATGAAGAAATAGCAAAGACCAAAGTTTCTGGAGAGCTTCTCAATTGGGATGATCTTGCTAAGATGAAACACACATGGAAAGCAGCAATGGAGACTATGAGGATCATCCCTCCCATATTTGGTGGTTTCAGGAAAGTCCTCAAAGATTTTGAGTATGGTGGCTACTTGATTCCTAAAGGGTGGCAAGTAAGTCAAAGTTTCCATTATTTTTATCAGCTCATCAAACATACAAGTTTCCATTATTTCCATTACATGTCACGAATTGAACTAGTTGATCAACTCATAAGATTTGAAGTTTTTTTTTTTTTGTTATTTATTGAATAACAAATCTGTCGGTCATGTCATAATTAACTATCTTATGATTAAGGTTTCACGAAAGAATAAAAATTGTGAAATTCTTTTATCTTTATTTGATTAATAGATTCTTGAATGTTGGTATATTCCATTTATATGTGTGGTTGTGTTAACATAAGTAATATCGACTCATCATCTACTTCTCATGTTTGTTGATTAGGTGTTCTGGGCTGCAAGTCCAACTCATATGGATGATCAAATCTTTATAGATCAATGGAAATTCAACCCGGCTCGATTCGATAACCAGACATCAATCCCACCTTACAATTTTGTTCCATTTGGAGGAGGAATGAGGATTTGTCCAGGATATGAATTTGTGAGGATTGAATCCTTAGTCTCAATTCACTATTTAATCACCCAATTTAGATGGAAACTACTCGACGGTGAGGATGTTATCATTAGGGATCCAATGCCAATACCTCAACAAGGACTATTAGTCTATCTTGAGCCAAAGATTGCACCATAAATAGATGTAATTTCAAGATCTATATATATTGTTTTTAGTCATTGCAATGTTGTAATCTTCACACCATGTTGTTTTTAGCTATAAAGTGAAAACATTTACCTTCTTGGGATTCTCCTCCATGTTCTAGTACTTGTCCCATGTAAACTAAGAGAATATTTAGCCTTCTTCACAGTATTAAAAAGTTGATAAGATTAAGTATTTAATTTATTACATTGAAGTCTTATTATATAACTAAGAAGTCATGGTCATAATTTTATCAAAGTAATTGAACTCACATGTAACTTTAAAAAAGTTGTTAAAAAACGATGTTCTTAAAGCGAGATGTTAAATTTAAAATTAATATGATGTGCACAATAAGAAATTTTTTAAAAAATGAAGAAAAATAAAAGAAAATTAAAGTTAATAAATTATTTTTACATACTTTTTAAAAATCATTTCACCTACTGTTATTAAAATTAAATACTTGAAAATATATAAATTCATAACTAATTTTTAATTATATTTAATTTCTTTCCTATTTTTCATTATATAAGAAAATCATTTTACTTCACATTTGATTTCTTTTCTTTGAGACTTTACTAAAATCTAACATAGATAAATTAAAAGTTTAATGCAAACCTCAAAAGAAAGTTATTCATAAGACGAAGTTTTGAGCTTTAATCTAAACAAGTCGGTACAATATATAATATTTAACCGGTTGTCTAACATTGACATAAGCTTTTAGATTAATTGGTAACTTAACTTCAATATAATTACTAAATTATTATAGTGGCTCTTGTATCTAATAAGATCATTATAATCGGCCCTAGTAAAAGATTAGAAAAATCATAAGGGTCTAACTACAATATAAAAGTGTAATTTTTCAATACCTATCGAAAAAAATATCACTAATCAAGTGGTATCACGTATATATTTTTAAGTTTCATTATTTATATCTTAATCTCATATATTTTTACCCTTATACTTAACTTTTATTTATTTATATGTTTGTTCAATAATCTAAATTTCATCATATATATTTAATCCGATTTATTGTCGGATACATTGCTTAGCATTTTCCAAGTAAAAAAAAGATGGTTATGGAAGAAGAATATGTAAGAAGAATTAGATGACAAATTTCACATCCAAAGAGTTGGAAAGTACACAATTGGGACCAAATGCGAAGACAAAGAGGGCATATTCACCAAGGCAAATGTGTTTGTCCCAACCTGCTAAGCATATGGCCCTCCTCCTTTAGCCAAGCTTGGGACCATTTGTCTAAAGATAAGGAATGATATCTACATGAGATGTTGAAAAAATCAATGATCAACTTTAGTGTGAACACTCTCCTAATGAATATGTTTCTTCCTTTTTTCTTTGGTTACATAGTCTATTTGGTTTGTGTGAAAGGAAAAGAAACAAGAAGGAAATTTGGGAAAGTTTGAAATTTTAATTGATTATCACGTATACTAGAAATGAAAGGGCCAAAAAAAATTTGAGAAATATTAATTTCTAATTTTTCCATTGAAATAACTAATTTAAATGTGAATATTTGTTTGTTGACATTGAGATGAAAATTAAACTATAATAGTAACTAAACAAGTAATATTGATAGTATGATGATATATTACTTCTTAAATATATAATTTATTTTTATGTCCTCACGATGGACCAAACAAATAGACTTTAATATCAAGTTTGATGATTGACTCTAATACTATTTGAAATAATTTATTTTAATGGTATTTATTTTTTTACTTAATTATAAATAAAAGTTGAAACTAAATAGTACTTCATAGTATTGAATATTAGATTTTTTGTTTTTATAATAAGTCATAAAAAAAAACAAATAATGTAAAGTTTGAAAGTAAATTACTTTTAGTAAAAAACTAAAAATAAAAAATAAACATCATCTTCCTCTTGTGTGAATATTATCCACTTTTGATTCATAAACCCTCACATTTCGAAACACTCCATAATAAAATGGGTTCATTGCATATATATTGTTTGTAGCTTCTTCCATAATCTACGAGTAATACACAATATTTAATTTTTCTAAATTTTGTTTAAATTACCTTTTTTTAAAAAAAAAAAAATTCTTGAAATATGGCTAAAGCTAGTATGAAAAAAATAATTTTAAAATCCTAAAAAATATTTAATAAATATTTCTTTGAAAAAACATTTATATTCAATTTATCATTAAAAATATTATGAAAATAATTTTTATTTATATCTAATAATTAATTCTTTATAAAATGGCTTCCATAGAAATATTCTATTTGACTAAAACCACTATTGTGAGAACTACTTCTAAATAAATTCATTAACGGTTGGATCAGTAAAATCGAAAGTTGTTCTTGAAAAAATACTTGACGAATAATTATTTTTAAAAACATTTACAAGTAAAACACTTTAAGTAGAAACATTATTAAAAGTTCTTTTATAATCTATTAGATAATGATTTTAAGAATCGTTTTTAATCTAAAAAGTATTTTTTTTTAAAAAAAATAATCAATTTAATAAAATTTAGAAAATATTTTTAAAATTTTAAAAAATTACTTGCAATGACACTTTCATAGAGTTTATATTAAAACAATATTATTCACACTAGTAGAATGTATTTCATAATGATTTTAGAAAGTGTTTAAAAGGTAAAAATTTTAAAATATTTGAAATAAAAAGTGTTCCCTAAAATCAGTAATAAACGATATAACCATATCAAAAGTAAAAAAATGAATGTTATCCTTTTGGATACATACGGTTTCCATGGAATACAACCTCTGCCGACACACACATATATATATATATATATATATATATATATATATATTCTAGCAACAAACAAAAGAGACAAGTGATAGACAGCAAATAAATAAAAAGAGGACACTAACGTAATCATTATAGGTCAGATTAGCATAGAGGATATCATAGTAAATAAACATTTTTGGACTGCAAAAGCTTCACCACTTTTTGTGTCTCTCATGTCCTTCCTCCATCAACAGTACTGCAATGTCAATCTTCAACCTTCTGTTGATCTTCCTTCTTCCAATCTTCATCATACTTTTTCTTAGAGAAAGAAGGGGGGTATCTCAAAAGCTTCCTCCTGGTTCTCTAGGCATCCCCTTCATAGGCCAAAGCTTCAGCTTCTTACATGCTCTGAGAAAAAACACAGGTGAAAAATGGCTTCAAAGTAGAATTCAGAAGTATGGGGCAGTGTCCAAGCTCAGCCTCTTTGGGACTCCTACTGTTCTTCTCAGTGGGGCAGCTGCAAACAAGTTCATATTCACTAATGATGGGGTGATTCTGGCGAACCAGCAACCTCAGCCTATTAGAAGGATATTGGGGGATAAGAATTTGACAGAGTTGGCAGGTGAAGATCACAGAAGAGTAAGGGGTGCAATTGGGATGTTCTTGAAGCCTGAATCCTTGAAGAAATATGTTGGGAAGATTGATAGAGTGGTTAGGCAACATCTTGACATGAATTGGAAGGGCCACCAAACAGTCAAGGTAAGCCTTAATTCGACCCATTAATTAGCTAATTTTGTATTAATGCTAATGAGGGAAGTAGTGCTACTTTTCTTGATCCTGCAGGTTTATCCGATGATGAAGCAGCTCATGTTTGATGTCATATGCTCTCTTCTATTTGATCTAGAACAAGGGAAGGATAGGGAGATGCTTATTCATGATTTTCATCTCCTCACACAAGGCCTATGGTCTGTACCAATAAATCTGCCATTCACTCGGTTCAGTAATGGCCTAAAAGCAAGCAGAAGGATCAGGAGAGTGGTTAGTGAGCTCATACACGAGAAGAGATCAGCAATGGAGCTAGGGCAATCTTCCCCACAGGATGATTTCATCACTTGCATGCTCAACATCCAGCACCAAAGCAGTCCAGATCAGACGAGGACAATGACCGAAGAAGAGATTTTGGATAATGCTATTGTTGTCATGTTTGCTGGACATGAGACTTCAACAAGCCTTTTAACTTTCCTGCTATGGTTCCTAGCGAAAGACCCGGTCGCTTATGATGCTATTGTCCATGGTAAAGCCATTGTGATATCCTGTATCATATAAAGACGAGTCTATACATACATATATATATATATATATATATATATATATAGTCATATATAGATGCAATTGTGTTTGATCATATGTTAATTAAGGATTGATGTAATGTGATAAATATTGGTTTCTCATCTGCAGAGCATGAAGAAATAGCAAAGACCAAAGTTTCTGGAGAGCTTCTCAATTGGGATGATCTTGCTAAGATGAAACACACATGGAAAGCAGCAATGGAGACTATGAGGATCATCCCTCCCGTATTTGGTGGTTTCAGGAAAGTCCTCAAAGATTTTGAGTATGGTGGCTACTTGATTCCTAAAGGGTGGCAAGTAAGTCAAAGTTTCCATTATTTTTATGAGCTCATCAAACATACAAGTGATCAAATTGTTAGATTATGATCTTGTTATATTACATAGAGGATGTCACGAATTGAACTAGTCGATCAACTCATAAGATTTGAAGTTTTTTTTTTTGGTTATTTATTGAATAACAAGTTTGTCGGCCATGTCATAATTAACTGTCTTATGATTAAGGTTTCATAAAAGAATAGAAGTTGTGAAATTCTTCTATCTTCATTTGATTAATAGATTCTTGAGTGTTGGTATATTCCACTTGTATGTATGGTTGTGTTAACACAAGTAATATTGACTCATCATCTACTTCTCATGTTTATTGATTAGGTGTTCTGGGCTGCAAGTCCAACCCATATGGATGATCAAATCTTTATAGATCAATGGAAATTCAACCCAACTCGATTCGATAACCAGACATCAATCCCACCTTACAATTTTGTTCCATTTGGAGGAGGAATGAGGATTTGTCCAGGAAATGAGTTTGTGAGAATTGAATCCTTAGTCTCAATTCACTATTTAATCACCCAATTTAGATGGAAACTACTCGATGGCGAGGATGTTATCACTAGGGATCCAATGCCAATGCCTCAACAAGGACTATTAGTCTTTCTTGAGCCAAAGATTGCACCATAGATAGATGTAATTTCAAGATCTATATATATTGTTTTTAGTCATTGCAATGTTGTAATCTTCACACCATTTTGTTTTTAGCTATAAAGTGAAAACATTTACCTTCTTGGGAGTCTCCTCCATGTTCTAGTACTTGTCACTTGTAAACTACGAGAATATTTAGCCTTCTTCACAATATTAAAAAGTTGATAAGATTAAGTTTTTAATTTATTCTCACATTGAAGTCTTATTATATAACTAAAAAGTCATGGTCATAATTTTATCAAAGTAATTGAACTCACATGTAACTTTAAAAAAGTTGTTTAAAAACGATGTTCTTAAAGCGAGATGTTAATTTAAAGTTAATATGATGAATATATTAAGAAATTTTAAAAAAAATGAAGAAAAAAAAAATTAAAGTTAATAAATTATTTTTACATACTTTTTAAAAATCATTTCACCTACTGTTCCTCTTTTATATTAAAATTAAATATTTGAAAATATATAAATTCATAACTAATTTTTAATTATATTTAATTTCTTTCCTATTTTTCATTATATAAGAAAATCATTTTACTTCAAATTTGATTTCTTTTCTTTGAGACTTTACTAAAATCTAACATGGATAAATCAAAAGTTTAAGCGAACCTCAAAATAAAGTTATCCATAAGACGAAGTTTTGAGTTTTAATCTAAACAAGTTGGTACGATATATAATACTTAACCGATTGTCTAACATTAACATAAGTTTTTAGTTTAATTGGGTAACTTAACTTCAATATAATTACTAAATTCTTATAGTGGCCCAAGTAAAAGATGAGAAAAATCATAAGGGTCTAACTACAATATAAAAGTGTAATTTTTCAGTACCTATCGAAAAAGATACCATTAATCAAGTGGTATCACATATATATTTTTAAGTTTCATTATTTATATCTTAATCTCATATATTTTTATCTTTATATTTAACTTTTATTTATTTATATGCTTATTCAATAACCTAAATTTCATCATATATATATTTAATCCGGTTTATTGTTGAATAGGTTGGTTAGCATTTTCCAAGTAAAAAAAAAGATGGTTATGGAAGAAGAATATTTAAGAGGAATTAGATGACAAATTTCACATTCAAAGAGTTGGAAAGTACACAATTGGGACCAAATGTGAAGACAAAGAGGGCACATTCACCAAGGCAAATGTGTTTGTCCCAACCTGCTAAGCATATGCCTTCCTCCTTTAGCCAAGCTTGGGACCATTTGTCTAAAGATAAGGAATGATATCAACAGGAGATGTTGAAAAATTCAATGATCAACTTTAGTGTGAATACTCTACTAATAAATATGTTTCTTCCTTTTTTCTTTGGTTACATAGTCTATTTGGTTTGAGAGAAAGGAAAAGAAACAAGAAGGAAATTTGGGAAAGTTTGAAATTTTAATTGATTATCATGTATGCTAGAAATGATAGGGACAAAAAAGAAAAAATATTTAAGAAATATTAGCTAAATAAGTAATATTGATAGTGTGATGATATATTACTTTTTAAATATATAATTTATTTTTATGTCCTCACAATGGACCAAACAAATAGACTTTAACATCAAGATCGATGATTGACTCTAATATTATTTGAAATAATTTGCTTCAATGGTATTGGTTTTTTATTTTACTTAATTCTAAATAAAAGTTAAAACTAAATAACACTTAGTATTAAGTATTAGATTGTTTGTTTTTATAATAAGTCATGAAAAAATAAAAAATAAAAATGTAAAGTCAAAAAACAAATTAATTTTAACAAAAAACTATATATAAAATAAAAAACATCAACTTCCTCTTGTGAAAATATTATCCATTTTTGATTCATAAACCCTCACATTTCTACACAACTCCATAATAAAATGGGTTCATTGTATATACATTGTTAGTAGTTTCTTCCATAATCTATGAGTGGTACATAATATTTAATTTTTCTAAATTTTGTTTAAATTACCTTTTTTTAAAATAAAAAAAAATTCTTGAAATATGGCTAAAGCTAGTATGAACAAAATAATTTTAAAATCCTAAAAAATATTTAATAAATATTTCTTTGAACAATCATTTTTATTCAATTTATTATTAAAAATATTATGAAAATAATTTTTATTTATATCTAATAATTAATTCTTTATAAAATGGCTTCCATAGAAATATGCTATTTGACTAAAACGACTATTGTGAGAACTACTTCTAAAGAAATTCTCAGTTAAAAACTTAAAACTAGGTGATTGGTGCGTGTGTTTTCACGCGCTTTGTCATTGATTTGGTATTGTCATTTGGAACAAAAGTTCAGCCGCGAACGATACCATTCCCAGCTCCTATTTTCCACAATCTTTCTTTGCAACTGTAAAACCCTTTGTATCGATCCGCTGAAGCTGAAAATTTTTCGAAAATTTGCCCTAGATTTCTTCTCTGGGATTAGGGTTTTGTTGTAAATCAGAAATAATAGGAGGGGACAATGGCTCAAGCCGTTGAAGAATGGTACAAGCAGATGCCAATCATCACCCGCTCTTATCTCACCGCCGCAATCGTCACCACCATCGGTTGCTCTCTCGACGTATGCCTCTGTATCTTTCAGGCTTTTTCGATGTATCGGTGTGCATTATTCTTGTTTATTCCCTTGTGTGGAGGGTTGATAGGGTTTTTGTTTTCGATGTTCAATTCTTAGTGGTTTTGATTTTTGGCAATTGGGTTTGGCTAAATTTGAATGATTTTCAAATGGGTCTGTTTCAATTTTGATAAATTTTGGGGTTTTAATTTTCTGCGGATTATGGGTCGTTCTATGTTTTTCTACTTTCGGCCCTGTTTGTTTCGATGGAAAATTGTTCCTGGAAAAGGATCCAGTAAAGTTTTCTTCAAGATTCCATTTATCACTAACTATTTCACTGGGAAACCTGGGGAAATTTTTTGTCTTTCTTCAGCTGACGCTGGGAAAATCTCAAATTTTCACTGCAATTAGTGTTTGTTTGTAATTAAAATTTGTAAGCAGAAAATATTCAAATATTAATGTCAGGAAGGGTTAAGCAGAATTTGAGAATGTTGAAAGACAGTTCCTTTGTTGTTTTGATTAATGATGATTGTTTCTAAATTATTTTTTTTGTAGGTTATTTCTCCTTATAATTTCAATTTGAACCCTAAACTTGTGGAATTGGAAGTTTTGAAAGAGAGTCCCTATGTTATTTGGATCAATGATGATGTAAAATACTTTTCTTGCAGATTATATCTCCTTATAATTTGTACTTGAACCCTAAACTTGTGGTTAAGCAGTATGAAGTATGGCGCCTTATCACCAATTTCCTGTACTTCCGGAAAATGGGTAACTTGTTTGCCTTGGATCTTTATCCATTTCTGTGCTATATTGGTTAAATACAATGGCCTTCTTTGCATATATCATTTGTACCTTGCAGCCCTTTTTCTGGTGCTTTCTTTATAGTGATTTTTGCTTCAGTTGCTTATTGAAAAAAGTGTAATGTCATTCTCAGAGAACTGCTATAAGCAACCAACAATCCCTTTGTGCCTTTATTTTTATTGAAATGGGTTGTCCATCCTTTGGTATGGATCTCTTAAGTTTCTAGGGTTTCATTATGCCTCTTGAATTTATTTGCATATTCGATTTCATTTTATTTTTTGATAGGCAAAGAAAAAATTATTAGAAAAGTGCCTAAGATAAAAAGGGGCACAGCCCATGTCCATGGGGTACACAAAGGACATAAACAGGCAAGAAAAATACACCCATAAGGCACCAAAACGCTAAAGAGTTCCCCACCAATGTACAAAATTGAACAACAATAAGGGGCTGACGTCTATGAACGGATGACACCACAGGAACATGATTGAAACAAGAAAGGCTTTAAGGGATTGAACTAATGCTCCACACCGCCAAAAGTTAGGTGGTTATAGTCCCTTTTTCTTTTTCTTTTTCTTGATATGGGATGTTCGTCCTTAGTTATGGATCTCTTAAGCTTCTATGGTTTCATTATTCTTCATGAATGTATTTACATATTCAATTTTATTTAATTTTTTATAGGCAATGAGAAATTTATTGGAAAAATGCCTATGAAAAAAAGGGCACAACCCTTATCTATGGGATAGACAAAGGATGCCAAGAAGTGAGAAAAATACACCCACAAGGCATCAAACACTAAGGAGTTTCCCATCACCTATGGAATTGAACAAGGATAAGGGACCGACATCCATGAATGGAGGGCACCAAAGGAACATGGTTTAAACAAGAGAGGCTTTAAGAGATTGAAATGATGCTCCAGCCCTTCAATGGTTATGTGGTTACTATCCTGCCAATTAGTCCAAAAAAGGCATAATGGGCAGTTCTCCAAACTTTTTCTCTCTTTTTTCCCCACAAATCTTCCATGCCAAGATAATAGGATTTCTTTAACTGTATTGGCATACCAGTTCAAAAGAGGCACATTCGTTTTTTTTTTTTCATCAAGATATCCATTTCCATATTTATAATTATATTGATCCATTGAATTCTGACTTAACTTAGTTCTTGTTCATTCAACACTTGACATCTAATATGGTTTCATTTTCATTATGCCAGATTTGGACTTTCTGTTCCACATGTTCTTTCTTGCTCGATACTGCAAACTTCTTGAAGAGAACTCTTTCAGGGGAAGGACCGCCGATTTCTTTTACATGCTCTTATTTGGTGCCACTGTTTTAACGGGGATTGTTCTCATTGGGGGGATGATACCATATGTATCAGAGTCATTTGCAAAAATTATATTCCTGAGCAATTCATTGACATTCATGATGGTTAGTTAATTTTTCTTTGCTCACACATAGAAGATGTTTTATTGGTTACAGTCATTGTGCAACAACTGTTTTGGATGTCTTGTTACTCTGTTTTTCCTGTTGTACAGGTTTATGTGTGGAGCAAGCAAAATCCTTTTATCCATATGAGTTTCTTGGGCCTCTTTACCTTCACAGCGGCCTACCTTCCATGGGTGAGTGAGCCTCAAGTTTCTATTATTCTACCTTTTCAAACAATTCTATTTCTATATGCTGTATACTTGCCATTTTTAGTGTTCTTTCACTGTTCAGAAATTTACTTGAATATGCACTCTTTTGTCAAAATCCTGAATTTATGTGTAGTGAGTAACGTTATAAATTTATTCTAGGAATCTTTACTTATAAGAAATTGTCCAGCTTCAATATCTGGAAAAAGCTGGAAAAAGGGCAAGAAAGAAAGGTTGCCTACCCTGGAATAAATAAATGAATACAAAAAAGCTTAAGAACATATTTGTTTTGCCAGCCATTTTCAACTGGTAGGTTGTTCTTTTGAGCTTCATGGTAATAACTTATTGGGCATAGTTCTTGCTTAGAAACTTAGAATGCATTTGGCAGTGATTATAGGAAGTGTTTTTGAACTTTATAATACTTGAAGGATGAAAATTTCCAAGCGTTATAAAGCCTAAAAACACTTCCTATAATTACTACCAAACGCACTCTTAACACACATTTGACAGTGATTTTAAAAAGTATTTCTAACCTTTTTTAATTCTTAAAAATTTGTATTATTCAAGTATTAGAAATGATAGAAACGTTTTCTAAAATTATTACCAAACGCACTTTTAGAGTGTGTTTGACAATAATTTTAGGAAGTGTTTCTAGCATCTTTAATACTTGAAAGATAAAAATTGTCAAGTGTTAGAAAGACTAGAAACACTTCTTAAAATCACTATCAAACGCATTCTTAGTACTGTTAGGAAACTGTTTTTAAAAACCATTATCTAAAACACACGTTTGGAAATTTTTTTTTAAGGAAATAGTATTTGAAAATTCATTCTCGAAACAGGGTGTGTTTTAAAATAGATTTGAGGTGTTTTCAAGTGTTTTTGTAGAGTGTTATGAGAAACAATTGAAAATATAAGTTAAAGTTTGGTTCTCGGAAGATACTACGGAGAGAAAAAAGTGTTAAAGAAAATGATTTTCTCGTGTTTGATTGTATTATAAAAAATTTCAAAGAAATTCAAATATAATTAAAATTAGTTAAAAATTTATGCATTTTTAAATTATTTAATCTTTATATGAAAGAGTTAAAATAAGTGAAATGAGTTTGAAATGACATATAAAATAATTTATTGACTTTAAATCCATTTTTTATTTTCTTCATTTTTTTCTTTCCTTCTTCTCTTCCTCTCTAATTTTTTTCCCTTGCATTTACCCTCAAATTTTTTTGAAACCAAACATAGTCATAGGGAGTGCTTTGGGAAATTTCATATTGTATCGAAGTGCACAAAACTTTATAGAGAATAAATTGAGAAAACTATTTTGCATATTTGAGTTTCCATACAAAATTTTGTTCTTGAAAATAATTGAGAATTGTTTCTAAAATTCCAAACAAGCTCATTGTATACTTCCAGTGTGCTCTTGTGAATTTTTGCACTTTTCATACATTCTCTTATGAAAAAAAAAAAAAACTTTTCCAAACAAACCCTTAGCTGTTCCACTAAGAGAGTCCTTAATAACATAAAGCATCGGTCCTGCCACAAGTGGGGGGTTTTTACTTCTTTTCTCTGTGATTCCCTTGACATGCTTACAAAAAAATAAACCATGGATGCACAAACCTTTTTTTTTTATAATTGATGAACCTTCCATGGCCAAGCCCTTTGGATTCTCCATGGGGACCCAAACCATATTGCCTTTTAACTCAAAGATACATAAATAAATAAACAAAGAGTATAGGAACAAGAGTGTGCCTTAATAGATTATATTGGATTTGATTAGTGCCAGCTCCTGTCTCTGTGAGCAAAGATCTGAATTTGCAGAAATTTTTTTAGATTGTATTGTGGAGTAATTTTATTTGTATTATTTGGTTGCCTTATACTCTTACAAACCATGACTGTAATTTCATAGTTGATATTATGGCTTCGGGTTTATCTCAAATGGTCTTCCAACCAATGTGATGTTTAACTTCATTCTTGTTTGTCCTGCAGGTTCTTTTGGGGTTCTCTGTCCTTGTTGGTGCCAGTGCTTGGGTTGATTTGTTGGTATGTTTTTTTTCATAACAATTTCAATTAAGTCTGAAACTTGTGTTTTGCTGTTGTTTATAGCCCAGTTTTCTCATGTTGAACTGAAGACCTATTTGTGGTTCAGGGTATGATTGCTGGTCATGCCTACTATTTTCTTGAAGATGTGTATCCGCGAATGACAGGTCGTCGGCCCCTAAGAACTCCACAGTTCATTAAAGCAATGTTTGCAGATGAGGCCATCGTCGTTCCGCGGAATCCAAACATGAGATTCGCGCCCCCACTTGCAGAGGGAGCTCACCAAGACTAATCAGTACCTCCAGAAAACTTTAAGACCATGGGGATGGGCTTGGGCTTTTCCCTATATTGCTCTACCTCTGAAAACAGCTGGAGGGCCAAACTCTGCGTGACTTTACCCTTTTTTTTTCTTATGAAAGTATATACTCTCAACAGCATAGCAATCATGGTCATTATGAAGTCGTTATGTGGTCGACTACATAACGGGTTAACTTATATGTGATGATGCTATTCTAGGTGTGGGTTTGGAGATGAGTTTTGTAATTCAATTCCCTTTTGACTGGCAGGTTTCTAGTTTGGTATATAGGATGGCTTCTATTCTTTTGTTCCTTTTCTAATTTGTTTCTGAGTTGGTAGCCGCTGACCAATCACTAATTCTATGAAGAAAAATAATACCGAAAACAAAACTGGGTAATCCCAAGATTGCCATTTATACTGAATATGTAACACGGATACCAGCAAAAATAAATAAATACATTTATATATGAGACCACCTTAAGCACACAACATGATGTCGAACCCTACAAACAAACATCAACCGACGCCTACCACAATTGAATTACAGGAAAATTTCCTTTCTAACGTGTTCTTGACCAAATGAAACCGCATGCCAAGGATTACATGGTGGATTAATCACCCATGATGGAATCAATTCAAATCATCTCCCAGATCAAACTGCAAAGAACAATGTATAATGTACATGCCAAAAAGAATTTCCGACGTTGTGAGCCGTACCAGAATAATACATCTGGATTGTTTTTTCTGGCTCTTGGTTCTCTCTCAACTCCAGTAGCAACTAACTCTGGGACCATGAAAAACCGACACTTCTAGGGCGAAAAGAATAACAATGTTGGGATGAAGATGCACTGCTCTAACGGATGGGGTGATATTGGGCTGATATTCTCTTGGGAGGCAGCTTCCGCAGGATGTAGAGCACAAGAGCCGATGGTAGGATCTCAACCAGCTGTTTTTTTTAGTAAATAATAATTCAAAAGTTAAAAGAAAGGTACAAGATGCCGACTAGAGGAAAGTTTGTAAGCAACGAGGTTAGAAGAATACCATGTAGTAGATCAAGTTCAAGATCGGATGGCTCAAGACATCAAGTGATGCATCTGAATCAAATGCAGATAAAACAACCTGCAGTTTTGAAAATTTGTTAAAATCGTGTATAGAAATTCCACGTATGTTTAGGACAGCAGCAAGACCTAATAAGATTCAGCCATGTCACAATCCTCTTATACGCAAGAGGCCCAAGCCTTCTTCACACAGTACCAATTAATGTGAACGTCTAAAGTAGATAATTGTTTAAATCAAAGTTCCTACTGGAACTGATATGTGGTGAAATCAGAAATTCCTCATTTGTCTCAACCTTGCAACATATCCTCTGGTCTTGACTTTATATCTAATTCACTCTAATTTCTATGTGATTCAAACTACTAATCAAAAATACATTAAGAGCTCGTTTGACAGTGATTCTAGGAAGCGCTTTTAATATTTCTAATATTTGAAAATTTTTATTATTCAAGTGTTAGAAATGTTAGAAACGCTTTCTAAAATCACTCCCCAACGTAATCTAAAAAATCCCTATTTTGGTATTGGCAATTTTGAAATTTTCAATTTTGGTAATTATTTTTGAGGTAGGAGTGACTAGCTCAAGTTTCAGGATTTGTTTGCAATCCCATCAAAACTGTTGCTTGAAAACTAAACAAGATTCAACTCCACTCCTCATCTGTGGTTTCTTTTTCTTTTCTTTTTCAATATGTGTATTTTGGGTAGGGAGAGGGGGTATTTCCTCAAGATATACTAGTAAAATAAATCATTAATTTGTTTTTAGGGACGATCAGGATTCATGCCATCAAATAGGACTGATAGAAAAGAGTCAAAAGACTAGTTTCTTTCAGCACTCTAGAAAAACTCAATAGCAAGAACAAGAAAGGTTTTTCTTGAAAAAACTAGTAAACAATTAAGTTTGAAGCTTACCACAAAGCATCTTATAAGAAAGCAGGTGAAACATATGGCAGTAACAGATCCAACCTGCAACAATGAATATCAAGAAAACAATCAGTGCATGATTGAAAAACTTGCAAAGTGGTGTCCTATTTAAATTGTAAATGAACAAGGAATATCAGAGATTAATCCATTGAGGAAAATGCCAATTTTTAGTCCAAGGCAGATGCTGATCATATAAGGCCAAAGAAGACCTCACATACTCTGATTCAAGATGCGCTCCCAAATCCACTTACTTTCATAATGGTGTATCACACTATATTATAATAAACAAAAACATATTGTAGAAGCACATGCATGCAGATACTACATGTACATACATATATCTATGTAAATGGATTGTATTATTCTATGATAAATCAAAATATTCCAAACTCAATGAACTTATAGTAGAAAATTCAGGTTCATGCTATTGACGAAAATTCAAGTAATGCGCAGATCCATCAATGAGCAATAAATCTAGCCACTATGTTAATATATAACAGATAAACTATAGTAAACAAGCACAAACCTCATGAAGCTTTTTTCTTCTTCCTTTGGACTCAATTGGGAAGCGTCTCAGCATGAAAAATAATCTGGAAGAATTGGAGATGACATACCCAAGAAAAACAGAGTTACAACCATGCATAACATACCAGTGGCTTAAGATAATCTAGGTTGCTTGAGATACTACTTAAGTAATAGTAGTCTATTAAAATGATTCACAAGACTCACCTTCCTCCATACAGCAAGAAACCTAGCGCAGCTATAAAAGATATCACTGGAAAAAGATGAGGAAAGTTAGTATTATAATAAATCAAAGAGAGATGACAACTTCAGCCTCAATTTCCAAAAATGAAATGAAAATGAATGCATAGAATATATAGATGCAAGTTACAACACCTAACCTGCCATAAATATACTTCCAATGAATTCCACAACGCTGTTGTCATCTATCCAGAGGTATATCCAGATACAAACCTGATTCCAGCACCTTTTTTTGTAAGGTTTCACTTAAAATAATCCAGCACAAACATAAAATATAAAATATTGTTTTCCCAGAGGTCCAAAATTAGTGGAGGCTGTATATGCTAGGAGGTTGGAACCCCAGACCACACCTCCATTACCCCCTGCCTAGACCAGGCAGGAGAGGAATTCACAGCATGCCTCCTGGAATGGAGAACCAAATAGTGCACCGCTCAAGCAGAATCTTTGGTGTCTAGATTGACGAATGAGATTTGCTGGTCTATTATACTGAACAAGTTATGGAACCATTTAATTGGAAAAGAGTTATGGATTTGGATAGAAAACTAAATGGTTGTGTCTCCTCTCTGTGGTTATATATATATATATATATATATATATATATATATAGAGAGAGAGAGAGAGAGAGAGAGAGAGAGAGTACCAACAAAAGAGAACTGTTTAAAAGATGATGCCAGAGATCCTTAGAATTGACCAGTTAATATTTTTTTTATATGAAGGTCCTGCTGTATGGTAGAGTATGAGAGATGAAGCATGCCTGTATAAAGTATATTGCCGCATTAATTGAAATATAAAAAATCCGGAGCTTGTCTGTTGGTAAACTTCTTGCCTGCCCATTAATATGGATGAAAGTGTCAGGATTTCTGCCTGAGTATGGATAAAAGCACATTCACAAGCATGTGTAGCTCACCAAAGTGAGGGATTAGCCTTACAAATTTTAAATACCAATACCCTTAGTAGAAAAATAATTAAAAGAACTCTACTTGCCTGGTGATATATCTCTGCCCAAAATAGCACAAGAAGTGTGTATGTAGAGAAAAACAGAAGTCCAGGAAGATCCAACAATACCAAAATCAGTACCTGGTTCAAGATGCAAATGCATGCTGTCAGCAAACAGGCCTTTGAGCACTGTAGATGCTACAAGATGCAGGAAAACAGTGCGGTACCATCTATTCCAGTGAAAGTTTGTAAACCACTATAATGGATTAATCTCAGTGCCGAGCAGTAGTTTATTCCCTTAGAGATTAAATAGAACATTGCCAGAGTACCAAAGGGGAAACACTTATTACAAACCACACTATTTGCCAGGCTAATTAAAATTTGAAGAAATTCAGATGCCACAAGTTCATCACAAGCTACATAGAAGCCTTTTGGAAGGCATCTGGACATTTTTACAAGGTTGACTCTCTTGAATTAAACAGTTTGGCTAATATGAGAAATGTTGAAGAATGGCCTTTTTCCCTCTTTGAAACACTAGACAACATTAGAGTTGTTTTCCACCAAAATGCCATGGCTACCAATGAAAGAAATCACTTCAGTGCACAGACTTTTGAAAAGAGCTCCCAAAACTGTGGCATGGTACCCTCATAAATGAAAGGCTTTCGAGAAGACAAAGTTACTTGATTGATCAGGAACACAAAACAACCACCTACCAAAATTGAGCTTCAAATTGGTAGGAAGAAAAATAATGGAGAATGGTACCAGCCACAACCTTCCAGTGTCAGACACATAGGTAGAGATGACCACCTTTAAAGATGGTAGAAAAGAACCAAACAGAAACTGAAATAAAAAATAGCTTTCACTGGTTAGGACTCGCCTTTTCTTAAAAAATGGGCATTCTTCTCATCCATTTGAACCAAATCTTAGCAATCAGTGCACATTTCCATGATCATCTTTGCTGATCCATAATCAATGTACAATTCCACAACCATTTTCCTCTCTGCCCACTACATTCCTAAGTTATTTCTGATTTTTTTTTTTACTCAATTTCTTTTGAATTTTCTGTCCACTATTTTTGCATATGAATCAACACTGTATCATACCACGGAAGCCAAGCACTAGGGATTACTTATATCAGACTGATATCCATACTTAAGCTCTTGGACAAACCTTTGACATCTTTGATATCAACGAACAGACGATTGATGAGTAAGTTTAACATAAATTCCTCAACTTTATCTTTAGGCTCTTGAGCATGTTATAATCAAGTTGAAATTCATGAGTACTTGCATGTTATCTTGAACGCTTTTATCAAAACTGGTTTTTCAGGGTTACATGTGTGGTTAATAGAGAAACTCCTGAAGTTTTAAAGAGCCCTGTTTACCCTGTTGCTGAGATTGTCCTCTGTCACCATTTCTTTCATACATTTAATACATCCTAAAATAAACAGTATCTTCCTTTTTACAGCACTACAGATGTTCTGGTTCAGGAAGAAGACTTGTACTTACTAATGACATAAAAATTGCTTTTGGACCCAAACTGTTTAGTTTTCTCATATTCTCTTAGTGCTTGAGAGGAAAGTTTTTTCTAACAGTAGTCAATTTGCTACAAATTATCCCCATATATTGGAGTTTTCATATGACAAATTTCTAATGAAGAAAATAAGAACATGGATAATTTTCACCAAATAAATAGGAAACTGTATGCAATTGGAGTTAAAGTAATCCCTCCTTACTATTTGGAACAGGAAATCAGAACATGTGGACCATCAAATGATTTGGCCATTCCTAATAAAGTAGTTCCTTATCCAGAGTATTACAATGACCAGTTTTGAGGCTTGAAAATACTATCTTGCAGTCTCAGTTGTAAGATAGGGGAATAACTGTAAATTTCCTTTTACTCCAGCTTTTTGAAAACAATAATTTTGTGGTATATGTTGATAATTATTCTCAAATGGATCTGTAGTGACATCATGGGATTCCTCAAAGTTTAGGGTCTCCTACAGGTCTCTCGTGCAAAATGAGTAAGTGGAATGGAAAAAAGAATTGTAAATATTAATTATACAATGATATCAAGTAAAGAAAAACAGAAAATCAAAGCAAGCAAATACTTGGACAAGAAGGATATGCTTTAACAGGAACAATCCTTCCCTGAAACAACAGTAAGCTTACCTTGGGATGCAAAACAAAGACTTGCTTGTGAAACCCAAACACGATTGCCCGCACTGCAATACACAAATTCACCCAAAAACCAAATAATAAACATCCACACAAGAAAGAAATAACCAAAATATCAAGCAACACTATATTTCACCTCCATTGACGATGAAGTTCATAAGATGGAAAACCTTCTGCGTCGTCCAACCATACTCTGGCACTCTCAGTTCAATCCTTATCAGTTGAATCTGCGCAGTGCACATCAATGAAATCTTAGTCAACCGCACAACATAAGATTTCTCAACAATCAAGCTCAACTCCACAAATCACGGCAGTGAAAAACAATTCTTGACTATTCCTACAAATACAATACATTGCATCAATCGTCCTCTCTCCTAAACAAACACTTTCAACACACAATCTCAGCTGTCCCGATCCAAATAAGCTCAGCAACTGCACAACAAATCTAACACCGATCCTCCGCCTCATCACCGGAGAGACTAACAAAAGCTACAAAACCAAAAACTAACAACAATAATAACAAAACAAACTTTCGAATTGTACTGTTCGCAATCCAATCAACTAAAACCTCACTCGCAACCACCTCAAACAGCCGCATTCAACTCTTCCGCTTTCCCCTCGCACTCACAAATTCGTTTTCTCAGCAACCAGATGGAACACAATGCACAACACAATCAAGAATCAGGCAAAGAAACAGAAAGAGTACCAGAGCAACTGAAGAAACTAGGGCATAAGCACCACAGAGAGCGTAGAAGATCCCGTCCTGCCAGGTAGCAGAATCATTGATCTTGTCCCACCAGCTGGACGCGAGCGCAATAAACCGCGTCAAGGAATCTAAGCCCAGAGGCATTTCCCTCATTCTGCAAATTTCCCCGAGCTTCCTCTTTCTCTCTCTTCTTTTTCCCGAGAAACGCCGGGAAAGTCAAAATTAGTGACAGGGAGCAAAGCTGATGAGAATGTGAAGATACGAGAGAGTGAGAGAGAGAGAGAGTACTACTCCACCAGCCGGTCCAAGAGAGATGGAAAGCCCTCCCACCTAAGCTTCCACGGTCTCCATGATGGGGATGCTGTTTGGCTTTGGGCTACACCCGATTTACTCCCATCCACCACATTTTATCTAACTTTTCAGCTCCTGAAAGGCCTTCTCCCGCCTTTCACGCCCTTTACTCTCATATTTGTTGATTTTCCATTGAATTATATTTTTTTTTCCTTTGCTTTCTTTCCTCTTTTTTTTTATGATCAATAATTTGGATTAAAATTGGAGGGAGGGAAGTTATATTTAAATAATAATTAATAAATGATTATTCCGATTATTTGTTCTACCTTAATTAGAGCTTTTTGAAAGTAAATTTATAATATAAAAAATATTAAAAACACTTTCTAAAATTACGTTAAACACAAAATTAATATTATTAATTTTGCATTTTAAAATCCCGAACTAATCCATCCCCCTATATATAACAAAGTATAAGGCTTTGTTTGGATAACAATTTGGTTTTTCCTAAATTAGAGGTTAAAATTTAAGTCGAAATTAAAGTCAAAATTATAATTTAAAATGGGTAATATAAGTGGAATCAAAATTTATTAAATCTAAAATAACTTATTACATAAGAGAAAAAAAAACACTTCTAAAAGAAGTTAATATTAAGTCAATATTTCTATGATCTCATAAAATTATTTAAACAAATACAACTCATTTTAATAATAAAAAAATTGACTTTTGGCTTCTCATAAATCATTCTAACTTCCAACCCAATGTAAGTGTTATTTTCAAGAAACCACTAATAAATCGAGCGATTTAGTGGGTTGGCAATTTCATTAACAATCTTAAAATTTGCCTCTAAGATTCAACATGTTACTTAAAAGTTGCATCATTCCCTAATATTAAATAAAATAAGCCGTTTTTTTAAAGTAATAAAATTTTGCAACATAAATTTCATGTCATGTAATTTGTGGTTCATTTAGAATTTATTATTTGCTTCCTTCAAATTTCTAGGCTATATTTAGTCACTTGAAAGCACTAAACAAATGAAATACAAAATATTAAGAAATATGATTTTTATTTTATTTTTAACCTCAATATATATATATATATATTAAGAAAATGAAAATGAAAATAAAAAATATGAAAAGATTTTTTCTCTTAATTTACATAAAAGTGAGAAAATTATTCATGAATTTAATCTTTCTTCTCTTTTTTTCTCTCAATTTTTTAATTTTATAATTAAATAAAAAATTATAAATTCTTTTAATTTTTTTTTATTATCTTTCCTTTAAACTTTTGGATGTTTTAAATTACCAACCAATATGAATTTATTATTATTATTATTATTTTGACGCGAAGGGACAAGATCAAAGACAAAAATTGACAAAAACAAAAATGCTAAAAACACAAAATTGAACCCAACCCAAATAGAAAAACACATCAAACCAATTGGGATTGAATCCATTCGAGGTATCCAACTTCAATGAAGAATCAAAACATTGGAATATGCTTTGTCAAAGTGCTTTGGTTATATCACTCGCTGCTCACTATTTACTTTGGGAAGCCCAATATGGGTCGATTCCAAATTCATAAGCCATTGACATTGAGCCAAGGCCTTTGAAATTTGAACGACAATTCCCATATTTGTTTGGTGGGGGTCCGCCCAAAAGCAGATAAAAACCCTTGACCCCAAGACTCATTGTCTGAGGGTTAGTTGGGGTTTTAGTATATGTAAAATATATGGACACGTTTGTTATTAATTAAAGTAGATCTTATAAAGTGGAAGCCATTAAAATAATATTGGAGAGAGCTTTAAATGATTGGAAAACCCTAACCCATACCATATGTTCATGCCCATGTTATAAATAGTGAAACAAAGGGAAGGAGCTAAAAGGATCACCAAATGTTAACCAACTTGTTTGGTTACCATGAAAATTGATCATATTGATTTGTGTGTTTTATATCCCACATGTGGAGTGAAAAAATACTTAGACATGATTGGAATACACGACCTCCCATTAAATCAAACATACCATATTGAACAACTAATATTCTTAAAAGTTTAAACTGGTTCAATATGTATATCATGTTCTTTAACATATTTATGGTATTAAAATTGATCATGTTGATTTGGATGTTTTATATCCCACGCATGGAGAGGCAAATGTTAAGAGATGTTTCGAACTCACGACCTTCCATCAAATCAAACATACTATATTTAACAATTAATTTTCCTGAAAGCTTGTACTTTTAATTCAATATGTATATAATACTTTTTAACATATTTATGGTATTAAAAAGTAATAAAAAATCTTGTTCAATCACAAATAGTCGTATAGCGATAATGTTTTTTGTTTGCTCAATTTTTTTTATATATATTTATATTAAATTATCTAGATTTAACTGAGTTGTTAAATGGAAGATTGAAAATGATTTTTACTAACTTTTTTGAAAATAAGAACATATGAATTATTTCAATAAAAGGAAATTCTTAAACAGAATATGAATAAATAATTCAAAAACCTCGTGTTGTTTTCAACATAATGATAACAATAAATGTTGGTTACATCATATATCCATTTTAAATGATATGTCACAAAATAGAGGTATTATTAAAAAATTTATAAATAAATAGTTTCTTAATACTAATTATTAGATGCTTAAATTAATCCTAAACCCAATAAACTATTATAACTAAATTTCAAATTATTGGCCTATGAAGTCTAACTGCTAAAATTTTTCTTAAAATAAAGAGTAATATTGTTTGGCAAAATATCCATACATATCGGTTTGGAGGCAAAATATTGGTGAAAACAATGAGTGTGAGGGTGACACGTAGAGTAGCAGAACTTTTTGGAAGATTTTTTGAATTTTTTTAAAAAAAAATTAAAATTTATCCAACGATCAAATTTGAATTTTTGACGATGTCATGGCTCAGATTTCACCCATATTTTTGTAAGAGATTAAATTTATATTATCATTTTGTTATTAACTATTTTTCATATTTATCTCATTAATCTTATTTTAAAAATTTACTATCACTTCACTCTTAATATTTTTTTTATTCTTATAATTTTAAATGTTTTTATTTTAAAATATTAAAAAATGATTTTATTAAAAAATTGCCATAATATAAAAATATAATAATAAAGTCCTAATATTTTATAAATTAAAATTAATTTGATAAGATAAATTATTAATATTTTTAATTATTTAAATAAATTAATATTAATAGAAAAAATTATCACCACATGTTTGTAATAAAATTTAAAAATTATATTTCAAATAAAATATTTTATATAAATTAATTTAATTTTTATTTAAAATATAATAAAACATGTTTTAATAAAAATATTTTTAATTTTTAAAATAATTAAATATAAATATATTAAAGGAATTTAAATTTATTTTTATAAAATTTTGATAAATAACCGTACTTATATGAACATTTATAAAATAATTTTAATATTTTTACATATGTTTTAAACATTGCTTTCAAGTAATTTGTCTGCCAAACATGAAAAAGGATTCGACAAAAGGGACTTTTCGCTATATCCCAACTGCCAGTCTGCCCCCACATGGGTGGCCACACCGAATTTTGAAAGGAGAGCCAAGGAACATTGGGCCAGAGGTATTTTCATTTTTTTTATTTTTTTTATTTTCTTATATAAGCTCTATGTTAAAAAAAATAATTCCAAAAAGAATAATTATTCAACGGGCATGAACCAAAATAATTCTAAAAACTATTTTGGAGGTGGGGCCGGGCGACGTCACCTGAAATTGTCATTTTTAAAAAACAATTTCATATGAAGTCAAATTTAGATTAATAATGAAACCCTAGGTCTCCAAAATATATCATACTAATTCATGAGCTGGCCATTACTGTTGAAAACCATTTTTTGGTGGCATAATGAATACTCCCATTTAGTTTCACTTAAAGCACGTGCCTAAAATAAAAATATGATAAGAATGTAAAATAAAATTATTAATAATATGAGAAATGTGATTAGAAATTTTTAAAAAGGTCAAATTATCTAATATAAAATAAAAAAAGCGAAATTAAAAATATGTCATAATTTTTTAAATAGAAAAAAAGTATATTTATAATAACATAAAAGAATAATGATTATCATCAAAATATTATAAATAAAAGTTATTTTTAAAAATTATTCGAAAATGTAAAAAATATATTACAAATATTTTCGATATCTGATCCAGATAAAAAAATTGTTTTCGGGAACATTCTTAGACGGATACAAAGTTATCCTCGTTGAAGAAAAAGTTTCCCTTCATGACTTTTAAAAATATTTAACTTTTCACGAAGCAGTAATGGAAAAATTTAGAAATATTGCGAAATATTTTCAATTTTCATATGCTATGTAAAACCTTTGAAAATATTTAATTGTATTATATATAAAATGGTTTGTGGTAAAACCATTGAGGATCCGTGGCGCAATGGTAGCGCGTCTGACTCCAGATCAGAAGGTTGCGTGTTCGATTCACGTCGGGTTCAAATCCCTCAACAGATCCATTTTTTTTGTTTTCCGTTTTTAGAAAAACCCTAACATGGAATCAATAGTTTCTCTTTCTAAAGCTAAAGCCCTAATCTTTCAATATTATTTCTGTGTTTTTTCTCTCGAGTCCATGGCTTTTCTCTCTCGTCTCCGGCCAATCTATTCCCACCGTTGCCGCTTTTTCTCCTCAATCCTCTCTCCCGACTCCGCCACTCCACTCTCCTCCAAGGAGAAATCCAGAGCCGCTCTCTCCCTCCTCAAATCCGAGCAAGACCCACAGCGCATCCTGGAAATCTGCCGCGCCGCCGCGCTCACTCCGGAGTCCCACCTCGACCGCGTCGCCTTCTCCGTCGCCATCTCCAAGCTGGCCGACTCCAAGCACTTCGATTCCATCCGCCACTTCCTCGATGAGCTCAAGGCCCGCCCCGACCTTCGAACCGAGCGCTTCGTGTCCCACGCCATCGTCCTCTTCGGCCAGGCCGGGATGCTAAACGACGCCGTTCGGACTTTCGAGCAAATGCACCAGCTGGGTGTCGATCGTACGGTGAGATCACTCAATGCCCTGCTATTTTCTTGCATTTTGGCGAAGAATTACAAGGAGGCGAATAGGATTTTTCTTGAATTCCCGAAAACGTATGGAATTGAGCTGAATTTGGACTCCTATAATACTGTCTTGAAGGCGTTTTCGGAGTCTGGTTCGTCCAGTTCAGGGTATTCGATTTTGGCTGAAATGGGTAGGAAGGGTGTTAAGCCGAATGCGACTAGTTTTGGGATTTTGCTTGCTGGGTTCTATAACGAAGAGAAGTATGAAGATGTGGGGAAGGTGTTGAAAATGATGGAGGAGTATAAAATGCAGCCAGGGATTAGTACTTACAACATTAGGATTCAGAGCTTGTGTAAACTGAAGAAGTCTTCCGAGGCGAAGGCATTGTTGGATGGCATACTGGCAAGGCGAATGAAGCCCAATTCCGAAACTTACTGTCATTTGATTCATGGGTTCTGTAAGGAAGGGAATTTGGATGAAGCCAAAAAGCTGTTTAAGGACATGGTGAATAGGGGTTGTAAACCAGATAGTGACTGCTACTTTACTTTGGTTTACTTCCTCTGCCAAGGTGGAGATTTCGAATCGGCATTACGGTTTTGTAAGGAGTGTATGGAGAAGGGTTGGTTTCCAAACATTTCCACCATGACTTCGCTGGTGAATGGCCTTGTGAGCATTTCAAAGGTCGAAGAAGCTCGGGAGCTTATCGGACAAATCAAGGAGAAATTCTCAAGGAATGTGGACAAGTGGAATGAAATTGAAGCTGGGTTGCCTCAGTAGGGAAGGAAAACATGGTATGGATGATTTTGTTAGATAAATCTGAAAATAAAATTGAAAGCCAGGGGAAAATTTGTGCTGAAAAATGGCATGTCTAGAGGAAATTCTTCCCCCTCGTTTCACTTGTTAAATCATTGGGATCTCTTATCATTATATGAGGATGGTGTTTTGGTTTTGAGGGATTGGTTTCGAAACTTTTGTCTCATCAGTATTTTTTTCTTCTGGTGAAACATATTGTAGCTTCTAAATTTTGATGTTGGCTTTTGTAGATGATCAGATCTTTAGTTAATCATCAAATTTATCTGATTCTTCCATTGAATCTCCTAACTGAACTTCTAATGGTGATAATTAAACTACTTTCTACACACGCTGTGCCTAAAGTGTCAAGTTTTGTTCTTAGGATCAGATTTAAGACGCTTTCTTTTCTTTAATGACAAATCTTCCTTGTGTTGTTTATTGTTTCCATCTTGTATTCTTCTGTATATAAGATAAACTTCCATATTTTCTCACTTTTAGGATGATATTCTAGATTCTAGAGATTGATTGTTAAACCCCTGTAAAGTATAGTTTGAAACTTTGGCCGAGAAGTAACCATTTCACTCAGGATAGCCATTGTTTGTATTTCCTACATGTATGTACATTTAGAGAGTGCACAAATTGTTTAGATAGAATCTGTTGTTAAGAGAACTGAGTCATAGATTAGAAAACTAAATCATACTTTCTAAGAGATGAACACAAACCCCTGATCTCTGCTCTACATATTAACAATGCATTGAAAGTATCACATGAAAGAATGTTTGTAACTGTTAAGTGAATCACTATAACATAATGAAGATCAGGTTGCTCCATTGTGAAATTAAAGTCATATATATATATGTCTCAGATCTAGTGCCAGAAGTGGAAGTTGCTAAGTAGCTCTGAATTTTGGTAGAACTCGATGAATAAGCAAGAATTTAGCCTGTAGGACATAGAAGATGGAGGGAAGTTGACCTGTATAACAGGGGAGAGGAAAAGAATTAGCAAAAAGACTTTGCTTAAACTAGAATAGGCAAAGTAGTGTGATTCCAGAACTTGGTAGCAATTCTTCTATGCTCATTAAATTTTGTTGTCTTGACCCTAAGAACTTCCAAAAAGACAGAAGTTTGTGCTGAGATATAGTTGAAGTAGAATATTAGTAGTCTACAAAATTGGTAGTTATATAATTAATGAGCTACAAAACCTTGCCTTCAAAACCTACAAGACTTTCATCTTGATCCTACAATTTTGAATGTGATAAAAAAGGAAAAGAAATCTTTCAAGTTAGGTTAGAAATACATTAGTGGAGACATAAAGTTTGTTTGACAGTCATTTTAGGAAGCATTTTTAGGCTTTCTAGCATTAGAAAATAAGTCTTTTGATAAAAAATTTCAAGTGTTAGGAAGTTTAGAAGAACTTCATAAAATCGCCACCAAACAGATTCATAAAAACCTTAAATGGGTTCACATTAACTATGAGTTTTTGTTTGTGAAAAATGAGTTTAAATATACAGTCTTCAATGGGTTCAAGGTTGAGTCCAACAGAAATGATCTAATGTTCATCAGGCAGAAGAATTTATTGACGAAGGAATTTTCTATTTGTGCTCCTCGCCTTGGTATCATAACAAAATGTAAAAACTTGCTAGCGTTAAAATGAATTTTATTCACATTTTACCACATTTAGATTAAATTTAGTATACATATATATATATATATGTATGTATTTTATGGACGTCTTCGTGAATATTTTCAATTTTTTGAAAATTCTGTTATTTTTAGGAATAAAATCCTATTTATGAACTAAAATATGAAAAATAATTTTTTTTATCTATTCTTTACAAAGGTAATGTGCTTTTATGTACAATGCAAATATGTTTAAAATATTATTATTATTATTTTTTAATTTTTCTGTTTGCATATCAATATTTTTTTTCATACTTTCAATTATTTTTTTAGAACATGTCGTGACAAACACTTGAAAGAATGGATAACTGCTGAAAGAATCTAAATATTAAGCTCACCCCAAGATGAGTGCTCTCAAATTCCGACTCCCTAAAGTCTCTGGTAGCACAACTGAGAAAGTGACGGGTTCTTTGTCTCTATGAGGATGGAGCAAAAGAAATTTGGAGAATTAAAGAGAGAAGAGAAGGTCATGGTGAGACCAATCATTTAACAACTTTAATTTGTTTTCAAAATTAATATGTTTTGAGAATAAATTCTCAAAAAAAAATAAAAAATTGTATTTAATTAACATAACAAATACGTTAACATTATTATACTCTTAACATGAATGAAAAATAGAAGGAAAAATTTCTTGAGTTGGGGATTTTGCTTGCTCATGCTCATAGAATTATGATGTGATTGGGTTGATTATTAAGGGTCTCCAAAAAGCCCACGGCCCACAGCCTGGCTTGGCCCAGCGGGCTAAAGCCCGGCTTGAGCCCGCCCAGCTTGAGGGCTCACGGGTTGGGCCATGGGCCTTAGATTTACCAAGGGTCCGGCCCGGCCAGCCCGTTGACTGATCAATGGGCTCAGTGGCCCGTCCCCGGTTGGACCATGGGCCTTACTCCTTTGGCCCGGCCCGTTGGAGACCCTTAATTACTATTCTTTCAAAAGCCCAAAGTCTTTGTTTATGTGGTATGTTGTTGATTCATGATAGACAATGGAGTGAGGCCTAACCCAGATGTTTAAGCTTTGTCAAATAGTGCACTAACAATGTACATATCAAACTGTCCCACGGGACGGTTTTCTTTTTGGACTTATGTCATAGCATATATCAAGTTTATTTGAGTTTTGATTGATGCCCTACCTCACAGACAAACTTCTCTTCGGGCGTGTGAGAGATCATGACCGACCTAAAGGAGGCTATGAAACATTTGATATTAGGCCAACAATGTCTTAATCAAGGCTAATTTGCTTGAGCTTCAGCCCCAAGACAGGATGTTTCTTTGTTTTCTAATTAGAAAATCAACAAAGCCATCTATAACAGGCTCTGACCCAAGTAGCTTAGCGATACAATTTCACCAAATTCACCAAGACACTTGTGACCAATGGAATATGAAGTGAATGAGCCAACGGCTGTCATTCATCTTCTAGAATGAAATGTAAGCAGGACGCTACTTGTTTAGGTTTGATGTTCATATGGGCTGCTTTCTCTTTCTTTTTCTGTTTGTCTTTTGTGGGGATGACTGCAGCGCAATACTGTTTAGGTTTGATGCTCATGGGGAACCTTGATTTTGAACAGGGAGCTTGTTTTCTTCTGGTGTAGAAGATGAGGACATGTAGGGGTCTGGCTGGGAACTTTTTTCGAAACAGTTTCTCCAAAAGCAGTTTTTAAAACTGGTTTCTGTAAACAGGTTTCAGTTTGTTTGAAAACTCAAATATAAAAAATAATTTTCTTAATTTATTTTATAAAAATATTACGTACTTATATATAATACAATAATTTTTAAAATATTTTTCTTATTTTTAATTATTATATAGAACATTATATAAAAAAATTGAAAATATTTAAAATTTATTCTTATAAGTAGTCTGTTTTAGAGAAAAAACCTGTTTTCAAAAGTAGTTTTCAAAAATTAAAAAAGTGAGAATAAATTTTAAGATTTTTAAGAAAAAAAATATTATTCTTAAAATTTATTCTCATTTTTTTTTACAAAAATATTTTTTTCTTTTAATGTCTATATATAAAATATTTAATATAATGAAGAACATTTATGTTGAAAATATGTTATTTTTAAAGTAAAAAGTAAAAATATAAGAAAAATGGAACAGTTTTATAAAATATAAAAATGCTTAGATTATAGAATATAAAAACGCTTAAATTATTCTATATTTTCAAAATGGAGACATAAAGCTTGTTTGACAATCATTTTAGGAAACATTTTTAGGCTTTCTAGCATTAGAAAATAAGTCTTTTGATAAAAAATTTCAAGTGTTAGAAAGTTTAGAAGAACTTCATAAAATCAGCACCAAACGTATTCATAAAAACCTTAAATGGGTTCACATTAACTATGAGCTTTTTGTTTGTGAAAAATGAGTTTAAATATACAGTCTTCAATGGGTTCAAGGTTGAGTCCAACAGAAATGATCTAATGTTCATCAGAAGAATTTATTGACGAAGGAATTTTCTATTTGTGCTCCTCACCTTGGTATCATAACAAAATGTAAAAACTTGCTAGCATTAAAATGAATTTTATTCAAATTTTACCACATTTAGATGAAATTTAGTATATATACATGTATATATGTATTCTATGGACGTGTTTGTGAATATTTTCAATTTTTTGATAACTCTGTTATTTTTAGGAATAAAATCCTATTCATGAACTAAAATATATATATATATTTTTTTTATCTATTTTCTACAAAGGTAATGTGCTTTTATGTACAATGCAAATATGTTTAAAATATTATTATTTTATGTTTGCATATCAATATTTTTTTTTTCATACTTTTAATTATTTTTAGAACATGTCATGGCAAACACTTGAAAGAACGGATAATTGATGAAAGAATCTAAATATTAAGCTTATCCCAAGATGAGTGTTTTTAAATTCCGACTCCCTAAAGCCTCTGGTAGCACAACTGGGAAAGCGGCGAGTTCTTTGTCCCTGTAGGAATAGAGCAATAGAAGTTTTGAAAATTTAAAAGAAGGTCATGACGAGACTAGTCGATTAACACCTTTAATTTGTTTTTAAAATTAATATGTTTTAAGAATAAATTATCAAAAAAACTGTAATTAATTAACATAACAAATATGTTAACATTGTTATACTCTAACATGAAAGAAAAAAAGAAGGAAAAATTTCTTGAGTTTGGGATTTTGCTTGCTCATACTCATAGAATTATGATGTGATTGGGTCGATTACTATTCTTTCAAAAGCCCAAAGTCTTTTCTTATGCGGTATGTTGTTGATTCATGTTAGAAAATGGAGTGAGGCCTAACCCAAATGTTTAAAGCTTTGTTAAATAGTGCACTGACAATGTACATATCAAGCTGTCCCACGGGACGGTTTTCTTTTTGGCTTATGTCATAGCATATATCAAGTTTATTTGAGTTTTGATTGATGCCCTACCTCACAGACAAACTTCTCTTCGGGCTTGTGAGAGATCATGACCGACCTAAAGGAGGCTATGAAACATTTGATATTAGGCCAACAATGTCTTAATCAAGGCTAATTTACCTGAGCTTCAGCCCCAAGACAGGATGTTTCTTTGTTTTCTAAATCGAAAATCAACAAAGCCATCTATAACAGGCTCTGACCCAAGTAGCTTAGCGATACAATTTCACCAAATTCACCAAGACACTTGTGACCAATGGAATATGAAGTGAATGAGCCAACGGCTGTCATTCATCTTCTAGAATGAAATGTAAGCAGGACGCTACTTGTTTAGGTTTGATGTTCATATGGGCTGCTTTCTCTTTCTTTTTCTGTTTGTCTTTTGTGGGGATGACTGCAGCGCAATACTGTTTGACACCCCATTCTAATGTCATTGTTGCCCATCTCATCGTTTACTTCTCACTAAGCTGATTGAATCTGCTCTATCTAGGCTTAATGAATAAACTCTCACTTATCAAATCAAGGACATAGGCATTGTCCTTGACTCCTTGATGATCAGAGAAGCGATCTGAACAGTTTAGAACCCTGGAAATCCCATCCAAGCATGGAACCGGAGCTGAGTTTTCTACTCATTTTTCTGTGATTCTCATGTCCTGGAACTGCCACGGTTGTCAAACTAACCAAGGGATGTTCTTTCTCGCTTGTGATTTTCTGAGCTGTGCATGCATGGGGAACCTTGATTTTGAACAGGGAGCTTGTTTTCTTCTGGTGTAGAAGATGAGGACATGTAGGGGTCTGGCTGGGAACTCTTTTCGAAACAGTTTCTCCAAAAGCAGTTTTTAAAACTGGTTTCTGTAAACAGGTTTCAGTTTGTTTGAAAACTCAAATATAAAAAATAATTTTCTTAATTTATTTTATAAAAGTATTACGTATTTATATATAATACAATAATTTTTAAAATATTTTTCTTATTTTTAATTATTATTTAGAATATTATATAAAAAATTGAAAATATTTAAAATTTATTCTTACAAGTAGTCTGTTTTGGAGAAAAAACCTGTTTTCAAAAGTAGTTTTCAAAAATTAAAAAAGTGAGAATAAATTTTAAGATCTTTAAGGAAAAAATAATTATTCTTAAAATTTATTTATTTTTTTCTTACAAAAAGAATTTTTTCTTTTAATGTCTATATATAAATATTTAAAATAACGAAGGACATTTATGTTGAAAATATGTTATTTTAAGGAAAAACATCATAAAAATCCAACACTTTTCTAGAATATAAAAATGCTTAAATTATTCTCTATTTTTAAAATGATTTTTTAAAATATTTTAAAGTTAATCCAAAGAGCAAGTAAATTTTAAAAAGCCGGTTTCAATTAAAAAAAAAAAAGTTTAGTAAATGTGTTAAATAATGTTTCTTTATTTTAAACAACAAAAAAATATTTTAAAAATAATTCTCAAACATATATTTTGGTAATGATTTTGGAAAGTATTTTTATCATAAAAAGTGTTTTTGAAAAAAAAAATAGATATTTGATAATATTTAGGAAACATTTTTTAAAATCTGAAAAATCACTTATAGTGTTTTTTGAAAAAACACTTTTTAAGTGATTTATCTCAAAACGCTTTAAGAAAAAATGTTTTTACTAAAAATACTATTAATGTAACGAGCGTTAGGAACTCCCCTATCCGATGTGGGATGTCACAAATACATCTCCATGCAGATATAATGTCCTCGTTATATCGTATAGGATTATAGAATCAAATAGACAAACACCCTCTACTAGGCTAAACAAATCCCCATATTGAGATCGAGAATCGACTTTGATACCATTTGTAATGACCTGTTCCCAATCGTGTAGATATTGTCGGCTTTAAATCCTAAAAGAACCCTCACGGCTTTAAAAGGTGTCTATATGATTAAGAGGAGTTCATATTTATATAGCGTCAAAGAACTTTCTCTCTTATCTGATGTGAGATGTTACAATTAAATACACTCTAAAATCCTTAATTAACAACACATAATGAAATTCCTTTGATAGATAAAACGTGTGACTGAGGACATGAATCACGCAAAGAGATATTCTTAAGAGAATTAGAAGTGCTTCCTCATGCATGTAAGCATTTGGTTACAAAAATAAGATACGTGACAAAATTTTAAAAAAAATCAAATGAAATCAAATGATTTCATTTCATAGTTAATAATTCCTCCTAAATTCACTTTTGAAAAGTAAGTCTAGTAGTAGCAAAATCACTGCAGCAAAGCAGACCTGCAACTTGATTTATATCACAATTATTAAAAAAGCACAGGGGCCAGGCCCAGCCAGATTGTGCTTCAAGTCCACCATGAGCTACCGTCCAACCCATGCCTGTCTCATTCTAAGCAGAAAAATAATGGGGCTCATGTGCTCCCCATTTCAACCCTTCCACTTATTTTACTTATCATTCTCCAACAAAATGACAAACACATTCGACAATTTACAACTGGTATTATTCTTTGCCCTCCAACACCTTTTCCCCAAACAATCCAAATCATTCCATCAATCTTCCATGTGGGTTATAATACTATATTTTCCACCCTAATTTGTTGCCATCAATTAAAGCATATGGTTGGTTGAGTGTGCATGAAGATAGTTCATTTCCAAAATTCTAGTTCTTGGGTTGTGGTCTCTATCAATTCAATTTTTTTAGTTAAATAGGTTATGACTATCGATTTTAGGTTTATTAGTTTTTAGACTTTAAAATGCATCTGTGTAAATCAGATGAGTCGTGCAAGAGGGAGATGTTGAACATTACTTTCATACTTCTCGTGCCTAATATTAACATGTTATTCTAGAAATTATTCGATTTAGGTTTACTGGTTTTCACGATTTTAAAACATTTTCATATGTATCTACTAATAAATATATTTTTTTTTATAAATGTTAATTACTTATCTTTTCGAGATATGTAATCTCTCATTTTAAACTCATGGATGATCAAATTCCATATTGAAGGGTGGGTGCCACTTAAATCCAACAAAGATAAAATTTGTAATTAGTAATAATACCACAACTTTAAATCACATCAAAACAAGTTAGGAATGAAATCCCGATATCATATTCACCCATCTAAATCATGTCCATCTTTATAAATCTTAATAACATAAAGATTATCTTTTGCAAAGCATTTGATGCCCCAAACCATCAAGAAATTATGCTAAAAAGATGTAGAACGAGAATTTTATCCGAACACCATTAAAAATAGTATTTAATTTTTTGAAAAGTGTTTTTATCATTAAAAAAACTCTCCCAAAAGGGTTTAAGAATAAATAAATAAAAAAAAAATCCTCATTTAAAACCAATATTAATTTTGGTGGTGTGCATGCAAGTTGGCTTGTCATCCTCATCAATCCTGTACATCCCACAACAGTTGCACCATCAACCTAACCAGTCTCCCTCTCATCAAACACTAACAACCCAAGAATCTAAAACATCCCTCAATAGAATATTCATAAATTTTCTAACAGATTCAAGCAAATTCCAGTTTGGTCTCCACCCACCCAAGAACAACAGCCAACAAATCTAATAACACCACTGTTTCTTCGGGGAAACCAGTTGAAACGACGTCGTACCGACCCCCTCCATCAAGTGATGAGACCCAGTACCAACAGCCATGAAGATTGGGGCCCCCACCCGTGCCTCATGGGGTTGAACCTGGTGCAGTACAACTAATTTCTCACACCCACCCATCACCTACCTCTTTCGCCATTCCCCCATTTTTCAACCTTTGTCTGCTCTTTTACCTGTCTCTTCTTCTTTCATCAGTTTCAAAATGACAGTTTTTAATTTTTAAAAATATATTGACAATTTTTTTAATCAAAAATATTTTTTTCATAATTTGTTACAACAACTACGATGAATAAAAATAAAAATAAATAAAATTGCAATATAAATTATAAAGATCTAAATACATACATATATTTAGTTTAAAAAATAAATTTCAAATTTAAATTTATAAAAGCATCATTAAATAAACCCTTATTTTATAGTGTTCACCTAATTTTTCTTTTTTCTTTTTTTAAATAAGAAACAAATTTATTATAATAATATACTCTCTAAAAGTTTAATTCCGACATAATCGATGCTCTATTATCATTAAAAACAATAAAATAATATTATGGTTATGGTTACGGTCCCGAGCCCTTTAATCTCACTATTAACATGTGAAATAGATTCGATAAAATTAATTTTTTTATTTTTATTTTTTTAAATCAAAAGCAAATTCCTCGTTGGACTAACGTTGCTTTCACAAAGAGAAAACACCACAAACCGTGTCTTTTCTCGCAAGGCCATTGCCTATAAGCATCCTAGACGCTTAAAAATTCTTAGAAAAAGACTAGGCAAAAAAAGATTAAAGACGAAAAAGAGGGGTGTCGGCATGGTCGACAATGTGTGAAGTGGAGAAAGGCACTGTGAAAGAAAAGACTCTTGAAAATGAGTGGGGGGAACACTTTATGAATGTGTTATGTTTAGGAAGGAATCTAGGTCCATATGAGGGGGCATTTCATTCCCATTCATTGTGAAGAATAATGGGAAGGAATCAGATGAGCCGGTGGCTCTGATTTCAAGTCACCTTGGTTCTCTAATTGTGGTAATTTACTCCCCAAGTTTGATTCTATAGCTCAAAGCTCAAACTCAAGTTTGTTCCATGAATCATCCAAACTACTACAAATTGGTCATTTTAATCATATCACGTTCTTTCGATACGATAATATCGTCCTGATAGTCATTCAATTGTTGGTGATATTGAATGTCATAAATATTTGATTTATTCTTATTGGACATTTATGAGATGATCATGACTCAATTTAAAAGTCGGTGTTAAACCCAAGATTATGAGTTCAAGTTATAAAACTCATGTTTAGTTAGATACTTGGGATGGATTACCAATAAGGAGATGTTTAGTAAAACTTAATATTTATTATTTAATGATTTAAATTGACTTTAAGTTAAATTATAATTAAATTATTAACTTAAATTTTATTATTATTTTAAATATTAAAGTTGTTTGATAAAATGAATTTAAAATATATTTTAAAATATATTTTAAATTATTAAATTATCATATTTATCCTTATAAATTATAATTAAGGTAAATGAGGTTGAGTAACAGTAAATGTTGTAGAATAGTAAAGGAGATAGTGAAGATGATAAATGTAAATAAGGATAAAAATGTAAAATTAAAAATAAATTAATTATTTTAATTTATTTTTTACTTTAAGTCGTACTATTAAATTATTTTATCAAATATACTTAATTTACTTAATAACTCAAATTAAGTTATTAAATTGCTTTAAATTATTAAGTTGGTTTACCAAATACTTAAAAATTTATTTCTAAATAATTTTTTTTTTGTGAATTCAAATAAAAAATGAAAATTTGAATATATTTTAAATGAAGATATTATATACATATAGTAAAAAATTTTAAAATATTTTTTTATTGTTATTCAAAACACAAAATAATTGAAACAATTTTTATGATTTAAAAAATGACAAATTTTCAAATATGGTTAACTTTTGAACTTCCAAAAAAAAAAAAAAAGTCGTAAAAACAAAAATTCAAAGTCAAAAGCCTCAAAACAAGAGAGGGCCCCCACAAGGGAAGAAAAGGACATTTTAGTCATTTTCAGAAAATCCCCAAAAGCTACTTCCCAATCTGCCTGCCAATTTCTTCTCCCAGCGGGCTGTCTCCCTCAGTGGTCCTCTCGCAGCAGCATCCCTACTCCAAGGCTAATCACGACATTTCACGCCACCTTCATTATTTTAATTCATAAATATTATTTCAAGAATTATATTTCGACTTTCGTGGAACCCATGATTATTTTTTTTGTTTTTTATTTTTAATAAAAATAAATATAGGAAATTACTTAATTATCCTCATCTGTTTCCTCCCATGCTACCAAAAAGTCCTAGAGCCTGTGTTTGGCTGTCGAAAATCGAAATAGATCTTGAAACTAAAAATTAACGTAAAAAAAGGAAGAAAATAAATATTATCATTTTTATTAAATTATTTTAGTGATTAAATAATTAATGATGGGCAATAAATAACTCCAAATATCCAAAAAATTTAGCATAAATTAAGGAAAATATCATTAATTATTAATTTCTAACGTAAAATTCAAGAACATGTAGGGACAATCAAGACATTTCACATCCCTCCACGTTAAAATCAGCCTGGAAGCCTCTACGTAGCTATTATTTAATTTCGTCCATTTAATTTTAATTTTAATTTTATTTTTAGCAATATTTTGTTTTTTCGCCGACACAGACTTTCTCTCTCTAGAAAGGGTTTCAGGTTTCTCTCTCTTCATTACTCTTTAAGCTTCGAATCTCATCACACTCCCATGCCCATTTGCTTTAATGCCGATGACAGAGCCCGGCGATCTCCACCCTGTCATCGTCTTCTTCTCCCTCTTCTCCTTCTTCTTCTCTTCGTCTTCGTCTGTGAGTCCATGGTGCTTCTGCATGCGCGGTAGCACACTGTCAGTCCTCCCACTGTGAATGTGATCGCCTCTAACCGACAATGGCGGTGAACGGAGCTCTGTCTTTCTCTTGCTCTCACTCACACTCTCGCTTCTTCTTCGCTCTTCTAGTGTTGTTCTCCTTCTCTGCGATCCTTCCCCCGTTGTCTGTTTACGGCGCTACTGATCCTTCTGATGGTAATTTGTTTATTTATTTTTTTGCGATCAGTTTTTTTTTTTTTTTTTTGGTATTGTGGTGATATTGGTGAGTTTGGTCGAGGTTTGGATCATTGGATGAGATTTGGAGTTGATTGAAATCAGGAAATGAGCGTTTTGACTTTATTGATCTTTTGACATTGTAGCGTGTTGTTTTGTTTTGTTATGTTATGTTTTTTTTTTATTCTCTTTGGCTCCGTTTGGTTGCTGAGAAAATGTAGGAAAAGGAAAGAGGAGGTTTTTCTCCCTAAAAAATTGTTTTCTAGGCTTCCAAATAATGACGGATTTTAATGTTTGGAGTTTGGTTATTAATAATAAAATCTTATTATATTAGGACTATTTGGTTGATGGTTTGGTTTTCGGAGGAGAAAAAGAAGGAAAATTTTACTTATATGGAGCTAAATAGCTTGTATTCGCCATACTTAAGTGGATTTTTTTCTCCCTAAAAATTTTTTCTATAGGCCTTCAAATAGTGAAAAATTTTAATTAATGTTTGGAGTTTGGAATTTGGTTATTATAATAAAATTTTATTATATTTTATTTTCCGTACATTTTCTCAGCTTCCAAATGCGGTATTCGTTAAATCATTTTCCCATCATCCATTCGGTTGCAGTGAAAACAGAGGATACGGGAAAAAAAAATGAAGTTTTGAATGTTATATTTTATTTTTTTAGGTGGTATTTTTTGTAGAGGTGGTTCTTTTTGGTTTCTCAGGTTTCATGAAATGAAAAATATACTGTTATAATTTAGTTTCAACTCTTTCATTTTCTTAACAAATGGATGGAGCATTTATGGGAATGTGATTTCACCCTTCTTGGTTTTGGGCCTTCCTGAATATAGTTATTCTTTGACTTGCAGTTCAAGGTCTTCAGGTTATTTACAATTCACTGAATGGTCCTTCCCAGCTAACTGGTTGGACAAATAGTAGTGGTGATCCGTGTGGAGAGTCATGGAAAGGGGTTACTTGTGAGGGTTCAGCTGTTGTTTCCATGTGAGTATGTTTATCTCATTTAGGTTGTACTCTGTATTGTATATTTGGGTATAATCTGTACTTTGATTTAGTTGATGAGATGTATTGCTGTTTTGTTTTAACAGTCAGATTTCCGGGTTAGGGCTGAATGGAACCATGGGATACTTGCTCTCAAACTTTTTGTCATTGAGGACATTGTAAGAAAAAAATCGTTGCATCCCCTTTGTCAGGGGTTTTGCGAATTTAACTTTTCTTTTTCTTATTCTTATTGAATTATTTATGTGATTTTATTTTGTTTTTCAGAGATATGAGTGACAACAACATTCACGACACAATTCCATATCAGTTACCGCCAAATCTCACAAACTTGTAATGTTCGATCGTTTACTGATTGTTTCTTGCTTTAGAAGCTGTTTCACATTACTTTTTTTATATGACAATGCTTATCTATTGTGTAATGCAGAAACCTGGCGAGCAACAATTTAACTGGGAGTTTTCCGTATTCCATTTCTACCATGGTTTCTCTTAATTATTTGTGAGTGATTTGTCTTGAATGCTATTGATTTTGAATTTCCTATTATGTTTTATTTACATGATTCAGTTATAATTCGGAAGTGCTATTGCCTGATGCTAAAACTCTTGGTTTTAGGAATGTTAGCCACAATTCAATCTCCCAGTCAATTGGAGACATATTTGCTAAACTTGCTGGCCTCACAATCTTGTAAGATATCTGACTTAAACTCATTTTCATACTTCTTTTTCTTTTTTTTATTCGTAATTTTAACTGTCAAAATTATGTTGCTGAATCACTTTAATGTGGTTGTTTGCATTTCTCAATTGACCTTAGCTCAGTTTCAGTTTTTTTTTTTTTTTTTTTAAGTTCTTTTTTTGGGTTGATGTGGATTCAATTTATTGAAATTTTGTATTAAAATCCTCAACTGAGTATCTGTGTGTGCAAGAGAAAAAGAAAAAGACTGAAGGAGAGTGTAAAAATTGTTCACTGGCCGTTCATCCAGCATAAACCTCCTTCAGTTTCATGGGATTGGAACTGGCTGTGTGAAAGAAAAAGGAAAAAGATTTGACATTCCCATATGGAGCAATAAATAGAACCTTTAGGCTACAAAGCCAGTAAAAAAGTTGGAATGGCTGATGTTGTGATGCTCGATAATAATGTGTGTCATTACTATCCTATATATTACCAATAAAATTCTTTCCTTATGTTTAAGATTGTTCCTTAATGGCCTGCTTCTGACTGCAGGGATCTCTCTGTGAACAACTTTACTGGAGATCTTCCTAATTCCTTTACTTCATTGTCCAATCTTTCTACCCTGTGAGTGTAACAAAATTTTACTTGTTAAAAATCTGGTAGCTTTTATTTGTTTTTCTTAACTGCAGTCTTCTCATGATTTCTGAATTTGTGGCAGCTATTTGCAGAACAATCAATTAACTGGTCCTCTGAGTGTTCTTACTGGTTTGCCTTTGACTGATCTGTAAGTTCTTTTCCTTATGATGTGCTTGGATCTGTGATTTCTACCTATCCTTAATTTTTATGTCCCTAGTTTTCAACAGAAATGTTGCAAACAACAATTTCAGTGGATGGATACCATCAGAGCTTAGATCAATCCGAAAATTTATGTAAGCCATTACATGTCATACTTGCCTACATGTTTTGTGGTATTCAGTTTTTGCAATGTTTTAACATGGGACTTAAAATAAAAACAGATATGATGGAAATTCATTCGACAATGGTCCTGCTCCTCCTCCTCCACCGTATACCCCACCTCCTCCCAGTAGATCTCGTAGTAATCGCACTCATTCTCCACCAGAAGCACGCACGCCCTCAAGTTCTGATGGCCAGTCATCGAACTCAGATAATGGAAATAAGGGCTTGGCCATTGGTCCTATTATAGGCATTGTTCTAGGTTCATTGCTGGTTCTTGTTGCATTGATTGCTCTTGTTTTTTGTGTTCGAAAAGCTAAAAAGAAGGGAACTGGTGCAAGACCATCTGTGGGAAGTGTTCCTGTTGTCACAGAAAAAGGTAGATATTTCTTATTCTTTTCCTTTGTTCCTCATGCTTTTAATGTTTTCCTCTTCATTTTATCACAGGAAAGCACTCATTTCTGGAATCATATCTGACATTCATATGGGCAACATTGTCTACAGTCATTGTTGTGATTCAATGGGATGGAACTGGTTAATATTATGAAATGAAAACACCTAAGCCTAATAATTTCTGTGACATGCTCAGTTTGGCCATGGATACCAGACTTGGCGACAAAGGGTCAAGAGTTTTTCATTAGATAATTGGTGGTGGCATTAGTTTGAGCTTCTTGTGTGGAGTTTTAGTCTAGGTAATTGGCATTTTTTGTGTCAGACTCATTCACATGCTTGGTTCACTGAATATTTTGGTCCATTGATTGCCAACTTGATGTTAAAGACTTTTGGAAGCAGCTCTGCCAACTGATTGTTGAATCATGCTAGCTACAATCAGTTCTGTTTTACATGACCCCAGACAATGGTTAGGGAGGTTATATAAACTGGACTTCATTTCTACCAAGAATCTTATGGGCATCTGCTGACACAAAAAAGGCGCCAGATCCTTGCTTTTGTTTAGAGAATATGTTAAGATTACGTTTATAGTCTTCTACATATTATGATAAAACTACTCTCATGATCTTATCGTTTCAGTCAAAAACCCCTTGTGGACCCTGGTAGTGATCCCAACGGTTACCTAGTCAACCATTACAAGTGCCATAAACTGTTTTCCATATAATGTATCAACCTGATATTATAAAGAAAGAATTTTAGAATAAAAAAATTACATCTACACAAAGCTCTCCTAGGGACACTTAAAACTAGAGCAAGGCATTGCGGAATTCATTGGAGACAGAGAGGGAATTGAGTTGAACTGTCATTACTGTAATTGAAGTTGTGCTCTAGAGGGATATGGCTAATGGTTAGGGAGGGGCGTTATACATGTGGTTGTTGAAGGGGTAACAGGTATTTTTTATGTCTGATGGAGAAGTAGTTTTGAACATAATGGGTTCTAGAGGTTTATGTTGCTCTAGAGGCTCATTGAGAATGGTGGATCTCATCTGTGGTATATGATTCGAAAAGCGACCATTGACCAGATATTCCATTGGCCTTAAACTGTCAAGTGTCAATTAAGTGTTTGTGCATGGTCATTTTTTGTGGCTGCCAAAGGATTGTGCATCACCTTGTGTGATACGTCCTGTATATTATGTTCTGTGAATGTTGAATTTCTCTTTTCTTTTGTCATGGTTCTTAGCTGAAAAGCTTCTATGCTGGGTTTTGACTGTTTTATATGGAATGTTCTACTTTGTTTTGTAGTAAATACAGAAACAATGCAAGAGCAGAGGACAAAGTTCACAGCCACTGTAACAGATCTGAAGCCTCCACCTGCAGAAAACTTGATGGTTGAGAGGGTACAAGGGAAAAATGGATCTGGAAAGAGAGTTAAATCCCCTATAACTGCTACCGCATACACCGTTGCTTCTCTTCAAACAGCAACAAACAGCTTTAGTCAAGAATTTCTTATTGGTGAAGGTTCCCTTGGCCGTGTTTATAGAGCTGATTTTCCAAATGGAAAGGTATTCTCATGTGTTATTTTGTGCATGAGATTATTTCTCATACATCTACTGTTCTTAAATGGTTATGATCTGAACAGAGTCTCCACTAGTGGTCCTTACCTTCAGTTTACTTAACCCCCAATTTTCTCTAATTTGGACTAACATCCTGCCATGTCAATATGATACCAGAATATGGGCCCAACATCTGTGGGCCTCACCTACCACATCAAATATACAAAGTGCTAGCTTGACCCAAATGAATTTAACCATGTAATTCACATGCTGTTCTATTTTTCGGTTCTTAAAAATTTCCCAACTGAGCTGATTTTTAGTGCACATGGTATAATAAGTAGTGACTTTTATTGCCAACTAGTGTAAATAGCCTGATAAGAGACTGGAAGGGAGCCAAGCCAAAGCTTTGAGGTGCTGCCCTTATCTAGTTACCCTTTGGTGGAGTTCTTCTTTAGCAACCTATAGTAATTTGTGGTGATGTCTTTTGTGACTTAAAAATTATGAATTAGAGAGTTATTATTACATTCTCAGATTGAACTGTAATCAGACATCTTAATATCGTTGTTATTGGGATCAAGATTGTGATGCCATGTCCTGTTTTCCTAGTTACCTCCCTCTGCCCCAAGTGTTCAATCTTAACATGTGGTTTTCACGTATCACGTCGCATTCTTAGTCTTGGGTTTGTCCCAATTAGGTCGCCATTTTTCATGATTGTTGCTAGCTTCTGAATCCATGTTTTCCTGTAATTAACTGAAAGTGAACCTCCAAAAGAAATTGGCACACTGTCTTAGCTATCCCACATCCCTGTCCTGTGCCAGCAGCCATTTTTGTTCTTGTTACATATGTTGTTCATAAGCATGACTGCTTTTCTAACATGGGAGTTATTTTCCTGTTATTCTGAGTTGACAATGTGGAATTATATTTGGCTTGAAACTAAGTAAAAAGTGGTTCATTTTGCTTCATTAATTGCAAATTACTTATTTCAGCAGAGCCACAGTTCCCAACATCTCACATCAATACATCTCTCTCGGTATTGCAACCTATGTCCATTCTAATTTTCTGCTCATCCTTGCAACCCAATGAACCTCAACTTACCCATATGGTTATTGGTGTTTGTTGCTTATGAACAAATCGCCTTAAACAACTTTCTCCTTTTGTCCCTAATTAGTGCTAAGGTCAGGGTTAACTTCTCACAAATTATTCACTAACCATATATTTCAAGCAATTAATTGCTTGGGGTAAGTAGGATGCTGAATTCTACACATTAAAATTGGATTTTCTTTCCTACTGTTATTGCAATGTTTCTCATTCACCCTTCTTGAAGGTGGTGAATTCACATATTGTTCAATCCTTGGAGTTAATTGCTGCTACATCTGTTGAGTGGAAAAAAGTCTAAATTTTCCAAGGTTTGGGTATGAAACTGTAGTCGCTTAAAATCCTGGCCTAATCCACACCAAACCCCGTCTACACTGAAGCTACAAAGGAAAAGACTAGTTGTGGTTTCCCAGTTTCATGCTGATTGATCCTGTTTCTTTTTCTTTTTTCTTTTCCTTCTCTTTCTCATCCTCGTTCTCTTCTAGATATACCATGTTTAAAGGAGTTGCTTTTACTGTTTTTGACTTACCAATCTGTTCTATCCTGAACTTATTCTATTTTCATATCCTGGATATCTTTGTTCCTGTGCTATACCATTTTATTCAATGCCATATCCTGGATATGGTATTGTGATTTCATGCTTGTTATTGCTCTCTATTCAACAATTGCAGTAATATGGAGATACCATTTTGCTTGGATGGTTGGATCTCTGCAGTTGTTTCTTTAGCTTATATGATATCCCGGATAAGTAACAATGTTTAGTCATCTGATTTGATCTAGACAATGGCAATTAAGAAGATAGACAATGCAGCACTGTCTTTACAAGAAGAAGATAATTTTCTTGAGGCTGTTTCAAATATGTCCCGTCTGAGGCACCAAAACATTGTTACACTAGTGGGATATTGTGCAGAGCATGGGCAACGTCTTCTGGTTTATGAGTATATTGGAAATGGGAGTCTACATGATATGCTGCACTTCACTGATGATAGTGGCAAGACACTGACATGGAATGCACGTGTTAGAGTAGCCCTTGGCACTGCTCGAGCTCTAGAGTATGTTACATGTTCTTTAAGTCTCTTTCTCTCTCTCTCTCTCTCTCTCACACACACTAAACTGTAGCTCCTGCTTCTCTCAGGTATTTGCATGAAGTTTGCCTGCCTTCTACTGTACATAGAAACTTCAAATCGGCAAATATTTTGCTTGATGAAGAGCTCAACCCCCATTTATCGGACTGTGGCCTAGCTGCCCTCACACCAAACACAGAGCGACAGGTAAATAAATGGGGTTGAATTCCTGTCTTAAGTATTTTACAGTTTCTCTTTTGTATGTCTGCTTGATACAAATTGTTTCTATGATGTTTGACAGGTTTCAACTCAGATGGTTGGTTCATTTGGTTACAGTGCTCCTGAATTTGCTTTATCTGGTATATACACTGTAAAAAGCGATGTGTACAGCTTTGGGGTGGTGATGTTGGAGCTGTTGACAGGTCGGAAGCCCCTGGACAGGTAGAACATGTGCTACATTGCTGAACACCCATTTTTGTGTTCTTGAAATATTTTATAGCATTCTTTAATCTCTTGACATTGGTTTGTTTCTATGGTTCTCATCTTCTTTTTTGTGTTTTAGTTCAAGAGTGAGATCAGAACAGTCACTTGTGAGATGGGCTACTCCCCAACTTCATGATATAGATGCCCTGGCAAAAATGGTTGATCCTTCCCTAAATGGCATGTATCCTGCAAAGTCTTTGTCACGTTTTGCTGACATCATTGCCTTGTGTGTTCAGGTAAAACTTCTAAGCCGTTTCTAGCACTAAAATAATTTAGCTTTTGAGGCTACTTTTATGAAAAAATGTTTGAAATTTGGGAAATGGACTGAATCCCATCAACTTTTCTTGCAAGTCTGTATTGCGTGCTATGAATAAGTCAACTTGGTAACTTTTATGCTAATTCGGGAGAAACCCTAAATGGGTGATAAATCGTTTTATCTTGAAACATAAATATTCTACCTTAGTTTATCTGATGAAGATTTTCATCATAAAAATGTGTACTCACCTTGCTCAAGCTCTTTAGAAAAATAAGTCAAAATGGCAGCAAACGGTTTTATAACATCTCAAGTTCACTTGATATGTAAAGTTAAGAGGGCACAAAAAGAAATTGCAGTCCACATAAAATGCTCATTCTGTAGTTATTCAATTTATATGACCTGATTCTAAGTAAAGCATTTCTCATCATTCCTATGTCGTTTTCATTTCATACAGCCGGAGCCAGAGTTTCGACCTCCAATGTCTGAAGTTGTGCAAGCACTGGTTCGGTTAGTACAAAGAGCAAGTGTGGTCAAGCGGCGCTCAAGTGATGAATCCGGTTTTGTGTACAAGACTCCAGAGCATGAGGCAATTGACATGTCATTTTAAGCGTCCAGCCATACTGAAGTCACAAGCGATGCTTGCAATTTTGTCTCAGTTATGCCAAGGTCAAAGGCTGATCAAAGTGCGCACATTCAGAAAAAGAAGAAAAAGATGTGAAACAGAGACCTGAAGGTTATGTAATTATATCCCATACAATTTCATTTGCAACCAACTACATTACATTGCAAATTAAGGTATATATTTTTCATGAAATGCTGCTATATTGTATTTAAACAAAAATAACCGTCATAAAACTATCGTGTTGCTTTTTTGGGCACCTTGAGATATAATAAAACCTTCCTTCGATTCCAGGAGATTATATTAGAAACTCAAGCTTATAACTATTACTGTTAGGGTGGTTATGGATTGAACTTCATTTACCTATATTGAGAAGATGAATGTGCCAAGCTGCCAATTAGCAACTGGGTTACCTTTTTTCTCTTTAAATTTTTTTGCCCCCCCAAGCAATCTATATTTGGAACTTTTAGATAAAGGGTGTAGAAGGATAGAGAAGTGATTCAATCAATCCCCATTACTAGGCCCCTTTCAGATTCTTATTTTAGGTAAACCACCTCTGTTTTACTCCATTGGTGGCTGAGGAGACGAAGTTCAATCTTATCTCAAAGAAAGCTGGGGCTAGTGACGTGCAGGATTTCAGGCCTATTAGTCTTATGGGGAGTCTTTATAAGATTATTGCAAAAGCCTTAGCTAATAGGCTGAAAAGGGTGATGGGAAAAGTGGTTTCGAACAGCCACAACACTTTTGTGGGGGGTAGGCAGATTTTGGACGTAGTTTTGGTGGCTAATGAGGCAATTGACTTGAGGAAACGAAGCTCCAAGCTCCAGTGCAGGTTTAGCGTGTAAATTGGAGTTTTCTTTTTTCCGTTTTGGAGAAAATGGGATTTGGTCTCAAGTGGCAAAAATGAATTTTTTTTTTTTTTTTCTGCATTTCAACTGTGAGAATGACGGTTTTAGTCAATGACACTCCTACAGTGTTCTTCTCAATGTTTAGAGGCTTGAGGTAGGGGGGACCCACTCTTACCTTATTTGTTTGCGATAAGAGGCATGGAGGGTTGAGGTTGAGGCATTTGAAAGTTTTCAATCAAGTTTTGGTAGGAAAATGGCTTTGGAGATTTCCTTTAGAAAGGGAGAGTTTTTGGAGGAAAGTCATTGTTGGAAAATTTTGGGAGGAGGAAGGGGGTTGGACCACTAGAGAGGTGAGGGATTCTTTTGGGATGGACCTTTGGAAATACATTAGAAAGGGTTGGGAGGATTTCTTTCTTAGAACTAGTATCCGTATTGGAAATGGTAGACGCACGAGATTTTGGTGGGACATTTGGGTAGGGGATTCTAAGCTGAAGTATCTTTTCCCTATGTTGTTTGGAATTGCAACCCATAATTCTGCTGCAGTGGTTGACCTTTGGGGGAGGCAAGGAGGTGGAAGTGGGTGTTGGGAGGTGCACTTTAGAAGATCCTTCTAAGATTTGGAATTGGAGGAGGTGACTCGTCTTTTGGAACATATTTTTGTAGTAAAGGTTCAAGAAGAGGAGGATTCCTTACTTTGGAAGATCGAGAGGAAGGAAAAGTTTAATGTCAAATCATATTATAGGTCTTTAAGTCTTTAAGGGTTGAGAATAGCCTTTTATTTCCGACCAAAGAGATTTGGGGTTTGTATGTCCCTCTTAGAACTCATTTTTTTTTGCATGGGAATCAGTTTGGGGAAAATTTTTAGCAGTAGACATGTTAATGAAGAGGGGTTGGTCTATGGTCAACAAGTGCAGCCTTTGTAAAAACAATAAGAAATCAGCAAACCACATTCTAATTCATTGTGGTAAGACAAGTGAGCTATGGACTTTGCTACCATCTTCTTTTGAACTGGTTTGGGTCTTCCTGGCCTCAATGAGAAATCTGCTTTTGGAATGGAAAGTTAAGGGGTTAGGGAAGAAGAGGAGAGTAGTTTGGAGATTGACACCTATTTGTCTTTTTTGGTGTATTTGGGGAGAGTGAAACCGAAGAATATTCCAAGAGGAAGAGATGTCAGACCCCTTTTTTTCAGTCTCTTCTAGAGTGGTCTCAGCAGTTTTTGGATTAGGCTCTCCCTCTTTTCTGAATTTTTTGGGTGATTGACATGATGACTAGCTTTTTACCTCTCTAAGTTTTTTCTTTCTTTTTGCAGCATTATTTTGGCTCTCTTTGTATACAACCTATATACATAGACAATTGGCATTTTATCAATTCACTTTGTCTTTGGCAAGTGGTTCACGTGAGAATGCGTTGGGAATACGTGAAGTAGTAATGTGAACATTATTCAGCAACACTAGTGTTAGCCTTACGCTCTTACCCACGCTATAAAGAAAATGCGAAGATAGGGACAAGGCTGATGGTTAAAACCAGGCTGTATACCATATGCCATGTGCACCTTCCATTCTAATATTCATCCAAGAAACATCCAGTGTCTTATACGTACGTTCAAGATTCTCTCTTTTATTTATTTATTTCAATTTACCTCTTTTTCACAATCTCGAATATCAGAAATTTCTAATATATACTTTTCCAAATTTTTTTTTTTTTTTGGTTTGTTGTCGCCGTCTTCGTCAATGACAATGATGTTGCAGAACCACCCCGTTTCTTATATGTACTTTTAGATCATCTTACAATGCCCAAAATTGGTAACAATTATGAACCATCATGTTGTCAAAAAATAGGAAAAATCCAGGGTATGGATTCGGTGACCATCAAATTTGTAAGTGTATGGTAAAGTTTAGACCCATCCATGATACAAAATATATGATATTAAGTTACAAATAAATGAGGAGAGGTATTTTTGTAATTTTGATGATAAAGTTTAGACTGTTTAATAATGCAAAATATAGGAAATTAAGGGGTATGTGATAAAATTTAATACTTATTATTTAATGATTTAAGTTGATTTTAAGTTAAATTATTTTTAGGTTATTAATTTAAAACTTATCATTAAATTCATATTTTAAATATTAAGATTATTTGATAAAATTAACTTAAAATACATTTTAAATCATTAAATCAACATATTTATCCTCATAAATTATAACTAAGGTAAATGAAGTTAAGTTATATTAGAGATGATGAAATAGCAAATGAGATTATGAAGATAATTAGGGTAAAAAAGTAAAACAAATATGTAGACTTAAACATAAGTTAATTGATTTTGCTTATTACTAAAATTATTTTTTAATTTAAGTTATATCATTCAGTTATTTTATAAAATATATTTAATTTACTTATTGATTTAAATTAAGTTATTAAATCACTTTAATTATTAAATTTAATTATTAAATGCCCACTGAAATATAAAAAGATACAATAAAAGTTGAATACAAAGTAATAAAATCAAATTGTATACATGGTATGTTGTGATTGATCTCGCTTTCTAGTATTACCATCCTCTTTGTACTCAGCTATCCAATTTCGCTTGAATTTCTCCTTAAAAAAAATAATAAATTTTTTATTACACTTGATTTCACGAGAGTATTCAAATTAAGTTTTCATATTTTATTTTATAATAAAAAAAAATGAAAGGAAATCAAATAAAATAGAAATAAGTTAAAAATATATGAATTTTTAAAATATTTATCCTTTATATAGAGAAGATTAAATAAGAAAATAAATTTAAATAATATATAAAAATAATTTATTAATTCTAAAATTATTTTAATTTTTCCCCTTTTTTTCGCAATATTTTTCCTAAAATTTTGCGGGAGGAAAGGTAGCATTTCCGACCTAGAAAATCAACTAAGTTAACTGAAACTTTTTATTCCCAAAATACCCTTACCTTGTAGCCATATTCTCAGAAAAGCCCTCCACACTTTCTCAGTTTGCGTGACACATGAAAATGAAAAACGAAGAAACTCTCATTTCCATCTGCAAATACAAGTCTAATGCTCTCTCAGATCTTCTCCTGCTCCTCCTGGAACCATGTCTTCCTCCTCAGACTCCGAATCCAACCCAGGGACAACCCCACGCCACGTCCACTCTCTCTCTTCCACTCCGAAAAGTTCCCCGCTTTTCCGAGATTCCGGTTCCGGATCGGCCCAGGAATCTTCGTCCCTCTCCCGGTTACATAGCGCCCACAGGTCGAGTCAGGACGAGAAGATTCACCCACGAGCGAGGAGGAAGGTGGGTCGGGTTTGGCACAGGAGGCGAGTGAAGGTGATTGTGGGTGTAATTGGATCGGTGGGTTTATTTTTCTTAACGAATTGGTGGATGCTTTCGCGCCTTTACGATGCGGGCCGCGGTGTTAAGAGCAGCTCAAGAATTGCGAATTCGTCTTTGATTTCGGTTCAGGTAAGTTAATGGAACTCAATTCGGAGATGGGGTTGTAATACAGTTCGTGATTGAAGGAAATGGGGATAGCGTTAATTATTAATTTCAGCATTGAATTTGCATCCATATATGCGAATTACGAGAGGAAAATACTTGTTTCCATGAAGCTTTTGAAAAATGATAACAATGGTGGCAATTTTATTTTTTTTAAAATTGAAATGAAATGAGGGGTCATTGCTATTTCTCTTGATATATTACATTTTGTTGTAAGATTTTGAGTGGTAATATTTGGTACAAGAGTTAGCCAGGAGTTATACATTTCTTTGTAAATTTGGGTTATTAATGAGGTTGCTAAATTTTCTTTTGGTTATTCGTTTGGGTGACATGCAGGGAGGATTGAAAAAGCCTAATAAAGGGGAAAGGCCGCAGATTCATTCCCGGATGCTGGCATTGGCAGCCCATGCCTTGGCTGATGTAGGTTTTGGATATGAGTTGAAGAATGCTTTTTCCATACTGATAATTTTTGCCAAAAATCTATACTAGCTAAGATGGAAAGGGGGCTTTATATTAAAGATTTTTCTTCAGATGGAATTGCCACATATTCTTAGTATGGGATTTTTAGTATAAGCGGTTAATTTGTGTAAAATTGCTGTCAAGCTGTATATTTTATAGTTATAGTCCTTACAGTGAATAATTTAGTTTCAGCTGTACCATCTTGCCTCTTCTCATATCTTGGGTGTTATGGTATTCAGGGACAGAATAAACCTGAGCCAAAAGGTTTATGGGAGGAGCCCGTGGTCCCAGCTTCTGTTTGGAGACCTTGTGCCCACCAACGTAACTGGGAACCTAGTGGTGATTCTTCTCTTTCACTCTTGGCTAGTTATGCATACAGTCACTCTGCTTAAAGCTGATTCTGACATGGTGTTTCCTGTGATACTTTGTTAGAGGGAAATAATGGATACATTTTGGTTACTGCAAATGGTGGTATCAACCAGCAGCGAGTAGCTGTAAGTATTATCTGCCATATAAATAACTGCTTTAAGGATTATCCTCTACTACTCTATTTTCATGATTTTGTGTTTATCCTTGACAAGAACTTTACTTCTGAATAATGAATACTAAATTATATGCATGATTTTTCATCACCTAAAAGATCTATTCTGATTGGCAACAGGTCTGTAATGCTGTTGTCATTGCTCGATTTCTTAATGCAACTCTTGTTGTTCCCAAATTTTTGTTCAGTAGTGTATGGAGAGATGTGAGGTAATTTTTTTTATTCCCATTCTTTAGTTTTTCCACTTGGTATTTCTTTTTGTGTTTCTTTGTTGTGCTGTATGACTATGTCCTCTTAAAATCCAAGGTTCATGCATATTTTTTCTCTTTTTTTTGCATTACTTTCAATGAATTTAAAACCTGGTTTATCTTGTTTATTTATGAGGTTATCACCCATACTTCTTCTACATTCATTTTTATTTTTGCTGGGGTTTTGAGTGTTGGACTTTATAACATTTACTTCTAATCGTGCAAGTTCAGATTTTATTTTAGTTTTATGATATTTGGAATCTCTTCATTATTTGGATGGCACTGTGCATATGTGCATGGAGTTTTAAGTATCTGCTTTATGAATTGCTAATTGTTGACCTAGAATGCTGAAGGAATTGGTTTTACCTTCACAATAACTAGTGTTATTTAATCACATTTGTTTGTTTGTGTGCCTTAGTTTTAAGCATGACATCCTGTAGTGTTCACTGTTCACATGTATTCTAAATTAGTGTTTTTTTTTTTCCAGGATTAATAGAATCTGTTTATATATGTTGCATGTGCATCTATCTGCATGCATGCTTTTTGTGCTCAGTATGTTTTGATAAATCTCAGTAAAGTTTGATGATATGCTCATGTTACATATCTTATTGGTGTTAACATGGAGAAAGTGACGTATCACTCTGTAATTCCTTAGTCAATTCAGCGATATATATCAGGAGGAGCATTTTGTCAATTACTTGACACCTGATATTCGGATAGTGAAAGAACTTCCTAAGGAGCTGCAGTCATTAGATTTGGAGGCAATTGGTAGTGTTGTGAGTATCCTATTTGACTCAACTTCAAACAGGTATTAAGTGTTGTGTTACCAGCTTTGGTGATGTTTTTGGCTGAATTGATCATTGATGTGTTCTTTCAGGTGACAGACGTAGATATCATGAAAGAGTCCAGGCTTAGCTTTTATCGGAAGAATATTCTTCCTATACTACTTCAAAAGAGAGTCGTCCATTTTGTTGGATTTGGAAATCGTTTGGCATTTGACCCAATACCATTTGAGTTGCAGGTAAATCTATAGTCTTTGATATGTTATTCTGGCAAAGTCTTTGGAGGAGCTAAAAGCATAGGTTTATGAGATTATCAACCTCGCTTGGTTTTCTTAGTTTTTTATATTGCTTTCCTAATTGCGGGACTTCATCTAGAGACTTCGATGTAGATGTAATTTTCATGCATTGCGATTTGTTCCAAAAATACAAGAAACTGGTGCCTTGCTTCTCAAAAAGATGCGTCAGAATGTACGTCGCTCTGGGCCTCTGGATCACTATCTTGTTGGTCCATTTGCTGAATCAACTATGAAGGGGAAGAAGAATCGTGCCGCAAAATCTTCCAGATACTTAGCTCTACACTTGAGGTTTGAAATTGACATGGTAGCCCATTCTTTGTGTGATTTTGGTGGGGGAGAAGAAGAGAGGCAAGAGTTGGAAGCATTTCGTGAAATACATTTCCCTGCGCTGGCCCTTCTTAAGAAGACTACAAAGTAGGCATCGTATTTTTTTTTTTAATTTTTGGGTTCTTCATTTCATCTGCTTCACTTTTTTGGGCATTAACTGCATGCTTAGGGCTCGATTTTATGCTGAAGCCATCATGGGGGATTCTGTAATTAGTGACCACTTTCCAACATATATTCTTGAACATTTTGTTCATGTTCTAGAGGATTCTACATAGTTTTGCTAATCAAAGAAAAACTAAATTTTTTATTACAGATCATTTAAGAGCCCATTTCTCCCTTTTAGGCACATTTATCTTGTTCCTTACATTTATTGAAATGAGAAACACTGGTCTCCCATTTACTTTGGTCCATTTTTTTGAGGATATTATTCAATATGTTGCAGGCTACCTTCTCCTGAAGAACTGAGGGCAGATGGTCAATGTCCATTAACGCCTGAAGAAACAGTTCTTATGCTTGTTGCTCTTGGTTTCAACCGCAAGACTCATATATTCTTGGCAGGTTCACAAATATATGGAGGGAGGTCAAGATTGGCTGCTTTGACCACCTTGTATCCTAATTTGGTTACTAAAGAGAACTTGCTTTCATCATCTGAGATTGAACCCTTTAAGAATTTCTCATCTCAGGTAATAACTCATCTTTATTTAATGGATATTTTTAAACAAGAGCTGGTTTCTGCATTTGCTGCACACTTCTGGGTTCTCATTCTCACTCAAGCTTAATTAAATAATTGAAGTGTTTGCCTGTTTGATCTTTCCATTGAGTGTTAACAAGACAGCAAGGCTCCTTTTAGATGATGAAAAAGAAAAAAAAAACATGTGCAAGCTCAATAAAATCTTTCTTTATTCGTTCTCCAATTTTGTTGATTTTTTCACAATAAAGAGTTTGAAAATGCTTAAATTTTAAATAATTTTCATTTGTTTGAATTTCCCTTTGTATTTTCTAACATAATCAAACATGAGAAATTGACATTTCTTCCTTTCTTTTTTCCTTCTTCCCTTTGAAGTGTAAATGCATCCAGCTTCTCAGAGTACAATCGTCAAGAGTTCATCTTAATTAACTCACTTGGATGTGGCATGTACAACTAATTAGATTAAGTTTGTTCTTTTATGTGTTTTTGGAATTTGCTTTATAGGATCTTGATGATTCTTTTGTCTATGGCATAAACCTAATTTAGTTTAACATTTTCTGAAGCACATACTGTTGGCTTTCAACTTGGACTAGTGGATATAGGTTCTTGTAACTTGTAACCCTAGATAGACAAAGAAATTTGGAAGTTCATCTAGCCTGATCAGAGAAAGCAAGGTATTAGGTTTTTCTTTTCTAAGAGGATTGTTATCATTGGTTCTTCCTTTCCTTGACAGGAAACAATGATGTTTTTTTAGAATGGAATTTAGTACAAGGAATGATGATGAACCATCCATCTGACAAAACTCAAAAAGAAAAGCTCTACTAGACTGCTGCTAGGATACAGCAACCACCCCCAACAATCCTACCTTTTTTTTTGCATTTATACAACCTATGTCAACTGTCGAGTAATACATTATGCTTTGCAATGACTGTCTGTGTATTCTTGTTGGTATAGGTGATGAGTCATCATCCATTGGATCAGTAGTTAAATTTATTGACTTACAAGTAGTTGCAATTTTCATTTACCTGCACTAAAATTCTAATTCGTTTTCAAGGAAAATACGTTGCATTTTCCTCGTGTTTGTTCTCATTGCTGGTGAGTTGATGTATGATGAACTGATTTTTTATTTTTTCTTTCCTATAGCTAGCAGCCTTAGACTTTATTGGCTGCACTGCTGCTGATGCATTTGCCATTACAGACTCTGGGAGTCAGTTATCATCTTTGGTATCTGGTTATCGGATATACTACGGTGGTGGTAGATTGCCAACAGTCCGGCCAAACAAACGCAGACTTGCAAGCATCTTTTTGAAGAACTCCACTATAGAATGGAGCATGTTTGAGAAGAGAGTGAGGAAGGCAGTTAGACAAACTAAAACGATCCATAGAAGATCCATTTCAAGGAGTGTCTACAGGAACCCACGCTGTAGAGAATGCATGTGCACGACTGAATAGTGGTCTGTATTACTACACAAGTTCATTGCCATTGTAACAAGTTACATTCATCAATGTTGATTCGATTTGATTCACATTCATTACTAATTATGATTTGTAACATTCATTATTTTGTTTGTCAACTTTAATACAGGCTTATGTAATTAATGAGACGATATTTGACTAGATATCAACTTCTGGAAGAAGAAAATGGATGCAGGGGAATTGAACTCAAAAACCCTTTACTTATTCTGTCTTCCTAGCTACATTGAAGTGTTTGGGATACATCTGTTGATTGACCATAACATTCTTAGCTACACGATACATTCAAGAAAATGAGGTGTACTACTCTTTGTTCTGCATGGAATGAAAGAATTCAGTTTCAAATTTTAGCCTTCAACATCCATTAAAGAAGCCCATCATTCCTTTTCTCTTCACACTGAAACAGGCAATACTGAGATTGGTATCCTCACAATGTGATTCAAACTTCCTGTAAGAATAATCCCACCAAAGCTATAGTCCTCCATTGCTTGGGTCACATTCAACTGTATTTCCAAATCCTGGGTTCCCTGTGGAACTATGGTAAATGAAGGTGGATTCAAACTAACCATTACTCCCTTTGGTGGTATGACTGAGCACAGGTATGTCTCTTGCTTGCTTCCTATGTTCTTCACATTTCGTCTCACTAACAGGGTTCCTCTTAGTTCTGATATTGTCACTGAAGGAAGGTTCAGGTCAGAGAGGTGGTTTAGCAACTGAGTACATACTCCTCCGGTGATTGCTCTGATTGTAGCAGGATTGACATTGGGCAGAGAGCACAAGAAACTGATGTAGTCTTCAAACCCTGCTTTGGGTATGCATAAAAACTTATAGAAAAGAATAGTAGCAGAAGCTCAAATTGGTAAATCTACATCCATACTAAAAAAGAACAGAAAGTAACCTGATGTTAAGACAAGGCCTGGATCAATGGCATGGTTTGGACTGATGAAGCCAGCACCAAAATCAAAATGAGTTGAGAGATACAAGCTGCCAATATCATATCCTTCTGCCATTATGGGTTCTCCAAGGTTATCAACAATGGTGGCAGTGGTGGACATTGCAGAAGCAATCATAGATGGAGTCCATGAAGGGTTGTATTGCTTGATCAGAGCAGCTATTCCCGCAACATGAGGGGTCGCCATGCTGGTACCAGACAATAGAGCAAAACTGTATCCTAAAAAACCAGTCGAGTTTAGTTTGTGAATCTACCTATCTACCTTCATAAACCATTCTAAAAAAACTATTAACTAAGCTGTGATCATAACATAGAATCCTGGGTAAATTTCAGTTTTTTTTGGCAAATATACCAGATAGGATTGGATCTAAGATGCTAATGGGGCTCCAAGCTGCCCATACTTGGTGCCCTGGTGCCAAAATATCAGGCTTCAGCACATCAACAGGCTTCCTACTTTTGTCAATGAAATCTGGTCCCCTGGAAGAGAATCTGCTCACAATGGGGGCTCGTCCAGTGAAAAAACTAATTCTTCCCTCCCCTATAGCTGCTCTCCCACTAAACCTGACTGCAAGTCCTGTCTGATCTCTGTATGTTTGCTGTTCATAGTATTGTGCTATAATCTGAAAAAACCAAGAAGATAAGACAACTCATTCTCATTTACCTTTGGTTAAGAGCATAGGCTATAGTTTTCCATTATATATGTTATCATCCACACCTGTGTTTCAGCAACTCTTGGAATCAAAATCCCTGGAACAGAAAATGGCAAGGGTTCTGCTATGAAATCGCCGTAGTTGGGGTTTGCAACTAGAACAAACCCCATGAATCCTAGGGCTCTTGCTGTGTCAATGATGGCAGTGAGGGTAGAGTTTCCATTAAAGAAGCCTGTTGAGAAGATGCAGATAACAACACTGCCTTGCACTAGAAGAGGGTCCAGTGCTTCAGCAAATTGGCACTCCTCAACATACTGTGCAGTCCTTGGGAATGTCCCATTCACCTTAACAGCATCCTTGGCCAACACCAGCTTATATTGAAGTAAACCATTTCCCAAGGTTGGTCCTGAGTGACAGAAACATTATCAGTAGAATAAATGAGAATCTCTAGATGGAAACTACCTGATAATCCCACATCCTAGTGCTAATACTGCTATTAGATTGATTCTAGGAAACACTTATAACTTTCCTAGTATTTGAAAACTTTTATTAAAAAGGTTGTTTCTAAGTGCTAAAAAGACTAGAAACCGTTCCTAGAACCACTGATGAACAAGCTCTTAGCAACGATGAACCCAAAAACTAAAGTTACCTGATAATCCCACACCGCCAATTCTTTGTCCATTTCCAAGCACAAGAGTGCTAGGATAACTTCTGTCTGTGCTGGAAGCAGCTGCTCCCACAGCCCAAGGGCTGAAGGACACTACAGTGGAAGGACCAGGCCCCTGATTTCCGGCAGCTTGCACCACGAAAACGCCAGCTCGCCTTGCAAATAACATGAAAATATCGAACACACTTAAGAAGGTCATTGTGTCTTCTGGGGGTGTGTCTGGTCCTATGGACAGTGTCAAGACATCTACTCCATCCATTGTTGCCTGTCATCAAGAAACAGTTTCATCTTTTTTCCTTTATGCTGTTCCACCAATTGGGTTTCTGAATACTAAAAAGTTGAACAAGAAGTATCCATCGATGGCGCTTTTAATCTAAAACCCTTCCTTTTTTTAGGTGGGAATTCATCATACAATGGTGTAATACAGTTGCATGCATGCATGCATTTTACTGTTTCTTGATAAGAACCCAGTTAGATCATTTTGATTTATTAAGTTCAGCTATTGATTTTTATCCATTTACATCAATTTTTTTTGCGGATGAACATTGCTGATACTATGTAAAAAAACAAAGAATATGATCATCAGCTTATTGAGTATAAACATGAGGCCAATAGTTTGGTTGTTTCCAATTCTAATCTCTGTTATGACATGACAAAAATGAAGGCAAAACTGGTCCAAAATAGAGGATAAAGAAAAAATGAAGGTAACCAAACCGATTCATATATAGTATTATGGCATGCATCCTATGATAATGATGGTGCAACATCTGGATTCCACCATTGAAATCTTTATAAATTCATACCATGAAGATTCTTGCATTTAGTGTGGTAAGGTGGCTAGGTTTATCTAATCAGAGGGCCACCCAGGTGGAAAATCAGTCTGAATTATTACCTGATCCATCGCGGAAACCACGTCTGTTAGAGTTCCTACAGTTGGATATATAGCCTTATACACAGCAATTCTGTTGTTCAAAGGGAGAAAGAAAGAGTGATGAAGACACAACACAATACCATCATCTCATCATCATCAACCTTCACCAAAAGCAATGGTTTGATTCATGTTTAACACAACCAAACGGAAACGTACCGCGCTCTTGGGGCCATCCCACTGGCCCGTCCATAGAAGAAGCCATTGAGGACCACTGGAACTCCAGGATTTCCGGCAGCAGTCGAAGCCACGTGGCTAAATAATTCACATTAGCCTAATGTCATAGACTTGCTAAAAAGTCCAAAAAAATATCCAAAGAAAAACACAGTTTCTAATCTCTTTCTCTCACTCTCTCTCTATATATGTATATATATTTACCTTCCATGTCCAACCGCATCAAGAGGTGAGAGGAAGTCATATGAAGTGTTGAGATTAGTAGCAGCTTGAGCCCCGGCTGAGAAGAACCTCGCAGAAACTATCTTACCATTGCAGGAACTTGCAGGAAATCCAGGACCCGCCTCACAGGTCCCCTTAAAATGTGAAGTATTGGAGGTGTAAGGATTTGTGGGATCGTAAGCGAAGCTCGGGTGCAGTGGGTTGATGCCTGTGTCCACAAAACCAATGACAAGCCCTTCACCTGCATTTGCATCTCCACCTTCCTGGCTCCATATCCCTTCAGGTAACCCTAGGAACTGAGGAGTGTACGTAGTCATCAACTTGGCCCCTCTATCTCTCTCCACCAGCGTTACTCCTGGCGCATGTTTGAGTTTATTAGCCTGAATTATTGTACCCGAGAAATGGTTAATCCTTTTGCTGTGTACGAGAGAAAGATGAAGGTTTGAAGCAAGGGAGAAAGAAAGGAGACCTGTGATGGGGTGGTATGGACGGAAAATCCATTGACAATGTGTTTGAAGCTGTAAAGCTTGTTGTAGCTTCCAGAATCTAGAGTGGTCTGGAGGAGTTGATCGTGAGAATCCACCAAGTGCTTTGCATGAGCCTTGTAAACCTCACTGAGCATCCAGACAAAGTGGTGTACGGTAAGATTACTGTTCAACCCATGCTTTATTTTAGAATATATTTGAATCATAGCATCTACTACTTCCTCACCTGTTGGGATCAACCCTTTTTCCTTCTTCGAGAGGCCCTGAACCTCGATGAAATGCAACCGGGTCTCCTTCCATTAGAACCAAGTACATGCCACGTTCCTCTGCATGGCAAGCCATGAATGCCATGAGTAGGAGAAGCAGCACTGCACATGGCAATGAACCCGGTACATCTCCGTTAGCCGCCATGGTTAAAGCTGAAGAAAAAATGGAGGGTTGGGGTTAAGGATTAGCTCAGTTGGAAGGGATGATCAGGAGAAGGAACCCTTATAAGCCATGCAAAAACACACTTCCTTAACAGCACTGTTGACGTGAATAAAGCTGGGTATTTAGTGCTTTTAAGAGAAAGACCTGCCCACTTTGATGTAACGGTTGCCTTTCTGTTACTGTCTACTTTTGAATGTGTATATATGTATGTGAATGGTGTCACTGCCAATCTCACTCCAACAAACCCATTCTGAAAGAGACAAAAGAGAACAAAATAAACCTTGGGCGGAGTGGCTGTACATCCAATTGGGTAACCATGATCACCATTCACATTAAACCTTTTCCAACCACATTGAAATATAATGATATTGAATAATCTCAACCACCCCTTAGATTGGCTTTTGTGGGTTTAGGGTGGCCCTCGATAGGGGATATATTCCTTCACCTTTGCTTGCTTTAATGGCTGTGCTGCAGCAACATTAGCTGAAAATAAAACCAATTAAGTTGTCCGGGTCATGGACCCGACAGTCCGAGGATTTCAACAAGTGTGCTCATGCTGTGTTTTCAACTAGCAGCATTAAAGTATATTCATGAATTTCAATACAATCCCATCCAGGCCCACAGAATACATATTGTTCCTTTCCATGCTATTTTTCATGTACCCCACCACTTGTGAGGTTGGGGAACAAATGATAAATCAAGGGACAGCTTAAAAAACGATAAAAATCAAGGTGGAGGAAATACTGAAAGAAAAAGGAAGAATCAATTAGCAAATGTGCAGTACCTTCCATTCAATCTAGTTTGTGTTTGTGTACCGCTTGCTCAAATGGCAAGGGGCATTCTACAAACCCATGAGGTTTAAAAGTAGAGCTGAGGAGACGCAGAATGAGAGTTTATATTGTAAAAGGAAAATTACCAACTGAAGAGCTGATGAGCAAAGGGATTTTCATGGTTTTCGCAAAGCTACCAAAAACTGGGAATCCATGGTTTTTTTACCACAAACCTTTGGGTTCAGAGTGTTCTTAGAGAAGTCGCCTTAAATCTGAATCATCTTTCTGCACAGAATGTATATTACAAAGTAATATCCTAAATCTAGCATTGCATACATATCTCCAGAGACAAAAGACATAAATTACTAGAAGCCTCCAGTCTGAGCAAAGCACAGCATGGTTCTCTGCACTGTACAACTCACACAACAACAATGCAAGAGCTAAATGTGTAAGAGTCAAGCCTTGCACCACAACTCCTGGCCTCTGGATGTGCTCATCTCTTCCTACGCTTTGGCTCCACCTGTGGAAGATCACAACATGGTTGATAAATCAAAATATTCCAAGGATTGCACTTGTAGAAATACAAGAAAAGATTGATGTAAACAGAAAACATTGAACAAAAAGATTGACACAGACAAGCAAATAATATGTAAATGAATCTCATTTGAATTCTAGTAGGATTGCCTTCTTGAACCCTAACCCAACCATTTCAAAATTTGGAACTCCAAAACTTTTAGCACAATGTCATGATCAAGACTACCCAATGTTTGCCCCAAGTACCATTCCCCAGGCAAAGTTGTGAACACAGATCTAATTTGACTGTATATCAGTATATCCAGAACTTAAAGGAACCTGTTACAAGTTAGTGGCTCATGGAATGCTTATGGAAAGGACAAATGAAATTTTTTTAATCCAACTATTCATCCTCATAATTCAAACACCATTGTAATGAGTTCTGGTCTGGCAGTGTAGGAACTCTAAAGCAGTCATTAAATGGGTACATGGTAGAAGCATTGCATGGGAGGTTATCTATTACACTTCATAACCTGAACATTACAGGAGGTTGGAAATCTCGGGGGGACTGACTAAGAAGGTTAACACAAATGTAAACTAAAAGCTTCAATTAGAACAAATTTACATACATAGGAGGTACAATTATAAATGCATCTCCACCTTAAACTAAAACATATAGGAACGAAAATAATGGGTAAATTTATTCAATTGAAACAACCTTTCCCCATGACACAGAAGACTTTGGACGGAGAACTCATCCCACCCAAAACAACACTCTCATATAAACACTTGATTTCAAACTGTTTGGAGTTTTTATTTCATTGATAACTAAATATTTGAGGTTGTTAACTACAAAATCCAGTAAATCAACTAGAGGCATACCTGCTATTTTGGTTCAATGGCCATTCAGAACATATGGATGCATTAATCTCTATGGGCAATACACTGAATATAAAGTATATTTATAAGTTCTTTTACAATCTACTGGAGTTAGCTTTGGTATACCTAAGTTTAGCTGCAAGTTTTAGAAGCAGACATGGCAGGTTAGACTGTTAACATGGATCCAAGAGCATGAGCCAGCAAACAGAGAAATTGAATCGCCTGGTTTCATTAGAATTATCCCTTCCAGTAGAACAAACAATCTGGACAATAATTTTGAAGCTGAGTAACTTACTCCATTATTCAAAAGAGTGGATCAGTCTTCCTAGGCGGTACAATATCTGATGATTGCCAAGGTGTTAAGAACTTATCATGGCACTAGGAATTCACAGCTTATTTTTATAAATATTGAGGCCTTTTAAAGTTCATTATGTCATTTCATTAGAAAAAAAGTGTAATTCGCACACACACACTCCACCACCACCACCACCACCAACAACAACAATAATAAATAAAGAAAACGATATTAGTTGGCACAAAATTAATATGCTTGCTATCATCCTTCCAATAATTAAACACATACAACTTCTATATGAAATTATTTCCAATATTTGCAATCATCCTTCCAATAAGTTTATGTACTCAACTAATAAATATTTCAAATTTTTGGTCATGAAGTGATAGGAAGGGAACTTGTCAGAAGGGTCTTTGAGGGGGCGGATGCACCAATTCAGAAGATCAAAGAGGTTGTCCCTTGATGACCGGAAAATAGAATTCATGATGGGAGGATATTATCTATTTAAGATTTCAATGATATGAAGGGATCCTCCAGTTAGAGGGATGCATATGTCGTCAATGTTTTACCTCTTCTCAGAAGTACTTGTATAGCTCCCATGTATTTGGGAGGTGGCCCCCTTCTTGGGCCCCCTCTATCTATATTTTATTTTCCTTCACCTATCATTAAAAAAAAAAAAAAACTCTAAAATTATGAAAGAAATGTCAACTTTTAACAATCCACTCCAAACAATATTTTCAGTTATAAATAAATAGTTTGCTGATGGATTAGACACATTCCTAAGTAGGACACATTAGTCAAATGTTAACAAACAATCAATGTTAAATTTCAAGCACAATACAACAGTAAAAGAAGTAATGTGCGCAAAGGAATTTATGTTTTGGAAAACACGCTATCTTTTTTTTGATAGACTTCAAAAGCATGTATTAAAAAACGCCAAAAAGAGGGGGCACGCCCTACGTATATAGGCAGTACACACAGAATAAACCAAAGCAAGCACCACTTGAGAAACACACTATCTGCCTAACATTCAGTCCACATGATATAAGTTATAATGAGCAGACTTCCGTTCTCTGTGCTACAGGGCTATCAGTCCCCCACAGATGTTGAAACATTTTGAAATTATTATTTAAGTATTGCCTACAGTTAATAAAACAGATAATTCTAGTTACTATAAAATTCCAATAACCATGCCTTGGTTTATTTAATAGTATGAACAATATCAGAGAAAAACACATCATATTAGGTTAAAAAGGGTTCATAGACAGACTAAGAATTAAAAAAAATTGATCTCTCTGAAGCCCACTGTCTTACAAGTTTGTAAAACCTACCATTTGCTAGCATGGCATATGATGTTATTCTAAACATAACTAGTGAATGCAGTTTAGTATGTTTAGCAGGGAGTTCATATTCCAAGTTCTTACCAATACAGAATTGTCCAACAAATTCCTTTAATTTCTAAGCATCAATATTTTTTCACCATCTATGAATACCCTAAAATCACAAGACAAGCATATAAGAAACCCACAAAGTCCAAATATTAAATTCTGAATTCCAACTGGCCCAAACACTCATGCCTTATAGAAATTATTTATTTTTCCTACTATAAGAAAAATTAAAATTTTATTAGAGAAGGAAACAAAAAGATGAAAACTGCCTAAACATAAGTCATGCACACAAAGAAAAAAAAACCAACTCAAAAAGAGTGAGAAACCAAAAGATCAGAAATAATATTTCTCCTGAGTTTCAACTTTGTGATTGGGTGTTGATATCTTCAAAAATCTATTATTCCACTCTTTATATAGACTCCAAATGACAGCATGAGAACCACACTGTAAACAGTAAATCAAAATAGCAATCTTTTGTCAAAAACAATTAGATTGATGATCATGGCATCAAATGCATTCAAGAAAGAAAGGGAATGCTATTCCAAAAGCAGAAATCTAGACCAAGGCAATGGCAAGGAATAACTTTCCAAGGTGAAGTAGCATAACAGTAATATCTAGCTACTTCAAAGACCAACTGAACAAAATACAAGGTAACAAAATGAAATAGAATTAAAAATGGAAAACAAGAGAAGGCACACCAAAGAATAGAGCATAACAATTTCAGAATCACACAACAATCACACGAGTCTTAACAAAAATAATAACAATAAAAATAGCAAGTAATCAGGATAAATGTTTCTTCCATCCACATAACTGGCCAGGGATGTAGAAAGAAACAAATTATCGCATATCTCGAAGCACAAAACATCCTCCAAATATGTTTCTCATCTTGAAAGACTGTTTGGAAAATGCCACCAAAAAGGATACTCAGTTCCACCTCTCAGTAGGCATTATAAAATCAGAGATTTGTATCAAACCTATACGAATTTGAAGATCAGAGATACATGCATAATCATATAAATAATAATAACCATCAAGCAAGAGAAATTATGGCTGTTTAAACGGAAAAAGCAATAGCCCAATGACACAACTATTAGTAAGTTCTTCATATTTGTGCAACAATATGGGCCCATAATATGAAGCCAATGTTACAAATGTGGTGCAAGTATGCACCCATCTCACAAATGAATTTTCCAAGAAAGCAAGCAAACAATGGATCATCATGCACAAGATTTGACACCAAGTTTAATGGGGTAAACAAAGACACCAAACTCACTTCTCCAAGTGCAAAAAGAAGTCTTACCTTGGTGTCAGCTGTCGGCGATGTAGGAAATGCATTCTGGGATCTTTTGGCCTCATCATCAGAACAATCAGAACACAGAAAGTGATCTAGTTTTTTTGCTGCTTCAATAGTCATTTCAACACAAACAGGATGATACCTGCAAGGATGATGATGAATAATTATTATGTATGTAACAAGAAATACATAAGTAGGTCACCAGAATTTCCACTGAACCTATATTGTGAAGGCATACTTGAAGGCTTCAAATCTAACACAAAAAATAATGTTACCCTTATAATTTATCCACAAAATGGGTTGTGGCTTCAAAGAAAAAATGGTTTCACCAGTGAATATTCAGATGATCAACATAAGCAAATGAGGCCTCTGAATCTTGATGTATAAATAAATTAAGTACAGGTCAAAACGACTGGTATATATTAAACGCAAAATATGAAAGCTAAAGAAGATAACAAGAGATGGGTGCCACTCGATCTAGCAATCTATATATTTAGCAACCAACCAATCCATATTCAAACTTCTAACACTAATTCCAGCAGAAAGTAGGAGAGTTCCTTCCACATACTTGGGTTTCTTGGGGCATTTGACTAATTTAGAAATGCTTGTGCAACTAATTTTATAGCTAGGAATTCCTAGCCTTTCTAATGCAATAAGGTCCTTTTTAGATATTGGAAAGTGCTAAAAGTACTAAGGAAAGGAAAAGAAATAGGAAAGAATCTCAAATTCTTTTGTTTGCTTTCCTATGGAAAATATGAAGAAAAATGAATATTAAGAATTAACTACAAACTCATGTATTTTAAAAATATTTACTCTCTTTATAAAGAAAAAATAAATTTGGAGAAACATGATAAGAAAGGCTAGGTGAGTTTGAACTTGTATTTAATTTCCTTGACTTTTCCTTTCCTTCACTTCTTCCTCATTTACGTTCCCTCCTAGTCTCTCTCATATTTTCAATGATTCAAAGAGAGTATAAATACAAACTTAGATAGTCAAAATAGATATATGCAACAAATTTTATTAGCTTTATGTGGCTGCTGGAAATGAGTTAAAAAAAAAAAAAAGGAATTTAGAATTTATGAATATGTTCTTTTCCTTTTGGAAAAAGGGAAAGACCTCCAAGCAATTGAGCTTTTAACCCAAGCACTTCTTCTAGTTCAGGTTGAGTTTCCATGTTTTTACAAAATCAGATACAAAACTGAAATGACACAAAACACAACAACAACCGGAAACCCAACAAAAGAATAACAAAAGCAGGTTACCAGTCCTTGCACCCCTCGCACTGGACCATAAGATCATCTGGGTTATAAGGCATCTCGCATTTGCAATACCTTCAATACAAAATTCAAAAGTATTCATCAGCCCACGAATACCAGTACATTCAATCATCAATCATCAATCCAGCAAAACAACTCAAACTCACACAGCAACTCGGTCCGGCGTGAAACCCCCAGTAGCTGCCTTATACTCGAACCGACAATAGTAATCCTCAGCCCCAACATTTTCAAGCTTAGTATAGTTCTTGAAGGAGTGAACAGTGCACTTCCCTTCAATAGTATGAGCACTCTGCACATCATAATGGTCCGACAAAAACAACTCCTTTGCTCCATGGAACTGCCTCCGCCCTCCAATCGACTCCTCCGGCCGATAATACCACCGCACCCGAACCTTCACGTTGTTCCGATTATCGGCCTCAATCTTCTCCACACGCGCTACGTACGATGGCTTATCGGTGTCCGATGGCCGCATCAACACGCAATCACCAGCTGCAAAACATCCAAAAACCACAATGATTCAGCCGTTTTGAACACCAACGCAACAGTCTCATCGCTTTTGTACACCGATTTTACCTCTCACCACCTTGTTGGTGCCTTTGATGGTGTACGAATCCAAGTCTCTTTTCCCAGGCCTCGTCTTCGCCATCACCGCTAGGGTTCTTTTCCTTAAGATCAAAATGCAAACAGATTTCGCAGCTATTTCAATGGCGGAATCCGAAATCCACGCACATTGTGCCAGACTGTTCCAGACGTAGCGAAAATGATTGTTCGAAACCCTAGATTTTGGGGACGAACACAAACCCTAGCTCATTCTCCTGGAGAAAGAGAGATAGATAGAGAAAGAGAGAGAAAGAGAAGACTTACGAGACTGTGACTTTTTACCTTCAGTATAAATACTATATTCACTTTATTTACAATTTCATTTTTTCGAACGAAATGAAATCATTTAATTACGAATCTGCGTAATGGAAAAGCAGCCTCGCCTCCTTTTATCCGACGTATAAAAAACGTTTTAATTTTTTCCAGAATTGGATGATTTCATTTTCATTTCATCAACTCATTCTCTGTGATTAAACGGTTTCATTTACGTAGTAATGGATGAAACCGTGTCTTGACTTCCCTGCATGTACTCAGCCCACATTAGGCTGACATGACCTCTCAACCGTCCGATGGGTTGACTTTTCAGGAGACCACTATTTTATTCTTCATTCTACAGTCCAAAATATTCCATTAATCGTTCATATTTCAATTTTTTTTTTTTTAACAATAACCCCATCTCAGAAACAGATTCAATTGAGCTTTGCCAATATTCAAAACCAGAAAATTCCTTTAAGCTGAAGCTACATTGTCCATATAATGGATAAACATACCCAGTCACACTGACATACAAAATTTTCTTTGGTTCTTTTGGATTAAACCCGAAAATGAAGAAACAAAGTTGCTAATCTGCTGCTGATCTTTATTTTGAATCATAATGGAGTAGAACAGTTTGATTAACAGTCGCTTCAGCGGTTAATTGGGGTGTGCATACGCTCGACGATCTTGTTTACAGCATCGCGGGACATCACCAATGTGTCATGCAGCAGAATGCTATAGACATTCAAGCCCTGCAATGGCATACACATCATGGAAGAACCATAAGAACTGAGGTGGAAGCAAGGTGACCTAACTGTATAGCTGGTTCACATGTATAAGAATCTGTGAATTGTGATCATTAAAATCATGATTTACTTTGGCATTATGATGAATGTTGTGATGAATTCTGGGGTTGGATTCAGTAATGAATCAAGAAACTACCATGAAAGGACAAGGTTTTAAAACAGCCAAGTTGTTCACAGTTGTTCATGAATTAAAAGTGAATTAAGAATGATGAAAATGCAGGACAGAGGTCTGTGCTCTCAGTGATTGCCAGAAACATCTGTCTGAGATTAAGAAATGTTTTAACCATGACCTGAGATTAGATCCTTCGCTTGCAGTTAACATAGAAGATCTTAAAACAAGGGTTTGCAACTTACAATTGAGGGCAATACGTTGACATAATGAAGATTTTGTGTTGCCAACTTCAGCTTTTCAGTTATCGGGCCACCATCCACCAGGAGGAGTTTCTTGGTGTTCTCCATTTCTTTGACATAGTTCACAATGTTCTTTGTCTTATGTGAAGGGACCTCCAAATCGTCAAAAACCAGAAGCTGCATACATTTGCATTTTTGTCAGGTTGGTTTGTAATTAACATATAAATTAGGAGACTGATTAATCGTAAGCAACAGAAATACAGATAGAATCAGATAATGAGTGCTCTGGCTGAGACGAATTCAGTACAAAAGAACACCTGGAAGACAGCATAGCCAGGGTAGAATTAATGGCTGTTACAGGATTCATCCAGCCAACCAAAGTAAAATTGATGTTTCTTTTCTCTCTGAGGTAAGTTAATCTGATATATTTGATGTAGACGATTAAGAATAAAGGTTCAACAGATGTTTGTAGCAGCAGGATGTATGATGAAGCAGCAAAATGAATGATAAAGGTCTTGAGAACTAGAGCAGCCTAATCTAACAGTAACCAGCAGGCCCTTAAAAATTTTGTGGATGGAGTTCTTTGAGTAGAAAATGAGGTTGACAAAGAAAATTCTAGATTAGCTAAAACAATCTCCAATAGTTGCACTTGTAGAAAATTTGAATAATCTAGGCAGAGAAACCGGAACTGCTCTATGGAGGCTTGGATACTCCAACTATCTCAATACAGACACCTGTAGTTATAAACAGCATGATATAGCATTTTCAGTATATGAAAATATCCCCAGCCCCACCCATCCTTCCAATTTCAAGAACACCCAGTGGTAATTAAAACTTGACTATAGGGGGACTTCTATTTGATACCCAATTTCACCATCAGAGTTGGAAAATATATTGCTAGAGGATGATAATGAAAGAGAGAAGAACATTTTATTTTTCTCTTAAGTATACAGTGCCAATTGAACAGCAAAGATCATATTTTGAGAAGAGAGAGAGGGTTACCTTTCCTTCTGCTGTACGAGCAGACAGTGCAATCTTCAGACCTAGTCGCCGAACCTTCTTGTTCAGCTTGATTGCATGGCTCCGAGGCTTAGGGCCATGCATGATAGCACCGCCCCTAAACTGTTACATGGCCATCAAATTATTTAAGGTTTACCAAAACCATCTTAGGGATGGTCACATTGAAAGCAAAAAAGTAACCAGATACTTAATAAGCGAAACAAGAGATTACCTGGGGCCCACGCAGCGTTCCATGCCGTGCTCGACCAGTGCCCTTTTGTCGCCATGGCTTTCTCCCAGTTCCACTAACCTCGCTAATAGTTTTAGTTGAATGGGTTCCCTGTAAACCATCCACCCAGAAAAGTAAATGCTAAGTCCCCATTGATTACAGTTTGATTATCAATTAGACAATATGGATGTTTACATCTTTCACTTGGATCAAGACACTTTTGGTCAACAAACAAAATGAAATGAAGCATAACTAGTATTGTTTAATTGGTTGGATTTCTTAAATAAAAGAATAGCAAGGCTTGACAACAAAAAAAAAATGAAAATTACAAACTCTTCCACAACCCTCAATCTCTAACAACAAAGAAAAACAAAAATCAAAGAAAGAAAAACACATACATACAGAGGGAAATACATCATAACTTTGAAAAATCAAGGAAGAACAAGAATAAAGTATTTTCTACTTTCTGCCCATGGGGTATTAGCAGTTGTTTCCGGCTGTTGTTTCCCTCCTAAGGGTAGGTTCTTATGCTTTACTCACCCGTCCGCCAGTTTATTATGAATGGGAAGAGCACTTATTAGCATTTTCTCACAATCAAATTTTGTTTTGGCTCCATTATTGCAAGATAATATATGCTTTGGTGTCGAAACATAAATAATACCTGTTGTCTTTTTGCAAGCTGCCAACGTACAACACGATGAACAATATCCTTCCTAATAGGTACATCAAAGACATCACCAGCTAAAACCATGAAGCCTTTGTCTTCATTATGAAAATTTGTCACAGGAATTACCAGGTCCTGATAGTGCCCTACAACATCAATAGAACTGGAGAATTCAGAATCTTGAATGAGCTTTGAATTAAATGAACATTGATTATGCCCTGCTATTTACCTACATGTAAGATCACCCGCTTATAAGTTCTTTCTTTCTTTCCTTAGAAAAAAAAAGATTAGGGACAATCCCTTTTGAAGTATTCCCAGTGCATGGTGGATTTACTGGCTTAAAGTCATTATAGAACGATTGAAGTAAATATTTTCAAATTTAAGCAACTGTGGTACAATTTTTCAGCCACAAAATATCTCAATATAATATTTCAACTTTTTTTCATACCTGGAGTACGTTCTGGTGTTAACACAGTCTTTGTGGATAATAACTCGGGTGGAAATGCAACTCCACTTGATTCAGGAGTCAGGATGGTAGTAGTTGAAAGGCTTCGAGAAGAAAGGAAAGATGAACCAGTCTGCATTGAAATAAGAATAACAAGCTCAAATAGTCAAGAGCAACATGAAGTACAAAAAAGAACAAAGAACCAAGAAATTATCAGGTCAAATGGAAAAAGATGCCACATGGATCAAACAAGAATCACAGATGAGATTTCAATAACTAGGAATGTATTAGAACTGAAAAAAAGGAGGGGGGGGGGGCGCGGGGTGGGGTGGGGGGTGTCCTTGTAATGTAATACAACAAGAATTGAGGCCATCAGTACATGAGGTAGGAAGATGGTCTTAGACAGAATCTCGGGTAAAAGATAAGCAGAAAAATATCTTCCACCCCACCCTGTGTGAATGCAAGGCCAGAAAGTTACCTAAGTGTCATCTTGATCTAGTGAAAAGCCTCCTTGGTAAGTTGCTTGACCAAAGGCAAGACTACTACCAATTAGATTTTATTTTCAAATGCATCAAGGTGAACCAAAAAACCTCCGTTCGTAAGGGCAATCAGAAACTAACATGAATAGTAACTGAAGAATAACAAAAGCGGACAAATTCCTATGAAAGGATTATAGAATAAAAAATAAAAAATTGTATCGGAATAAAAATAAAAAATAAAATTGATAAAAAATGACATAGAATCACAAAACACACACACCAGTCCTAGATAATAGAAAAAATAAATTCATAATGAAGGAAAAGACAGATTCACCATGTACCTTGCAAGAGGAATCCGTGGAAAATAAGCCATCTTGAGAGACAAGGCCACACAAGGCTGTGGAAAGATAAAATAATACCAAAATTAAGAAGCCACAAAATGGTCTAGCTGGGCAAACCAGATGAACAATCATTTTCTTAAAATATATATATATCCCTCACCATCAGAAGTACGAAACAACGGACACATAATCATTGGAGAATTACAGTGCCCAAACACACGTGAGGGACCAAAAGTCCGTAAAAGCCTTCTGGATATTGATACAGCCATTCCTCCAATAGAAACTAGGACTCAGTTGAAGTAGTTTCCAGAAGTAGCATGTGAAGCTCAACAGTGCATCCAAAGTTCAAATTCATCCAAAACCTTTCACTGTAAAGAAACATGCGTTCAAGTTTCAAACCCAAAATCAAGTTTTACAGCCCAACCATGATTATAGAAGAATTAAAAGAACCCAAATACTTTTCCATTATCAATAATGTTATACACTTCTTGCCAACTCCAGTTTCTTGGTGCTAGCCTTTCACAACCTAGGACCATCCAATATAGAAACAAAGTTCAATATTTGCATCTAAAACATCGAACATACTGTTTGATATTGATTAACTCAACTTGTTAAAAGATTGTCATTCTATGGACATAAGAAGGTGGAATTTCAGAGGTATTTAGCACAGAACTTTATATCCAAGAGAAAATATATCAGCTTGAAAAGTATTCAAATAAATGTCAATCTTAATAGTAAAACATGGACAGGTAGGCTACCACACTGGGCACCATTAGACATTCATATAGGTGGATATTTAGGCTGCTACAAAAATGCGTTTCCATGGCCACCATTGAAGTCCTCCAATAAAAAAATTCTTCAATAAGTTTATCTAAAAATTTGCTTATAAACCCCATATAATAACCCATATAATATCAAATAAGGCAAATCAGCACAAACATTTTTATGATTACATTCCATCTTCATAAACATAATTCATAACAAAATACAAACACAAATAATGCAATACAAAAGTTTCTACAACCTAAATATCCATATATCTACTCAAGAACTTGGCACCAATTGGTTGTCATGCAATGACTTACTTTTACTTTGCTCTCCATTATTCCCACATTCCCAGAAGCCCCAAAATTTAGCATTTGTTTCAAGACTACCATGACCCATCATAAGAACCATTTGACCCAAAATCGCAAGCTAAAGAATTAAACAAATCTCTATCAGAGACAGGCATTTCTTTAAACACCAGGCAAGCATCCCAAACCCACTCCACCATCATATACATGAAGATTACACCTTTCTCTCCCAACCCACTTCCCAAATCCGCATTTTCCCAAATACCCTGAAAAAAATCACATGCCCACGGCTCTAATCTAAAAAATGAATCTAATTTCAACCCAGTTTTGGCATGAGGTCAACCTCAGCTTGAGCATCTATCACCATTTTTCTGGGTACAAATTCCAATAACACCTATCATTAAAAAACCCCACATCCAAAGTTCTAAAAAACTGCACGTTGAACCTCTTAACCACAACGTTTATATTCGTTAAAATGAACTGAATTAGCCTCAGTCTCCCATATACTAAAGTGTCAAATACCATGAAATGGTAAATAATATCATAAACAAGATCTTTCAAGTATTGAATACCTGCGATCGATTGAAGAAACAGAAATAGAAACGCAGCTTTGAGGAGGCAGTGGTGGCGGTGGCGGGGACAACGACTGCGACGGCGGGATGGGACCGTCTAAATGTTCTCGAGGGAGTCGACGGTAGAGGCAGGGCAGCGAGAGAGTGAAATGGCGATGGAGCGGAAAACCCCAGTTCCAAAACCTTGGGGTTTTGTGGGCCTAGTGGGGTTATGAAATGGGCTCTAATTGCGAAGCCCAATTGGGGTCTAGCTAATGGGCCGGTCCCATTTTCCACCTTGGCCTTTCCCTATGCAGACATGTTATGTGGGCCCATATATCGGTCATGGTATGTATCTGGACACTACATGGATTTTTTATGCTTAGAGCCTAAAGGATGTCTTTTTTTTTTTGGTAAATAAAAACCATCGAAAATTAATAATAACTATATTAAACCACAAGGCATTAGAGCCTGTTTGGGGTGATTCTGTTTGAAATACTTTTATCCATAATGCTTTTGTTAGTAACAATTCCATTAAAAGTGCTTTTAAATAATGTTTCAAATAATTTTCCAAATTTTTAGAAACAATTTTAAAATTCTTACCAAACACGTGGTGTTTGTTTTTTCAGTATTTTACCTAAAAGTAATTTATTTTCAGAATTTAAGTTGTTTGTTTTTTTACTTTTTCATGACTTATTATAAATTTTTTACTGAATAGAAAAAGTCAAATGGTGTTTGTTTTTTTGCTTAACTCTAAATAGAACTTTAATGTTTAATAGTGTTAAATATTAGGTTGTTTGTTTTTATAGTATTTTATTTCTATTAAGTATTCAAAAGTAAAGAAAAACCAATATGTTATTTTTTCTATTTAGAAAAAGTTACATATTTTGGCTTTTTCTATTTAGTAAAAAGTTTATAATAAGTCATGAAAATGTAGAAAAACAAACAACCTAAATTCTGAAAACAAATTAATTTCAACAAAAAGCCAAAAAAAACAAACACCACCAAAATAAATAACTTTTTCTAAATAGAAAAAATAACATATTGTTTTTTCTTTATTTTTTAATACTTAATAGAAATAAAATACTACAAAAACAAACAACCTAATATTTAAAACTATTAAGCATTAAAGTTTCATTTAGAATTAAGTAAAAAAACAAACATCACCTTAGGGTTTGTTTGGAAACTGTTTTTGAGAATAATTTTTTATTCTCCATAACAAAAAATACATAAATTATGTTTGCTAACCAAAAATTGTTTTATATTTTTTGATCTTAAAAATAGAAAACAAGGTGTTTTCAAATAATGCATTTCAGTTGTTTTATATTGTTTTTACTTGTAGTTTTTAGGTTTGTTTTAAAAAATAATTATATAAATACATAAAATAATTAAAAATAAAACACTACATATAAAAATTATTTTTAAAAATATTAAAAAGAAATTAAAAACATTTTAGATTTTCAAATAGATTTTTGTTCTATAAAACATAAATAATAGTTTTCAAAAACTATTCTTAAAAACAATTTTTTTTAATTGTTTTTTAAAATAGTTATCAAACAAACACTTAATATTTAGAAGTGTTTTCTTATAAAAATTAAGTATTCATTGAACTTTTTAAACAAATCATTTGATAAATAATGCTTCCTAAAATAATTTTTTTATTATAATAAATATTACAAAAATAGTTATTATTATTATTTTTAAATCAAAACATTAAAATAATTCTTCTTAAAAACATTTTTAATAGAAGTATTGTTACTAATAAAAACATTAGTAGATAAAAACTTTATTGAATAAAATTATGAGAAATTCATTTTCTTTAATTTTTTTTTCAAAACTTCAAATGAAAGTATTATTAATAAAAAACATTACTTGGTAAAAAATATTTTAACCAAAATTACTTCTCAACAAGTTCTAAATTTCAAATCTAAAATTTATAAGAAAATACAAAAGGAATTAGAGCATGTTGTATTGAAGAAAAATATACTTTATAGAAAATCTTTATAAAAATGGTGCTTTTGTATGTTAGATCTTTGGCCGGATTTTAGCAAAAATGATAAATTTCCTTTTCTCCTATTTAGTGATACTATTTTTTAATTTTTAGGCAAGGTTTGTTTTTCAAAAAATTTGTGGAAAAATGTAAAGGAAAAGAAAAGTAGAAGGACAAAAAAGAAAGAAAGAAAATAAAAAAATATATTATAAGTTAATAAATGATTTTTATTTACTATTTCGAACTTATTTTAACTCATCAAATTAAATAATTTAAAAATACATAAATTTTTAATTAATTTTAATTATATTTGATTTTCTTTTATACTTTTCATAAAACAATCAAATATGAGAAAAATCATTTTTTTTTTTTTTACATTTTGTTTTGTTAGTATTTTCCAGTAACCAAACATGATTTAAAGTTTTAATCTTGATTAAGATTATTTTTTAATTGATAATTTGATAATTTAATCTTCATGTGTTGTTAAAAGGAGATTTGATTATTTGTTAATGCTTTATTCTTTTATCAATCCATTCCTCTTTAAACCCTTATCCAAACCTTGACCATTTAGATCAAGATTAAGGCAAGTAATCATGTAAACCAACATTCTCCAATGATTAAACCCAAACCCATACCCTAAACCCTAACTAACTTTCAAAAGGTGTAGTCTTAAATGACTAAACCCTAAGCCCCACCTCAAATAGCCTAAAATGAAGTCCTAAAAAGCCCCAAACACTATCCCCTAAACCCTAGCTCCCTTTGCTGCTTCATCAAGTATAATGTGGACACCAGTAAAACCCAACTCACCAGAGGCACAATGAGAGATGGTAAACCTATATTAATATATCCTAAATACCCAAGTTAAAACGTTGTCTACTTTATCCATACTAGAAGTATAACCAACCCTATGTTCCAATCATTTGAGGACTTCAGTTATTAAACTTAAACTCTTGACTCTAAACCCTAAACCCAAAATCCTAATTAACTAAACCCTAAAACTCAAATTAGGGTGCAACTTAGACTAAATCAAGTATTTTTTCATTAACTAGATCAATAATGACTATCAAACTAAATCACCGCAATCACCTGCCACCATCTTGTTTTTGGGTTTTTAAGATCTTTGGCGACTACTACTGCAATTGGAATTGATTCAATTTCATTGATCTAAGATGGCCAAACAGAAGAAAAGCACTTCAAAGAACCACACAACAATACCCTTATAAAAGCAAAGTGACTGAGTTTGGCTCAATTTCATTAGTGGAAATTAAGCATCATCCAACGTAAGCTTTAGACTACCAATATGAAAGTAGAAAGGAGGTTAAAACCAGGAACCATGTACATTTCAAACTTCTTGGCTATGAAATCTCAGCCATTCCAAAGTGGATTCACCCCAAGTACAAGAACCACAACACAAACCCATCACTTGAAAAACATTTTTAAGGGAGGACGAGCTGCATTTAGCAGTCTGATTTAGTATTAAATAGGCAAAACATAGATACAAGTGGTAAGAGTACAGTAATATATATAACACCATTCAATAATATATAAAGCTACAGATTCAGAAATGCAGTTGCATTTTCAATAGTTTAAGCCGGCCATCTTCCATCTTCAGAGGAGAGTTGGGGAGAGATCCATGGGAAAGGGATTGCCCAAGACATTGTCCATGTAATAGTGGCCTGGATGTGTGGCATCCATAACCACAAACTGCATATCTTCTGAGGGCTTCCAGTGCCGCTTCCTTTGGTTAATGAACCAGTTGTTTATTTGCTTCTGATCCAGGCCTGTGGATTCTGCAAGAGCCAACTTCTGCGACTCCTGTTGACACACAGTTGCACCATGGTGAGTCAATAAAAAACAGAATATTGAGTTTGGGTTCCTATTTTATGATGCTGAAAGCACCAGAAAAAGTACTCAGCAGGGGGTGCTCAAGTGCATACCTAACATATAGAAAACAAAAAACAAGTTTGATAGGGGATGAAAACCGAGACAGACAAAACGCCACCAGGGGGTGCTCAAGTTCTGATTGATTCTTGATACCCCAAAGGGCACTTACATTGTAGATTAATTAGTGCTCAGAATCTAATATAACCATGATTATGGGCATTAAGAAGTTTGTAGGGAAAACAGTACCGATGGGTATGGCCATTTGTAGTGTCTGCTCCACCAATCCAGCAACTGCTGCCGGGCTTCTTTAGGTAGCTTTCCTTTCTTTCTCTTCTTCATGAACTCCTGCTTGAGACTGCTTAGATATCCACTGTACTTGCGCAGAAGCTGGCCTTTCAGTTCCCTGTCCTCTGCTTGAGGATCAATGAAGTTGTTATTTACATCAACTTCTTCTTCAGATGATCCATTTCTATCAAGGCCCTCGCCACCAGCTGATTACATTGAAAATTTATCAGCACTTCATACATGAGAGTTTCTGTTGACGGTAATGACAACTTTAGACATAATAAACTAGATTATGATACTACTCTAGATTCATCGTGAATCTAAATAGTTCCATAGTGATACTGAAGAAATACAAAGCAAAGATTAGATTACAATACTATTCTAGATTTGTCAGAAATCTATATGGTTCCACAGTAATGCTGAAGAAAAACAAAACATAATGTTCCACTGTAATGATCATTGAACGAAACAGAATCCAATAAATCAGGTGCACATGCATATATACTATTAGGTTGCTCCCAGGTTGATGCCCTAGTTGGGGACAAATTAGTCACAATGAAAATTTCGTTCCATGTAAATTTCAACAGATACCTTTTCACTATTGATACCCCTAAATATTCTCCTGGGAAGAATCACATGCTGAAAAAATATTCTTCAGGTCATCAAACAAGAAGACAATCTTATCAATATCATAAATTGTTCCCATCGAATATTTGCTTGCAAGCTGATACCAAACATGATAAATAGTTTCGAGAAACAATATCATGAATTGTTTCTATGCGCAGATTCTTTCCCTGTTCACAAAGATAAAGCACATGCATGCACCACAAAGTAAAACTTACAGAATGTGATCTCCTAGATTGGGATGTGTACTAATATCAAGAGAAGCTAGTTTCACCACAAATTTTCCTTAGATTCAAAGGCAAAACCAACGATTGGTGAAATAACAAAATCTGATTGGGTGGATTTTCCGTATGAGCACGCCTATAGAAATCTACTAGCAGTGAAATAATGTTTTGATCTTGATATACAGGTTTAAGGTGCTTGGAATTTTAGGTAAAAATCTAGATAGTTCCAATATAACTTTACCATTGATCTATCAAGAACCTAAACTGAATGCGTTTACTTGAACTTGACAATATCTGCACTTAAAATTTCCTTCCAGTACTTTATGCCAACCCTTGAAATCTGCTGCTAGAGATAACAAGATCAAAAGTTTCTCATATACCAAATTGCGAAATTCTAAACACATTTGTTCCTTTGATGTCTGAGCATGTTACTTAGCGGTTAAAATCGAAGATAAAAGCTTGCTAACAACATTCTGATATTAATTATGCCAACTACTATAGCATCCATTAATAGAGCATCTAATCCTAGCACTTTCAACTTCACAATTTAAACCCATCATTAAACCCTAATCAATAAAAAATTTGAAGGAAAATATATATCCAAAGAATATTAATATTATTACTACTAGCTCAACAAATTGAATGTTCCTATGGAAATTCTGATAACCTTTTTGTATATATTCACAATAAACATGTCCCTCCATACACATTAACCCAGTATATCTAGTCGGCACCATCTTCATTATCACCTAGACTAAACTAATTCAATATTGAACTACATAGTATTTAAATCTCCCAAAGACTAAAAATGAAAATTAACCCATAAGTAGTTCCACTTCCACCTAGGTTTTTCATATACACACAAACACACACAATCGACAAATATTTTTTTCTCCTGAAAGTGCCCCTTCAAAATTCTGTATTGTCTAAAAAGGCCTAGTGTCTCTAATGCCAGCTAGTTGTGCTTCATAGAGATTCTTTTTAGGCCAATAGATGTTCTTTTTATCCAAGTCCAAAAAGTAGAAAAAATAATCTTGGTCTCCCTATTAGAAGGCCTTCTTTTTAGGCATACCTTTCTTTTAATATCATCACTTCAAACAGTACTGGGACACATCCAGCAAGATCTATTGCAGGCAAATTTCAGGTTTATATATAGACACCTGTATGGGAAGTTCATTCAAGTACTAGTTCTTGAAATATGTTGACAGAGGATATAATAATAATTAATTCAATGGTACTATCCCATATAAAAGAATATTTCAGAAAGTACTGCAATCATATTCAAGTGGATTATATTGATAAAAGTAGGTGATCATATCAAAACTAATAGCAGCAGAACAAATTAAGTAGAGCATTATAAGCAGTCAGAAGGATGCCCTAAAATAAAACCAAATAAAAGAAAATAAAGAGACATAAATCAGTTAATCTTGATAATTCAGACACTGAATAACATCCAATACTGGATCAGTAGCTTACTACTACATCCAATGAGTATCATTGTCAAACTTCATGCACCTTAAACTAAGATATAGGGGACTGAACTCCATGATGATTCATCAGCATAATTAATGTGTAATGTGTCATTACGCAGTCCCAAAACTCAAAAAAAATTGCGGTTATCTAGAAAGAAAATCATTTGCTCAAGAAGCTACAGTTAGGACTATCAGTAGGATATGTAAAAGCAGATTGAAGAGAAAGATGCAGTCAGGCACTTCATCCAGTCACTTCACAACAAACTGTTAAATCATATTGTGGCTATATACATGGTTTCTGTGAAATATTAAAGCCATAGAAATCAAATCTCCATCTATTCCACCAGCACTGGTGTAAATGGAGAAAACTAATAAAATCTATACCGAAAACAAACGTAGCTAGCAGGTTCTTGCACAGGATTTTTGAACTAGTTACATATGTTTAATTAATCCTCTTTCAAAAGCATGAAATAAGGTTAATTTCTCATCCTCTTCTTTATTCCAGCACTACTGACATTCACAAGTGCATGCTAGAGGCCTGGGGTTCTATCTCTCTTACATTATTGATTACCATCACTTTGGACCATGAAAACAGACCATGAAAAACCAGCATGCTATTCACAAATTCTTGGGAAGGAAAACAAAAACTCTGAATAGAAAACTAATAAAATATTTCAGCAAAGAAATCATATATAATCAAACTTTAAAAGCATAAATATATTAGGATTGATGTTGAGCAAAGCAAAAAATAAAGAAAATTGAAACTACAAGGTTTTCTAGCATATAGAAAAAGAGAAAGAAAGCCACAGGACTAGGCAGAAAGTGCATTAATAGATTCACACACAAAGACTAACAAAGATACAAGACAGTATTAATTAACTGTAATTCAAAAATAAATGATAAACATATAAATGAACCCTATAGAAATCAACAATATTATATCAAAATAGTCAAGCATCCGTACAAAATCAAAACTATCAACACTGCACTTAGATCACATCTGTCAAACTCCTAGTCCCTTACAAAATAATTGCACCTAAACAAGGATTCGATCTTACTAGAGCAACAAATGGACTCGACTTTTTTTCATTTGGCTACTATGATGATAGATGTTACACTGCATCCCACTTGTCTGTTAAAATCTTTGTAATTTATCAAATAAGAAACACTGGATGTGACACTGCATACTCAATTTGTCTGCTAAAATCCTTATAATTTGTGAAACACTAAACACAAGAATCAATTTTCACTCAAATCTAAATGCCTAGATATGCTTTCAAGGATGCCACTCCATTCCCAGAACCATGCCCTCTAACTCCAGAGGGGGCCAGCCATCCAAAAAGCAAACCTTCCTTTGTTCCTGATCAGAGTAACAAAGTTGGAAAACCCTCCCCAAAGCTAAGTCTCCTACAGTTTAAATCATGCATGCTCCACAATCAGGGCACAGCCATTCCAACACACCCCAAATGCTTTTAAGATTTGTCCCTAGTGCCATTGCCAGCTCCATATTGTGGGCACTGATGTTCAATCACACCCCAAAAGAATTCCTGCAACATCTTTCCATGCAATACAGTTCAAGTTAAATCTTCAGCATCAAACAAAATATGCACCTTGCTACCTGTAACCTGATCCAGGATGTCACCGGAACTCAGAAAAAAAAATTAATAAAAAAAAAAAGGCAAAGGGTTTTGCAGTTCCGCTTCGCAATTCTTACACATTCACCAAAAGCCAAACCCATCTCAATTGATTTCTTACTTCCCCGGAATTTCTTTGAAAACCAGTTAAAGTTGCACCGGTACGCTTGTTTGGATAGAGGAGACAAGCAGCTAATTAAAAGTCACAGTCAACATCAAATTGGGAAAATAATTGAGAGGCCATTTTCTTCAAAAACATATTCCCTAAAAGCTGCAAAAATGAGCGAATATCTAGCAACCCAGCACCTGAAGAGGTTATAACAAACACAGAAAGGCCAGTTGAGGAAACACACACAACGAGAAGAGAAGAGAATCAAAGCTAAGGATGTATAAAAAATTCCATCTCCACGTACCGAGGAAACCCTAGTCCCTGAAAAAGTACAATACATACACGAAAGAGAAGCAGAAAAAAAAATTATAAAACAACAAAAACAGAAAAAAGAAAAGAAAATACCAGAAAACAAGGATTAAAAAACTAAGCAGCCACTGCAGGAGGCAAGCTCTATAATATTGTTGATTAGTACTATTTAGCCTCTTTGTTCTTGGGAAACAAACACATGCATGTCTGGTTATTATAAAAGTAAATAAATAAATCCAACTACTAAACAATCCATAAATAGCTAGGATCTTTTAAGTTTCGCTGATGGAACGAAGGAGATGGAGAGAGCGAGGTCATCACCAGAATCAGAAGAAGAAACTGTGAGGGCTTTGAACTGGCACTCGACCCTTGAGAGAAAAAGCATAGCTTCCTTGAAGGGTTTGGAGAGCTCTTGCTCGTACTTGGTCAGCATCTCACAGTAGGCCTCCATGAATTGATCGAGAGCCGGATCCTCGCCTATGCAGCTTGTTCCAGTGCGAACCATGGCAGCCTCAGATGCACAAGCTTCCTCTAATCTTGCAACTACTTCAGGTGGTGCTCCGACCTGTCATCAGATTTGACAGAAGTCATGAAGAAAAAGGCAAAAACCGAGACTTGTCTCTATCATTTAGGTCAAAAGGTTTTGTATCCTTCACTTCCTTGCAACATAAATCAAATTAAGAACCACAACGTAATGGGTATGTAGGTTTCCGTCCACACAGTTCATCAGTTCAAAGAATTGAACATGAAATATTTACCAGGAAATGGGCATATAGTGATTGAATTGTCTATCTTTTAAGCTGAAAAAGGCAGAGATGTTGATAAGTGGGTGCATATATACATGTGTTGGAGAGAAAGATAGAGATGAGGACAATAATAATAGCTTTCCGGGTATTTGGCTTTCTGAGTGAAAATTTTTCGTTCTTCACCTTTTGGCAATTGGCATAGGCGGCCAAGAGACGGTGGTAGTGAGGATGAGCCATGATCTTAGCCTTGACAGAAGAAGTGCTGCCATCGTTGTTGCCATGGGTTTCCATGAAATAACACCCAGGGTCACTGCCGTGGTGGTTGTTGGTGGAGGTGGTGGTGGTGTGCTGGTTATGGTTGTGATTCTCCAGTATCAGAGAGGAGCCTCTACTGCTGTTGCGGTTAAGGTCGTGATTGTGGTTGGGAGGCAGAGGAAGAAATAGGGTATTTGCGTCTGCAGCATTAGGATTAGATGTAGTCATGAGAGGCATCATCATCATAGGACATAGTCCATTACTACTGTTGTCTCCAAAAGCCATCAAACAAGCAGTGCTACTAGAACCACCCTCCATTATCTCTCACTTTCTTATCTTTCCATACTTATATAACCATCTCTCTCTTTTCTCTCTCTCTCTCTCTCTCTTCTTCTCTTTACTAAGATCGTCTTTTGTCTCTCCAGTGCTCTCCCGGTTTTTATGCTACAACTTTCAGCCTTTTTACAGAAAATCCTAAATATTGGTAGTAATAGTAGTCAGCTGTGAAGGGTTTTTCCCCTTGGCTTCGTCTGTAAAGCCTGTTCAGATTTCCTTTGGAAATGGGTGTTTTTCTTTCTGGGCATTAACAGCATTAACTCCTCTCTCTCTCTCTCCCCTTCTTTGGCTCCCTCTCTGAGTGAGATCAATGAGAAGTGAGAGAGAGAGATGGGGTTTCACAGTGCACGCGGTGTAAGCCACTGTAACAACAGCTTAGAGCAAGGGACGCCTACGCCTAATGTTTTTATTTATCTTGCAAAGCTTTACCTTCCCGATGAAAACTCTCTCCCTCTTTTCTTGCACTGCCACTGATAGACTGCCATTACTGGCAAGAAAGGAGAAGAAAAAATGTTAAAACAAGAGAAGGTAGAGAGAGAGAGAGAGAGTAGTGGAAAGAAAGAGAGAGTAATAGAGGAACGATCAAATCGAGGAAGAGCCAAGATGGAGGTCTACAACTAGTGGTGATGGAGGGAGAGAGAGAGAGAGGGAAAGGTCTTTGGGGCACGGAATCACCACAACTCCTGTACTGCACTGCTTCATATCAATCTGTCCACTCATTTAATATTCGCTCGTGGATTGTCCTCTTCTTTATCTCTCCCCCAAACCCATCAAACCCAATCCCCATCTCTCTCTTTCTCTCAAGATTTTACTGAAAATTTGCAGTTTTGATGAAGCCAAACCAGATGAGAAACGACGCCGTTTGCTTCAAAAGGGAAAATTGCCCTGACATAATCTTTTCCCAGAATTCAAATCTCTCCCCCCATCTCTCTCTCTTATTATTAGTCTCATTCATTCCATCTAATCCGTAATTATTAGCATAGGAAAAGTGGGTTTCAGCTTAAAAAAAGCTGGAAAAGCTAGTGGGACAGTCCGAATGTCTCTTCCACCTCTCTCTCTCTCTCCCCCCTCTCCGTCTCCCTGTTTCTGAGTTGTGGTAGCTTCACTCTCCTGTGAAAAATCGTGGGAAACCACTCCAATCACGGTGAACAAATTGTCGCTATTGGATTGTCCCCTATGACCCTGCTTACCTAAAAGCCTAATCTCCGCTTACACCGCCACTGTTCCTCTCACTGTTAGTTCTACAACTCTGACCTCTACACTCTCTTTAATGGCGCCTTTTTTAAGCTTTGTGTAGTGTACCTGTACCGCCATCTTCTTTAACACACACACATACAAAGGACAGTCATTTCTCCGGCATTTACACACACCCTAGCTACCAGAGTCGAGGAATCTCAAGACTCCCAACCACAAGTCGATTCTTACAGTCCCAACACTGTAGGTTTTTTCTCCTCCGCTTCCTGTGTCCCCAGTCATACCCTACGTATTGTCCCTTTTGCCTTCCTTGAACGAAGGTACATGGTACATGCAAGTAATTGTTCTGCAAGCTTTAACTTCACTTCTTATCATAGACTTCGTTGGATCCTTATCCAATTAAATTCACCAGTCGATTTAGCTGCAACATATTCTATGTAAATATTTCTTCTCTAATGTGTTACTAATTATATTAGAGCAAAATTCTGAAGACATCATGTTCGATCATTTTCATTATCCTAATCATATTATGTTTTCTCGTACCACTATGTTTCATATGTTTCAACTACCCTAATCACATTATTTTTAGCTATTGGGCAGCGAAGATTGACTCCATGGATCTTAAAAGGGAGTTATGTATTAAATTATCCTCATTAATTAGCCCTAGTGTGTGACATTCTTTTATTCTCCTATTGTACTTTGCGCATAGAACTTGTCAACTTCTAATATTTAGTGCTAATAATTGCTCTTTCGGGCTTTGATCATACATGGGTAGGCCTCGTGTGGTCAACTATTTTATTGATTCAGGAGCCATTGCCACCTTCTGAGTTCTGTCCCCGTTTTTCCATCATGTCCTCATTTCAAATTAGACATTTTTATTTTAGATTATCAAGACCAATGACCTCACCATAGTCCCTTTTAGGTCTCACAGTTTCATTTCACATTCATTAAACCCTAAACCCACCACACCACATTCATCCAATGAGGGGTTCTTGATTAAATTCATCATGCACCCAAAAAAATTGAATAAGGGTTTTAGAAAATTAGACACTTCATGTGAAAGGAAACATGGGTGGTGGATGCTTAGGATAGGATGAGGTCATTAGGGTTAGGGTTAGGGTTAGGGTTACAGAGGGCTAGGGTTTTGGTAGGAAGATAAAGCTATGGACAGATAAAATAACTATAGTACGCGAATCAGTCCCAGCAGCGTAAGAATAAAAGAGGGGAGAAAGTTGAGAAACGTCACTGGTGCGAAGGTGAAGGTGGAGAAAGAAAGAGAGCATATGAGTGAGAGAGAGAGAGAGAGAGAGAGAGAGAGAGAGGGTGGGGTGGGGGGGGGCATGAAGTTAGGCTCTTCCAAGCAAAGCTTTTCTGATTCACTTTACGTCATGTCCATGGGCAGTAACCATGATACAAGTGAAAAAAGGAGGAACAAACAGCTGCCTCTGCTGTTGGCTGGCATTGAGTTCAAAGTTTTTTCAAAATAAATTCTCAAGCTGTCATCAGACTCATCAGTCATCACAACCAGATGTCACAGCAATCAATAACCATGGATACCCTTTTTAAACTAAGGTTTATATCTGTAGTTCATGTGATTCAGGTTATTGAAAAGCAAACCCCTTTTCAGTATTATACATTTATTTCTTTAGCAAAAGACAATGGTACCGAAATTGATACCAAAGCAAACATGTAATCTAGACCATTTAAGTACACCATGAAATCTTAATCATTAAAGGATAATACAAAAAATAAGATTAAAATAAAAAAATTAAATCAACTATGAAAAAAATAAGATTTAGGTATTAAATAAAGAAATCCATTCATATACACGACAATTTGTGATCAATCGATTATCTTTTCAACATAATTTATGATTAATCAATTATCTTTTCCACGTTTAGGAATGACTTGTTTGTTTATTTATACCTTGCACATTCCTATTATGGGTGTGGAAACATAATTATCTTTGGACACTTCCTTAATCCCACACATACCCACAAACCACCACCTTTTTTTCTCTCCTCTCTCGGCACTTCAACGAGAGGGAAGGTTAGATGCTTGGTCCTAATCAACATAGAGTGCTCATTAGTTATAATGCACTCTGATGGCATTATTTTTTCATACCTTAGCTATTGTCTCTTATGTCAAAAAGCAATGCTAAATTTATCCAAGCTGCTTTTTCTATGTATGGGCTTCCTTTTCCACAGACTAACCATCGGATATTTGGCCAGTAATAGCATTGAAGAAAAAAAAAAAAGCCAACTTTTTTTTTGAAAGACGATTTAGTTTCAAAATGTTCCAAGCAACCTGTATCTTTAAGAGACTATTTTAATATAAGATAAATGATTTTTATTAAGTTCTTATAGTGCAAAGATTGAAACTGTTTTTTACAACTTTTTTTTTGAACCCCTCAAATATCCCTAGACGACCAATATGATTGTGGTTTAATATTTTTAGATCTGAATTCTAAAGAATTAATCAATCAAATCCTCATGAATGATGCAAATTCATATTACATTTGAAGCCTGTCACCCCCCTTTACACTTTACTTCAAACGTCATCTAAATTCTAAAGATGAAGAAGAAACAAGATATGATTTAATGTGGGCTCACATGCATGCAAGGAATCCAATGATGGATTTCAGCCAGAAAAAAAAAAAGGGGGGGAGATCTAGCTCAGGACACATTGAATGAGTTTCCGGGTCTAGACATCCACATGTTGAGAAGGCATGGCTTCAATTACAGTTGCCCAAAACATCAAAATTGCAGAAGTAAAACAATCTCCCATAATGGTAAACAACCAGCATACTCTTACACCACTGGATGTTTAGAATGATATTTCATGTGATGATCATGTTCTATGAGCAAGTCAGCCTAAATGGTTATTCAATAATACATGGATTATGGATGTGGATGGTTTAATTAGTCGATTCGGTTTTGGATATTAAAATCTAATTGAATCAATCTAATCGGTGTTTATGCATTAAGAATCAAACTAATTAAACTTAGGGAGGAAATTTATCGGTTCCTAAGTCTGTTTACTTCGTTAATTGATACTTTTTGTTAATTTCGACTAGAACCAAAAAACTTAAATAATAGTATTATAACAATTTATCTTATGATTTGTTTTTTTATTACATTAATACACCCATTTCAAATTATATTATTGTAACCCAATGTTATGAATAGCTATTGTGATTTTCTCTCTATCAACTATATATTAAGCATGGTTTGGAATCATGTGAAAAATATGGAATAAATTAATAATATGACCGATAAAAGTTATAAACCTTTGGTTTTTTATGTTTAACTTTTGGTTCGGCTTGGTTTCTCATCAATTTTTAAAATAACAAATGGTGATTCCTAGAATCTGCATCAAGGGTGCTTATACCTGATCATGACTTTGCAGTATCACACAGAGATTTGGATCTGCTGTTCTAATACATGGCTGTGAAAGTTTTTCAGTTGCTTCACATCAACATACCAGAAGTTACAACCTTACAAAGAAAAATTGCTACCTTTTTTGAAGAACATACCAGTTATGAATTCCATTGTGTTAAAACTCACAAATTTTCTAAAAGACTTAAAAAATGATTGGGAATAAACTGTAGAAGAAGCTAATAAGTATATAATATTCTTTTTGGATGGAAATGACATAAGGGTGCAATAATACCACTCTTAAACCTAAGGATGGGTCATGATGACTTTTAGAATAGCTTATAAGATATGATTTCAAATATCATAAAAGGTTTGACCTAATTTTACTAACCATCAATTACTTTTCAAATGAGATAATCAAAGTTCGATTCAATAATTGGTATCAGAACTAAGGTTTATGGGTTCGAGTCATAGAAAGGATTATTATGATGCAAAAATGTTGCTCTTAAACCCGAAAATGGATCACCCAAATAATGACTTTTAGAATAAGTTTGTAAATTGTGATGTCAAATGCCATAAAAGATTTTGCTCATCCTCATCAACTACAAATTAGTTTTCAAATGAAATATTAATCATAATTCTAATATTACTATAAGTTATGAAGTTTTAAAACTATCAGGATATGAACTCAGCAGGTGATAGTTTTATTAGCTATATTGGAATGTAAAAGGAATATGGTTTAATGTTATAAATAGATAAACATTGATGGACTTTGTCCTGGAAGAGATGAAGGTCCAAGGTTTATGAATTTCATACTTGTTAATGGTACGATAGTGGTATAGTGGTGCTATCAAATTAATGGGATAATGAAGTAGGATTCATTGGACGAGAGGGAAAAATCTTCAAAAAAAGGAAAAAAAAAAGCGACGGGTATTTCAAAATGCTTATCTAAATTGTTTCTGATCATGAATACAACTCACTAATTTGGACACACTAAAAGAAGCCATTATGCAAATCTTGTTGGTGAACAGTCTAAAAGAAGTCTTGGTATCAACCAGGCAAAGGGGGTCATACTTACAATCAAATCATGGAGTCAACTTGTAAGTTAACTCTCATCAATATCCCGATTGGAGAAACACCAAAATACCCTGAAAATGGTGGGTCCAAAATGTCCCTTTCAAGGCGTGTGTACACCACATAAGAGAATTGAAGGCCCCCACTATCTGACTATCCTCCATTAATGCAGGCCAAGCCCCTAATTATTTAGCAGGACTCCCTCAAAACAAGTTGGATGGCACCTCGCTGGCCAGTTGTTTCGAGATGGGTATGCGGTGAAATATCAATAATAAATAATAATGCAGTGTGTTTTTCACTGCTCATTCACTTACAACTTACAAGTTTGAATAAACAGGACTTTGCTTTTCCATAAACAGATAGCCTGTCCTGTGTTCCATGTTCCATGAGTGGCTTTTGTATTTTGTCTCTTTGACATGACTCCCCTTTCCCCTTGCATCTTTATTGAGTGATTGCTCCACTGTGTATATAATAATATTGATGAGAACTGCCTCTTCTCTTGAGGGACTTGTAACTGATTTATGGTAAGGGGGGTAGTGTTTGTTGTGTGGCCCACACATGAGTGATGAAAACCCCTTTGATGGGCCAAACTCTAGAGAGAAAGAGAAAAAATCTTTGAAATGGTAGGATTAATAGTTGTTTTTTGGCCGACAATGTGTTGCTTTTTCTTGTCTAATCCATGGCACTATGAATGGAGAAGAACTATTGCCATCGAGATGATTTGGGACTAAGACGTTGGGGTAGCCTGATTTCGTACCTTCTCTCCAAATCACCTTTTATTTGAGTAAAGAGGGAAAGTTTTTAGAGAGACCAAGGGGTATCTACAAAACTATGAAATTAGATGGAAGTTCTTAGGATTAAGTAGAGGATTTCTAAAGAATTTTGTACATAATTTATTTGTAAGTAATATGGAGTATCCTAAAATTGTGAGAAATCATTAATAGTTCTATAGATGTAGCCAAGGCACCTAGTGCTCGCAAACTTCCATAGTCTTGTATAGCATTTTTATGTAATGCAAACTTTTATTCTTCTAAAACTCTATGTATTGTCTCTTTTGCTCATTTTTAGTTTCTATGTCACATAATATTTATTGTCATTGCAAGTTAAGCTTAGGAAATGTTGATTTGATAACTTCAAGCATCTTAAGTTGTCTAAGTGTAGCGTAGTTGTTAGGAAATATCTAAGTTTGTAATAAGTGGTATTAGAACATAGTTGCAAGGAGGGCATTGCAACAAAGGAAGAATGTCAAACTCTAACATTAATAAAATGACTAATGATCAATAAGCTTGTGAGAAGGAGACCAATCTTATCACACGTGGAGGAAGGAATGATAAGTCTCTTGACGTTGTTACAAACATCAAATCAAGGCTAGCCAAGGTGGAGCAAGCCACAACTTGATGGAGCAAAGGATAGAAAATTGTCTAATGGATCTAAGGGAATAGATCCAAAAGCTCATAGATGGAGTGCTACATTCACAAGTTCAACTAGTATCACATGGGAAACTTATGTCCTTCCAAGCTAATGTAATGAACATGCTTTCAAGCCTAGAGTCAAAACGATGTGGCAACACGTATATAGATGTGTGATGTGGAGAATTCTCATGAGATGATCACCTAGAAGACTATAGTTTTTGCCTGTGCAATGGCCACTCATGAGACACTTAAGGTGGAAGTGTCAAAACTAAATGCCTTTAATGGCAAGTGGGATATTAAAGAGCTAGACAACTTTTTGTGGCATATGAAGTGGTATTTTGAGGTAATAGTACTGAATGACAATATTTGTTAGAATCCTAGTTATACTAATCTAAGACAATCACCTAAGAGGGAGGTGAATAGGGTGAATGTTCCTTTTTACAAAATCAAACTTAGAATTCAAGTGGCAATTTTATATAATAATAAAACAAGTATAATATGTCTTAGGTAAAGAAAGTATATAAAATTGTGTGAATGTCTTAGATAACTCGACCTATATCCACTCATCTCAAACTCTTAATCAAGTGAGAGTTCCACTAACAAAGCTTCCAAACTCAAGCATTCTGATTGAAACCAAAATATGTGTTCTAATAGCATATATATAATATGATTTATGCAATATAAAAAACTCAAATCATCTAACTTAATTTTGATCAATTATAAAACCCTAGTTATGGATTTAACTTTTTGAACCTAATTCCAAGTTTAAGAGATTAAAAAAAATTATAAGTGCAAAAGTCATTATCAACCAAGGAAATAAAAGGGGTTAAACATGCATAATTAAGAGACTTGAGACTTATGAACCATGAAGATTCCAAGTAAGGGTGTGATGAGTAACTCATAGGCATGAAATACTAGCAATGGATGTTGAGTGAAATATGGGGCAAGCAACCATAATGGAAAAGGTTTGAAGCAAATGTAATCAAGTTCACATGGAAATTTGGAACTTAAAATATAGCAATAGTACATACTTTGACTTTTAAGGTAAAATTTAGAGTACTTTCCATGGTCAATTTTGGGTAAGTTATATATCGTTTCAAAGTTCGGGAAGTCAAAAGTCTAACGCTTTAAATAATGTATAAATCGGAACTAAAACGAATAAGTTATGCTCGTTTGAAAACAACTACGCAAAGGTAAATGACCATTTTGAAATTCAACTTATATATAAATTCGAAATCCATTTCAAAATTGCCTCAATTTTGAAATCACATACTATGACATTGATGTTTCACCTCCTCTACTTCAGGAATTACATATTAGGCACTTCATCTGCCTTAAGTGGGTCTCACACGACTAGACATCGTGATTTTATTTTTTATTTTTAGTCATTTTTAGGTAATTATTTTTAAAATAAGTGGTCAATAGGAACATGTCATGTGTTAGGTTGTTTTGTGGAAACTATAAAAACTCAATTTTTAGGTTTTCTAAAGAGTTTTGATTGTTTTTAGATTGGAGAGAAGAAGATGAAGTTAGGATATTGGTTTGTTCTCTTTTTCATTATTATTAATTAATATATTATTTTTTATTTCCTTAATTTTCAAGAATGGTTCTTTATCTTTCTTTAATGAATTGTGCTTGTGAAAACACACCCATGAGAGATTAAAGAGTTTTCTTAGGGTGTCAAGCATGAAAACCTAGGGTTAAGGTTTATAAGGAAACAATGGGAAATTGAACTCAATAATGGAATGAATGATTGGTTAAAGGTATAATTAATGAGAATTGAGATGCTTTCCAAGATCGGTTTGAATTAGGGGGTGGTTGTAACGATCTACATCCAATCGTGTTGATATTGTTCGCTTTTGATCCAAAGGGATCCCCACAACTTTAAAACGCGTTTCGGAGTTTAGAAATGGTTGTTCAGAATGTGAGTCTAGTATTTATATTTTAATTATTAATTATTTATTTACTTTACTTGTATTTTTAATTTTTAATTTTTAATTATTTATTTACTTATTTTAAGCCCAAGCCCATAATCAAATATTAAAATCTTTTGGGCTTAGGTTGGTGCTACCATTATTTAATCGACTCAACCAGTTGAGGTTTAGCCTCGATCTATTGAGGCTTAGCCTAAATTGATCGAAGCTTAACCTAAACTAATTGAAATAAGGTTCTACCAATTTTAGGCATTTTTACTCCCTTAATCAATTGAGCCTAATCAACTCAACTATTTCCCTTGTACCTTAATCGGTTACATTGAAAACATATATTTAAGATCAAATCAAGGTTGAGAAACCTCAACTAATAGTTCCTCAATGTTTAAAAAACTTTTAAAAATATTTTAACTATATTAAAACTTAGGGTATTTTCTCAAATCAAAATTTTTTTAATCCAATTTATAAAAGAATTCAAAACAATTTAATACTTGGATAATTTTAGTTGCTTAAGTAAAAATGAAGTGTATGACCTTAATGCACCAACAACCTTATAAAGAAATCCCAGAGAAATAGTCTTGAATTGATATTCTCTTTGAGGTTTTCTCATTCTTCTTAATTTTCTTTCAACTTAATTTATCTTTGTGATTATCACTTTGAAATCTTCTTGTCTAAGTACACTTAGAATAAATCATTAATTTCAAACCTTATTTTATCATCATCAAAACTAAGATTAACCAAACCCTAGTTTCACAAGACTACCAAGATTCATATCACAGTTCTCTAACTTCTTGATATTGTTACTCTATGGTAGCACTAAAGGTTTGTCAATGTAGACCTATATTAAGACTTGTCTTGTGTGCCAATAAGATTAGGTGGAACAACAATTACCTAGAAGACTATTAGATCCACGCCCAAGTGACCATGGGAAAGCTTCACCTTGGATTTTTTTATTGAGTTGCCTAAGTCAAAATGCTATGACTCAATCATTGTGGTGGTGGATTGGTGCTCTAAGTATGTAACATTCATAGTAGACCCTATAAATTGCAATGTGGAGAAGAAAACAAAGTTGTTCCTTCAATATGGAAAAGTATTATGGGTTGTCAAGGTACATTATCAATGTCCATGACTTGTGCTTCCCTAGAAAGTTTTGGATGAAGCTTTTCAAGACGATAAGGTTAGAGATTCACTGTTTTACTAGTTTTCATCCATAGATAGATGGAAAAACAGAGAGGGCGAATGCCTTACAAGAGCTGCACTTAAGGCACTTTATGAGTGCCAAATACAGAGATTGAACTAAGTTTCTAAATGTAGGACAATTCTCTTACAACCTACAAAGGAATGAAGTGAAAAATAGGAGCTCATTCGAGTTGGCTACAAGACAACAACCATTAACTCCTCACACCTTGAGGACAAGCTACATTGAGAAGAGTTTGACAAATTTCAAATAGCTAAGGGATGACAAGCACGGGTGGTCATAGCCCACTCATATAAAGCCACTAAAAAGATGAAAAAATTGGTTGACAAGAAGAGGTGATGCACTAAGTATCATATTCGAGACCAAAGTATTCTCGTTCAGCTCATCTCAACATAATAAGCAAAGTTCAAGGAAGGTTGATTTAACAACTTCAAACATCTTGAGTTGTCTAAGCTTTGTACAATTGCTTAAGAGACAACCAAGTTGGTGACACCAAGCTCTCCTTCACCATAAAATAAAACAATATTATTATTTTTTTTTTTTAAAAAAAAAACTAGTTTAAAATGCTTTGAAATTTCTTACAAAATTAGGTTTTCTAAAGCATTTTTTTAACATAATTAATTTTTATTAAATAATTTGTGTAATAGGTAACAATCTTTTAGGAAATCATGCTCCAATTTGACATATCATGTTGGCATAGAATATAGGAAGTTGATTAAAATTAAGAAATTTGTGACCAACTAAGGATACATTTCGTACCCATAAAGTTTAAAGGAAAGATGATAGAAAGAAACATTACCATAGAAAATTGAGGAAAAGAAAACTAAATTATTAGAAAATACACTTTCTTAAGCTTTCATTATTTGAGGAAAATGAAGAGAAGAAAAACCTTTCATCATTTTCCTTTCCCTTTTCCATTTTTCTTTATATTCTTTAATGACATTTAAATATTTAAAAAAAAAAACTTAATATTTTTTTCTCTTCTTTTAAAATTTTTTTCAAAAACCAAACATAACTTAAGGTGATCCACTAACGACTAACTAATTGACTCGTACATTAAATTACATGTACAAGTCAAAGACTCATACCCATGCAAATTAATTTTCTTGGCCCATCAAGTTAATTAGTGTTAGGAATTTAACAATAATAATAATAATAAAAGCTATTAGAGCAAAACCATTTTTTGCAATTAGTAGTATTTTATAAAATATTTTGATAATAATAATCAGCAACCATGCCCATCGTTTTCAAATTTAAACCTGATCTGGGCAGGTTTAGAATAATTTCAACTGATGAAATCTCAAAATCCATGCATATATAAATTGAGAGAACCTGATCTTTCAACAAGACAACACCACAAAATGATCACTACTGAAATTATATATAATTTTTTTATTTTTTTGAAATTTAATTGTCATAAGAGGCAGGCCTCGTACTAAAAACTTCATAAACAAGTACCAGAAAATCTCCCAAATGGTACCATATAATCAGTGTATTCTTACCTTCATCAATATCCTTTTGAGACTGGTCCAAGGTTTTTAGTACAGTAATGCAGCCCAGAGTTAGTATTTCTGGATAACGACTGAGTTGGCGAGGCCGGCCTGCTCTATTGTCTGCATTGGATCGTTGAGTTGCTTGGGAGGGAATCCCATCATCTGCAGCTGGTAATTTGTGGAACCACCAGGCCTAGATGCTTCGATGAAGGCACGGATGTCGGTGATGGTATGGTGGTAGTTGAAGTGAGCAATCATGCGGGTTCCATCAGACAACCTGAGCTGGATCGAGGTTGATGGCAATGCTTCATCCACGATCAGTCCCATGTTAGGAGATGGAGCGGTATTGAGAGGAGTGGGAGCAACAGTGGGCTCGGGTTCTGGAGCTGCACTGCTGCTTCCTAAAGTTCGTCCCACCCCCTGAAATGGAACCCGGGTCTTTTCTGATTCCTGCAAGAAACTGAAATATTAGAAAAAGGATATGTGATACAGGCTGTTGGTAGAATTCAAATCATCTACAAGATTGTAGATTCCGACAGGTTTAGAACACATTGAAAAGTACTCAAATGAGTTCTAAGGATATAAACTAGTTTCATATTAAATAGAATTTCACTGTAATAACCTTACTAGGTATACAGGTAAATTTTCTGACCGCTATGGGTAGTGACAAACGATCATGAACATGAGAAATGCAACAAGTCAATATATAAAAATAGAGGACTCACGGGGCAGTTCTCATCCCTCCTTATGAGGTTGACATGAACAGAGGACCTCCTATCTGCAGGCTCAAGCTCTTTTGGACACTCTGACTTTCTGATGCTCTGCATTTAGATGTAACAAACTATTAAGATCAACACCAAGCCATAATGCCTGAGTTAGTTTAGTTGTTGCAGAAAGTTGGAATGAAAATGAAGGGAAAAATATATGTGCAGGAACTTAAGGTGTATCTAGAAAATGAAGGCTAATAAAAGATTTTTAAAACAAATTATGGTATAACATGGAAGGAGAAATGAAATGCAGCATTTATTTCATACTCTACATTTTACAATACAAAGCACAAGGACAAAACCCTGTCATTCTGCTCTGTTGCAGCACCTTGTTTGGTGCTTCTGATTTTCATCTTTTTATCAGCATTTTCCTTTACCTTTTTCAGGGATGGAATTGAATTACCATTACCTCTAGGAAAGATGCATTTTCAGGATCATCTAACCTCCTCAAGGGACCATCATTCACTGTGAAGCCATTACTCCAAAAGACAATGTTGTGAATAACAGTCTCAGGCTGTTGAGGAGCAGTTGGTACTAATTCCCCAGAAAGTAATCTTCCAGTCCCAGTAAAGCTTCTTGAGCTTGATGAAGGATTTATCATGGGGCCTTCCACTGCTCCCAATTGCCTAGCTTGATTGAAAATTGCATCCACATCATTACCCTTTGAAGGGTCTTGGACTAGCATCCCACTGCAGACGTTATTATTACTAATGTTAGTCAATCATCATTCATTTGTTAATATAATATTAACATTTGATTAATAAGAGCTGAAATGTAAAGATGACATAAGTTAGTACATATAATGAAAAAATTAAGGACAGAGATCACTAATTCAATAAGCTGTGGGACTATTTAACTCAGCTTAGCAAGAAATGTAAATAATAATGAGGCCAACATATAATCTAATACCCTTGTTACATGTAGAAATTTGGGCATTCCAATAAGAAACACCTCTCTAGATTGATGTATATAGAGAAAGAGTACTGTCTTCAATGCTCTTGTGTGTATTAGCCATACTTAAGCTTCTTACAACGAAAACTGATTTTAAAGTACAGTTTCATAGAATTTGGAAAACAAAAAGGAAAATACAGAAATTTTAAGTGGCAGCGGCTTCTTGCACCAAGAAGACAGAGAGAATGGAGCATGCCTCAATCAATGTTTATTCAAGGATTTCAACTTGCACTTCATCAGTCTAAGAATAACTCGTAAAAGGGAACCATGGTGACAAATAGACTATCTGACGTATGCATACTTGACTCATGACATGTAACGGATACCAAATAGCAGAATTACTAGTTCATGGTCTGAGCTCATTACTGGCTCACCTTGACTAACGATTTGTGGACCAATAGAATGTGTGTCAATTAGGATCAACAAGTTAGTGCCAACTCCGAGTGAAATCATTTGGGGTGTTTTGAAATAATAGTTAAAATAATGCAGAAACTAGAGTTCCAATCCCAAGGGAAGGTTTTGTTACTTCTAATTTCTTTATACAAGTAAAAGCAGGAGAATCTATTGCAAAAAAAATAACCGGTTAGGAATTCCACAAAGCTGCATAAAATATCCAAGACAAGGTTGCAATAAAGTTTAGAACATTAAAATCTATCCAGAAGAAAGAATTATTGACCAACCAGAATGCATAAAAATATTAGAGCTGCCATATCAGCAAAACTTTCATTTTACCTCTAATTTCTTCATTGAAATAGAAGGAAGATAAAGTAAATACACAACTTGTTAGAATTCCAAAAAGCTGCACAAAATATCCAAAATAAGTATGAAATGCAGTTTCAACCACTAGAAATCTCCCCAGAAAAGACAATTGTGAACCAACAGAATGCATGGAAGGTACAGTTCACAAAGGTACAATTATCTCCCTACCCCTTGGAATAGGGGCATGATGCAATCCAAGGCGCATGCTTGCATGAAGTGAGGCACAAGCTAGGGTACATGCGCAATTTCATAAAATACTGTAAATTTGGCTCTAGTTTCACCAAATATGTTAAGTTAAATTAAAAAAATAAAATAAAAAATAGTGGAAACTAGTGCTGCTCTGCAGTGAGCTTAAATAGAAGAAATAAAAACATAGACAAGGTGTGCTTCCTCAATAAGGCATGCCCTTTGCCAGGAGAAGCACCACAGTAGGGCAATTAGTGGGCCTTGGGCCTAGGTGTGCCTTTAACAACTATCTTACTATACAAGATATTTGCACCCTTAATTTCACTCCCATAAAATTCATGATTGTCATTCTTCATGCAACAGTCCAACCACCAGCTACATCATTTAAACCATTACACTTCCATGTATTCTTGACTAGCTCCAACAACCATTTGTTGATGTTTCCCCTTTCTTTCACTATTCTCAACATGTTTTAACTAGGAGGCAGATGACCACCAATTAAATTCTTAGCAGCAGCACACCATCTGAATAAAACATCCAAGCAGTCTCACCATGTAACTTTCCTCAACTCCAAGGTAAAATGCATTCTTTAAGTCTATATCTCCCTCGGCCTTTCTTTTTCTAGGTTCAAAGCCTCCTGCCTGACTGACCTAGGTCTACTGTTCCCATGCCCAATCTTTGATTTAAAGGTAAGGGTGGTTGGCCAAAAAGCAAGAGATGGCAAAGGTACTTATTTTGGCATAGCATTTTGACCTCAATTCTGCTTTTTCCACTATATTTTGCATTTCAAAAACATGTTGGGATGTCATTGCTGGGATTCTTAATGAATGCAACTTAACTCCAGAATACGATCCCTTGTAAGTCACCTGACAGAAATCACATAAAACAGACAGTTTCCTCCCCCCTTCCCCAGTTTTATCTCATCACGTAACATACTTCCAAAGTAGGTACAATCACTTTGTCCATTGGAATCCTAATACAACCAGTGAAACCCAAAATTCTGGAATTCAATTCCTATGGAATAAGAATTTAGCAAAAGATTTAACAGGATGAGTGGCAAATCAAATATATATAATGAAATTCTGATTTTACACTAAGGTTCTTTTTCCTTTTTTGGCTGGAAATGGAGAGACCTGAACCTGTATTAAATCCTAATTGAAAAGGCAAGATAACGAATAGTTATTAACACACAAGAAGCAAGGTGCATAAGAGATAAAAACATGAACTAATCCCCAAAAGCCCTAGCAACCAATGCATAAAAACATCAACCAAACCAACACCCCCCAACTCCCAACACAAGGGCATTAGTTTTTCCCCTAATCAATAAGGGGGGGAGGGAAGGGTGTCTCTCTCTCTCTCCCCCTTTCTTTTCCTCCACCGAACAGAGAAAAAGAAAAAGGGAAAAGAACTCTTTCGAAGCATACATTGAACATGTAGCGTTACGAGACTTCTTCTCAACCCTGGCACTTCAAAATGATAGCAAAACTTCAGTCCACTCTAATTGAGAAGCTGGTTTAAGTCATAATACCAGTCTCATGGAACTTGAGCATACAAATCATGTCAACAAAGATAAATCTAAATTCAGCAAAAAAAAGGCTTCAGGACCAATCACCAAAGTTCAATAAAACTAATTTGATCATCAGTCATCAAGATTTCAAAAGTTTTCAAGTTAAAAATTTCCCCATCAATTACAGATCCAACAAAAGTGCTTTGCATTACTACACTCCAACATATGCTTTCACGAGGAGCTTATGCAAGGGTAACAATATCCAACAGCCATAAACTTATAAACAACCAAAACTTGACTTTTAGGTCCATGGAGAATCACAACTCAAAATTTCAATACAATCAACCTTCTGTGAACTGTTAGATATGACCAATGCAACAAAACATAGGAAAAAGTCCATGTCATCAATTGTATATTAAATCTACAGTAATTCTGTTGGGGAAAGCACAAGTGATTATGGATTATACACAATTTGGGTGGAAAAGCAGTCCAAAACGAAGTTACCATCCTGATTGTGGTTAGAGATGAGTGAATGAAATACTCTTCAATCTTTACCATAAGAATTAATTCAATTTGGAAAGAAAAGTTAATGGGTGATCGCCAAAAGAAGCACCTTGCAATCAAACCCCCAGGATTTAGAACCACAACCTGAACCTTTTTTCTCTAAAATCTCAATCCCAAGGTAAAAAAATTCGGGCCTTTTTCTTCTTCATGCACCACCGTTTGGTTGCTGACAAAACAATTATCCCCAAAAAAGGTAAACATCATCTCAACTCAACCAAACAGGCAACCATGAAAAACCTAACCCACAATAAATAAATAAATAAAATTAATATTTTTTTTCGTTTCCTTCAATTTCTCAGCCACCAAACAGGAAAACAAAAAATCCACATAGAGAGAGGGAAAAAACTAGGGCTAAAAAGAAACCTCTTCTCGCCACCGGTGTAGTACTCCTGAGGGCCATCGGAGTCGCTGTCGGAGTCCGGAGCAGTCGGACGATTCAAATCGGAGAGGGTTCGAATGCCACGACTACTGGAGGGCTTCGACGATTTCTTATCCCGGGAAGCCATAGAAGACTCAGAGAAGATAATAGCGAAGAGTATGTGATGCGATCTGGGGTTTAACCTTTATGCTTCAGACTATATTCCAAGCTACCAAAGTTTATATATATATATATATATATATATATATATATATATATATATATTTTTTTTTTTTATTTTTTTTTTTTTCTGATATTTTATTTTTAAACTTTTTAAAAATATTTTAGATGGAATAGAGAATATTTTTGTTCAGAAAAAAAATTATATTCTATGATTTTAAAAGGAAACAATTTTCAAACTCTCAACTTCATATTTCAAAAAGAGAACTACAGAATAAATTCATTAATTTGAAAAAATATATATTTTAAAAATAAATTTTTAGAATTATTTAAAAAAATATCTTCGTAAAAGTATATTGCCCATATTTGTAACGTAAAAATCTTAAAATATTCTTTATATTTTCAACTATTTTTTAAAAAACACATTTAGAAAGGTATTTTCAAAAAATTATTTTTAATTCAAAACTTATTAAACGTGTCTTCTAAATTAAAAAAGTATTAAAATACTGAAATTATATTAATTTATTATAAAAACATTTTTAAAATGAAATTTCCAAATATAAATTCAATTGCATAATAATAATAATAATAATAATAATAATAATTCTATCCAATCTCTAAACCCAAAGATTAATAATTAATATTAACTCATTTGTTTTTCTTTTCTTTTCTTTTTTTTAAAAAAAAAAGAGAATCTTATAAAATTCTAAATATCCTTTTAATATTTAAAACATAAAAGTTATGAAAGGAATCATCATCCATGTTCTAACTTCTAACCAATCATCATCATCCACATCTAACCCGTCGTTCTTTTGATCTAATCATCATCCACATCTGTTGCTCTCTTCATCTAATCATGGGATAATTTAAATTATTCTACAAATAGAAAATTAAATAGGCTTTACAAACCATATGGGTCACTCTATTTCATAATCATTTGATTGTTACACCTCACAAAAAACCCAAGCTTCTCGGCTTTTCTTTTTAGCATCTTCACTAAGTTGGGAAAAAAAATTCTTAGAAAGGGAAAGTGGTAAATGTATCGAGGAATTTACAAATGATTTTGGTAATGTTTCTATATTAAACATGTATTAAAATAAAAATAAAAATTGAATTTATATTAAAGGTATATTTAACAAAATACTTTTTATGTAAGTATAATTATTATTATTATTATTATTTTAAATGTAGTTACATTCCACGATGGAAATCATCTTAAATGTCTTTTATATAGATTTTGAGGTAGGAAATTGTTTTTTTAAAAGATAATTTCAGTATTTTTTTAAAAAGAAAAAAATATATTTCTATGATAATTTCATACAAAATCAATTTGCACCAAAATTGTTTTTTGGAATAATAATTTTCATAGAAAAAGTTATTTTCTGTATGTATGTATATATATATAAATTAAAAAAAAAAAAACAAAGGGTTTATATTGAAACTTGTTTTTTAACCTATATAAAACACTATATGGAATGTGTCTTTTGTAATTTTCTATGTGAAAAACCATATGGAAGGTGTTTTTTAATTACATTTCATGTGGAAAAAAGTTCTTTCAGAATATTATAAATTCAAAATTTTATTTTAAAGTATGATTAATTTGAAAATTATGCAAATTATATCTTAAATAAACAACTTCCCTCCCTTTCAAAGGTGCCTAGAGGAAATGCTAAACGCATCTTGGTGAATTTTAATCTCAATAAGAATACTAGTTTTTACTGTTCATATGTTATAATATGAATATACCACATAAATTTGTTATGTATATAATGAGATTCCATAGATATGGAGTCAATTCCAATAGATTTATTAGAGGGTCTCATTGGCATGCATCTAGTAGGAATTCCCCAATTATAAGTTGGGCACTTTAATCATTCAACCATGAATGTACAATGGGGATCCTCATGCATGGTGAATAACCAAAATCCAATTGAAATGAAATCTTTATGATAAATCAATGTAATTTAGAAATAATCAATAAAGCATCAACCTAGGTGGATTTGCCATCGGTAGAAGGACAGGAGACGGTTATCGTAGGGCACATTACGACTTATAAGTAATATGGATCGGCGAACTTAATAGCATATAATATCTGTAATATATTGAAGAGGTAACTTTCAATGCAACCAAAATTACCTCTAAAACTTTTCTTAAATATTTTTTTTTTTCAATTTGCTGATGTCAAAGAAAACCTAAGCAACTAAAACTCATAATTTGTCTCTTCAAAAGCAAGTAATATTTTCAATTTTTTTTTTCAAATTACCTTTCAATTTGAAATTTTTATTTATTTTTATAATACTCATGATTTATCTCTTGAAAAGCAGCTAATTTTGTTTTTTTTTTAAAAAAAATACAAATCTTAAAAACCAAGGGTAGATTAGTACGTAATTAAATATTTTTTAACATACGAAAAATATCTTTACTTTTAATAGAAATATTTTGAAATATAATTCCTAGATTTTATCACAAAAATGGTAACTTCTTAAAGTCAATAAGTAATAATTAATAATTGAATTTGGGTTTGACTACAACCTCGAATTTAATGATACTTTTTCAATATTTTTAGATTTCATTTAATTTCATTAATTGGACCTTTTTAACCAACTAAATCTCACAATACGCCGGAACCATAATAATTTATTGGATTAAAGACAGTGGAGAGTGAGTCACCGGAAGTCCCACAGTAAACTTCCCTATGGCGTAAAGCCATATACCAGAAGCTCCGACCCTACCACTCCACTCTCCACCCACTAATGGACGGTCCAATCCAACCCAACCGAGGCTCAGGCACCGGCGACAAGCGTCTAAAGTACGCCTTTGACGCCGGCTTCTTATCCGGCGCCCACCCTCCCGACACGCCCGTCACCGTCGACAGTGACAACAGAGACTCCACAATTCCCCTCGGTTCCACTTCGGAGAGCTGCGACTCCGCCGACGAATCGAAGCGGCTGGCGGATCTAGCCGCGAGCTTCCGAGTTTTCTCGGAGTCGCTGGCGAGGATGGAGCTGGCGGAGATGGAGATGCTCAAGGCGAGGGAGGCGTTCCGGCTCGAAGCGGAAAAGCGGCGGCTGGAATCCGAGGCGGAGATGACTCAGATGCTGTTGCAGACTCAGCTGCAGATCGCATCGCTCGTCTCGCGGAGTCCGAGCCGGAAACGAAAGCGTGGAGAAGAAGATGATCCATCGATCTCCGAAAGGTAAGCTCCCGAATGCCGCTCTGTCTAGAAAGTGGTTGAGCCCGTAACTCGGCCGAGTCACTAACTATTTTTCATTCGCTGAGTCAAATGCAGGGAAGGAGGTCTGCTCCTGAGTTTACTGCAGTGCAACTTGCTCCTCTGATCTCTTGAGGTTCGAAACATTTAAGTTCAAACTATGAAATGTACCTATATTTTGAACACTTAGCCTACAATGGCAGTCCAATTATTATCAGATATGATCTCAAACACATTTCAACTAACTTCTCAATATCAATTTCTTTTTCAGTCGCTTGTATGAATTTATCTATAGATCAATGGAAAACCAAACCTATCATGTTTGGTTGTTATTATATGAATCCAACTACACACCCACCTGGCCTCTGATGTACCATATTCAGCTGAAGGCTAACTGGGGCTGCGTCTGATTACGGTTAGATTTTTCGGTTTTCTGGTCTGCAATGCTGAGTAGAGTATTCGCCCGGGTTTTAGCACTTTCAATATACACTTGGATGGGGGGTAGAATCACTTGGTCTCCATCCTTTGGGGCTTGGCCTCGAATCACCTATTGGATTGATCAACTAGGGTTTATTACCAATACTACGGCATGAAGAAAGCAAAGATCAAAGAGATAGCCATTACTCATTACCTTCGATGCCCAATGCCGCTCTGCTTGTTGACAGATGTCCCTGATATCCCTTCCAGACATGCTGGATACAATACATGACGATAGTAGGGTAAGAAATTCGCCCATCCCAATTAAAGTAATAGTCTAGCATAATAAATTTGCATATGAGAAAAAAATGATGGGTTAGGAATAGAACGGTGAATTCTATTCATTCAAGCAGTTCCGGTTTTTGAGTAAGGGATTTAGGTGGCCTCATCTATTGTTGTGGAACTTACCCTTCTGTTGCTGTGGCAAATTCAACTAATTCGGACTCTGTCAGATGCTTTGCAAACTGAGCTGCTATTTTCTGACGATCATGGTTGTCAGGTAGGCCAAAGGTGATCATCGAATCAAACCGACTGAATGAAGACACATCAAACATGTTAGAGAACACCCCACCAGCATACAATTCTCGTAAACATGTTCATCTATATACCTCATCAGAGCAGGATCAAGGTCTTGCTTTCTATTTGTTGCTGCAATTACCACCACTTTTTTATCCTGCTCAAATCCATCAATCTACACAAAAAAAAAACGAGTTTTATTTAAGGCGCTACAATAGCTAGATCAACCTTAAAAAAGAAATTAATCCCTAATTTTACATGAGAGTTGGGTACACAAGGAAATGCATAGCTACAAAAACTGGATGAATGGTCTGCAAAAACTTGGCAGAATATGGCTACAAAAAATCCCAGTTCTCTTTGTACCGCTGAGAGCTTGGAATTGTGCACAACAGGTGCTCACAGGCAAGGAAATCTAAGATGCAGTCTCCAGCATTTGAGGTAAATAACTGGGAACAACCAGCCAACATGTGTACATCTGTTTTGTGTAAAGGTCTACTGAATGCTTTCCAGTACAAATTGGAAATCAAACATAAAGGATATTTCGATGACAGGGGGTAGTACTAGACAAATACATATTGAACCGTAATAACACTTTTCCTATGGAGTTTCAAATAATTATTTGAAAGCCCCTAAGGCCTGGCTCAAGTGGTAACCGGGTTAGGATGGCCATGAAAAGGTTCAGGTCCCATTCCATGAGCCTAAAAAAGTGCTCATAAAAACTGTATATATAAGTACAATTCACCTGTCGCAATATCACTGATAAAATTCTTCGGGTAGCCTCATGCATTTCTCGACTACGAGAAACAGCAAAAGAATCAACCTGTAGAAGTTTTAAGCGGAAGTCAAGATTACTGAGAAAGTTCAATTGATGCGACTGCATGTAGAATGTAAGACTAGCGCTTGCACTATTATGAAAAATCTTTCAGAAAAGAAATGGCTTAAAGGTAAATAGATGTTTCTTCAATAAATTTTGGAAAACACCCCTGGGAAGGAATTAGTTGCATCAATTACCTCATCTAGAAAAACAATGGCACCTTCTGGGAACTCATTGGCATGCACAAACACTTTCCCTAGCAAGCGCTCACTTTCACCGTAGTACTTTGACATAATAGATTCCAGTGGCAGGTAAACCAATGGCACACCCTGCCATGAAATAGCACATATTAAGTATTTCAGTCAACCACACATGCTAATAATCTTATAGAGATGCAGAAAATACACAAACAAAGAAATTATTTTATTTGGAAGCTAAAGATTTTAAGGGAGCACGATACTTTTTTCTGCATAAATCCACACATCAACAAATACAGCAAGCATTCCCACAATGCAATGTTAGCCTTATTTGCAGTTGCAGAACAAAAGCACAGATGCTGCTTGCTGCATATTCAGGGGACTCATTGCAGGTTCAACAATAGCATGCATTGTTCGTGTTCCCTTTTTTTTTCCTTGTTTTTCCTTTTTTAAAGGCAAGTGTCAGTAGTGATGTCTTCTTCAGATTATGAAAATGCACCAAAAATATATGACCAGGCAGGAATATGTAAATAGGACCCAAAAGGTAACCACTAAGATCGTTGAAAAGGTTCCCAAGGCAAAACCCCAGCAGAGGAACAAAATATCTCAGATAAGGGCATGTAAAAAGCAGTTCCCAGAGGGAGATCATAGCATCTGGCAATTGTATGCCTGTAAAAAAAGAAAGGCATCTGGCCATTGCATAAAAATCCCAAATTTACCAAGCTAATCAATCAATGATGCTACCATCAAGTTGAAGATTTTTCTAACTAGTAACTTAGGACAACAGTTATATAAAATTAATAGATCAAAAACTATATTCAGTCAAATGATAAGAATTTGAACAAAGAAAATTACAAAACCTTCAGACCCAAGCAAGAATTTAAATTTTCAATCCTATTTCCATAACAAGGTTCATCATAAAATAGCAGTCAAACATAGAAAGTGTATATACGTGGCATTTGATAAAGATAAAAAAAAAAAAAATATAAAGGTTCAGTATGAAACAAATAAAACAACTAATGAGGTTGTCATTTAAGTGCACGGTAGCTTACTGCTTGATTAGCAATTACACGAGCACAAGACGTCTTCCCTGTACCTGAAGGCAAACATATACTATGAGTAAGCTTATGCAACCTCTCAGACAAACTGAACTCCGGGCCAAAAACTAGAAGCATTGACTCCATTTTCACTCCAGTTGAATTCCAAATGCATGAAAGACAGTTCCAAAACAACAGTATGCAATGCTTACAGAATCATATGATCAACATCATTGCATCATGTTAAGCCTCACCATACAAAAACCAACAAAAGTCTGAATTACCTTGAGGTTTTTATGCAGAATGAAAGGCAAGCTACAGTTTGCAGTTAAAGTTTGCCCTTGTTGCTTTTATTCAAGTTCCATAGTTCCCAATACTAATATGAAGGGCAAACAAACAATTATCTTCACTAATAATAATATTAAGCAATGAACATTCTGATATGGATATATTATAATAGTGAGAATAATTTACCAAAAAGTCAAGCAACAAAAACAATCAGTTTAGTGTAACAGGAACACATGAAAGGCAAGGCCATTCAAAAAACCAAATAATACAGAAGCACTAAATTATATCCTTCCTCCTAACTGAATCTTGTGCATGAGGCTGGGTTCTTCTTCAATCCAAAGATTGCTAGACTGAGGCCAGAACTAAGCCAATTTGTCAATCCCTTGTTTTAAGTGTGTACCAGCCATGGGTTACGTCCTGTCATCATCTTCTGCTTGGTGGTTGCAGAAATCTAACCTCAAGACAAAGTGGTTCTTACTATATTCAAATTCAATAGTTAAATGGTTCCTCGTAATATAATTGTTCATCAAATAGCAAACATGCCAAGATGATGTCTTGAAATTTCATGAACTAAATAAAATTATAATAAAAAATCTTGAATGTTTTTGGCATAAATTATGTGCTGCCAGAGTCTTGAATTAGATTCAAGAAAGGATGCCAAGCATGCTATTACTTACAAGAAAAAACAAGAATTGAAGTCAAGAATCAACAAGTAAATTTCCCAACAATATGGAGCAAGAACATAAAACTTCCAATCCCCCTCAATAGAATAATGAACAAACAATACATCAAATGCATTCTTTGAATTTTCAAACTGTATTGATCCCAAAAATAAATAAATCAACAAATCCATTCAGGAATACAAGGCAAACCTGGAGGGCCTTCAAACAGAACAGCTCGAGGTCTGTTTGACTCAAACTTCTGCCGGGTCCCACGAGCAACATCATCATATACATCAGGACTATGCAGAGCAAACACTATCTCATCTTCTATTTGTCTACAGAATTAACAGCAAAAGACAAGTGTACATTAGCTTTTTCCTGTAGAAATGCAGGCATGTATGCAAACTGAACATGCACATTCATATACGCATAAACAGAAGAAAATGTCAAGAAGTCAAACTTATTTAAGTAAAGAATTTCAAAAAGTCACAAAATACTTATAAATATAGGCTCCCCAAAAGTAACTAGTTTAACCTTAAACACACACACACACAGCTATTAGAAGTATAAAAACTTTGTTGGCTAAATCCAACTCTTCAAATGTAAACATGTTTCAATAACTTATTAGAAATAACCCGTCATTTCCACTTGTAAAGTGCAAAAACCATCAAATATGAATCAAAAGCTATTACTAAGGTCCAAAAGTTTCCATCCAAATCTAATTATAAGAAGTATTGATAGAAATGTAAGTACACTTTTAATTGTTTCCTATATGTTCAAAACAAAAGTACCCAAGGAGTCCGATAAAACAAAATCCCTCAAAAATAAACAATAAAAAGTGCTTAGAAGCCTCATGCAGTAAATTTGAGGAGAAAAGCAAAATGGCCAATATACTAAAATTCTGTAAGATGTTAATATAGAAAAAAGTGCCATGCATCCTTGTGCTGTGAATCTGATGTCAAAAGAAAAGAGGGAAAACACTGTAGATCTACCTGAAGTTAAAAACACTATATTTCTTACCAATCACTAGAATATGATTTATAAATACTGTTAACAATGTGTATCATACAAATAAAGTAATTACTTAATTATTCATAAATTGAATTAAAAACAACCTGGATATTATTTTCTCATGCTGAATCATTAGAGACATTGTATAGCATGTTTTTTCCCTTCCCTTTTTTCCATTTTTTTTTATATATTTTCTATATTCCACATAGTTGTCAATTACATCCCTTGTCACATATATTTGTCAATTATTTCAACATGCAGCCATGGACATCCCATGTTCAGTTTTATTCTTAAAAGGAAAAAGTGAGGGAACCAAAATTTGCATCATTGTTTGCTCTCTGCCTTCTCCAGACATTAGAATCAAAGCCACCTTATGATGATGGAATTTTAGGCTTGTATTTCATAGAACTTGGAAGATAACCAAAACATAACAATGAAATGCTATTAATCTCGGATTTTACATACCGTTTTTGTTGGTCATATCCAGCAATATTGTCCCACAACACCTCATTCTTAGAGAGACCCCCTTGGGGTTCATCAGCTCCAAAAACTCTCACTCCCATGGCCTCAAGACTAGCAATTGATTTTTGTGCAGAATGCATCTGAGGAGCATCTCCTCTTGGTCTTCTTTCCAATGTTTTGCTTTGTTCCACTCTTCCACCAGCAAATTGTAACACAGAAACCAAGGCATCAAGCTCCTCAGGACTGAAGCTTCCTTGCTTTATGAACTCAATTTCCTGTAATTATTTAATCTAATTGATATTAAAACTAATGGTTGACAAATTTGTTAATGCAAGCAATAAGTAACACAACCAAATGAATAATAAAGGCTCAAAGAAAAATCATGTCATAGGCAGCAAGAAGTGGAAAATAACCGCTTTGTCAGCACTGATGAGCGACTGAAATATGAGAATGCAGAGATCTCCCTCATTTGCATTTGTATACTGTGAATGCACCTGTTCTGCTCCAGTTTTATTTTGTTTTCCCAGACGACTAAGCATTAGTTGCCAAGCAATTCCACTGAAATAGCATAAAAGAGACCATAAATAGTTAGTCATGGGCAGAGTTATCAAGAAATACAAGTACAACAAGCTGTGTCTATCACCACCAAGGAGAGACATAGATTGAAAATCAAACCGAGTACAGAAGTGGGAATGGACGAAAATTAAAAATTAATGCTTCAGTCTAACCTGTCCCAAGCTCGCATTATCATGTCGGAACCACCACTACGCTCTTCAACTTTCATTCCAAGCTGTGCAACAAGTTTTGCAATCAAGCATGGAACTTCACATGTAGGAGGAATTTGGAACTTGATCGTGACCTATAACATAGCATCTGGTCCTATTAGAAGTAGTTTGGAAACATTAAAATAAATACTGGCTACTGATGGAAAAGAACATACAAACTTGTCTCTTCAAAAAAAAAAACCAGTAGTGCGTACTCATACATAACATATATTGAGAAAATGCATCCTAATAATCATAAGAGTGACTGAAAGACAAAATGCCTTAAAAGAAACCAAGGAAAATACAAAGATATCAGGTTATTTTCAATAACCATAATGGTGATGATCAAAATCACTTGCTTTACAATGATGATGATCGACTTCACTGGCTTATCAGCAACATAGGAAAAGAATTAAGAATACTGTACAATTAATTTTGAAATCAATGAGAGACATCTATGCTTCTTGAAAAGAAGGCCTTCAAAGAAAAGCATACTTAGGTCCCATCAAACCTACAATCTCTTGACTGAGATCCCATCCCACACCAGCTGACCTAATGGAGCAATTGCATTGCTAATGAGTACATAAATAAGCTCCAAGGAGCCATGCCAGTGGCAGTTGTGTCTTTAGCACAAGGTTCCTACATGCCATCCAGGCATCATGGATCACCAAAAAGTGTACTCTGGAATGAAGTAATGAAGCAAGTGAATGCTAGTTGTTATCTTTACAGGTGAAATATTCATGTATCAACTTGAATTAAACAAATGTCCATGTTCAGTGACCATTGCATGGGGTAATCATGAGCATTTAGATTACTTGTCCATTATCTAGCAAGCAGATGAATCTGTTATAATTATAGGGATGTCAGACTAAAAATACTCGAGCAGGACAAATAACTAGAAAAGATATTGATTGTTATATATTGTGGCTCAACACTAGACTTGGAAAAAGATACCTACATGAAAAATAAATGAAACCTTCATAATAATGCAGAAAATATTAAATACCATTCATGGCCATTTACAGTCACAATCCATAATCATTTTGAAGGTTTTCGGCCAATAGCGTTATTTTACATTAAGCCTATATTCATCATTAGTGACATTCAGTTTTACCAAGGACAGAGCAGAAGTCACCAACAAATCTATATATCAAGCATAATCTCAATACCATTCTAGAAGAATTCATGGTAATAACCTTTTGGCCCTTAAGAGCAACGGTAAAACGTGGATAAGAACCGTATTTCATTCCTTTAGTTCTAATTAACTCTTCTAATCGATCTCGTAATTTTCTGGCATTTTCCTCCAAATTTGTGTAACTTGGAGGAGATTCAGATGGCGAAGGACTTGATTGAGAGGGCAAAGGAGTTTTATCAGCACCCTGCAGAAATATAAATCCACAATATATAATCAATTCAAAAAATGCAACTGTAATAGAGTAAGTGCTTGCAAAATTTTACAATGGGACATAACTTTTTCATCTACATGAAACAGAAAATGTTTCACATTTGATGTTTTATAGTGAAAAAAATATATTGTGAAATATGTATGAACACATACAAGCTAAGAGAGAAACAGATTGAAAGCCAGAGGGAGGATAACAAATTGAAGATAAAAAAGAACAAGAATATAAAAATTGCCTTCGCACCCAAATATAACACAATTAAACCTCCACAAAAATAATAACACAAACCGGGTCACTCTCTGCATGAGCAATTTCAAGCAATCCAAACCCAAACAAACCAACTAGGACTGATGGAACTATAGAAACCGATACAGGAGGCAGCTGGGCTTCAGATATTCTGGGATTAATCTGTTGTTCAAAAGGCCCTGCATAGAAGTATCAATTTACATGGAACAAAATATAGTCAGTATATCACTGTCAGACCCATATAGTTGGATAAGAAAATGGTGAGTTTTTTTTTTTTAGGCAAAAGCAATTGTATTAAGAGCACCTAAAGAAGGGCACCCAAAAGTATACAAGATGTATACAAGGCACCTAGGGCAAAAAGAGGAGGAATACACAAAAAACAACATCCTCACCTTATTTGCAACCCAAGCAATAATAAAATCAAATAAAGACAACAAGCTAAAACCTATGTGCACCCTTACCCAATCCAAAAACATGTACATAAAGGACCATAAAATAGATTGGTCCACCAATTTGGAATCATCAAAGGTTCTTCGATTTCTCTCATTCCATAGGGTCCAAATAAGCACAAAGGAGCTGCTATCCATGCCTTCTTCCTTTGATTCCCTACAAAAGCACCATGCTAGCTAAGAATAACATCCTTGACTGAAGAAGGCATCACCCACTAAACACCAAAAAGAGCAAAAATAAGCTGTCAAAGCATGGCTGCCTTGGGGCAGTGAAGAAGCATATGATCTGTTAATTCCTCCCCTCCTTTGCACAAGTAACACTTGCTTAGTACATACCAACTCCTCCTTTTTAGCTAATCCAAAGTTAGAATTCTTCCCCAAACAGCTTCCCAAGCAAAAAGGCTAACCCTTTTTGGGACCCAAGGGTTCCACACAATGCCTGAAAGGAACACACTAGTTTTGCAAATTGCCTGGGAAGAGTAAAAGGATTTAACTACTTTTAATCACAGTGAGTTTTCCCACTTTTGAGAGGTATTGCCACTTCCACATAGCAAGCCTTCTTCGAAATCTCTCCTCGACCACATCCCACACCCTGGTTGATTTATATGGAATTCCCAAAGGTAGACCCAAGTAGGTCAGTAGGAGGTTTCCCCACCCTGCAGCTCAAAACAGAAGCTAATTCCTCCACATTAGCAACCCTCCCAACTAGCATCAGCTCACTTTACTCCAAATTGATTTTTAACTCAAATATCATCTCAAACCACATGAAGGTCTAGCTCAAGAACATCATTTGTTAAACTGGACTCTCATCTAATATGCTAAAGGCGGTCATTTGGTGTTTTGCTCAAATGAGGCGACACATATGCCTCAACTTAGACAAACAAATAATAAAAAAATTGCCCCAAAAAAAAAAACCCATAAAGTCACAAGAAAATTCAATAATAAAAAAGGCATAAACTTCATAATGATAAAATTAATTATTTGCCATTGTTAATAGTTTCTAATTTAATTCATTTTTCTCTCTTCCAAAATTCAGCTTTCTCTCATGGTTTCATCAAATAATTTTCAATATTATTGTCACTATCACCCGTGATTAATTGTATCTAATTGTTATATTATTCTCTCTATCAATGTTAATATCCACTCATTCTTCTTCTTTGTCCACCAATTGTAGTGGTATTTTTTCATATCCATCAGTAACAAGATAATGATTATAGATGAGATTAGTCAATAGGACAGTCAACAATTGCCCTGCTCTTTCTTCTCAATCTTTCTTTTTCCCTTACATTTAAAAGGTTAATTGGAAGTTAACTATGTCTTTATTTCATAAAAGGTTGAACTAAGTCGGCATCTAACACGAAACTCATGAAATCTATAGCAAAAGCCCACAAAAGTAAGAATCAAAGCCAGAAGAGAAAAGAGAAGCTCACTGTGACAGAAGCGTGGAGGAAAACGCAGCGGCGGAGGGGTTAGGGTTTTAGGAGAAACAATCGGGCGCCATGACTGAGCAGCCTTCAGGAGTCTCCACACTGAAGCCATGAAGTTGATCACTCACTCGAGTCGGAAGTCACTGAGACTACTGTATGCGAAATTCAATGGCACCCAACGATCTCCTCCGCTATTATTCTACGTTAGGGTCGGAAATTAGGGTCGGGTTGACAGTTAACTCTGAAACCGTGTGAAATGAGGACTTGGGCCCAAAAATCCGTGTGAGTTGATGGGCCGGTATGGGCTATCCCGGGCCACAATATGCTTAAATGGCCTTGTTGAGGCCCAATAGCTTCTATGTGCTCAACCCCAAGAGGACTCAATTTATTTTTCCAAGCTGATGGTGAGCTTGGATAAGGTTTGGGCTAAGTAGAGTGCGTGGTTCAATTGGGGTTGAGTTGAATTAAAATTTCTCTTAATGATTTCTTTAACTTTATTTTATACGTATTTATATGAAATTTAAATAGTAAATGTAAAAATCAGTTTAGGATAAAATAAAATAAAAAATTATCTATTTTCTAGAAAAATGAATAATATATAGGGATATATTTTCATTTTTTTCTTTAAAATTATTGAAAAACATTTAAAATAAATATTATTATATATCAAATATAAATTACAATTATTACAAATATTAAATTGGATTTAAGGTTTGCTCTATTATTATTATTATTATTATTATTATTATTATATACCTATAAATCAATTATTTGTGAGATTTAATTGGACTTGAATGTTTATGAAAGTTTATTATTAATTATAATTAAAAATGAGTCACATCAAATATAACATCAAACCATGATTCAACTCTTCAACCACCTCCCATACGCATTAATTTTTAGTACTTATCAATATTAGTGACTTGAAAGGTTTTTTAAACTTCTAGTTTGAAGTTTACGTTGAAATTGAAATCGTAATTAATATTTTTATGATTTTCATATTAAACTCTTTTTCAAATCATCTGTTATTTAAAAGAAAATTAATTGAAGAGACATAAAAACTCTTATCGAGCTTTAAAAAAAAAATTTACCTTTGCAAAATTGAATCCAAGATTCCAAACAAGGCATAGCAATGTTTTTAATTTTTTTTATAATTTTAATACATTAAAATAATTTAACTTTTTTTTTTCGTTATAAAGGATAATGAGAATAATAGAAAAATTGATGGCATGAAATGACTAGTGATAGATGATAGATGCCCATGACCCACCAAGAATGTTGGATTGCAGCAAAGTCTAGATTAGAACAAATGGAGTGATCAAACCCTCAAACAAAATAGAAAGTTGAATGACAACAACAACAATAATAGGGAGCTCCATACGTTCATAGTCATGCTCATACCTCTCAAAGATTAGGTGACGGGCCATAGGGTTTGCCTTATCAAGACAAGGGCCAAATTGAGAAATTTGATGGATGTTTGATTGAAAGGAAAATTCAATGCATATAAAGTTTTAATGTCAATCATTGGATTTTAATATATACTAAGATTCGATATATTTCATAGTTTGATTATATTATTCATATCTTTAGTCTCATTCTCCATGTTTTGATCATATTTGTTGTATTTTTTTATTATGTTATTAATATATATATATATTAGTCGTAGTCTTATAGTATATAAGAAAAATGCTATAGTACTATTGTGGTACCTACAAAGCAAGAAATCCGAATCATTCAGTGTGTGGTGAGATCTACACCGTTGAACGATAATACAAATGAATAACATTGAAAATGTTATTTGAAAATGTGACATCATCTTGATAGTGTCTTTTTAGTAAACATTGAAAAAAAATATATATTTTTTAATACTGTAGTTGAACCCTTTTATACAAATGCAATGAATATTAGATAATGATATTCAATATAATATCAAAAATGTTATTTGATATTAAAAAATTAACTCTACTTTAGATGAGAAATTAATTTGTATTAAGAAAATTTTAATTTTAATTTGAATTTTCAATTACAATTGCTTTAGTGTAGCTTAAGTTGCACTTTTATAACAAAAAAAAGAGAGTATTTTTTAGAGGTAACCAACAATACATTAATGATATATCCTAAACTAACTAAGCTAAAGTCATAACATTAATTATACTTGTACATGGCGAGTAAGATTCAAATTTATAATTATTGGATTGTAAAACCTAAATAAGTCTTGTTACACTTCATAGGGGATATAAGGGGCTTTGAGTGCCCTATTGAACTCGTAAGGATCGAGCTATTTGGTCAACTTGTAATGGTTAAAGAGAGCAACATGAATGTTAGATTAAAGTATTAATTAATTTATCCAAAAACCATATAGTAAGATCGAATATTTGATGTCATGTTAATATATTAAATTACCATAGAACTTAATATGCTAGATGACAATAGACCTATAATCTAAATTAGGTGGTATATTATTTTCAATTTAATATCATATGCTTATTTATTTGTACATTTATTTTGGCAATTTGTCAAGAACCCTAGAGTCATCCTCATGCATTCAAAAAGATAAGGTGACATAGGGACAAGAAAAAGTTGGCATAGAGAGGACTCTTCAAAAAACATACTAAAAAAATTCACTAGAAAGATGAAGAAAAGAGTTCCCCATTGGGCAGTAGTAGCATGCACAAAAACAACATCCACATACTGAGACTAAAGGAGTCAGAGTTGCCTATACAAAGTTTATTCATATCACCCTTTGTTCTGCCTTACCCATGTGGCCTTGTCTCCATATGGATCAAGCACCCCAAATTTAGCTCTTTTCTTATAGGCCCAAGTCAATTTCTCCACACCACTCTTCTCATCATGTCTCACCTCAATTGAAAACTCATGTTTTTTCCATCATGAAATTAAATTCAAAGAATTTCAAATTTGTGTGGAATCGGGAAGAAGTTTTGTATTGTGATTCTTGATATTCAAATTTGTACTAATTTGGTGTTTTCAAATTTGTTGTAGAAGTGCTAACAACCAATTCAAAGGAATATTTGTTTTATGGTAATATTTTATTCCTTTTTCCTCAAAAGAACATTATATTTTTTCAAAACAATCCTTCAATGCTTAAAGAATGTTTAGTAAAATTTAATAGTTATTACTTAATGACTTAAATTGATTTTAACTTAAGAGTGACTCTCACGAGATATGGACTAACATGGAAAAATATTTTGAGAGAATAAATTAATTAATTTCACTTAACATTTAAAATTATTTTTAATTTTAAATTACGATATTAAGTTATTTTACTGAACATACTTAATTTATAAAATGATTTAAATTAAATTTTCAAGTCATTACACTGATTTATCAAATAGTCTAATAGTGTGTAGAATGTTGAGCAATTTGTCATTGATTTTTTAATATTCCATTTAATTATAAGTAATAATAAGTAATTAAGGTCATAATCTCACATGATTAACCTTTAGAATAGTGAAACTTTTGTATAAATCTTACTACATTTTAAAAACTACTTTGAATAGTGACAATAAAGGCTTGTTTGATAATATCTTCAAAAATGGTTTTCAAAAACAATTTTTAAGAATAGTTTTAGAAAACGATTATTAATTATTTTCAAAGATGAAATTTGTTTGGAAATTCAAATAAAAAATAGGTTTATAAAATAAAAAATTCTAAAATATATTTTTTATTTTTTCAATTATTGTTTATAACACTTGACAAAAAATTGTTTTAAAATGTGAAACCTATTTTTCTTAGTTAGAAAAATAATTTCTATTCTAAATTTGTTCCTTTTAAAATCAGCCCTCCTTTGGATTTTGACATAAAAGTCCAACACATAATTTGAAAAAGTAGAAATTAGAGGATATATATCATAGTTAGGATGAAAAGGAAAGAAGGAGAAAAAGGGGTGGAACAATAATGGGGTTGATGAGGGCATGGTGAGTAGTCATATTCAATGGCCTCAACTTCTATTGCAAAGCTTGTGTAAAAATCTAAAGCCCCTCTCGTGCCAATATGATTAAAGCAAGTACCTGCCGTGCATGGCTCCCTGCACGCCATGCTCATCCCCTCTCTTCTCTTCCTTTTATTTTTCTTTTCTTTTCTCTCTACAAACTCAAAATTCCTAAGAGTAGGAGAAAAATCTTTTGTGTGTGTAAAGGAGGTTGGGGACAAAATATTAATGGTGGGCATGTAAAAATGTTGCAATCCCTCCATCATACTTTGATGAATCGGTTTGAAACGGGTGTGATGTCGAATATTATAAAATGATTAGGATTCGTTTAGTAATTATTTTTTAATTTTTTAAAAATTAAATAAATTTATAATTAAAAACAATACTTAAGAATTTAATATAATATATTTAGCAATGATTTTTGTAGATTATTTTAAGATAAAAGAGATGTTTATTTGCATATTGTTTTTAGAAATAACTAAAACACGGACAATGTTGAAACTTCTATATTTTTGTGACTATACAATATTTTGATAGAGTACCGATTGATTGCCAATAAAATTTGGTTTCTAAAAATAACTAAAATTTATTTTATAAAATTGATTTTTTTAATAAAAATGTCTTAAAGTACGTTTGATAGTATTTCTACTTGGTTATTTTTAATAAAAGTGTTTTCTATACAAATATTTTTAAGAGAATCACCTATCAAATGTTTTTTTTTAAATGTTACAAATAATTTTTCAGATTTTTAATAATATTTTTTAAATTTTGTCAACGTGATAATGATTTTCAAAAGCAATTCTCAAAAATAGTTTTTGAAAATAGTTTTTTAATTTTTGTAAAACAAAAATTTGTTTGAAAGTCTAAAATATTTTTAACCTATTTTTAATATATTTTAAAAAATAATTTTTATATCTAATATTTTATTTTTAATCATTCTATCTATTTATATAATTATTTCTTAAAATAATCATAGAAAAACAAATGAAAAAAAATTAGAAAACAACTAAAAAATGTTTTCTAAAAACACTCTATCATCAATTATTAAAAAAAAAAAAACTGTTTTTGGTTGAACATTTCTAAAAAATAGTTTCCAAATTAGTCCATAATTTTTTTTTAAATCACTTTTTAGGCTAAAAATGTTGTCAAACAAACTCTTAATTCGGCCTCTAAAGTTTAAAGTAATATTATTAATTGGGTTTTAATCCTTAATATAAGTGATAATATAAAAGGTTGGAGGAGTTGGTTGGAATTATTGGTTCGAGTCATATCTATGGGCTACGATTTTAGAAAAAGTGCTTTTTCCTTTAATATGTGAAAAATGACTTTTGGAGTTCAATTAAAACAATCTGTTTTTAAAAGAAAAATACTTCTAACCTTGAAAACGTTTTTAAAAAGGTATTCGGTACTTAAAGTTTTTAAAAAATGCTTTTTCAAAACGTTTATTCCCTCTTGAGATGACATTTACGAATGAAAATGAAATTGTTTTCAAAAGGCAAGCTCAAAAGCAGAAAAACAAAAACTAGGGGCAGAGAGAGTGAACATCACAGCAGGAAACTGCAGCAGGGCAAAGCTGAAAAGTGACAAGCCCAAAGCTTAGCACCTTAAAGACCTTTCAGAAGAGAATTTGCTTTCAAATTCCAGAGGGAAATCAATCAAAATCAGGCTTGCGTGGGGGGTCTTTTATTTTCCCAATGGAATTTGATGTCCAGGGGTTTAAGGATGTGGTGGTGTTTGGATATGGAATCAAAATCTAGATATTGGAGTTGGGTTTTGGAAGTTGGCTCCAATGTTGACGAGCCCCCTATCTTATCCGTTTAAACCCTATCAACTCCTCCCCACAAATTATTGGAACCCACCTACAAATTCACTCTTTTATTTTTTATTTTTTAGAGTTGCACTATTTTCAAAAACATTTCTAATATAAAAAATATTTTTAAAGAAATAAAAATATTACAAAATTTTAAAAACTAAAAAAATTATTAGCTTTATGAAAAAAACACTTGATAGCTATTTTTTTTTTCAAAACATACATAAAAAAAAGTACTTTTTAAAAGCAATTTGGATAAAAATCTACCAAACAATATAATTTTTTGAATAATTTTGAATTTTTGTTTTCATTAAAAAAGAATGTTTTAAATATTTTTATCGGGTAGTCACTATCCCGAGATTTGAGTCTCCATTGAAAGTGGTAAGAGTTTGATCATTTGATCATGAAAGGTTATTTCATTATAAAAAGAAAAAAAAATTATGTTTCGAATATTTAAAAAATGTTTTTATTAGATTTAAAGATGGATTAATATTTTAAATTTATGCTTTTTTTTGTGAGAAGTTCTTTAGTTTTCAATAATGAGATGGCAAATATTTTGGTTAGGAAGCTTAGAATTAGCTTAAAATTAATTAAATAATAATAATACAAAATTTCATCCAAATAATTGGAAAAACAAATAGGGGAATAAATGACAAGAAACTTAGAAATAAAAAGATACATAGCTTTCGTGGTTAATTACAGAAATGTACACATGGAGTGAAACTTGGATTTTGCTCTCACATGGCAAAAATATGAAGAAAATTCCAAAAAAAAAAAAAAGGGCAGAAAAATTAAATCTAATCTATTAGTAATAATTTGAAAAGATAAGCAATAATGAGGGGGTTTAATTAATAGTTAATACACCTTTTTGGTGAAGAGGCTGCGCAAATTAAACAGATTACTCGCGCTTCCAACGTTACCGGAGCCGCCACCGCCGTTACCCATGCTAGCGCCAGCGCCGCCGCCACGGCTGCCGATGGTGTGGCTGGTACCAATGGTGCTGTTTTCATCGCTTCGGCAACTCAAATGGTGGCGGTAGCCGATGCACATTGGGACGTTCAAATTCAAAACCCTAGCTTTGGGTATGCCGGCGGGGGGAGCGGGGGCTGGGGTTCTATTGCGGCGATTCTCGGATCCTTCTTTTTTCGATCCTTTCTCTGCATTCCGAACCAGAGGTTCGAGGCTCTTCGAAGCTGAGCCTCCGCGGCGAACCTGCCAAACGGGGCTGCTCCGACCCAAGTGGACACCGGGTCGACCTGGACTGCTGGGCCATTTCCTGGACTTGGACTCGCCCGCTGAGTTACTCCTCGAACACGGAGCGCTACTCACCTTCCGAGTTCCGGCGCCTCCCGCGGCCATCCTCGGCCGGACGGCGTTGTTACCGGCGGATCGGCTCCGGGAAAACGGCCATATATTGATGTTCAACTCAGCAGAACTCGCTCCACTCCCACTCTTCCTCTCTTTCTTCTTCTCCTTCTCCTTCTCTTTATCCTCACCGTTCTTCGCGCTTTTCTTCTCCCCTTTCTTGAAAATGTCCTTCCACCGTTTCGATGCCGTCGACGCCGGCGCCGCACTTGATATCTCAGGCCCAGGTCCAGGCTCCGGCTCCGTGTCCGGAATCGGGGGCTCTGAGTCGGGTGCTTCGGAGTTGAGTTCCTGAACCGGTTTGGAGGAGTCGGGGTTGTGGCGAAGGAGGTGGAGGGGGAGGAGAACGCCATCGACGAACAATTCGTCGGCGGAGAGGAGATTGGGTTGTGGGAAAGACGGGTTTCTGACCATCCAGAACTCGAACTCCGGGGAGTTGGAATCGCTGCTTCTTCTGCCGCTGCTGCTGGGCGAGAGGGTTTGGGGTTCAAGTTTGAATCTTGGGCTCTCCATGGAGAGAGAAGTGGCGGTGAAGCGGAGAAGGAAGAAGTGGGTGTTGCGAAATTTCTCACTTTCCTACGGAGAGAGCTCAGACTCAGAGAGTTCAGTGCAACTGACCCTACCATGCAATAAAGAATTCAAGAGAAAAAAGAAAACAAAGGGATTTAATCACCTGGGCCCAACTCACGGTCACGGAACCAAAACATCATCATCAACGGCAGAGAACCAATCTACGAAATTCTCTCCACCTGGCAAATAGGCAGGACTCAATTTCATCGATTTGGAGCCGTCGGATTGTTGATTAATGATGATGAAGAGAGAAGAGATGGTTGAGATTCTTGAGAAGCGACGTACACCTTCACTTGGAGTGGGGACTCAAAGAATGTGGCCATGTCATGTCATGGCCTCATATGTGGATGTATGATATGATGGTCATGGTGCTCACATTCATGGCGCCTCTCCATTAGTTGTAATAAGCTCGAGCGTTGACATCAACCCACAATTATTCTCAACCCATGTCGCTTCCGCACTTACTTCTCTAGCGCGTATTATACCTTTTTTTTTGGTAAATATTTTGCCCTTATTATGGTTTTTTTTTATTAAAAAAAGAAAGTTGCAAATACCATTCTCTAATTATGTTTTTTTTTCAAAAAAAAAAAATTCCCAATTTAGAAATTAAATTAAGTTAAATCAAATTCACTTCTAAATAAAAACAATCGTACTATTTAAAATTTAAACAAATAAGACATAACATTAATGTCAAATTTTCTAATAAAATTTGGATAAATTCCAAAAAAAAAATCGTAATAATAGTTAAATCCACGTAATGTTAATAAGGTATTTGGTTTTACCATTTGATTATATGATAATTATCATTTTTTAACTAAAAAAAGTAATAAAATTACGGGGAGGTTATGCCATGAGGGCGTGTACTTCACACGCTATGCCTCGATTGATTTAGCGAAGTCCACCCCTTTTGAAATACGATAAATGGACACGGTGTCAACAAGCGGATCCAGAAGCGTGTGGGACCCAGCCACCAATAAAAGCTCCAAACAAATAATGACCGTTGAATCCATACAAGTCAGACACTTCATCCCTCAGAATCGGACGGCAGAAAAGCTAATAAGCAGAGACCCACCGATTGATGATGATGATGATGGCGATAATGAGGATGATGGTGGGAGAGGCCACAAGTGGTGGTTGGAGAGTAATGTGGGAATGGTGGGGACAGGGGAATCTAACAGAGATATATGGGGATTTTTGTTAATGGGGCTTGTTTGGAGGCAAAATCATGAGTCATGTGCCGGCGATCACAGCCTCAACCCCGTTCCTGGACTCCGGTCCCACCATTTCCAAACACCCTCCAATCTCTTTTCTCCTTGGCAATTCTGAGTGCCCCTAGCTGTTTCCCCAATCTTCTCCTCTCCCAATCTCTTATCCCACACCTAATAATTATTCACAATTTTTTTTTAAATTATATATTATTATTTAGTATAAATGTAAGGAAAATAATATTTTATCTTCAAATTATTAATTTGTTTGATATGTATAAAAATAAAAAACATTTATAATTTTTTTAAAAATATAAAAAATAAATAAATGCATCCAAAGAAATCTTAAACTATGTTTGATTTATGGAAAATATTAAAAAAAATATATTAAAAAAAATACTTTTTTCCTATTTAATTTCACCATAAAAAACATAAAAATAAATATAATTAAAATTATTTAATCTTTATATAATTAAGTAAAATTAATGAAATCAATTTGAGTGAACATATAAAATAATTTATTTTTTATTTTATCTTTTCTTTATATTTTTTCTATCTATTTTCTTTCTTTTTCATTTTACCCAATCCCAAATCAAACATACTCTAAATAAATTGAGTTTAAATATTTAAAAATAGAAAGCATGGTTAGGTTGGATATTTTTTTATTTTTAAAAATCTTTAAAATAAATATTAAAATAATTTTTTATATATACATTTGTTTTATTTGAGTGGATTATATGCGGGAAATTGTGATGGGTGGCACAAGCTCTGTAAGCAGAAAGATACAAGAAAAAGGGTTGAAAGTGTGTAATAAATTATTTTTTTAAAAAAAAAAGGAAGTGGGTTTTCTAGGAATTGAATCATCACATTCACTAGAAGTTTCTATGACAATTTTCTAGAGAAACAACCAAAAACAATACACTAAAATCCAAGAGGAAATTGCAGGAGCATGTTTCTCTCATACCTCATAAGTCATATCTTTTAATTCACACCCTTCTTCTTATCTTTTCATATGATTTTTATTTTTATTTTTTTTGGCCTTCTGCTTTTAGATTAAAATATCTCTTCCCATCTTTATCTTCAAATAAAAGATATTTTAATTTCAAAGCTATTTTTCAAGTCATGGGAGCTTTGTTGAACTCCTCCCCCAATAATATGTCAATTATTTTTATAAATTTGAGAAAAAAAAATGATGCAAATCATATGATGATAAAGTTAAGAGTCCAAATGATTGATGTGCGGGTAAAATTGATTTTTTCTTACATTTTAAATATAAAAAATAAATAATATAATAGTAAGAACATGTAGTGAATTTTTAAAGAAGTAATCAATAATATTTATGGTCAATATATTTACTATTGGGCTTTCTTTTGTTTTATTTTTTGATATTTTCTATTCAATAAAAAATTTAGAAATAAATAATAAATAAATAAAAAAATTAAAAACAAACATATAAAATCCAAAAATAAATTACATTCAGTATTAAATTATAAAAATAAATAAAATAGCACTTAAGAGTGAAAAGTGATCGTATATGAATATTGCTCATAAGTAAAAATTCTTAATATTTATAAAATAAAATAAAACCAACTCTTTTAATTTATATAAACCCATTTTAAAGTCCGGAGGACAAATAAACCGACTCGATATTTACATAATCGTTTTAAACAAAAATAAAAAATAATATTCACGTACTAATTTTGAACCCACTATTTTATTAGAATAAATAATATTTTTATTTATTTATACGAAAAATTTTGTATGTGAATAATAATAATAATAATAATAATAAAAAAGTGTCACATTTTGAAGAAACATAAGGATGGGCCTATGATGTTTGACATATCATATGTAAATGTGAGTTGAGGGTTGCTTGAAACATCACCTTTTGCAGACCAAGAAAAGAAAGGAAAAGAAAAGAAAAGAGTAAGGGGGAGTGCATGTGAATGTGCATGTGGATGAACTTTCAAGATTGATGCATGCTTCGTACATGCAGCTTTTTAACATCACAATTTTCCAAAAAGCCATTTTACTTTTCCACATGCTCCCAAAATCACACTTCCATCTTATGCGCCCTCCTTCTTGGCTTTTGGGTAAAACTACACTCTCCCCATTAACTTGACTTGTTTCAAAACAAATGCTCAATAATTCATTTTTTTGAATCAAATTTTCAATTATAATATTATATTATATTGACTAAACTATACTCCTACCATCCAACACCATGATAAGTTTGTTTTTTGGGCTTTCACAAGTGATGGTGTTTCCAAAATCTAGATCGGGAATTATATTTAAGCTATCAATTTTACCTAAAAGTTTAAATATTATATAAAAAAAATATTTAGATAATTTATTATTTAAAAGAATTATTTATTTAAAATCATTTTTAAAAATTTTTTAAATAAATTTTAAAATTTTATAAGATATATTATTTATATGAAAAAAATATTTTCAACCACTAAAAAAATGTTCTACCTCCACAACAAAGAGGTAAGAGGATTCAAATTCAAGTGAGGCCAAGACTTGCACACTAAAACATTGAAAAGAATGGAGTGAGAAGCAATAAATAAGAGAGTGGAGGAAAGTTGAAAATGAGACATCCTTGACTCCATCCCCCCTCCCAAAAATTAACTCAACCCCCATAATTGGACCCCCACCCCCACAACATTAAACCTCCATTTACACCAATCCAAAAAAAAATTAAAAAATAGCACTTCTAAAAATAGTTTTTTTAAAATTCAAAGCCCCATTCCCAAAACTTAGGAAAAAATAAAAAAAAATAAAAAAGGAAAGAAAAGAAAAGAAAAGAAAAACATTAATGGGCATTGGGTAGGACACATCACCTAACCATTGGAGGCAGCTCAAAGCACTAGGTCTCTTGGGCTTGGATCTCTTGACTTTGATGCCCTTCTGTTGAGTTGCGGCAGAGAAGTAGAAGAAGTGGAAGTCTTCTGGCTTCCTCTTCCACATGATATTCCCTTCATTTCTTTCTTCTAGGTTGTTGTTTTTCTTTCTTCTGCCACCCCTGTTTTTTCCTTTGTGGGTTCCTCGTTTTTTGGCTTCTACGATGTGATGTTCACCTACCCTTTTATAATACTTTCCCACCAATCACTGCTCCTGTTTCTGAATCTTCTGCTCTGCAAGCAGCTCATGCCTGCAATTAATGGTGGTTTTTCCTTTTTTTTCTTCTTTTTTTTTTCATTATTGGCTTGATGTTGAGGGAATTGATGATTGTTGCCATGCTAAACTTTGATGATGAAATGTTTGTTTAGTGGGGATCTTAACTATTGAATGATTATGGGAAGTGGGTGTCAAACTATTAACAATCATGAATTCATTCCACAAACCTAATTTCCAAAAATATCAATTTTCTTGTATAAGTTTGATAGGATAGCAAGTGCAGTCTAGCATAAAGTATTTTTTTTTGTTTGTAAGATTTTCATCAATAATATTTTTATTAGAAATGATTTTAGGGAGAATTAGTTTGTGATGTAATATAAATCATAAAATAATAATTTGTTATATAAAAAATTATAAAAAAAGTATTTATGAAGTTGAGAAAGAGAAAATATCAATAAAAATTATATAAAACGATTTATAATTCTAAACGCAGTTCAACCCGAGACCTCCCACTAAATCAATCTCTTTATACTAATAATATTATTAAGAATAAAAAACCATATCTCATTTATATGATAAATATTTTAAACTATTTTCATTTTTTTAAAATATAAACTTTGAAACTATAAAATATTTATTGGAAAAGAAAAATAATAACAATGACATGACATATAAATCTTTTACAAAATTAAATCCAATTTATGCAATTTTTTTTTAATTTTGTGATAAAAAGGGAATATATTGAAAAAAATCCATCCCATTCCTTAAAAACAAAAGAAATCTTAAAACGCCATCTCAAAAGACACATAATATGACAATCCAATATTCCCATTGCTTGTACTTTGATGGATTTTTATAATTTGGATAATCAAGAAATCTCAGTATTCACGAGGGTCAAAATCATATTTTAAAAAAATGGACAAACCACCCATCAATTCAAACAAAAACAAAAACTCATTCTCATCCTCGAAGCTCCACACATTCCCAATCCTCTCCACCTCAACAAATAGGTTCCCCCACCCACGTGAACCTCACGTGGCAAAACAACATCAAAGTGTGGTTCAAATTCTTTTGAATTTGAACCACAAGAATTTTGGGCACAAGGCATTGTTTGGCTTAGTTTATGAGAGGTCTTTTTTTATTATTATTATTTTTTTATTTTTAAAGTTTAATAGGAATTTTATAAAAGAGTTTAATCACACTTCATAAAAAACTTATAATATTATATTATTTTTTTGAAAATTATACTTGCGCCTAAATCTATAAAATAAAAAAAAAAGATAAAGTTGATTATGAAATAAAAAAATTTCTTTTAATATCGTATACAAAATATATCATCATCAATTAGACAATATTATATATATGATTGGATTTTTTACTATCTCAATCTTGCATATTTAGAGCTCATTTGACGCGTATTTTAATTTTTTTTTAATATTGTTTGATAGTTGTTTTTTGAAAATAATTTTTAAAAACAAAATGAAATAATGAGTAATTTTTAGAGAATAGATAGAGTTGTTTTAATCAATTTTTAGAAACAAAAGTAAAATATAACCTGTTTGACTATGTTTTAAATTTTTTTTTTTAAGATAAAGAAAAAAAAACAATTTTTTAAAAACAAATTTAAAAAAACATGTTCAAACTAACCGTTACACTATCATTCAAATGATCAAGATTTTGAATTCAATTTCATATGTTTATATTTTTATTCAATGATTAAAATTTTTCTATATTAAACAATTTGGATCTGAAGTTTGGATATGAATCATATGATACTATAAGTTGGTGCCATGAATGTTTCCTGAAAAATAGAAAGGAAGAAGGGGGGAAAGCCGGAAAGGTGCGGTGGTGGGTGTGATGAGAAAAGCGATGATATGATATAATTTTTGGGATTGCATCAAAGTTTTCAATAAAGTTTTAAGCAACCATGAAAGTTGTTCATCATGTACCTAACACTTTGGACCGACGAGATGATGGCACCTTTATGACTTCTATTTCATGTCATGTGCCTCAAATAATGTTAAAGAAAAAAAATTAAATCTATATATATTTTATATTATTCCATAAAGTTGTGTTGAAAATATCAATATAGTTTTTTTTAAAAATTGCTATCAAATGTACTTTGGAAGAGTTCAGATGTGTGGTCTTTTATATCACATCCAGAAATTTGAGAGGATGAGTCGCTACATCACTGTCAAAATCATTGTAAATCACGTGACTCCTTCATACGTGGCTGGTTGCTGTTGGTTCACCTCTCCTACTTCTCTCCTACACCGTTTGGTAATTTACTTTTCCTCAAAATATGTTTTAAGTTTTAACGACCTCGAAAATATTATGTAAAACTTTCATAAATGATTAAAAAAATTAATAACATATATTAGGTTGAGTTTTTTTTAATAAATAATTTAATAATGAAACCTATATAAAATAAAAAAGTTATTTAAATTATTCCTTATTTTATATTTTGTATAGTATTTATGAAAGAGGAATAGAGGATAGTCAAATCTCAATTTTTTTTTTTAATATAGTACTTTTGGAATACGAATGATTTGATAAAAATATCCTGGATATTTTCGTGATTGATTCTAGGTAAATCTATCAACCATCCGAGGTAACGAAGAAATGTTTTTAAAAATAAGGACAAAAGCAGATTCCTGAGCTCTAGCTACAGTTTATAAATAGCTTTTCTCCCTTTAAGTTCATATTCCGATGAAAACTTAAATTTAGGAGTTCTGACTTGCCTTCACGAGCAACATACTGTGCGTGCATGCACTATTTCCTAAGTTCCAATTATAGCATGGATATCCATTTTCTCCGGGATTATTTTTCAATAATGACAATAATAATCAAAATATTTGCAATGCTTTTGCAGCCCCGCATTTCTGGCTGACACGAGCAATTTTTTTTATTTCCAGAAATAACTCAACTTGCAGACATCTCTCTATCCCTTTTAGTGCAACATATGACCACTGCAGCTTCAAAACATCAGCCACAGGCTTTTGACCTTTCCCCCCTCGTGGGAAGGAATGGTCTGAGGGACAGTTTTGAGTGAACAGCAGCTTATCACGCCGAACAGGGCAGAAGAAAACAGGACTTGGGGCTACAGGATTTTCACTGCATTGAGGTGAGAGACTTATGGCGAAACAGAGGATGAAAACCTTCAAAGTGTCTGAGTCCTGCTAAATGGTGCTGGGCTGGGTTTCAAAGTATCATCCTCAAACAAAACTCAAGGCAAATGTCAAAGAGTCTAACTAAATAACAAAAAAAGAGCCCACAGGATGCACAATCCATGTGGGAGCAAAACGATATGTTTAGGCATGGGCTCCGAGTTCCAGTAGAAGAGTGTGATTTACGTCATTGGATGCAGGACCATTAAATTGAATGGGACCTGCAATCAAATCAATAAGAGTGTTGTGTTAGTAGAAGAGATTGTCTCCAAGCAGAAATTGAAATTTTTACTAAGCTTTCAAAGTTTCAGTTTGGCATTCATCTCGTCCTCTACTTAAAAGGCAAATTCAATCAGTCACTGATGAAAGTTCATTAGAGTGGAGAAGGCCCTGCAGTAGAAAGAGCGGTAGCTTACCAGGACTGATGTATTGATTCTTGAGAGCCCACTCATCCCGCATAGATGCAAATTTTTTGAATGGAGCACCTGAAATTTCAAAATGTATGCTTAGTCATATTTGGTTGGGGCGACAACCATTCACAAGTGAAACAAATGAATATGGGGTAATAGCAAATGACTATTTGCTGCATGTTTCTAGGACTAGAAGCAATTCTACGAGTTAATACAAATGGAGACAAAATGACAAGCATGCATAGAAATACTTCTTACCATCAAGTTCAACCATTGCCTTCTTGATCACAGGCTTGAACTTACCTGCAAGCAGTTTTAGAATTCAGAAAGGGATGGAAAGGTTAGCTGATGTACTAAATAATGGAAACGATGAACTGAGATGAGAACCCCCCTGATAAATGCTACAAGGCAATATTCTACATATTTTAAAATTTAAGTCACTAAAGTCTCTTAATGTTACCATATCCAAAATGCTCAGCTCTCACATACAACTTATTTTTACAGACAAGATGGATGACTGTATCATGTACTGTATAAAGTGCCAGACTATAGCCTCCAAAGGAGAAAAGAAGTTTTCCATAATAGGAATCACATCTGCAAAGTGAGATGGGAAAAAGAGAGGCTATCATACCATGTCTCCTCTCCACATCCATTAATGAAGTCAAGGCAGTTCCACCAACAGTCCATTCTTCAACTGGAGCAGACAGATTCCCAACCTGAAGACATGATGAGAAACAATTACAAAAAGTTTGTTCAGTTATTAACTACTATAACCTTCGATAGAATAACAAGAGTTTGAACTCTATAAGCAGAATGAGATATTGGAAAAATGAAAAAAAAGGAAGACTGATCAAAAAGTACAAAAATGATTAAGCGGAATGAAGAACCAACCGATGATATCAGCCCAGTTTTCCCACAGTGAAGGAGAGCTCCAGCAGCAAAACCCAATGCATAGCAGTAGGCAGCATCGAAGTTAGTTGGAAAACCACACCTCCCTTCATATCTGCACATCAGGGATGCCAGAAACAAAACATAGTGTCATAACTAACATAAATTGTTGTGGGGGTAGGTTCAACAATTTGAGTAAGAATATCATGTCATTACTTGTAATTGAAATATGTGACTCAAAATAGCTATATCCTTTTTCATCAAAAGATGGTACATACCCGAAGAAGTGGGACTGCCCTTTAAAGTGACCTTTGTATTTGTATGTGCCCTCACTCTTCCTCTTCTCTAACTCGGTTTCAACCATTTGTATAAGCATTTTCTCTGTTTCTATTTTTGCAACCTAAGGTATAAAAACAGATTATCAATAACCAAAGATCTATCAGAATTACAAACAAGTAAAGTTCAAATACACACATATACTAGCATATAAGATAAACACCTGGACATTCCCATGTGGATCTCTTTCAAGCATCAATTGTTCCTGAATTGCTGGAGGTAGAAATTCAAACAGTTGCAGAGACTGATTTGTAAGTTTCTTTTTCCAGAGGCCAGCGTCGTCTACGATTTCATGAGCCAGAATTTCATTCAATTCTGCAATAAGATGCTGCACCTGCAAATGAAATTGTACAATCAACAAAAAAATATATGTCAATAATCACAATTATCACAAAAAGTAATGAATGTCAATGCACACAATGAATATATATATATAAACTTGAAAAAAAGCAAGACAAGTTTGCTTAAAAGGATACCCATTCACAAGAGGACAAAAAAAAGGGTTAAATAAATAAGTCTTATAATCAATATTATACCTCAGGTATGAAATCAATAAGGCCTTCTGGAATAAGTATAACACCATAGTTGTAACCAAGTTCTGCACGTTTGCAGACAACATCAACAATGTAGTCTGTAACATTTTTCAGGGTCAGCTTCTTAGCAGCAACCTGCAGCAAAATTTAAGTAGTAAACATATTGTAATAGTTGCAAATATGAAGTCCAAATCACCAGTGAAAATGCACCTTCTTCTGAAAACATGCAACTAAAGCACACAAGTAATTGGAAGTGAACAAAACTAATGTATGGAGATACCTCTTCACCAATAATTGTAATGTTTGGATGAGTTTGCAAAGCACACTCCAATGTAATGTGTGAGGCTGCACGCCCCATAAGTCGTACAACTGATGCACACAAACATACAAATACCACTTACAATCATATAAAAGAAAGGAAATAAAACAAATAAGGAAATGTAAATTGGAGCATAAAAGAGTTGAAATCATTGAGAAGTTCCATTTAAAAATGGGAAATATAAACGATTCATTAATTTTTATGCTGTGCTAAGCATATAACTGGACTGCAAATTGTATAAATTGTAGGGAATCTTTGTCTCACAGTTGCAATGTCAGCCTTGCTTTGTATTATTGGATGTTAAACAGTCAAGACATTCCATGCCAATACAGTGAAATAAAAAGGTCATGACAATTAAAAGAATGGATCTATGTGAAGGCAGTTATAGTACCACCAGGATAGAAGATGAAAAAAAAAGAAAAGATTGAAACAGTTTGATGATTTGCAACAAAGTAGACAAGTGCTGAGAGAAAAGGAATGATATTGCCGAGGAAGTTACTGCAAGGACAAGGATGGGCAATGGTAGGAGACTCAACCATAAAAGAAAAGATATGATGGGTGTGATCAATTGAAAATATCGCCCATAAACGTAGTGAAAGAGGATCCATAAGTTGGGCCATTGCATACAGAACTTTACTAAATTGATCAAAATTGAAACTCAGAGTAGATAAAAAGTACTGAGAAGTTAGATATCCTGCACATGCAGGTGATGGAAATAAGTAGCATAGTGTAAAGCAGCCTAAAATCAATTTGGCTCATTTTTTTACATAACATTTTGAAGCAAGTGGCTTAGGTCAGACTTGGAAAAGTGGGCAAACAACCTGATTAATACTAGATTCAATATTTGAAAAAATGATTTGTATCTAACAAATGCTTCTCCTAAAATTTGTCTATTCTTGGAATAAGCTACATGGAACTAATTACATTTCAATAAGTAATAAATTCAAAATGAGTCATTTGAACAAAATGCAGAGGTAAAGAACCTGGTTTCATGACTTTGACCCTCAATATACTTACAGTGATAGTATTTTCCAGTTGAGCGAGCATCTATCATGACATTCCCAATCATTTCTGCATAAATCTGCATGGTTAAAAATACAACATACCATTGATTATTTTACAATGCAAAACTTACTACTGCAACCATAAGAGGCATTTCAACCATTAGTCACATGGATGATCAATTTGAACCTAATCCTAGATGGTTAATGAAAAATACAATCAAATGGCCCATTTTCTGAACAAGAGAAACACAACAGAAGAAAAGATAATAGAGCAAACTCATTCAAATTCACAAACTCTTGAAACTGAGATTGCAAAGGACACTACTGAAAAGCAAAAAAAATTTAAATTTTTGGAACTACAAGTTTTTAACCACTAAAACAGTAATCATTAAAGGATAGAAGTAAATTGGATGAATAATATTCTCAAAAGCATCCTGAACGTGTATTTTCAATGAGAACTTCTCTAGGATTTAGGGGTAAGATTAGAATGTTCCATCATTCTGGAGAGCAAAAGTCCTCCCACTATTGAGTTTTTGAATTTTAAACACCTTAAAAGAAGTCAACAAATAATATTAAGGTCTTCATAAAGGTCGAGCTAACAAGTTTTTAAGTGATTCATGAGGAAAACTTTTGCTCATTCACATTTAATAAAATGTGATATGAATATGTTCAGAAAACATGGATTCAGTACATAATTAGCTTCAGATCCTTAAAAAAATGTGCACAATCTGATGTACACACAGATTTGTAAGTGTAAACGTTGAATGGATATGTAGAATCACCTTGCATGCAGTATCAAATCCAAAACTTGTGGGAACCTCCTTGCATTTCAAATCACCATCAATGGTCTTTGGGCATCCAATCACCCGAGCTTTCATATTTTTACCCCTGATTTGTCAGATAGATCAAATAAAGTTAAACAAATCACTGATTACTAAAGAGTCAGTTCTTATTCTGATGATCACATAGTAGATTTCTGAATTTAACAAGATTCACACTTCCATCAGTAACATTAAAAGCATAAAAGAAGTAAAGTTCAATTAAAAGAAAAAAAGAAAAAATAAAAGAAGGCAAAGCTGATCGCCAACTAAAGTTCCCCCTTAGAAACTTGATTATCCTATCAACAAAATTGACCTGTACCACACCTAAAGTTTTCAGCAAGAAGGCAAGCATTTGTGTTTGAGTCATCTCCACCAATGACAAGTAGGCCATCCAAATCAAGCTTCACAGCTGTTTCTTCAGCTTGTTTAAACTGAAAAGTCCATTAAAACTCAGAAAATAAATGATGAAAAACAAATCCACAAGAACCATATACATGTATTGAGTGTGTATCTCACCTGTTCTGGAGTTTCAATCTTGTCTCTCCCACTGCAGATCATATCAAAACCACCCTGATATAAAACAAGACAAAGAATACAAGTTGAGGCTATATTGGTGGTATCACATGCCTGTGTGCATACATGAGCACATAGATAAAATGTGCGTGAATGCACTATACCGTTGAAACAAAAATGAAAACTCTAAATGCATGAGGGATTTACAGATGGAATTCCATTAACCACAACACTATATGATGTGTTTAGTTGCATGTAATTGGGAATTTCAATTCTAATAAAAACCCAAAATCCACAAACAAATACCAACAAAAAGCAAGATTTTCTAATTCCAGGGAACTAAAATTTCAAATCAAATCAACCTCAGATCAATCATGCGTAACACAACCATTCAATGGCTACAACATACATTTTGACACTTGCATATGCATAAATCATACAAGCATTCTAAACTGATCAACAACTCTAACAAATTCAATCCAGCCTTAAAACATAATTTTTAATAGATATTCACATTCATTAACAACTCAGTTCAGTGAACCTCAATTTAGAAGAAAAAAAGTGGAAAGAATTAATAACAGCTAATTACATTCTTAACTAGAAACATGCATAGAGAAGTAAGTCTCAGTCAACCTCAATTTAGATGAAAAATAGTTGAAAAATATTTGATAGCAGCTGATTTACATTAGAAACTACAAATTATACTAAAGAAAGCCTCACCTGATTTCTATAAGGATAGATAAATTCAGAGTCGAGTTCAACATATTTGCACTTCATGATCCCAGCGGGACCACCCTTGAACCCATACAGTGTGCTTCCTTTCACATGATTCTGCAAATAATCTACCGACAACAAACGAAAAATCATTATTCCAACGAATTTCCACATCAAACAAGAGTCAAAATCACACAAGATCCAAATATGTCGAATCGATCCTCACCGAATATTCCAGAGATCACATTGTGTCCTCCGGGCGCTTGGCCTCCAGACAGAACAACGCCAATCTTCAACTTCTGATCCGACGGCAGCGCGGACTCACTCGGCACCAGCATTGCCGAAGGCTGCCCGAACATATTCGGAAACAACTTAGCGATCTCACCTACATCCACCGCAAAACCTCAACACTCCGTCGGGTAAAAGAAAATAAATAAATCTCAACATAGTAAAACACAGCGAAGAGACGATCATGACCTGGATTTCCGGCGGCAGAGCTCGGAGGGCCTTCGACGATCTTGAAGGGGCTCTTGAGAACCGAAGGCAGAGGAAGCGAGTGGTTGAGGCGGCTCGTCTGAACTTCACTGTACACCGCCGCGAAACGGCCGGTGGTGGAGTTCCCGGCGGAGGCACCGCCGTTGGCGTCGATCGAAGGCGACATGATAGGTAGATCTTCAGCAGACACCCTTCTGCTTCGCCCCTGCGTCTCTGATATTTTCACACTCACAGAGAAAGTCTCTCTTAAGTCGTAGAGTTAAGACTGGAGGGGCATCGCCGTCTTTGTAATCTCCGCCCAGAACGGCTGTTGCCTAGGGATGGAGGGCATTGTGGGAATATTACAAACACCACAAGACACGTGTTCGGTCAATATGATTGGATGGACATGCATTGTGAGAAGTGGACGGTTGAGATTTCGCGATCTGGGTGGGGTTCAGTGGATCACGACGAGGGAAAAGCATGGGATCATTCTTCTGTCGTCACCTATTTTATCGCTCTTTTCCTTTTGGTTGGTGAGGCCCAAAATTAGGTGGGCTTTCCACCCATGGTTTGGTGAGGGCTTCAAGGGAAAATGAAGGGAATATTCTACTAAAATTCTGTTTTTATGATTTAGGGGTGTTTGGTGACGCGGATTACCAGTCCATAAGAATAATTATTAATAGGTCCAAATTCATTAAAATTTTTAATAAGACTTAGCAATTTTATAAATAAATTTTACATTTATGTAAATATAAGAGTTTTTAAAATGTTATTCATATTTTTAATTATTTTTTAGAACACCTCAAATTTTATTTTAAAAAAAATTATTTTTAAATAAATTCTTAAAAAACTTGCTTCAAAATTTTTTTTTTATCGAGCCCCATTTTTTAAAAATTAACAAACTCTAATAAAATTGATAACTATTTTCAATACAATTACAAACGGACCCAAAAATTTCTTCAATTTCGAGTAAGGGCTTGAATGGAGTGAATCATTTATTTCTTGTCCATTTTCTCAATCAACCCATCAAGCCTAAACAAACTCTCCTTTGATGAGGTAATGGACCAAGTGGACTGCTAGGCAGCTGACTTGGGTGATGTCGAAAGACACCTGGGTTTGTTGGGATTGGAAATTTGGTACAACTATGAGGTAGTAGTGTTAGGGCCCAAGGGGCTTAGGCCAGCTCCAACTAGTCATAATTGGTTGATTTTAGTGTCATTGGCTGACCCATGAATGATAGTTGAAGACTAACTCATCCAAGAAAGTGGGGTGAGGAAAATGTTATATTTCTTTTCATTTAAAAGGGCTAGGCTCCTAAAGGCCAGGGTTGGACATACAAGAAGGCATTAGAGGCTAACCTATAATTAGAAGGGCAGTTATAAGTTCTAGTTAGTTAACATTACTTGAAAGCTTATTGTCCAAAGAAATTATTATGACATGTTTATTTGACTTTCTAAGAAAAGGGAATGAGAAGAAAGAGAGTACAAATGATAGAAAAGGGAATGGAAAAGAAAGATAGTTGGAATCATTAATTTGACTTTGTAAACAACAAAAAGAATGAAAATAAAATCGATTCATTAGAAATGTTTACATATTTATGAAAATAAAATAAAATATATAATTTTATCGTAATACCATTAGCTATTTGTTTTCGAAAACCTATGATTCTAAATAAGAAAAATATATTCAATTTTTCTTTTTATGTAGATCCATGATAAATGAAAAATAATATGAAAATGTATGAGAGTAAGTTGACATTTGGTAAACTAATTCAATAACTTAAAGTGACTTAATAATTTAATTTAAGTAATTAAGTATATTTAGTAAAATAACTTAATCATATAATTTAAAGTAAAAAGTAACTTTAAATAATAAGTAAAAACAATTAATTTATTTTTTATGCCCACATCTTTATTTTATATTTTTATTCTTATTTGTCATAATTACCTCTGTGATCTTCTTTATTGTTCCACAATCTCCATTATTACTCGACCCCTTTACCCTAATTATAATTTATGAGAATAAATATGTGAATGCAATATTTTAAAATAAGTTTTAAGTTAATTTTATAAAAAAAATTTAATACTTAAAGTAAAAATTAAATAATAAATTTTAAGTCAACAATTTAAATATAATTTAATTTAGAGTTAACTTAAATAATTAAATAATAAGTATTAAATTTTATCAAATACCTCGGAAATTGTTTTGGATTTCCAACTTCTATAAGAGTTGTTTTAGACAAGAGAAGTTGATTTGGATTTCCAATTTTGACTCCGAATTCTTTTGAATTTTCAATGAAATAGGAAGTAGTTAAAGTTAAGAAAGAAAAATTTCGATTTCAACTCAAGTTTGTTCCTAAAATTCGAAATTGAAAAAATTAAGACAAACAGGTTTATGGATTGGGTATTGTACAAGCTAATTAGGGCATTTTTAATTAAAAAAAAATTCTCTTTTAAATAGACAATGTGAGGTTCATATGGTGCCTTTCTATCCAAATTGAACATTGCAATGAAGCTTAGGGAAGACTAATCTAATGGGCAGTAATACAAAAAAAAATAGTGGTAGTAAGCCCACTACCTTCTCAATAATGGTCTCAATCTCCTTGTTTGTCAGCTTTGCCTACCCATTCTTTGGGGGTCGTATGTGGTAGAGACTTTGTGGTTCACTTTATACTTTCCATGTAATGAATCTAATGATTCCATACCCCTATTATAAAAATGGGCTGCCCCCATCATTAATTAGAGCTTTGGGAATGCTAAACCTTCATAAGATGTTTTCCCTTAAAAACTTTTGTACCATCTTGGAATTGTTAGTCTTAGTGGGTATGGCTTCAATCCGATTGGAGATATACTCTATAGCTACCACAATGTATTGATGCCCATGGGACACAGGGAAAGTTCCCATGAGATCAATTCCTTATCGATAAAAAATTTCTAAAATAGTAATTGGGGATAGAGGTATATATAATTTTGAAATCCCCCCATTCTATGGCATTTGTCATTGGCCTTGCAATATACATAGACATCCTTGAAGATGTGAGACCAATTGACAGCAAATATCTTTTGTAATAAAAATGTTAAAACTTAAAATATGTGGTAATCACGGTCAAGAAAAGAAATAGGATTACCACGACTTAATAGTATTTGGGTTGTTATATTCTGGAATCAATACTAATGTGTTTAGTTGTTTTAAGTTAAAAAAGTTAATTATTTGCTAAAACTTAAGAGAACCCTAATATGCAATAAATAGAACTAAATAGATAAGTTAGAATTTTCTAAAATATTTAATGAAATAAACAAAATAAAATAAGGTTTTAGAGAGTTTGCAATTTAGTGTCAAATCCATCAAGGGAGAAAACATTATGTAATTTAGGGTTAAAGATGAAAGTCTATTTGGAATTGAATTTGAGTTTTAAAACTAATTCACATCCATAACTAGGATTTTAACTTTAGAAAAGGAATCTCTTAAATTAGGTAAATATGATAGTTAATTTAGTTTTCAATTTTAAATATTCATAACCCATATCCATTTTGTAAAATTTAACTGTTAGATTTATTAACAGTAAAATCAAACTAAGTTAACTGATAATTAAGGTATTTTTAAGGATTATTAGTATATTGGTAAGAATCCTTTATAGCTTATCTAAGGTGAACAAATATAAAAGTTTATTCTTATCAATTCAAACATAAAACATAATTGAACCAAACAATGTATAATTAGCATGCTATCACTACTCCTTTGAATTCTTCACATTCCTATTAGTATCTTGAAATAATATCAAATTAGTCAAATATGGTGGAAGATTTCTTCTCACAACCTATGTTTGATTGCTAAGAAAATAGAATAATGGAAAAGAATGGAAAAGAAAAACTAAAACTTTATAAAAAAAATCTAAAAGAGAATTACAATGTTCATAGATATTGTCTATCGATCTCTCCATCTTCCTCTCTTCTTAAGAGTGCTATTCACATGCGTTGGTTGATGAGTGCTCATTCCTATGCATTCTTTTTATTCATTTATCATGTGATTAAGAGCAAAATAGACATTAGATCCATGGTTAGGATGAGCTTGCATAACTCTAAGCTACATAAGATGATTAAAGCCTTAAATATCATATAAATTATGTTATTTATGTGCCTTTGGAGTACATATTTGGGTGCTTATTAGTGTCAACACTACCCATACAAAGGGAAAGGTTAACATCATATCGTGAAGGAGTAAATTGATATGCCAATCTTGCATGAGGGATTAGATTGACATCACCTTGTGGGGGTCTAGGTCAACCAACCTTGTGAGAACACCTCCATATATAGCTTAAAGGGATCAATCCTTCTTGTTCATTATATAGTTAAAATAATGATGTCTCGCTTAGCAAGTATCTTATCAATTGAAAAGTAATGATGCACTCTCTTGACATCTACTACAAGCGAAGATGTAGTAAAGTGAAGGTTGACACCTGTATCAAGTGTGCCTTCCAACCTAACACGGTGTGCATTTGTGCGCAAATGCAACAATGTAAGACATGTACTGTGATTATGTGAAGGAAGAATCATTTGATATGTAATATTACATTATTGGTGATCTAACATGTCACATTGGAACATGTGGTGGGGGTGTATAGGTTCACATGGAGTACTAAAAAATTGAGCATCATCCCCTCTCCGTATAAAACACTGATTTATTAGGCCTCTATCCTTTTAAGTATGTTTTTCCTTTCAAACCTTCATGATCACTTGGAAAAAACATGAACTCACATTTCTATTGTAAAGCTTTCCTTTACATTGATGAGGAATTTTCTTGTACTTATAAGGGATGACTTATTTTCTATGTTGTAGTATGTGGCTCATATTAAGTGAAATACATAAATGGAGGAAAAAAAAGGGACAAATGCCGGAGTGGAATGAATGTTTAGGGGTATTTTTGGATTTTTTCAATACTTGAGAATTAATATAAATACTCTTTTATGTAATCCTAATTTGGATATAGTGAAAGTTTTCAACCCTATTCCCATGGAAGTAGACATTCTATTGAACTACGTTAAATTTGTGTGTTTTCTTTTTGTTTTTCTCAAATTTCTTCATTAGGAATTGCTGCAGGAATCACAATATGCTACATGTAGATGTATTTTAAAGCATTAAGGCCTAATTGGAGGTGGTTCCCATACATATATTTATTTATAAGGGGTGACTTGTTTGATGTATTTAATCATATTTTAAAGTTGTAAAGGTCCAAAGGATGATGAATGTATAGATGCCCTTTAAAGCACTAAGGGCCAATAGGCCAGAGCTTCGACCCATTTAAACCCTTCGTGCAATGAAGTATTGACAATACCGAAGATAAATGCTGTCAATCAACATATTTAATTAGAAGCTAAAAGAAATTCCCTTGTGCACTTATCTGGTCTCTTTCCATCCATAGAACCTTCATGAAGTAAGCACAAATTCCCCCTATTTTCAATCCAATGCAAACCCCCTTTAGAATCACCAGAAAAAGGATCAAAAGAAATTGATTTAATTACCCGTTCTTTGTTTTTCCATAGAATAGAAAAAAGGTCGACAGGGAAGCTGGCTCTTTCATTCTATGTCATCTACCCTTATCATTTTACTAACAAGGACCGTGCCATGGTGTACGGTGAAACCTGCATAAATGATCATTGTAGCAACATGTCAATGTGCTTACTTGACAACTTGTTACCAGTAGATATATAATAATACATTAACGAATCAAAAGCATGAGAATCGTGTTTTCTTGCAAACCAAATCTACCAAGATCATGAGACATACTGATGAGCATCACATGCTGAACACCTAGATTTCCATCTTGGTTTTGTTTATGGTTTTCTCTTACTTTGTGTCTCCAAAGTACATGGAGGAATCCATAAAAGGGGATTCTCACCAGCTGTGTAATGATTGTGGATTTTTCTTGATGATTGGATTAGGCAACTAGGAACAGATAACAGGTCGCTTGGAGTGATTTTTAAAATCAAAAGGGAAAGAGGTGCTAAGTGCTAAAACTCCCTTCAATTCATCTAATCATTCTAGAACTGAAAAAGGATTCGTTGGGAGATATTAGTCATGAACCACAAGCATGACAACGCTGCACATGCTTTGTCCCTAAACCACCCACACTCTATGTTAAATTAATATAGAATTGTGTACTTGGACCCCATCTTCTGCAGCCTCACATTCATTTTAGACCCGAGTGAGGTTTTTTCTACAGCGAAGAAACTGAGATCAAAGAAAGTTTTCTATTTTTCTTAGGCACCTGACTATGAATGCTCATGGGGCTGGGTCCTTTAGGCACGAATATATCACCTGAAAAATAACTTGGGCCTAGAGCTTCTTTCTGCTAATCAATGATGACATTTATCAATGTATATATACTGTATCCATTAGATATAAAGCACTTAAATAAAATCCTGAATATATATTCAGAATCAAAAGGGTTGTAACTAGTCTACCGACCTAGTCTCAACTGTATAGATATTTTTGGGCTCAAAAGACCTTCACATGAAATTTTAAAAGTTGTTTACATAGGCATTGTGTTCTATGAAATTGCAAGACCAAACAGAAACACATTCCTTGTGGCCAAACAAAATCTACCAATTGTGTAGATATTGTTCATTTTAGGTCCAAAGGGACAAGCTTTAAAATGCGTCTACGTGCTTAAGAGAAATTCATATATATATATATATATATATATAGTGTTCAAAATTTTTCCTCATATCCCTTAATTTTCTAGATGTGTTTTAAAACCGTGAGAACTCTCTGGGCGCAGAACGGTTAATATATGCATGATTAGGAGTGATTCTTTACAAGGGTAATGTTCTAAGAATTGACAAAGCTAATCATCAAGAGTCTTAACAAAAGGCTAATTTCCTCAAGATTTAAAAGGCCTTGTCACAAGATGCATTCCTGGGCCTATGTAGGAGGGGTGTTATATTTTCAATGCATAAAGCAATGTGATTCATTATCTGTCTCCGCAATATCAGCAACACGCCTTCCTTTCGATCCTTGAAGGTCAATTAGTACACATAGGGTTAATACCCACATGCCATGTGAAGCCAACCGACTCCCTTGCCTTTCTTTTTCGTTTTTAACTAATATCCTTCTATGATCCGAAAATAAAGGCCTCAAAGTACGCATTCTTTCCATTTTAGTAGCCACAGTTGCAAAATCATGCCACCTAACACAACCCTATAAAGGAAGTCAGAAACTCTACTCAACATCATAATCACTACCCAAAAATTAACAAAACAATGTACCCCATTTGCCTACCAATCTTCCTTCTCCAACATCATAAACACAACCCTATAAGCAAATGTATTAAATTTTCGAAACTCAAGACACAATCATAACTAATGAGACCCTACTTGCCAATCTTGCATAAATCATTATTTTTGCTCATATTTCTCCTTCAAAGCTGTGTTTTAGTCTCTAGGAATCAATGCAGGGCTCCAAGGAATACAAGAAGCAAAGGCTTCAACTGAGAGGATGCAGGGCCTTGTGTTGCAGCTGCAGGCTTAGTGTTTCATCCTCAGAGGGAGCTGAGAGCTCGAACTCAGAACGGTTTGCGCCAATATCAAGCTTGGCACATGCCATGGTGCAAGAGAGACTAGAGCAGATGATTAGTGAAAGGCAAGGGGCTAGGCATGAACAGAGAAAGAAGGCAAGAGTTGGAGGGACTAAGTTCATTGTAATGATGGCTATGGAGAAGAGCTCTTATGATCCTAGAGAGGATTTTAGAGAGTCCATGGTTGAGATGATAATGGCGAATCGGATTGAGGAACCAAAGGATCTTCGTGGCCTCTTGAATTGTTATGTTTCGATGAATTCTGATGAGTATAGGGGGATTATACTTGAAGTTTTTCACGAGGTCTGTTCTAATATGTTCTTGTGTTGTAAATGCCATTGAAATTTTAGAAAACAGAACTTGTTCACCAGCCAGGCATGGGATTGAAATTTCAACTGTATCATGTCTTCATTTGGTGTTGCAATAATGTGCTAATATTTCTCTTGAAAATTCATAACTAAGGCTAGGACAACAGTCTATCTGATAAAACTGAAAAAACTATGGAATCAATTATCATTCTCAATGCTGAACTTCGATAATTTAAAATCATAAATAAAACACATATAGTCCTCTGCAATAACTTCATGGGATCACCCTATTATTTAGTCCAAAAAGAACTTCTTACACAAAGAAGAAAACAGTCCTGAAATTTACAACCACACAAGGCAACACAGATAATTATAATTATATATACATAGTCGATCCATATAGTAGATATTTGATGTCATCTTTGGTGCTGGAGAATTTCTGTAGAGACGGAGAAGGATCTATAAAAAGAGTACCAACATGAGAACCGATTTCATCTTTCAAACTTGAGATTGATGGGGGTCAACGGAGAAGCTCTAAGCATGGGTATCTTTATGCTTGAACAGCTTACTAGTCATCCAAGATGGGAAAGGATCACAAATATTGCACCTAGGACAAGCCTTTGGTATTAGGTTTCGGGTACATTTGCAGGTTCCCCAGATTGAAAAATATAGATCTGAATTTGTGATAGCAAAAATGGTGATTGGGAGGAATGCAATTGAGTATATCACAATTTTTGTCCATCTTTCCTTATTATGTATCATAAGGACTATTGTTGCTGCAAACGCCGCCACCATCATTGCCACTTAGAGGATTAAGAATGTGAAACCCAGCATCAGCCTTTGATGAAGAGAGATCTTGAAGTCTTGTAATTGAAATAAGGAGGTGAGAATTAAGAGGAATGTGTCCACTGACGTCAAAGCAGAAGTAAGGGAAAGGCATCAGCCAAGGTGAAAATCACAAAGAAAGGTTGGTAGAGGAGTGGAAATTAAACCCGTGGTTTTATTTGGTTCTCCTGGTATATATGGTGTAGGCTGCGGCAAACGCGACAGTGGCATTGAGAGCAGCAACAACAGTGCAGTTTTCAGAGGTGCGCTTTAGCCAATCTGTGGCCTTCTTATCAAGTTCATCATAGGTAGCAGAGACTAATGATCAAGTGGAAATAATTCCTCAGGAGTTTGCTTCTCTTTGTTGAGGTGCTTTGCACAATAGGTAACAGAGACTTCCAGGGTTAACGAGTTTTGAAACCATATTGTGAACCCAATTTGATCCAGAAATTTGAAGATCTGTTAGTAGATTAACAATGTACGCCTAACTAACAGAATCATGGGAATGTAAAATAGTGACTATTTTCTAAAAACTTAAAACAATTAAAATATGCTCTTAAACTATTTTATATTTTTTGATTGTCAAACATGTTTTTATTTTTTATTTTTATTCTTAAAAATAAAAAATTGTTTTTAAAAACAGCTTCCAAACATACCTTAAGTTTTTAAGTTAATGATATGAAACTTCCAAAATGATAACCACAAATGAAAAGGATAATGGGAGGATGCCTCAAACAATATCAATTCCTTTTGCAATTGAGTTGCCATGCCTTTGTGTCTTTCCAGCCACATATTCTCTCTCTTTTTTTTTTCCCAACCACAAGAAGTATGGAGTTCCCCTCATTTGTCTAACTTTACAAGCCTCCTTGCTAAGACTTCATTATTCACCTAAAAAAATAACATAATGCACAAAGGGAAAATTTGGTTTGTGATACGGGAGTGTGGTACACAAGGAAGCTAAGGTATGTAATAAAGGATTTGGTTTAGACAAGTTTTCATGTTTAGACGATTTCCTTGATAGTAGAGTATTAGAGGAGTCGTATTTACTAAAAGCATGTATCATAGAATGATAAAAAGTTTGATCTCAAATTCCTATTTAGTATACATACTTTTTAGTAAAATAACATTATATAGAAGATTTCATACATTATTGTTGGAATAGAGTCATTAAAATCATGATATGGTGTAACAAATAAATGAAATTTATTAATATTTATATTATGATTCTAGTTCTCCTTTCACTATCCTATTTATGCATTATTTATGTTGAACATTAAGGTTTGCATCATTTTTATTATACATGATTTGAGTACATTTGGAATTGCACAAAATATCCAAGTCATTGATTCTTTCAAGTTAATGACTAGTTATTAGCCAATACATAGATTAAGGTCATCCATTTGAGGCTATAGTGCACTACTTCATAATTGGAGGGATGACTTATCTTAGTCATTGAGATGAATTTCTCATGGTGAGTGCAGTAGTGTGTATAATTACGCATTAGATTAGACATATGGTAAGTCATGATATTGGCTATTGAGTAATCATGACTTCACCAAACCAGAATGCTGCACGAGCTCTCAACCTTGAGAGAATATTGAGCTAATCTTGAGATCTTCAATGACTTTGACTTATGGGTAGGACCTGGAGGTGATCATATATTCCCCATTAGTTGAGCAATTGTTGATTAAGATAATGGTAACAGATATTCTCAAGATAGACACCATGATGTTTCTTGGGTTTGAGATAATATCTCCCCTTAAGTGACCCTAAGAACATGTAATTATGAAAACTGTGGTCATAGTAATTTCTCAAGTGAAATTTGACATATACTCTTGGAGAGTTTGAGTATGTTAGTTGATTACATAAAAAAAATAAAAATGAGACTTAAAGATTATAGAGGTAATTTTGAGAAGTTGATATAGTGTTCACCTCGTTAGATTAGAAATATTAGTTTACGGGAAGCTTGCATGTAGTCATTAGTAGGTCATAGACTCAAGTTTTCTATTTCGATGTAATATCATAGGATATTGGAGTATAGTTGACTCATTATAGTAGAGTGTTGAGTCAACATCAAAAGTGATTTTGAGGAAGTTAATACTTTTATACGGGTCTTAGTGGTCTCTACTTGAGCTCATATTCCTTGGTGACACATTTTTTGAGGGATAGTTAGGTTCTTTATTTATATGTGTCCATAAAGGTGCTTTGGTAAATATGTGAGGTTGCATAAGAACTTGTAAATGATATTTCTAAATTCGACTAACTTATTAATTAGAACCTAATTGAGCTAATGAATTAATTAAGACCCAAGGATAGTGACAACAAAACCAATGCACATGTTGTGTTAGAAGAATCAAATAATGCTCTTATATGCTCTTTGGAGAGCAAGACAAAATTGTGGATATTGGATTCAAGGGCATCGTTCTATGCAATCTCAAGTATAGAATTATTTGAGAATTATGTCTTAGGTAATGTGGGAAAGGTGTATCTAGGTGATGACCCGACATGTGATGTTATTGGCAAAGGTGAAATGCATATTAAATTGAAAGAGTCTGTATGGAATTTGGACAACATGAGGCACATTCCAAACTTGAGGAAGAATCTTATTTCTATTGGGCAGTTGGTGAAAGATGGTTATGTGACAACTTTTACAAGTGACACATGGAATATATCAGGGGAGCGATGACTCTTACCCATGGCAAGAAGAGTGGTACCTTTTACATGACAATAGATGGTTGTGGGTTTATTGTAGTTACTGAGAGTAAAGAAGATCCAAAGCTATGGCATCAAAGGCTTGGTCACATGAGTTGTAAGGGGTTGGAAATTATGCACTTGAATGGGAAGCTGTCAGGTTTGAAGTTCGTTGACATTGACATGTGTTAAAACTGCATACTTGGGAAACAAAGAAGGGTTAGCTTCAAGAAAGTTAGGAGAACTCCAAAAGAAGCAAAGATGGAGTTAGTTCACATAAATGTTTGGGGACCCATTTCAATTTCATCTATTGGTGGAAGGTCTTATTTTGTGACCTTCATTGATGATCATTCAAGGAAAGTATGAGTATACTTTATGAGGCACAAATCAGAATTGTTTGATGTATTCAAGAGATTGAAAGTAATGGGGAAGAATGAGATAGGTATGAGAGTCAAGAAGTTGTGGTCTGATAATGGTTGAGAGTATGAAGACTTTGGGTTCAAGAAGGTTTTTTATTTATTTATGAAAATGGAATTAAATTAGAGAAGATTGTGCTAGGGACACCTCAGTAGAATATAGATAGTTAGTTATACATATTCGTATTTTTTATTTATAATTATTGGATATATATATATATATATATTTATTTATATTTTTCATTTATGTAATAATTGGATAATGAAGGGTCTTTGGGTGACAATGTGCTTCATAGGTTCGTCGTCCTCTATGCATTATCCATCACGTTCCCCTTCATGGCTATTAATTTCGATAATTTTCGTGGACTCTTGTTGATGGCCATTGATTCCAATAACTTTACTTGGCTAGATTGTGGTAGTCAAATGCCAATAATTAAGAAGGAACTTCTTTTAAAAGATTAGAAGGTGGTTGTTCAACGTACAATTAAATTAATCCATCTAAAGTCCAGTTTGGTTGTTTAGAAATATGTAGTAAATCCCATATTACTTATATAAGTATATTTAATATTTTAAATATTTTTGAACTCATGTAATATTTTAACTATATCTCTACATACATATTTGTATATTTGATTTTTTTTTGTTTGAATAAAAAGCTTGATAAGAATGAATTATTTTTTCTACATATTTACAATAAGGAAATAAAAATACTTTTATATTTGAGATCCAAAAGAGAAAAAAAAAAAAAAAGCTGAAAATATTCAAACAAGTTTGTCTACATCAAATAAAATTACAAAGGGTTTCATAGCCAAAAACCCCCTCATGGATTAACAGAAAAAAATGATTTGAGAAGACAAACAATATTCTATCTCTTCCATTACACATGATAAGCTAGTATCAATAGGATGAAGGATTGGAAAAAGAGAGAAAAATTGGCTCCTCACAAGTGTCTTGTTCTATGCTAATTCCAAACTTCTAACACAAACTGAGAGTACTAGTGGTTTAAAATTGGTTTTAGATTCACTTGAATTAATATTTTTTTTCCATAAATGTATAATTAAATACAAGAACTCTATTACAAATCGTTGAAAACAAAAACACACAACTAGCAAATGGTATAAACTATCAAGCCTGGCACACGCCACGGTGCAAGGGAGGCTAGAGCAAATGATTAGAGAAAGAAGGCAAGACTTGGAGGGACTAAAGTTAATTGTAATGATGGCTACGGAAAATAGTAGGGATGGCAACGGGGCGGGTCGCCCCCATCCCAACCTCACCCCGTTTATTCAAATTAATTCTCATCCCCATCCTATTTAAAAAATTAAACGAGACGAGGTAGGTATGATAAATTCCCATACCCACCTTGTCTGACCCGTTTAACTTTTTTTTTTTAATTTAATTTAATTTTTTAAAAATTACTTTAAAAAATTTTAATTACATTAAAATAAATATATTTTATAAATAATTAAATTATTATATTTTTTATAACTTATTTTATTAAAAATATTTTATTATTATCTATATATTAAAAACAGTAAAATAAAATAAAATAAAATAATTTAAAAAATTTAAATTAAATAAATTTAAAAAATTAATTTTATATATAATCGGGGCGGGGTGGGACAGGGCAATACCCGAACCCACCCCGAGTTAAAAAAAAATTCTCAAACCCTTCCCAAACCCGTTTATTAAAATTGAACCCCGTCCCATTAGGGGTGGGGCGGGTACCTGAAAAAACCTGTCTCATTGCCATCCCTAGAGAAGAGCTCTTATGATCCTTGAGATGATTTTTGAGAGTCCATGGTTGATATGATAATGGCAAACCGGATTGAGGAACCAAAGGATCCTCATGGTTTTCCATCCCAAAGAATCATATATGTTAGAAAGGTTTCCAACTAAGAAAAATTAATTATAATCAGGATAGAAATTCATTAAAATTGAGTGATGTTATATAATATTTTGACTTGTAACCTTGAAAAGCTTAGAAATTTAGGTTACCTCACAATATATAAGAACCAGAAATCCTTAGCATCCAAGTTAATGGTAAAAGAGATGCGTTACAAACTCAAACTACTTCCTTAATTAATTCATACTCCAAGGATATATATATATATTAAGTATTATGTTAAATCTGATGCACGATGGATAATCTGGGAAAAAAAATATCAACACCCTGATCATACTATATGGATAATCTGGGATTGCAAAAGGCTCTTTTGAGCAGGTTTTGGGCTCTTTTCAGCCTGAAAAATCCAGGTTTCTGAAATTTTCTAGTATTTGTGAGGAGCACCCTGATGATTTATATTTTCATTGAAAATGAAAACAGAAAACATACAGTTTGGTTTCATTAATTAGAGTGATAACCTTGTTTTTTTGCAGAATTATGCTGCCTTTTTTTTTTCCTCAAATATAAGTAATATGAAATAATTAAAAGCCAAAGCTAAATCACTACTTGAAAGGGGTTCCCAGATTTTATTTATTTAAGAAAGGTTGGAATAACATTACAGCCACCATTCCTCGCCAATGTCCTTCCACTCAAAGAGTTATTTTATTTAGTACACCACTACTCCAGTACTCCCCTTGAGGAGGACTTTATTTAGCTAAACGAGGTCTATAGTGCCTACGTTGGTGGCTCACCGCTCAAGCGCCTGCAGTGCAAGGATCCTTTCGAAAGTACATGATCTGGTTATCACACTTGGAAGTCGAAAGCTTCTGCCAAACACATGCCTGGTAGTAGGAGTCCGTGGCTTTAAGACGGATTATCCAAATCTTGTCGTCTCCTTTTGGTATGTCCAGATGCCATGCGTAATCCACCCACTCAAGTTTCAGTTTATTTCCAGTATGATGGTCGTGGTCTTCCACGGCCCATTTTGCCAAGTCTTTGATGCTGTCATTATGCATCAAATTCTCGCAGGCCGTCCATCCAGTTGGCGGTTGTGGTCGAGCCATCGTTCTTTCGAGTTGCACTTGAAGCACCGTCCGGCCTGTGGAGACTCGTCAGAGTCGTGGGTTTTGGATGGATGTTTGTGGAGGTGTGGTGGTACATGTGGTGGTGGTAGCGTGAATTTATAGGCAAAGAAAAGATGACGGCATCCTGGGTTCCAAACAATGACAACCCTAAAATATGGGTTTTTCCCCTTCCCATCTTCTCATTAAGTTTCAACAGTCGAGGAAACAATCCTTATCCTAAATTTATACATTCCTTTTAAGTTGGAGAAAACAATGAATTTTTTTAGATATCATCAACATATATGTCACCTTTTCAATTTTACTTGCTTACAAATTTAAACTGTTGGGTAATAGAAAGTACCTATTATTAAGAACTTAAATTTAAATAGATTTTAAATAGTGACCATATTTATTGTTATATTATTTCAAATTATTAAAGTTTTATATTTTAAAAATATGAAACACTATTTAAGGTTACTTAAATATGGTTCCATTTTAGAATTTCCATATAACTATTTTTTATTTTATGAATAAAAATAAATTTTCATTTATGCTATAAAGTAATTAATTATTATTTTTAATTTAGATTCAATTTAAGTTATTAAATAATAAATATTAAGTTTTACAACATATTTCATTAATTTAATAATTTGTTATACTCTTTGGTAACAACCGGTTGAAAAATCATAATATATGAATATGGAGAGGTGTGACAAGTTATACAAATGATGTGATACCCTTTGATGGTGTCATGGTAGTGACATCGTGGCCATGTTGCCACATGGGGCTAGTATGAAATGAATTGGTGTCATGGTAGTAACATCATGACAATGTTGCCATATGGGGGTGGCATTGGGTTGGCCAATGGCCATTAAGGAGACCATGATGGTAAGGCACATGGAGGATGATAAACACCTTAAGCACATTATCAACCCAAAGCCATCATTATCCAATAATTACAAAAACAAACAAAATATCAATATGTATAACTACCTATATATAGTCTTCTTGCAAGAAGCTCCTATTCCCCTTTTCACACGTTGATGCAACAACAAGGCCAACCCATAGTATGAAATGAATTGGTGTCATGGTAGTAACATCATGACAATGTTGCCATATGGGGGTGGCATTGGGTTGGCCTTGTTGTTGCATCAACGTGTGAAAAGGGGAATAGGAGCTTCTTGCAAGAAGACTATATATAGGTAGTTATACATATTGATATTTTGTTTGTTTTTGTAATTATTGGATAATGATGGCTTTGGGTTGATAATGTGCTTAAGGTGTTTATCATCCTCCATGTGCCTTACCATCATGGTCTCCTTAATGGCCATTGATTTTAGCAACTTTCCTTGGCTAGATTGTGTTCATCAAACACAAATTAGAAAATGATACTTTTTAAAATATTAGAAGGTTGTTAGTTAACAGAAGTACAAAATGCTACTTCTTCATTTTTTTCTCTACCACCCTACCAGCAACCACATTATCATAGGTTTTGCCTCTTCATGTCGTCTCATCAAGTTTCAATAGTCGAGGAAACTACCCTCATTTCAAATTCCTATATTCCTATAAGACTAGAGGAAACAATGAATTTCTTAGATGTCAATGATAAATAGGCCATGTTTAGTCCATTTGGATGATAAGATGTGATCTATTACATAACATCTTAAATGTGCAAACAAAGACATTTTAAATAATGTCCATATTCATTTTTAATTATTTTGATATATTAAGGTATTGTATTTGAAATAAATGAAACAACATTTTAGGTCTCTTAAACATAATTTGATTTTAGAATTTTTAAATAATTTTATTATTTTCCTATTTTTATAGTAAAAACAAGTTTTTATTTATGCATCAAAGTAACTCATCATCTTATTGTTGTAAGTTATGTCACCTTATTTTTCTTTCGGCATCTCAATTTATATACATATTAATTTGAGAAGCGTATAATTTTACCTTTGCTAATTTGTGTGGAATGGATGGAATGGAAGAATGACAAGAAGTTCTTTAATTGCTTATGTGGTAGGCCATGAACATTTATTTTTTATTTTTTAAATATTGGTATGTGCATGCACCATTTTAAAAATGATCGATGAAGCATTAATTTCTTGTCTCTCTTTGAAGTAGACAACACATCTCTATTTATACAATGCTTTGATTACAATATTAGTATTTACCTATCAGCTATTTATCTCTAATTCATTTCTACTTGCAAACTATTTTTTTTTTTGCAAGACTTGTATTAAATTTAATATGATATATAATTTTTTTAGAAAATCAAAATTGAAAAGTCATTTTTAAAAACAACAAAAATTATTTTATTTCCTTTTTTGAAATAAAAATGTTTAAAAAATGGTTTTTTTCCCTATTTGATTGTATTATAAAAATATAAAAGAAAAATCCAATACAATTCAAATTAGTTAAAAATTTATATATTTTCAAATCATTTTATTTTTATATCGAAAAGTTAAAATAAATGAAATTAGATTGATGAAACATTTTCTTCTCCTCTTGTAATAAAAGTCTTCATGCTTCACTCTACTATAAACAAAGTTAAGCAAAGTTAAACTAAAGCTAGTCACATAGAGCTGGAGCATCATGCATGAAACACTTGGTGATTTCCAATATCAATATTGGTCATTCGGATAAACAACATTATATTTGTTATATTTTCTATGAATGAAAAAATGGTCCTAAATGTTTGGATGTGCAATGCAACTTCATTTGGCCACTTAGATTGCTTTTGGATAGCCTCTTTATGGCTCTCATTCCTCCAGTATAGAACTTAGATAATGATCACTTGTTTCATTACCTTTACTTTTCTGCTTGCTTTTAATAAGCCAAAAAGGAGAAATTAATTGACATGCAGTTGATTGACAACTAATTGATTTGCATTTTATTTAAAAAGTATTTTAAGTGATATTTTGTCTAATATGAGATTTAAAAACAAATATTTTATTTTAAAAATGAAACGCTGTTTTTAAAATGCATGGTCTTGCAAGGTTGTTAATATAAAAAAGGAAGACAATTTTCAAAAAACAAGAAGATTTTTTTTTTCAATTATTTCCTTATAATAAAATAAAAACATGAAATTTTTTAGATATCATCAACATATAGGTCACCTTTTACTCGTCAGAGTCGTGGGTTTTGGATGGATGTTTGTGGAGGTGTGGTGGTGGTAGCTTGAATTTATAGGCAAAGAAAAGATGACGGCATCCTGGGTTCCAAACAATGACCACCCTAAAATATGGGTTTTTCCCCTTCCCATCTTTTCATTAAGTTTCAACAGTCGAGGAAACAATCCTTATCCTAAATTTATACAATCCTTTTAAGTCGGAGAAAACAATAAATATTTTAGATATCATCAACATATAGGTCACCTTTTAAAATTTATTGGGGTACAAATTTAAACGGTTGGGTAATAGAAAGTACCTATTATTAAGAACTTAGATTTAAATAGATTTTAAATAGTGACCATATTTATTGTTATATTATTTCAAATTATTAAAGTTTTATATTTTAAAAATATGAAACACTATTTAAGGCTACTTAAATATGGTTCCATTTTAGAATTTCCATATAACTATTTTTTATTCTATGAATAAAAATAAATTTTCATTTATGCTATAAAGTAATTAATCATTTTTTTTAAATTTAGATTTAAGTTAAGTTATTAAATATTAAATATTAAGTTTTACAACATATTTCATTAATTTAATAATTTGTTATACTCTTTCGTAACAACCGATTGAAAAATCATAATATATGAATATGGTGAGGTGTGACAAGTTATACAAATGATGTGATACCCTTTGATGGTGTCATGGTAGTGACATCGTGGCCATGTTGCCACATGGGGCTAGTATGAAATGAATTGGTGTTATGGTAGTAACATCATGACAATGTTGCCATATGGGGGTGGCATTGGGTTAGCCTTGTTGTTGCATCAACGTGTGAAAAGGGGAATTGGAGCTTCTTGCTAGAAGACTATATATAGGTAGTTATACATATTGATATTTTGTTTGTTTTTGTAATTATTGGATAATGATGGCTTTGGGTTGATAATGTGCTTAAGGTGTTTATCATCCTCCATGTGCCTTACCATCATGGTCTCCTTAATGGCCATTGATTTTAGCAACTTTCCTTGGCTAGATCGTGTTCATCGAACACAAATTAGAAAATGATATTTTTTAAAATATTAGAAGGTTGTTAGTTAACAGAAGTACAAAATGCTACTTTTTCATTTTTTTCTCTACCACCCTACTAGCAACCACATTATCATAGGTTTTGCTTCTTCATGTCGTCTCATCAAGTTTCAATAGTTGAGGAAACTACTCTCATTTCAAATTCCTATATTCCTATAAGACTAGAGGAAACAATGAATTTCTTAGATGTCAATGACCAATAGGCCATGTTTAGTCCATTTGGAGGATAACCTAACATCATAAATGTGCAAACAAAGACATTTTAAATAATGTCCATATTCATTTTTAATTATTTTGATATATTAAGGTATTGTATTTGAAATAAATGAATCAACATTTTAGGTCTCTTAAACATAATTTGATTTTAGAAAATTTAAATAATTTTTTTATATTTATAATAAAAACAAGTTTTTATTTATGCAGCAAAGTAACTCATTATTTTATTGTTGTCAATCCTGCCACCTTATTTTTCTTCGGGCATCTCAATTTATGTACATATTAATTTGAGAAGCGTATAATTTTACCTTTGCTAATTTGTGTGGAATGGATGGAATGTAAGAATGACAAGAAGTTCTTTAATTGCTTATGTGGTAGGTCATGAACATTTATTTTCTATTTTTTAAATATTGGTATGTGCATGCACCATTTTAAAAATGATTGATGGAGCATTAATTTCTCGTCTCTCTTTGAAGCCGTCAACGCATCACTAAATTATACAATGCTTTGATTACAATATTATTATTTACATATTATCAAAAGTTATTTATCTCTAATTCATTTATACTTGCAAACTTTTTTTTTTTTTTTCACAAGACTTGTATTAAATTTAATATGATATATAATTTTTTTAGAAAATCAAAATTGAAAAGTCATTTTTAAAAACAACAAAAATTATTTTATTTCCTTTTTTGAAATAAGAATGTTTAAAAAAATGGTTTTTTTTCCTATTTGATTGTATTATAAAAATATAAAAGAAAAATCAAATACAATTCAAATTAGTTAAAAATTTATATATTTTCAAATCATTTTATTTTTATATCAAAAAGTTAAAATAAATGAAATTACATTGATGAAACATTTTCTTCTCCTCTTGTAATAAAAGTCTTCATGCCTCACTCTACTATAAACAAAGTTAAGCAAAGTTAAACTAAAGCTAGTCACATAGAGCTGGAGCATCATGCATGAAACACTTGGTGATTTCCAATATCAATATTGGTCATTCGGATAAATAACATTATATTTGTTATATTTTCTATGAATGAAAAAGTGGTCCTGAATGTTTGGATGTGCAATGCAACATCATTTGGCCACTAGATTGCTTTTGGATAGCCTCTTTATGGCTCTCATTCCTCTATTACAGAACTTAGATAACCATCACTTGTTTCATTACCCGAAATTAATTGACATGTGGCTTATTGACAACTAATTGATTTGCATTTTATTTAAAAAGTATTTTAAGTGAGATTTTGTCTCAATATGGTATTTAAAAACAAATCTTTTATTTTAAAAATGAAATACTATTCTTAAAATGCATGGTCTTGCGAGGTTGTTAGTATAAAAAAGGAAGACAATTTTCAAAAAATAAGAATATTTTTTTTCAATTATTTTCTTATAATAAAATAAAAACATGAAATTTTTCATGAAAAAAAAGTAAACCATAACAAACAAAGATAATCTTTATTTTCTTGAATTTTTTTTCTAAACAAGTGAACTCCAAATAATAGTAAATATAACCCATTTGACTGATTCAATTAATATTAAAAATTTATTAACTGAAATTGATTTAAAATAATTCTACCTAATTCTTCTTTGAACATAATTATATTTTTTTTAAAATTTTTTATTAAACAAATAATTTTTTAATAAAACTAGATTATATATATAAGATTTTTGTACGTGATCAAGATTTTTGTGTTCCGCAATCTTGGGAAAAGGTTATTTCCCTCCTTTCAAACATCTTTCTCTTATGTGGTCAATATTTTTGCCTTTAAAATAATTTTTAATCTTTTTTTATGGTCATCTGTCATTCTTCCGCAATCTTGGGAAAAACTTCTCTCACTCCTTTCAAACACCTTTCTCAGAAAAATGTGGAGAGGGGTTATTGGAAATTAGTAAAATTGATGTCTTCCATCTCTTGAAACTTCTAAGCATTTGGTAAAATTTTAAATATTTAATGTTTAATAATTTAAATAATTTTCGATTAAATCATGCTTAAATTTTTTATATGAATTTTAGTATTTAATTATTACTTAAATATTAAGGTTGTTTATCATAACCAATTTATTTATTTATTTTTAAAATTTTATTACTTAATTACCACTAAAAGTAAGTCTTAAGGATGACATCCATTAGGTAAATTTCTATACTTTTCTTTCAATTGTGAATTTGTTCAAATCCTATGATTTTTACATCCGTATAATCTTAGAAGATTGTGTAGATGATTTTCCCCATAAAAATCATCTGTTATATGATTGATTTCTCTATTTTATTCCATAAGTGTTAAAGAGAAATTAAAAATTAAAAATTCGGGTTAAAAAGAAGTAAATACCTATTCACAAAAATTAAAAATATTGGACTAAAAAGAAATAAATACCTATTCACCTTCTTTAGGCATTTCATAATTAAGATCTATAAGTAAATATTTATTACTGAGACCTATATACTTTCAAATATTACAAACTTTTTACAAAGTTAAAATAGAAAAATTATTTTTGAAAACATAAGAAACAATTTTATTTTTTTATTTGAAAATGGAATTTTAAAAAGAACTTCCCAAACACTCTTATTTGGTGTAAAATATGTAATAATCACATTAGGGAGGATTACTATATGATATTATTAGATTTACGATGATTAAAGATACTACTTCACTCAAAGAAGAGTGATGGTCGTCTCACAAATTTGATTTCCTATATCAATATTTGTTATACTTTCTATGAAAGGTACATTTATGGTTGAAGAAGGTTATAGTCATAGGTTCCATAATTATAGAGGGGGGCATCGAGGAAACATCATGAATGAAAAAGAAACTGACTCCACTACCAAGTGGTCCTGAATGTCTGAATGAGCAATGAAATATCATTTGGTCACTAGATTGCTTTTGAATAGCCAATTTATGGCTCTCATTCCTCTAGAATTTACTTAAATAATGATCATTTGTTTGATTAACTTTGCTTTACTGAATAAGCCAAAAAAAAAAGAAGCTAATTGACATGCACCTAATTGACAACCTTTTAAGTGAGAATTTGTTTGAACATATGATTTGAAAACAATTTTTTTTTTCTTACTTTAAAAATAAAACACTGTTTTTTAAAATACTAAATTTAATGCATTTAATTTGTTAACAATTTTAATAATTTATACGAATAATTTAAAATTAAAAAATTAATTCAATTAATATTAGAAATTTATTCACTAAAATTGGTTTAAAATGATTTTATCGATTTCTTCTTTGAATATAACTATTTTTTTTTCACTAAATAAATAGATTTTGAGATCAAACAAGATTTTATATGTTGGATTAGTTAAAGAGTCTAGTAATTTTTTAAAATGATTTGTATTTAAAGTTTAGTTACTTCATATTTTTATGATTATTACTACTAGAAAATATGAAAGTTATGAAAAAAAAAATTACAATGGATAAGAGGACTTTTTTTTTTCCTTTTTTTCAGTGATCTTAAAATAATTTTTAGTTGCTTTCTATGGTCATCTGTTATTGTTACTCTTCTACGACAACGAAATGTGGAAAGTCGTTATTGGAAATCCATGAAATTTGATGTCTTCAATCTCTCCCAACTTCAGTCTTATCCATTAATTTCTATATTATTTTATAATGGAAAAACATTTGGTAAAACTAGACATTTTTAGAATGGAAAAAAAGAGAGGGAGAGAGAGATAAAGAAATATATTGAAAGTTAATTAGCATTTGGTTAAATATCTTAATATTTAATGATTTAAATTAAATTATGTTTAAATTATTTATATGAATTTTAATATTTAATTAATTATTACTTAAATATTAAGGTTATTTGTTTAAATCAATTTAATTTTTTTAAAATTATTAAATTGATATATTTTAACCCTTATAAATATTATTTATGTAAAAAAGAAATAACGGAAATAACAGATACAACTTATGCAAATTACATTATTTCATAAATATAATTTGATATTAAAATTTCTAAATAAATTTTTTCTATTTTTCTTTTTTATAATAGAAATAAGTTTCTATTTATGTTACAAAGCATCTCAAGATCGTATCGTTGTGAGTTCTACCACCTTAATTTTCTTAAATCATCTCAAATTATATACATACTAATATGAAAAACTCATAATATTTTTACCCTTTTGCTAATTAGTCTGGAGTAGATGGATAATAGGAATGACAAGTTCTTTTGTTGTGTATGCGGGTAGACAATGAACATTTGTTCTGCTTTTGAAACATTGGCATGTTCCTACACCATTTTAAAAATGCATTGACGGAGCATTAATTATTTCTTGTCTCTCTCCAAAGATGCATCATCGGACCCTACAATGGTTTGATTGACAAGGAGTACAAGATTGTAACCCAAGTCTCTTGTGAACGTCCTGACCTAGTAGGGAGAATTAATATTTACAACTCATTTAATTTTTTTTTTTTTAAAAACCAAATACATACTAAAAATTACCATATCAAGTAGCATCTTGTGTGTAATAGGTCTTATTACTTTATGTGTTATCTTTCACTAATTTTTATGCATCAACAAACAAAGTTCAAATATTTTGAAAACTGGTATGGTTGATTTTAAAAGACTTTAAAATTTAACAAAATTTATTTGAACTAATTTAACAAAATTTATTTGACTCACTTGAAATACAATTGTGTCATTGATCTTTATGCGACTTTGATCCTTGGACTCCACTCATACCCTACTATTGTATTCGGTATATCCTAAGAGGTTTGTAAAATCATCATTATTCATGAAAATAGATATAAATATTAACACTTAATGAAAATTATTAGAAAATTAAACATACACAAGACAACATATAATTGAATAATTTGAGAGTATGTTTAATGCAAACATCAAGTTTAAGATATGATTTTTGCCCTTATTACCATGCAATTCAATTGCAAACATACATGATGGAAGCATATTGAAAAAACCATAATAATTCTATTTAGAAATATCTAGGTTTTTCTAGACTAAGAGATGAAATAGTGTTAAACGTTTTGAAATGTACATTTGTGATAACAATTTAGGTTATCTATGAAGTGATTGAATTGACATGGGAGCACAAGAGTTGAGGTTTACATTATTGCTTTCGCATTCATAGACATTGGAATAACGGGTGTTCATAACAATAATTTACGACAATTTTCTTTTCCTATTTCTAAGATTGGCATTTTGAACTAATTTTAAAAATTACATCTAATGATTTATTTTTTAAATTTAATAATAAAAATTTAAATAATAACAATACTAATAATAATAATAATAATAATAATAATAATAATATATTGATTCTCAAATATTTTAAAAACAAAAATATAAAAACAAAAGTTTTATTTTTCAACAAATTAATGATATGGGTGTCTTACATTAAGTCATTTTTAATTTTAACACATGGCCATTGGGTTTTGCCCCTTTCCATCTTATCAATAAGTTTCAACAGTTGAGGAAACAATTTTCATCTTAAATTTCTATATTATTTTTAGGTTGAAGAACACTGAATTTCGTAGATATCATCAAAAAATAATTTACTTTTAAAAATTTATTTGTTTATAAATTTAAGCTATTAGGTAATAGGTCTTGTCTTGTCCTCCTATTACCTAATAATTTAAATTTATAAGCAAATAAATATTCAATAATGTGCACATTCATTTTTATATTATTTTAAATTATTAAAGCTTTATATTTAAAAAAATATGAAACAACATTTAAGATTTTTTTAAATATAGTTCAATTTTAGAATTTCTACATTACTTTTATTTTAAATTTATAAATGAAAATATATTTTAATTTATGCTACAAATAACTCATCATTTTTTATTTAAAATCAACTTAAATTATTAAGAGTGTGTTTGAGAATAATTTTAAAAAATATTTTTAATATTTTTAATACTTGAATGATAAAAATTTTTAAATATCATAAATATTAAAAGTGTTTTCTACTTATAAATAATAAATATTAAATTTTACCCCATATTTTATTAGTTTAATAATTTGTTATATGTTTCAAAGCTGTTGCTTGAAAAATCATTAGGTATGAACCGAAAAATCATTAGATATGAATATGGAGAGGTGTGACATGTTATGCACAGGATGTGATGCTTTTGATGGTGTCATGGTCGTGACAACATGGCCATGCTATCATGTGGGTGATATGAGTTGGAGTCATGGTATGACCATGTTGCTATTAGGGAGCCACGTGAAATGAATTATTTATATTATTTATTAGGTGTGTGGTTACATATTCCCAATAGGACCACTGAAAATTGAAATGATGGGTTTAGCCCTCTTGTTGTCAATGACATTAGGGGTGTGAAAGGGGGAGGGGGTTTGGGAAATTGGAGCTTCTTGCCAGAAGACAATGGATAGTTAATTATAGATATTGATTTTTTTTTTAATTTTTGCAATTACCGGATAATAATGGGTCTTGGGTGGACAATGTGCTTCAAAGGTTCATTATCCTTTATATACCATGTTCGTCATGCTCCCCTTCATGGCCATCAATTTGGACAATTTTTCTCGACTCTTCTTGATGGCCAGTGATTCCCACAATGTTACTATGCTAAAATGTGATGGCCAAATACCAATAGTTAAGAAGGAACTTCTTTTAAAAGATTAGAAAGTTGTTGGTCAATAGTTAGATTAATCCATCTAAAACCCAGTTTTCATGTTTAGAAATATGTAGTAAATCCCATATTATTTATATAAATATATTTAATGTTTTAATATTTTTGAACTTATTTAATATATATTTTACTTTATATATATTTACATGTAGATTTGTTGTATTTGATTTTTTTTTTTGTTTGAATAAATATCTTGATAAGAATTAATTATTTTTTATATGTACTTACGACAAGGAAATAAAAATACTTTTATATTTGAGATCCTAAAGAGAAAAAAAACTGAAAATTTTCAAACAAATTTGTCTACATCAAATAAAATTACGAAGGGTTTCATAGCCAAAAACCCCCTCATGGATTAAAAGAAAAAAATGATTTGAGAAAGACAAACAATATTCTATCTCTTCCATTACACATGATAAGCTAGTATCCATAGGATGAAGGATTGGAAAAATAGAGAAAATTTGGCCCCTCACGAGTGTCTGTTCTATGCTAATTCCGAACTTCTAATACAAACTAAGAGTACTAGTGGTCTAAAATTGGTTTTAGATTCACTTGAATTAATATTTTTGTTTCCATAAATGTATAATTAAATACATGAACTCTACTACAAACTGTTGAAAACAAAAACACACAACTAGCAAATGGTATAAACTATCAAGCCTGGCACACAGCCATGGTGCAAGGGAAGTTAGAGCAAATGATTAGAGAAAGGCAGCAGGCAAGACATGAAGAGAGAAAGAAGGCAAGACGTAGAGGGACTAAAGTTCATTGTAATGATGGCTACGGAGAAGAGATCTTATGATTCTAGAGACGATTTTTGAGTCCATGCATGGTTGATATGATAATGGCAAACCAGATTGAGGAACCAAAGGATCTTCATGGTTTTCCATCCCAAAGAATCATATATGTTAGGAAGGCTTCTGAGTAAGAAAAATTAAGTTATAATCAGGATTGAAATTCATTAAAATTGAGTGATGTTGTATAATATTTTGACTTATAACCTTGAAAAGCTTAGAAATTTAGGTTAAAATTATGCTGCTTTTTCAAAAATTTTCCCCCTCTAATATAAGTAAAATGAAATAATTAAAAGCCAATCTATATCACCACTTAAAAGGGGTTCCCAGAGCACACTTAGATGATTTTATTTATTTTAAAAAGATTGGATTAACATTACAACCACCATTCCTCGCCACTGTCCTTCCACCCAAAGAGTTATTTTATTTAGTACACTACTACTCCAGTACTCCTCTTGAGAAGGACTTTATTTAGCAAAACGAGGTCTCTAGCACCGCTCAAGCGCCTGCAATGAAAGGATCCTTTCGAAAGTGCACGAGCTGGTTATGAGTCGTGGAATTCGGAAGCTCCTGCCGAACATATGCCTGGTAGGAGTTCGACGTGCAGGAGTCCGTGGCTGCAAGACTGATTATCCAAATCTTTTCGTCTAGTTCTGGTATGCCTATGACCCATGCGTAAACCACCCACTCAGATTTCAGGTTATTTCCAGTAAGAAGGTCGTACTCTTTCACGGCCCATTTTGCCAAGGCTATCACACGTCATCGTGCTTTGTATCCGGGTACACGTCATCGTTCCTTTGAGTTGCACTTGAACCACAGTCCGACCTGTGGAGACTCGTCAAAGTCGTGGGTTTTGGATGGGTTTTTGTGGAGGTGTGGTGGTACATGTTGGGACAATGAGTTTAGATTGTATGTTGACAATGAGTTGCAACTTGTCATAGTTGTGACTTACTTTCTATTGAAGATTCAAAGTTATTGTTTGCTCAACCAAAAAAAATCATAGGCATGTTTAAAAAGGTTTGGAATTAAAGTTTTTATAAGCACAACAAGGAGTATTAAAGCTTTATTGAATCCAATTCATTTTCTTCCACTTAATTCTTATTTCAAATTACGTATCTTGTTAAGGAATGATAAATCTTTCTATTTGTCACATGAGTTCAATTTCATTTCACATGGAACCTTTTCCACCACGATTTTTTTCCTCTTTTTTTCTTTTCATCAAAATTTCTTCTATGAAAAAAAATAAAATTGTATTATCTATGGCAGTTCTCCAAAAACATATATGAAGTTATTAAATGAGGACAGCATGCACGATTCAAATTTAGAACCATGTAAGGCAATACAAATCATTACTTCACTCGCAACATGCTAAATCAACTATATACACTCTTTATTTTTTAATACATGCAGAAGGAGGAAGATTATAATCACTCCACACCCCAAATTGAAGCCAGAGAATTTCTGTAAAGATAGAGGAGTCATGCAAAGATCTTTCAAACCTGAGATTTATGGGGGTTAGTGGAGGAGCTATTGGCTTGGGCATCTTTATGTTCGAACATACCGGTGATCAAAGGTTTGAGACGAACATAATTGCACCTAGGGCAAGCCTTTACTATAAGCTTCAGCGGATATTTGCATGCTTCCAAGAGTGATAAATATAGTGGTGAATATGAGATAACAAAGACCGTAACTGGGAGGAATGCGACTGAGTACAGCACAATTTTTGTCCACCTTTCCTTATTATGTATCATGAGGACTATTGTTGCAGCAAATGCCACCATCATCATTGACACTGAGAGGATTAAGAATGTGAAGCCCAGCATCAGCTTTTGAATAAGAGAGTTCTTGAAGTCTCGAAATCGAAACGAGGAGGTGAGAATTGAGAGGAATGTAACCACGGAGGTCAAAGCAAAAGTAAGTGTAAGTGAATCAGACAGGGTGAAAATCATAAAGAAAGGTTGGTAGAGAAGGAGTGGGAAACCCGTGTTTTGATTAGGCCCTCCTGGTATGGTGTAGGCTGCAGCAAATGCAACAGTGGCAATGAGAACAGCAACAACTGTGCAGTTTTCTGAGGTGCGCTTTAGCCAATCCGTGGCGCTCTTACGAAGTTTAGTGTTTGTTTCAGCAAATAATTCCTCAGGAGTGTGCTTCTGTTCGTTGAGGTGCTTAGTGAAATAGTCTGCAGAGACTTCCTTCACCCTCTGCAAACACAAGTAATTATATTTGCTCTTAGATATTTAAGTCAGCTTAGATGGGAATAAACAAACAGAACCGCAATATGATGATACATTAAGTTTAAAAATGAAGGCTAAGCTTTTGAGCCAAAAGCTTGAATCATCCAAATTGATAAGCATCAATGAATTAGGGCAGCCAAAGCATATATACCTCAAACAATATCAACTCCTTTTGCAATTGAAGTGCAGGGCTTTGTATCTTTTCAGGAACATAATCTGCTCTTTTTTTCCCAACCATATGAAGTATGGAATTCCCCTCATCATCTAGCTTTCTTACAAGGTTCCTTGCTATGAATTCATTATTCACCACCAGGTTGAAAATCTTTATTTGGCGGTGCTTAATTGCAAAATGCAATATATTCTTCCCTTTGCAATTAATGTGCTCAAATGCTTGCGGGTGCACAGCAAATATTTCTTTGACAATCTCTTGGATGCCTGACCAGGTGGCCAAAAACAATGGAATTTCACCGGTCCTCATAATGGGAGTCATGTCGTTTTCTGGAGAGCCATCTACTTCTCCTTCTCCTCTGCTTTCATTGAAGGGAGATTTGCTACTTTCCTGGGACCGTCCTGTGAGGCCTTCTTTCTCTTCATGTCCCGGGGAAAGCAATGAAATTGACGCATTTCGTCTCCCTTTTTCATCACTTGAGGGAGTTGAAGGACTATATGTGTGTGTTTTAGGCTTACTCCGGTTTTGTCGTGCTTTAGTAGCTTTCGATGAAGTATCTCTTTGTATCAACAACTTAGCAAGTTTCACAGCTGATTCATATCTAGCCTGCTCCTTCCTAACTGCTTCCAAAGCCGGCAAGCTCCAACATGATTTAACTTAATTATCAAGAAGCATAAGTAAGTGATCATTCTTGGTATAATCAGATTGGACTTTTTACCCATACATCAAACCATTATAGCACTACCAGCTAATTAGCCTAAAAACTCATGTTATTAGGTTATCAATCAAACAATATATAGCAACTTACACTAAAGTCTTTCACATGATCTCCTCTTAAAAATGAAACTATTGCATCATTTTATGCTAGTAATTAGCCTAATAAGTTGAAACTAATGTTAACATGACACATCTTAACATGCTATAAACTAGAATCATCTCTTCCATCAAACTTTTTAACCTCAAATTTCGCTGTCATTCTAGGTCTAACCTTAACTCTAATACCAATATGAAAATAATAAAAAACAATAATAGGGATAAGAAAATGGGAGAACAAAAAGGCTACATGAAAACTATTTTTTAAGAAAAAGATTATAATCCTAGAACTCTCAAAATCCAAAACTCCAATTATATTAAAAAAAAAAAAAAAAGATTCCCTCTTTCAGTTAATAAAACTTAAAATATCTTCTTATAGTTCTCTTGGTTACATCGGAATATTTTATATATGAAACTAATTATCTAGTTTAAAAAAATATATATGAGAAAACAATTGCTATGTTTAGTTAAGAAAAACACCCAAAAGAGAGGGGGGGGTGAATTGAGTTTTTAAATTTTTTTCAATCACAACATATTTAAACAAAATATAAGCAAAGTAAAGAGATAGAGTTTAGAAAATTCAAACTCGGGTTTATAGTGGTTCGGCACTTTCTTGCCTACGTCCACTCTCCTCAACCTCCTAACCGAGTGAGGGTTCCACTAACTTGAAACTTCAACCAAGCTTCCAATCTTCTTATACTTGGATTCCGACTCTAATGGGCTCTTACACAACTTCTTCAAGATTCAACCCTCTTGAAGGCTTTAATACTCAGATTGTTACAAGATATAATCACTCAACCTACCTTAAAGATGACTCAAATAAAAGACAAAACTAGGATGACAAACAAGAGTGCATTAAAGGATATGCAAGTGGTGATTTAATGCACAATGAAAGAAATGAGAGCTTTTTGATCAAGAACAGGTAGGTAGGCTTTGAATGCAAGTGTTCTCTTTTCAATAAATGTAGTGGAGCTCTCAATTTATAGGTTTCTAAGCTCGGGAGTCAAAAACAGTAAAAGGCAACCTCGTCCGGTCGAGTTAGGGGTCGATCGGTTCACTAGCCGTTGGAGCATTTAATGCATAACAGGTTACCGTTGCCTTAATCAGACCTCGACATGTACTCGACCGGACCTCGACTGGTAAGAGAAACACCTCGACCGGGAAGAAAAGGCTACTGGGAGAGAGAGAAGATTTTTGACTTCTCTCAACCGGACGACCACAACCGGTTTACCGGTTCCTTAACCGGTTGGTCGGTTGGCCATAGCCTCGATCGGTTGAGCCTTTTTGGCCTCGAAAAACTTATTTTTTGATTCCTTTCTTTTCTAACACTTAGGCAAGGTCTTTAGGAAAATTATTAAGCTAATTTTAAAACATTTTGCCTAAGGTAAATTAGTTAAAAACTCGGGTTTTAATGAAATCGACGTTTTAAATAATAAACCGAGTTTTCTAAGATGCATGAAACGTATGAAAATCCTAAGTGCACTCATGCATTCATCTTACATTAGTTTTCTATGATCATAAGTCTTCCAAACATCTCGATCTTGTATCCATTTGATCATTTGATGAATTTTCGAGTTTATACCTGAGATTCTTAAACATTAAACCAATTAGTCACTTAACCATGATTTGTTATCATCAAAACCCGATTAGGAGAACCCTTGAGCTAACAATATATATTAGTGTTAGAAAATTATAGGATACTTTATAAAAAGAGGAAAGTTTCTTATAAGAATATATCATAAAAGGAAAATATCATAGGCTTAGAAATTGATTTAGAGAATTTGAAATATTTTCAATAGATTAGGTTGAAGCATTTTCTTTTTCTCTATTTATTGATTTAGTCTTGTCCGGGCTTGAAGATATGTCAAACATTGAGTTATTCTCTAACCCGTCGATTTAGGAGGAAAAAGGGTATGAAGGTATGAAGATTAAGGAATAACTTGTGAAAGAGAAGCAGGGCTGAAGCTCAAGGAATAAAGGTACCCTTAGGAATAAAAGTACCCTTAGGAATAACTAGTGAAAAACTTCCGCCGAGTTTATCCCATTTGGGATGTGAACGGTTTGACTACAAATAAAATGACCCAACCTCAAGGCAGCTCCATCTCTCACACCAACAAATGTAAAAAACTGCATCATGAAGGGATTTTACAATGAATCATTAATTCTGGTTCTGAGGTCCAAAATATGGAGAAGTGTGACATTACCACACTGTTAATATACTCCTCTTAATCCCTATCGTATGGGCAATAATCTTTATAACAAGGAATGAAAAATCTTTTTCCCGTTACATGAATCTGGATTTCATTTTGTTGGGAAAAAAAATGTTTCTAAGCATTATTTTTCCCCTCAAAAATGACATTGTACGTATTGATAATAGCTATAAAAAACATATATTGAATGACTAATAGAGGATATCGCACTTAGCCGTTTAGTCGTGCAAGGACAAACACATCAATGGATCATGATTTCACTCTAAACATGCCATGGCGGTTTTTTCCCTCACAAATTGAAAACAAATTAATCACTACTCCATGTGTAAAGTTCAACAAGGAGTTATGAAAAGATAACTACCAAACAAACGGATCCATCAAACCAGTGAAGTGCATTTGGATTGAGATTTATGGGGGGTTTAATGGAGGAGCTCTTGGCCTGGACATTGTTATGCTTGAGCAACTTAATAGTAATCCAAGACCCGAGAAGAATACAGTTACAGCTAGGACAAGCCTTAGCTAAAAGTTTCAATGGATATCTGCATGTTTCCAAGAGCGATAAATATACAGGTGAATATGAAACAACAAAGAAGGTAACTGGGAGGAATGCAACTGAATATAGCACAATTTTTGTCCACCTTTCCTTATTATGTATCATAAGGACAATAGTTGCGGCAAATGCCACCATCATCATTGACACTGAGAGGATTAAGAATGTGAAACCCAACATCAGATTTTGAGGAAAAAAGTGCTTGAAGTCTTGTAATTGAAATGAGGAGGTGAGAATCGAGAGGAATGTAGCCACTGAGGTCAGAGCAAAGGTAAGGGACAGGACATCAGTTAAGGTGAAAACTATGAAGAAAGGTTCATGGAGGAGTGGAAAACCAGAGTCTTGATTTGGTCCTCCTGATATGTAGGCTGCTGGGTGGAAATGAGAACAACAACAATGATGCAGTTTTCAGAGGTGCGCTTTAGCAATTCTGTGGCGTTGTTATGAAGCTGATCTGATCATAGGTTGTAGCAAATAATTCTTCAGCAATAAGCTTCTTCTGGTTGAGGTGCTTGGTGAAATAGGTTGTAGAAATTTCTTTCACTCGCTGCACATACATTCACACTGTATATATAAGAGCTAGCACTTTTGTATTGGCAGTATATACAAGTATAAATTCAAATAAGCTATCTTTAAGGATTTTTATCATAATATCAATTCTTATTTGGATTGTTTTTTAAGGAGCTTTTTACTTCAAAAAAATTTAATATGGAAATTATGATGAAATTATTTCATATAAAAACTATTTTTTAATCTATGCATGAATTTATTGAATGTTTACTAATACAATCATCATACCCAAATTGTCCCTTGAAATTATGATTTTAGCTTCAGTTCAGCTTTTAGTTAAAAGGAAAGGCCGAAATCAAAACAAGGGATCACAGAGGGTAAGTTTTGGAGCCTATAGCTAGCTTGAACTTCCTCAACATTAAATGGAGATGCTTTTATACACGAAAGAGTGTGAGATAATGAATTAATAGGATATGAAAGTCTACCTCGAATAAAAGCAATTCCTTTTGCAATTGAGGTGCTGGGCTTTGAATCTTTTCCGCTGCATAACCTGTTTTCTTCTTTTCCCCGCATTGTCTGTCTTTGTTATATATCAACCTTCTGGCAAGCATTTCCTTTTTCACCACCAGCTCAAAAATATCTATTTGCGGGTGCTTGATCGCCACATGCAGTATGCTCCTGCCCCTGTTATAAACATGCTCAATTGCCTGAGGGTGCAAATTGTTGCCAATAATAATGGAGTTTCGCCTGTCCTCATCAGAGTTATGTAACTTTGTGGAGATGCAACTTCTTTCTCTTCATCTTCTGGGCCTATATCTTCACTGAAGGAAGGTTTATGAGTCTCAAGGGACCATATTGGGGAGTTTTCACCTTTCTCTTGACCCAGGGAAGGTGTTGAGATTAGTTCATAACGTCCTTCCTTTTCATTGGAGAATGGTTTGGTATAATGACCATATTTGTGGCTCTTAGGCTTACTCCGGTCCTTACGAGGATCAGTAACCTTCCAGGAAGTATCTTTCTGATTAAAAACCTGGAGAGGTTTGTGGCTGATTCTAGTCTGGTGTTCTCCTTCCTAACTGCTTCCAACAGGGGCAATCCCCAATATGATTGAACTTCTGTGTGATGTAACGTTAGTAAAAGAAATACTAGTTGCACTTGAAACATACCAAAATCAGATATATATGAGATGGGTTTGCACACTTTGACTTGTGGCCCTTCATCATCTCTCTCCATGGTCTTATCTTTTTCTTTGAAGTTGGAGACACCTGTAAAGTGACAAATCAGACTGGGAAGAGAAAAGAAGATTCAGTTTGCCTTTTTCATCCGTTAACAAAATTTTCTCTAAAAGATAAATATACTGTACAAGAGAAGAGGAGTCGGTGCAGGAATTCATATTCACATCCGCTTTTAAATGCTGATGAATTGCATGCCAGAAGTTTGAACGGCAGCCATCTGATATATGAGTTTTATTGAATTTAAATTTAATTTTATTTTTTAGTTCATTTTTTTCTTTTCTTTTCATTGTATATTTTCTCTCTTTCGAGAAAACCGAATAGGTTGCAGAAGCAAGAGCTTATGCAAACTCGCAAAAGTGCTCAGCAAGGATAGAATACGAAGAATGGTGGCTTCATCTTTCCTCTGAAAAAACACTTTTCGGTCTTCTTCATTAAGGCATTCTTTATCAACTACATCAGCAAGAAACTTGAACATCATCTTTTTCCCATATTGAGCTGCCTGAAAGAGCGGCGTCTCACCATAATCGTTCTGCATTCTGAGCAACTGTGAAGCTTTCTTCAATGTTTCTCTAGCAGCAGGAAGGGTTCTGCTGGCTGTGGCTGCCTCGTGGAGTATAGTGTTTCCAGCATCATTCTGATGGGCGAGTTGGCTGAGATGGGTCTCCGGCAATTGTTCCAGTAAATTCAGTTCTAGATCAGATTGTTTGGAGTAAGTAGCTATGTGGAGGACTGTCTTTGTGTATAGTCATTACGTACATGGCCCTTCTGGAATATTTTTGCAAGGTTGGATCACCTCTTTCTCATCTCCATTCATCAGAGCTTTGTAGAGATCTCTGTGAAGCTCCTCTTTGGTACCTTCATCTGCCATGAAAGTGGAAACAGTAGAAGGGTTACTGGAAGATGGGTGTTTAGGTACAAGCTAGTGGAGAAAGTTAATGGGTGGATAAGATTCCTTTTCTCTTTAGTGGGGGATCCGACTCTTCATATTACTTGATATTCCAACTCTCGTGTTATTAGGTATGGATCTTAAGTTTACTAGAAATTATACTTCCAATTATTTGCTTTGTAAAGTTGAATCCCATAAAAATTTGATCAAGTTTATATTTGCTTTAGATGTTACTTAGTCTAGAAATCAAGAGAAAATCAGTTTTATTATTACATGCAAGTCTATTCAATTAAGAACAGATTTTCATCATACATACTTTCAAGAGTTAAATATCCCTTAAACTTCTGAACTTTTTGTATTTTGCTTCCTCCCATTTAAAATCCATCAATTTATTTAAAAAAAATTGCTAAATTGTGTTTGAATGATTTATATTTTTACTAACATGAATGATTTAACATTTCCTTGTATTTATAAGTTAATTGACTATGCAAAGAGATAATAATACGTGATAAATCTTTCTTTATTTTGCAAATGTTTTTTTTTTCTTATAGTGAAACTTATCTTTCAGTTTTCTTAACAATTAGATATTAAAAAGATTCGTTCATATCCACATGTATGGCCATACTTTTATGGCCTTTTTGGCTTTAAAATATGGGGTGTTTGCCATGTGCACGTGCCTTCTTCTAGCTTTACCTTTCTTGGTATTCATGCTTTTTATTATTGAGGGCCGGCTTGTCTAAATGGTGCTTGCCTTTTCATTATTACTGATTCTTCTTAGCATGGTTAACAAAGTTAAATGGTAAATGGTGTCTGCCATTTCCAATATTCAAGATATATTTCTCTATTAATTTGTTATTGTGGATCAAAAGGTTTTGATGCTAGATCTAGGACATGAATGATGTCTGTCTTTCAAGCTTTAGAGCTGTCTCTACCCCATCTTAAAACTTCCGCCCTGGTGATCTATAAAAATAAGGAAAAAAAAGAAGAAAAAAACAAAGATCAGCAAGTCAAATTAATTTCAAAAAATGTTGGTATTTATTATTGGAGATTTTGTAAGCATCTTTCTTCCTATGTTTGTTGTATTATGATATATACTTGATTCTTCAGTTCAAGGTGTTCCCTTTAAACAAACCGCTACTTCAATGCCACCTTGGTCTTGCCAGTTCTATTTATGTCATAGAAACAATATTCAAGAAAAAGAAATAAACAACAAACAAATCAAATCGTCTTTTAGTTTTTTAAGTTATTGTTTTATATTTGATTTTTCATTGGACTTCTGATGATAAATTAAATAAAAAATTGAGATTAATTCTTTCTTATTTTTGTTTGCATATGTGGCGAATTTAAGGAGACCACGTGGCCAAGAGATGCCCTATCACTTCCACTCAAATGTATTCAAATTTAAAACTCTCTGCATATGTAGAAAGGCAATACAGATCATTAGTTCACTTTAAACAAGCTAATTAAATTCAATATATGCAGTTTTTTTGTTCTTGTTACAGGCAAACTGAAGAATATTTGTGTAAAACATGGACAAGGATTAATGAAAATACAACCAAATGAGACGATCATTTCTTCTTTCAAACCGGAGTACGGTTGGGATGAGATTTATGGGGTTTAATGGAGGAGCTGTCCCCTCGGATACTATTATCCTCGAACGACTTATTGTTTATCCAAGGTTGAAGAGGAAAACAATTACACCTAGGACAAGCCTTCAGTATGAGCTTGAGGGGGTATTTGCAGGCTTCCAAGAGGGATAGGTATAGAGGTGAATATGAGATAGCAAAGAGGGTAACTGGCAGGAATGCAACTGAGTATAGCACAATTTTTGTCCACCTTTCCTTATTACGTATCATGAGGACTATTGTTGCAGCAAATGCCACCATCATCATTGAGACTGAGAGGATTAAGAATGTGAAGCCCAGCATGAGCTTTTGAGGAAGAGAGTTCTTGAAGTCTTGTAATCGAAATGAGGAGGTGAGGATTGAGAGGAATGTGACCACTGAGGTCAAAGCAAAAGTAAGGGAAATGACGTCGGTCAAGGTGAAAATCACAAAGAAAGGTTGGGAGAGGAGGAGAGGTAAACCCGTGCTTTGATTTGGTCCTCCTGGTATGGTGTAGGCTGCAGCAAATGCTACGGTGGCGATGAGAACGGCAACAATGGTGCAGTTTTCAGAAGTGCGCTTTAGCCAATCTGTGGCACTGTTATGAAGATCGGAATAGGTTTTAGCGAATAGTTCCTCTGGAGTCTGCTTATTTTCGTTGAGGTGTTTGATGAAATAGGTTTTGGAGACTTCCTTCACTCGCTGCACACATAATTAATCTTATAAATTTTAGGCTCCTAAACATATTTTTGTTTTATTAAACATCATAGAAGAGTTTTCAAAAACTGAAAACTATTTTCAAGTATTATTTTTCAAAACTGTTTTTGAAAATACTTCTTAAATAGAGCCTAAGTTTTGAACCCAATGTATTTTTGAAGCTTTCAAATTGATAATGCCATTAAGAAGTATGTGTGCAAAAGCAGGGTTGAATAGGATAATGGAAGCACACCTCAAACAAGAGCAACTCCTTTTGCAATTGGAGAGCAGGGCTTTGTATCTTCTCAGCTATGTAACCTGATCTTTTCTTCCCAACCATATGAAGTATGGAGTTTCCCCATTCGTCAGTCTTTCTTACTAGCCTCCTCGCTAGCATTTCATTATTCACCACCAGATTGAAGATCTCTATTTGGCGGTACTTGACGGCAACATGCAAAATGTTCTTCCCTCTGTTATTAATATGCTCAATAGCCTGTGGGTGCACATCTAGTATTTGTTCGACAATCTCTCGAATGCCTGACATTGTGGCCAAAAACAAAGGAGTTTCCCCGGTCTTTATGATGGGAGTTGTGTAATCTTCCTCTTCTCCTCCTCCTCCTTCTCTTTCAGTAAAAGATGATTTCTTACTTTCCTGGGACTGTCCTTGGGGGGTTTCTTTCTCTTCATTACCTACGGACAGGGATTGCAATCCATCTCGTCCCAATCCTTTCTCGTTTAAGGAAGTTCTGGGACCATATCTGTGAGTTCTAGGCTTACTGCGGTCCTCTCGTGGATTAGTGAGCTTCCATGAAGTGTCATTTGGAATCAACAACTCAGCAAGTTTGGCAGCTGATTCGTATCTAGCCTTCTCTTTCCTAACTGCTTCCAATATGGGCGATCTCCAACATGATTTAGCTTTTCAAGAATGAAATTAATCAAGTAACCAGTTTGGGAGTTGAAAAAGAAAAACATACTTAGCTTTTCAACTGTCAACCTCTTTTGATTAATGTGGCATCCTTAAAATGATGGAATTCAATTAAAATTTGTAGATTGAAGGAAAGACTTAATGAGTTAAAGTTCAGAAGTAACATGCAAAACATCAGCCAAAGAAATAGACTTTCATATGACATACCTAAATCAGATATAAATGAAACTGGTTTGCAAACGTGTAACCCTTGATTATCTCCTCCTTCGGTCTTATCTCCTTTTCTTGAGACCACTGAAAATTCAAAATACTTTATTCACGATACATAGTTGTGATTACTTTAAAAAGGGAAAAGGGGAAAAAAAACTATCTACTCAGATTTTATTTGTCACTTTAAGAGAACAATTTATTAATTTGATTACGCTTAGCAGTGGTCTTTGCTCCTACATGGTGCTCATACAAAAAGATATTGAAACAACAGTTGAGAAAACAGAGAATAAGTAAAAGGGGAAATGTACTATACAAGAGAAGATGAGCCGCTTCAGAGATCCTTGTTGACATCCGCTTTGAAATGCTGATGGATTGCAAGACAGAAGTTGAAGAGCGGTCATACCATCGTCATCCGGTAGATTAATTAAATATGGGTACCTCGTTGCAATTAACCCAGCCAAGTCTGGTTTGCATGGATTTTAGTAAGAAAATATGAAGGGAAAAAGATAAATTAACTTGAGTTAAATTAGCAGGCCATATATACCTTGAAGTATGAAATTTTATATTAATTTTAATTTTAAGAGAGACAAAGATATATATAGTTTTGCTATATTAAAAGAATTATTTGATTAACAAATATATAGACACTTTCAGGAACTCACCAAAATGCTCAGCAAGAATGGAAATATGAAGAATGGTGGTTCCATCCATCCTCCGAAAAAAGGCATCAATCCGATGTTCTTCAGTCATTCTTGCGCAGACCTTATCAACTTCTGTTGCCAGAAACTCAAAAACCCTAGTTTTCCCATAGCGTGCTGCTCTAAAGATAGGGGTCTCTCCGAGGAAATTGCTCAAACTCAGCAGTTCTGGTGCCTTGTTAAGCATTTCCCTAGCGGCATTAGTTGTGCTGTTGGAAGTGGCTGCTTCATGGAGTATAGTGTTTCCAGCGTCATTTTGAAGGGTGAGCTTGTTGAGATGAGTCTCCGGCAAATTTTCAAGTAATTTCAGTACTAGATCAGCTTGCTTGGAGTAAGTAGCCATGTGGAGGACTGTGTCCATGTGTATGGTCATTATGTGCACTGGGCCTTCTGGGATACTTAAGCAAAGCTGGATCACCTCTTTCTCATCTCCTTTCATTAGAGCTTTGTAGAGTTCTCTGTTGAGCTTGTCGTCATAGGCATCCATGAGAGAGAGAGTTGAAGGTTTGATGAAAGGATGGGGCTAATGGACCTACTGGTAGTAATTAGGGTTATATGAAGGTGGATTGATAGAGCTCAATAATAGGTGGAGTACACTTTATGAAATCATCCACACATGTTGTTTCTTTCTTCTTTTTCAACATTTTCCGGTTAGTGGAGAATATAACTTTTCATATAAAATGACTCATAACTTGCCTCCATTATTCTTCATCTCTAGTTTCAGTGCTTATTCAACAGGTGCTTTCATTAATTTGCCTTGGAAAGTATCTGACTGGCTTTAAGAAAACATGAGAGATATCAAAAAAATTTACTAAGTATATATATGAAGATACTTCTTTTTTCTGTGCCAAAGTTTTGCCTTCAAATTAAGTAATTTTGGGGCTATTGCAATTACATGTGTAACACGTTCTGGCAGTCCCTTTCTTGGTATATTCATATTTATGCTTTGAATTATCAGTTGATACTTTATCCTAGTAAACAAAGTAAAATGGTATCTGCCTTTTCCAAAAGCTGTATTAAACTTTTCATCATTCATCAAGATGATTGACATCTTTTTTCAATATGTTATTATCATGCTTCTGGAGATATGGGAAAAAGGGTTTTCTTGCTGCTTCCAAGCATCTTTCTAAGTGAAATGTGGAGACAGGTTATTGGAAATCAATTAAATTGATATCGCAATCTGTCAATCTCATATTTCTAGCTGTCTCTTCCCCACCGTTGAACTTCAGTCTTGTCCACCAATCTCAATTATTGGAATGCTCTCCTTTACTTAGTCTCTTGCTTGTAAGGCATCTCTACAATAAATTCATTATGTGAATGCTTGCAACAATATCAAACCACCAAGAGTTTAGTAGTAAATCAACTAAATAGAATTCATAAAACACTAAGCATTGAGTTTTACCTTTTCCAATCAAGATTGAAAACCAGAACAATCTCTTCTTTTGTGACATTTCTTATGGCAAAAATAATATTGTATCTTATTTTCATCCTTTTGCCCATTGTGAGATGCATTATTATTTGCTTCTTTTTCTTACCCATGCCTTTCTCAAAGAATTTTTTTTACTTGGACTTATAATATTGAGATGAGCCCTATTGGGATTTTTCACTTTTAGCCTTTCTTCTTCTTGAACACATGACAATTAATTCAATCATTTTCCACTTATCCTTCTATGTATTACAATTAATTTTGAAATAACCAAATTGTGAAAGGAAGGAAGTCATTATGAAGTGTAGGATAAAACCTTCAGAAATTATCATGTCTATTCCCTTCAAATTGAGAAAGCCATATTACTCATCTTTATGATGTGCTCATATACACCACTATCATCATCATATTTCATTGTTATCATTTTGATCATAAAAGTACTTGTTAATGACTTGAAAATTCTTAAGAGTTGTTCCTTAACTAATTTAATATAGTTTATTGCGTTATATAAATAGGTGGTTGCTTCATAAATATTGACGAGTTATTGAACCTTTCATCATTATTAGATTCATGTGATTAGAGTGCTCCCACTTTTCATAAAAAACCTTTATTTGTTAGTGCTTTCAAAAGTAGACTTTGTTGGTGTAGGTTCTCTTAAGACAGTCTAAATTTGCATAGCCAAGAACAATTCCAATTTGTTCCTTCATTTTTTCAAAGTTTGCCTCACTTAATTGTTCAATTCCAGACTATCTAATAGCATTAGGATTCATTGTTGCAAAAAAAAAAAAAAAAAAAAAAAAAACTAATTCATAAAAAATTATTTTTATGTCATGATAATATTTAACACTACACATTATAATAATTTAACTACAACAAAAATTAATTAGATATCACATTAATTATAAGCATAAGAGATCATATCATAATTTTTTCATTGGACCAAACTACAATCATATGAGACAAAGTATATTATTATAATCCTTCCCTTGGGTTGAATTATAATAATTTATAAATTATATAAATATGATCTAACTATTAAAGTAAAAGTATTGAAACATAAGGAAGTTTAACACCAATGGATTAAAACTTTATCAGCCTTTTATTATTAAGCTTTTATCATATAATCAAATTTAGTGATGATCCTCCGTTGGGTTGATCAATACTTGTTTCATAAGTTAAACAACATATAACATAATCAATCACGAACAAACAAGTAAATCAACATACATGCCAGATAAAACCATCTCTTGGAATTTCCACAGTCACATGTTTAAATTATTAATCATAATTTTTTTTCATAAAATCATACAATAGATATGATTAAAATTATAAAACATTATGTATATTGATACATCATTCATATACATCATGATAGATATACTTTAGTTGTAGATAACCCCAAGCAACCAAAATTCAAAAAATATGTTTTATGATCCAAAATTGGTTGGCTTTGATACCAATTGTAAACTAAAGTACTTTATGCAAGAATGATTATTTTATAAAAAAAATCAATTTCAATGCACAAGACATATTTTATATAAGCACCAAAGAAATGACAAAACAATGATTGTATTCTTACCTTAGTCCATGATACTGATAACACTTCTAATAAGTTAAAATTATATTTAAATTATTAATTTAAAACTTATTAGCTAATTCCTCCTTTAAATATTAAGGTTATTTATCAAAATCAACTTATTCTAATTTTTTAAACTATTAAATTAACATTCATATTAAGTAATCATGTTATAAAAGAGAAACAAAGGAAGGCATAGACATGACCACTTAAGGTAAAGGATGTTTATGATTTAGAAAAAGTCATTATTTTAATTAACTTATTACATTAAATCATTTTTAACTTTAAGTTACAATATTAATTTTTTTTAATAAACATACTTAATATACTTAACCAATACCATTAAATCACTAAACCATATTAAATCATTGAATTATTTATCAAACACTCTTTTGGTACTGAAAATAATGAAAATTTTGAAGTTCATTTGTTATGCTTTTCTCACCTTTCTTTCTATGGCATTTAACACTATCATTTTTGGATCAATGCTTCTTAATCCTTAGTTTAATTTTTTTTCCCTTAAATGAATTAGCAATACTACTCAACAAGAATGATGGAATAGACATGACACCTGACTCATGCCCAATTGGTGTCTCAGCTGATTTGTGTTCAGCTGGTGCTCCTTGATTGAGGAAGTGATCAACAAAATTTATACCTATAACACCATACACTAGGGTAGCAAATACAAAGCTACTATAGTATAGTGGCTCTAAGGATCGTTCACTGGGAATGATTTGCAAGCAATCAAGGATACCAATTCCAAGTGAATTGGTTTTGTTTCATTTCACGGTTAGCTTAAGGAATAAAACACAAACTTTGATTTGTAAAGGTTGAGACTTAAACTAACTAACTTAACAGAAGTTTGGAATAATTTAGGAAGAAAAGCATTCCTTGGAGATTTAGGTTCACTGGGGTGGTTCCTCATGCAAAAGACATAGCTCCGGTCAGATGGTTCATTTCCTCGCATTAGAGATTCAACTTAGAGTCAATTCTCTAACCGGTGATGTACAGAGACTCCTTCAATTAGATTTCACTTTAATTCTCTCACTGATACAACTTGCAATGGTTCATGCCTCTCACGAGCACTTACCATTCAAGGTGATCTTTAACCTTGGATTCCCCTTCACAAACTCGCAAGAGATAACTAATGGATGTCTCCTAGGAGTCCAAAAGCTTACCAAGTGTTGGTAATTCCAGAAAATCCTACCTTGAAGTCACCTACCAGAGGCTCGCAAGGGGTAAACTAGTGCATTTCCACGGTTGGAAATCACTTGCCTTACCAAGTGTTGGCCTAGGTGACTCTAAGGTGTTTTAAGTTAACTAAAAACATTGAAATCACTAAAGGATTTCACTTCCTCTTCATTAAAAGCTAAAACCACAAAGCTTTGCATTCTTGCATTTGGAACCTTCCCCGGCAACCTTAGCTCCAAGGAATTGGAGGTTTAGTTACTCATTCTCTGGGGAAAACTCCTCAGAGAATTCATAACTTAGAAATAAAATGAAAATACAAAGTGAGAAGGTAAGGCAGTAGAAAGAAAATACTTTACTTGCTTACCAAATGGTTACAGAAGGAACTCCTCTCTGAGAACAGGCTCCCGAGAGGTATTTATATCAAATTAATATAAAACTAATTGTTACAAAGATATTTGGTCTTTTTACTAACTTAAAAACTAAGGAATCATGTAATTGGTGGTTTACAAGGAGTATTTTGGGATTTAGACAACAAAAATCTAATGGAAAATATCTCCCAATGTCGGTAGCAAGCTTCGGGAGGCTTCCGGAGCCATTTCGCAGGAGAAAAGTGGTGCCTGTGAAATTTCGCAGACCCCCAAGAGGGCTGCGAAATTATTTCGCAAGACCAAGCTATCTTCACCAGGCTGCAAAGTTGGCTTCCATCTTGAAGTTCCTAGCTTCCCTCTCGCGGCATGGTTCGTGCATCGTCAGAAGGAGAAACACCTTACTGTACAAAAGTGCTGCGAAATTCTCGCAACAAAAGGCTGATTCCGCAACACTTTAGAGTGACTGGCTTGTAATGGCTGCAACTTCTTCGTTTCAACTCTGAATCGCGCACCGTTTGAAGCATTGGATTGTTGACTTCCTGAGCTTTGAAATGGTATATAGCTTGCATCATTTGGACTTCAGAAAGTGCTCCAAAAGTGGCTGCTACGACTGTCATCAAGAATAGGCTTCATGACAGATTCTCTTTGCTTTTTCTCCTTGCAATCCGGATTCACTCTTGGCAATTGAATTCTAAGCTTTGCCCAAGATTCCTCATAGCTCTCCTCATTCTTGACTTGCTTTGGTGATCAAAATACTATCAAAAACACCAAAACTTACACAAAGTGATCAAAATTGCTTTAAAGGATCCTTAACATGCCAATTGAGTTAAAAGGCCTAAACTACTACTCAAAAGTGTTAAAAAGGATTAATTAAAGGCTATCAAATAGCACTTTTTGAGTAGTAATCACTCCCCCCAACCGACATATTGCTAGTCCCTTAGCAATATAGGAGAGAAAAAAGAAAATAAATAGCTAATTATACTAAAATTTACAACATCATGCTAAAGGAAAATAATTCTCAAGTGGCATGATGATCTAATTCTCACATGAATCATTAAAGAAATACAAACCCAAATCTCAACAAGAGTCATAACAACTATGCTAAACACTGTCAATCAAGGGAGTGCATTATGCAAACTGAAGTTTTAAAATCATTTCCACTTTCAAAGAATTAAACTTCAATCTTCCACAAAAATCTATGTGTATTGGTTCCTTAGCTTCCGAGAATAATATGCTATTAATCTCACCCCCCAACCTATCTCTTTTCAACACTTTAGCAAACTGACCAAAATCAATAAGAAAAGAACACACTTTCATCATCTTTTTTTTTTTTTTTTTTTTTTTTTTCAAGGCAGCTTTATGGGGTACTCTTTCTGACTTGTCCATGTAATGGGGATCCATCGATGACTCCCAACCAATTAAGGTTTAGGGCACCAAGTTTTAAGGATCTTTCAACCACTAACTCCTCGGATTTTTCCCCGGACTTTTAAGAATGAATTTCTAATACCCAAACATCTACCATATGCTAACTCTACCTATTCACCCTTGTAACGAGCATTGAGGTCGGTGACTCCCAACCAATTAAGGCTTAGGGCACCAGGCTTTAAAGGCTTTCACCATATGCCCCTCAGACCTTGCTCGGGTTTCAAGGCAAGCAAACAACTTTCTTTATTTCAAAGGCTCATTGGCCTTTTGCAGGGTGTTTCAATTTTTATCAAATGAGGTCAAATATACCAAGTCTCAAAATTATCCTAAGTCAAGAGGGAAATAGCTTTTCATCTTATAATCGGAAACTAATGTGCACAGTGTGTGGATAGCTTAAAGTGGAAGAACTCAATTCAATTTCAGTAAAAGTTTCAACAATTGGACCACTTTAGTAAGCATAATCCATACTCTAAGTCAAGTGAAAAACAACAGTTTAATTTCTCTTGGTTTAATTTGAAAATTTTCCTCAAAATTCATGGAGAATAGAGTAACACTAGTAAAAAGTAAAAACTACAACTAATTAACCAATATATTTGCAATACCAAAAAGGTTTAGATTACTTCCTTCCTCATACCCCCCAACCGAACTGCGCATTGTCCTCAATGTGATTTGAGTGACTGTAATCAAAGGGAGGAAGTGGTACCTCCATGCTGATATCAAATTCGAATATTGATTGGGGAAAACCACATGTTTCAAAAAGAATAGAATGTGTGAGAAAAGGAAATAATAATAACTTAATGCTAACTTTTAACAAGAAAAATTCAACTTGTATTACTTTGAGTTCATTTGATTACAATACTAAAGACAAGTAACACAATGAATCCCATATATATACCAAAATACTGGGATTTCATTTCAACTGAAACAAAACAAACATGCATAAAAACATAAACAGCAAATATATATAATGTCTGATGAGTGGGGTGATGGTGCTAAGCAGAAGGATCTGCCTCCTCAGTAGGTGGATCAGCTGGGGCTTCTGGCTCTGGAGGATGAGACTCTGAAGGCTGAGAGTGTGGCTCTGGTGGAGTCTCAGTGGAGGGCTCTACAGCTTGTGGCAGATCGAAATGGACTTGAAGCTGCCTTAGGATGGCAGCTTGTTGAGCCTGAGAGGCTAACATCTGCTCCTGGCATGCTTTGATGGCTGCCAACTCCTGAGCAAGATTGCTCTGGGAAGCTGTAAGAGTCTCCAATGCACGGCAAAGCTCTCGATATTCGGATATAGGGATGGCCATCCTCGGCTCAGCTGATGTGGATGGCTGTGATGGAGCAGGTGCAGCTGGTGGAGCTCGAGGGATGGCAGGAGTAGCAAGTGTTATACCTTCAGGTGGATGTCTTGGGGAGGCTCTCCTTGCTGCTGGCTGAGGCTGCCCAGGCTGATCAATTTTGTAGGCCGTCATATTATTCCATTTATCAAGGGTAAATGGCTCACGACATATTCTCTTTCTTTCCTGCTGAGGCTCAGAGGGGTATCCGAGATGCTCCAAAACTTGGCATAGCAACCTTGGGAAGAGGAGTGGAATGCAATATGCTCTTTGAAGCTTTTTCTTGTGAACCTTCTCCTCAAAGTATAGAAGGGCTGCCATGATCAGATGATGAGGCCCAAAGAAGAATCCTTCTGACATTTTGTACAAGGCTTCCAGGAGAATTCCCCTTCTTTGGGTCCAATGCTGCAGGGGATAGATATTATGCCTCAAAAAGGCATCAATCAAAAACATCACTGGAGGTAGCTCCCCCCTCAACAGGTGTGACCGATTTGCAGCTCCTCTAGTTAGGGTGCGAACCATCTCTAACTCAGTAGGATTTACCCAAGCTTTAAAATTGTCGAATTGGGTTGGCTCAAAAGGAATTTGCAGAGCTTCAGCAATATGTCTTGCTCCCAAAATACCATGTCTTCCATCAATTATGAAATGGATCAGAGTTGGATTTCTTACTTCTTTGGTTGTCATGGTCTGGTAGAAGTCCGTGACTACCCGGGGATAGAAAAAATCCCTTGGAGCTAGCAGATGCTCCATATGATATCTCCTCAGCAGCTGGAAGGATTGGGCAAGCTCTGGCCTCACTCTGAATGCTGTTAAATCGAAGCAAAGCTCAGAATGGAATGCCCGAGTTCGACAATCCAAGTTTCCTTCGATTGGGGGCTGGAGCAGCATTGGCCTTCGGATCACTTCTTCCAGAGGTGCTTCAGCTGCAATTTGGGGCTCTGGAATTGGCGCTTGAGGCTCCTGAGCTTTTTCTTGGGGGGCCGGAGATGGTACCGGCGATGGAATTGGAGTTGCTTCTGGTGAGGGAATTGGCGAGGGAACCGGTGACGGCACTGGAATTTGTACCGGTGAAGGATTTGGTGATTTCTCAGGGGATTGCTCAGTCAAATCAATTGGTTCAGAGCTCTCAACCCTGGCTTTCTTCTTCAATGGCTGACCACCTGACCTGGTTAAATATCGCCTTGCCGGCGGCTTTGGTGGCGCCGGCTTCACTGGAGGAGGGTTTGGTCTCGACGGCGAAGGCTTTGGAGCAGGTTCTGGAACAGAGCCTGGACTTGGCTCCTTTCGCAGACTCCTTTTGCGGTTCGAAGGGGATGAAGACTTTGCCCCTCGCGTTCGTGCCATTTAGCGATATCGATCTTTGGCCGGCGTTGCTAAGTGAAGAAGACGACCGGAGACACGGACGGTATGGCTTGGCGAAGAAGATAAAGGGGCTGCGAGAATGGTGCTCTAATTTTTGAAACCCTTTTCGCAGCACTTTTGACCGGTATAAATAGGAAAAACGGAAGCCCAGGGGTCAGTTTAAGTTTCGCAACAAAACGGCAATTTCGCAGCAACTTGCCATTTTCGCAGCAACTTCGCAGTGAGTTTCGCAGCTACGAAATTGATGTCACTGTGCTGCGAAGTGGCACTCGTGTGCCAAAACCACTTTCGCAATTGCGAAATGCCCTGCGGAATGGGACTTTTGGTGCGAAATCACGCTTTTCCATTTCGCAATGAGTTTCGCAGCTGCGAAATGGATGCTACTGTTCTGCGAAGTGGCACTCGTGTGCCAAATCCACTTTCGCAATTGCGAAATACACTCGCAGAGGCTTCTACAGTGCTGCGGAATGGTTTGGCAGCAAAATGCCGATTTCGCAGAGGTTTCCTTCACCCTGCGAAATTTCGCAGAGCTCTGTTTTTCCCCTGTTTTTGCTCTGTTTCGGCTCCAATTTCGACCCGATTTTTTTTCTTTCAATCCCCTTGAAATTTCTTCCACCTGGGATCATATAAAACGATTAAAACACACCTATAAACATGATTTAAGATCAAAAACTAAGATCAAAAGTATGGAAACAACTTGAAAATTTACAAAATTTACAAAAAATTTTGGACTGTGGTAAAACCACGTCCAGCAAACCCTTTTCACTTAGGCTTTTTGAGGTTCAAGGAGGTTGATTGCCTCCTTTTCTGATTTGAATGACTCCATGAACGGCTTAAGACGATATCCATTGACTCGAAAGCTATCCTTGCCATTGGAATTCAATAAGTCCACCACTCCATTGGAATATACTCGGTGAATAACAAATGGACCAATCCACCTTGACTTGAGCTTCCCAGGAAAAATATGGAGTCTTGTGTCATACATCAAAACTTTTTGCCCTTCCTGAAATTCCTTGTTGGAGATGAGTTGATCATGCCACTTCTTCATCCTCTGTTTTGCAACTTTGGAATTGATATAAGCATTATTTCTTAATTCCTCCATCTCATTAAGGTCTAGAAATCTCTTTTCTCCGGCCTTGATCAAGTCCATATTCAGCTTCTTTATTGCCCACCAAGCTTTGTATTCAACTTCCACAGGGAGATGGCATGCTTTACCATAGACAAGACGATAGGGAGACATCCCTAGAATAGTCTTATAAGCTGTTCTATATGCCCACAATGAATCAGAAGCCTAATAGACCAATCCTTTCTGTTGGAATTCACCACTTTCATCAAAATGTTCTTGATTTCCCTGTTAGCTAGCTCAACTTGCCCGGAAGTCTGAGGATGATAAGGTGTGGCCACCTTATGCTTCACTCCATACTTGGATAAGAGAGCTTCAAAAGGTTTGTTGCAAAAATGGGCACCTCCATCACTGATTATGGCCTTGGGCACCCCAAATCTTGAGAAAATGTTCTCTTTAAGAAACTTGAGAACCACCCTGTGATCATTTTGCTTACAGGGGATTGCCTCAACCCATTTAGAAACATAATCCACCCCCACCAAGATGTAAGAATTACCAAAAGACATTGGGAAAGGTCCCATGAAGTCAATGCCCCATACATCAAATATCTCAACTATCAGAATGGGGTTCATAGGCATTTGATTTCTTTTTGTTAGCTTTCCAAGCCTTTGGCATCTATCACAATTCCTACACATGATATGGGCATCTTTGAAAAGAGATGGCCAAGTAAACCTTGACTGCAATACCTTCATGGCTGTTTTTTGAGAGGCAAAGTGGCCTCCACATGCATTCTCGTGACAATGAGATAGAATCCCTTGCTGCTCATCTTCAGGGACACACTTCCTAATAATCTGATCTGCACAATACTTAAAGAGAAAGGGCTCTTCCCAATAATAAGCATGAATTTTGGCAAAGAAGTGCTTCATGTCCTGTGCATTCCACTCACTTGGAATTTCTCCAGTTACTAAATAATTAGCAATATGAGCATACCAAGGAGTTTTCACTAGGAACATGAGTGATTCTTCAGGAAAATCATCATTGATAGGCAAGGAATGGGAATTATGTGCTATAACTAACCTTGACAAGTGGTCAGCTACTACATTCTCCACTCCTTTCTTATCTTTGATTTGAAGATCGAATTCTTGTAACAAAAGAATCCATCTAATCAACCTTGCTTTTGCATCTTGCTTCGTCAATAAATACTTCAAGGCTGAATGGTCAGTAAAGACAATGATGAAAGACCCCACTAAATAAGCTCGAAATTTATCCAAAGCAAATACCACAGCTAACAATTCTTTCTCTGTAGTTGTGTAGTTCCTCTGAGCTTCATTTAGTGTTTTACTTGCATAGTAAATCACATAGGGCTTCCCATCTTCTCTTTGGCCAAGCACAGCTCCTATAGCAAAGTCACTGGCATCACACATCAGTTCAAAAGGTAACTGCCAGTTAGGGGCTCTCACTATTGGAGTTGTTGTTAAAAACTTCTTCAGTTGATCAAAGCTATGCTGACACCTTTCATCCCATATAAACTTAGCATCCTTAGCTAACAACTCACAAAGAGGTTTTGAAAGACTTGAAAAACCTTTTATAAACCTCCTATAGAACCCTGCATGGCCAAGGAACTGTCTTACTCCTTTCACAGTTGTTGGAGATGGTTATTTGGCAATAAGCTCCACCTTTGCTTTATCAACTTCAATGCCTTTTTCAGAGATGATATGGCCAAGGACAATTCCTTGACGTACCATAAAATGGCATTTTTCCCAATTCAGCACCAAATCTTTTTCAATGCATCTATGAAGAACTGCTTCCAAATTAACCAAGCACTCCTCATATGTACCTCCATATACGGTGATGTCATCCATGAAAACCTCCATAATTCTCTCCACCATATCACTAAAAATACTCAACATACATCTTTGAAATGTAGCAGGTGCATTGCATAAACCAAAAGGCATTCTTCTATAAGCAAATGTTCCAAATGGACATGTAAAAGTGGTCTTTTCCTGATCTGCCAAATCAATTTCAATCTAAAAATACCCTGAATACCCATCCAAGAAACAATAAAATGGATGTCCAGAGACTCTCTCCAGCACTTGATCAATAAATGGCAATGGAAAATGATCTTTCCTAGTGACTGCATTCAGCTTTCTATAATCAATACACACCCTCCAACCTGAAGTGAGGCGTGTAGTAATTTCTTCCCCTTTTTCATTTTGAACCACTGTGATCCCTGACTTCTTTGGTACCACTTGAGTAGGACTCACCCAAGGGCTATCAGAAATAGGGTAAATGATTCCTGCTTGAAGTAGCTTCAGCACCTCAGCTCGCACCACCTCTTGTAGATGAGGATTCAACCTTCTTTGAAATTGACGAATTGGCTTTGCTTCCTCCTCCATATATATATGATGAGTACAAACTAAAGGACTAATGCCTTTCAAGTCAGATATTTGCCATCCTATTGCCTTCTTACACCTCCTGAGAACTTCCATTAAACCATCCTCTTGATGACTGGTCAGAGATGAGGATATCACAACAGGACATTGATTATTTGCTTCAAGATATGTATATTTCAGCTCCACAGGTAAAGGCTTCAGATTGAGTTTTGGAATTTCTTTTTCAACAGCTGCCTCTTCTTCTTCATTGAACAAAGGTAGAATTCCTTCTATCTTTCTCCAACTTTGTAGAGTAGCAAGCCCATTAGGAGATTCAGAAAAACCTTCCTCAATATCCTCAAGACTTTCATTCAACTTATCTTGCATATGTTGATTGCAGTGCTCCTCCACCAAAGTATCAATAATACATAGCTCTTCTGGACCTTCTTCTTCTTCTGGAGTGATTTGCTTTTTAGACATATAGAAAATATTTAGATCCAGTGTCATATTACCAAAAGTAAGTTGCATAAGCCCATTTCTACAATTGATGATTGCATTTGAAGTTGCAAGAATGGCCTTCCAAGGATGATAGGAACTAAATTAGCTTCCTTTACAGTAGGATCTGTATCAAGAACAACAAAATCTACAGGATAGTAGAAATTATCTACTTGAACCAATACATCCTCAATTACTCCTCTTGGAATTTTCACTGATCTATCTGCCAAAGATAAAGTGATTGCTGTTGGCTTTAACTCTCCAAGTCCCAATTGCTTGTAGACAGAGTATGGAAGCAAATTCACACTTGCTCCCAAGTCTAGCAAGGCTTTCTCAACTACCTTTCCTCCAATCATGACTGAAATGGTAGGACTTCCAGGGTCTTTGTACTTCAAAGGAGACTTACACTGTAAGATTGCACTTACTTGCTCAGTCAAGAAGGCTTTCTTGTTTACAGTCAACCCTCTTTTGATAGTACACAAGTCCTTTAAGAATTTTGCATACGTTGGAACTTGTTTGATCATATCCAGTAGTGGAATATTAACTTTCACTTGTCTCAATACTTCTAGGATTTCAGCTGCATTTCTAACCCCCTTTTTCCCCTGCAATGCTTGAGGAAAAGGTGGAAAAGTTGATTTCTTCAGCATTTCTTCCTTCAGAAGCTCCTTCTCTGGAATTACTTTCATTGTTGCATCAGAGTCCTTCTTTTCTTCACTGATCTCACTCTCTTTATCTTCCATTTCCTTCCCTTTCTTCATCTCTTCTTCTTTCTCAACATGTGGCTTAGGTGTTGGCTGCTCAATTTTCTTACCACTCCTTAGAGTGATCAAGGCCTTCACATCTTTCACCTGTGATGATTCTCCCTCAAGGCTTTCCACTTCATGGACACCTTTGGGATTTTGGTTAGGTTGAGAAGGAAATCTTCCCTTTTCTTGCAGTGTATTCAAATTTGTAAGCCTGGAGATTGAATATTGGATGTTATCAAATTTTTGATTCATATCATTTTGCATTCCATCCATTCTTTTATTCAACATACTCTCCATTCTATCCATTCTTTGATCCACTCTGTCCATTCTTTGATCCACTCGAGCATTAGTGGCTTCTTGCTTTCCCACAAAATCTCCCACTACCTTGCTGAGATTAGCTATTATTTGTTCAATACTTGAAGATTGCTGAGATGGTGGATCCGGCTGTTGGTATTGAGTTGCTCTGGCCTTCCATGAGAAATTTGGATGATTCCTCCAACTTGAATTGTAGGTATTTCCATATGGAACATTGTTATTGGGCCTGAATTGTCCAACAACATTTGCTTGATCTCTATACATTTCCCTTTCAGCTGAAATTGCAGGACACTCCTCTACCAAATGTTCAAACGATTGACAATTGGGACACAACTTCACTTGCACTGGTGCTTCAGCAACAGCTTGCACTTCATGCATTCTTTTCAGTTCCAGCTCCTCCAATCTTCTTGTCATAGCTGCCAACTTTGCTTTCATGTCATCATCTTCTTTCAAATTATACATCCCAGCCTTTGCATTGTAAGCATTCAACTGAGACTTCATCTTTCCCACTTCTCCTTTGGTTGGTTCATCCCATCCCCTTGAAACATCAGCTACATAGCTCAAGAAATCCATAGCTTCCTCTGGATTTTTGCTCATGAAATCTCCTCCACACATTGTCTCGAGGAGTTGCTTCATTGAGGATGACATACCATCATAGAAGTAGCTCACCAATAGCCAAGTATCAAAGCCATGGTGAGGACAAGCATTTATAGCTTCCATGTATCTCTCCCAACACTCATAGAATTTCTCATTCTCTTTAGCTGAGAAGTTTGAAATTTGCCTTTTCAAGCCATTTGTTCTATGAGTAGGAAAAAATTTCTTGAGGAATTCAGCTTGTAAATCAGTCCAAGAGCGGATACTCCTTGGCCTTAAAGAATTAAGCCAAATTTTGGCCTTATCCTTTAAAGTAAAAGGAAATAACTTAAGCCTCATCAAGTCAATTGAAGCTCCTCCCTCTTGGAATGTATTACAAACATCTTCAAATTCCTTGATGTGTGCATACGGATTCTCACTTTCCATCCCATGGAAAGTTGGTAGGAGTGGAACAAGATATGGTCTGATCACTAGCTGCTCTGTAGGGGGCACTATACATGATGGTGCACTCATACGAGGTGGATGCATACGGTCCCTCATTGATCTGAATTCATTGAGATTGTCTTGACGACCTTGGTGACTATGCTGATCTTCAGGTGCAGCCTCCATGATATTCAAGATTACTTCCAATTCTCCTCTCTGAGGTGTATCACACTTAACAAGCCTACCTCCAATGTCTCGTATCCACTTGGGCATACACAACTAGTATTCAGCTGCAACTAAAATGAAAACAGAGGACAACAAGAACAGAGGACTACAATAGCAAAATTAAACTAGACTAAAATTTAAAAAGATAAACTTAGATTATAAATAAACAAAGAAAGAATGAAAATTAGTAAAGTGAAAGAAACTTTACCAACTTGTGATGAAAATCACAAGTGCTCAAAAATGGTATCACAATGAACTTGACACTCATTCCCCGGCAACGGCGCCATTTGACTCATGCCCAATTGGTGTCTCAGCTGATTTGTGTTCAGCTGGTGCTCCTTGATTGAGGAAGTGATCAACAAAATTTATACCTATAACACCATACACTAGGGTAGCAAATACAAAGCTACTATAGTATAGTGGCTCTAAGGATCGTTCACTGGGAATGATTTGCAAGCAATCAAGGATACCAATTCCAAGTGAATTGGTTTTGTTTCATTTCACGGTTAGCTTAAGGAATAAAACACAAACTTTGATTTGTAAAGGTTGAGACTTAAACTAACTAACTTAACAGAAGTTTGGAATAATTTAGGAAGAAAAGCATTCCTTGGAGATTTAGGTTCACTGGGGTGGTTCCTCATGCAAAAGACATAGCTCCGGTCAGATGGTTCATTTCCTCGCATTAGAGATTCAACTTAGAGTCAATTCTCTAACCGGTGATGTACAGAGACTCCTTCAATTAGATTTCACTTTAATTCTCTCACTGATACAACTTGCAATGGTTCATGCCTCTCACGAGCACTTACCATTCAAGGTGATCTTTAACCTTGGATTCCCCTTCACAAACTCGCAAGAGATAACTAATGGATGTCTCCTAGGAGTCCAAAAGCTTACCAAGTGTTGGTAATTCCAGAAAATCCTACCTTGAAGTCACCTACCAGAGGCTCGCAAGGGGTAAACTAGTGCATTTCCACGGTTGGAAATCACTTGCCTTACCAAGTGTTGGCCTAGGTGACTCTAAGGTGTTTTAAGTTAACTAAAAACATTGAAATCACTAAAGGATTTCACTTCCTCTTCATTAAAAGCTAAAACCACAAAGCTTTGCATTCTTGCATTTGGAACCTTCCCCGGCAACCTTAGCTCCAAGGAATTGGAGGTTTAGTTACTCATTCTCTGGGGAAAACTCCTCAGAGAATTCATAACTTAGAAATAAAATGAAAATACAAAGTGAGAAGGTAAGGCAGTAGAAAGAAAATACTTTACTTGCTTACCAAATGGTTACAGAAGGAACTCCTCTCTGAGAACAGGCTCCCGAGAGGTATTTATATCAAATTAATATAAAACTAATTGTTACAAAGATATTTGGTCTTTTTACTAACTTAAAAACTAAGGAATCATGTAATTGGTGGTTTACAAGGAGTATTTTGGGATTTAGACAACAAAAATCTAATGGAAAATATCTCCCAATGTCGGTAGCAAGCTTCGGGAGGCTTCCGGAGCCATTTCGCAGGAGAAAAGTGGTGCCTGTGAAATTTCGCAGACCCCCAAGAGGGCTGCGAAATTATTTCGCAAGACCAAGCTATCTTCACCAGGCTGCAAAGTTGGCTTCCATCTTGAAGTTCCTAGCTTCCCTCTCGCGGCATGGTTCGTGCATCGTCAGAAGGAGAAACACCTTACTGTACAAAAGTGCTGCGAAATTCTCGCAACAAAAGGCTGATTCCGCAACACTTTAGAGTGACTGGCTTGTAATGGCTGCAACTTCTTCGTTTCAACTCCGAATCGCGCACCGTTTGAAGCATTGGATTGTTGACTTCCTGAGCTTTGAAATGGTATATAGCTTGCATCATTTGGACTTCAGAAAGTGCTCCAAAAGTGGCTGCTACGACTGTCATCAAGAATAGGCTTCATGACAGATTCTCTTTGCTTTTTCTCCTTGCAATCCGGATTCACTCTTGGCAATTGAATTCTAAGCTTTGCCCAAGATTCCTCATAGCTCTCCTCATTCTTGACTTGCTTTGGTGATCAAAATACTATCAAAAACACCAAAACTTACACAAAGTGATCAAAATTGCTTTAAAGGATCCTTAACATGCCAATTGAGTTAAAAGGCCTAAACTACTACTCAAAAGTGTTAAAAAGGATTAATTAAAGGCTATCAAATAGCACTTTTTGAGTAGTAATCAACACTGGTAAATGAATTAGCAATACTACTACACATAGAATTATTTGTTTGTTTACTTTTCAATCTTCTTACTCGGAACATGTATTATTAATGTTTTGTCTTCGCCAACAAAGCTAAATGATGTTCGGCCATTTTTCCGAAAAGAGGCGCTGAACTTTTGTCATCTTTTCCCTTTGTTATTATCATTCTGATGGTGGTTTTGACCCTTTTTCTAGTCTGAAATTTCTACATTTTTCCTCTTAAGTTGAAGAAAACAGTGATGCTTAATTAGTTCCATTGTTTTGCCTCCTTGGTGTTGGGTTTTTTCTGCATTTATTAAAACCTTCCATTTCATTTTTTTCATTTGTTAAAATATCATCAACTACCGGTTCACTTATTACATAACATTTGTACAATCAGTTCTAAGCAAATAAATGAGAAAGAAGCATTCAAATCACTCATACATACATACATAGGTCCTCATCGGCCTTTCAAACTGAAGAATCAATGGTTTGAAATGTAGAAGGGCATTTGGAACTGAATGTTTGAGATTGAGGGCGGTTGGGCTTGGATTCTCCGCGGTTGAAAAACTTGGTTGTCCATGATGGTGGAGAAACACAAGTACACCTGGGGCAAAGCTCAAGTGCAAGATTGAGCAGACCAGTGCAAGCTTTCAGGAGTCTATAATATAGCGGGGAATATGAGAGCGCAAAAATAATAACTGGGAGGAATGCAACCGAGTATAGGACAATTTTGGTCCACCTTTCCTTATTCTGTATCATAAGGATGACTGTTGCACCAAATGCCACCATCATCATCGACACGGAAAGGATTAAAAACGTAAAACCGAGCATCAGCTTTCGAAGAAGAGACTTCTTGAAGTCTTGTAACTGAAATGGAGATGTGAGGATTGAGAGAAATGTGATGACAGATGTCAAGGCGTAAGTGAGGGAGATTACATCAGCCAGGGTGAAAACCACGAAGAATGGTTGAGAAAGGAGGAGTGGGATACCAGTGCTTTGATTTGGTCCTCCTGGTATAGTGTAGGCTGCAGCAAAGGCAACGGTAGCAATAAGAACAGCCACAATGGTGCAGTTTTCAGCGGTGCGCTTCAGCCATTCTTTGGCTTCCTCATGAAGTTCACAGTAGTTGGAAGCAAATAATTCATCTGCAGTCTGGTTGTTATGGTTGAAGACCTTGAGGAAATGGGATTTAGAGTATTCCTTCACACGCTGCATATAGAAGAAAAACCACATGAACCAGTAGTACTCTCATTTTTGGGCCATTATCATCATATTAACTCAAGCTACTGGATCATGGACCCTAACAAGATTATGAATGGGGTAGTGGAAGTGCACCTCAAACAAGAGCAACTCCTCTTGCAATTGGATTGCAGGGGATCGTGTTTTTCTCGAGACGTAGCGTTTTCCTTTCTTTCCAATCATATGCAGAATGGAGTTCCCTTTAGTGTCTGTTGCCCGTAGTAGCCTCCTGGCTGGCATTTCCATCTCAACTACCATATCAAAAATCTCTATCTGGCGGTAATTGATCGCTACATGAAGTATGTTCCTTCCTTGGTCATTATAATGCTCAATTGCCTGAGGGTATTTCTTGAGTATTTCACTGACAATCTCTGGAATGCCTGACATTGTTGCTAAAAACAATGGAGTTTCCTTGTTCCTGATATTGTTGAATCTAGTTCTATTGCCTTTTGGAGAGGTTTTTCCTTTCTTATCATCTGGGTGCTGCAGGACAATAGAGGGCTTCACTTTTTCCCTTTTTTTTGATGATACCAATGATCCTCCTCCTTTCTCTTGCACAGAAATGGGCTTTGTAGGCACACCTCGGTCCACTGCTTGAGGATTCGTAGCCTCCCATGAAGTATCACTTTCTAGTAACTTACTGGCAAGTTCGCAAGCTGCTTCATATCTATGCTTTTCTTCCAAAAGTGCTTCCCAAATGGGCCATCTAAAGCGTGATTTAGCTTTTCAATAAAATAAAAGTCAGTAGTTCCCTTATATTTAGCATGAAAACTTCTCAAGAACGAAGAACAATAAATTCAAATGCTTCATATGAATGACAGCGCAAACGACCCTCTATTGATAATACTAAGAAAAGATTTTGTGTAAGTAAAATTCCAGGTTCTTTTTACACAGAAGCTTAAGGAAAAAACCTAAATTCATTTAATTTGTTGAAGTTAAGACTATGTTTGATAACTATTCTTAAAAATAGTTTTTTATTTTATTTTTATTTTTATTTTTTATAGAAAATTTAGAAAACATATTTGGTAGGCTTTTGATACAAAATAGTTCTTTCAGAGTTTATTCTCATAACAAGTTATTTTTTATAATAAATTTTAAGTATTTTTAATTATTTTTATGCTTTAAACAACCATTAGAAAGATGGAGAATACTTTGAAAATATTTGCATTGTAGGCGGGTGTATAATAACTTTATATAGAGAATAAGCATGTAAAATTGTTTCCATATACATTTGAGTTGATAAATAAAATTATTTTCAAAAATTGTTTTTTGATAATTAAGAACTATTTAAATAAAAAAAAATTGTTTTTAAAAACATTTAACTGAGAATTATTCCCAAAAATTGTTTTTTTTTTTAATATTAATTGTCTTAAAAAATGTTATGAAGCTCTCAAATGTTCCTTTAAAAAAAAAAAAAAAAAACTACAGTTTTAATGGGACAAAAAAAGAAAAAAAGAAAAAAAAAATAACATTCAAATATGCCGTGAATCTGTCCTAGTGGAGGGCTAATTAAACAAATGGTAATTTTCTTTGTATATCAGCATTTAAGACATTAGACAAAGAAATAAACAGTAGACTATCAGAGTCCCAAGAACCTACCATCAGATTTAAGATCTTGACACCGACTTCCCCTGGCCTTGTTTGAAATACCTGAAAAACGCTTGGTTGGTATGAATTCCACGATGTAATTCTTCAGGGAAAAAAACAAAAAGACCATGGAAAGTGAAAAACAGATAGTATGACAAACAGAAAGACTGGACGAACCTGGAAAACCTTTTCTTAGTTCTGTCAAAAGGAAGAAAAAAGAAAGGCATTGATATTCAATTTGCTATTCCCAAAAGGAACGTAAGCCAAAGCCATACCAAGGCAAGGACTACAAGCCCTCTTCTGATTTTTAAACAACTTTTCAAAGTATTTGGGCACATACTGAAAACCCTTATGAAAATTATAACAGTGCCAAAAGAATTTAATTAATCCAGTGAGTGGAGAAGAGAATAAAGATACTATACAAGAGTAGATGAATCGCCTCAGATGTCCGTGTTCGCATCCACTGAGAAATGCCGATGGGTTGCATGCTAGATGTTGAAGAGCCGTCATTTGGTTAGAGTCCCAGGCGCTAATTAAATCTCCGTATCTTTCCGCAATCAACAGCGCCAAGTCTGTTCACATAGTTTTTTACAGAAATTAAAGAAACAACTATATTAGCACTAGATTAGAGGTACAAAAGTGGAAATCAACTCAAAATTGAATCTCAATTAATTAAGATTTTCACTAATTAAAATACTTGTGAGGTAATCCATCTTCTTCCTAGTGGTTTACTGAGAACTCACCAAAATTCTCAGTAAATACGGAAATATGGAGAATAGTTGTTCCATCTTTCCTCTGCAAACAGGCTTTACGATCTTCTTCAGTTTCAAAATCCATACGGTCAAGCTTCTCAGCTAGTAGCTTGAACATTTCATCTTTCCCGTACCGGACCGCTCGAAAGAGAGGCGTCTCTCCAAGGATGTTACGAGCAGTAAGCAACTTCGGAGTTCTGTTCAATATTTCAGTGGCAACGTCAGTCATGGAGTTGTTAGTGGCTACCTCGTGGAGGATAGTGTTGTCCACATCGTTTTTGGTGTTGGTGAGTCGGTCGTTAAGACTGGGGGGCAACAGTTTCAGTAACTCGAGAGCGAGATCTCGCTGCTTGGAGTAACAGGCCATATGGAGAACGGTGTCTTTATGTATGGTGATTGTGTGCAATGGACCTTCGTCCTTTGGAAGTCTTTCGAAGCAATCCAGCACATCCTTGGAGTTCTTCTCCATCAGAGCACGGTACAAATCTCCGTTGAGTTGGTGGATGCCTTTGGCCTTATCCATGTCCGCCATGGGAGGTTCTTCAGAGAGGGAGACCAGAATGGGCGTGTGGCTCGGATGCAGTTGTACATAAAAAAGAATTAAATTGTAATGTGGATATTGCCTTTGATGATCCTTGTGAATCTCGTGATGAACAATGATTTTTTTCCCCAACTTATTAATTCTCATTAGGGTAAGATAGGACGAATTACCTAACAACTTAAATTTTGTATGTAAATAGACATGCATTTTTATATTATTTTTAATTATTTAGATATTATACTTTACACAACATTTAAGGTTTCCTAAATGTAATCCAATTTTAGAATTTCTATATAATATTGTTACATTTTTATTTTGTTAGAGACAAGTTTTTATTTATGCTACAAAGTAGTTCATCATCTTTTCACTAAGGGATTAAGGTATTTTTTGGGAAGCATTATTTAAAATATTTTTAAGAATATTTTTTGAAAATTGTTCTATAATATTTTTAAAACAAAAAGTGTGTTTGAGAACTTTAAATATTTTTAATTTATTTTTTATATTTTTAAAAATAACTTAAGTGGTGTTTGTTTTTTGGTTGAATAGAAAAAACCAAATATTTTGACTTTTTCTATTCACCTAAAAGTAACTTATTGACATCAACCAACATCATTAAACTAAATTTATTGATAATAAATTCACTTTACCTATGTTGGATAGTATCAACAAGTTACTTTTAGCTAAATAGAAAAAGTCAAAATATTTAGCTTTTTCTATTAAGCCAAAAAACAAACACCATCTTAGATATGTAATGCATTATTTTCAATCATTTTCTATATTTATATAAATATTTTTTAAAAAGATAACTATCAATTAAAAAATGACAAAACTAAAAATAACTAAACCATATTCTTTGAAAACATCTCAGTGCCTATTTGATAATTGTTTTTAAGAACAATTTTTTGTTATTTAAAAAAAAAAAAAGAAAAACATATTTAACAACCAACAACTGTTTTATAACATATAGAATAATTAAAAATAAAATATTAGACATAAAAATTATTTTTAAAATATATTTAAAAATATTTAAAATATTTTAGGTTTTCAAATAGATTTTTCTTTTACAAAATATTATAAAATAATTTTCAGAAATTGTCATCAAAAATTGCTTTTTATAACTGTTTTTCAAAACGTTGTCAAACTAGCTCTTATTTTCTGCTTTCTAATTCTCAAAAGTATTTTCCCCTTTCCTGTTTTGGGAAGGGAAAATTGTTTTAAAATACAGTTATGAAATAGGGCTAAATTCCTATTTACATCCATAATAATTTGAACTGCCTATAATATCACTTTTGCTAATCAGTAAGATCTGTTGGTGTGGTTGGTAGGCCATGAACAGTTATTTTGCTTTAAGACATTGGCCAGTGCATGCACCATTCTACAATGCACTGAGTCACGGACAGAGCATCTTGTCCTTAATGTCCAGTGCATGCACCATTCTACAATGCACTGAGTCACGGACAGAGCATCTTGTCCTTAATGTCCAGTGCATGCACCATTCTACAATGCACTGAGTCACCGACAGAGCATCTTGTCCTTCCGTCGTAAAAGTCCAATCTATACGGAGATGAAGGTGATAATAACAACGTCAATTTTCAATAGTGGACCCATCCGAAACTGAGAATTCATTGAAGGCAGTTCTCATCATCATTTCTGAGCCTACAAATTCAAGCTATCATCGCCACATCTGCCACCACCCCTCCACAAAAACCCGTCCAAAACCGCAACATTGAAAAATCCCTTGTGGTTAGTTCAAATGCCGGACCCCAAGTGGATATTGGCCGATCCCCAGAGTGCCGACTGCATGGCAGCTGCAAGGTGGGCTGCGACGAGCGTTAATATGACTCTCATTCCTCTAGTACAGAACTTAGATAACGATCACTTGTTTGATTACCCTTACTTTTCTGAATAAGCCAAAAAGGATAACGATCACTTGTTTGATTACCCTTACTTTTCTGAATAAGCCAAAAAGGAGAAATTAATGGACATGTAGCTGATTGACAACTAATTGATTTGCATTTTATTTAAAAAGTATTTTAAGTGAGATTTTGTCTCAATATGGGATTTAAAAACAAATCTTTTATTTTAAAAATGAAACATTGTTTTTTAAAATGTATGGTCTTGCGAGGTTGTTAGTAGGGGTCTCCAAAAAGCCCACGGCCCGCGGCCCGCTTTAGGCCCGGCCCGGCCCGAGCCCGTTTATGGGCGGGCCGGGCCGCGGGCCTAAATTTAGGCCTGGCCCGGCCCGTAGGCTTGGCCCGTAGGCCCGCCCGTAGGCCCGGCCCTTAGGCCCGCCTTTAATTTTTAAAAAAAAAATAATATACTATATTTTTATATATATATAACTAATTCATTTAATAAGCATAAAAGAAATGTAGCTCAGTTGGTTAGAGCCTTGAAATTTAAGCTTGAGGGGAGGGGTTCGAATCCCCCCCTCTTCCTTCCTTTATTTAAAAGCCATTTTGGCTTATTTAAAAAAGCCCGCGGCCTGGCCCGCGGGCCCGGCCCTCCCAGCCCGCCAGACCGCTAGCCCGCGGGCTCATAGGCCGGGCCGCGGGCCTAGCATTTGAGCTCGGCCCGGCCCGTTGACCAGTCAACGGGCCCATAGGCCCGGGCCGGCCCGGCCCGCCCGTTGGAGACCCTTAGTTGTTAGTATAAAAAAGGAAGATAATTTTCAAAAAATAAGAAGATTTTTTTTTCAATTATTTCCTTATAATAAAATAAAAACATGAATTTTTTCATGAAAAAAAAGTAAACCATAACAAACAAAGATAATCTTTATTTTCTTGAATTTTTTTTTTGTGAACTCCAAATAATAGTAAATTAAACCCATTTGATTGATTCAATTAATATTAAAAATTTATTAATTGAAATTGATTTAAAATATTCTACCAATTCTTCTTTGAACATAATTATAATTTTTTAATTTTTTTTTATTAAACAAATAGATTTTAAATGAAACTAGATTTTACGTATTCCATTGATTAAAGAGGCTTGTCCCTTTTTAAAATAAAGATTCTTCCGTAGTCTTGGGAAAAAGTTCTCTCACTCCTTTCAAACACCTTTCTTAGCAAAATGTGGAGAAGGGTTATTGGAAATGAGTGAAATTGATGTCTTCTATCCCTTGAAACTTCTAAGCATTTGGTAAAATTTTAAATTTGTAATGTTTAATAATTTAAATAATTTTAAATTAAATTATGCTTAAATTTTTTATATGAATTTTAGTATTTAATTATTACTTAAATATTAAGGTTGTTTACCATAACCAATTTATTTATTTATTTTTAAAATTTTATTACTTAATTACCACTAAAAATAAGACTTAAAAGGATGACATCGGGTAAATTTGTATACTTTTCTTTCAATTGTGAATTTGTTCAAATCCCATGGTTTTTATATCCATATAATCTCAGGAGATTGTGTAGATGATTTTCCCCATAAAAATCATTTGTTATATGGTTGATTTCTCTATTTTATTTCATAAGTGTTAAAGAGAAATTAAAAATTAAAAATTCAGGTTAAAACGAAGTAAATACTTATTCACAAAAATTAAAAATATTGGATTAAAAAGAAATAAATACCTATTCACCTCTTTAGGCATTTCATAATTAACATCTATAAGTAGCTATTTATTACTATACCTATAAACTTTCAAATATTACAAACTTTTTACAAAATTAAAATAGAAAAATTATTTTTGAAAACATAAGAAACAATTTTATTTTCTTATTTGAAAATGGAATTTTAAAAAGAACTTCCCAAACACTCTTATTTGGTGTAAAATATGTAATAATCACATTAGGGAGGATTACTGTATGATATTATTAGATTTACGATGATTAAAGATACTTGTTCACACAAAGAAGAGTGATGGTCGTCTCACAAATTTGATTTCCTATATCAATATTTGTTATATTTTCTATGAAAGGTACATTTATGGGTGAAGAAGGTTATAGTCATAGGTTCCATAATTATAGAGGGGGGAATCGAGGAAACATTATGAATGAAAAAGAAACGGACTCCACTACTAAGTGGTTCTGAATGTCTGAATGAGTAATGAAATATCATTTGGTCCCTAGAAACTGGCTCTCATTCCTCTAGAATTTACTTAGATAATGATCACTTGTTTGATTAGCTTTGTTTTATTGAATAAGCCAAAAAAAAGAAGCTAATTGACATGCACCTAATTGACAAACATTTAAGTGAGAATTTGTTTGAACATATGATTTGAAAACATTTTTTTTCTTACTTTAAAAATAAAACACCGTTTTTTAAAATGCATGGGCTTGGTTAGGTTGTTAGTCTCAAAAAATATTTTTTCATAACAAAATAAAAGGATGGCAATTATCAAAAGTTAAGAAGTTGTTTTCGATTATTTCCTAAGAATAAAATTAAAACATGAAAATTTTTAAGAAAAAAAAGAAGTAAACCATAAAAAACAAAGATAATATCTATTCTCTTGATTTTTGTATTTATTGGAAAAACAAACTCTAAATAATGCTAAATTTAATGCATTTAATTTGTTAACAATTTTAATAATTTATACAAATAATTTAAAACAAAAAAATTAATTCAATTAATATTAGAAATGTATTCACTAAAATTGGTTTAAAATGATTCTATTGATTTCTTCTTTGAACATAACTTTTTTTTTTCATTAAATAAATAGATTTAAGATCAAACAAGATTTTATATGTTGGATTGGTTAAAGAGTCTAGTAATTTTTTAAAATGATTTGTATTTGAAGTTTAGTTACTTATCTCTTCATATTTTTATGACTATTACTAGAAAATATGAAAGTTATGAAAAAAAAAAAAAATTACAATGGATAAGAGGACCTCCTTTTTTTTTTTATGTTTTTTTTTTTTTTACTTATCTCTTCATATTTTTATGACTATTACTAGAAAATATGAAAGTTATGAAAAAAAAAAAAAAATTACAATGGATAAGAGAACCCTTTTTTTTTTTGTTTCGGTGATCAAGATTTATGCATTAACAAACAAAGTTCAAATCTTCTAAAAACGGGTAAGGTTGATTTTAAAAGAGTTTAAAATTTAACAAAATTTATTTGAACTAATTTAACAAAATTCATTTGACTCACTTGAAATAGGATTACGTCATTGATCTTTATGCGACTTTGATCCTTGGACTCCACCCGTACTTTACTATTGTATTCAGTATATCCTGAGAGGTTTGTAAAATCATCATTATTCATGAAAATAGATGTAAACATTAACAATTAATGAAAATTGTTAGAAAACTAAACTTACACAAGACAACATATAATTGACTAATTTGAGAGTATGTTTAATGCAAACATCAAGTTTAAGATATGATTTTTGCCCTTATTACCATGCAATTTATGACATCAATTGCAAACATACATGATGGAAGCATATTGAAAAAACCATAATAATTCTATTTAGAAATATCTAAGTTGTTCTATACTAAGAGATGAAATTCTGTTTGACGTTTTGAAATGTACATTTGTGATAACAATTTAAGTTATCTATGAAGTGATTGAATTGACATGGGAGCACGAGAGTTGAGGTTTACATTATTGCTTCCGCATTCATAGACATTGGAATAATGAGTGTTCATAATAATAATTTATGACAATTTTCTTTTCCTATTTCTAAGATTAGCATTTTGAACTAATTTTAAAAATCATATCTAATAATTTATTTTTGAAATTTAATAATAAAAATTTAAGTAATAATAATAATAATAATAATAATAATAATAATATATTGATTCTCAAACATTTTAAAAACAAAAATATAAAAACAAAATTTTTATTTTTTTAACAAATTAATGATATGGGTGTCTTACATTAAGTCATTTTTAATTTTAATTTTCAATATTATGTTATTTTATGAAACGCCCTTTTATTATACTTAACCTAGTATCAAGAATTAAATAATTTAAATCATATTAAATTGATTTAGCAAATACTCACTCAGTGTTGAAAATAATAAAAAATTGAAACTTGTTTTTCCCTCCTTTCTTTGTATGGCATTTAAAATGCGGGCTATCATTTTGGGACAAATTCTTCTTGATTCTTCAATTTAATTTTGCCAGTTGAATGACGTGCCAAATACTATTGGGTCCTTATTTTCCTCCACCCCATTGGCAACCACATGGCCATTGGGTTTTGCCCCTTTCCATCTTCTCAACAAGTTTCAACAGTTGATGAAACAATTTCCATCTTAAATTTCTATATTATTTTTAGGTTGAAGAACACTGAATTTCGTAGATATCATCAACAAATATTTTACTTTTATAAATTTATTTGCTTTAATAATTTAAATTTATAAGCAAATAAATATTCAATAATGTGCACATTCATTTTTATATTATTCTAAATTATTAAAGCTTTATATTTTAAAAAATATGAAACAACATTTAAGATTTTTTTAAATATAGTTCAATTGTAGAATTTCTATATTACTTTTTTTTTTAATTTTATAAATGAAAATATGTTTTAATTTATGCTACAAAGTAACTCATCATCTTTTATTTAAAATCAACTTAAGTTATTAAGAGTGTGTTTGAGAATAATTTTAGAAAGCGTTTATAATATTTTTAATACTTGAATGATAAAAATTTTCAAATATCATAAATATTAAAAGTATTTTCTACTTATAAATAATAAATATTAAATTTTACCCCATATTTTATTAGTTTAATAATTTGTTATATGTTTCAAAGCTGTTGCTTGAAAAATCATTAGGTATGAACCGAAAAAATCATTAGATATGAATATGGAGAGGTGTGACATGTTATGCACAGGATGTGATGCTTTTGATGATGTCATGGTAGTGACAACATGGCCATGCTATCATGTGGGTGATATGAGTTGGAGTCATGGTATGATCATGTTGCCATTAGGGAGCCACGTGAAATGAATTATTTATATTATTTATTAGGTGTGTGGTTAACATATTTCCAATAGGACCACTGAAAATTGAAATGATGGATTTAACCTTCTTGATGGGAAATTGGAGCTTCTTGCTAGAAGACAATGGATGGTTAATTATAGATATTGATATTTTTCATTTTTGTAATTACCGGATAATAATGGGTCTTGGTTTGACAATGTGCTTCAAAAGTTCATTATCCTCATCAATTTGGACAATTTTTCTTGACTCTTCTTAATGGCCATTGATTCCGAGGACATTACCATGCTAAAATGTGATGGTCAAATGCCAATAATTAAGAAGGAACTTCTTTTAAAAGATTAGAAAGTTGCTGGTCAGTAGTTAGATTAATCCATCTAAAACCCAATTTGCTTGTTTAAAAACATGTAGTAAATCCCATATTATTTATATAAATATATTTAATATTCCAATTTTTTTGAACTTATTTAATATTTTAACTTTATATATATTCACATGTAGATTTGTAGTATTTGATTTTTTTTTTTTGTTTGAATACGTAGCTTGATAAAAATTAATTATTTTTTATATGTACTTACGATAAGGAAATAAAAATACTTTTAGGTTATGTTTGGTTCTTGGAAAATTTGGAGGAAAATGTGAAGGAAAGAAAAAATAGAGGTAAAGTGGAAGAAAAGAAAATACGAAAAAAATAAAAAATAAATTCAAAATTAATAAATTATTTTTATATGTTTTTTCAAACTCATTTCACTTAATTTCCTTAGATAAAATAATTTTAAAATGTATAGATTTTTAATTAATTTTAATTATATTTAATTTTCTTTAGAAAATTTATTATGAAATCAAATATGAAAAAATAATTTTCTTTTACATTTTTTTTTCTTTTCTTGGTGCTTTTCAAGAGCCAAACATAACCTTATATTTGTGATCCTAAAGAGAAAATAAGGCTAAAAATTTTCAAATAAATTTGTCTACATCAAATAAAATTACAAGGATTTCATTGTCAAACCCCACTCATGGTTTGAAAGGAAAAATGATTTGGGAAGACAAACAACATTCCATCTCTTCCATTACACATGAGAGGCTAATGTCTCAAGGACGAAGGATTGGAAAAATAGAGAAAAATTGGCCCCTTACGAGTGTCTTGTTCTATGCTAATTCCGAACTTTTAGTACAAACTAAGAATACTAGCGATTTCAAGTTGGTTTTAGATTCACTTGAAATAATTTTTTTTTTCCATAAATGTATAATTAAATACATGAACTCTACTACAAACCGTTGAAAACAAAAAACACTCGACTAGCAAATGGTATAAACTATCAAGCTTGGCACACGCCATAGTGCAAAGGGAGGCTAGATGAAATGATTAGAGAAAGGTAATAGGCAAGACATGAAGAGAAAAAGCGACTAAAGTTCATTGTAATGATGGCTACGGAGAAGAGATCTTATGATCCTAGAGATGATTTTTGAGTCCATGGTTGATATGATAATGGCAAATTAACCAGATTGAGGAACCAAAGGATATTCATGGTTTTCCATCCCAAAGAGTCATATATGTTAGAAACGCTTCCAAGTAAGAAAAATTAAGTCATAATCAGGATTGAAATTCATTAAAATTGAGTGATGTTATATAATATTTTGACTTAGAAATTTAGGTTAAAATTAGGTTAAAATTATGCTGCTTTTTCATATTTTTTTCCCTCAAATATAAGTAAAATTAAATAATTAAAAGCCAATCTACATCACCACTTAAAAAGGGGTTCCCAGCACACACTTAGATGATTTTATTTGTTTAAAAAAGGTTGGACTAACATTACAACCACTATTCCTCGCCAATGTCTTTCCACCCGAAGAGTTATTTTATTTAGTACACTACTACTCCAGTGATTCCCTCTTGAGAAGGACTTATTTAGCTAAACGAGATTTATAGTTTACATGTATAGGGCTAGAATCATGTTGAAATTTATTTGCTTTTATTTGCTTTCCATGTAAAGCATCCTTGTAAAGTCTATATATAATATACAAAACTCAAGGCCAAGGTATTCAGCCATTCACACAATATTTTGACATGGTATCAGAGCAAGGTTGCTAATTTTTCTTCCCTCAAATTCTTTTCTGTGTTTTCTGTCAAGTCTGTGTTGATCCGTACTGCACCCAACCACAACCATTTTTCTTAGTATTTCTGTGGCTGTCGTGGGTCAGTTTTCTTCAAGGATTTTTTTGGTCAATCCTTTTGTCTCGGGTTCTATTTATTTTCTATGGATTCCGCACCTCTGTGTGTTAAGTTTACATGCACAAATTATTCTACCTGGGCATTTCAGTTTGAACTTTTTCTCAAGGGAAAAGACCTTTGGGGTCATATTGATGGCACGGATGTTGAAAAACCATCCACTTTTGACAAATCTTAGGATGTTGGGTTTTCTCCTTCATGGGCTGTGCTTGATGCACGCATCATGTCTTGGCTTCTTGGTTCAATGGAGCCTCATATTGTCACCCACTTGCGGCCCCATCGCTCCGCTCAATCTATGTGGGCTTATTTGAAGAAAGTTTATCATCAGGATAACGATGCTCGTCGTTTTCAATTAGAACATGCGATTGCCATGTTTCAACATGGTAGTCTTTCCATCCAGGACTACTACTCGGCATTTTTGACTCTTTGGCATGAATATGCTGATTTGGTTACAGTGGATGTTCCTATTGCCGCTCTCTCAACTATTCAGACTATTCACGCGACTACCCGGCGTGATCAGTTTCTTATGAAACTACGTCCAGAATATGAATCTGTCCGCTCCTCTTTACTGAATAGATCTCCTGTTCCCTCTCTTGATATTTGTTTTGGTGGGTTACTTCGCGAAGAGCAACGCCTTAGTACTCAAGCTATTTTGGAGCAATCTCATGGCAGTTCCAGGATGACAACTGTAGCTTATGCTACCTGAGGACGCGAACCACCTATGCATTCTAAAAACTTGCAGTGTTTTTGCTGCAAGGAATATGGGCATATTGCTGCCACTTGCCCTAAAAAGTTTTGTTCTTATTGCAAGAAGAAGGGTCACATTATCAAAGAATGTCGTATTTGCCCCCAGAATCGTCAGGCCCAAACATTTCAGACTTTGGTTATTGTCCCTCCTATAGCAACTTCTGCAACACACGACTTTCCTTCAACTGCGTGCTCTGTTCCTGCACCTCCTGCACCAGATTACTACACCCCAGAAATGGTGCAACAGATGTTAATTTCAGCATTATCAGCAATGGGGTTTCAAGGTACCAATTCTACTAAACTTTGGTACGTGGACTCGAGGGCCTTTAATCACATGACTAATAATCCCACCGCTTTGTGTCATGTTCGACCCTACACTAGTCAATCTTCCATTCAGACTGCCAATGGCAGCTCTTTGCCCATAGCTGCTATTGGCGATGCCTCTTCTAAGTTCACTGATGTGTTTCTTACTCCTCAGCTTTCCACGAATCTTATTTCAGTTGGCCAATTAGTTGATAACAATTGTGTTGTTAATTTTTCTGGTAATGGTTGTGTTGTGCAGGACCAGGTAACGGGGAAGCCGATCGCAAAGGGACCTAAAGTGGGGTGCTTGTTTCCACTATTTTTACCTGTTCCAGATTTTTCTCCACTTTCTTCTATTAAGTCTTTTGCTTGTAATAATGTTTCCGATCTTAGTATGGTGTGGCATCGTCGTTTAGGCCATCCCAATACTCAGATCTTATCTCATGTATTGAACTCTGATTTACCTGGTAATAAGGATCGTTATTCTTTATCTCTTGAGTGTGATTCTTGCAAACTTGGTAAAAGTAAAACTCTTCCATTCCCTTTGCATGCAAGTAGAGCATCTCACTGCTTTGATCTTATCCATAGTGATGTTTGGGGACCTTCCCCGATTAGTTCACATGAGAAATTTAAATATTATGTGACTTTCATTGATGATCATAGCAGATTTACTTGGGTCTACTTTCTTCGCTTTAAATCTGAGGTCTTTCGTACTTTCACTGAGTTTTTAGCGTATGTTGACAATCAATTTTCTACTTCTATTAAGACATTACGCACAGATTCCGGTGGTGAGTATTTGTCTACTGAGTTTCAAGCATTCTTGGCTTCTAAGGGTATTATTCATCAACGTTCATGTCCCTCTACTCCTCAACAAAATGGAGTTGTCGAACGCAAAAATCGTCATCTTTTAGATGTGGTACGTATTCTCTTGTTAGAATCTTCTGTTCCATCCATGTTTTGGGTAGAGGCTCTAAAAACTGCTACTCACTTGATTAATCGTTTACCTTCTCAAGTCCTACATATGGAGTCTCCCTATTTCCGCTTATTTGCTAAGCAACCTAGTTATGATCACCTTTGTATTTTTGGTTGTGTATGCTTTGTTCATTTACCTCCTCATGAGCGACATAAATTATCTGCTCAATCTGTTCGATGTGCTTTCTTAGGATATAATATGTGTCAAAAGGGATTTGTTTGCTATGATCCTACATTACATCGTACACGTATTTCTAGGAATGTTATTTTCTTTGAAAATCAACATTTCATTCCTATATCCTCTTCTACTGTGTCATCCTCTTCTATTGTGGTCCTTCCCTTCTTTGAGCAACAGTTCTCAGATCTTCATCCAGTCAGCTCTCGCTTTCAACCAGGTATTGTGTATACGAGACGCTCCCGCCCACAGTCTCTTTCGGTGGCTCACCCGATATCTGATCCTACCACGCTCCAGATGCAGTCAGTTGCAGCACCTTCAGTACGTCGCTCTTCTCGAGTGTCTGTACCTCCGAATAGGTATGGATTTCCCTCTTCCAGTTCCTGCAATTCTATTTCAACCCTTACTGCTGCATTGTCCAAATTTGATATTCCCACATGCTACTCACATGCTGCTAAGCATGATTGTTGGCGACAAGCTATGCAGGAAGAAATTGCCGCTCTAGAGGCCAATCACACTTGGGACATTGAGCCCTGTCCTCCCACTATTGTTCCTCTAGGTTGCAAATGGGTTTACTCAGTCAAGGTCCGATCTGATGGAAGTTTGGATCGTTACAAAGCTCGGCTTGTTGCACTTGGGAATAATCAGGAATATGGTGTCAATTATGAAGGGACCTTTGCTCCTGTGGCTAAAATGACTATTGTTCGTATGATTCTAGCTCTTGCTGCTTCCAGTTATTGGCCACTACATCAGATGGATGTAAAAAATGCTTTTCTTCATGGGGATCTTAAAGAGTGTATTTATATGAAGCCACCCCCGAGATTGTTTCCCTCTTTGACTTCACATGTGTGTAAGCTTCATCGCTCTCTTTATGGTCTCAAACAGGCTCCGAGGGCTTGGTTTGATAAATTCCGCACCACTTTATTACAATTTTCATTCAGACAGAGCAAGTACAACACTTCCTTGTTTCTTCGGAAATCAGATATGGGTATTGTTGTTCTTTTGGTTTATGTTGATGATATTGTGATCACTGGTTCCGATTCTGCTTTACTTGGTTAGCTCAAAACTCATCTCTCCGAGTCCTTTCATATGAAAGATTTTGGGTCTCTCACATATTTTCTTGGTCTTGAGGTACATCATAGCCACTCTAGTATTTCCCTCAATCAACATAAGTATGCGAGTGACTTGGTGGCTACAACTGGTCTACAAGGGGCTACTTCTGTTGATACTCCCATGGAATTAAATGTCAAGCTTCGCAAAGAGGAGAGTGACTTACTTGCTGATCACAGTTTATATAGGAAGTTGGTGGGTAGCCTTGTTTATCTCACCATTACTAGATCGGACATTTCTTTTGCTGTACAGCAAGTCAGCCAGTTCCTTCAGACTCCTCGTCATTTTCATTTGGCTGCTGTTCATAGGATCATACGCTATGTTCAAGGCACTTATACTCGTGGCTTGTTCTTCCCTGCAGGCAATTCTACTCGCCTTGCTGCTTATAGTGATGCTGATTGGGCTGGTTGTGCGGATACCCGTCGCTCCATCACTGGTTGGTGTGTGTTCTTAGGTGATGCATTGATTTCTTGGAAAAGTAAGAAGCAAGACAGAGTCTCTAAGTCATCTACGGAATCTGAGTACCTGGCGATGTCTCTTGTTTGTTCTGAAATCATTTGGCTTTGAGGTTTGCTTGCGGAGTTAGATTTTTTTGAGATCGATCCTACACCTCTACATGCCGATTATACAAGTGCTATTTAGATCACAACCAATCTTGTCTATCATGAGCGCACAAAGCATATTGAAGTGGACTGTCACTCTATCTGTAAAGCCTTTAAAGCTCGTGTTATCATTCTTCCACATATTTCCACTGACTTACAAATTGCTGATATCTTCACCAAGGCTCTCCCTCGTCATCGACATTGCTTGCTAAGTAGCAAATTGATGCTTGTTGATCAACCTGCATCAATTTGAGGGGGGCTGCCAAAGAACAGCTTTACTGTCCCTTCTTTCCTTATTTTAGCCCACAAGCTGTCCACCCTTCTTTCCTTATTTTAGCCCACAAGCTGTCCACACTTCCTTCCTTATTTTAGCCCACACTTGCTGTCCACACTTCTTTTCTTAATTTAGCCCACCATTCTTTCCTTATTTTAGCCCACAATTGTTTCCTTATTTCTCCATTTATTATTCTGTACAGTTAGCATATATTATGTGACAGATTATAGTTTTCATGTATAGGGCTAGAATCATGTTGGAATTTATTTGCTTTTATTTGCTTTCCATGTAAAGCATCCTTGTAAAGTCTATATATAATATACAAAACTCAAGGCCAAGGTATTCGACCATTCACACAATATTTTGACACCGGTTAGTGAAGAATATTACTTTTCATAGAAAATGACTCATAGCTTGCCTCCATTATTCTTCATCTCTAGTTTCAGTGCTTATTCAACAGGTGCTTTCATTAATTTGCCTTGGAAAGTATCTGACTGGCTTTAAGAAAACATGAGAGATATCAAAAAAATTTACTAAGTATATATATGAAGATACTTCTTTTTTTCTGTGCCAAAGTTTTGCCTTCAAATTAAGTAATTTTGGGGCTATTGCAATTACATGTGTAATACGTTCTGGTAGTCCCTTTCTTGGTATATTCATATTCATGCTTTGAATTATCAGTTGATACTTTATCCTAGTTAACAAAGTAAAATGGTGTCTGCCTTTTCCAAAAGCTGTATTAAACTTTTCATCATTCATCAAGATGATTGACATCTTTTTCAATATGTTATTATCATGCTTCTAGAGGTATGGAAAAAAGGGTTTTCTTGCTGCTTCCAAGCATCTTTCTAAGTGATATGTGGAGACAGGTTATTGGAAATCAATTAAGTTGATATCGCAATCTGTCAATCTCATCTTTCTAGCTGTCTCTCCCCCACCGTTGAACTTCAGTCTTGTCCACCAATCTCAATTATTGGAATGCTCTCCTTTACTTAATCTCTTGCTTGTAAGGCATCTCTACAATAAGTTCATTATGTGAATGCTTGCAACAATATCAAACCACCAAGAGTTTGGTAGTATATCAATTAAATAGAATTCATAAAACAATAAGCATTGAGTTTTACCTTTTCCAATCAAGATTGAAAACCAGAACAGTCTCTTCTTTTGTGACCTTTCTTATGGTAAAAATAACATTGTATCCTATTTTCATCATTTTGCCCATTGTGAGATGCATTATTACTTGCTTATTTTTCTTACCCATGCCTTTCTCCAAGAATTTTTTTTACTTGCATGGATTTACAATATTGAGATGAGCCCTATTGGGATTTTCCACTTTAAGCCTTTCTTCTTCTTGAACACATGACAATTAATTCAATCATTTTCCACTTATCCTTCTATGTATTATAATTAATTTTGAAATAGCCAAATTGTGAAGGAATGAGAGTCATTATGAAGTGAAGGATAAAACCTTCAGAAATTATCATGTCTATTCACTTCAAATTGAGAAGCCATATCACTCATCTTTACGATGTGTTCATATACACCACTATGATCATTATATTTCATTGTTATCATTTTGATTATAAAAGTACTTGCTAAGGACTTGAAAATTCTTAAGAGTTGTTCCTCAAGTAATTTAATATAGTTTATTGTATTATATGAATAGGTGATTGCTTCGTAAATGACAAGAGTGATTGAACCTTTCATCATTATTAGATTCATGTGATTAGAGTGCTCCCACTTTTCATAAAAAAACCTTTTGTTCCTTAGTGCTTTCAAAAGTATACTTTGTTGGTGTAAGTTCTCTTAAGACATAGTCTAAATTGTTATAGTCAAGAACAATTCCAATTCGTTTCTTTCTTTTTTCAAAGTTTGCCCCACTTAATTGTTCAATTCCAGACTATCTAATAGCATTAGGATTCATTGTTGCAAAAAAAAAAAAAAAAAAACTAATTCATACAAAATTATTTTTATGTCATGATAATATTTAACACTACACTTTACAATAATCTAACTACTACAAAATTAATTAAATATCACATTAATCATAAGCGTAAGAGATCATATCATAATTTTTTCATTGGATCAAACTATAATCACATAACACAAAAAGTATATTATTATAATCTTTCCCTTGGGTTGAATTATAATAATTTATAAATTATATAAATATGATCTAACCATTAAAGTAAAGGAATTGAAACATAAGGAAGTTTAACACCAATGGATTAAAACTTTATCCGCCTTTTATTATTGAGCTTTTATCATATAATCAAATATAGTGATGATCCTCCATTGGGTTGATCTAAACAACATATAACATAATCAATCACAAACAAACAAGTAAATCAACATACATGCCAGATAAAACCATCTCTTGGAATTTCCATAGTCACATGTTTAAATTACTAATCATAAATTTTTTCATAAAATCATGCAATAGATATGATTAAAATTATAAAACATTATGTACATTGATACATCATTCATATACATCATGATATATATATACTTTAAAGCAATGATCGTATTCTTACCTTGATCCATGATACCGATAACGAAGTTAAAATTATATTTAAGTTATTAATTTAAAACTTATTATCTAATTCCTCCTTTAAATATTAAGGTTGCTTATTAAAATCAACTTAATCTAATTTTTTGAACTATTAAATAAACATTCATATTAAGTAATCATGTTATAAAAGAGAAACAAAGGAAAGCATAGACATGACCACTTAAGGTAAAGGATGTTTACGATTTAGAAAAAGTCATTATTTTAATTAACTTATTACATTAAATCATTTTTAACTTTAAGTTATAATATTAATTTATTTTAATAAACATACTTAATATACTTAACCAATACCATTAAATCACTAAACCATATTAAATCATTGAATTGATTTATCAAACACTCTTTTGGTACTGAAAATAATGAAAATTTGAAGTTCATTTGTTATGTTTTTCTCACCTTTCTTTCTATGGCATTTAACCCTATCATTTTTGGATCAATGCTTCTTAATCCTTTGTTTAATTTTTTTTCCCTTAAATGAATTAGCAATACCACTCAACAAGAGTGATGGAATAGACATGACACCGGTAAATGAATTAGCAATACTACTACACATAGAATTATTTGTTTGTTTACTTTTCAATCTTCTTACTCGGAACATGTATTATTAATGTTTTGTCTTCGCCAACAAAGCTAAATGATGTTCGGCCTTTTTTCCAAAAAGAGGCGCTGAACTTTTGTCATCTTTTCCCTTTGTTATTATCATTCTGATAGTGGTTTTGGCCCTTTTGCTCGTCTGAAATTTCTACATTTTTCCTCTTAAGTTGAAGAAAACAGTGATGCTTAATTAGTTCCATTGTTTTGCCTCCTTGGTGTTGGGTTTTTTCTGCATTTATTAAAACCTTCCATTTCATTTTTTTCATTTGTTAACTTATTACATAACATTTGTACAATCAGTTCTAAGCAAATAAATGAGAAAGAAGCAGTCAAATCATTCATACATACATACATAGGTCCTCATCGGCCTTTCAAACTGAAGAATCAGTGGTTTGAAATGTAGAAGGGCATTTGGAACTGAATGTTTGAGATTGAGGGCGGTTGGGCTTGGATTCTCCGCGGTTGAAAAACTTGGTTGTCCATGATGGTGGAGAAACACAAGTACACTTGGGGCAAAGTTCAAGTGCAAGATTGAGCAGACCAGTGCAAGCTTTCAGGAGTCTATAATATAGCGGGGAATATGAGAGCGCAAAAATAATAACTGGGAGGAATGCAACCGAGTATAGGACAATTTTGGTCCACCTTTCCTTATTTTGTATCATAAGGATGACTATTGCACCAAATGCCACCATCATCATCGACACGGAAAGGATCAAAAACGTAAAACCGAGCATCAACTTTCGAAGAAGAGACTTCTTGAAGTCTTGTAACTGAAATGGAGATGTGAGGATTGAGATAAATGTGATGACAGATGTCAAGGCATAAGTGAGGGAGATTACATCCGCCAGGGTGAAAACCACGAAGAATGGTTGAGAAAGGAGGAGTGGGATACCAGTGCTTTGATTTGGTCCTCCTGGTATAGTGTAGGCTGCAGCAAAGGCAACGGTAGCAATAAGAACAGCCATAATGGTGCAGTTTTCAACGGTGCGCTTCAGCTATTCTTTGGCTTCCTCATGAAGTTCACAGTAGTTGGAAGCAAATAATTCATCTGCAGTCTGGTTGTTATGGTTGAAGACCTTGAGGAAATGGGATTTAGAGTATTCCTTCACACGCTGCATATAGAAGAAAAACCACATGAACCAGTAGTACTCTCATTTTTGGGCCATTATCATCATATTTGTTAAAGTATATTATATTATGGGCTCTAGGCCCAGTTAGGTTACTTATATAGTACTTGTACTATACACTTGTACCGCACAGTACTTGTACTGCACACTTGTACCGCACCCTTGTACTGCACCCTTGTACTACACACATATGCCTCCTATATAAAGGCACTGATGTATATTCTTTTAATCACAGAATATAATACAATTATTCTATATTTCTAACATGGGCAGGAGATCCTACTGATCGCAGGTCCACTACAGGTTATTGCTTCCTCCTTGGTTCTTCTTTGATTTCTTGGCGAAGTAAGAAACAAACTTTTGTGGCCCGCTCCAGTACTGAAGCAGAATATCGTGCCCTTGCTGATACCACATCTGAGCTCCTTTGGCTAAGATGGCTTCTTAAGGATTTGGGTGTATCCACCTCCTCTGCTACTCCTCTTTATTGTGACAACCAGAGTGCCATTCATATTGCTCACAATGATGTCTTTCATGAACGGACTAAACATATCGAGATTGATTGTCATTTTATCCGTTATCATCTTGTCCATGGTGCTCTTAAGCTTTTCTCCGTCTCCTCCAAAGATCAACTTGCAGATATCTTCACCAAGTCTCTTCCTAAGAGACGCACTCGTGATTTAGTTGACAACCTCAAGTTGGTCTCACATCCACCTTGAAGTTGAGGGGGGCTGTTAAAGTATATTATATTATGGGCTCTAGGCCCAGTTAGGTTACTTGTATAGTACTTGTACTATACACTTGTACCGCACAGTACTTGTACTGCACACTTGTACCGCACCCTTGTACTGCACCCTTGTACTACACACATATGCCTCCTATATAAAGGCACTGATGTATATTCTGTTAATCACAGAATAGAATACAATTATTCCATATTTCTAACAATATTAACTCAAGCTACTGGATCATGGACCCTAACAAGATTATGAATGGGGTAGTGGAAGTGCACCTCAAACAAGAGCAACTCCTCTTGCAATTGGATTGCAGGGGATCGTGTTTTTCTCGAGACGTAGCGTTTTTCTTTCTTTCCAACCATATGCAGAATGGAGTTCCCTTTAGTGTCTGTTGCCCGTAGTAGCCTCCTGGCTGGCATTTCCATCTTAACTACCACATCAAAAATCTCTATCTGGCGGTAATTGATCGCTACATGAAGTATGTTCCTTCCTTGGTCATTATAATGCTCAATTGCCTGGGGGTACTTCTTGAGTATTTCACCGACAATCTCTGGAATGCCTGATATTGTTGCCAAAAACAATGGAGTTTCCTTGTTCCTGATATTGTTGAATCTAGTTCTATTGCCTTTTGGAGAGGTTTTTCCTTTCTTTTCATCTGGGTGTTGCAGGACAATAGAGAGCTCCACTTTTTCCTTTTCTTTTGATGATACCAATGAGCCTCCTCCTTTCTCTTGCACAGAAATGGACTTTGTAGGCACACCTCGGTCCACTGCTTGAGGATTCGTAGCCTCCCATGAAGTATCACTTTCTAGTAACTTATTGGCAAGTTCGCAAGCTGCTTCATATCTATGCTTTTCTTCCAAAAGTGCTTCCCAAACGGGCCATCTAAAGCGTGATTTAGCTTTTCAATAAAATAAAAGTCAGTAGTTCCCTTATATTTAGCATGAAAACTTCTCAAGAACGAAGAACAATAAATTCAAATGCTTCATATGAATGACAACGCAAAAGACCCTCTATTGATAATACTAAGAAAAGATTTTGTGTAAGCCAAATTCCAGGTTCTTTTTACATAGAAGTTTAAGGAAAAAACCTAAATTCATTTAATTTGTTGAAGTTAAGACTATGTTTGATAACTATTCTTAAAAATAGTTTATTTTTTATTTTTATTTTTAGAAAATTTAGAAAATATATTTGGTAGGCTTTTGATACAAAATAGTTCTTTTAGAGTTTATTCTCATAACAAGTTATTTTTTATAATAAATTTTAGATATTTTTAATTATTTTTTATGCTTTAAACAACCATTGGAAAGATGGAGAATACTTTGAAAATATTTGCATTGTAGGCGGGTGTATAATAACTTTATATAGGGAATAAGCAAGTAAAATTGTTTCCATATACATTTGAGTTGATAAATAAAATTATTTTCAAAAATTGTTTTTTGATAATTAAGAACTATTTAAATTAAGAAAATTTTGTTTTTAAAAACATTTAATTGAGAATTATTCCCAAAAATTGTTTTTTTTTTTTTAATATTAATTGTCTTAAAAAAATGTTATGAAGCTCTCAAATTTTCCTTTAAAAAAAAAAAATTACAGTTTTAATGGGACAAAAAAGGAAAAAAAGAAGAAAAAAAAACATTTAAATATGCCGTGAATCTGCCCTAGTGGAGGGCTAATTAAACAAATGGTGATTTTCTTTGTATATCAGCATTTAAGACATTAGAGAGAGAAATAAACATTAGACTATCAGAGTCCCAAGAACCTACCATCAGATTTAAGATCTTGACACCGACTTCCCCTGGCCTTGTTTGAAATACCTGAAAAACGCTTGGTTGGTATGAATTCCACGATGTAATTCTTCAGGGAAAAAAAAAAAAAGACCATGGAAAGTGAAAAACAGATAGTATGACAAACAGAAAGACTGGACGAACCTGGAAAACCTTTTCTTAGTTATGTCAAAAAGAAGAAAAAAGAAAGGCATTGATATTCAATTTGCTATTCCCAAAAGGAACGTAAGCCAAAGCTATACCAAGGCAAGGAGTACAAGCCCTCTTCTGATTTTTAAACAACTTTTCAAAGTATTTGGGCACATACTGAAAACCCTTATGAAAATTATAACAGTGCGAAAAGAATTTAATTAATCCAGTGAGTGGAGAAGAGAATAAAGATACTATACAAGAGTAGATGAATCGCCTCAGATGTCCGTGTTCGCATCCACTGAGAAATGCCGATGGGTTGCATGCTAGATGTTGAAGAGCCGTCATTTGGTTAGAGTCCCAGGCGCTAATTAAATCTTCATATCTTTCCGCAATCAACAGCGCCAAGTCTGTTCACATAGTTTTTAACAGAAAGTAAAGAAACAGCTATATTAGCACTAGATTAGAGGTACAAAAGTGGAAATCAACTCAAATTTTAATCTAAATTAATTAAGATTTTCACTAATTAAAATAAATACTTATGAAGGAATCCATATTCTTTCTAGTGGTTTACTGAGAACTTACCAAAATTCTCAGTAAATACGGAAATATGGAGAATAGTTGTTCCATCATTCCTCTGCAAACAGGCTTTACGATCTTCTTCAGTTTCAAAATCCATACGGTCAAGCTTCTCAGCTAGTAGCTTGAACATTTCATCTTTCCCATACCGGACCGCTCGAAAGAGAGGCGTCTCTCCAAGGATGTTACGAGCAGTAAGCAACTTCGGAGTTCTGTTCAATATTTCAGTGGCAACGTCAGTCATGGAGTTGTTAGTGTTGAGATATTAAGAATGCTTTCCTTATATCATTCTTTCCTTATATCATTTAGTGTTGAGATATTAGGAATGTTTAGATATTAGGAAAGTTGAGATATTATGAATATTGAGATATTAGGAATATTGAGATACTAGGAATATTGAGATATTAGGAATATTGAGATATTAGGAAAGTTGAGATATTAGGATATTAGTTGTTATTTCCTTATATCATTCTTTCTTTGTATCATTATTTCTCATTCTTAGAATGGTGATTACCCTCTATATATACTCTGTACATGAACGAATGAAAGTATGAATGAAAAAAACTACCATTTAACAATTTGAAGATGGTATCAGAGCCATGGAACTGAAATCCTGGATATTTTGTCGCTATGGTAGTCCAATAGCGATCAACCATCCTAAGACAATCCCTAATATTGATAAGTCAACCTTCAAATGCACTCCCTTCAATAAGACTGGTCTCACCAGTCTGGATATCCCACAATTTCAAAGCAACGACTCTTGGTATGACCAGGAAAACAATAAGGAACCAAGGGTTTAAACCATGGACCTTTAGATCATGTTTAGGCTATCAACACTTTGTTATTAATTATAATAATCGTGATCAACGGAAGAAGGATCCCAAGAAAACCTCGACTGCAATTGTTGTCGAAATAAAAATAGAGGCTAATGTTGCTGAGAAAGCCTCTGCATTGGTAGCCGCTATTGATCATGGTGGTAAGTTTTTAAATACTTTTACACCTGTTATTAATAGTGCATGGATAATTGATTCTGGTGCTACAGATCATATGACTTTTGATTCTAGACAGGTTTCACCCCTTAGACCTTCCTCACAAAAAATTATTTCCACAGCCAATAGTAACACAACCCCAGTCATTGGGGAAGGATCCTTAACTCTCACTGATACTTTGAATTTGGATTCTGTTTTAGTTGTTCCATCTTTAGATTATAATCTTTTGTCAGTTTCTCAAATCGCTACAGCCTTATCTTGTATTGTCATTTTTTAGCCTGAATTTTGTGTGATTAAGGACATCCAAACAAGACAGACGATTGGTTGTGGTATTAAACAGGGAAAACTCTATTACTTGGACTTGCAATCAAAGGATTCAAATAAGTTGCAACAAGCCTTGATGGCAGATGGATCTGAGGGGGAGAAGAAAAAGTCTGAAATTTGGTTATGACATCGACGTCTGGGACATGCTTCCTTTGGTTATTTAAAAAAATTGTTTCCTAGTTTGTTTGCAAAGAGTGATATTTCTGGTTTCCGTTGTGATATTTGTGAATTGACTAAAAGCCATCGTGCTTTGTTTCCGTTAATTTTGAATAAAAGTCCATTTCCTTTTATGGTTATACATTCTGATGTTTGGGGCCCATCCAAAGTCCCAACTTTGAGTGGCTCACGTTGGTTTGTTACTTTTATTGATGATTGTACCAGAATGACATGGTTATGCTTGATGAAGACCAAAGATGAAGTGAACTTGTTGTTTCAAAAATTTCATAAAATGATTGAAACTCAGTACAATGCAAAGGTTCGGGTTCTGCGTAGTGATAATGGTGGAGAATATCAAAGTTCTGATCTTCAAAAGTATTTGGAAGGACATGACATCATTCATCAGACTACTTGTTCCAAAACACCCCAGCAAAATGGAGTCGCTGAACGAAAAAATCGACACTTGTTAGAGGTTGTTCGTGCTTCCTTGATAGCAGCAAAAACACCGATATCTTATTAGGGAGAAGCAATCACATCTGCCGCATACTTGATCAATCGGGTACCTTCTAGCTCAATTAACTTTCAAACACCTCTCCAAGCTCTTACTAATGCCGTAGTTGCCCCAACCGTCCCAAATCTACCTCCTCGTGTTTTTGGTTGCGTGGCATTTGTGCATCTACACAAGCACCAACGCACCAAGTTAACTTCTCATGCATTGCAATGTGTGTTTGTTGGATATGCATTGCACAAAAAGGGATATCGATGTTACCATCCTCCAACTCGACAAATGTATATTACAATGGATGTGGTGTTTCATGAAGATTCAATGTATTTTTCATCTGAGTCTGAACTTCAGGGGGAGTACCATAAGGAAATTCAGACTCTCGATTATGATTATCATATCTCTGAGGAAGATGAATCTGGACAATCTGAACTAGTGAACCAGGAAGTGGGTGAGTTGGATATGAGTGGTCAACAATTTAGGTCCGAAGATGTCTTCACTGAAATACCAAACCAATCGTCGTCTGTTGAGGGTGTTCTTAATTTGGAACCTGATCCATTCATGATACCACATCGTCATAATAGAGGTATTCCTAAACCCACATATGAACCTGAATTGTCTACTAAAGTCGAATATCCCATGAGCAACTATGTGTCTACCCATCGTTTGTCTGAATCAAATAAGTCTTTTGTAAATCAATTATCTACTGTATCTATTCCTAACAGTGTGCAGGAAGCCTTAGCTGATCCAAGGTGGAAAGCAGCCATGAATGAAGAGATGAAATCATTGCAGAAGAATGAAACATGGGAACTCGTAGAATGTCCATTAGGAAAGAAGCCAGTTGGGTGTCGTTGGATCTATACTGTGAAGTACAAGGCAGATGGTAGTATTGAACGATTTAAAGCAAGACTGGTAGCAAAAGGGTACACTCAAACTTATGGAATTGACTACACAGAGACATTTGCACCTGTAGCTAAGATCAACACAATTCGAGTATTATTGTCTTTAGCTGCAAACCTAGATTGGCCATTACAACAATTCGATGTGAAAAATGCCTTTCTGCATGGCGAGTTATCTGAAAAAGTATATATGGATCTTCCATCAGGATGCATGGTGTTAGAAAAACAATGTCAGAAGGTGTGCAAATTGAAGAAGTCATTGTATGGGTTGAAGCAATCCCCGAGAGCATGGTTTGGAAGGTTCACAAAGTCAATGAGAGCTTTTGGCTATCGTCAAAGTAATTCAGATCACACTTTATTCCTAAAAAAGCAACATGGTAAGATTACGACACTCATCGTATATGTGGATGACATGGTAGTTACAGGAAATGATCCTGAAGAAAGAAAAGCTTTGCAAAATTATCTATCTAGAGAATTCGAAATGAAAGATCTAGGTCCTCTGAAATAATTTCTTGGGATTGAAGTTTCTCGATCAAGTGAAGGAATTTTTTTATCTCAAAGAAAGTATGTCTTAGATCTTTTACAGGAGACTGGAATGTCGGGATGTTAACCTATTAATACACCAATAGAAGAAGGTCTGAAATTGTGTGTTGAGCCTAATCAAGTATCAATCGATAAAGGAAGATACCAGAGACTTGTGGGAAGATTAATGTACTTAGATCATACAAGACCAGATCTTGCTTATGCATTGAGTGTAGTAAGTCAATACATGCATAATCCTGGAGAGCAACATATGAATGCAGTCATGCGTATTTTGAGGTATTTGAAGAATGCTCCTGGGAAGGGAATTTTGTTCGCTAAAAATGTTGATCATCAGAGTATAGAAGTATATACTGATGCTGATTGGGCCGGTGCAGTGGATGATAGGCGATCTACATCTGGTTACTTTACCTTTGTAGGTGGTAATCTTGTGACATGGAAAAGTAAGAAGCAGAATGTCGTCGCTCGTTCAAGTGTAGAAGCGGAATTTAGAGGTATGGCTCTAGGACTTTGTGAGGCATTATGACTAAGACTCCTCTTACAGGATTTAGGTTACCTATCTAGGCAACCAATCCGATTGTTTTGTGACAATAAAGCCGCATGTGACATTGCTCATAATCCAGTACAACATGATCGTACAAAGCATGTCGAGGTGGATAGATTCTTCATTAAGGAAAAGTTGGATGATAAGATTGTGGAATTGCCTAAGATTCGATCAGAAGATCAATTGGCCGATATCCTTACCAAAGCTGTCTCAAGTCAAGTGTTCTCAAAATTTTTAGACAAGTTGGGCATGTGTGACATCTATGCACCAACTTTAGGGGGAGTGTTGAGATATTAGGAATGCTTTCCTTATATCATTCTTTCCTTATATCATTTAATGTTGAGATATTAGGAATGTTTAGATATTAGGAAAGTTGAGATATTATGAATATTGAGATATTAGGAATATTGAGATACTAGGAATATTGAGATATTAGAAAAGTTGAGATATTAGGATATTAGTTGTTATTTCCTTATATCATTCTTTCCTTGTATCATTCTTTCCCATTCTTAGAATGGTGATTACCCTCTATATATACTCTGTACATGAACAAATGAAAGTATGAATGAAAAAAACTACCATTTATCAATTTGAAGAGTTAGTGGCTACCTCGTGGAGGATAGTGTTGTCCACATCGTTTTTGGTGTTGGTGAGTCGGTCGTTAAGACTGGGGGGCAACAGTTTCAGTAACTCGAGAGCGAGATCTCGCTGCTTGGAGTAACAGGCCATATGGAGAACGGTGTCTTTATGTATGGTGATTATGTGCAATGGACCTTCGTCCTTTGGAAGTCTTTTGAAGCAATCCAGCACATCCTTGGAGTTCTTTTCCATCAGAGCACGGTACAAATCTCCGTTGAGTTGGTGGATGCTTTTGGCCTTATCCATGTTCGCCATGGGAGGTTCTTCAGATAGGGAGACCGGAATGGGCGTGTGGCTCGGATGCAATTGTACATAAAAAAGAAATAAATTGTAATGTGGATATTGCCTTTGATGATCCTTGTGAATCTCGTGATGAACCATGATTTTTTTCCCCAACTTTTTAATTCTCATTAGGGTAAGATAGGACGAATTACCTAACAACTTAAATTTTTTTGTATGTAAATAGACATGCATTTTTATATTATTTTTAATTATTTAGATATTATACTTTACGCAACATTTAAGGTTTCTTAAATGTAATCCAATTTTAGAATTTCTATATAATATTGTTACATTTTTATTTTGTTAGAGACAAGTTTTTATTTATGCTACACAAAGTAGTTCATCATCTTTTCACTAAGGGATTAAGGTATTTTTTGGGAAGCATTATTTAAAATATATTTAAGAATATTTTTTGAAAATTGTTCTATAATATTTTTTTAAAACAAAAGTGTGTTTGAGATCTTTAAATATTTTTAATTTATTTTTTATATTTTTAAATATGTTTTAAAAATAACTTAGATATGTAATGCTTTATTTTCAATCATTTTATATATATATATATATGACAAATGAACAAATGAATTACGCCAGTGATTCAAAACAAAGAAGAGGGTTAGAAAATACAGAAGATATCCAACAAAGAAATTTAAAGAGAAAGAACCAAAAAACTTGTTAGTTCATCATAAGCTTAAAACCGACCATGTAGGCGGTACAAAATAAAAACATAAACTTAAAAATAAAGCTTAATTAAAACCGACCATATAGGCGGTATCAGATCATAAAATAAAATGAAAAATAAAATAAAAATTAAAACTTAATTAAAAACCATCCATATAGGAGGTAATCAAAACATACTTATATTATACATAAGGAGAAATATCTTACAATGGACAAGGGAAGAAAGCTTGAAGAAAGCTTGAAGGCTTGAAGAGGTTACATGATGAGAGAGAGAGAAGAGAGAAGGGAGAGAGAGAAAGAAGAGAGAAGGGAGAGCTTCAGCTTAAAATTGAACGTAAAAATGAACGTGCTTACAAATGAGGCCCGAGCCTCCTTAAATAGGCAAAAAAAAGAATCTTGAACAGTAACCATGAACAGTAGACCCGTGCTTGAATAGTGAATAGTGAACAGTAAAGGGAACTATAGCAATATTGACTTTTGACCCGGAAGCTTGCTTTCGGCTGGAATGACTGCTGATCAGTTAATTAGGGAGGAATATATTCCGAGCGGTGATCCATTAGGAGCTGAGTATCTTGAATAGTGGATTTGAATGGTAAAGGATCAATCTTTTTGCTGCAAAATATCTGATGTAGGGAATCTGCAGCAATGAGATGCCCCATGTTTTTTGGGTAGGCTTCAAAGTCTCTGCTGATGACTCTGGCTCTCCAATGCTTGATTTGCTTAATAATTGGTTCTCCGCAAATGTCGGATTGAACTAAGGGACTGGACAGAAGAGTAGGTCTTCTATTCTGGTAATGAATATTAACATAGTGTTGTGCTGGAATAACGTTGCCTCTAGAAATCCATTCAGGTGCTTTGCTAATAAAAATGGCATCAGCAAACTTCTTGTTTAGCTTAAAACCTTGTGTTAAGCTTAGATTAACCTTTCTGCCAAAATTGCTAGCTTGACTTGGATCAGAACAGATAAGTTGATAAACCAAACCATAATCAAGAAGTTTTTCAGGAGTTAGGATTAAAACTTCCCCATTAAAGACAAGGTTAATTGGCTGGTAGTACTGTAGATCAATGCAAGCTCTGCTGATAGTAAAATTCCTATTGCAGTTGCAAATTGGCTTGTTGTCTTGTTGATGAAGAAGCGGTTCAGTACAACTTCTGCAAAGCTTTGAGCCATCAAATTCCATTTCCTTGGTTAAATTTAATCCTGGAACACTGAGACCAGGAATGGCTGAGAAATAAATGTGCAGATCCTGAAGATAAGCCGAAATAAAAATTTGTTTTTCTTCTGCACTGGACTTGGCCTTTTCACAAATTAGCTGATAAAGATCAGCTGGCTTAAGAGTGGACAAGATCTCACTCCTTCGGTGAAACATTCTAAAGATAATACACTCCTGCTCATCCTTACTTAATTTCTCATCCACCAGTGGGGTGAATGGTTTTTTCTCACCAATTTCCAGTGGGGAAAAAGGGGCTTGGCTTATATCTTTTTTGTGAAAATTAGCTATTTCTAGCTTTTTTTCAAGGGTCCTGCACCTAGCCTGCAAATCACAAATACTTTTATGAACAGATAAGGGGTTAGTATCAAAAGTAGATAAGTTTAAGGGGATGGGTTCTTCCACCAAAGGTAGAGAACCAGAAATATTTCCTTCTTCCACAACAGGGGAGGAAGGATGCTTAAGAATAGGAGGATTAGGATCAGAAGTAGATCCCTGAGATCTTGAAGTAAAATCATAATACAAAGGCTTGAATTTTTCTGATAAGACTGAGTGAGGTTTCATGTAAGATGATGATTTCTTAAAGGATTGCTTTTCTGTTTTGGGAGCCATGGTCTTGTGAATCCTGCAAAAATTCACGAGTTAGGAAATCAGGGATTGAGTTATTTTCTTCTTTAATATACTCAATTTGAAAATCAAAATTGCTTAAAATAGCTTGTCATCTAGCAAAAATATGTTTAGAAGCTATATTTTTAACATCTTTTTGTAAAACTGATTTTGCAGATTTGCAATCCACTCTTAATAAAAATTCTTGATTTAAAAGATCGTCTTGAAATTTTGAAATGCATAAAACGATGCTTAAAATTTCCTTTTTGATGGTGCTGTAGTTGAGTTGGGCATGGTTCCAGGTTCCAGAAGTGAATCTAACCAACAATTCTTGGTTATTACTTCTTTGCTTAAGAATTCCACCAAAACCTATATCAGAAGCATCAGTCTCAACAATCTTAAAGGCTTTATGATCAGCTAAGGCGAGACATGGTAGAGTTTTGACTCTAGACTTTACTATTTTAACAATCTTGGTATGATCCTCATTCCAAGGAACTGGATTTTTCTTAAGTCTTTGTCTTAAAGGGGCACATAATTGGCTTAAATCTTGTATGAAATCTGACACATAATTAAGGTTTCCTAAGAAACGTTGCAATTGTTTCTTATCCTTAATTTCATCAGGGAACTTATCAGCAAACTCAATTGACCTTTGAATGGGGGTGAATGTTCCTTGGTGAATATGATGACCTAGGAATCTTACTTTAGTTTGAAAGAGGTTAATCTTAGTGGCTGACAAGCTTAAACCATTGCTCTTAACAGTCTCAATAAACCTATTGAGATGCTTCCAATGCTGCTCAACAGAATCTGAGTAAATCAAAACATCATCAATGTAAACAATAATGAAATCAGAAAACTGGTTAAAGATTTCATTCATTATGTTTTGAAACTCAGAAGGTGCATTCTTAAGGCCAAAGGGCATTACATTCCACTCGTAATGACCAAATGGGACCACAAAGGCTGTTTTGTACCTATCTTTTTCTGCAATCTGGATTTGCCAAAATCCTGATTTCATGTCAAACTTAGAGAAAACTTTGGACTTCCCTAATCTTTGAAGGAGGTCTTTTTTATTTGGGATAGGATACCTGATCCATCTTAAAACATCATTGAGGGGCTTATAGTTGATGACTAGTCTAGGTGTTCCTCTTTCAAGTTCTGCTTGTTTCTGAACATAGAAAGCTGAACAACTCCAAGGGGATTTAGACTTCCTTATCAACTTCTTATCCATGAGATCCTGGATTTCTTTTTCACAATAGCTTAACAAATCCTTGTTCATTTGGATTGGTCTTGCTTTAGTGGGAATATTTTTCTCACTAAAATCAGGCTCATAGGGTAATTCTACCTCATGCTGCTTCCTGTGCCAAAAAGCATTAGGAATGTTAGAACAGACTTCCTTAATAATCTTATTCTTAAGGCTTTCTATAGCATCTTGGGTTTTCTTAATCTTCAGTTGATCTTCTATTCTAACCAGAGCAATCTCTTGTTTTAAGAGATTAATATGATTTTGCTTAGCCTTAATCACCTGATCTTTTATGGTGTTTATACTTCTTTCTCCAGGTGGATTGGCAAATTCAAACAGAATTTCCTTATCTAAAAGTTTAGTCTTTATACCTTGATCATCTACCCACATAGGAAAGATGGAGCTTAAGAAAGGGACACCAAGGAGGACTTTCTCCTTGAGATCTTTAACAAGAATGAAGGTTTGCTTAATGCAAATGCCTTGGTTACAAATATGGGCATTAGATAGCTTGTACTTGATAATAAGCTTTTTACCATTAGCACCAAAGAGGGCTTGCCTGGTTTTCTCATAAAATTGGGTAGGTACAAGACCTTCTTGTAGGCAATTCAAAGCTGCACCTGAATCAATTAAAGCAATAATATCAAGGATAAATTTATTCTTAATTACTATAGTAAGGAAGACTTCCCACCTTTGGAAGATAACTTTACTAATAGTATTTTAAGTATGCATTTATCTTATCACTATTGTCTTGTGAAGATTCAAGAACTTTTTCAAAGTCTTCCTTTCTAGTACTACTGTGGTAAAAACCTACCCTGTTGATATAATCCTGAGGGATAGGGATTTCTGAGCTTGTAGGTTGTCTTAGATTCTCAATATCCTTCTTATACTGCCCTATTTCTTCTTGAAGATCTTTAATAGTCAGGGCATTAAGGATAATCCTTTTTTCTTGTTTATCCTCATGATCCTTAAAAGGGTTTTGGATAGAAGGTTCTCTGGTTAGCCTAATTAGTCCATTATCCTTTGCTTTAGGACTAATATTCCTTTTAACCAAAAGGATTCTCCTATGGGAAGGTTGAGGTGTTTCAGGGATAACAAGATTATCTTTAACCTTTTGGCTTATTTTATCAATGAAAGCTTGATCAATTTGAGGATTTTCCTGGAATTTCTTAGATAATTCAAAAGGCTTAAACAAAGGCTTATTATCATTCTTAACAAAAGGCTTCTTAAGGTGATCCTGAATTTCAATAATCTCCTCAACTCTATTGACTTGATTTCCAAGGGTTATGAGAAACATATTAGTATAATTGATTTGTTCCATGATCCTTCTAATATCGGATGCACTAGCAGTTCCTTTATCCTCTGGCTTAGTCTTAAAAGGTGAAGCTGTGACTATGGTTCCATTAATATTCTTTTCTATCTTAGCTTCAGGAGGATGAATGGATTCTATAATAATGTTGTCACTGGTTTTCCATATCTTAGTTTTTGTAGAGGTGTTGTTGATATGCTTACATGGATAATCTGGATATTCCTCTTGTTTGAAGAGTTCAAACCAGATCCAAAACTTAATATTCTTCTTTTCTTGTCTTAAGTAGGCATAGAACTCTTCTTGGTAAATGGTTCTAATGACCTTAGGGACAGTGTTAAAGAACCAATCATTTCTTTGCTTATTGACTTCAGAATAGAAGTCCTTTCTTAAGAGATCCTTGTTGATCTCAAAGTCCTCATCACTTAGGCTTATTGTGTTAATCATCTGGGAATAGGTAGGAGACATAACAGGGGACTCATCCTGTTGGGATTCCTGAGTAGACTCATTTTCCTCAGAGTAAAATGGTCTAGCCACATTGGTGTAACTTCTGACACCTGTTAGCTTAACGTTCTTAGGATTTCCTGAGCTGGATCCTTCTTCTTCCCTAGTGGTTCTAACTGGGATGGAAGAGCTTGAAGCTCTAGAGGGTTCATAAATAGAAACTCTAGGGCTGCTGGAATGTCTGAAAGATTTGGAGAAGACCAGTTCTCCTCCTCCATCTGGATATTGAACTATTTGTTCAATACTTTCAGAACGCTGTGCTATGGCTGGAACAGCATTAGCAAAATGCCAATTTTCAGGGAAATCAACATCTTTCCACAAGATCTTCTTGGGGATGATGAAATCCGACTTATCTAGCATATCAGAGTGAAAATAGGTGGTCTCACCTTTAGGACTGGTGCAAAGAGCCCCGGATCCCACGCTTGTGTTCATGCTCTTATAGGCAAACCTGGTTATGATAGAAACAGGACTGTTTCCTGGTTTGATCTTAAAGCCATGAGTCTTAATATGCAGGACAACTGAATCTAAGATGTCTGCATCTCTTAATCTAACTGTGAAGTTAGGATAACATTGGAAATAAACTGGGCCATCATTCAGTCCAGCTTGGACTGCACCTATAATAGAATCTCTATATTCGAGATGCCTATTATCCCTTAAACACATGACAATAGCGGTGTTTAAACCTAATCTTGTCAAAGGCTTAGCTGCTACTTGAATCATACCAAAGTGTATGAAATTATAGCCATCTTTCTTATGCTTTTCAACGGCTCTGTTATCTAGAAGTCTTATGACTTGGTCGTCTTGTTCTAAACTGACTGTCATTTCAGAGGTCTTAATGGTATAATCTGTGAAGAACTTAAAGGTTTCTTTCTTATAAATTTCTTGATTAGACACCTTGGGTAATTTCCAATCATCTAAATCATTTTGAATCTTAGGATAATTGATCTCTTCACTGTTTACAACAGTATCTTGAGAATCACTGGATCTCCTAGACATGGTTCGGAAAATTGAACTCATTTTAGGGTTTTTGATCTAGAGCCTAATAGCAGATTGACAAACCTTATGAGACGTCACCCCAACCCTCTTATAGCCTAACAAACGCCTATCCACGGCTAACAACGGCTCAACCGGCAGGGCTCGCGCTCCCAGGCACACTGCTACCTATCCTAGGATAGTCCAAGAACACCCAAAACAAGGACCCAACTTCCCTCCCACATGGCTCTGATACCATAGACACCCAGGACAAGGTCATATGCAAATGAACAAATGAATTACGCCAGTGATTCAAAACAAAGAAGAGGGTTAGAAAATACAGAAGATATCCAACAAAGAAATTTAAAGATAAAGAACCAAAAAACTTGTTAGTTCATCATAAGCTTAAAACCGACCATGTAGGCGGTACAAAATAAAAACATAAACTTAAAAATAAAGCTTAATTAAAACCGACCATATAGGCGGTATCAGATCATAAAATAAAATGAAAAATAAAATAAAAATTAAAACTTAATTAAAAACCATCCATATAGGAGGTAATCAAAACATACTTATATTATACATAAGGAGAAATATCTTACAATGGACAAGGGAAGAAAGCTTGAAGAAAGCTTGAAGGCTTGAAGAGGTTACATGATGAGAGAGAGAGAAGAGAGAAGAGAGAGAGAGAAAGAAGAGAGAAGGGAGAGCTTCAGCTTAAAATTGAACGTAAAAATGAACGTGCTTACAAATGAGGCCCGAGCCTCCTTAAATAGGCAAAAAAGGAATCTTGAAAAGTAACCATGAATAGTAGACCCGTGCTTGAATAGTGAATAGTGAATAGTGAATAGTGAATAGTAAGATTCACTTTTATACCGAAAAACCCCGAAACACCCTTTTTCGGCTGAGAAGACATCTGGCAAGCTGCTTTATACTGTGAAGACACATGCTTGCTGCTTTTGGAACAGAAACTGCAAAGCTTGTAAAATACTTTTGATGGAAGACAAAAGGCTGATGATTACTTAGATCTTCTTATGGGAGGAAGGATTCCTTCACAGTCATCACCATTGTCTGGAAGGTAGCTTGTAGAATCGTCAGACTCTGCATAAGAATTTTCTTGGGAAACGCTTGAGCTTCCTTCATCAAGGATTTTCTGAAACTCTTGAGGGGTCTTAGCTGCTGCGAGCATGGCTTGTAACTGCTGTTTTTTGAGGAGAAACTGAGACATATCATCACTGGCTGAGACTTGTGAGGGGTTCTTGAGGAAATACTGCTTGACTACCTCAGTAGATGCATCATTTTTCAATGCATCCCACCATTTAGTTTTAAAAGTCCTTCCCAGAGATGGAAAGGCTGCTGATTCATCTGTAATAATAATATAGTCCCACTGGACTATCCAAGCCAGACCAAAATTGCTGAAAAAGAATAGTAAAGGGGGAAAAGCTGAAAGTTCTCTGGGAATATTAAAAGAACTTCTGAATAGTTCAAAACCATCCAGAATGGGCTTAGGAAGAATCTTAATAGTTGGACCATAATAAGTCCACCAACTGTAGAACCAAAATGGGAAAGAGGAAAGCTGATTCTTAGATGGAAAATAGAACATCCATGAATGATGGAAGTCCCTATTCTGGATTAGAAAAGCATTAAACCATGCTCTCTGATAATCCCAATAATTAAAAAACCTTGGCTTAGATGGTTCAGAAAATTCCCTAGAAAGATTAGGATTTCCACCCCATTGCTTGACTGTAAGGATCTTATAGATATGGCAGGTGGAAAAAGCCAAGCCCATATTGCTGAATTTATTAGCGTTATGCTTAATCTTAACAGAACCAGTTTCTATAAGGACTGCTTCATAAAACTCTCTTGTTTTTAAAATATCACCAGAGGGATAATGAAAATTTTCTTGAAATGCTTTTGCAGCAATCTCTCTGGGGTTTTCAAAGAAAAATTCTCTTTCAATAACTAAAAGAGATTGATTTAAATCATTTTGCCAATATCTTGATTTTGTTGAAAGAGGTGTGGGGTTGGCAGCCACCACAATTTGTTTGCTTGAAAAAGAAGAGCTTGTTGCTAATTCCTTTTGGGAGGGATTAGCCATAGTAACCTGCTTAAAGGTCTGAGACCCTGAGGTAGCTGGATATTGTGTTGCCTTAATAGGTTTAGAATGATCAGAATGATCATAGTATAAGGTTAACATTTTGTTAGGCATATGGCTGGATTCATGCATAGGTTTAGAAGAATGAAGCTTTGCCAAAAGTTGTGCTTCTTCCTCTTCAACTTGTTGACTCCAAAGCATTTTATGGGTAGAAGGAGATTGGTTAGCTTGACTAGATTGGGATTTTTGAGAGCTAGAAGCTTGGGTATTCTTTTTAGGGGCCATGGTCTCATGAACCCTGCAAAATTCACGAGATAGCTGATTAGGGTTGAAATAATCTCCTTTAATAAAGTAACTTTGAAACTTAGATTTTAAAATAATATACCAGTGAATTAAATCATACTTAAAAGTTATATTTTTAATTTTTTCAAAATCTTTGAAAATAATTTTTAATAAAAATTCTTGATTCAAAATCCCAATTTGAAATTTTGTAATGCATAAAGAAATGCTTAAAATGTCATTATGCATGAATTGGTTGCCTATTAACTTACTTGGGACATCTAACCCAACAAGGTTAATTTCTTGGTTAAGAGGGGTGATGCATCCAATTGGATTAGTAAATTCAAAAAGAATTTCCTTATCAAAAAGTTTAGTTCTTATACCTTGGTTATCTACCCACAAGGGATAAATAGAGCTTAAGAAGGGTATTCCTAGAAGGGCTTTTTCCTTAAGGTTCTTAACAAGGATAAAGGTTTGCTTAATACAGATGTCATGGTTACGGATATGAACATCTGTTAACTTATACTTAATGGCAAGTCTTTGGCCATTGGCTCCAAATAGAGACTCACTAGTCTCTTCGCATAAAGGAATAGGAACCAGACTTTCTTGAAGGCAATTTTCAGCTGCTCCTGAATCAATCAAAGCAATAATATCAAAGACAAATTTATCTTTGACTACTATAGTAAGGGAGACTTCCCACCTCTGGAAGATAACCCTACTCACAGTATTCAAAAAAGTATTTGTCTCATTATCATTAACATGAGAAGATTCTGGAATATCCGTATGGATTTCTTGGTTGCTAATTCTATTGATTTGATCTTGGAGATCAGAGAGACCTAGACTTATGAATTGTCTTAACTCCTTAATCTCCTTCTTATGCTGCTTAACTTCTTCATGAAGTTCCTTAATGCTGACATCCTTGGGAGACTGCTGGTCGAACCTGTTTAAGATATCGTTAAGGTTATAAGGATTAACAGTCTTCTTGGCTTCTACCTTAACAACAGATTTCTTAAAAACTTCATAAAGGTTTTGCTTAGTTTTTTCATCTTCAACTTTTCTTAAAGTATCTAGGATGAATTCCTGATCTTGGCTTATGACATTTATGGTTTTAGGACGACAATTACAATTACCCTTAATACAAACATCTTGGTCACTAGAAGATTGGCTAGAAACATCGCCACTGCTATCTAGTTGATTAATATCATCTTCATTATCTGAATCAGTCCTTGATTCAGAGTCTGAGTTTAACATCACTTTACAAAGCATATTTTTTAGGTCATCCGAGACACTTAAGTTGTTAATCTTTTGCTTAACTCTACAATCTTTTTTATAATGGCCAACTTTGCCACATTTAAAACAGATAATTGGCTTGACATCTAAAGGAGTTTCTACCTTTTTCTGGGTATCTTTGTTGACCCTTCTTTGGACGTGCCTTGAATGCTTAGTATCATTCATCCTATAGTTGTCATGAGTACCTCTCTTACTGTGGTAAAACTTATCTTTGCTAGGCTTCCTACTTGGTTTTTGCTTAGAGGGAGGCATAGTTTCCTTTTGGCTGAAACCAAACTGGCTACAGAATGATCCAAATTCATTCTTGTAGATTTTTTGTTCATTCTTCATTTGTTGCTTAAGCTTGAAGTCATTGCACAACTTAATCCCTTCACCTGTGACAATGCTTATAATCTCACCATAGGTTAGCTTATCATAAGGGATTTGACCGTTATACTGTTCCCTTATCTTGATC